>NC_140587.1:667916270-669233770 GCF_964204655.1 Triturus cristatus
ACCCATGGGAAGAGGTTATGTTAGACCAGCTTCAAATTGATTATTGGCTACGAAGCTCTCTGAACCATATTCTGCCCTTAAAAACCTGTTGACCCACCAGGTTACAACACCGGCCCCATTGTTCACTGAGGAATAACAGGCTGTGAAAATTGGCTGTAAGGGATTGAAGAGGGTCTGGAGGCTTAGCTACGATGATAACTCCAAACCTAAATATAAATCGGCTTTGAAACATTATCATAGCCTTTGCAAAACAGCTTGAGCCACTTTCTAATCAGGTCACCTGAGCCCAGAATTTCCACAGAACACTCTTCAGAATAGTCAATGAGCTTAATGGCTGTAGCAGGATTGTCCCCACTCCCATATTATCCCAGGCTCAATGTGAGGAATTGGTGCTTTTCTTTGTGAACAAAGTGCAGGATATCCAATAACCTCTGAGGGGGCAAGAGGGAAACCTTTTCACCTCGACAAAAAAACCGTCACTGTCGAGTTCTGAAGATTCGACATCTACAGCTACCTCTCTGGTCCCCCAGACACTTGATACTTGGGATGCTTTGGATTTGCCTCTATTCGTGCCCTTGGCACATGCTATAAGATCTGGGTCTCCCAAAGATCCTCTACCCCAGCCAAGCTTTGCCTCGTGGATCCTGACGTCATGCTTTCTTTGCTAAGGCCCCTCAATTTTCGTTACTGGAGGGATTTAAACCCCAGCCCTGGCGGCATATGGTCCTCTCCCTTATGAAGAAACCCAATTTGGATCCTTCTAATTGGTCCAATTATACATTCATCTCTCTGCTCCCTATCATGTCCAAAATCATAATAAGCTGTTAGCTTTTGAGGAGACCCAACCTTTTCTACATGACTCCCAGTCAGGGTTAGAGCCGGACACAGCACCAAGTGCACCCTTCTTGGGGTCACAGAACAGCTCAGGTGGCTCCTAGTTGAGGGTGAGTCGGCGGCGCTGAATTTACTTGACATTAGCACTGCCTTTGATACTGTGTCCCATGATACGCTCCTATTGAGACTGGCACAATTGGGGCTCCAGGTAACAGCTCTTGCCTGGCTGTCCTTGTTCTTAAAGGACTGAGCCTTCCAGGTCTCCGAGGGGCAGTGCCTCCTCCACGTGTCATGCATTGACCTCTAGCATTTCTCAAGGATCAGCTCAAAGGCTTTACACTTTTCAACATCTATGTTCATCCCCTGGCCGACTTGATGGAACACTGTGGTCTCACGTTATTCTCCTATGCAAATGATGCTCAAATCATCTTCTCCCTATCATCTGCTCAGGACCACAATTCTGTGTCCTTGAATTTCCGTTCTGATTCAGGTAGCATCATGGAGATATAACAACTTGTTGAAAATAAACGAAGAGAAAATAGAGGTGCCGGGACTTGGAAGGAACCCATCCCTTTGGGGTCCCTAGAACTGGCTGCATGCTTTTAGGCGATATTCCAGCCCTTAAAGTCAGGAATCTTTACTTTTTAGTGGACACTAAGCTCTCCATGAAACATAGGGTGGGAAAGGTATCTCTGACCTGTTTTGCAACTCTGAAATGGCTACAAAAATATATTTGAATGCTCCCCATACCTGTCATCTAGGCACTTATCTTGTTCCGACTAGATTATGGTAGAATCCTCTACCTGGGGACTGACAAAGTCTCCATGAGAAGTGTGCAGGTGGGGCAGAATGTGGTCACCAGGCTGATTAACAGACTGCCTAAACACAAAGTGGCTACATCTCTCCAAGAGCTTCACTGGCTGAGGGTGGAGAAATGCATCCAATTTAAGGCTCTATAATTTGTCTTCAAAGCTAGGCCAAAGAGCACCCCTCACTGCTGGCCTGATAGTATTGTATCAGTCGGCTCGGTATCTGCACTCCGGTAACCTCTTCCTGAGCATTGTTCGCACCATCAAACTGAATCGCATGGGAGGTCGCTCCTTTGCATTCCTTGACCCTAAGCTCTAGAATGCATTCCATGAACATCTGAGATTATGTTCTTCGCTGGCCACTTTCTGCAGGAAACTAAAGACTTGGCTGTTCTGAACCAACTGGGCTTGTGGAATCTTACCTGTTGCTAAAAGTGCCGGGAAACCCTGAGTGGGTAGCTGCTGTGCTAAATAAGCATCTTAACTTAACTTAACTGGAGTGGCGTAGAGTGGAATAGTGTAGTTAAGTAGCATGAAGTGACGTAGAGTGGAGTGCCATACAGTAGAGTAACACAGAGTGGGGTTCTGTAGAGTCAAATAGTGTTGAGTGTAGTGATGGACAATGAATTGGCAAAGAATGGAGTTGCATAAAATGGACCAGCGTAAAGCAGAGTAGTAAAAAGGGGAGTGGCGCACATTGGATTGGCATAGACTGGGGTGGTGTACAGTGGAGTGATGTACAGTGTAATAATGCACAGTGGAGAGTCATACATTGCAGTGAGATAGTGGAGTGGTGTACACTGGAGTGTCATAGAGTGGAGAGGCATACAGTTGAATAGCATACAGTGGAAGGGCATAGATTGGAGTGGCATAGACTGGAGTGGCGTAGAGTGTAATGGCGTAGAGTGGAGTGGTGTAGACTGGAGTGAAGTAGAGTGGAATAGCATACAGTAGAGTGGTGTAGAGTGGAGTGGCATAGAGTGGATGGCGGTAACATGGAGTGCCTTGCAGTGTAATAGTGTACAGTGGAGTGGTGTAGAGAGTAGTGGTGTACGGAGAAATAGTGCACAGTGGAGTGTCATACAGTGCAGTGGCTTATATGAGAATTGTGTAGAGTGGATTGCCATACAGTGGAGTGGCATACAATGCCATAGGGTAGAGTGGAGTGACGTAGAGTGGAGAAGCACAGAGTGGAATAACATACAGTGGAGTGGCGAAGACTGGAGTAGCGTAGAATGAAGTGGCATACAGTGTAATTATGTAGATTGGAGTGGTGTATAGTGGACTTAAGAAATCAAGTTACCGGTTGAGTTGGCTGAAACCATTCTGAAGCAGCAACTACAGTCCTTGTAAGGGTGAAGTCACAAGCATACCCCAATTTAAACTGTTCTTAACTCTCTGGTCGCTAGGCACAGAGTAGTCAGGCTTAACTTAGAGGCAATGTGTTAAGTATTTGTGCAACACTTCAAACAGTAACACAGTGAAAAAGAACACCACAAAACGATCCCACACCAGATTAGAAAAATAGAGTACATTTTAATAAATATAACAAGACTGTAATGAAAAGAATCATATCAATAGAACTGGAGAGATGCACTTTTAAAGATGTAGGTGAAAATAGTGCCAAAAATCTCAAAGGCTCACTTGCGGCTATCTGGTTGCATCAGACAGGTCGAAAATCACAAGTTCAGGCCAACTGCGATAAAACATGGGGTGGATACAGGTCCATGTTAGTCCCATTGAAAAGTTGCCTTCTCAGTCCAGAGCAAAGTCTCCATTTGTGAGGGAGGGGCCCATGAGGTGCATGAAAGCTCCGCGGGCAGTCGTCAAGGTAGTGCGAAGTGCGGGTCTGGCATCGTGGATGGTCATTACTGTAGCACAAAGATCCTGTAGTTGGTATGAGTGGGCAGGCTGGAGTTTCATGGTTGCACTCCATGCAAACAGTCGGTGCTGTAGCATGAAGAGTCAAGTAGACGTAACTTTGCATTGGCTGGTTGTGTGAACTGCAATGTTTTGGAATGAACGGGCCCGTTCACAGTCACAAAGAGCCCAAAACTTTAATTCAGCCTCTCTGAGGCAACACCAAGGGTCCAGAACTTGCACCACATGGGGGTTAAGGGTGCCCCCAGTGCATTGACACCCTCACGCTTAACAAATTCCGGATTGATTGATTGATTCAGGTATTTCTGAGCCTATTATGTACCTGTGGCTCTGAACAGCAGACCAGCAGACTAGCCCTCTGAGTCACACTGGGAGTCCTGGGTTCATATGCAGGTCTAAATCCCTCTGACTCAGGCAGGAAAGCATCAGGGCAGCAGTCCAGCACAGTGACAGTTCTTTCAGCAGTACGGAAGTCCTTTTTCCTGACATAGTCTTTTTTGGTCAGAAAAATTGGTTTCCGAAGTCCAATACTTATAACTGGTTCCATTGAAGGGCGAGAATCTTCTAGAGGTTTCCATTTGAAGTACACAGGCTTCCTGCCTTCCCTGACCCTGCTCCAAACTAACGACAGGGGGTATGCAGCCTTTTGTGTAGAGGCAGGACACAGCCTATGGAAGTGTAAGTAGGGCTGTGCCCATCTTCGCCCTCCCATCCTGCCAGTAATGGCCCATCGAGGCACATCCAAGCTTTCTATTGTGTGTGGTTGTCTAGGAGGAATACATAAAAGCCCAAAAGCCAGCTACACCCAGTCATGTGACCCTGGAGACAGGCGGCAGGCACCAAATTGCTAAGGCAGAAAAATGCAAAATTTCTAAAAGTGGCATTTTCAAAGTTTTAATTCAAAATCCGACTTCACCATAAGATAGGATTTTTCATTACAAATCCAAAGACACCAAACATGGTTACCTGTTCTCATTTAAGAATTACAGCGTATTATACGCAATAAGGGAACCCCAATGTTATCCTATAGGAGAGGCAAACATTGCAGTGGTAAGGAATTTAAAGGCACATGTCCACCTTTTTAAAAACCCTTCACCTAACCTCTGGACTATCCAAGGCTTCGCCTATGTGTGAATTATATGTAATAAAATGGAAGGTTTGGGCTTGGCAAAAGTTTCTTTTGTCTGGCCGAAATGACAGTTTTAAACTGTGCACACAGTCTGCACTGGAAGGCATGAGACATGTTTAAAGGGTTACTTAAGTGTGTGGTACAATCAGTGCTGCAGGCCCACTAGTAGCATTTAATTTACATGCCCTAGGTACACATGGTATCACTTTATTAGTATCTTATAAAATTAAATATGCCAATTGAGGATAAGCCAATATTACCATGTTTTAAGGAGTGAGCATATGCCCTTTAGCACTGGTTAGCAGTTGTAAAGTGCACAAAGTCCTGTTGGGTTGTATATTTATGATTGTGCATGCTTGGTAGTCACTGTGCTTCTCATTACCCTAGGGAACATCCACCACTGTGTGAGATCTTGTTTTTGTTCCACCATCTCCCGTCTTCCAATTGTACTGCACCTTTGTTAACTCTTACAACAGACTTAATACTAGATAACTTGGATTTGACCTTGGGCACAATCCGAGAACATTTGACTCTAACTAGATCTCCAACGTTCACATTCAGCTCCCTAGAACCATGGTAAACGTACTTGTTTTGATCTTCCACTCTTTTCTTGCATACATCTTTCATCTTAGCCTGTGGTAATTCGAACACACCCATTCACTTTCTTAACAACTTTGAAGCTGGAAGACGGCCCCTTAGTAATATGAAAGGAGAAACATCAGTGTCAGAATTGGGGGTGGTACGTACGGCCCACAACAAGTTTTTAAGCTCTTTTTTGCAATTCAATCTACTAGCTTTAGACAATTGTATATTATCCTTGATTACTCTATTGAATCTCTCAACGAGACCATTACTCCTAGGATGGTAAAGTGAGATTTTGGTGTGTTTAATACCCATGAAATCCAAAAACTTCACAAATTCTGAAGAAGTAAATTGACAGAACCTATTTCATCTGGAACACCCTCCCTAGCAAATACAAATTCAAGTAACACTATCACACAAGCAGTGGTGGGAACTTTACCAAATTTCAACTCTGACCAGCGACTGAGGTAATCCATTAGGACTATATTGTATTCTGAAACACCATTGTCCGACAGAGTCAAAGGACCAATAATGTAAATGGCCAACTTGGTAACAACAAGAGGAGGGACAATAGGGCTTTTTCAGGTCCAGCATAGGTGCCAAGGGCAATGTGTATAAAGATGGGTATGCAGTTCCTAAGGGTGAGGAGACATATAAGGTCAGCGAGTACTAGGTACGATATGTAGGTTCAATAAGTTAATCCTATTATTCAAAGTGAGAGGGGGAGACCCCTCTTCGGAACTGGAGCCCTCACACACCCAGCAAGCTAGGTGTCATGCTTCATCATCTGGGCTTGCTCCTCGTCGGGCCGGCGCTGCAATGCCTGATGGGCTCCCATAAATGGAGCTCTTTGTCGGAGATCTTTTGTCCCTGCCGTTTGGTGCAGTGGGGGTGAGGGTGAGGGGCCCAGTAGTGTAGATGTAGTGTAAGTGAGTTAAAACAGGTCAATTATTCCTTGAATTGTATTTATTCTGGTAGGTAAATTGCCTGATTAAAAGTCAATAGAGTGGCGTAAAGCTAGGGGTTAAGTGCCTAGATGTTTACGTCCTACTCTCATTCGGTCGACATGTTTCTTGCCTCTGTTGTCAGTAAGATCATGGGCAATTCATCAGGACCAGGGTATCAAATGCTATCTACACATAATGAGAGGGTAAAACCTACCTCCCACATCGTAATACAGTGGGCAATGTCCCACTGATGTCACGGAACCTAGGTCAGAAAAAGGACAGATATTATAATAGCTGTACGTTAACTCGACATTCATAATGAGTCTTATACGCCTTAGTGAAAATAGCACACAACATATTAGAAGGTGTGCATATACAAGTGATATCTCACGCAGTTATAGTGTCTATGTGCTGTATATAGTGGAAGGACCAAGCACTAAGTGTTTTAAAACCAATTACAACATAAAAACATGAGCAAAGCAGCAGTGGAGCATATTGTTGTGGAAATGCTCACCTAAGGGCCTAAATAGTATGGCCTCATCAATTTCCGGCGGCATAAAAGGGACACCAACAGTTAGTGTCCTGTTGAAAGAAAATAAAAATATAAAGAAGGATAAATGGGGATCGGTAAGTGAATGAATCAGTATCCATCCGTAGGTGCTCAAATGGGAACAGTGTTATAACATGGAGGAGGAGAGGAGATAACAAGGTGGATCGCCAATACCCCCTCAGTGTGTCCCGCACATAGGCAAGCTCACAAGGGACACAAAACCAACTATCACCATAAAGCAGGCCGACAAAGGCGGTGCCACTGTCATCCAGTCAACTACTGACTATGACACAGAATGTCTAAAACAACTACACAACACAAAGGACTACACTGTAATAACAGACAACCCCACCAATAGATTGACATCTAAGATTACCAGCATGGTCCATGAAGCAGTCACTAATGAATGGATCAATAAAAAAGAGGTTGATTTCCTGATTGCAAAAGAACCTAGAATACCATACTTTTACACACTCCCGAAAATACACAAAGGCATCACGCCCACCCCAGGACGCCCTATTGTGTCAGGCATTGGCTCACTACTTGAGCCGTTGTCTAAATTCTGTGATCACTTTCTTCAACCTCTAGTGAAACAGACGCCATCCTACGTGAGAGACACCACCGACATCCTCCGCATCATTGAGGAAGTACCCAGCAGCAATGATATAGATTACCTCATGACACTTGATGTGGAGGCTTTATATACGAACATTCCCCAACAAGCTACGCTAGCAGTCATTGAAACCGCTTTGGGTAAAATAGAATGGACATCCCCAACCCCGATCACTTTCATATGGAATGCGCTACGGTAGCATTAACAGAAAACGTTTTTGAGTTTAAACATCAATTGTATCACCAATCACAAGGTACTTCAATGGGGAGTACCTTCGCCCCTAGTGTGGCCTGTTTGTACATGTCACACTTTGAGGATGAGGTCATCAGGAACCCCGACAATCCATATATGAATAATCTGTTACAATGGAAACGATTCATTGATGATATCCTCATCTTTTGGAAAGGGGACCTGTCTACTTGTGAGAACTTCGTACTATGGGTGAATAATCAAAATTAATACCTGAGGTTTACCCACACTGTCTTAGCCACTGACATACCGTTCCTCGATCTTAACATCAGATTAGACAGCGGTTCATTAAACACCACACTGTATAAAAAACCTACAGACTGGAATAGCTTATTACTGTACAGTAGCTATCATCCTAAATCACTCAGGGACAATTTACCTATGGGCCAGTTCCTCCATATTAGACGGAACTGTAGCTCCATTACAGACTATAAATCAGAAACACAGACTTTGGCCACTAACCTGAGAGAGCATGGCTACCCAGAATGTCAGATTAGTACTTCCATGAAAAGAGCAAGGAATAACCCATGTGAAGCCCTCCTAGAGGTCAACACCAAGCCCCTTGTCGACATCCTGACCTGTGTGACATCATTCACCCCTGAATCAAACAGAAAAAAACGCATTTTTAAAAAACATTGGAACATACTTAACACGTGGTGGAGGAGGAGGCAAGATGGCGTCATTGTGATTGGAGTGTGAGCCGGCACAGGCTGACCTGAGAGCTCCACTCTCCTGTGTGTTGATGGCGGCATGGTTTGAAACTGAACGAGCTCGTGAACCCTCATGGGTCTTGTGAAAACTGACTAAAAACTTAACGAGGATAAACTGTTTTGCAACCAGACAGACAGTGGGCGTCTATAGCGTTTACAGCTATTACAGCGATTACAGGGAGATACAGCGTTGAGCGTCGGAACCTGTTCAAGCCTACGATAATGAACATCGAGCACCGGCGAGATCAGTGAGATCCGCGAAAGCACAGGTATACAATCTCTTTCAAATCACTGATAAAGACAGAGCTGTGTCTGTGGCGAAAAGAGACCCCCGGAGTCTAACCTGGCAACTCGTGTGTCGGATCTTTCGGATCTGTCCGTGGCAGCGGCAGGATGGCTCTGGTGGATATGTCAGCTTCCGCTACGTTTGGTCTTCGGTAATCCTACGGTGTCCTGCGCTGCAACGCTAATCCCACAGTGAGCACTCCAATGATCGGTGGTTGACGCTGGTTGATGCTGGTTGATGCGGCGTTTCGTCTTTCACTTTTCCTGCCTCCTAGGGCACACACTGTTTGTCGGGACAGTGCTGCTCGGCAAGAGGAGGTGGCAGAAATTCAGACGACCAGGTAATTTGTTTGGGGGTGAGAGTGAGGAAAAAGGTGAGCAAGAGCGAGGGGGAACGCTTAGGGCGGTAATCACTAATTCAAATATAAACTCATCTAGAAATATGGAGCAGGGCTGGGAGCAGAGGGCTGACCCAGAGCAGAAAAACGACACCAATATTGATGGGGATTTATTGAGGTGTCAAGGTGCCCCGGGTGACCAGCCTACTCAGCCTACTCAGGAGATTCACAGAGGTCATACCCGCCCAGAAACAAGAGGGCTGAAAGTCAAGATGGGGAGAGAAAGGGAGAAAGATAAAGAGAAGGAAAAAGAAATGGAAAAGGAGAAGGCCAAAATCAAAGTCATAACAAAATCGAAGGGCAAAGATAAAGATAAGGATAAGGAAAAAGACAAGAACAAGGACATGGACATGGTCGGTGATGATAAAGAATGTAGAGATACGATTGATTTGCTGGAGAAAAAAGCGAAGCGGCTGCAAACAATAAAAAAATTTAAGATTGCTGCAAGAAGCAGCGGACAACCAGACATTGCCCAACCTCGAATATCAAATATCTTTAATACTGTGGCCAAAATATCTTCCGGCCCTGTAGAGGGCTGCAACCAACCCAGTCCTGATTTGAAATCTAGCAACACAACGCTAGGGGCACAGGGAGTTAACCCCCTAACTAGCGTGTGCACAGAGAATCTGCCAGGTGTGAGAGAAGTGTTGAATATCGCACAAACGGAATCAAACGAAGCACACAAACCAAACGGACCAAACAAACTGTATAAGACCACACCTGTACAAACAGGGGCGCAAGGAACAGAAATACCAATAGCAGCGGCCATCACAACGTTAAAAAACCCAAGTATCGGCATAAGTCTCCATTCTGACCGTTCTGACCGTTCTGACCGTTCCAACATTAAGGTTACTCAAGGCTTGGAAGACACCAGCTATCCTCAAAGCTCTGCTCGGGACCAAGATCAGAATAAATCCCACTTTGTGTTACAAGAACCCGATCCTGACTCAAGTTCAAGTTCTGAAATTTATGAAACCGGCACCTCAACCTCAAGTGAGCAACAGAAACTGGAACAGACAAGTTCCGAATCTATTATGTCAGACCCTGAATTATCAGAGCTCGATGCAAAGAAACAGTAAACCTCCTTAAGAGGTAGCTCTACAAAGAAGAAACAGGAAAGGAAAAGGGAAAGGCAAAAGAGACAAAAGAGACAAAATAAACTAATGTTTGAAGACACCACAGATCAAGGGAGTAACACTGAACAAATAAATTATAAAACAAGGAATATTTTACCACAAGAATCTGATGCAAACCTAAGTCCCATGGGAAAGACCTAGCGAAAACCCAAGATATCTAAAAACCTGCAAACTGAGATAAGTGACGATAATCGAGATCAATCAGAACTCTCCCTGTGCGATATCCTCAAATCAATCAAGAACTTTCATGAAGATGTCAAACACGATAATAAGAAAAACCACGTAGCTATCCAGAAACTTCAAGGAGCAATACAAAAGGTGGGACAAACCTGTCTAGAGATTTCGGACAGAATGGCTTCTGTGGAAATACGCACAGAAAATCTGGAAAAAGATGTCTGTAATCTACAAACACTTGGGAAAGGACAGGATGGCATAATTAAAGACTTAATGGTGAAGGTTGAAGATCAAGAAAACAGAGCCAGACGAAATAATTTACGTTTTCTTGAGATTCCTGAGAACTCTGAGGGACATGATCCAAGGGGTTTTATAATCACACTACTAAAAGAATCGTTTCCTGAGCTACAAATGTGGGACTTTAACAAGGAAATACATCGGGCTCATCGCTTTCCTTTGATACTCCCTAAGCGAACACAGTCATCAACACAATATCCTCATGCGTTCCTTGTTAATTTCGGCAATTTTTTGCTACGTGAAACTATTTTTGATCTCGCACGACCGACAAAAAAAAGAGAATTTAAAGACTTTGCGTTCTTTTGTAGACCAGATTTTGCCCATGCTACTGTCGAAAGAAGGTGGAGGATGAGACAACTATTCACGCCGTTTGAACGCATTGGCGCTACTGTTTACTTACATAATCCTGCACGGTTAAAGATTATCTTTAATGGCAATACAAGAAGTTTTACCAGTGAGATTCAAGCTGAAGCGTATTTAAGAGAAATCACAATCTCAGACAAAAACAAAAACAAACCTAAAAAATAACCGTAATTCTTTAAAAGTTACCTAATCTGAATTTAGTTAGATATAACGGGATTGTTAATACAAGCAGATCATAAATGACAAAGAGGGAGGGGAGCACAAAAATACACACAGGGATGTTAAGAAAATTGGTAATAAAGATATATATCAGGTCAGCCGCCGCTTGCTGTCCTCTGGCTGCAATGATGCCCACAACCTGGTTCAATTTGAATCAGGTAGCCTCCCTTAGGGGAATTGGGGGGTGGGTATGGGGGGCAGGGAAGGGAGCACGGGTTTTTTTTTTTCTCTATATTTACACATTCAGTCTCAATTTGTTTTAAGAGAATTGGGGGGGCAGTGAGATGGGGAGGGCTTACAGGCGTAACGATCAGGCCAGGAAAATTGGTATTCCTAAAGCTTCAAAATGAGTAAAATTAAAATTTTAACCATTAACATATGTGGCCTAAACGATCCAAATAAAAGACAGAGAACAGCTGTTGGTCTTAACTCAATAGGGGCAGACATAGTCTGCCTCCAGGAAACTCATGTTGAACTGTCCCAAACTGTAATCTTAAAAACTCTTGGATATAAGGTGATTACGGCTACAACTCAGAGCAATAAAACACGGGGAGTTGCAATTTTAGCTCGTAGCGGGGGTCTTCAATTCGGTAAATCAGCTGCAGATAAATCTGGTCGATGGGCAATCACCGAATGCAATTATGGTGTGGGGAAAAAATTAACTATCTGCTCGGTATATGGGTGTGTTGACGATGACCCAGGTCCTTTAGAATGTTTATCCAATGAACTGGTTCTTTGGCCACTACCATTGATAGTATGTGGTGATTTTAACTTAAATCTTCCTTCAAATTGGGCACAGGGGCACTATAAATTTAAGTATCAGGATCGAAAACCGAAAGTTTTCAGAGCCCTTTAAGAATTATGCAACACACATGGGTTATCCGACTGTTGGCAATTGAAGAGCCCAAACAATCCAGGGTACACTTTTTTGTCAAACCGACATCTTAAGTTCGCAAGGCTGGACTATATATTTGCATCACACGATATAGCCACACATAGCTCCATAGATCGACTACCCAAGGTATTGTTCGACCATAACCCTCTAACCATATGTCTTGATACTGGTAAAATAGAATCTAAACACAATAGGTGGACTTTCGAAAGGGCTCTTCTGCTGAATGAAGAATATTGTAAGGTTTTAGAGAAGTGGATCCCCGAATTTCTAGAAAATAACCTAGGCAGTGCATCGTTGGAAATTGTCTGGGATACATTTAAGGCAAGTATCAGAGGAGAAACCCTGAGATTTTCTATTAAAAACAATCAAGAGGAAAAATTAAAATTAAAAAACCTACAAAATGAATTAGCTAAAAAAGAGGAAGAGCTCATAATGGCAATCCGGGGTAACATTAATATTGAAGAGGCAATTAGAGACGTTGCCATTACAAAAAATCTAATTGTAGATGTGTTCTCAAATAAAGCAATCAGTAAAGCCACCCAAAATAAAGAAAAAATATATGAGCTCGGGGAAAATATCGGCCATCATCTTGCAATTCGAGCTAGACAGGAACATACGGATAGTACAATTAAAGAAATTAATGATCCCATTAAAGGCCTCACCCAAGATCCCAAAGAAATTAGAGACTGTTTTAAAAGATATTATTCGGATCTTTGTACAGAGACTTATAAAAACCAAATTCAAATTGATGACTATTTGGATACGGTTATATGGACTCAGCTTTCCCAAACCGACAGAGAAAACCTGGCTGAGGCGCCGCAATGGATCGAAATATTACTATCCATTAACAGTCTTCCCTCGGGTAAAGCAAGTGGGCTTGATGGAATTCCCTCTGAATTTTATGCCAGATTCAGTAAACCGCTAAAAGAGATACTTATAATGTTGATGACCCAGGTCTTTAACAGCCACCAGGATCTTGGGCACATGCAAAAATAATTGTATTTCCAAAGAAAAACAAAGACCCAACCGAGTTAGGGGCTTATCGTCCAATCACCCTAATCAATAACGATTCCAAAATTTATTCCAAAATACTTGCCAGTCGGATCGCCCCACTCATACATAAAATTATATCGGTCAGGCAACACGGATTTGTTCCCGGCAGATCTACCATCGATCACATACAGAGAGTCATCACACTCTTTGACGTGACCGAGGTGGCAGGAGACCCTATGGCACTGATATTATTAGATGCCGAAAAAGCGTTTGATAGGGTCTCCTGGCAATACCTATGGACAGCCATGTCAAAGAGTGGAATTGGGGAAAATTTCATCAAAGCAACCCGTATGATGTATCTTAACCCAGAAGCAGCAGTTGTCATAAATGGGGATATATCCGAAAACTTTAAAGTGACGAGAGGAACGAGGCAGGGTTGTCCCTGCTCCCCATTGCTTTTTGCTTTCTTCATAGATCCTTTCATTCGAAGGTTAGAATCAAATCTAGCAATAATACCAGTGAGGACCCCTAATGGAGACACCAAAACATTAGCCTACGCTGATGACATCGCCTTAACCATAACTAACCCTAGTGACGCTATAAAACTAATTGAAACTGAGGCTATTCATTTTGGTGAAGTTTCAGGCTATAAACTAAACCAAAATAAAACTCAAATAGTCATTAATAATCAAATCAACTGTGCTGATAAAAGGATTGTTGAAAATGCGACCTACCTAGGGGTAAATATCACTTCTAATCTTAACAATTTTGTCAGTTTAAACATGAATCCACTTTTGAAACAAACGGACTTATCACTAAAGAGATTACATAATTTACATTTAACAATTTTTGGAAGGAGCAATTTAATAAAAATGGTATTTTTTCCTAAATTCTTATATTTATTTAGAAGCATCTGTTTAATTTTTGATCAACATATTTTCACAGAACTGGATCATATCTTCTCTCGTTTTATCTGGGGGTACAGCAGATCGCGCAGAGCCATGAAGTTTATTAGTTTACCCAAAGATAGAGGTGGACTTGCCCTACCCAACTCTAAAGCATACTGGTGGGCTAGTACACTTAATTATAGCAGAATGCTTCAAATTCCAAATCCCGCTTTAAATCCTGCAGGAAGGGTTCCAACCCCACAAGAACTTATTCTCGGGGCCGCAACGGGAGATCATCTTTGGCGCTTGACCTATGACTGCCATTTCAAAAAGGTCCGGTTTAAAACCCTTAAAGGAATTTATTACGTCTGGGGTAACGTACGCAAAATACTGGGGATTGGTAGATTTTCATACTACACGACTACCCAATGCAATCAAAATCTCCCCGCAATTTTTTCAGATTCATGCATGAAACGCTGGGTTATGTCAGGAATCACAAAACTTGGTGTATTTTTCAATCAAACTGGGTTTAATACATTCGAATCACTAAAGAATAAATTTGTACTCGAACATCGTGACTTTTACAAGTATTTGCAAGTAAGAGACTTTTTGTTGAAAAAAGGGGGTGGTAACACAGCTTTTCAGAAAATACAGATAATAGATATGATTATAAAGGATCATACAAATAAAATTGGTGAAATCTACAATAATTTAATTACCAATCTACCTGACGATCTTGACAAACACTTTCAGATATGGCAGGATAAATTAGAAATCTCCGAAAACTCCATTCAAATTGCATTTAACCTCTCGCAATCAATCCTAATATCAACCAAATTACAAACACAATTTTACAAGACCTTTTTTCAGTTATATTACACCCCTAAAAAGATTGCAAAATGGAGCAATGGCAAGGGGACGAGATGTCCAAGATTTGCACTTCCCGAAGTGGACTTAATACATATGTTTGCTACTTGCAAAGAACTTTACACCATTAGACGGGATATTTCGATTTTTCTTTCTAAAATCCTCAATACAGATATTGTAATAACAACAGCAGAAATAGTTTTGGGTGTAGAAGGGGATTCTCGACCAACTCAAATAAGGGGATTAATATTTGTTGCAATGGCAATATTGAGAATTTGTTTAGCGTCGGCTTGGTTAGATCTACATCCACCTTCATTTCAACAATGGCGAGCACGCTTACTTGCTACTTATAGTTTTGAAATAGCCATATACAGATGTAAGGGCTTGAATAAGAAAAAGAAAGGCCTAGCTATCTGGGATCCACTCAGAGTATGGATAGAAGATATTGAATAACCAAAAAAAAAAAAAAAAAAAAAAAAAAAAATGGAAATTGCTGATATGTCAAGATTAAAAGAAGCTATGTCATAATTTTCTTCTGTTAATTGTATATATATATATACAAATAAATTGTAATGCCTGTAAGCTGATGGGTGGTGGGGGGGGTCGGGTAATGCAAAATATGTTAAAAACTCAATAAAGATTTGTTTAAAAAAAAAAAAAGGAACATACTTAACACGGGTGACCTACAGATCCCTGCCCCTAGATTTGCATTTAGACGCACTAAAAATCGAAAGGACATCTTGATCAACACCCGCCCAAAGCACACACACCACACAGACCAAAGACAACTTTGGGATTTGCCTCCAGTCACCGGCCACTACCCGTGTGGTTCATGTACAGTGTGTCGCTTTACCATTACCACAAAAGAAGTGTCCTTATCGGAAACCTTTCAATGGAAAATGAATAGACACACCAATTGCATTACTACGCACTGTATATACATGATCACCTGCCCTTGTGGCCTGCAATATGTAGGCATGACATTACAGATGGCAAAAATTCGCATCACAGAGCACAGGAGTAACATCCGACGCCAGAGGGTTGCGACCAAGATGTACCCACATTTCAAGGACCATAACCATTCCCCTGATTCCATCAGATGGCTGATATTGGAAGCACACCCACAGATCACGCAAAAAGCTCTATTCAAGATTGAACAGAGATGGGTCCACAGACTATCCACTGACAGCAGGGGACTCAATGATGACATTCCCTGGGCCAGTTTAGCTAACTTGTGATTTCCATTGCAGAACAGGATTGTCTGCATGAGTGAGCGATACTTATTACAGGGGAAGTGACTTTCTAATGACCCGAGAATGGTCCAGGATTCACGCTGTTATCTCGCACACATAGCTTTTTGTACTCGAGTGGGCATTTCTGATCACCATCTCACCCTGAGTGGTTTTGGATAGTGTGTTAGTTAACTCAACTTTAGTCCAAGATGGCGACCATTTACCTATAGTATTCACAATGACTGAGACTGAGCTAAGATGACCGCCTGTTTTTGGACTCAGAGTTCCTTCTTTGTATTACCATCACGAATCACACGTGATACTTACCTCCGTGCACACTGACTACATGACATCAGACAAGGACACTCAGTGACAAATATGAACGCCATATTTTCACAGGACTGTATTGCTAATTACATTGGGAATATATGAGTTTACACTTGACTCGATCAACAGTCTTAGATGGCCACTTTCCATCCATTTCGCACTAGAACATAGACTAGGCCAATCAAATTGAGAATGTATGAGTTTACACTTGACTCGATCAACAGTTTTAGATGGCTACTATCAATCCATTCCGCACCATAACAAAGACTAGGCCAAGATGGCCGCCGTTATTCACAAAGGTTGTCCTTCTTTGAATTACTGCCATGTATAACATGTGACGCATAGCCCCGCCCACCCCATCCCCATTGGACCCGGCATGGTATAACTTGGGACTAGTTTTGACAGCCCATTCCACCCGATTCCGGTGGCGAGGGTAGGTTAGCCTGCACACAATCTCTGGATTTCCAGTAAGTGGCAACGGAACTCGTCCGCCAGCCCACAGTGTTTGGTGCTATTTTACATTGGCCTCGGGGGCTGAGATTTTTAGGTGCTCTCCATGACCGTTGGTGCGCTGGCACTTTAGGCAGCACCCAAGGTTTGACTTCTCACCGAGCGCCTTGTTGGTTTTGTGTCCCTTGTGAGCTTGCCTATGTGCGGGACATACTGAGGGGGTATTGGCGATCCACCTCGTTATCTCCTCTCCTCCTCCATGTTATAACACTGTTCCCATGTGAGCACCTACGGATGGATACTGATTCATTCACTTACCGATCCCCATTTATCTTTCTTTATATTTTTATTTTCTTTCAACAGGACACTAACTGTTAGTGTCCCTTTTATTCCGCCGGAAATTGATGAGGCCATACTATTTAGGCCCTTAGGTGAGCATTTCCACAACAGTATGCTCCACTGCTGCTTTGCTCATGTTTTTATGTTGTAATTGTTTTTTTTTTTTTTTTTTGTCCTCATCTGCCAAGCAAGTTTCAATATGCAATCTTGTAGGTTTACACACATTGTGCTGCCTCAGTAGCCAAGACTGGTTGGGGCAGTAATGGAACGGAAAGCTCACCCCTAAGCAACATGTTTCAACCTACAATGATCACTAATTTGCTACCAGACAAGCAATTGCTAAAGTCCAGCCAAGGTACTAAACTTAGCACCATGAAACAAGTAACCCCCGGAATGAGGTTGATGGCATAATCATTGGACCTGGGGAAAAAAAAAAAAAAACCCAGATGTTCAATGAACCCAATTCAGGAGGTGCCAGAAAGATCTTGTATCTGGATTACCAGATCTAGCCAGGTCTAGCTTAGAGACCAGCAAAGTAGAAGCATACCAGTCATTAATAGAAGGAGATGAAGAATCCTTCCATTTTCTGCATATCTCCCTCCTGGCTAGCAGGATAGCATAAAAAATAAGCTTTTTTGCCGAGGAGGGGACCCCTTGGTAGCAACCAAAAATTACTGATGTTAAATCTAGGGTAATGTTAACTCCAACAGAAAGTGAAAGAGTCTTACTAATGGCATCCCAAAATGGGGACAAATGTGGGCAATCAAAAAACATATGAATGTCAGAAGCAGCCACCAAACCACACCTCGCACAGGCCACACTACTCCCCTCAGAGAATTTAGAAAGACGAAGGGGTGAGTAGTATGCTCGATGAATGGTGAAAAGATGGTTCCTGCGTAACCATGCAGGCTTGACAATATCCCACAACATCTTACAAGACGAATTCCAAAGATGTTGTAAATCGGAATTGATGACGTGTTGAGACCAAAGATCCTCTGGCAGTGAAAAAGTTCCGTCCATTTCCTCCAAGATTAAATTATACCACAGTGAAATTTCCTTCTTGGCAGGTGGCTTATCTGCCAAAAGCGTTATAAGATAGCTATATGCGCCCAAGGGATATTTAACACCATGTGGAGGTTGAGCAGAGTATGCACAAGACCAGCTCAACATCTGAAGATATTTAAGCCTGGAGAAGTGTGGACCAATTTTTGTACAAAGATAATCCCAGGGTAACAAGTCCCCGTCAACAAATAGGTTACCCCACTCCTCCAGCCCTGCCTCTCTCATAGGTGTAGCTAGTGCATCCCCTAACCATGCTGGACCATCAGGAAGGCCCCACAAAGGTGTCCTACTTCCATAGTAACCAACTTTAATTGCTTTAGACATCTGGGCCCACATTCTTGCCATACCCCTTAAAATGTTCAATTTAATTTTTTTGAAAAACTTGGGGTTTCCAAATTTAAAAAGAAACCCTGACTGACTTACACCTTCTACATCCAATAACATTGAATAGAGGGAACCCACTCCAGCCCCTACTGGTCTTTTTAATAGAATCCTGGCATGTGAAAGCTGGAAAGCCCAGGTATAGGCCTGGAGATCAGGAGCAGCAAGCCCTCCTTTTTCCCTACGTCTCCTAATTTTTTTCCAGGAGATTCTTGGCAGATGTTTATTCCAAATAAAGGTGCTGATATCCGACTGTAATTTCCTGATAGAGGCGGGATCAAAACATAAAGGTATCGCATTAAACAAAAAAGAAACCTTAGGCAAGATGGACATTTTGACAAGGCTGACCCTGCCCAGTAGGGAGAGTGGAAGATGGGCCCAGGACTGGAGCAACCTACGACAATCCTTTGCAATTTTTAAAAAATTAATAATAGTAATCTGATCGAGGTCAGATACAATATCCAAACCTAAGTATCTCATCCGACTCGCCGGCCGGATTTCAGAATCGAAGGTACTTTGATTGATGTTCCAGGTCATCATCTCAGTCTTTAGAGCATTAATCTCATATCCAGAGACCATCCCAAACTCCGATGCCAGCCTGAATATTGCTGGGAGGGCCTCATGCGGGTCAGAGGTAAAAATGAGAATATCGTCGGCGTAAAGTGCCACCTTTCTCTCCCAGCCCCTGTACGCAAATGCCTTGATGTTAACACTATCCCTCAAAATCTGGGCAAAAGGTTCAGCATATAAATCGAACAGGAGTGGGGAGAGAGGACATCCCTGCCTAGTACCCCTCGAGATGTCAAATGAGTCAGAGAGTATACCATTAACCAAGACACGGGCACTAGGGTTACTATAAAGAAGACTAATCGCCTGACGAAATCTACCCCCCACGCCAAACTTTGCCAAGGCCTCCGACAGATACAACCAATTAACTCTGTCGAAGGCCTTGGTGGCGTCCAGCGTAAGAACCGCCAAGGGCAAAGACATCAAACATGCCATATCTATTGACCCAATCAAATCAAAAGTTAGTTCAAAAAGCTGTCGCCCCTTAATAAATCCCTTCTGATCGACATGTAAAATGGAGGGAGCAACCAAGGCCAATCTATTTGCAAGAATGGAGGCAAAGATCTTAGAGTCTCCATTCAAAACAGAGATTGGCCTGTAGGAGCCACAGGCGGTTGGAGACTTCCCTGGTTTCAAAATAACAGTTATGGATGCGTTATCCCATGACACAGGTGGTCGTACTCCATCTAGCAGTATCTGATTGAACAATGTAACCAGGAAAGGAACAAGTTCCTGCTCCAAAGATTTATATATTTCAGCAGGCAGCCCGTCAGGCCCAGAGGCCCTGCCTTTCCTGGCATCCTGAATGGCTTCCCTTACCTCCTCTTCCGAGATTTTACTATCTAGCATTGCTGACTGATCAACAGAGAGTTTTGGTAGATCTATTTTCCCAAGCCATTCATTAATCATATCAGTATCCAATTTCTTATCTTCATGATAAATATCTTGATAGAAATCTTTAAATGCTGCTCTAATATCTGCATCAGAAGAAAGAGGGACATTATTGACATAGATCTGGTTGATGTTGTTACGAACCTGATCAGTTTTTACTTTCCATGCCAATAATTTACCAGCACACTCCCCATACTGAAAATGTGCGATTTTACTGGCCTCCCATCTTTCCTGAAGCCACCGGTTAAGGATCGAGGTAAGTTGGCCTCTTAGGGTCAATAGTTTAAACCGCAGAGGTGCCAAAACAGCTTCTGTGGAAGCTAAGTTGGCATCAATGTCGGCCTGTGCACTAGTCAGGTCCGCCTCAACTGAGGCAATAGCCTCTCTATATTCCCTCCTTCTATATGACATCTTACTTGTAATAAGACCCCTCAAAGAGGCTTTAAGTGAGTCCCAGACCACACCAGGTCCAGCAGAACCCACATTCATCTCTAAGAAAGACCTTACTTCAGATTTTAAAAAAGTGACATCTTCAGGGTGAGAAAGTAGAGAACGGTCAAAAGACCAAGTCCTTACTACGTCAGCGGTAGGTACCATAAGTTCCAGGAAAACTGCAGAGTGGTCAGATAAATGTGACGGGAAATAACAAATGTCCTTAACTGCGTCGGATAGACTATGGTTAATTAATATAAAATCTATCCTGGACTGGTGATTATATTTATAGTTTCTAAAAGAGACACCCTGCTGCTGCCCGGCTCTTAACCTCCAAATATCGATATATCCGTATTGTTTCATCTCATTCAACAAGAAAGATCTTGATTTTGAAGGGACACGGGATCTACTGTTATGAGATTTATCCAGGACTGGATCTAAAACAATATTGAAGTCGCCAGCTAATATAACTGGTTCCGGGAAGGACAAAAGGTGAGAAAAATCACTTCCAAAGATGTAGGGTCATCAAGATTGGGACCATAATATCCAACAATAGTAAAGCAGGCACCCATAATTACCACAGAAGCAATAACCCATCTTCCCGCAGGGTCCACTTTAAACTCTAATACCCTGGCCCTAAGCTGCTTTCTGAAAATCAGTGACACACCTCGGGAAGTCATAGATTGTGAAGTTGATATCATAAAATCAATCCATTTATTCTTTTTAGCCAAGGTATCAATTTCAGACTGGATCAAATGTGTCTCTTGAAGGATGATGACCTGGGCATCAGAGTCCCAGGGATACTGCATAAATATTCTAGCCCTAGGATTAGTACGGAGCCCATTGACATTCCAAGACATAATCTTTAAACTAGCCATCACCACTGAACCAGAGCACAACCAGTCTTGCCTTTATAATGCGACCAGATATATACCAGATATATACCGACCCACCTCCAAAAGAAAACTCGCAGTACAACATGAGAAACTTTAAAAAAACCTACAGAAAATAGAAAAGATGGCTGATGAGGAGTTTTGAAATTTTGCCCGTGAACCCCCCCCACCCGCCCTTCACCCTCCCCATGGAGAACCCGTGGTGTATCTAACCGGATCAAGTCCAGTAGATGGCACCCCTACCTCAGGCTCCCGTTACACCCCCCCCGAACTCACAGCTAAAGGGTAAAGAAAAAGAAGTGATCCCACTTAAGACAGTGTACTCTCTTTTTTTTTAAATATTATTATATATATATATTTTTTTTCCCTTCTCTCTCTCTCCCCTCTTCATTTTCTTTTCCCCTTTCTTTCCCTTCCTCCCCTTTCTTCCTACTCCTTTCCTTCCCTGAAAATACGAGAAGAGAAATAGATTTTTTTTTTTTTTCTTTTTTTTTCCCTTCTCTTTTATATGCTTCAATCCCTGTGAGCGACCATAAGGCAGTAAACGGACCTAAACCTAAACTAAAAAAAAAAAAAAAAAAAAAACGAGTTAAGTGCTATTACCGGATGACTTCTTGCCTATATCCAAAAGGAATTCATCGGCAGCTTCGATTGACCTGATGTTTACCATTTTAATATTATACATGACCTTCAGAGAGGCCGGGAACACCAATTGAGCAGAAGCACCCAACTTCCTAAAGGACTCCAGCCGCCTTCCAAACTCCCATTGCTTCTCAAGTGTGACCCTAGAAAGATCAGATCTGATGAGAAAAGTAAACCCCTTACCGGGTAGGGACTTCTGTTTAAGAGCTGCATTCAGTATCTGCTCTTTGAGAGTATATGTAAGGAAATTAACAAGGATTTTACGCGGCTTTTGCCTTTGTGGGTTCTGTTTGAATGGTTCCCTATGGACCCTCTGAATGTCGGTTGCTAGCTGCTCCAGGGATTGACCCAGACATAAACCTTCCTTCAAAAGGCAAACAATAAACTGCTTGATATCTGCCCCCTCAGACCCCTCCGGAACATTAAGAATACGAATGTTACATCTTCTTGCGTTATTTTCTAAAACCTCCATCCTGTCCAGCAAGGCCTGATCATCTCTTTTAAGTTTAGTAATGTCCTCTTCTGTCTTAACTAGATGTACCGACATTATAGCTAGTTTTTCCTCCAAGACTTCTGTCCTTGTTGACAGCCCATCGATCTTATTATCCAATGATTGACAATAATCGCGAATCTCCTTCTGCATAACTGAGGATTGCTCAAACCCCTTTTTTATGTCCTGAGACAAGGTAGTGAGCATCGTAAATAAAGTGGCTGCCGAGATGTTTTCTGGTGTTGCTTCTTGACAAGGTGGAATGGAAGGTGCAAGAACAGGGACAGATGTTGCCAAAGATAGCTCGAGAGACGGCTCCAATACAGTAGCCCCCCCGGAATTGGAGTGGGTAAGACCACCTTCACTAGCGGCTGCAACGTCGCCCCTCATGTTAGAACTAATAGGTGTTGCCTGGCCTCCCACCATTTCACAAGACAAAACTCCACTCTTAGATATACTAATAGGTGGGGAAGGTACGGGAACTATAGGAGCAACTGGCGCTACCTCCGTCACAGTCATCACGGAGTCACCAGGAACCGAAAGGGTTGGCACAACAACTAAAGGGGCGGGGGTTGAGAGAGATGATGGAGTTAAAGTAGGGGAAAACATTTGAGCTGAATCATTTGGTGAGGTCATTGTCTTGGATTCCACAAGGTGCAAGACCTGTGGAACAACTTTGAAGTATGACCGAAGAGATGGTGTAATTTTAGATGTAGCCTCGACTCCAGCAACAGGATTACGTGTTACTTTCCCTCTGGTGCCCTTTGATTTCACCTCCTTGGATGGATAGGAGGAGGTTCTCTTACCAAGTTGGGGTGGAAATACGGCACCAGACGAATTAGAGCCGGTAACAACCCCCCTCGTAGGCACTCTAGCCTGCTCCTTACCTCGTCCTCGACCAGATTTCCCACCTCTCCCCTTTCCTCTGGACGTGTGATAGTGTTGGTGCAAACCTTCAGAATCTTTTGATAGCCCACACTGAGGTAAGACTGAGGCTGATTCCTGTGTGCTTGTATCGCTGTAACCATCTGCTGCCGTCGTAACCGCTTCAGTATTCTCAGCTGTTACCTGAGAAGAGTCTTCCAAATGGTGAACAAGGCTGTCTCCAACACACACAGCACGCACCAAACTGCGCGCTCTCCTGCCGCGCCGCAGCTCCAGGGCGGCTGAGGACCACGACCACCGGACCAGTGAACAGCCGATGTAAGAGGAAGATCCGCGGCAACCAGGAGTACCAGCTGCACCTCCAAAAGTATCAAAGGCGTCACCAGCCGGTATTTTGTTACCAGAGCAGCAAGGCATAGAGAGAAGACAGATCCGCACCAAAGGGAGGAATTAGGACCCAGCGGAAATCAGGCGGCAGGCAGTCAGCAGACCGCGGCCACCGCACGTAGCACACAGAGGAAAACCAGCAAGGCTCCGAGAAAAAAAAAAAAACTGGCAAAACCGGGGGACAGACACAGGCACAATGCACCGGTAAGAAATTCAAAACGCTAAATTAGTGACCGCCATCAGCAGTCATCGATAACACAAGCGGGGAAATCAAGGGAGCCGGGGGAAGCGAGGAAACGGGAGCCCGAACTCACGGAGCACCACGGCAGATCAGCCGTCTGCCGCCATGTTCTCCCCCTACCGCACCTGTGTCGTTGTAATTGGTTTTAAAACACTTAGTGCTTGGTCCTTCCACTATATAGAGCACCTAGGCACTATAACTGCATGAGACATCACTTGTATATGCACACCTTCTAATATGTTGTGTGCTATTGTCACTAAGGCGTATAAGGCACTTTATGAATGTCGAGTTAACGTACAGCTATTATAATATCTGTCCTTTTTCTGATCTATGTTCCGTGACATCAGTGGGACATTGCCCACTGTATTACGATGTGGGAGGTAGGTATTCCCCTCTCATTTTGTGTAGATAGCATTTCATACCCTGGTCCTGATGAATTGCCCATGATCTTACTGACAACAGAGGCAAGAAACATGTCGACCGAATGAGAGTAGGACGTAGACATCTAGGCACTTAACCCCTAGCTTTACGCCACTCTATTGACTTTTAATCAGGCAATTTACCTACCAGAATAAATACAATTCAAGCAATAATTGACCTGTTTTAACTCACTTACACTACATCTACACTACTGGGCCCCTCACCCCCACTGCACCAAACGGCAGGGACAAAAGATCTCCGACAAAGAGCCCCATTTATGGTAGCCCATCAGGCATTGCAGCGCCGGCCCGACGAGGAGCAAGCCCAGATGATGAAGCATGACACCTAGCTTGCTGGGTGTGTGAGGGCTCCAGTTCCGAAGAGGGGTCTCCCCCTCTCACTTTGAATAATAGTATTCACTTATTGAACCTACATATCGAACCTAGTACTCGCTGACCTTATATGTCTCCTCACCCTTAGGAATGGCCAACTTGGACCAGGGCTTTGAAGGAACACTCACAGCTTGAACAGGACTGGGAACGGTCACTTGAGACTTGTCACTTATAGCACAATATAAACAGTCTCTGACAAAATGTTCTACTTGCTTGTCAAGAGCAGGCCACCAAAACTGCTCTCTAACCCTCCTTTTCATGGCACACATGCCAATGTGGCCTTCATGAACTAGGGTAAGCACTTTGTCTCTCATGCTCATGGGAACCAGAAGTAAAAAAGGGCAATACAGGAGCCAATTAAGAATAGGGAGTTCATCAAAAACATGCTTGAATTTGCTGATGGTTTCATCATTCGAACATTCTCTCGTCCAACCTGTGTGAATCACATCCATAAGCTTCCTAATATCTAAATCAGTATCATACGCATCTCTCCATTCACTTTCTAAAATGGCTCCATCTAAATGAGTCACAGCATTACAAAAAATCTCAGACTCAAACTTGTTATCGTCATGACCATCCAGATCATGTGTACTGCTTGGTATCCTAGACAAACAATCTGCTAAGATGTTTCGTATCCCGGGAATATATTCAACATCAAAATTATGCTCTAACAGTCTGCATTGCCATTTGGCAATTCGAGGAGTGGCTTTGTCTCCCCCTTTGGTGGTAAAGAGTTGGACCAAAGGTTTATGATCCACTCTTACAATAAATTTGGAGCCCCATAGATACTGTTTAAAATGAACGATGCCCCACCAGCAAGCTAACACTTCGCGCTCTATCACTGAGTAAGTAGCTTCGGCACCCTTCAGACCTCTGGAAGCAAAAGCTACCACCTCATCCCTGCCATCCCTATGCTGCATGAGTACAGCGCCAAGACCCTTCTGACTGGCATCAGTCATGATTATTGTGTGGTCATTGATGTCAGAAGGTTTGAGAGGAATGGCATGTGCAATCTCTTTTTTGATTATATGAAATTCCTTAGCACATTCAGTATTCCATTTGAAAAGCATGCCCATGTGATAGCAGAACCATACAAAGCACAATGCACTTTATTTCATTCTGTAGCTTCTATAAGGATCTCAGAAAACCATTTTAAGCACCGATTTTTAAAACCGGTGTATATATCTGTTATCAGGATGCTTTTAACTATTTATGTACACTAGAAAATGTGGATATTTGTGTGTTTTGTCATTTTCATTCATTACATCTGCTCTTAGTTAAGGAAAAATCTTGCACACTTAGAAGGTATAGCCAATGAGGATGCATTTTAAATCTTTTGAGGATGCTTATAGCTATATTCATTATGTGCCACTTGATAGACTTATTTGGTAAAGCCTTTCTAATTTTATCATAAAGTGTATAGTCTTAAAAACAGTGTATTAAATGTCTTATTAGCATGGGTGCCAGTATTGAGAGCAAAGAAATGGCTACCAAATATTGCGCTCGACACAATTATGGTTTGCCTACATACAATTAATTGGATTTTGAATAATGAAATCAGAATAAGATCGAAATGTTTTTTAAATGAAAAAAATGTACCACTTTTTAAGACTAGGCCTGGGCCAAAATTCCGTTCCGTTCGCGGAAATTGCGATATTTTGGCATTTTCGCGTTCCGCGGAAAGCGCGAAAATGTCAAAATTTCCGCATTCCGCAGCTTAGCGATAATTTCTTTCTTGCTCGCGCTGTAAAATAATACATTCTCGCGCGCGCGCGATCGCCTTACCTGAATCCCTGCGTTCTCCGACAAGTTTTCTTGACCCGGTCGCGTTCTCCACGAGATGTTGGATTTTGGTAGCCATTTTGCGCTGTCTCGCGAGAGTTCGCGGCCGCATTAACGTCATTTTTCACGCGATCACGTCATTTTTCGCGCGATCACGTCTTTCTTCTCGCGATCATGCACCACGCGAGTATGAGAAGATTGAGATCTCGAACATGTCATTCTACATCGCGAGCCAGAGGATGAGGACGCGGGCACGTGAAATCGAATGCGAACAGGAGAAAGAGACCGCGAACACGTCATATCCAACACGACAGGGACAAAGAAGAGAACGCGATCATATCGTTTTCGACACGCCGGCGGAAGTAATGTGAAGCTCGAGAACTCAACAACGTAAAATTTACAATTTGGAGAGGAATATCGGCTCTAACAGCATGAAACCATCTGCAAATACTGATTTTGGATGAAAAGAACTCCTTACATTGACATTTGGCTTTCCTTTTTTGTGCAAGGAGTCATTTTTTTACAAGGTGGAGAGAGGGAGGAAGTGACACAGAATCTCCAACTTCCTGTTCCTGTCCAGCAGGCTCCTCCCAGTGCTTTGTCCATCTCCTGCTCATTCTGCCTTTGGATTTGGAGCTGGAAAGATCACTCTTTTTGTCTGCTGCATCATTGCAATTAGATTTCAGGATTTTTGGAATAGGATATTTTACAAGTAAGTGGTTGTTGTGTTTGATTGTGGGCATTGCAGTTGTTGTGTAACTACAATTTATTTTTGATAATTAATTAATTATCATCATACCTTTTTATATATTTTTTATTTTGTGGGTTGTAGTAGTAGGCCCGAGCTAGCCATGGGCATGGCCTCATGGGTGTGTGTGTGCATGATGAAGCAACTGTTCCTTTTGTTTTTTGAATATATTTCATTTTCAAGCACATTTAGGGCATGGATGGCATTGGATTGAGTTGGGGAAGTGTGTTTTTTGGGGTGGCCTTTGTGATGTTGTTGGGCCTGGCCATGTGGCTGGTGGCCATTTTGAGGCCTAGGCCTGCTAGCTTGCCTGGCCTTGTCTGCCAACAGGCCTGCTTTCATCCACTAGGACCAGAGCAGGTAGCCACAGCTTTAGTAATCTACTGTTTTCTGTGTGCTCTGTTGAATTTAGACATAATTTAGGGCATGGATGGCATTGGATTGAGTTGGGGAAGTGTGTTTTTTGGGGTGGCCTTGCTGATGTTGTTGGGCCTGGCCATGTGGCTGGTGGCCATTTTGAGGCCTAGGCCTGCAAGCTTGCCTGGCCTTGTCTGCCAACAGGCCTGCTTTCATCCACTAGGACCAGAGCAGGTAGCCACAGCTTTATTAATCTACTGTTTTCTGTGTGCTCTGTTGAATTTAGACATCATTTAGGGCATGGATGGCATTGGATTGAGTTGGGGAAGTGTGTTTTTTGGGGTGGCCTTGCTGATGTTGTTGGGCCTGGCCATGTGGCTGGTGGCCATTTTGAGGCCTAGGTCTGCAAGCTTGCCTGGCCTTGTCTGCCAACAGGCCTGCTTTCATCCACTAGGACCAGAGCAGGTGGCCACAGCTTTATTAATCTACTGTTTTCTGTGTGCTCTGTTAAATTTAGACATCATTTAGGGCATGGATGGCATTGGATTGAGTTGGGGAAGTGTGTTTTTTGGGGTGGCCTTGCTGATGTTGTTGGGCCTGGCCATGTGGCTGGTGGCCATTTTGAGGCCTAGGCCTGCAAGCTTGCCTGGCCTTGTCTGCCAACAGGCCTGCTTTCATCCACTAGGACCAGAGCAGGTACCCACAGCTTTAGTAATCTACTGTTTGCTGTGTGCTCTGTTGAATTTAGACATCATTTAGGGCATGGATGGCATTGGATTGAGTTGGGGAAGTGTGTTTTTTGGGGTGGCCTTGCTGATGTTGTTGGGCCTGGCCATGTGGCTGGTGGTCATTTTGAGGCCTAGGCCTGCAAGCTTGCCTGGCCTTGTCTGCCAACAGGCCTGCTTTCATCCACTAGGACCAGAGCAGGTAGCCACAGCTTTAGTAACCTACTGTTTGCTGTGTGCTCTGTTGAATTTAGACATCATTTAGGGCATGGATGGCATTGGATTGAGTTGGGGAAGTGTGTTTTTTGGGGTGGCCTTGCTGACGTTGTTGGGCCTGGCCATGTGGCTGGTGGCCATTTTGAAGCCTAGGCCTGCAAGCTTGCCTGGCCTTGTCTGCCAACAGGCCTGCTTTCATCCACTAGGACCAGAGCAGGTAGCCACAGCTTTATTAATCTACTGTTTTCTGTGTGCTCTGTTGAATTTAGACATCATTTAGGGCATGGATGGCATTGGATTGAGTTGGGGAAGTGTGTTTTTTTGGGGTGGCCTTGCTGATGTTGTTGGGCCTGGCCATGTGGCTGGTGGCCATTTTGAGGCCTAGGCCTGCAAGCTTGCCTGGCCTTGTCTGCCAACAGGCCTGCTTTCATCCACTAGGACCAGAGCAGGTAGCCACAGCTTTAGTAATCTACTGTTTGCTGTGTGCTCTGTTGAATTTAGACATCATTTAGGGCATGGATGGCATTGGATTGAGTTGGGGAAGTGTGTTTTTTGGGGTGGCCTTGCTGATGTTGTTGGGCCTGGCCATGTGGCTGGTGGCCATTTTGAGGCCTAGGCCTGCAAGCTTGCCTGGCCTTGTCTGCCAACAGGCCTGCTTTCATCCACTAGGACCAGAGCAGGTAGCCACAGCTTTATTAATCTACTGTTTTCTGTGTGCTCTGTTGAATTTAGACATCATTTAGGGCATGGATGGCATTGGATTGAGTTGGGGAAGTGTGTTTTTTGGGGTGGCCTTGCTGATGTTGTTGGGCCTGGCCATGTGGCTGGTGGCCATTTTGAGGC
This sequence comes from Triturus cristatus, assembly GCF_964204655.1. Taxonomy (NCBI): domain Eukaryota; kingdom Metazoa; phylum Chordata; class Amphibia; order Caudata; family Salamandridae; genus Triturus; species Triturus cristatus. The sequence goes on from NC_140587.1 coordinate 667,945,791, forward strand.
CTAGGTCTGCAAGCTTGCCTGGCCTTGTCTGCCAACAGGCCTGCTTTCATCCACTAGGACCAGAGCAGGTGGCCACAGCTTTATTAATCTACTGTTTTCTGTGTGCTCTGTTGAATTTAGACATCATTTAGGGCATGGATGGCATTGGATTGAGTTGGGGAAGTGTGTTTTTTGGGGTGGCCTTGCTGATGTTGTTGGGCCTGGCCATGTGGCTGGTGGTCATTTTGAGGCCTAGGCCTGCAAGCTTGCCTGGCCTTGTCTGCCAACAGGCCTGCTTTCATCCACTAGGACCAGAGCAGGTAGCCGCAGCTTTAGTAATCTACTGTTTGCTGTGTGCTCTGTTGAATTTAGACATCATTTAGGGCATGGATGGCATTGGATTGAGTTGGGGAAGTGTGTTTTTTGGGGTGGCCTTGCGATGCATGCTCCCTGCAGACCTTTTTGGGGTCTGTGAATGTTCGTATTTGCATTTTGTTGCATTAAAAAGGCAGAGCAGTGTGCTTCAGCATGCATCCTTTACCTGACTTTCATAGGCCTTTTGTCAGCTCCTGGTGTTTCCCAGGCCCCCTGCTTGATAGTGATTTGTGAGTGTCCATGTGGCTGGTGGCCTTTTTTTGTGTTGGGAGTTATTAGTGTCCTGCTTTTGCCATATAGGCCTGCATGGTTTTCCTATTGGCTTACTGCTTCCATCCATCCACCCCCTTTGCCAGCAGCAGCTCCATGGATGCTGAGATGCTCAAATAATGCAATGGTCCACCCCACTTCCATTAGTTTTTTATTTTGTTGTTTATTATTAACTTTCCTATCCTTCCTGAGAGTGTAGTGTGTGGCTGTACCATAGCTCTAGTTAAAAAAAAAAGTCATAAATGGCTAGACTATCTTTTGTTTGCACTAGTACAGTACTAAGTAACTGAACCACAAAAACAAATGCAACATTTCACTGATGTTCTTCTCCTGTCTTCTTTGCTTTTAGGTGCACAAAAGACAGAGTAGGAGGTGTCATCGGCATCACCTGGCTACCCGTTGTACTGCCAGACAGACAGAAGTCCTGCTGCGCATCACGCCCACGTGTGACCAGAACTTGTTGTGCATCTGCCTCCTGCCTGACATCTGAAGAAGATGGCCCCAAAGAAAGGTACCAGGTCCAGTACCAAGAAAGTTGCCGGTGAGAAGAAGGAACAGAAAAAGGAAGTGCCATTAACCACGACTGGTGGTGTGCCGGCCAATGTTTTTTTTGGCACCAAAGCGTTGTCCGGGAACCAAGCTGGGAGCAGCACAGCGGTCCAACCCCACCAACCTAGGCCCAAGGGCTTTAGTGTCGCAGAGGTAGTCAGTCTACTAACGAGCAGCGATGTTGAAGAAATGTCATTACCGCAAAGTAGTACACAATCAAGTTCAACGCAGGCGCAAACTCAGCAGATCAGTGTCAAGCCGCCGCAACCAGAACAGCAGCAGCCGCCGCAACCAGAACAGCCGCAGCCACCGCAACCAGAACAGCAGCAGCCGCCGCAACCAGAACAGCAGCAGCCGCCGCAACCAAAACAGCAGCAGCCGCCGCAACCAGAACAGCAGCAGCCGCCGCAACAGCCCACCATAGTAGTTGTTGCTCCTGACGTAGGGGCATTTCAGGAAATCGAGCTTCCTGCAGACAAAGTGGAGCGAAGTCAAACCACTGTTTCAGAAGATCAATTGTCTTCCAGACCACCAGCAAGGAAAAGGAGGCTTAGTCCATCATCTTCTTCTTCATGCCCCGCTTCTGATGATCGTGATGACACTTGGGTCCCACCAGCTCGGTCTGAGAGTGAAGTACGCCACAAGACATTGCTTCTGAAAAGGAAGGTCCCAGAAAAACTTAGAGTTATGGAGGTAGATGTAGAAGAGGGGGGTGATGATGTTGATGAAGACGAGCCAGTCATCACGCACATTACTCCCGCCCCAAAGGGATTGGAGACCGACATTCTCACCCTATCCAGAAAGGCTGCTACTGAGCGGGATGTAGCACGGATCTCACCAACACAGGTTATACCACCACTACCTCCAGCTGCCATATTTTCCAAGGCCCGGCAGGGACCTACATCCAGCTCAACCATCTCAGTAGGAAGTGGTAGTAAAAGTCACAGTGTAGGTGGACAGGGTCACATATTTTCAAGCACCCCCTCAAGTTCATCTGGTGTTGAAAGTGGCACATCCAGCAGTGCCAGAAAGTTCTCCTCCCCAGTTTGGGACTTCTTTTCTGTTAGCGCCAAGGAGGAGAACGTTGCTATATGCGCAATTTGTCGGCAAGGTGTTCGGCGTGGTAAGCTTGGTACAAACTATGGTACCGGAGGACAAGCAAGTCATCTAAAAATACACCACAATATCGTGTGGGAGGATCACCTACGTAAGTTAAAAGAAAGTAGAAAAACTAAACCCTTTGAAGTTGGTCAGGAATCAGGGAGCGATATTATTGTGGTGGCAGGTGAAGAACAGGGAGGCATTTCTAGCCCTGTCTCCAGTAGTGCAGTCACTTCAGTGGTAACGCCCACATCCTCCTCAGTAACATCAGAGTGGCACCGCAGTAAGAGCCATACTCAGAGTGTGGGTGAGACACCAAGGCGACCGGCGAGTACCTCAATGAGACAATCTGTGTCGTTGAGCCTTAGTGGGTTAATGAAAATAGCACCAATAAGGAAAGTAAGCCAGCCTACCATTGACAGCATGTTTAGGTTGGAGGGGCAGTTCCAACGCAACCACCCAACGGCACGATTGTACAATGCGAAGCTGGCTAAAATGTTAGCGCTGGACCTTCTTCCTTTTTCATTTGTGGAAGGGGTGGGTTTCCTTGAATTTGTGTCTGCCATCTGCCCGAAATGGAAAGTTCCCAGCCGGTCCTATTTCGCAAGAATTGCTGTTCCGGCACTACATCATGATGTGCTGGAATTGGTTGGTCATGGTTTGCGGCAGAGTGCTGTGCACAATATCCACCTGACAACAGACATGTGGAGCAGTTGCCAAGCCACAGATTACATGTGCATCACTGCACACTGGATCTCTTTTGTGGGGGTTAGAGATCAACTATCTGCACGAGGTGTTGTTGACACAGCTGCGATTTTTGAAGGTACTCGGAAACATGCAACTGTAGCCATGTTCGCCATGGAGAAATCTCATACGGCTGAAAACATTTTGGAAGAGTTTTGCACCAAGGTTTTGGAATGGCTGCGGCCCAGAGGGCTTGGTATTGGCTTTGTTGCCACAGACAATGGCAGTAATGTACTGAAGGCCATGGAACTTGGTTCCTATTTCAGGGTTCCGTGTTTGGCACACTGCATAAACATTATAGTGCAAGACTTTCTGAAAAAAGAACCCATAGTAAGCAATTTACTGGCCATCTGCCGAAGAATATGCACTCATTTCAGCCATTCTTTTAAAGCTCGGAAGCAGCTGAGGATCATCCAACGTGAACTTAGGATGCCAGTCAAGGCACTCATCCAGGAGGTGGCAACACGTTGGAACTCAACGTATTACATGCTTGATCGTCTGTACGAACAGCACAGGTCACTCAATGAATATGTCTGGTACAGAAGCAGTGATGCTAGTGTTAAAGGCATGACCCTTCAGAGGGAGCAATGGACCCTAATTCAATGCCTGACTGAGATGCTGTCTCCTTTTGAGGTCTTCACACGTGAAGTCAGCAAGGAGGACTGTACAATGGGCCAAGCTATCCCATTGAGGCAAATGCTAGAGCATGAGCTGAATAATGTGTCTGAATCCTACAAAGGTGTAGAGGACAGAAGGCAAGCCCATGACTTGGTGGAGAGCTTATCCAGGCGCTTATCAGAAAATGTAAGGATACAAAATAAAATTTTGTCACAAGAACATTACATTTGTGCCACAATTCTGGATCCACGTGCAAAATTAGGACTATTCCTTTCTTTTTCCGACAATGATGTTGCCCGCTACAAAAGTTGTATAGCTGGAGCAGCCATCAAGTTTGAAAACGAAGGGCTGCTAATTAAAAGCCCGCCACATCAACCCACAACAAGTACTGATACTGAAGCAGGCCATGCAGAATCAAGTGCAACTTCGTCGGCTGAGGGCAGTGCGGTTGGCTCACAATCGCAACACTTACCATCACCATCGACTACAAAAACAATAACTGGATCATTCGGCCGAGTACAATCATTATCAGATTGGTATGTAAAGATGGGCCTTAAGCACAGTGCTGATGCACAGAAAAAACAGCACAAAAGCTTACCAGCAGCAACCCTGAACATTGAGCGGATGGTCCAGGCCTATCTGGACGACCCAACAGAGGTGTACGTTGATCAAAACCCAGTGCAGTATTGGTATAGGAAACGGTCTGATTGGCCACAGCTCAGCAGGCTGGCGATAAGCTATCTGGCTTGCCCTGTCGCAAGTGTCTCTTCCGAACGTGTTTTCAGTGCTGCTGGTTCCATTGTAACCTTGAGAAGGACCAGTCTATCTCCCAAAAACGTGGAGAGGTTAACAATGATCAAAATGAATCAGCACTTCATACCACCGAATTACACAATGCATGAATCAACAGAGGAAGATGAGGACAGCGGCTCAGGTGATGGAAGTATTGTGTCAGATGATTACCTACTACTGGAAGATCCCCCAGAGTTTGAGGACGAGCTATACTTCCCTGACAATTAGGCTCGCACTTACTGTCTTCCTCCCTTTTTTCCCCCTTTGTTTGTGTCTGTCGTTCCGGTTATAAACTTGTGAATCGCAACAAATGCATTATCACCGTCTTCTACTCTTCTAATTTAAGATACAAGTTTCTGGTGTCTGCCATTTGACACTACAGTCCTCAGAATCCAGCTCCTCCGCTCGATCATACTGCATCTCCTGGTCAATTCGATTTCCCTCATGAATGATGATTGGATGATGGTAACAACAAATTCAAACTTTCCTCGTCCTTCCAAAACAAGTGGACCATGAATCTGATGACTTCTATAGCTATCCTCCTTCAGAGCCAAGAGAGACTGGCCATTAACTGAAAATAAGATGCAACAGGTAATGATTGATGCCATGCATTGGCCGCAGAATGGCAGACTGAATGATGTAGATTTTGTTGTGTGTGTTGCGCATGAATTGATGTAATTGTGCACTGCCACTAATCAACTTTCTACAGAACACACTAATTTTCCCCTTCTTGCAAACAAGAAATGTGTACTTCTCCTGCATCTTGGTGATACATTGCTTTTAATTCAATACAGGAAGGGGACTCACTCAATTTGCGTAATGCAAATGACTGTGACTTAACAGCACCGTCCATCATGATGATGGCGAAAGAGACGGCCTGCAGCGTTAACGAGATGAGATGCAACAGGTAATGATTGATGCCATGCATTGGCCACAGAATGGCAGACTGAATGATGTAGATTTTGTTGTGTGTGTTGCGCATGAATTGATGTAATTGTGCACTGCCACTAATCAACTTTCTACAGAACACACTAATTTTCCCCTTCTTGCAAACAAGAAATGTGTACTTCTCCTGCATCTTGGTGATACATTGCTTTTAATTCAATACAGGAAGGGGACTCACTCAATCTGTGCAATGCAAATGACTGTGACTTAACAGCACCGTCCATCATGATGATGGCGAAAGAGACGGCCCGTTAACTTAAGATGAGAAGGAACAGGTAATGAATGATGACAATTAATGGCATGCATTGGACACCTGACTCTGAGCTATTGGTCTTTGTGTTTGCGTTGTTTGTTGTGCACAAAGTGATGTCAAAGTGTACTAGTAGTAATCTATCTTTCTGTAGTGTACACAATAAAGAATGACTCAAGTCAGTAATATTTATATTTCTACTCTGGGTGATTCATAAAAATTATACTTGTACTGCAGGCCGATCTACAGTCAGTAAAAGTATCAGAGATGATGATGAAGTCAGGAGGAGGATGTTTCAGGAGTGGCATAAAACGGAAAACCCTAAAGGTAAACACGTCAACAACAATCACAGCAGACCCAAATGTCTGTGTAGAAGTTGAATAGAGTGTAGCGGTGGGATGACTGCAGTGCATTGATTTTACTAACTTTAACTGTAAAACGCTATGTTTGGAATGGATAATGTGCTTTGCGTTTGTCCAACTCTTTGAGAGAAAAAAAAGGACTCTAAAGTGTTAACGTAGGATGTGCTAAATTGGTAAGCACTGTGGGCCTGATCTCTCCTGTTACTGTTGAAGGTCAATGCTGGAAACAGACTAGAGTAGAGATGATGCATATGCATACATGCCACCTCGGAAAGTGTTCTTGTTGCACTACACCATCACTTGTGCATTTTTTTTTCACTTTCTTTCTCAATATCCCCTTTGGTTTTCAATTTAAAATTACAGGCCGGGCCTTGGCCAAAACTTTGTAAAACATTACAATGCATATTAATTACCTTACCAATCAATCACCTTTTTTTTCCAGCCGGGCAGTGGCGAGTGGCGAGGCGACACACCCAAGATTGATGGACGAGAGGAGCAAGAGGAATGCCGAGATGCAAAAAACCAGTCCACATTTTTGACCAGGATAAGACAGTAACAGTATCCACTTTTAACTTCTTTTAAATAATTTGATTAATATCTTGTATACAATCTTTACAACAGTGTGTTCTTGGAGTTGTTATTATCAATCATCATTACGTTTGCTCTGTGTTTACGATTCTTCACTACCAATATTTAAAATTTGCTATCTGTTAAAGTATTAAGGCCGGAACAGAACAAGAAATAGAAGTGTATGTAATCCGGGTCTCATCATCATGCATGCATTGCCTTTTTCTCCCTTAACATATGGAATGGATATGGTATGGTAGTCTTCAATGATTGTCGTTTGTTTGTCTATGTATGCATACTGTTTTTCTATGTCAAACCTTTCCCAAAATCCCCCTTCCCATCCATTCAACAAACCCTAACCCTCTTCCCCCGGGCTGTGTGACTTATTGTCGAGGTGTAACTAAATTAAATGTACACCAATACTTAATCACACACTTGCTGGGGCGGATGTGGTGAAAGCAACACTACTTCAATTTCAATGCAGAGCGATGATCTTCTTCTGCTTGCCCACCCATGAGTAGGATATTTCAGAGGTTATTTTATTTAACAAAGGAACATATACCTCAGCATGAATTGCCGGCATTGATTGGATTTGTTTGTTGTCATTCCTCATATACAGCACTAACTGTTAGACTGTAGGCATAGTCAAGTGACTCGAGTCGACAAAACTATAGTTTGTAACTCTGTCTAGTAGGCTATCCTCATAATAACCACCATTCAGTTTTTTTGTCAAATATTTGAGCATATGATTGTTGCTCGGTAAATTCTGTGATGTACTTCATTCAACTACTCCTCTAACAGTCTCTCAAAGGCGATTGACTATCTCCTTTTCCTTTTTTGGAAATGCTGCCACCCTGCCAGTGTATACTACTACTACTATACTACCACCACCCCAATCATGGCATGTATGAAAAAGGAAACCATCTTCACCATGCAGCCAGTGCTGTGCCACAGTTGGACATAAACATCAAGCACCGGTAAGAGAGAAGTTTGGGGAGGCAGAATTAATAATGGACATGTTGTCAATGATTTCATTTTCAAACACCACTCCAAAGAATGCATAGACTAGAGGACAGACTGAAAGTACTAGAAGGACCAGTCAATGAGTGAGGTGTGTCGCATCTATCTGTTTGTGTCTTATACAGTCAGCAAATTATTGAAATCAAACACAGGCTATGGGCGGCCATGCGCCAGCAAGGAAACAGTGTGATGTAAAACAGTTACCCCACCTACAAAACATTAACAACATTGCATGTAACATAGAAAAATATATTTAATTTACCCTAACAAATAAACTAAACCCACAAAAGCTGACCCACCCACCTCCCTAACCCCAACCACTGTCCACAGTAGAAAAAAGTCAAACGCCAAACGAGTAAAGAACAGGAATTAAAAAAGGGGCAGTGACAGGGACTAACTGGTGGGGCTGGACTGGAGGAGGACACGCATCTGGCGCATCTCGTCCTCTAAATGGGCGACGCGGCGTCTAAGGCCGCAGCAGTTGCAGCCACAGTGGGGGTGGGCACCGGAGATGACACGGTGGCGGCGGGCAGCCGCCAGGCGGTGGCGCCGTAGCGCTGGAGGGCGGTGGCTGGGGCCCGGGGCACTGGAGGAGGCTTCAATAGCTGCTGCAGTCTCCTCCTCCTCCTCGGCTAGGACCACCAGCCGCCGGTATTCATGCTGGATTGCCTCCAGCTTCCGGCGCCGTGCCTTGGCGGCCAACTCCTTCCGGTTGAGTTTCGGAGTTGCTGTGTATCAAAAAGAAAAAAACAAGACAATTGTAAAATATAGTCTTAATAAAACAGTAGGACAAGGTAATTATTTATACACATAGTGGCATGGTAGAGTAGCACTATAAAATAAAGCACAGTAGTACATAACATTTTAAATGGCGCCCGTCCTTCTTCCTTCCACCTGTCTTACACTTTTTAGTTGAACAGTGCACCAGGTGCTCTTCTCCATAAAACTTTCAAAGCGGAGTTCAAATCAGATAGATGAGGCCATTGGTTACTCAATACTCCGGCTCCTAGTCCTATACCAATTAAAGGGAATTCTAGTCTTCTAGTTCACTCTTCAAACGTCCCCAAGAACTCATACTTACTTACGACATCGGATAGCGGGTGGACTTTGTCCGCCCGCCATCCGACTGCTAAAAAGGGTGGGGGTCCCGTGGGGACAATTAATTAGGATGATGCGCCCGGCACAGCGGCGGGCGCACCCTGTTTTTTTTTATTTAAATTCTGGTTGGCTTTGCTGAAAGCAATGCTAAAATGTTGTGCTGCTTTTCCAAGCACAACATGACGGGCCCCGCACGGAGCCTGTCACGTTTTGCTTTGAAAGTGGGGGGGTACCATAGCATCGGTAGGTACCCTCCATGGGGGCCCCCAAGCATACTCTGCAATGTGTGCATGCCTTTCCGTGGCGGACGGCAATGCCACCACGCAAAGGCATTCCAAAATGCAGATTATATGGCTGGCGGTGTGGTGAGAGAGACTCCACCGCCATATTGAACCCTTTTCCGCCTGGACATGTCTGAATATTTTCTACAGGGATGGCGGGAGGTTTGCCCCTGCGGTGACGGCAGTGAATTCCAGCCGGCCCGGCGGGGGCAATACGCCCACCATCCTAATGGGGGCCCTAAGTCACAACTGTACAGTATACATATACATACAGTACACCCTTGCAGTGAGTGTGCTGTCAAGTTCAACAATAGTTAAAGATTATGAATCTAACTTACCACCGCCTGCCACTGGTGCTGCCACTCCCCCTACCGCTCCGTTGCTATCTGCAACTGCCGCATCCTCGTCCTCGGAGTCGCCTTCGCTGGCCCCAGCAATGGTGGTCGGTAGTGCGCCTAGAAAACATTACACATTTATTAGGCGTCATATACACCTCCCCCCTATTGATCAGTAGCAAGGTTGAAAAATGAGTTAATACTAACATACATCACTAGTACAAATCAGGTAGTAGTAGAGTAGACACTAATAGTTATATGATCATTGTAGCCTTTGCTTGATTAGCCCTAGCCATGCACATGTGACGTTACCTTTACCTTGCAGCTTCTTAAGACACCTTTGAGCCCACATGACCTGCCTCACACTGCTACTGTCTAGTCTACGCGCTGCGTACAAGTGGTCAACAAACATTAACAAGTCACTATTTTGGGAGGAACTGGTGTACTACTGTTACAGTAAGTCCATATTGCTTATCCATAGATGCTACACTTTTTGGCACGGCTGAGAAATGCTTGCAAGTTGCAATATACTAACGCACACCATTTCTTTTTTCGCATTACAGACGCAAGATTCCCTTCTACGAACCAGAGCTTCTGAACGATGCACCAACTACCAGTACTAGGTTCTTCTGAGGTGAGGGGTCCATTCACTCACATCTTCATTTATAAATGTATATAAACTAAATTGCTATGGGATGGTGGTGCTGCCTTCCACCACTGTTCAGTTATCATGATTTAATTCCCAACTGTATAAGTGTAACAATGTATATTGTTTTAATGTTATTGATTTGCCGGTTGGTGCTGCTAAGAAAACAGTGTACAGACCTTCTCAAATTGAAATAAACATTTTAAACTTACATAGACTTCGTGGTATTTGGTGTGGAGTGGACTAAGTTACACGAGTGAGCAAATTAAAGTAAGGGTGTGCATGTGAATTGCTTCCACGACAGAGGTTGGGTGTGTTATGTTCTGGGTTGTCTACTTGTTGGGTATCTTGGGGGGAGGGTTCCGAGACCTAATAGGTATGACAAGACAGTACTATAGTCAAGCAGTGGAATTGTGGTGGGTGCGGAATTTCTGATTGAGGTGTGCAAGGAAGGTCCAACCTACCATCACCAACATCCTATTTTCTGGTGCAAATGTATGTGCAAGATCCCTACAACAGTGGTATGTCCTATAGGGTATCATATCAAAATATTAAGAAATCTGGTAGGGCTGTTGCTGTGAATTTTCAAAGCCTCAACATCAATAAGAGTAAAAGTAGTACAAGACAACGACCCAACGGATTGTACGAGCTACTGGTGAATATGAGTTTTATATTACAACCTTTCACAAAGAGTGGCACTGGCCAACTGGGCAAGACTAGCTACTACAGTACAGACAGATTGATAGGATGTAGTAGTACTCAGAGTCATCATAGCGGAGGCAGGGATAAGATTTTTGAAACCGTACAGATCGAAGGATAATTGGTGGTAAAAAAATAGCATTTGGAAACACACTATAGTTCGGGAGAAATGGGGCAGTAAAAGTTATGGAATAAGAAATATTATTAAAAACAAGACGACTTACTGGGGCCAGCAGAGGAGCCCTCAGCGGTGTCCTCCTGGTGGTGTTCCTGTCCCGCCGACTGTCCAGTCCCTGTCGGTCTGCCCCTGGGTGCTGATGGACAGGAAAGATATAAGAAAGAGACAAACATTGATGGATGGTGTCAAACAAATACAATATTTTTCAATAACGGTCAAAAAACACTTATGTAAACAACAATTGCAATAACTACATTGACCGATCTCATCTGGTCAACATGTAATATCGGGGGATTCGCAGTTCGACTACTTAAGTTACTATTTATCAACAGAAATCCAGTCTTCCATTCTGATTAAAGAAAACTAAGTTACAACTAAGCCTAAGTAGTAGTACAACGTACCACCCAACCTAGCCCACCTATTCCAGGCATGCCAATTGTACATTAAGTACGCAATTCCACTGTATTCCTCAACAATGCGTATGGTCCAATCATGAAGGACACATGAACATGACTACATTTTTTGTATACACCAAATTTTGGTTTGATTGATGCTGATCTGCTACTGCTAAGTAACTGCTAAGCCTACCTCCACTCATTGAACAAACTAGAAAAGGTTCTAAAGACTGCCGTACTAGCAGCACGTCACGTAACTGAGTGAGGGGGGGCATCACGCACACCACTAACCAATTAGAAGGTCCTTACAAAGTACCTAAACCTAAGTATCAATCCGCCCCTATCTATTAGTGACAGGACAAAGTAAGGAGTGGACGTGAGTCACTGTAGCATTACGTAACTTAATTTCTCTAAAATAAACTCGTAAAGAATCACGCTAAGCAAGCGCAAACGCAAAGCTGCAAACAAGTAAGATTAGTAGTAGCGCAGAAGAGCCCCTGTGTCATAATCACAGAAGACTTTTAAACGTTTTTAACCTGGAATGTATTGTAAGCAGCAACATTCTAGCTGGTTGGAAGGAAAAAAAGATATTCGCAATATATAACATAGAGCAGAAGAACAGACACAAAGTTGTAATAATTAAATAGGTACTCACCAAGCCCCGGGACCTCCACTCCTAGCAGGTCCAGCAGGTCCTGCTCACGGTCCAGGATGTCGGACCACCGGTGCGTCAGCTGTGCCTGGGTGCGCCGGACCCCAGAGATGCGCGACACTGCCCAGCGCACCTTCCCCCACCGCTGCCGACGCTCCCGGAGGCCGTACCCGGACCCAGGCCTGCCACCTGCTGCCAGGGTTGAGGGGAGGTGGCGCTGTACAAAGAAAATGAGTGCAGCCAACTCCACCTCCCCAAATAAGGCCCGTGCCTGCACCCCTTGTGGGCGCCGCCTTCCACATGGAAGGCGGTCGCGGCTCTGGCTGCGGCGAGACCTACCCTTTGACATGGTTCTGGGGATGAGAGATGGGGTGGGAAAGAAAAGGTAATAAAATTAAAAAAGTAAGTAAAGGAAATAAATAGGCAATAGAAAGAGTGAAAAACAAAAAAAAAGTAGACAAAAACAAAAAATATAGAAGCAGGAAAATAGTTAGAGAAATAATAAGTAATAAAGATCCAAAAAAAGTGGCTATAAACAAAGGATTGAAAAGATTTAGAGAAGATTGAAAATCAGGTCCCAGAACCATGCAATAGAGTGAAAAACAAGATGGCCGTGCCCATTGCGACCACGTGCGCAAGTTCGCGCGATATTTTCTCCCCGAGCAAGCAAAAAGCAACGCGATCAAGTAAAAGCGGTCGCGATCAGGAAATATCGACCGCGAACAGGCGCGAACATGCATTGCGTGACCCGGAACAGGAAGTAACCATTGCAAGAGGGCGGGACAAGTGAAAACAAGATAGCCGCGCCCGTGAGCAACCGTATGGGTAAGTTGGCGACCCGCGATCACGCAAAAAATACCGCGAACAGGCGGCAAAAAACTTCCGCGTCTTCGCGATATTTCCGGCGTGTTTGCGGATATTTTCTGCATTTTCGCGATAATTTGCGGAAGTTAATTTCGCAAATTCCGCCCACCCCTATTTAAGACTCTTTTATGGATATTTGTTATTGTTTAATCTATTGATATTGATTAATTGAACAAATTGATTAGAACATGCGATGATAGCACCAGGCTATTATAATCACTAACATGGCAGAACGCTAAGTAGGTTTCTGTTTTTTTAGGTTTATAGAACCTGTGCTGCTACATACAAATGTTGCACATTTCATCATTGAGAGTGGGTATTGAGACATGAGCCTCTGCTTCCAATATTAATTTATTAATTGTATTTTTTTTATTGTGTACTTTATGGTTTTCCATATGTTAACTGAATAAAGAATGACATGAAATCAAATGAGCAGAGGGGCATACATTGGAGTGACGTAGACTGGAGTGGTATGGAGAGGAGTGGTGTACAGTGTAAGAGCATATAGTGGAGTGTTGTACAGTGGAGTGGCAGACAATTGAGTGGCACAGAGTGGAGTGTCATACAGTGGGATAGCAAAGAGTGGAATGGCATAGAGTGGAGTTGCATAGAGTGGATTAGGTTATAGTGTAGTCTTGTACAGTGGAGTTGCGTATGGTGGAAAAACAGAGTGATGTGGCCTAGAGTGAAGGGGTGTACAGTGGAGTGGCACAGACTCAAGTGTCATAAAATGAAGCGGTGTAGAGTGTATTTGCATACAGTGGATTGCAGATAGAGTAGAGTGGCGAAGAGTAGAGGGGTGTAGAGTGTAGTGGCATACAGTGAATTGCCGTAGGGTGGAATATAGTGGAGTGACATAGATCGGCATAGACTGGAATAGTAGAAGGTAGATTGGCATAGAGTGGTGTGTCATAAATAACCCTGAGCGGGGAACTCTGCTCCGCTCATGGAGTTTGCAGAGTTTTCCGCATTCTGCGTGAATCACGGAGTTAAAAAATGTTTTTTTCTTCGCTCACGTTCGTCAATGTCATGTTGGAGAGCGCAAGCAAGGAAAATCAACCTCCTGACGAGATTTTTCCTTGTTTGCGATCGTCAACATCAAATTCGCAGGCGCGAGCGTGGAAAATCAACCTCCCGGTGAGATTTCGCAATGCGGCGGGCAGATTTCTTATTGCGAGTGGTCGCGTGTGCTAGCGTCCACTCGTGTTGAGAAACAGTCCATTGGCGTTGAGAAGACTGCAATCTACTCAAGCGGCAGAAAGGAAAGCAGCGCCCACTTGCACTGTGCAGGTTGCCATTATTGATGATTGCATAGTGCGGACAAGCATCCGGCACCACAAATCACCGCAAATTTCATTTTCTATCGCACTCTGCCGCTTGCGGAGCTCCGCGTAGCGCGGGGGAGGTTTTTTCCTCTTTGCGGAGTTCTGCCCAGCGTTCCACCCAGGGTTAGTGATAAAGTGGAGTGTGGTAGTTTAAACAGACGTGGTATAAAAGTGGATGAACAGATGTAGGTGTAATGTGGCAGAAATAGAGATTATGAGGTATAAATGGTATTTATTTGTAATTGGTGTAAATAATTTAAGGAGTGTTAAAGTTGTAATTCTGAAAATACTTAGTTATATATTGCGCCCTGTATAACCTTATAACTTTGTGGTATACTGCTGTACATGCCAGTAGAAGGCCGCATATGATTTCGTAAATGCTGTCTTTACAAAACAATAAAGGCAGCATATAGTTTTCAGCACGCTTTGGCTCTGTTCTGGGTTCAGGACTTAGATATAGGTAAGTAGTAGATTGTATTGTTGTCCCCTACCTATTACCAATTTTTTAAAGTGGTAATAGATAGTGATAGTTATAATTATCTATATATTTTATATAAAAATGACAGAGAACCAGGCTATAGCTACAAAATATCACAGAAGTTACAGGAAAAAACTATAGGCCTGATTACGACTTTTGGTGTTGCGGGAGCAGTCAGCACACCACTGTCGTGCACCTGCACTGCCAAGAGACGCTGCGACCCGCTCACCAGATTAGAAGTAATTTTGTGGTCTGACGGGTGGGTGGCATGGAGGTCCCATGGCAGTGCTGTTTAAAGACTCATTGTGAGCCTTAAACAGCACCTCTGTGGCACTGCCAGTGCAAATTTCTGCATGGGAAGGAATTCACCATGTTGTGCATTCCATTCCATGCAGGAACTGAGGGTGCAAACCACAGAGGGGCACAACATGTGCTCCCCTGCATGTACCCCATGCAAAGGGGCATGAGGGGCTCTTTTCTCACCACCAACAGTTACATAGAGGAAAAACCTCTATGACACCGCTAGCAGTGAGAAAAGTCGTAATATGCTTGGCATTGCCTAAGGGCACCACCAACGATTTTGTGGCCCTCAGACTGCTGCAGGACCACCAGGGAATACGGTTCCCTGGCAGTTGCGGTGGTGCAATGGCGGTCCGACCGCCAAAGTCCTAATAGAGAAGTTCGACCGCCACGTCCTCATAATTCTTAAGGCCCTATATATATATATATTCACAGAAAAAAACATAGGTTTCATGGGTGTTATAGTTAGCTGGCCATTTCACTCGTACAAAACCATAGAAATTCCTCTGTTATAGTTAGTTCTGCTAACTATAACTCGCACGCCCGCAATGCACTGCTGATGATGTCACATATTGCATCATTCATGACATGGTCAGTGACATCACTGATGACATCACTGATGACATCTCAAATGACATCACTGATGACATCACTGATGACATCATCCAGTGAATGTGGTTTAGTTTAAAATTTAAATATGTATTATATATATATATATATACCAATCTGTATTGAAGATTGAGTGGATATATAACTGTCTGGATGGAGGATTTAGTAGCTGTCTGACTGTCTTTTTAAGTGAGTAATTAAAAGTGTCTCACTTAATACATGGATTAGTAACTAAACTATGTAAATGTGTGCAGCACAGTCTCTGTTGTTGTATAACATGCTGCATCAGTTGGTCACTAACTATATGAGTGTGTATATTAGTTATTGATTAGTTGGGTGAGTATTTGTATGGAACCCTGAGTTTGTGTGTGGTTGGATAGGGTGTGTGTACCTCTATGCATAGATGTGTGAATGGTTGATTGACTAGGTGTATAGGTTTAAGAGTGCATGTGGAAACAGTTGTTTGGGTGACTGAGTGTATTTATTTGTGTGTTGGTGAGCGAATATGTGTTTTAGTTGTACATCTTCAACAAAGTAAAAAAATAAAAGGCATTGGATGTGAGAGTTGGTGTATATAAATAAGTATGTGTAAGAGTCAGTGATTGTAAGAGTAACTATATGCATGAGTGTATAATTGTAATGGTGCTTTTTTAACATATTAACTATGAGTTACTATGTGTTTGAATAAATTAGGTGTTGTTGGATAATTGTGTAAGTGAGTAAATGTAAGTGCGATTCATTTTTTTCATGAGTGAGTAGGATGACTGCATAACCGACTAAGATGACTGCTGATGTGTCAATGTCTATATATGTGTATAAGTGCATTTGATAGTGTTCTATTAATTAGTGACTGCATGTATAAATGATTCTGTTGCTGAATGGGTAGTTGTGTGTGTAGACTTAGGAATCAGTGAGTGGTTATGTAGTAACTGGTATTGGTGTGGCAATGGTTTCAAATATGGTACTCTGTATTTTACAGTGAGTGATGAAAGGTTATACTAGTGTATGATGAGGTGTATCAGATTGTCACGTGGATGATGTCATCAGTGATGTCATCAGTGATGTCATCAGTGATGTCACTGACCATGTCATGAATGATGCAAAATGTGACATCATCAGCAGTGCATTGCGGGCGCGTGAGTTATAGTTAGCAGAACTAACTATAACGGAGGAAATTCTATGGTTTTGTACGAGTGAAATGGCCAGCTAACTATAACACCCCTGAAACCTATGTTTTTTTTTGTGAATTTCTAAGGTTTTTTTAAATGCTTATTTCTAACTATAACGTCTCTGAAACCTAAGTTTTTTTCAGTGAATTACAAAGGTTTTTTAAATGCTAATTTTTAAGTGTGATAGTAGTTATACCTATTTTTTTGTACTTAATTTTCTACAGTTTTTTAACTGTTTATTTATAAATATTTTATTCATTAAATAACATTATATATTTTTCTGAAAATTGCAAAAAAAAACTTTTTTAAAAATGAAAACTGAAATATTGATTCATTTTCTTGTTTTCATTTTTTATTTTAATATATTTATATTATTTTCTTTTTTTTAAAAATCCACGTTTTTCGGAGTCGCGCACTCTAAGCGTACACATCACGGTGGGTGCGCGCATTCTAGCCGCCATTTTAGAAAAGTCATGAAGGATCCACGTATGGTGTGCGACGGCTGCGTGTTTTTCAGTTACATCATATACATTTAATATCACGTGATGTGCGTGATTGGTATGCGACCAGTACGCGACTCCTGCTCCCGCGCATTTGCGACACATGCGCATTACGGTACAAGATGTTTGCGCGGTTGCGGGTCCCACGTGACATCAAATACGTGCTGGGGCGCGCTGGGTGCGCGACTCCCGCAAAACATTTTTATGTTCCAAAATGATATGTATGTTTCTTTAATATACATATTAGGGCAAGAGATTATGTAAGATATTCATAAAAATAATATATTTGTACTTATAATAAATGTATATCATTTTTAACTATATTTTCGCGAAGTCAGGTGCGTGCATCGTGAGTGCAGAAAACAAGGTCAGCAGAGCTGCTGTAGAGCCAGAGAACCAGGTCAGCAGAGCGGCTCTAGAGCCTAAGAACTAGGTCAGCAGAGCTGCTGTAGAGCCAGAGAAACCAGGTCAGCAGAGCTGCTTCAGAGGGAGAGAAGCAGGTCAGCAGAGCTGCTTTAGAGCCAGAGAACCAGGCCAGCAGAGCTGCTTTAGAGCCAGAGAACCAGGTCAGCAGAGCTGCTTTAGAGCCAGAGAACCAAGCAGCATAGCTGCTCTAGAGCCAGAGAACCAAGTCAGCAGAGCTGCTTTAGAGCCATAGAACCAGGTCAGCAGAGCTGCTTTAGAGCCAGAGAACCAGGTCAGCAGATCTGCTCTAGAGCCTAAGAACCAGGTCAGCAGAGCTGCTCTAGAGCCAGAGAACCAGGTCAACAGAGCTGCTGTAGAGCCAGAGAAACTAGGTTAGTAGAGCTGCTTTAGATGGAGAGAACCAGGTTAGCAGAGCTGCTCTAGAGGGAGAGAACCAGGTCAGCAGAGCTGCTCTAGAGCCACAGAACCATGTCAGCAGAACTGCTTTAGAGCCATAGAACCAGGTCAGCAGAGCTGCTTTAGAGCCAGAGAACCGGGTCTGCAGAGCTGTTGTAGAGCCAGTGAACCAGGTCAGCAGAGCTGCTCTAGCTGACACTGACTGACTGACACTGACTCACTGACTGACTGACACTAACTGATTTACACTGACTGACACTGATTGACTGACACTGACTGACACTGATTGACTGACACTGATTGACTGACACTGATTGACTGACACCGACTGACTGACTGACACTGACTGACACTGATTGACTGACACTGACTGACTGACACTGACAATGACTGACACTAACTGACACTGATTGCCTAAGAACTAGGTCAGCACTCCTGCTGTAGAGCCAGAGAAACTTGGTCAGCAGAGCTGCTTTAGAGAGAGAGAACCACGTCAGCAGAGCTGCTTTAGAGCCAAAGAACCAGGTCAGCAGAGCTGCTCTAGACGACACTGACTGACTGACACTGACTCACTGACTGACTGACACTGACTGATTGACACTGACTGACACTGATTGACTAACACTGACTGACACTGATTGACTGACACTGATTGACTGACACTGACTGACTGACACTGACTGACTGACTGACACTGACTGACACTGATTGACTGACACTGACTGACTGACACTGACTGACTGACACCGACTGACACTAATTGACACTGATTGACTACTCTCTACTACTCTCTCTCTACTACTCACTCTCTACTACTCACTCTCTACTAATCTCTACTACTCACTCTCTACTACTCTACTACTCTCTACTACTCACTCTCTACTACTCACTCTCTACTATTCACTCTCTACTACTCACTCTCTACTACTCACTCTCTACTACTCTCTACTACTCACTCTCTACTACTCACTCTCTACTACTCACGCTCTACTACACTCTACTACTCACTCTCTACTACTACTCTCTCTACTACTCACTCTCTACTACTCTCTAATACTCACTCTACTACTTTCTACTACTCTCTACCACTCACACTCTACTACTCTACTACTCACTCTCTACTACTCTCTACTACTCTCTCTCCACTACTCACTCTCTACTACTCACTCTCTACTACTTTCTACTACTCACTCTCTACTACTCACTCGCTACTACTCTCTACTACTCACTCTCTACTACTCTCTCTACTACTCTCTACTACTACTCTCTACTATTCACTCTCTACTACTCACTCTCTACTACTCTCTACTACTCACTCTACTATGCTCTACTACTCTCTACCACTCACTCTCTACTACTCACTCTCTACTACTCTCTACTACTCTCTCTCTACTACTCACTCTCTACTACTCACTCTACTACTCTCTACTACTCACTCTCTACTGCTCTCTCTCTATTACTCACTCTCTACTATTCACTCTCTACTACCCACTCTCTACTACTCACGCTCTACTACACTCTACTACTCACTCTCTACTACTACTCTCTCTACTACTCACTCTCTACTACTCTCTACTATTCACTCTCTACTACTCACTCTCTACTACTCTCTAATACTCACTCTACTACTTTCTACTACTCTCTACCACTCACTCTCTACTACTCTACTACTCACTCTCTACTACTCTCTCCACTACTCACTCTCTAATACTCACTCTCTACTACTCTCTACTACTCACTCTCTACTACTCACTCGCTACTACTCTCTACTATTCACTCTCTACTACTCACTCTCTACTACTCTCTCTACTACTCTCTACTACTAGTCTCTACTACTACTCTCTACTATTCACTCTCTACTACTCACTCTCTACTACTCTCTACTACTCACTCTACTACGCTCTACTACTCTCTACCACTCACTCTCTACTACTCACTCTCTACTACTCACTCTACTACTCTCTACTACTCACTCTCTACTGCTCTCTCTCTATTACTCACTCTCTACTATTCACTCTCTACTACTCACTCTCTACTACTCACTCTCTACTACTCGCTCTCTACTACTCACTCTCCATTACTCATTCTCTACTATTCGCTCTCTACTACTCTCTACCTCTCACTCTCTACTAATCACTCTCTACTACTCTACTACTCTCTACTACTCTCTACCAATCACTCTCTACTACTCTACTACTCTCTACCACTCACTCTCTACAACTCTACTACTCACTCTCTACTACTCTCTACTACTTTCTCTCTACTACTCCCTCTCTACTACTCACTCTACTACTCTCTACTACTCACTCTCTACTACTCACTCTCTACTACTCACTCTCTACTACTCTCTACTACTCACTCTCTACTACTCTCTAATACTCACTCTACTTCTTTCTACTACTCTCTACCACTCACTCTCTACTACTCTACTACTCACTCTCTACTGCTCTCTACTACTCTCTCTCCACTACTCACTCTCTACTACTCACTCTCTACTACTCACTCTCTACTACTCACTCGCTACTACTCTCTACTATTCACTCTCTACTACTCACTCTCTACTACTCTCTGCTACTCACTCTACTACGCTCTACTACTCTCTACCACTCACTCTCTACTACTCACTCTCTACTACTCTCTACTACTCTCTCTACTACTCACTCTCTACTACTCACTCTACTACTCTCTATTACTCACTCTCTACTGCTCTCTCTCTATTACTCACTCTCTACTATTCACTCTCTACTACTCACTCTCTACTACTCGCTCTCTACTACTCACTCTCCACTACTCATTCTCTACTACTCGCTCTCTACTACTCTCTACCTCTCACTCTCTACGACTCACTCTCTACTACTCTACTACTCTCTACTACTCTCTACCACTCACTCTCTACTACTCTACTACTCTCTACCACTCACTCTCTACAACTCTACTACTCACTCTCTACTACTCTCTACTACTCTCTCTCTACTACTCCCTCTCTACTACTCACTCACTACTCTCTACTACTCACTCTCTACTACTCACTCTCTACTACTCTCTGCTACTCACTCTCCACTACTCACTCTCTACTACTCACTCTCTACTACTCACTCTCTACTACTCTACTACTCTCTACTACTCTCACTACTGCTCACTCAATACTACTCACTCTCTACTACTCTACTACTCTCAACTACTCTCTCTACTACTCACTCTTTACTACTCTCTACTACTCACTCTACTACTCTACTACTCTCTACCACTCACTCTCTACTACTCTACTACTCACTCTCTACTACTCACTGTACTACTCTCTACTACTCACTCTCTACTACTCTCTCTCTACTACTCACTCTCTACTACTCTACTACTCACTCTCCACTACTCACTCTCTACTATTCGTGCTCTACTACTCTCTACTACTCACTCTACTACTCACTCTCTACTACTCTCTCTACTACTCACTCTCTACTACTCTCTACTACTCACTCTCTACTACACACTCTCTACTACTCACTCTCTACTACTCTACTACTCTCTACTACTCTCTCTACTACTCACTCTCTCCTACTCTCTCTACTACTAACTCTCTACTAGTCTCTACTACTCACTCTCTACTACCCACTCTCTACTACTTGCTATCTACTACTCACTCTACTACTCACTCTACTACTCACTCTACTTCTCACTCTCTACTACTCTCCACTACTCACTCTCTACTACTCCACTACTCTCTACTACTCACTCTCTACGACTCACTCTCTACTACTCTGCTACTCCCTACTACTCTCTCTCTCTACTACTCACCATCTGCTACTCACTCTCTACTACTCTCTACTACTCACTCTCTACTACTCTCTCCCTACTACTCACTCTCTACTACTCACTCTCTACTACTCACTCTCTACTACTCTCTACTTCTCACTCTACTATTCACTCTCTACTACTCACTCTACTACTCTCTACTACTCTCTACTACTCACTCTACTACTCATTCTCTACTACTCTCGACTACTCTCTCTCTGCTACTCACTCTCCACTACTCACTCTCTACTACTTTCTACTACTCACTCTCTACTACTCACTCTCTAATACTCACTCTCTACTACTCTCTACTACTCACTCTCTACTACTCTCTACTACTCACTCTACTACTCACTCTCTACTACTCTCTACTACTCTCTACTACTCACTCTCTATTACCCACTCTCTCCTACTCTCTACTACTCACTCTCTACTACTCTCTACTACTCACTCTCTACTACTCACTCTACTACTCTCTCCTACTCACTCTCTGTTACTCTCTCTACTACTCTCTACTACTCACTCTCTACTCTCTACTACTCATCCTCTACTCTCTACCTTTCTACCTCTCTCTACCTCTCTCTCTACTACTCTCTACCTCTCTACCTCTACCTCTCTACCACTCTCTACCACCCTCTACACGCCCACATATGCACATATATATATGCATATATATGCATATGCATTTATATATATGTATGTGTGTATATATATATATATATACATGCATATATAAACATATATATAATCTGCATATCTATATAAATACAAATATAAATGCATGCATACATATACATATATGCATGTTATGTACATGAAAGTTTGAAAAACACTAATGAAAGCAAAGCTAAAAAGCCACCTAATTACAAACAGAATTTAAACGAGGGCGAGACCTATTGCATTTTCAATGCTTGTTTACTTTGGTTCCATCAAGAAGGTATTCAGATGTGTCACACATTTGCCATACATTCTGAATGGTAGCACTCTAGTTCCTCATTAGATCACTGTATTAAAGCTACTGCTCACCAGGGAAGTCTGCTGCTGGTATTCAAAGTGCATGTTTCAGTCTGCATGTCAGAATTTTTTAATGAAATAGAAGAGGATTTGAGAAGTCAAAATGTGCCCTCATTTTTCTTTCTGCAGCACTAATCATACTTTCTATGGCAAAATGAACCCCCTCATTTTGTTCCTTTTTAAATTAAATGTTTTAAGAGTTACCACTTTATTCCAATCAAGATGGCTTCAGGTGTGCCATACGTTTATCATATGTAGAACTGTTAGCGCTCTAGTTGTTCTTTGGAGCACTCTGGGAAGCTGCAGTAGAACACAAAGGAATCAACTGACAGTCTCTGCCCTTGTTGGATGTACATGTTTTACTGAGAATGTCAGTCTTCATTCTCACATGACTGAGAAAGATAATGTGATTTACAGAAAATATGCTCTCAGTTTAGCTTATAGATCACCCTCCAAACCTCTGTGGGAAAAGCATGAGAAAACATTTTTCTCTCAAAAATGATACATGATATCCCAGTAGAAGGTTTTTTCACATGGTCTTTGTTGAGTCAGAAGCCAACGAAGGTTGGTTAATAAAAGATTTTTTAAGTTAAAGGTAACTTATAAGACCAACACGCAGGTGGAGCAAGTTCAAGTGTCAGTCAGGGTTGAAATGACGAACATTCTAAAATGTCACATTTATACTGAATTTTAACGTCACAGAAGCGAATGAATATGATTGATTGGAAAGGATAGAAAAAGAAGAAGGTAGGGAGAGAGCATGAAAGAGTGGTAGAAGATAAGGAGTACAACAGTCTTAAGTCTTAAAACCTTCTATTAACTGCAATGCTTTTTAATGAGGTGCTATCATGTATATTGGTCCCAAGATGGCAGCCAACACTTCTTGGATGAAATGCTGACAGCCAATCAGATCACACAATGAGATGTGTGGTTAGGCTCCGCCCAGATATATATGTGATTTTACTTTTGATTTTCTCAGGAACTACTGAACAGATTTACACCATTTAAGCAAAAGCCACGACTCTGAACCAAGGTCTACCTTTCTGCCAAATTTGGTGTAATTCCGTTCAGCAGTTCGGGCTGTAGCTGCAGCTAAAGGTCCTATGGGAAATTGCATGGGGAAAACATGTTTTGGGACCCCCCTTTTTTCTCAGCCTCCGCTACACAAAATATCCCGAGACTTTCAGGATAGGAGCGAACCAGAGCTGGCCAAAAGTTTTCAAAATTTCACGAACATTCGTCAATGGGCGCCAAAGTTATTCCAAATAGAATGTTGCGGATTTCCTATGGAAAATAGGTCCTAACTATAACTACCTAATGGCGACCACCAGTAGGTAATACATATATATATATATATATATATGTTTCCCTAGTTGCCCCGAAGAGAAGAAGCACTCGGCAGGAGATAATTCATCTGAATTTTATTTCTAAAGAAACCAGCACATTACTTCAAATTCATTTTGTTGCCTGACATGTTTCAGAGTGCCAACTCCTTAATCATAGGTATTTCATGAATTTTCTGGGAATCCTAACTATACAGAGTGGCTACTGCCACTCTGTAATCACGAAGTAAGTACTGGAGTTCCTACACTGTAAGAAATATTTAATCTTCCCTTCTAAGGCTTGCATTAGTCAAGACCTTTTAAAAAATAAAAAAATGGCTTTTAAAATATATACTTACCCAGAGGGCTTTCAGTCTGCACTCTTTATTTTTCTTCTGACAACCATGGCATTCATCATGGGGCAGTTGGTAGGGGTATTTCTGCTATTTGTTTCCTTCTGTGTGAGTGATGGCATTCCGTCTGGCAGAAAGTTGTTACCCACATAGAAAACACTCCCCTTCCATGCCCAGGACTAGAGTGAGTAAGTAAGTAGAAACGCTCTTGATTCAGCCAGAAAAACAGGCCATACAATATACTGAACTTAGATGACATGAAAATGTGATTGCATACACAAATGTTTAATAGAGTCTCACCCAGTGTAAATCCACTCATATTTAAAATACAGCCAGCTTATAACGGTGTGTGCTTATAATTGCAGCTGTGTAATAAAGTTCCAGTTTATATCAAAAGTGCATAATCAACTACCTACCAAGGTGCCACCGAACAAGCTGCCAAACACAATTAAAAACACGTAATAAGTGTGATATTGGACTATGTTTTGGGAATTCAGTGTGGGTAAAGTGCAAATGCTAATAGTTGGATTGGTCAGACCAGGTTGTAAGGGTGTTGACTGAATACTCATCAAAGGAATAGCTTATCATTTGAAGTCAGCACTTCCAGAAGTAAATGTAAAAATACTTGCAGCTACATAATGGAACTTCAAATAATACAAAAGCATAACCAGATAGAGCAGGACTCCTACCATGAGCCCGAAATCTGATTCTTGGCAGTGGTTAGTGGCCTCGATGCTCTCCGTGTGACATATATATAAGAAGACATCTGGTTGAAGGTTTGTTAGGAGTCTGTGCACAATCAGAAGACCAAAGAATCCTTGCAACTTCTAATGCCATAGGTGTTAAAGAGAGGACAGAGGTAAAATCTTCTAGACTTTAGAGTAGAAGAGCAGAACAACATAAAATGCATCACAGATTCTACCCCCCCCCCCCAAACCCACAGCTGCAGGTGGGTGGGATACTGTTGCCGTTATTCCAAGTGCTAGTAAACGGTGTCACTGGCAAACTGTCTAATCTGACGTATAGAGCCCTTTTCAGACCCGGATATGACATGTCTTGATATGGTTCAACTGTAGGAAACAGTTTGAAGACCTGGAAATGAGTTGCCATATTTCCTTTCAGATGATTACGATTGTAAATCCAAAACATCTTCTTTACCAACTCCCCACTTGCTATACAGTCAGGTTTACAGGTTTGAACCAAAATTCTGAGCAGCCTATGGCATTTTAGTGTGATGGCCAATTGATTGTACCATAGTAAGTTTGCTATCTTGGCCTAAGAGCAAATGTCCCACATAACACCCATTTAGTTCCTTAGCTCACGTTTTGTCTAAATTCTTGCCCAGTATAGGAGGGGTTGAAATGCTACATGCAGCTTGACAGATTTAAGCTCAAGCCTCAATGCATCCATTGAAGTCCCTTGTCCAAGAAGAAGGAATTGACAGAGAAACCGGGTCTCTGTTCCCGTGAATCCCGAGGCCTTTTTTTAGTCCCACAGCTCTGCCCCATGGACCCTGTTGCACTGGCTTGCACGTGATATGCCTCGAAGGCAGGGACTATTAATTGGCAGTCCTGACTTTTTTAGCAAAACTGAGAACTCCACAGGCATACTAGATCGAGATGGGCTTGCTTTTTAGCAATTCAGTGGACCAGTAGAACTTTGTGTCAAACCTCACCCCAAGGTAATCGTAGTGATCCACACGCTCTAGAGGAGTTCCATATATTTTAAAACAATTCCTAGGTTTAGTGGTGTTGCTGATTTGAGAAAAAAATACCTGTTTGACTGTGTCCAGCCTGATGGATACCAGATAGTTAAACCTGCTCTCGGCTTCTCTCTTGTTTATTTCATTTATGGCATGAGCGGGGAAAACACACTGGATGGGGTTCATGTAGACTCTACGCACCTATATGCCTCAATTAGCAAGTGTAGTGCTGTTGCTCTAAATTAAACCCACTGTAGGCTTCTTTGCCCACCTTGTTATGGTGGTTTCTTCTTTGTTCCTATGCTTTGGTGGAATAAAGCTGACTCTCAATATATTACATCTGTTTAAGAGGTCATGGTGTCCATGGGACAAGTAAGTTAGTGTGAATAAAATGGCAACGTGTTGTGTACTGGTGCTGGGCACCTCAGGGTTCCCCTGTAGATTTAATGTAAAGTCACTGTGGTCCCCTCCTGGACTGGTTGGTAGAATTCAGTAGCAGCTGGCATGGATCAGGAGTGGGGGAGCAGGAAGGAGTAAAGATAAAAAAATGTAAAACGTACCTCCGTGCATCTGTCCACGTCATCGCGAGTCATCCGCGTCCCTCTGTTCCAGCCACTGGTTTGGCGCTTAGATGGGAAAAGGGGGGCTGGCATGTTCATTTGGCGCTCAGATGGGGAGTGGGGGCCTGGCATGTTCTCCAATGCAGCCAGCATGGAGAACATGAAAAGTGTGCATGATTGTTTGGCCGCCCGAGAGGGCTAATCAAATATTCATGTGCACTTTACAGAGTGCCACAACTCCTTTGCCTGCTCTGAGAGCAGAGCAGTCCTGCCCCGCAAAGAACCAGAAACAAATAAAATGATAATAACGTCCAGTTATTACAATTTTATTTTTCCTTCATTTACACTGATGCTCCTCCGCCTCAGCTGAGGAGCCGCCACTGGTAGAATTCCATACCAAACTTCCGTCGGTCTAACACGTGATTCACTTGTGGTTTCGACATCTGATCCTGGGACCCACGCCCATGACCTTGTCCAGTGTAGAAAGATATAGGCCTGATGCCATGTTTGTTACTGGCACCACAATGGGCTCCCGCTCTTGATTTTATTGCACATAGGGTGTCAGCCCGTGCTCTATTTAACTGTGACCTATGTGGTTACCCAAATCAGGCTGATCTGAGCATGGTGACAGTAGAGACACTAGTCTGACCATCAGTGGCACATTGAGCGGAGTGATTGGTGAACATACAAGGGTGAGCTTTGAGTTGAGGGTCTTTGACGGCATAATACCTGGGGATTCTAACAGACTAGGGTTTATCAGGAATTTTAGCCATAGATTCTGTGCAGACCACATGAGATTTATTAGGTTTAAGGTTGGGGAGGACACGCAAAGTCTCAGGCAGTTGATTAAACTTAGTTTCACTAGAGTTTGTTAATGGAAGCTTCCACCCTCTGCAATCAGCTGCATTGCTATTCATTTCTTATGGGCTCTGGGATAGGAGCAAGGCCTTGTCGATCATCTTGACTGCTGGCCTTCTACCAGAAGAAAATCTTTATATTAGTGTGTGCTCTGGACATCAACCTTCAAGCTTCGGATTCCTAGTGGCAGTTGTTTGATGTTTAAGATGTTTAAGATGTCTCAGTTTGTTCCAGTGCTTTTGCATCTTGCACTTTTAGCCTAGCAGGCCCTACTGGCTTTGATATCATCACATCTGCGGGCAGCTGAACCCCTTCACTTAGAATTCTATGTGATTTTGATTTTCTGTCTATGATTCTTTCTTTTGGGTTTTTGAAAGATCATGGAAAAATGTTGCTTATGGGGTTGTCCCCTTTTCAAATGCTCCATACAACAACTTGAGGTTTTAGATGTATTACAGAATGCAGAAGTACCTTTGGATGGTAAATCTATGTTGCCATTGGATACTACTATTGATATCTGGGTATCATGTGCTGGTAATACTTGTTTTATCAACTGGATAGCTGTGCTCTGGCTGTTTATTTTTGAGTTTTCGACTGCATGCGTGCCTCTACTTATTTATTTTCTACAGTTGTCTAGTGTGGAACTGATGACTTCCGGGATGTCAGCGATCTTTGTAACGATCTCCGAACAATTCCTAATCTCACTTGGAAAGGTGTTACTCTTGAGAGATTCTTTTACCGTGCTCTCCATTGCAAACATCTGTGACTCAATTGCTTGAACCGTTGATGACATTTCGAGAAGATTTTCTGTTTGATCGTCCATCTTTCGAATGTGCGCTGCTAAGTTATTGACCATAAGCTCCAAAGCACTGCACAGAATGCGCGTGATGGCAAGGGCCAATTGCACCGGGAAGATTCCACTGGGAGATGACATATCATTGTTCTTCTAATGCCAGGATGGTGGATTCGATGTAGTTCCTGATTCCTGAGTACTCTTTTGACATGTATTATCTGAACCACAGAGGCCATGGTAGGTGTCCACCATGCTGAGAATCACTTTATCCAACTCAGAGGAAATGTTGGAATCCCCTCTGGAAGCATCGGCAGCTGGTTACTGCCAGTGGGTGAGCACTAGCTATGCCTTTCGATCATGTCCAATGGGCTAGAGAGTGCTCAAACGGCTGTCAGAGGCTGCTCTTACACCCTTCCTCATAGTCCTTGTGAACTGCTGGACAACTGTTATTGATTCTTGGACAGAGCACTTCAACTGAAGGCTCACTGCCTCGCCACTGCAAAATCAAAACCAGAAGTCGACTCCTGCTTAAGAGGCAGGTGCTTATCATTGTGGGAGACTGCTGGGGGTGTTCCGTCTGGCCACACTGGCCTTGGCTATGCCTGCCCTTAGGACTAGTGAGCAAATGTGTCATTTAAAAAAAATCCATCAGTTCCCTAGTGCCGTTGTCTTGTGCAATGTTTTTCTGAACCATGCCAAAATAGCCATAAAGTACATGTGTGCGCATTTGCATGCACGGATTACCACTGTTTACAAAGTATTTTTAAAAAACATTCAAAGAAGGCCTAGTATGCATGCACTTGCATGCTCGAGTGGCCCTCCTGGACTGTTGTTTGTAGTAAAGTTTTACAAAAACAATTTGGAAAAGAAACAAATATTGGCAAAGCCAAAGTCAGACCTGTTGGCTTCGTCAGTGCTTCCACGGTTTATGCAACCGGTTTCAATATGAAATCCAAGTGCTTTACACACAAAAAATTATATTTGAATGAACATTTTTCCTGAGACCTTTAATATGTCCGCAAAAATGTACAGGGATTGTAAATTAAGTGCTTTAATGGTAACAGAAATTTTAAAGTGACTGGACCACTCCAGCAAAGATTATTTTGTTATTAAACTATCCAATACAGATATCAAACACGTCACTCTTATGATAAGCCACCCCTTGAGGGTCCAGAATTATTTAAAGATTCGGATAATTACTATGTGCTCTAGAACCCACTTTGAACAGAACAAGATCTTAGACAATCATCCCTGAAATGCCCGACAATATTAACAAATACATAAATCCAAACTACAGTGTTCTAATGTGGTGCAATATGATAGTGTTTGAATTCTAGTATGCCTTAGAGTTTATATGCATTGACATTACGATGGGTACCATTGTGATAGGATTGTTGAAGCCACAGTTCTATTTACAGTTTGTATTATTTGCTCACTAAAAGTACATATCCAGGGACATATTTGTCAAGGGCTTGCATCGGTGCTGCGTCACTTAGTGTGACGCAAGGTCAACGCAAGCAGTAAATCAAATCTATCAAGCGACACAAGAGCCCAAAAGTTTAAATTTTAGGAAACTGCATGGCGCAACTAATACGCTGAATCTGGCTGTGTTACGCAGGAATACATTTCTACAATGTTGGTGTTCCAGTATAAATTCCAATGGAAACATAATGTTGTTGTAATTGTAATCACATCACTGCATCACGCATCATGGCGTAGTGTAGCACAACAATAGAATGTGTCAGAGTGCTGTGCATCATCAATGCAGGCATAGGAGATGACACAGGGGCTGTAGTATAAACATCTCACAATCACAGTACACTTTGGCAAGCTCAATTACACCATGAAGGTCATCATATTGCAAGTGGGTGTAGGTAGGAGACCACCACATAGGCAGCGAAGGAAGAAGGAACATGTTTTCCATCAGCGCATATCATCATTGACATCAGGGAGGAGGAGGTCATGCTATTATACAGAGTAAACAGGGAGTCTATCATGGAATTATTAGAGATGATAGTGTCAAGTCTCCAGCCAGTAACTGCAAGGACCAATGCCATCCAGCATACATGAAATGAATGCCTGTGCTACACAAGCTGGCATTAGGATCTTTTCAAATCACATCAGCAAGATTGTCTGGTTTCTCAAGGAGAGTTTTCAGTCTTTCTCTCATTAGTGTTGGATGCCATGATAAAACTTATACCCCAGTATCTCCTCCTACCAAAAACAATCCAACAACAAATAGATACCAAACAAGGGTTCTACAACAGCACTGGATTGCCTCATATGCTTGGTGCCATTGATTGCACATGTGTGCAGTTTGTACCTCTTGCAGCCACTTCACGCCTCTACAGAAACTGCAAACACAATTGCTATATCAATGTCCAGGCAACAGTGCATAATGGACTGTTCATCATCGTAATTGTCAAGTATCCTGGGAGTGCCCACGAAACATACAGATTTCGTCACAGTACCATCAATTAGTGGTTTGAAAATGGCAGATATGGAAATGGCCTACTCCTTGGTAAGGAAAGCAGATTTATCGATATACCAACTGAATTGAAAAGTAGAACATAATAATCATATCTATGCTGGTGTTTGGATCTTTTGTTATGTGCACATAGTAGTAATATTTCACTCAAACATATAGCAAATTATGTACCATTGTGTGATTACTTCACTGATTACACTAATTGAAAAATGCCAACAGTCAGACTTATTGTATCATTTCACACTGTGTTATCGGACAGAATCACAATATCTGCAATGTCAAAGACATCAACTGACATAAAATGTGATCAACAATTGTTTTTGATCTAAGAACAAAGGATAAATCATATAAATGTTTCAGATGTGTGTACGTGCGTTGGTATGGCAAGTCAATAATAGAAGAAAAGTATTTAAAAAAAAATGTGGTTGAACAAATCTTGTTATCCTAAGCATATCTAAAACGCATGGTAGTATATATGTAGGCTGATCAAAGTATTATGACAAATGGAAACTGCACATCAAAAATCAACATTTATCATGCACTGAAGGTGTAGTATCAAATCCTGAAATAAATCTGTACCCTAGGTACATATAACATATCATGTGTATTTGTAAAGTGCACGTTCATCCCCAACAGGGCATTTTGATGCTGAATAACAGATGTTTACTGTTACCCAATTCAATGGGACTCATTTTATTAACCTCAGATGGATGGAGGCTAAGTGGACTCGCTGGGATTTGACCGTGTGACCATGAAGTTGAACACAGGCCGCAGACGCTTTAGTCCACTGAGCCACCAGACCAGGCTGACATGAGAAAACATAACATATGTGATACCAGAAGAGCAAAGGGCAGCACATTTCCAGGTCTTACAACAGTAAAGGTCAAAATATACACATAGATAATAAACCACATTGACATAGTTCATAATAGGATAGATAACTACATTTCATGCCTCCAGTTGCCTAAAATGAGCTGATTCTCAATTTGCCAAAGTAATAGTGGCATCATGAATATATAGGGTTATAAATATGTGATACACTAGGAATTATCCTAGGTAAACATTTAACCAAGGTAGGGTATCACAGTGTATGTACAATAAAACCCGAGAACCTTCTCATGCTAAAGAAATAGTGTAAGATAAAAGGCATATAAGGACATAGTCACAAACAAGGGAAAATCACATGCATACATGTATATACAGAAAGTGGAGTGGACATGTCTGTAGAACAATAATATGTGTTTCAACATCATTTGGCCTCATACGAAAAAGGGCTACATTACAATGTCTAAGTATTATTCTAGGTTCATCAATACAATTTACCGTGCAAAAAGCATAAGCAATAAATAATCTCAATTAAAATTTCAATGTAACTTGTTGACTTATGGCTACATTTACTAAGCAACTATCCATGCAAACGTATGTCAGCTAATCTAAGACTGTGCAACAGTTATGCAGATAAGCAGGGACAGAATAGGTGAAATTGAGGCAAATGTATGTGTGAGCATTAAAGTTAAAGTTGCAGTCACTGTCCATACTTAAATAGCTCATAATGTATGCAAGATAATATGATCCAAAGTTGGAAATATTGCATATATTTTGAGTGTCATTCTCATATTTCTGATACAAAATATGCCAACTTACTTATACTACTAACCTGCTGTATAAACATTAATATTATTATGTTGATGTGTTGTATGTATTACACTCTGTACTATATGGGCAATGAACCACATATGTTGAACATTAATGTGTAAAGCAATAGTTAACAATATCTAAGACTTTTCAGCTTAAAATGAAAAGAAATGTGCAGGAATTTGCCAACATAAATAATAGACATAGCTAGTTATGTAGAAGTAACAACAAATCAATTATTTGAATGGTGTTTTGTTCTAGTTTCAGGAGACCAAGGATATGGTTTGCAGTCATTCATCATGACCCCATGTCAAAATCACCAGAAGGGTGGACAGAAAAAATATAATTCTGCTCTGAGCAAAACTAGAAATGTTATGGAGTGCCTGTTTGGGGTCCTAAAGTCCCATTTTAGATGCCTTTATCAATCATGTAGCAGTCTACTGTACTTGCTACCAATTGTTTACAAGACAATATTAGTCTGTGCAATATTGCACAGCATATGTCTGAAGATAAATGTTCCATGGGAGTATTACTGTGCAGACCCATCCGAACATGATGAGGGTGACGAATCAAAAGCAGATATTGAGCATACAATGGCAGGTTGTGTCAGACATGACCAAATAGTAGCCAACGTTTTTCTTAATATTTGTCAAATCATTTGTGACTTATTCTTGATTTGTGAGTTGTAACAATAACTAATTGTTTACACAGCAAAATATGTTCATGTTTGTATTTTTCATATGTGTTAAAAATAATGTGGACCTAATCACTGTGACACTCATCAAAACGATGTGAAGACGTATCACACAGCAATGTGACATACCAAATATTTTGTACCGATAATATTTGGAACTTCAGAATTAGGTATGTGTGACATTAGACACAATTTCAACAAACACTGATTGAAATGGCCATATATATGAACCCACGTAAATTCATGACCCTTAATATATACATATTTAAAACTACTTGCTGAACAAAAAATATAATGCCATCGCCTCACCATGACTATTAAGCTATCAACGCTTTACCAAACAAGTATCATTTCTATCATTTAACTTCCCACTGCAAAATGACTGCGCAATGACTTAAACTTTGTCAAAGGGTGACATGTCTATATCAAGTCCCCATGTAGGCTACCAAACATTTGTCACTCACAGAAAATCATATCTCACTTAGATAGTGATATGCAACAAGCAGTTGCTTACTATACTGATTGTCAAAAAGATGCTAGATGAGAAGGCCGATCATCCAATGAGTAATGTTGATGTATTTAGATCCATCCATACATATGCATGTGGAAGACGACCATGTAATGGGTCCCACACTAATGTATGAGGGCAATGTATATTGCAATGATATCTCTTTTGGTGGACCACTCATCACAATTACAGACAAAACAAAAAGTGCCAATAACGCTGTAACTTTCAAATAACGTAATAATCAGTGAAATTTAAAAAACACAAACATGTATGTGTGCAAAGTAATACATCATTTTGTGCAGACAAACTAACTCACAATCAATGTCAGTCATATACTGGTAATCACACTGAAATTAAAATTTAAACACAAGCACTGGTATGACGGATAATCTAAGTGATGAGAAACTAGGGAACTCAGGGAACAAACCAAAAGTATCTTAATATTTGGTGTGGCAACAAGTGAAGTTTGTACAACATACATACACCACTATATAAGTACATCATCAGCAGCATGATCGCAAATCACAAAAATGGTCCAGAATTATGTGAAAGTGCAAAAGATTTTGATGTCTAATGGTTGAAGCTATCTAAGTCAATCAGAACAATCTTCACACATCCTAATCCAATTTTATGACTCCTAAATGTTCACATAAATCTCTATTATGTCATGCCAAAGGCCTGGGTGTAACTATCCATTGAAACATGTCATGTCTCACATTTTAGTATGTCCAATTACAAATAACACCCGGACACTGCACACAAGCCAAGGGACTTTTCTGTAAGTCCTCATTATAGAAGGTCTGGTCTTTGTGAATGTTATGTTGTCCTCTTGTACCATACAGGTGATGGAGGACAATGCCAAACTTACAGTGAGAAAGAGGTTTACACCAAATACAAACATGTGTGAGTGTGCTAGGATAGGGAAAGGTCAACACACACATTTGGTAATACTTTTAGCACCTGTGTAACACAGCCCTTGCAAAGTGGTAACTCTGGTGGATTGAGAAATATAACACATATCCACACATTTTTAGAATAGCATCTGTGACACAAGAAACACTTGTAAATAAGATAATGGTCAGCTACATGCATACTTGTGCAGGATAGATACATTTGTCCAAAAAGTTTGGCAACACTTTGGGGCAAATTTATTAAGTGATGGGTGGCACTTGCTTCACACAAGGGGACACAAGGGTAATGACAAAACTAAATGAGGTTTGTCAAGCCATGCAGAGGCACCTAGTGTGGCCAAGTGTTTATGTTTATGGATTTATAAAGTGCGTAGCTGCCCAAGGACTTCCCAGTGCTGCGGAGAAAGTCGAGAAGTGTGAGCGAATTAGAAGATCATATGGGGAATAGCCTTGTTTTTAGTTTGTTTCTGGAGAGTTCCACATCCTTGGCACTAGGTGCAAGAACAATCCCAATCTGGATCTCTTTATTCTTGTTGTCTTCATGAGCAGGTCTGAGGAGGATCTAAGAGATGTTTCGGGCACGGATGTGGTGATGAGTGTTCTAAGTAGGGCTGGATACTTACAATTCATGGCTTTGTGAGCCATACATAAAGATTTGAATTTAATCCTAGCTTAAATCAGAAGCCAATAGAGCAATTTCAGTGAGGCTTTTGCTGATTCTTGCCTGGGTATGCCTCTGAGTATCCTGGCTGCTGCGTTTCAAACCACCTGTAATCTGTTCACTATTGGGCAGGTTTATGAGCCCCTTGCGCCACTTTTGCATCACTTTTCCCATGTTAAAAGTGATACAAAAGTGGCGCAAGGGGCTCATAAATCTGCCCCTATGTATTTTGGGGATCCCAAATAGAGGAAGTTACCATAATCCAGCCGGGAGATTACCAAGGTCTATACAACAGTTCTCCAAGTCTGTTCAGGGATAAGGCCTAGAATCTTGTGAAGCCTGTAAAGTATTCCAAAGCAGGTGGCTGCCAGTTTAATTGCTTATATTTACATGGAGAGATTGTGATCCAGCCACATTCCCAAGTTCTTTATGGAGTTTTTAGTGCCTTGATGAATCTAGAGTAATCGAAGTCTGCACAAAATGCAGGCTTGTGGCAGGGAGGTGTGCCATGGGTAAATTGTGGCTGTTCCCAAGCATCCACCTAAGGATTCTGACCCATCACCAGATTTACATATATTGGTAGATAATGGAGTGTGTTTTAGTTGTACAACTACTCACCAGTGCTGCATGGGGGTAAAATATTGCTTTATCTCCTTGTTTCCAATTTTGAAGCATGCTGGATTCAACAGCACACTTACACATGGGAATATGCCTCAGAGGATTGTGTATGTGCTGGAAGGTGTACCTTCCTGCACAAAAACAAAGCTACCTACAAGGCAGGCACCCTTGCAACATAATGGAAGGATGCCTGTGTTGGCACAAGAAAGCTAAAAGTGTGCCAGCACAAGGAAAGGACAGGAATGCTGTATATAGGGATGAATATGGAGTATATGCCCTTTCCCTTTCATACACGACAGGCTAGCAAGGTGGTTTTCAGTGTTGTGTTGCATGAATCTTTGATACATATAGCTCTTTGTGTGCATTACTATGCTGGGTAACATGTACATCTGCAATATGTATCTCTATACATATATGTAGTAATTAGTAACATAACTGCAGAACTATATTGCTGAAAGACACCATTGCATATTATTGGCTTATTCCATGTGATGGGTAATAGGTCAACATTAACACGTGAGCTGCAAGGCTCTTTGCATTACTGTTGAAGGGCCATTGCGTGGTCCTGTGCCTTTCCCAATATGTGCTACTGTGTGGCCATTTGAATGCACCATATGTGCTACTGTGTGGCCATTTGCGTATCACTATAAAGACCACTGCATAGAAAAAATATGAGGTGCATGGCCCTTTGCGTTGCTGTGGAAGGGCCACTTTGTGGCCCTTTGTGTTGCTCAGTATGTGCTATTGCATGGCCATTTGCATTGCGCTCTATTGACTACTGCGTAGGAAATATAGGAATTGCGTGGCCCTTTGTGTTGATGTTGAACGACCACTGCATGGCCCTTTGCGTTGCTCCATATGTTCTACTAAGTGGCCTTTTGTCTGGCGCTATAGAGGCCACTCTATAGGAAATGTATGAGTTGCATGGCCCTTTACATTGCTGTTGAAGGGACACTGCATGCCCCTTTGTGTTGTACAATATGTGCTACTTTGTGGGCATTTCTGTAGCACTATATATGCCAATGCGTAGGAAATAGATGAGCTGCAAGGCTATTTGCATTACGCTATATAGCCAACTGTGTAGGTATATAGGTATAGCATGGGCCCTTGCATTGTTAGGGAGACAGCAGTGTGTCATGCAATGACCATTTGCATAGAAATGCATCAGAAAAAATAACGCAAAAAACAACAACCTGCCTGTCACACCCAGTAAATGATGCAATGAGAGTGGCTGCATACCAGGAAGTGAAAATTTTACTTTCGCTTTCTGTTGGTTGGTGTTGGTGCTGTAAGTAGATTGAAGAGTGTTTTCTAGATATTGCAGTGTTTTTTGTTGAGGCTGTGTCCTATTGTCCTTGCCCAGCAATGTTTGACAAATTGGTGTCCCTAAGTGTTGTGTTTTGTACTTTATTCTGTCTTAGTATTGTTGGGCGTCTCTCAATTTTGGGGTATATAGCTATTTGGTATATTTAAGGGTTGAAGTGTTTGGTATTATTAGAAGGGGTTTATTGAAATACAGTAGTGCCATTTTGGCCATGTCTGGGAAGACCAGAGGTAGAAATTTCAATCAGTTGGTGGTAGAAATGGTCAAAGGTGTCCCAGGAAGAATGGTCTGTCACCCAACTGAAACATCGATGGGCAGATGTTGCAACTGACGCCAATGTGCTGGACCTACTGGGGTTGGAGGTTGCAGGCCCTGTAGGTATGTATCCATTTACCATCAGCTTGTCGTCATATAAATTACTTAGTTTAAGTATATTTTATTTTTCAGCATATCGTAGTGACTGATATATCAAACTGTTACCCAAGGCAGCACTGCAGGCAAAAAAGCTGAGCTGCATCACGTTACAGGGAGGGAGCCCTATTGAGGCCAAGGAATGCAAAGCAGCGCTTTATTCAAATGTGTTACTTTTTGTTAATTTCCAGCAAAAAAGAAGATTTGCACTGGAAAGTAAAAAAAAAAAACATTTAGTGCTGTTTTGCCTCCCTTTTGTGACGCATATATTACATAAAATTGTGGAAAATCTGCCCCTAAGACTAGATTCACAATACATATCATTACCCACAGTTCACAAGGTATGTTTGTGTGTCAAGACCATTATACATTGTGTCAAGACCATTATACATGGTCCAAGTATTTCACATATGTCCTTGCATGGCACTGGTGCATGAGACAATGTCCCTAATTATACTACTCAGTGTGCATCCAAGAAGCAGTATATATTCCTGTGTATGTAAATATGTGTGCATATGAGATAATATTGGACATGATGTTTCGATGGTTTTGGATCTCCCTTGCACCATGAAATACCTTATTTGGTACTCACTGGATCCTTTTATTAAGTGAGTGGCATTCTGCAGCACACTTACAAGGTCAAAAGGCCTCAGAGATCATGTTATGGGTAGGTATTGCCATCCTGCAGATAAGTCTGTAATGCCTACAGCACAGTTAGCCATGCACATTGCAAGGGTGCTGTCACGTGGCCCTAAGGACATTGTAATTTTTCACTAACTTAGCATGAACATGTTGCAGCTTGTCTGCTGCTTTGTGCACGTTACTACACGTCTTTATTTTTTGCAATATTTTCTATGGCTGTTTTGACATAAGAACTCATAGCTGTGTTCACTCTCTGAATGTTCCTGGGATTTTGACTGAACATTATGTGCAAGGTCAAGCAACAATGCCCCTTGTTATTCTGTTCTGGACAACAATGCTCCTTGTTTTTCTGTTCTGGCCAAGCCTTAGCCCTTAGACAAAAATACTGATGATGCTGTTTGGACTTAGTACTTTGGATTTTTAGTGGGGTACATGAATAGATATCACACACTTGGAGAGGGACCTTTCCGGGGAGAGGAGTGAGACATCACCTATGATGTAGATCTACCATTTAAAGGCTAAGGTATGGGGTCTGCTGACAAAGCCCAGAGATGTTCTATTATATAATAATACTTCTTCTTAGCAAGGGGAGGGAGGTTAGGCACTATAGTCTTTTCTCTATTGTCTTTGTAAATGACATCTCCCTTCATGATATATGGACTAGCTGCTATGCTGACTGTATTTGTACTATGCATTTTCCTGCTTGTTGTGGCACATATACTGCATGTTAGGGCACGCTAGTTGAAATACATATTTTAAACTGTTTCGTGTCTCTGTCAGATCTTATTGTGGACAAGTACAAGAGTGCGAGTGCAAGGGTGTGTCTTGTTACCGCGATTCCTGAGAGATCTGGGAGTATTGCGTTATGGAGTGTCTAATCATTTGTTTCTCTGTGAGTGAGTAGGAGTGCAAGTAAGACACTATAGAAAGTTGGTCCTGGGCTTGTAGGTACTAAGGTGGTATGAAGACTCAGGGCCCGATTCACAGAACAAACTTAAGACAAAATCCTAAACTTAGTACCATTTTAGTATTCACAGAATGCACTTAATACTTCTGGTATTCACAGAATGAACTTATTACTTTTGCGATTCACAGAATAAACTTACTACTTTTGCTATTCACAGAATGGATTTAAGACTACTAACTTTACGTCCGCACTCGGGCCGGAAATTCCGCCCCGGGGGCGGAGCTTCTGGCCCAGAGGCGGAGCTTCTGGCCCGGAGGCGGGGCTTCCGGGCCGGAGGCG
Source organism: Triturus cristatus (assembly GCF_964204655.1). NCBI lineage: Eukaryota > Metazoa > Chordata > Amphibia > Caudata > Salamandridae > Triturus > Triturus cristatus. Next base: position 667,985,243 of record NC_140587.1, read on the forward strand.
GGGCTTCCGGGCCGGAGGCGGAGCTTCCGGCCCAGAGGTGGAGAGTTTAAATCTCCGCCACTGGCCGAAATCCCCACCTCCAGGCCGGAAGCTCCGCCTCAGGGCCGGAATTTCCGGCCCGAGTGCGGACGTAAAGTTAGTAGTCTTAAATCCATTCTGTGAATAGCAAAAGTAGTACGTTTATTCTGTGAATCGCAAAAGTAGTAAGTTCATTCTGTGAATACCAGAAGTAGTAAGTGCATTCTGTGAATACCAAAATGGTACTAAGTTTAGGATTTTGTCTTAAGTTTGTTCTGTGAATCGGGCCCTCAGTCCCTATACACCAAGGTCCTATAATCCTGCGCATAGTTCTGTGTTTGTGCCGAATCCCTGCAACAGTGCCTGTGTTGGAGTTAGACAGCAGTTCCCACACATGGAGGATACATTTCCATATGATGCTTCACATTTCTGGCCTTTCACGTTCATGCAGCTCTGCCCTGCAAGGCGACTAGCTGTTTACCTTGGTCTAAAAATGTTTAAATATGTGTCAAAGGATTCCAAAGTGTGCCATTACACTGGAATATCATAGCACTTAGTATAGTTTTCAAACTGTGTGCAGTTGCTCCATTTGTAATGCAATTTTACTGTACTTGTTCTTCAGGTGCACATTGCGCTTTTTCTAGAGGTGAAACAGAGTGCATTAGGGATCCTAATGGAGAAAGTAAATGTCACGACAACATGGTTGTAGCTCTGTAACAAATGTGTGTGTGATTCATAATAGTAGTAACAGTGTAATGTCCTTGGCAACGTATTCCTCAGCTAGAAACATATCACTGATTTATTAAGCAACTGCAACGCCAGATGTTTAGACATATTTTGTAACAAGCAAGGAGCCCTGTTTATGTGACTGAAGTGTAAATATATGTGTTGGTATGTATTTCACTTGTTCATCACTTGAAATATGGGGATGGTGTAACATCTTCTTGTGTTTGCTCTGTAACTCTAACAGAACCTGTGTGTCATTCCAAACTACACCTTGCATAGACATTAGGCACAGTGGGCCCGATTCACAGAACTAAATTAAGACAAAATCCTTAACTTACTACCATTTTGGTATTCACAGAAGGCACTTACTCATTTTGGTATTCACAGAAGGCACTTACTCATTTCGTTATTCACAGAAGTTAGGAGTCCTAACTTTAGGACTCCTAAATGCCTTCTGTGAATACCGAAAGTCTTAAAGTTAGGATTTTTCTCAGTTTAGGAGTAGTAAAGTTAGGACTCCTAACTTTACTACTTCTAAACTGAGAAAAATGCTAACTTTAAGACTTTCGGTATTCACAGAAGGCATTTAGGAGTCCTAAAGTTAGGACTCCTAACTTCTGTGAATACCAAAATGAGTAAGTGCCTTCTGTGAATATCAAAATGGTAGTAAGTTAAGGATTTTGTCTGAAGTTAGTTCTGTGAATCGGGCCCAGAATCACCAGGGTATCCATCACATTGCACTCATTGCACAACACATTGATGCAGAAAATGTAGCAGTAGTATCCCAACTTTAGGAGTATCTTGAGTACAACCTAAAAAAACAATTGACATCTCACCATGTGTTGGTGCGGGGGTGTAAGGCAATTTGCTATCATCAAACCATTCCCTTACTATAACTACTTACCTGAAGTATAGTTGTTAATATTCTGTCTCAGGTGTGTCTGACCCTCCATCAGAGGTGCCATGTCAGATCTATGTAGAATGGAGTGACAGTGCCCCCATAAGACTGATGCCCTGGAAGCTGCATGGATGTAGGTTGGCTAATGCATTGAATCAAAGTTTGCATAAAAAACTATGGCTCTCAGTCAGTTTTATGCGCATTGTGGGGTATTTGTTCTCATGGCAGGGAACATGTGCTGTGGCCTAGCAGATGTACCATTGATGACATCCTGCATATCTCAGATGTTAATGTATTTATTTGATAGAGAAAAAAGAACAAATGATGGACGTAATGCTGAACAAATCAAACATTCACACCCAGTCACAGATCTGTGTTTAATCCATCATTTTTTGCTCACCACGCTACCCCATTTTGGACCCAGCCACATGCAGATCAGTCTTGACCCTGCTCACCACGGGAACAGTCAAGACTGAACCGCCAGGCCAGGTCCTCCTTGGACCAGAAACAGAGATCCAGGAACCGGTTTCGAGGTATCAACCCTCATCAGCCAGGCTAGCTTGAATCCACTAGCAGAGTGATTACAGGACCCACATCTGGGTGTACCCTTCCAACTTAGGGCAAGAAAAGCAAAATGAACAAATGATTGACAGAATGCCGAACAAATCAAACATTCACCCTAGTCACAGATCTTGGTTCAATGTATAATTTATTTTTTAGCTCACCATGCAACCCCAGTTTAGACCCACCATATGCAAATCAGTTTTGACCCTGCACCCCATGGGAACAGTCCAGCCAACACTGCCAGGCCAGTTCCTCCCTGGACTGGAATCAGGCATCCTGGAACTGGTTTCAGGGTATCACCCCATATCAGCCAGGCTAGCTTGAACCCAGAAGCACAGTGATCATAGGACCTACATCAGGACATACCCTACCAACTTAGGGTGACAAAAGAAAAAAGTACAAATGATGGACAGAATGTAGAACAAATTAAACATTCTGCCCCAGTCACAGATCTGGCTCAATCCATCGCTTTTTACTCACCATGCCACCTCTGTTTGGCCTCAGCCATGTGCAAATCAGTCTTGACGCTGCTTCCCATGGGAACAGTTCAACCTGAACTGCCAGCCCAGTTCCTTCCAGCACCAGAAAAAAGCATACTGGGACCAGTTTGGGGGTTATCACCTCTCATCGGCTATGCTAGCTTGAATCCAGTGGCACAGCAAGCACAGGACCCTCGTCTGGACATACCCTTCCCACTTAGGGCAGCAAAAAAACAAATGATGGACAAAATGCTGAACTCCAGTCAAACTTCTGGGTTTAATCCATCATTTTTTTGCCCACCACGCCACTCTAGTATGGACCCAGCCATATGCAAATTAGTCTTGACCCTGATCCTCATGGGAACTGTCCAGCCCAAAGGGGGGGCATGGCGAAGATGGCGGTCAGAGAGGATGGGGAATTCTGCGCTCTGCCAGGGCCCTCCGGAGTCCTGCTATTATTATAATGCACATCCTGAGCTCACGGAGCCTCAGAATTCACATTGAGTCCCTCCCAATGTTACCTGACCAGATATATCTGGGATTGGCGTGGAATCCGACTGGGGAAATGACCTGGTCGATGCTGACCGAACAGATGCCGCACCTCCAACTGTCCGGGGTGTCAGAGTGATGGGACTAGACCTACCCAGCGGAGGGAGAACGGTGACACGGTGCTGAGCCCCTGGTGCTCCGATGAGGGAGTGCTGACCTTGAGGGAAATTGGCAGGCTTGCCCCAGTATTGCTGGCTGACTGGAGGTGAGAGGGACCAGTGCCGGCAGTGGGAGTATCCCCGGGCCGCAGCCTAGAAGTTGGTGCTAACGTGGCAACCCAGGTGGGCTGAGGCAGCGGCCTTGTGAGGCCAAGAGAGTCTTAATGCCTCTGATGCTGGGGTCTGGCTGTGCCGTGACGAGGGGCAGGACCACCGGGCCACGCCACTAAGGAGGACCTGCAGAGTGGTGAGGGAGCAGTTGATCATCTGGCGTAGTTCGGGTGTGATGGCCCTGGTGGCTCTGTGGAAGACGTGGGCAGGGGTGTGAGGGTGCTCCGGAGTGGATGCTGTTCATGTCCTTTATGGTGTCTTTTGTCATGAGAAGGGTCCAGGTGAGCAGGGTCTGTTGGGTGGCATCTCTGGAGATGGGAGCTGGGGCTGGGGTGTGCATACCCTATCACAGAGTTCAGGAACCCATAATAAGCTTCATAACCAATGAGCATGTATACGTGGCAAGCTTAATGTGACTTGTGACCATTCTATCGGTCTACGGGTATGGTTCTGGGTCTATGAAGCCTGCATTAGATTTGCGGCCCTCAAGGCACAACCCAGAGCAGGGCTCTTCTGCTTTTATTTGATTTTTTTCTTCACAAGCTGGTGGGGTCCTTGTATCCCTTCTGTCAAATGTGAACTGGACTCCGCATTTTCAACACAACCCCTCCCAACATTTATTTGTAGGTTATTGAGAACGTCTTGCCCAATTTAGCCATGGGCACATATGAACTGGTCGTGACCTTGAGCGAAGATTCATTGTACAGGACAGCCTAGTTCTATCTCAGTCTTCTACAGAAAAAGTTGCCATGTTGTACCAGGTATCTCTTTGCCTAGTGTCTTCTACCATTTCATAATATATCACCATTTGCATGTTCGGTCCTCAATAACCCCTGCAAGATGAGATGGGTCATGTCGTATCTAGACCACCATCCGGTCCAAATAGTGTTATTGAAAGAAATGTGCATAGATCGGGGATTGGGTTCAAACCTCGCCTTGGATGGGCTCAGTATTGTCTTTTCCGCATACTCTTCATACTTGAATGAATGAATGAATGAAATAAAATTTATATTGCGCAGCTAAAACCCGAAGGCATCAAGGCGCCTACAAAACAAATCAAAATCGGAAGGCAGAACACAACTTACAAATATGACCTCGCAAAAAGACGGGTTTTCAGAGCATTTCTAAATAGCTGAAGAGTGGGAAGGGACCTAAGTTCCAGTGGGAGATCATTCCACCACTTAGGTGCCAGAATGGAGAAGGCTTTGCCCCCCCATTTAGTTTTCCGGATACGGGGGACTAATAAGAGAAGTCTGTTGGAAGAGCGCAAGTTCCTGGAGGGGCTATAGAGAGATAAAATAGATCCAACTCCGGAGGAGCTACCACTAGCTAAAGCCCTATAGGTCATGCACATGGTCTTAAACAATATCCGGTCCTCTATAGGAAGCCAGTGTAACAGTTTTCTGGCAGAGGTAGCCGAGGCACGCCTGGGCAAATCCAGGACAAACCTAGCTGCTGCGTTCTGGGCGACTTGCAGGCGCTGCAGCAGGCTTCTATTCAGTCCCGTATACAGCGAATTGCAATAGTCCAGCCGGGAGCCAATGAGAGCAACAGCAACTTGTTTTCTTGCCTGCTGCGAGAGATAGTGCCTAATTTTCCTCAGTATATGTATAATGCCCCAGCAAGTAGAGACAGTTCTATTGACTTGTTGACACATGCTGAGGGTGGGGTCGATCAAAACTCCTAGGTTCTTGGCCAAAGAGGCGGGGACAGGACATGCTCCCAATGAGTCCGGCCACCAGTCGGTTGACCATACCTCTTCCTTTCCTCCAAACACCATCACCTCCGTCTTCTCCCCATTCAGTTTGAATGAGTTGTGAATCATCCATTGGCCGACTGCCTCCATACAAGATCTAAAATTGGAGGAAGTCGAACTAACTGACTGGGAGAGAGAGACGAGGATCTGTGTGTCATCTGCATAGGAAACTACCTCCATCCCAAAAGATCTAATTAGTCTGGCAAGGGGGGTCACGTATATGTTAAAAAGGGTCGGACTTAATGCCGACCCCTGAGGGACCCCACATTGCACAGACATGGATGGAGATAGGAACTCCCCCAACTTCACTCTTTGCTCTCTTTGGTCGAGGAAAGAGGTCAATAGACACAGGGCTGCTCCCTCAACCCCAATCTCCCTCAGACGAGATGATAAAACTGAGGGAGAGAGGGTATCAAAGGCTGCCGTGAGGTCCAGCAGGATCAGGAGGGCGGTCTGACCCCCATCCACACGTGTGCGGATATTATCCAGCACTATGGTGAGGGCCGACTCGGTGCTATGTTCCCTCCTGAAACCATGCTGGGAATAATCAAGGCAACCTGAACTTTCTACAAAAGCTGCAAGATGTTTATTCAGATGAATTTCTAACATCTTCGCAGGGGCAGGGAGCAGTGAAATGGGGCGAAAGTTCTTTAAGACCCCAGGATCAAGAGATGGTTTCTTGAGTAAAGGCTTCACTACCGCCCTTTTCCATTGAGGGGGAAAAATACCATCCCTCATGGCTCTATTCATGATGTCAATGAGAGGTGGCAGGAGGGTTTCCCTGCATTACTTAACGATCTTAAGAGGACAGGTATCCAGTGGTGAGCCTGACATGATATTATTCAGGAGGATTTCTAAATCCTGCAAGGAGAGGGGAGGGAAGGACTCCAAACGTCCCAGAGAGGAATTCTCAGTAAAAGCAATGGGAACAGGAGCCACATCCCCAAGTACCAGGGGCTCAGTTGTTAAAGTCCTCTGCAGCTCTAAAGCGGAATAAATATCAGAAATCTTCATTTGGAAAAAGACAGCTATGCTGTTACAGAGCTGTTGCGAAGCAGTAACAGGGTCCGGGGTTTGAAGGGACATAAGAGAGTCCACTATCCTGAAAAGCTCCTTAGGGGAGGAGAGTGAGGAGGTAAGGGCCGTGAAATATTCCTGTTTAGCCCTTGTCACTTCCATCTTATATTTCCTCATCAGGGTTTTGTGGGCCTCCTTGTCTACCCGATCCCAGCTTGTATGCCATAGCCGCTCCCGTCTCCTAACTTCCTGTCTGAGAGATCTTAAATGCTCCGAAAACCAAGGGGCAGAAGGCTTTTTTCTCGCTGAGTAACGCGCCCGGATAGGAGCCAACTCATCCAGCGCCTCAGTAACAACCTTTTCAAATTGCGCGACCGCCACCTGGACATTCTCCTCATGAGGAGTGGACAGGCTAGAAGCCCAAGGAGCAAAGGAACTATTAGTGATTTTCTTAAAATCCCTACGTAGTTCCATTTTGCTCAAAACGTTTTCGTACCTGTCGACGGTCGAGCAAGACACCTCAAACGGGACGGCCAGATGATCGGACCATGAGAGAAAAAAGGGGTCCTTTACCACCAACCTCCCATCATTCGAAAAAATCCCATCTAGCGTATGGCCCGCTCGATGGGTAGCACCTCTGACCAATTGAGTCAGTCCACAGGCTGACATGACATCCAGCAGGGAAAGAGTATCAGTGGCCTCCAACAATTCTAAGTGATAGTTTAAATCTCCCAGAACAGTTAAGTTTTCGCGGCCAAAATAGGGTTCTAAAATATGGAGCAGCTGTTGTCCAAAGTCCCCTCTAGGACCAGGGGGACGATAAATCAGAATCCCATTAAAAGTGGTCTCATGGACACCTTTTAAAGAAAAGTACAAGGCTTGAAAGTTATCCTTGGGGTCTGATAGAGGTAGGGTATGGCAGTAGAAGCTGTCTTTGTACAAAATCGCTAAGCCTCCTCCCACACGATGCATTCTATCCTGCCGGGACAGGCAGTAACCCACAGGGACCGCTTCAACAAGATCTGGACCAGAGGAGTCCTTTGCCCACGTCTCCGTGACAAAGACCCACAAGGGTTTCCTGTCCAGTACAAGCTCCTTAAAGGCAGTATTATTCTTTATCAGCGAGCGGGCATTAATAAGAATACAGTCTTCACTCACCAGACTGATTCCTATATCGATATTGTATCTTGACGAATGGGAGGATGGGGGAAGGATCGGAGCCCCAGGACCTACCAATGAGCATCCACAACCTAAAGGAAGTAGAAGATCATCCGGAGCGTTCTTGTAGGAACATGAGAGTCCGAATGGTTTCAGCCTGAGAAGGTCGTGCCTAGAATATCTAGAGGACATAGAATTCCCCCTGCGATGACCAGACGTCCAGCTGACCAGCCCGTCCTCAGCGCGGACGGGCGCAGACGGGCTGGACTCTGGCGTGACTCCGGCGTCACTGTGGCGCACACGCTGCGCGCAAACGCTGCGCGCCATGATGTCCAGTCAAAATAGGGCTCTATCCGGACCACCTGACTGCTAGAGCGCAGAGTGAGGAGAGAGCTTCCCTAGAACCCACCCAAGATGGTGCCCAGTACTTGCAGAACGCTTCCGAAAGATTCCATCCGCTTAATGAAGATGATTTAAGTAGTCCAATTTAAACTCCTGACAAGTAACTGTTGAAGATAAAAGGAGCTGGCCACTCGATAAGGTCATGGACACAAATGCTCTGCCGATAACAGTTGAGGGGAGCGGCCATTTTACTGAACTGGGGACCCCTTTTCACCCACTGGGAGAAATATTGTACGATCAAGGTTGCTATGCTATTGCTTGCGGAAGAATAGGTACAGTGCTGATCAACATGGTCAAGTGCATTTTTTGACCTGCTTTGGGGTGAGATTGACTCTCACTCCATTCTGTGTTTGGGGGGGTGAATTAAACTGTGCACTACAAGAACACATTAACCGATCCCATGTGCCCAAAAGCTATAAAAGAATGGCGTCTGCTCACTTGATGGCAATGGTCACTGAGCACTGCCTGGTTGACATTTGGAGAGTGAGACACCTCCATGATATGGAGGGTATATTTCATTGAGGTGTACACATCAGGTGTTAGCGGATAAACTACTGGCTGGTTTCCCATGACATTGCCACATGAGCTCGGACGGTCGATCACTTGGCACACACCTTTTCAGACCATTTCCTGTTGTGACTTATATTGCCCGACGTACTTTGGACTGGGCGTTCGTGGCAACTGTCCCTTGAGGTGCTGCTTGACTCTGCATTCACTGCAGGATTACAGACCATGATGGCAGAATACTTAATCCAGAATGAAGGTGCAGCTAGTACAATAGGCATTGTCTGGGAGGCTTTTAAGGACACCATTCTGGGACATTACATGGCTAAGCAAAATGGCACAGGGCAAGCACTCTGAGACCACTTGAGCAATAAGAGAGGGTGATAAGGTCCCTGGTACTACAGCTGGCTGGAGGGCACAATGAGGGCACACACACAGATCAGATGCAGGATTTCAGAATATGAACAAGTGGCAATACGAGAATGTAGCACAGAGACAAATATGCACAAGGTCGTGCATATGGGGAGGCGGGTGTCGTGTCCTCGCTGTCATACTAATAACGACAGACACGATAGATTCTTATCACGCTCTTTATTCACAACCATTCATAAGCGTGGCCCTACTCTCACTGCCCTCACTCGGCTCCGCTCCGCCCTTTCCTGCCGGCCAGTCCTCCTCTTCCTCCTCCCACTACGCTCCACCCTCGAAACCACTAGACCACCTCATATCTCTACATCTCCCCCTTTGTTAGCAAACGAAATGAGTCACTAATGAGTTACATTTCTTCAATTAGCCGCTTGGGCTGGCGGATTGTCTGTTGGGGTCTAAGCGATCGTCCTTCAGGCACTACAGTGGCGCTGGCACCGAGTTCCTGGCCCGGGTGGGTGTCGTCTTCGCCTTGCGCTTCCGACTGTCGAACTCTTGGTGGTGTCATTCGCGACTCGAGCGCCTCTTGCAGAGCTGGACTGCACTTCTGAAAGTGAGACACATTTCGGGTGACGCGCCTGTTGTCCGACTCCGCTGTCAGCATGGTGCCTTTCTGTCGAATGACTGTCAGAGGTTCTGCTCTGAACTTGCTATCCGTCTTCTTGCATTGCTCCTGCTTGACTACCACGCAATCTCCTTCGTGGAACGAGAGAGAGAGAGCTCGTCTTCTGCCATCCGCATACGTCTTCATGCTTTCTTTGCGAGCTTTGTCGGTGTCTTCCACTTCCCGATGGACGCGGCTGGGGGATATTGGTCGTAGGGCTCCCTCCCAGGTGGGTATCCGTGTCCTGACCGGGCGCCCCAGCATGAGTGTTGCTGGACATTTGCCTGTGGTGGCGTGCGGCGTCGTCCGGTACGCTCGGAGTACGTCGTTGAGTGCCGCCTGTGGGTCTTTCTTGTCAAGAGCGGCCTGCTGGAATGTCTTTTTGAGGGTGGCCATGAACCTCTCAGCTGTGCCGTTGGCCTGCGGCCATAGTGGTGTTATCCGTCGGTGCCGAACATTCATTAGTGTCATGAAGTCACTGAATTCCCGGCCGTTGAAAGGAGGACCATTGTCCGTTTTCACCTCTGTGGGTATTCCCCAGGCTGCAAAGACTTCATCCAAGATAGTGAGTGTGGCAGCCGCGTTGGTGGATGTCACAAACCGGGCGATGGGGAATCTCGAGTATTCATCTATTATTACCAGCACATACTTGCCCGACGGCATGGGGCCATAGAAATCCATCGCAAGTTCTTGCCACACTCCTGGCGGTAGGGGCGTCATCTGGAGTGGGGCTGGCGGGTCTCCTTGCCTTACCACTTGGCACTGCAGACAGTCTTTCAGAGTGTGCTCTACCATTTTGTCCAGGAAGGGGAACCAGACGCGCTCACGAAGGGCCCTTTTCGTTGCGACCACTCCTCGATGGCTTTCGTGCGCCAAGTTGACGACTCCTTGCCGCAGTTGCTGGGGGATGACAATTCGGTGATCCCTTAACAGCAGGCCGTCTGTTGTGACAGATAGTTCCTCACACACGTTCCGGAACGCTTGCCACTCCTGACGCATTGTTGGGTCACCGCTTTCATCCTCCGAGTCTTCATGCCGCCACCGGTTTGTTCGAACTCTGCGAATCACCTGTTGCAGCATTGTATCCTGCAGGGTGGCGTCCTGGATGACTTCTAGGGGGACCGCTGGTGGCCGCGCCTGATCCACTACAAAGTGGATGTATTCGTCTGCAACAGATGGTGTGGGGCGCTGGGAGACCTCGGGGTGACGTGACATATAGTCGGCTGGGTTGGCTGCCTTCCCCGGTTTGTGCACAATGGTGAACGTGTATTCCTGCAAGCGGAGTCCCCACCGTTCGATGCGGGGTGGCATTTTGGACCGTGGATTGCCATAGATGGTGATGAGTGCTTGGTGGTCTGTCACCATGGTGAAGTGTTTGCCGTAAATAAACACGTGGAAGTGTTCGCACGCCCACACCACCGCGAGGCTTTCCTTTTCAGGTTGAGAGTAAGCCTTCTCTGTGTCGGAAAGGCTCCGGCTGGCGTGGGCCACTATGTGGCGTTGGTCCGTGTCTTTATCATATTGGGCCAGGATGGCACCTAGCCCGACGGGGCTCGCGTCCACGGTGATTTCGGTCTTGCGGTCTGGGCTGAAGTATGCCAGGCTCTCCACCGTGCCCACGGCCCGTTTTATTTCCTGAAATGCTTGCTCGCACTCCAGCGTCCACTCAAACACTTGTCCCTGTTTGGTCAGCGTTCGAAGAGGGTGGCTGAGTGTGGCGTAGTCTTTAATGTATCTTGAGCAGTAGCTCGCCATGCCCAGGAAGGACCGTACGTCACTGACGTCTTGTGGACTCTTGGTGTTGTTCAGAGTGCTCACCTTGTCAGGGTCTGGCTTCATCCCATCTCCAGAGAAGATGTGGCCAAAGAATTTCAGTTGCGACTGGTGAAACTCACACTTCTCTCTGTTGAGCGTGAGGTTTGCTTCTAGGAGGGCATGGCAGACCCTGTCCAAAGCCGTGTCGTGGTCCTGGATGTTTGCCCCGTAGACTAAAATGTCATCGCTGTAATTCAGCGTGTTAGGGATGTGATGGATTGTTTGTCTGATAGCTTCTTGAAATATCTCTGCGGCTGATGAGATGCCAAAATTCAGTCTCTTATACCTGAACAGCCCCAGGTGCGTTGCAAACGTTGTGATATATCGGGAGCTTTCGTGGAGTTCCAACTGGTGGTAACCTTTGTTGAGGTCCAATTTAGAAAACACCCGCGCCCCATTTAGAGCAGCTATCATGTCACTTAAGTGGGGCCCTGGATGGCGCTCCCTCTCGATGGCGGTGTTGGGCACCCGCATGTCCACACATAGTCGGACTTTCCCTGGTGTTCCTTTCTTCGGTACGACCACTACTGGAGATACCCACGGCGTGGCGCCTTCTGTCCGTTCGATGATATCAGCCTTCAGCAGATCTTGTAGCTCGTCTTCCACTGCTTGCTGGAGGTGGAAAGGTACCTTCCGTGGGTGCTGGGCAACTGGGCGGACCTGGTCATTTATGTGGAGGCGAATTTGGCCTCTGTTCATTTTGCCGAGCCCGGAGAACAGCTTCGGGAACTTGTGGATGGTATCGTTGTCACTGCTGACACGGTAGAGTATCTCTACCAGTTTTAACCGTTCAGCCGTCGGCAGGCTGAGGAGACAGTCTGCTTCAGGCCCCTCGATGACATGTATCACGGCTGGGACAGATGTTGTTTGGTGCCTCAGCGTCGTCGAGAACTTCCCAAGACATGGGAGCGGTTTCCTGGACATCCAGGTGTAGACGCGGACATGTGCTGGGTTGAGCCGAGGCCGAGGGTTCATCTTCTTATACTCTGTCACTGGGATGTAGTTGAGGGATGCCCCACTGTCCATTACAAACTTTGTGGGATGCGTGCCTACACTGATGTCCAATCGGGGGTATTTTTTTAGCTGGTCTGGATCAGCGATCATGTTTGCATATTCCACTGAATATTCTCGTTCGCTTGATGGTGACCCAGAGTCTCTAGACGGTGATCTTCTCGACCACCTTGAGGATCGTGACTCCCTGCTAGACTGGGAGGATTTGGACGATGACTTCCGACGGTCATGTACTGCTCGCGCATGGTGTCGGCGCGTCTCGCCTCTTGGCATCCTTGTTGTATCTTTGTCTTTCTCACGGCGGTACTCCCCGCACATGGTCTCAAAATGATTATTTCGGCCACACTTGTGGCACTGCTGCCCCAAGGCGGGGCATGCTCCGCTGTGCGGGAAGCCGTACCCACATCTGTAGCACCTTCGCACTGGCGTCTTCTTCCCATGATCCTGGCGCCTGCTCCTCCTCCCCGAGTTTGGCCGTCGATGTCCAGGGCAGCGGTGTCTCGACGGCGGTCGGGCGTGCCGCTCTCGTTCTCTCGATCCCCGGCGGGGGCCTTCGGTGCGTACTTGACAGACTAGTTCCTTGCGCTCCGTACGCCCTGCCTCCATTGTCTTGGCCTGTTCCTCTGTCTGGTCGTGTAGTCTCGTGAGTTCCTCTATTTCATCTAAGGTGTGGCTCTTCTTCAGTAACTTCCTGCGAAGGGACTCTGACTGACAGCCGTCAATCACACGCAGCCGTATTGCATCATCCGTCGAGAATGCTTCGAAGTTGCAGTGGCGCGCCAATCGCCGTAGTCGCGTTATGTACGAGCCCATTACCTCATCTTTCTCCTGTCGCGCTCTCTGAAACACATACCGTTCGTAGTCCACATTCTTCTTATGCAAAAACTTCTTATCCAGGGCCTCTCGCACCTTGGCATATGTTCCCGCGTCTGCGGCGGGGATTTCTTTTATCATCTTGCTGATATCCTTCCCCACGAGATTTCGAAGTGCGATCAGTTGGTCTTCATCCCCTATTACCTTGGAGCCTTTGATATAGTCCTCAAAATCTTCTATCCACTCTTCCCAGCGAGGGCCCATGCTACTTCCGACCACGAGCGCCAGGGGCTCTGGAGGGCGCAGATGCGACAGTCCCACGACGATCGGTTTCGCTTCTTGGCGGACCGGGGATCCCTGTTGCGACATCGTGTTTCACGTGGCGTTAAATCTGCTTCAAGCACTTGTTTTTCCTGTGCTTGTACGTTAGATGCTCTGTTATGTATTTATTTTATTATTATTATTATTTTTTTTTTTTTGAGTTGTCTGTCCCTTTTATGCTTGTGTGGGCTTTGCTTTTGCTCGTGCTTGTTTATTTCTTGTGGCGCCTGACTTCAAAATGGCCGCCGGGTCTACTTGCATGGGACGTCTCGTACTTCGCCTGACTTCAAGATGGCCGCCGGGCTGATAACGTGCATGGGGCTTCACACGTGCTGTCGTGCCTGAGGCTTCATTCATTCCCAGTCCGCGCACCGCTCATTCGGCCTCCTCACGTCCTCTGCTGCACTCGGGGCTTCACAACGGGCGGGTGAGTGAGAGGGTCCTCACGCTGGGTTCTAACCTTAAGACGCGCGTGTCAGCGTCGTCACTTTTCTTCCTGCACTTCGAGCGCTGGCCCTCTTCCGATGCAGGGTGTGTTCCGCGTTCTCGCTCCTCACGCTGCTGGGCTCTCCTCACGCTCAGGGTGCGTCCCGCGGGTGGCGATGCTTCTGCCGTCTTCTCCCGCGTCCAGTCCTTCGACAGTCTCGTTTGCACGTTAGTGTTCTGGGAGAGCATTCAGCTCCATCCCACCCTCGTCGCCAGCTGTCGTGTCCTCGCTGTCATACTAATAACGACAGACACGATAGATTCTTATCACGCTCTTTATTCACAACCATTCATAAGCGTGGCCCTACTCTCACTGCCCTCACTCGGCTCCGCTCCGCCCTTTCCTGCCGGCCAGTCCTCCTCTTCCTCCTCCCACTACGCTCCACCCTCGAAACCACTAGACCACCTCATATCTCTACAGCGGGTGGACTAGGAAACTGCTTGGCTACAATGATTTAGCACCCTAGAGTTGCAAGTGACATCCTAGAAATAGAAGATCCAACAGGGGAGAGATGCCATGAACCTGCACAGATGCCCTCTGCATTTACTGCAATTTTTATGACGCTGTGCACATCCAAGAGTACCTGCCCCCAGACTTACACTGTAGACTAACTTGCAGATGTTGACCGTTGCTGGTCAGATCAGACTCCTTCTCGATCAGCATTTACCCATGACCTGATATTTACATCTGTTAACTTGCTTCGTACATGTAAGGTGCCAGGAGCTGACTGCTTCCCGGCAGAGTTTTATAAATGACGTGTGCCACTGCTAGCCCCAAGCCTGATGGCAATCTATGAAGAGGCACAGCACAATGGCATTCTCCCTCATTTCACGCGGGAAGCAAAAACTATCTTTCTCCTGAAACCCGATAAGATCCTTTGCGAAACATATTGGCCCTTATCTCTGTTAAAATGTGATGCCAAGATACTGGCGAAAACAATAGCAAACCGATGAACGCTCTTTCTTCACCACCTACTGCGACCAGATCAGTCGAGTTGTATGCCTGAGTGATCCACCACACATAATCTATGCATGTTTTTTGCCCTGCTGCAAGACCTGAAACCTGAGTTTGATGCGGTTGCAGTGTTTTTCGATGCCACTAAAGCATTTGAATCACTAGAATGGGAATATCTTTTAACCATATTGCAAAGGATGGGCATGCCACTTTATATTCGCCCTGCTGCTAGGGTGTGCATTAACATTGGGTTATCTTGACCCTTTCAACTATTGTGAGGCACTAAGCAGGGAGGTCTGCTCTCCCCCTCCTATTTGCCCTGGGAGTTGAACCTTTGGCTGCCAAACTTGAACAGTCAATCTTTACATATTGATCTCACTTTGTGCTGATATCACCCACCATCTGCGAGAACAGAGTGCAAGCCCCAATGAAATACTGCACAATTTCACATGATTGTGCACTCTCTCAGGGATTCTCATCAATTCGGGAAAATACACAATCTTTCCATTGACGGCCAACACACCACAAATCACGCCAGACTTTCCTCCAGGTGGTTTGCAGAGGTGACGAAACATCTGGGAGTCTGATGTGATCATGCAGGCGAACTACTGCATCACACTTATCATCACAACCAGATCACTAGATGGATCTTGCTACTCTTATTAGCAGCGCGTGTGGGCTGATTAAGTTAGTACTCCTCCCAAAGCTGTGGTATCCGTTTTCAAACATCCCGCCCACTGCAACCTTCTCCTCTGTGCTCAGGTCACAGCTGGTCCGCCTGGCATTAGCTGGAAAATAGCTCAGACTAAAATGAGAAACATTTACTTTGCCCTTCCACCGTGGGAGTTTCGGGGGCCCAGACATGGAACTTCACAACTCATGCACCTAGACATATCATGCATTCCATTGGTGCAAACCCACGCTGTTCCTACCGCACCTGGCGATAGAGATAGATAGCAAAGCCCCGATTCTTCCAACATCCTTCATTGCTCTGACCAAGCAAAACTCTTCTGGAGATGTAGCAAAGGCAGATTACATGACTTGGGTATGGGATAGAATGAAAAGATGGGTACGGATTTGCTCCTCTGACCTGCTAAATGCTGCTGCAAATCACTCTTGAGCATTTAGTAATTTCCTAGCTTCGAGCAAAAAGCCTGATTAGTTGGGGCACTATAATCAAGCAGGGCACCTTTCTGTCACTCACAGATTTCCATGCCGCCTTACTTAGCACACCTAGATCCATTTACATGCCGTAGGCTCCTTAGCAACTGCAGGACTGCCCTCCCGAGGTTCCCATAGGAAACCCCGGCCTCCATCACTCTGGCCACCCTCCAAGCTGCCACTTCCACCACACACCTAATCACCTCACTCTATCGCCCGGCTCAAGAAGAAACCGAGGATGCACGTCCGAGATCTACAATGAGTTGGGAGACTGTTTTAGGGTGTGAGGTATGTGCTCAGACCAGCCTGGTCTCTCCCACCAGTGGTCTTCGAGTTTTACACGGTCGAGTTCTGCATCGCATTTATTACACCATGGCACGCTTACAAAAGGTTCGCTGTGGAGCGTTGATTGCGGTGCTGGATTCAGCATGCCTGATGCGGGGCGCCTCCATATGCCTTGGACGTGCTCTAGCGCACACGTTTGGACAGAGGTGACTGCAGCCTTGTCTGCTATGATCAGCACAGAAGGACCCCTTAGCTTGCCTACATAGTTATGTCAAGGACATAGCTGCACCACACACGAAATTCACGCCCCTCACTCTAATATTGCTGCAAAGGTTGGTGGCCTGCACACAAATGTAATCATTCATTGGATTGCACATTTGGTATATTGTCAGCTGCAATTGGAATTGCATGCTGAACTGCTCCCCTCTGTATATAGACCTAGAGATATTTGGCAGCCATTGACTGCATACCTACTCCTCCACGCAGAAGACACTGCCCCGCTTCATAGCATAAATATGGTGAAACTGTGTGAGCGGGGTAGGTCAGGAGAGAGTCACAGACATTCACAACTCTGGCACCAACGGCGACTCCATGTCTCTTGTTGGATACTATCAGCCCTGTCCAGCTACTGTGCATGATGCTACAATCTCACCTCTGTGCCATCATTGGATTGTAAGAACACTGCCACTGTTAGGTAACCTCACATTTTACTACCTTTGTATGAAAACTTGGAAAATGTTATTTTGTTAAAATATATAGACATCAACCTGTTGACTTTATTTCTTTAGGCTTTCTCCTATAGCTAATAGACGCATTGCCTGAGTGATCAATCCTGCTGGATTCGTTAGACATGTAAGAAATTGGGTTATTGGATGAGAAGAGTGGAAACCCTCCTCAAGCAACAACCACAGTCCTTGTCAAGGTGCACCTCAAAAGTCACAAATAACCTGTGCTTAACAGGGGCGTAACACAGGCCTCCGCATCCCCCACAGTGCGGGGGGCCTCCAAGCTCCAGTGGGCCCCCTCAGCACTGCACTTCGGCCGGGGAGCTCCTGATAGAGTCCGGAGGGGGCCCCTCCACGTACCTTGCAGGGGGGCCCCCTCAATTATCGTTACGCCACTGGTGCTTAACCCTCTAGTGGCTTGGCAAAAAGCAGTCAGGTTTAACTTACAGGAAATGTGTACATTAGTTATGCAGCCCACCAACAATAATAAAGTGAAAACACAACACAAGAAAAATACCAAACCAATTTTGAAAATTAGTGAATTTTTAGTGAATAAAATGATACCAGAACAACAAAAATCCAATCAGTAGAGCTAGAGATATGCAATGTTAAATGTTTAAGTAGCTATAAATAATGCCTTTAAGTGCAAATTGAGACTCGCGGTCATCTGATCGTGTTACACTGGGGAAAAGTCGCAAGTTAGAGCTGAGTGTGAAGGAGCGGGGGCTGGGTACAGGAACCACGTTAGTCCCACTGAAAAAGTACCCTTTTTAAAGCCTGGCATGAGTAGTTCTGTTTGCAGTAATGGAGCAGGGAGAGTGTTGTGCGGGATCGTTGCTGTAGTGCAAGCATCCAGTCAGGCGTTGGAGATAGTTGTTGCTGGAGCTTCGCGTTAACCGCAGGTTGTCAGTGCTGTGATGTGAAGTGCAGATCTCATGTTGTCATGTGGCAGGCTGTTGGTCGCTGCAGCGTGAAATCGGGTTCACCAGAGCTTCATGTTGGCAGTTACCAAGGCGAAGCCTTGGCATGAACGGGTCCATTCGAAGTTGTGAAGATCTCAAAATTTGAGGATTTCTCCTTTTCTTGAAGAGGAGTACACTCTGATGTCAAACAAGGGTCAGGAACCTGGAGAAGTCCCTCTTGAGAATCGGGGGTTCACTCTAGCAGGTCCAGACAGTCCACTTGCAGCAGGTCACCTGGCAAGTTGCAATTAGACCTCTAGATCTTATGTCCCTGTACTTCAGTACAGGAGGTCAGCCAACTGGCCCTTGGAGTCACTCAGGTTAGCCTGCGTGTAAGAGGGCAGGTCCAGTCTTCCTTCACAGAGATCAGGGCAGGCTTCAAGCAGCTGGGCAGTGTTCAAGCAGCAAGGCAGTCTTTGGCGAAACAAGACAGTTAGTCTTCCGTAGTTTCCACAGGTCCAGGAGTGTACTGAAGAAGAGTTCTGGAGGTCCAATATTTATAAACAACCAAAAGAAGTCCACTAAAATATATATTATATATTAGAGTATTCAAAATGGTATCCTTCCAGATACGTTGGTGATCCCTAAGTGAAATGATACATTTTCTTAAAATAACTCACCCACCAAAAGGCCCCTTGGTGGCATGCTTCATTATCGGGTTCTTCCCGCCCCGCTGCGGGACGGGCGCGCTACGACCGAAGGAGACGTGGGAGCACTTTATCGAAGGTGTGGGCTATATTGCTAGGGTAGGAGTTGAAGGGTCAGGAAGATAGTGGAAAAATTCTAAAAAATACTTGGCCACTTGGAACCTAAACTTTATTGAATCCTGTTGCTGGTATTGTTAAAAATAGGGGGGTCTCTTAGGAAGGGGCACAAAGTAATGAATGTGTTCCTCCTGTGAAAAACACATTCATTATTTTCTGCACCTCCCAAGAAACCCCCCTCCCAAGAAACCCCCCCCTGTTTTTTACAATACCAGCCTCAGGATTCAATAAAGTTAGTTATTAAATGGGTGCGACAGATTTGGCAACAGTGAAAAGCAACTTTAGGAGTTTTTTAACTTCTAAGACATGTAAAACTTAAACTCGCGTGTCCTACTTTTATTAAAAAATGCACTCTGCCCTGTGAGCCTTTAGGGCCTACCATAGGGGTGATGTAAAGGTTAATTTTGCCAGGTCGAAATGGCAGTTTAAAACTGCGCTACAGTCTCAGTCAAGCACCTTTATTCGGTTCAAAAGAACCATAAAAATAGGCAAAATGCAGAGAATAAATTACATACTTTTTGATGCATTTCATTATGATAAAGTGCCATGTAGTTTAGACAAAGCAGCGGAAAATAAAAATCTCCAAATAAACCACAAGGAGGAGACACAAAGGGTCTACCAAGTTACCCAGGATTTCTTAACAACTGTTTCTCTCATGATTTTTCAATAGATATTACTTAAAACTACGTGAAAGTGTAATAATAAAAAAGCACACCTCCTAAACAAAAGATACTAAAAGGGACAACGGCAGATAAAAACCCTTAAAAAGGAAGATCAATCATAAAAAATACATGATAAAGTTAAAAATGATCAATGGTTGAAATGCAAAAGCAATATTCATAAGGTTAAAGTGCTGCAGTTACTGTTGTGCTATTCAAGCTCAAAGATTTCCTTATTTTTAAGGCCACACAGATAAAACTGATAGAACAACATTGTTTTAATTCTAGTTGTAAAAAATTAAATAGACGGGCAGTATGGCTTCTGGCCCCAAAGGACAGCAGGATAGGTTGTAAAAAAAGCCTTTTAGGTTGGATATAGAATCTACAACAACAAAAAAAGGGGGCAAGTGTTTGTTTTGCGATGCCATCACATGGGCAAAAGGATAAACTATAAAACCACAAACTCTGTTGGGGGGGCACCAAAAACTGGACTGTGCACAGTCTAAAATGGGTAAGATAGAACCTATGTTCGGCATTAACCCAAAGAAGATGGCGTTCAACCCTCACCTCTTGTTTGAGAACTAAATAGCGCAAAATTGTGACAAAATAATATTGATTACAAAGTCTCATCTGGGCTCTATGTTGATTAAAAAACTGTTTTCGTCGCATCTTTTGCACTACCAGTGAGTTCATTTGGTGAAAGAAAAAAATGAGAGAGTTCTAGCTCCAGAAAATATTTTTAATGTAAGATAACCGGGGAACAGCATTGGTGTGTTCTAATTTTAGGCACTCCACCGGGATCTCTTTGGAAAAAGAACAAAACTTGGAGGTCCATACTTTAATCCACAGGAGCAAAGGGGCGGCTAAAACTGCATCTTTGAGAAAAGAAAGGCCAGATTCCAGATGGGTATTTAATCTGACAGTACTCGGGGCTGTAGCTAACAACCTTCAGAGAAAACATTTCTCGATTGTTTGTAATAAACCAGAAAATGTATAACACTACACTCCTGCCCTGTATGTTCCCAAAGGGATGCATTTTGCCTTTTACAGGGCAATCAACTCCTGGATTGGTTTGTGGCCTAAATTCTTTGAGAAACGGAATGGAGCCTCTATTGCCCTCTCCATCTTACCTACTCTAAAGGTCAGGGGTGTAGGAAAGTAGGATCTGCTTTCATGGTCACCCCTACTTTTTACTGGTGTCATTTTGTTTTACTGACTAGTCTGACTGGGATCCTGCTAATCAGGACGCCAGTCTCTGTGCTTCTACCCTAAATTAGACATGGTGAGTACTTGGGTAAACTCAAGATTTGCTTCCGGGTACCCTTCTAAGTCCCTAGTATATGGTACTAAGGTACCTAGGGCATAGGTGCACCAGGGTCTCCCATGGGCTGAAGCATGTATTATGCCACTCATAAGAGACCGCTCAAATTGTAACTACAGGCCTGCCATTGCTGCATGTGTAAGATGGTGCTAGCACCACTTACGACCGATATAAGTTTCCTTATATCTGAGGTCACTGCACTTAAAAAACCTACAAGTCGCCCCTAAGGCAGGCCTTTCAATCCTTTAAGCAGGGTGCTCAGTTCTATGTGTGAGGGTGCCCCCTGCATGAGCAGTACACCCCTACAGTCCACGGAGTCCATTCTCTCAGACTGTAAGTGCATCAGCCATTATGATATAAAGAGTGGCAATGCGTCACTACGCGATGGCCATCTCTAACCTGACTGTGACAAACCCTGTTGTGTTTCGTATCAAAGATGTTGGCATCGGGTATAATTCCATGCACTGTAAAGCTCCTCCAGGAGGGTCTCAGTGCTCCCGGTAGCAGTCTTCCAGACCTGGACAGCAAACTATGGCTGCTGCCAACCAGATACATGATTCTGCCCTCCTGCTGCTGAACCAAGCTTGAGCAGAGGAAGGCAGGACAATAGGTATCCTGTCACAGGGAGGACTTAATGTATTGGGACAGTCTGGGGGAACTTGCCAGCGCTACTTAGACTGCTTGAAGGGCACATTTGATGCCCTTCTTGCATACTCCATCTCAAACCAGTTCAGAGACCCGTTGTCTCATGCTCTGGCCTGAAACTGGACAAAGGACATGGGAGTATCATTTCCAGTGTACAGCGCCTCCTCTGGGAGGGACCTCTGAATCGTTCCAACCCTTTACTTAAGGCACTTAAGTGCTTACCTGTCGGTCGGTCCCTAGATTCGTTCTGGGACAAGATTCAGATCCAACACCACTTCAACTTTAACCGTCTGGGCACTCTGGACTTCGCTCTTGGGAACCAAGACTGCAACTGGAAAGACTCTTGCAGCTCCTGGTCTTGTTGCCCGCAAGTCTGCTGCAACATCTGTGCCTGTGCTCCATACAGGTTCTTCACAAGGCCTGTGGACATCCAAGACACCAGAAGGAATCTACCTTGGAGTGAAGGAGTCACTTCCCTGCCTCTGCAGGCACCACAACAAAGCTGACCAGTCTGCTGTTCCTGAGCTCCTACGGACTCTGAAAGGTTCAGCAACACGGGTGGTGATTCTGCTACTCCGTCGAGGCCTGCATTGTCTTCTTAGCATGTTGGAGGCCAGTATCCCTCATTTGAACCGCTAGAGCAGTACCCCTCAGCAACTTGCAGTTGCCAAGGCTTGTCTTCTCTCTCCTCTAGAGATCTTCGGGCTCCAAGAAGCTCCAGGCTCAAGCATCTCCTGCAACCAAGATCTTCACCTGCACCGAATCCTTTGCACCATGGCCCTTCATGCTTTGGTAAGCTGCTTGAGGTCCTTTTGTGACTCCTGTTCCTTCAGTCCGTAGGTTCTATTGAGGGTTGTCTTTGACTCCAGTGGGCTCCCCTGCTTGCTCAGGACCTGCTCTGACTTACCTGCTCATGGTGAGTCACTTGGACCTTGCAGGTCCCGACACCGCACCTTTTTCTTCAACTACGTCTCTTGCTGCTGCCAAGGCTTGTTGGTGCCCTTTCCGAACACTGACCCCTTTGCTCTCGTTATCCGACGTGGGAAAGCTTGTGAACATCTCCTGGTCTTCCACATAATTGCCTGGTCTGCACAGCTGCAACTACAAAGGCACCGTCCACGCTCCTGCATTCCCAACATTGGTGGGCATTCGTCTTCCGTGCCTCTTGGTCACTCCTGAGACGAATAGACTCTGTCCCCTCTGCTTGCAGGTACTACTCATCTCGAATCCACCTTTGGGTTCCACTGGACACTTTCAGCTTCTTTGCCAGCGGCATCTTCCTGAAATCCTGCATTGTGGTCTATGGCGGATACCGACATCACTTCGCACCTATGCACCCGGCTTCCCTGGTGTAGGTATCCTGGTTCCTGGGGTATCCACAGGTGGGGTGACTCTCCAACCTTCCATCTTCCACGAGGTTTCTTCAGGGTCCACAGGGAAGGGTCCTTCTTTAAAATTGCAACCGTAACTTACCCATAGACTTCCATTGAGTACGGGGTCGTGTTCTCACACTGCATACGGCCGCCGTGCGGTTCCTAGATAATCACCTTGGGTGGTTCCTTGGGTCCCTTACTCTTCTATGTCTTCAGGGTCCACTCTTAACTTAAGTGGTGGTTCACATTCTACTATTTCAGTATATGATTTTGTCTCCCCCCGGAGATCACTGTGTGTTTGTGCTACTTACATGTGCTATTTCCAAAGGATTTGTGTGTAATGTGGATAGATCTCTGGGTAGGGGATATTGCAATGTGTTAGTGTTTATAATAAAGACCTATTTTTATAATTACACTGTGTGGTTCTTTTTCACTTAACGTACACCATAAGATTAAGTATTGGTAAAACAAGCTGCTTTACACTCCTTCTGGACTAAGCCTGAAGGCTGCTCTCCACAGCTACCACTTGGAGAGCTTTCTAAGGTTGTCTAAGACCACTAAAATCACCATAAGGGTTATCTAGATTAGTGCAGAGTGCCCTCTTACATAAGTGTACACATTATACCAAGCCAGCTTCTCAATCCGTGGAATAGCTTAATATCAGTACTTTCTCTATGGCATTTATGTAAAAAAAGAAAAAGAAAGGGCAGCAAGGCACAGCCCTGTCTGATGCCTTTTATTGGAAAAAAGAAAAGCGTACAATCTCCATTGGTCTCAAAGCGAACCTGTATCTTGGTTTCCTAGTGTAGTCTACCCAAAAGGTCGATTAATGCTGGGTTTACTCTGGCTTTCCCCATCCATTGTCCAGAGCTGCTCTCTATCAACCAGGTCAAAAGCGCTAGAGAAATCCATGAAAGCCATATGGATTGCCCCACCCTTGGCATAAACATATTTGCCTGAAATCATAAGGAGGTTCAAAGATTGTTTGATTCCAACTCCATGGCGCCAACCTAATTGAACCTCCCAAAAAACTTTTTCACTAGCCCATTCCTCAAGCAGCTGGAGGATTACCCTCACCATGATTTTAGCCGAGGAATTTGGGTCTATAATAGGTGGGTGAACTTCTGTTGTCCTTTTAAAAAAATTGGGACTATCGTAGAATCCCTCCATGAAAGGGGAGCATCTGACCTAAGACTACACTACAGAAGTTATGAGGTGTCCAAAAGACAGGGCTTTTTAAAAAATGTTGATGGGTACACCATCAGGACCTGGAGCTTTACCTGAGGAACACTTGGAAATGCCTATCATTGTCACAACAACAGTAATGTCATTGCTCAGAGCTAGGACTTTGTCCACGACGGGGGAAATAATTGCTTATCTTGGACGAAACTAGTGTTGCCAAATATTTCTGAGAAATTATGTAATCATTCGGCAGCTGGGATGTGACATTTAATCTGAGGGGGGGGGAAGAGTTATTGCTAAAATATGGCCTATTAATAGCATCTGAAAGAGGCTATTAGTTATGGATTCCTCAACTTAGAATTACCCCCAGGCGTCACACTAGATCCAGAAAATTTTTCTTCAGCAGTACCCCTGCGTTGTCGGTAGGTGGTGTTGATCGACCCTGCGTTCGTCGTTTGCATCTTGATCACCAGAATGACATCGCGGTATCTACTTAGATGACGCCCCTGCGCGTTGACGTCAGTTTTTTCTTTTTCTGCGCCAGCCAGCGCAGATCCGGAGAGAGCGGTACCTTTTTTTTTTTTACTTTTTTCGAGTCTTTGACTCCTTTCGAGTCCTTTTCTCCTGGTGCACAGGGATGTCATCACGGTGGACCAGCTTCAAGCCTTGTGGCTCCTACCACAAGCTGATGTCGGTGACAGACCCCATCTCATATGCCTCTGGTGTTTGGAGAGCAAACATGACTCGAAGTTGTGCTCCGACTGCCAAGCCATGGCCCAGAAGTCTTTGCGGGAGCAGTCCCGAAAGCTTCTGGAGGCCCGGCAGTCGGCTCCACGCTGCTCGTGGTCCCAGTCAAGAGGGCGGTCGTGGGACCAGTCGCAGAGCCATCACCACCACTCCTCATCGAAGTCTTAGTCTTCGAGTAAGTTGAAGCACAAAAAGAAGGTGAAGAAGCACAGTCGCTCTTCGCATTCTCCCCGTTCGTCGGCCGACGCGATGTGGGATGCGGAAGACGGTCGCCCGGTTCCGCCTGCGGAGCGGGTCGGCTCAGAGCTTCCCTCCCTTTCCAGGAGCCGGAGCGACCCCTGCCCAACTTCGTAGCTTTCACGAAGCCCTCCACGCCATCTTTGGGCAACCCGACTCCGCCGGCGCGCCTTTGGGTCCCGCGGACTCTGCTGGGGGTTCTAGGTCTTCGATGCTGGCAGCTCCAGTGCCGCAGGGCCCCATGGATCCAGTCCTGGTTCCGGATCGGTGTCGGTCGACCTGACGGCACCTCCTCCGGCACCTCATCCGGCGCCGGCCCCTCCGCAGGTTGTGTCCCCAACCAGCGTCAACCCCAGCCTCTCCCTCGATGTGGACAGGGAGCCAGACTGGCGTCAATCAACGTCGGTACTGGTGCCGACCTGTACTTTTGTACCCCTGTTTTTCCCTGCTGTTCCCTATAGCCCTTAGCGGCTACCAGAGGAGGGTGAGGAGGACTGGGAGGGGTCCGTGAACCTCTGGCAGACCAGTTAGAAGAACCGGACTGGAGAGAGGAGTTAGGTGAGGCCAGCCCTGAGATGCTACGCCTGGCTGAGGTTCACTGGCTTTTTGGGCCATGTCAAAGCTACACTTTTGGACATGCCCTTTGGCCGTCGCTTGTTTGGCGACAAAGCAGACAACACACTCAAGTGCTTTATGGACTCTAGGGCTACGGCCAGGTCCTTGGGCTTCACTTCTACCTCTTGCCCCACGCACTCTGCTATACACCCCTTTCGTAGCTACTGAAGGAGTTCCCCGCCATGTTCCGTCCAGAGCCACAGTCCTGAGCAAGCTGTCCAGCCTCTGCGCGGCAGAGGACGTGTGACTCACCATTTTGAGTCTGGGGGCCAGTGGGCGGGCCAGTCCACCAGCCCCCCCTATGCAGCAGCCTCCAAGCACTCCTAGTCCGACCTTTCAGGGTTACCATTTGCCAGTGGGCGGCAGGATTCACCATCACCTCCCCCTCTGGCTCAACATCACGTTGGACAGGTGGGTTTTGCAGATAGTCCAAAAGGGCTACTCCCTCCCCTTCGACACTAACTTGCCATCCATGCCACCTCGATTCCATCACATGTCGGAGGATCACTTGGCCCTTCTCTGTCAGGAAGTCACAGCTCACTTGGCCAAGGGAGGCATCGAGCAAGTTCCTGTCCCAGAAGTAGGTTGTGGTTGTTATTTCCACTACTTTCTGGAGCCCAAGAAGGACAAGGGCCTGCATCCTATCTTTGATCTCGGAAACGTCAACGGCTTCCTCCAGAAGGAGAAGTTCAAAATGTTGACATTGGCTCAGGTCCTGTCTCCCCTCGAGACTGGATGGTGGCATTAGACTTGCAGGATACTTATTTTCACATCCATGTCCAGCCGGCCCACAGGCGTTACCTACGGTTCACGGTAGGCCACAAGCACTTTCAGTTTACCGTGCTCCCCTTTGGCCTTACCAGCGCCCCTCGGGTGTTCATGAAAGTGATGGCGGGGGTCGCAGCTCATCTGCGCAGATCAGGGGTTCCAGTCTTACCCTTTCTCGATGACTGGCTGTTGAAGGCGGGTCCACCCCAGACTGTCTCCCACCTCCAGACTATTGCAGACCTCCTGCAATCGCTGGGGTTCACTAACAATGTGCAGAAGTCACACCTGATTCCCTCTCAGAAGCTGAGCTGTAGATCATATACTTGTGCATAGATCGCCATCTGGTGTTGGGCTCGGATGTTTGCACTTAGTTTTTGTCTTGGAAGAAGTCTTTTGTAGTCCCGAGGATTGTGACTCCTCCCTAGGACGATAGTGCGCATGGGCATCGACTCCATCTCCAGATTGTTTTTTTCCGCCATCGGGTTTGGATGTGAATTGCTGCGCTTCGGGTTGGTGTCCTACTCGATCCCCCTTCGATGCGCAATCTCTAACCGCTCGACGGTATTGTTTCAATGGTGTTCCCTTTCGACGCGTATACAAAAATTAATCAATAACTTCCATTCCGTTCGTCGACCTGGGCCGTTGAATCCATCTGCGACACCAGGCCCTGCAGTCAATGGAAAGAACTACATTTAAAAAATGCCCCCTGTGTAGTGCTAAATTACCACACACGTATCTCCATGAGGTCTGTAACCTTTGCCCCTCTCCAGACCACGAGGACAAAGACTGAGAGGCATCTGCTTCCTTCCGATCGAGAAGACTATACGTGATCGACAGGCTCGACGTCACATAATGTCTCGATCAACTGCCACGGCGCCGAACGACATCTTCGATGCAGGCCCCGAGGTACCACAACAACAACAACCGGAGGATGAAGACTTCGAGGAAGACGACTCAGATGCCGAGGATCAGACGGTTACTCCAGGGCAACGGATCGCGAGTACCGACCTCGACACCCCTGCCCCACCCTAAACCAAAGATAAGACTCCGGTAACACCTTCGCCTTCGGTCAACACCAGGATAACGCTTCAGATGCCCCGCCCTTGGGCCTGGCTCCAAAGCCCAAAGAAAAGCCTTCAGGCGGCTCGGACTGAGTCAACTGTGTACCGGTACTGAGAAACCGTCCCCGGCACAGACAAAAGCCGAAAACAGATGCAGTGCCACGCCCTGGTCCATCAGCACCAAAAACGACTTCGACACCGAGCCCCTCGGCACTAAAACACACCGAGGACAAGCCCTCGGACCCAAAAAAAAAACATACATCTTTGGAGCCGAAGATGATTTTGGAGTCGTAAACTCCACTGAAGCATAAGGAGACCAAAACCCCTCCTAAAGCTACAGCACTGCTCGGAACCCAAATAGTCGGAGCCGAAAAAAGACAAGAGCTCCAAAAAACTGTTTCTACCAGATCCACCAGTCCCGAAACAGAAAACCCTACACATTGACCCGGTTACAGGTCATGTAACAGCAATACCACCTAAGAAAAGGAAATTGGACACCTCAGAAACACCTGAAATACCCTTAAGGAAGAAAGACATAGCACTTCACCTTTCAGACCCTCCTCCCTCCCTCCCCCATCTCTTCCAACGATACCACTCTCTCCACTTCCTCCTTCCTCACCTGCACCAAAAGATGATGAGGATGACTTAGGGGTGGGGATGGGGATGTAGACCCACATAGGGATGATGATGATGATGATAACATCCACACTATTCCACATGACCCCTAGGACGATTACGGTAATATCCCAGATATACCTGAGCCCAACTCAATATGACAATATGACAGCAATGTACTATATACAAAAACAGGGGGGACACACTCTCCAGCTTTCACGCCTAGCGCAAAGCATACGGACATGGGCCATTGCTCAAAAAATATACCTCCTAGCAGAACATCTTCCAGGGGACTCACAATCAAATTGCGGATCTGCTCAGTCGTTCGAAGTCAGCAAATCCACGAATGGGAGCTTCATCCACAAGTTCTTCATCCGTTTTTTCAGATGTGGGGCCACCCACACATAGATCTGTTCGCCACACATTTAAATGCAAAATTCCCAAGTTTTGCCTCCAGGTATCCACACCCATTGTCCATAGGCAATGCGATATGGATTAACTGGTCAGGCAGATTTGCGTACGCTTTTCAGCCTCTCCCGTTCATGCTCTTACTGGTGCGCAAGCTCAAACAGTCTCTCACAGTGATCCTAGTTGCTCCAACATGGGCCCGGCAACCATGGTTCATAACCCTGCTAGAACTCTCAGTAGTTCCACATCAAAAGTTGCACCTTTTCCCCAAAGCTTCTCACGCAGGACCATGGAGAGATAAGGCATCCAGATCCAGCTCAATTGAGCCTAGCAATCTGGCTCCTGAAGTCTTGGAGTTTGGTTATCTCAACCTTCCCTCAGACTGTATGGATATCATTAAAGAGGCTAGACGTCCTGCCACTAGAGCCTGTTATGCAGCCAAATAGAAAAGATGTGTTATCTACTGTAATAACACAATCAATCCCCTAGATGCGTCAATCCAAAACATTATTTATCTGTTGCATCTACAAAAATGTAATCTGGCATACACATCTAGAAGATTACATCTTGCTGCCATAGCCGCTTACCTACAAAACAGACAACACTTGTCATTGTTTAGTGTACCTGCCATAAAAGCATTCATGGAAGGCTTTAAAAGGATAATTCCTCCCAGAGTTCCACCCTCTCCACAGTGGAACCTAAACATTGTCCTTACCAGGCTCATGGGTCACCCATTTGAACCTTTACATAAATGTGAGTTGCAATTTCTCACATGGAAAGTAGCTTTCCTTGTAGCGATCACATCTCTCAGAAGTGTTAGTGAAGTCCAGGCATTAATCATACAAGAACCATTTTTGCCAATACATCACAACAAAGTGGTTATTAGGACAAACCCAAACTTTTTGCCAAAAGTCGTTTCTGCTTTCCACCTTAACCAGTCTTTTGAGCTGCCAGTCTTTTTCCCTCAAAGAACAAAAACTTTCAGAAAGACCAAACAACTTTTGTAGCTTTTTCACCACCACAGAAGGGCAATCCCATATCAAAAGCGGGAATTTTTAGGTGGATCATCAAATGCATCCAGATATGCTACCAAAAAGCAAAACGTACATTATCCATTCCCACTAGGGCTCATTCCACACGCAAACTAGGGGCTTCTATGGCATTCCTAGGGAACATTCCCATGGATGATAATTGTAAAGCAGCAACATGGTCTACACCGCACAATTTAACAAAGCACTATTGTGTAGATGTGCAGGCATAGCAACAAGCTAGAGTGGGACAGGCTGTATTAAAAACCCTTTTTCAAACTACTGCAATGGATACAGGTAGCCACCGCTAAGGAGGTAACTGCTGTATAGTCTATGCACAAGTATAAGTTCTACAGCTCATATGCCTCGAATGGAAAATGCTACTTACCAGTATGCATCTGTTCTTGGCATGTAGAGCTGTAGATTCGTATATACCCACCCGCCTCCCCGGATACCTCTATCTGTTCCAGTATTATCATACTTAGATACATTACACATGGACATCCTTTTCTATTTCTTACTAACTCCATCCTAACCCTCCATGGCAAAACAATCTGGAGCCGGAGTCGATGCCCATGCGCACTATCGTCCTAAGGAGGAGTCACCTACCTCGTGTCTACAAAGACTTCTTCCAAGACAAAAACAAAGTGCAAACATCCGAGCCCAACACCAGATGGCGATCTATGCACAAGTATACGAATCTACAGCTCTACATGCCAAGAACAGATGCATGCTGGTAAGTAGCATTTTCCTTTCACCGGGCGGTTCTGGACACGGCGCAGTTTTGGGCTTATCCTCCCGAGCAGCGAGTCAGGGATATTCGGGATATGATTCCGAACTTTCAGCCGCTATCCCGGGTTTCGGTCAGAATGACCCTGAGGCTACCGAGCCTCTTGGCCCCCTGCATCCTGCTGATGGACTATGTAAAGTGGCATATGCGGGCTCTGTAGTGGGACCTGAAGTTCCAGTGGGCACAGCATCAGGGGAATCTTTCTGATTGCGTCCAGATCTCAGAGGGCACTGCACGCCATTTGCAGTGGTGGCTAACAAACTAGGATTGGGTCAACAGCAGATCCCTCTCCCTTCCCCAACCAGAGTTCACAGTGGTGACACATCACTTCTGGGGTGGGGCAGCCACATGGGAGGGGTGGAGATCAGAGGCCTCTAGTCTCCGGCGGAAACCGGGCTCCACATCAACCTCCCGGAGCTTCGGGCGCTCCGTCTTGCACTGAAAGCATTCCTTCCTTCTGTCAAAGGAAGAGTAGTGCAGGTGTTCACGGACAACACCGCCATGCGGTACTGCAACAAACGGGAAGGGGTGAGGTCATGGACCCTATGTCAAGAGGCTCTCCGCCTTTGGACATAGCTGGAACATCAGGGGTTGTCCCTGGTGATTCAACACCTGGCAGGTTCACTGAACACCAGGGCGGACAAACTCAGCCGCAGGTGCATGATGGATCACGAATGGCGTCTCCACTCAGAGGTGGCGCATGGTCTCTTTAGGCAGTGGGAAGAGACTTGGTTACATCTATTCGCCACCGAAGAGAACGCGCAATGTCAGCAGTTCTGCACGTTGGAATTTCCAAGGCGGCACTCGCTAGGCGATGCTTTTTGTCACGAGTGGAGTCTTCTATATGCCTTTCCGCCTATACCACTTCTGTCCAGAGTGCTGAAGAAAATCAATCATGACTGGGCCCGAGTCATTCTTGTGGCTCCGGATTTGGGCACAAAGAGTCTGGTATCCCAAGCTCTTGCACATGGCCATCGATCCTCCAATCAGACTGCCTCTTTGGGAGGATCTTCTGTCGCAAAAGCAGGGGACGGTCCTCCACCTGAACCTGTCCAGCTTCTACCTCCTTGCGTGGAGATTGACCGGTGACAGTTGACACCTTTCGATCTTCCTCCCGAAGTCTGTGATGTCATCTTGGCAGCCGGGCGTCCCTCCACTAAAACAGTATACGCCTGTAGATGGAACAAATTTGTGGCATGGTGCACAGCAAAGGCTGTGGATCCCCTTTCTGCCCCTCTTACAGAGGTTCTACTCTTCATTTTTTCTTTGGCCCAGCAGGGCTCTGCTCTGGGCAAGCTCAAGGGCTAACTTTCGGCCATTTTGACCTTTCTTCACCTTCCTGATCAGACTCCTCTTTTCAAATCCTCGATTGTAATTCGCTTCGTTAAGGGCATTACTCACTTGTTTCCTACTATTCCTTACGTAATGCCCCAGTGGGACTTGAACCGTGTTCTGACTTACCGATTTGCGCTCCATTCGAGCTGCTACATAATTGTCCTTTCAGACTTTTGACAGTCAAGACTGCCTTCTTGGTTGCCATAACCTCTGCTTGTAGGTTCTTTCTTCAAAACCTCCTTTCCTGGCTGTTCATCCGGACTAGGTTGTCCTTCACACTAGCCCTTCCTTTCTACCCAAAGTGGCTACCTCTTTCCACATTGGACAGACCATCACTTTGCCCACCTTCTTCCCGCCCGCACCCTTCTAAAGAGGAGGAGAGGCTCCACCGTCTGGATCCAAAACATGCGCTTTCATTCTATCTGGATCGCACAAAACAATTCCAGGTGGATGACCAGCTCTTTGTTGGCTATGTGAGCACCTAGAAAGGTCAGGCCGTGGAAAAGCAAATCATCTCTCAATGGGTCATTCTTTGCATCAAAATCTGTTATTCTTTCGCGAAAAAGGAACCTCCAGTGGGACTGCGTGCCCATTCCACCAGGGCGACGGCAGCCACTCCTGCTTTGGAACTTGGAGTCTCTCTCAACGACATCTGCCAAGCAGCCACGTGGGCTTCATTGAACAAGTTCACCAAACATTACTACCTGGACAGCCATGTCCGGAGAGACAGCTTCTTTGGCCGTTCAGTTCTCCATGACTTTCTGTTGTGAACTTAGTTTGCAGACCCCCCTCCAGGGTTGGTATTGCTGGGGTATCTGTTCTAAGGTGAGGAATCCACGACTAATAGTATCTTTCAGATGACCAATTTATTTACCTTCGGTAACGATATATCTGTAAGAGACATATATGAGTTATGGATTACTCACCGCCCCAGTCATCCTCCCCGTTTTGAGAACTGACTTCTAGGGTAAGGGACTACCTTTCAGGGCCCTAGTTTTGTGCACCAGTGGTCAGTGTCTTGCATGGCTCTGTGCTTCTGGCATGGAATGTCGTGTAAAGAGCTGACATCAGCGAGCAGGGGCGACGTCTTAAGTAGATACCGTGATGTCATTCCGGAGATCACGACACCAACACCGAACACGGAGTCTACCGATGCCACCTACCAACACGCAGGGGTACCGCTGAAGAAAAATGTCTTTTAATGGAATGTCAGGAATTTCATGTCTTAGAATAGAATGTCATGTCTTGGAATGGAATGTCTTGGAATGGAATGTCAGGAATGTCATGTCTTTTATTGGAATGTCTGGAATGTCATGTCTTTTAATGGAATGTCAGGAATGTCATGTCTTTTAATGGAATGTCAGGAATCTCATGTCTTTTAATGGAATGTCAGGAATGTCGTGTCTTTTAATGGAATGTCAGGAATGTTGTGTCTTTTAATGGAATGTCAGGAATGTCATGTCAGGAATGTCATGTCTTTTAATGGAATGTCAGGAATGTCATGTCTTTTAATGGAATGTCATGTCTTTTAATGGAATGTCGTGTCTTTTAATGGAATGTCAGGAATGTCGTGTCTTTTAATGGAATGTCAGGAATGTCGTGTCTTAGAATGGAATGTCAGGAATGTCATGTCTTTTAATGGAATGTCAGGAATGTTGTGTCTTTTAATGGAATGTCAGGAATGTCATGTCTTGGAATGGAATGTCAGGAATGTCGTGTCTTTTAATGGAATATCAGGAATGTCGTGTCTTGGAATGGAATGTCAGGAATGTCGTGTCTTGGAATGGAATGTCAGGAATGTCATGTCTTGGAATGGAATGTCAGGAATGTCATGACTTTTAATGGAATGTCAGGAATGTCGTGTCTTTTAATGGAATGTCAGGAATGTCATGTCTTTTAATGGAATGTCAGGAATGTCATGTCTTTTAATGGAATGTCATGTCTTTTAATGGAATGTCGTGTCTTTTAATGGAATGTCAGGAATGTCGTGTCTTTTAATGGAATGTCAGGAATGTCATGTCTTAGAATGGAATGTCAGGAATGTCATGTCTTTTAATGGAATGTCAGGAATGTCGTGTCTTAGAATGGAATGTCATGTCTTAGAATGGAATGTCAGGAATGTCATGTCTTTTAATGGAATGTCAGGAATGTCGTGTCTTTTAATGGAATGTCAGGAATGTCATGTCTTGGAATGGAATGTCAGGAATGTCGTGTCTTTTAATTGAATGTCAGGAATGTCATGTCTTGGAATGGAATGTCAGGAATGTCATGACTTTTAATGGAATGTCAGGAATGTCGTGTCTTTTAATGGAATGTCTGGAATGTTGTGTCTTGGAATGGAATGTTAGGAATGTCGTGTCTTTTAACGGAATGTCAGGAATGTCATGTCTTGGAATGGAATGTCAGGAATGTCATGTCTTTTAATGGAATGTCAGGAATGTCGTGTCTTTTAATGGAATGTCAGCAATGTCATGTCTTAGAATGGAATGTCATGTCTTGGAATGGAATGTCAGGAATGTCATGTCTTTTAATGGAATGTCAGGAATGTCGTGTCTTTTAATGGAATGTCAGGAATGTCGTGTCTTAGAATGGAATGTCAGGAATGTCATGTCTTTTAATGGAATGTCAGGAATGTGGTGTCTTTTAATGGAATGTCAGGAATGTCATGTCTTGGAATGGAATGTCAGGAATGTCGTGTCTTTTAATGGAATATCAGGAATGTCGTGTCTTGGAATGGAATGTCAGGAATGTCGTGTCTTGGAATGGAATGTCAGGAATGTCATGTCTTGGAATGGAATGTCAGGAATGTCATGACTTTTAATGGAATGTCAGGAATGTCGTGTCTTTTAATGGAATGTCAGGAATGTCATGTCTTTTAATGGAATGTCAGGAATGTCATGTCTTTTAATGGAATGTCATGTCTTTTAATGAAATGTCGTGTCTTTTAATGGAATGTCAGGAATGTCGTGTCTTTTAATGGAATGTCAGGAATGTCATGTCTTAGAATGGAATGTCAGGAATGTCATGTCTTTTAATGGAATGTCAGGAATGTCGTGTCTTAGAATGGAATGTCATGTCTTAGAATGGAATGTCAGGAATGTCATGTCTTTTAATGGAATGTCAGGAATGTCGTGTCTTTTAATGGAATGTCAGGAATGTCATGTCTTGGAATGGAATGTCAGGAATGTCGTGTCTTTTAATTGAATGTCAGGAATGTCATGTCTTGGAATGGAATGTCAGGAATGTCATGACTTTTAATGGAATGTCAGGAATGTCGTGTCTTTTAATGGAATGTCTGGAATGTTGTGTCTTGGAATGGAATGTTAGGAATGTCGTGTCTTTTAACGGAATGTCAGGAATGTCATGTCTTGGAATGGAATGTCAGGAATGTCATGTCTTTTAATGGAATGTCAGGAATGTCGTGTCTTTTAATGGAATGTCAGCAATGTCATGTCTTAGAATGGAATGTCATGTCTTGGAATGGAATGTCAGGAATGTCATGTCTTTTAATGGAATGTCAGGAATGTCATGTCTTTTAATGGAATATCAGGAATGTCGTGTCTTTTAATGGAATGTCAGGAATGTCATGTCTTGGAATGGAATGTCAGGAATGTCGTGTCTTTTAATGGAATGTCAGGAATGTCGTGTCTTAGAATGGAATGTCATGTCTTGGAATGTCGGGTCTTTTAATGGAATATCATTGAATGTCAGGAATGTCATGTCTTTTAATGGAATGTCAGGAATGTTATGTCTTTTAATGGAATGTCATGTCTTCGAATGGAATGTCAGGAATGTCATGTGTTTTAATGGAATGTCAGGAATGTCATGTCTTTTAATGGAATGTTAGGAATGTCATGTCTTTTAATGGAATGTCAGGAATGTCGTGTCTTTTAATGGAATGTCTGGAATGTCATGTCTTTTAATGGAATGTCTGGAATGTCATGTCTTGGAATGGAATGTCATGGAATGTCAGGAATGTCATGTCTTTTAATGGAATGTTGTCTTTTAATGGAATGTCAGGAATGTCATGTCTTGGCATGGAATGTCAGGAATGTCGTGTCTTTTAATGGAATGTCTAGAATGTCATGTCTTGGAATGGAATGTCAGGAATGCCATGTCTTAGAATGGAATGTCAGGAATGCCATGTCTTTTAATGGAATGTCAGGAATGTCGTGTCTTATAATGGAATGTCAGGAATGTCATGTATTTTAATGGAATGTCATGGAATGTCAGGAATGGCATGTCTTTTAATGGAATGTCTGGAATGTCATGTCTTTTAATGGAATGTCTGGAATGTCATGTCTTTTAACGGAATGTCAGGAATGTCAGGAATATCATGTCTTTAAATGGAATGTCATGTCTTTTAATGTCAGGAATGTCATGTCTTTTAATGGAATGTCTGGAATGTCATGTCTTTTAATGGAATGTCGTGTCTTTTAATGGAATGTCAGGAATGTCATGTCTTAGAATGGAATGTCATGTCTTGGAATGGAATGACATGTCTTGGAATGGAATGTTATGTCTTTTAATGGAATGTCAGGAATGTCGTGTCTTTTAATGGAATGTTAGGAATGTCATGTCTTTTAATGGAATGTCAGGAATGTCGTGTCTTTTAATGGAATATCAGGAATGTCATGTCAGGAATGTCATGTCTTTTAATGGAATGTCAGGAATGTCATGTCTTTTAATGGAATGTCATGTCTTTTAATGGAATGTCAGGAATGTTGTGTCTTTTAATGGAATGTCAGGAATGTCATGTCTTGGAATGGAATGTCAGGAATGTCGTGTCTTTTAATGGAATGTAAGGTCTTAGAATGGAATGTCATGTCTTGGAATGTCATGTCTTTTAATGGAATATCATGGAATGTCAGGAATGTCATGTCTTTTAATGGAATGTCAGGAATGTCATGTCTTTTAATGGAATGTCATGTCTTGGAAAGGAATGTTATGTCTTTTAATGGAATGTCAAGAATGTCATGTCTTTTAATGGAATGTCAGGAATGTCATGTCTTTTAATGGAATGTCAGGAATGTCATGTCTTTTAATGGAATGTCATGTCTTGGAAAGGAATGTTATGTCTTTTAATGGAATGTCAAGAATGTCATGTCTTTTAATGGAATGTCAGGAATGTCATGTCTTAATGGAATGTCAGGAATGTCGTGTCTTTTAATGGAATGTCTGGAATGTCATGTCTTTTAATGGAATGTCTGGAATGTCATGTCTTGGAATGTAATGTCATGGAATGTCAGGAAGGTCATGTCTTTTAATGGAATGTCTGGTCTTTTAATGGAATGTCATGTCTTTTAGTGGAATGTCAGGAATGTCATGTCTTTTAATGGAATGGCTGGAATATCATGTCTTGGAATGGAATGTCAGGAATGTCATGTCTTGGAATGGAATGTCAGGAATGTCATGTCTTTAAATGGAATGTCAGGAATGTCCTGTCTTTTAATGGAATATCATGTCTTGGAATGGAATGTCAGGAATGTCATGTCTTTTAATGGAATGTCAGGAATGTCGTGTCTTTTAATGGAATGTCATGTCTTGGAATGGAATGTCATGTCTTGGAATGGAATATCAGGAATGTCATGTCTTTTAATGGAATGTCAGGAATGTCATGTCTTTTAATGGAATGTCAGGAATGTCATGTATTTTAATGGAATGTCAGGAATGTCGTGTCTTTTAATGGAATGTCATGTCTTGGAATGGAATGTCAGGAATGTCATGTCTTTTAATGAAATGTCAGGAATGTCATGTCTTTTAATGGAATGTCAGGAATGTTGTGTCTTTTAATGGAATGTCAGGAATATCATGTCTTTTAACGGAATGTCAGGAATGTCATGTCTTTTAATGGAATGTCTGGAATGTCATGTCTTGGAATGGAATATCAGGAATGTCATGTCTTTTAATGGAATGTCAGGAATGTCATGTCTTGGAATGGAATGTCAGGAATGTCATGTCTTGGAATGTCATGTCTTTTAATGGAATGTCAGGAATGTCATGTCTTTCAATGGAATGTCATGTCTTTTAATGGAATGTCAGGAATGTCGTGTCTTTTAATGGAATGTCAGGAATGTTGTGTCTTTTAATGGAATATCAGGAATGTTGTGTCTTTTAATGGAATGTCAGGAATATCATGTCTTGGAATGGAATGTCAGGAATGTCATGTTTTTTAATGGAATGTCAGGAATGTCATGTCTTTTAATGGAATGTCAGGAATGTCATGTCTTAATGGAATGTCAGGAATGTCATGTCTTGGAATGTCATGTCTTTTAATGGAATGCCATGGAATGTCATGTCTTTTAATGGAATGTCATGGAATGTCAGGAATGTCATGTCTTTTAATGGAATGTCTGGAATGTCATGTCTTTTTATGGAATGTCATGTCTTTTAATGGAATATCATGGAATGTCAGGAATGTCATGTCTTTTAATGGAATGTCTGGAATGTCATGTCTTTTAATGGAATGTCTGGAATGTCATGTCTTTTAATGGAATGTCAGGAATGTCAGGAATGTCATGTCTTTAAATGGAATGTCATGTCATGTCTTTTAATGTCAGGAATATCATGTCTTTTAATGGAATGTCTGGAATGTCATGTCTTTTAATGGAATGTCAGGAATGTCATGTCTTTTAATGGAATGTCAGGAATGTCATGTCTTTTAATGGAATGTCTGGAATGTCATGTCTTTTAATGGAATGTCAGGAATGTCAGGAATGTCATGTCTTTAAATGGAATGTCATGTCATGTCTTTTAATGTCAGGAATGTCGTGTCTTTTAATGGAATGTCATGTCTTTTAATGGAATGTCAGGAATGTCGTGTCTTTTAATGGAATGTCAGGAATGTCGTGTCTTTTAATGGAATATCAGGAATGTCATGTCTTTTAATGGAATGTCAGGAATGGAATGTCAGGAATGTCATGTCTTTTAATGGAATGTCAGGAATGTCATGTCTTAGAATGGAATGTCATGTCTTGGAATGGAATGTCAGGAATGTCATGTCTTTTAATGGAATGTCAGGAATGTCATGTCTTTTAATGGAATGTCAGGAATGTCGTGTCTTTTAATGGAATGTCATGTCTTGGAATGGAATGTCAGGAATGTCATGTATTTTAATGGAATGTCAGGAATGTCGTGTCTTTTAATGGAATGTCAGGAATGTCGTGTCTTAGAATGGAATTTCATGTCTTGGAATGTCATGTCTTTTAATGGAATGTCATGGAATGTCAGGAATGTCATGTCTTTTAATGGAATGTCAGGAATGTCATGTCTTTTAATGGAATGTCATGTCTTGGAATGGAATGTCAGGAATGTCATGTCTTGGAATGGAATGTCAGGAATGTCATGTCTTTTAATGGAATGTCAGGAATGTCATGTCTTTTAATGGAATGTCTGGAATGTCATGTCTTGGAATGGAATGTCATGGAATATCAGGAATGTCATGTCTTTTAATGGAATATCAGGAATGTCATGTCTTTTAATGGAATGTCATGTCTTTTAATGGAATGTCAGGAATGTCATGTCTTTTAATGGAATGTCAGGTCTTTTAATGGAATGTCTGGAATGTCATGTCTTTTAATGGAATGTCTGGAATGTCATGTCTTGGAATGTCATGGAATGTCAGGAATGTCATGTCTTTTTATGGAATGTCTGGAATGTCATGTCTTTTAATGGAATGTCTGGAATGTCATGTCTTTTAATGGAATGTCAGGAATCTCATGTCTTTTAATGGAATGTCATATCTTTTAATGGAATGTCTGGAATGTCATGTCTTGGAATGGAATGTCAGGAATGGCATGTCTTGGAATGGAATGTCAGGAATGTCATGTCTTTTAATGGAATGTCAGGAATGTCGTGTCTTTTAATGGAATGTCATGTCTTGGAATGGAATGTCAGGAATGTCGTGTCTTAGAATGGAACATCAGGAATGTCGTGTCTTTTAATGGAATGTCAGGAATGTCATGTCTTAGAATGCAATGTCATGTCTTGGAATGGAATGTCATGTCTTGGAATGGAATGTCAGGAATGTCATGTCTTTTAATGGAATGTCAGGAATGTCATGTCTTTTAATGGAATGTCTGGAATGTCAGGAATGTCATGTCTTTTAATGGAATGTCAGGAATGTCGTGTCTTTTAATGGAATGTCATGTCTTGGAATGGAATGTCAGGAATGTCGTGTCTTTTAATGGAATGTCAGGAATGTCATGTCTTTTAATGGAATGTCATGTCTTGGAATGGAATGTCAGGAATGTCATGTCTTTTAATGGAATGTCAGGAATGTCATGTCTTTTAATGGAATGTCAGGAATGTCGTGTCTTTTAATGGAATGTCAGGAATGTCATGTCTTTTAATGGAATGTCTTTTAATGGAATGTCAGGAATGTCATGTCTTTTAATGGAATGTCAGGAATGTCGTGTCTTTTAATGGAATGTCAGGAATGTCATGTCTTTTAATGGAATGTCAGGAATGTCATGTCAGGAATGTCATGTCTTTTAATGGAATGTCAGGAATGTCATGTCTTTTAATGGAATGTCATGTCTTTTAATGGAATGTCAGGAATGTCATGTCTTTTAATGGAATGTCAGGAATGTCATGTCTTGGAATGGAATGTCAGGAATGTCATGTCTTGGAATGGAATGTCAGGAATGTCGTGTCTTTTAATGGAATGTCATTTCTTAGAATGGAATGTCATGTCTTGGAATGTCATGTCTTTTAATGGAATGTCATGGAATGTCAGGAATGTCATGTCTTTTAATGGAATGTCAGGAATGTCATGTCTTTTAATGGAATGTCATGTCTTGGAAAGGAATGTCGTGTCTTTTAATGG
This sequence comes from Triturus cristatus, assembly GCF_964204655.1. Lineage (NCBI taxonomy): Eukaryota > Metazoa > Chordata > Amphibia > Caudata > Salamandridae > Triturus > Triturus cristatus. The sequence goes on from NC_140587.1 coordinate 668,025,522, forward strand.
AATGTCTGGAATGTCATGTCTTTTAATGGAATGTCATGTCTTTGAATGGAATGTCATGGAATGTCAGGAATGCCATGTCTTTTAATGGAATGGCTGGTCTTTTAATGGAATGTCAGGAATGTCATGTCTTTTAATGGAATGTCAGGAATGTCATGTCTTTTAATGGAATGTCTGGAATGTCATGTCTTTTAATGGAATGTCAGGAATGTCATGTCTTTTAATGGAATGTCAGGAATGTCATGTCTTGAAATCGAATGTCAGGAATGTCATGTCTTTTAATGGAATGTCAGGAATGTCGTGTCTTTTATTGGAATGTCAGGAATGTCATGTATTGGAATGGAATGTCAGGAATGTCATGTCTTGGAATGTCATGTCTTTTCATGGAATGTCATGGAATGTCAGGAATGTCATGTCTTTTAATGGAATGTCAGGAATGTCATGTCTTTTAATGGAATGTCATGTCTTGGAATGGAATGTCAGGAATGTCTTGTCTTTTAATGGAATGTCAGGAATGTCATGTCAGGAATGTCATGTCTTTTAATGGAATGTCTGGAATGTCATGTCTTTTAGGGAATGTCTGGAATGTCATGTCTTTTAATGGAATGTCGTGCCTTTTAATGGAATGTCAGGAATGTCATGTCTTAGAATGGAATGTCATGTCTTGGAATGGAATGTCATGTCTTGGAATGGAATGTCATGTCTTTTGATGGAATGTCAGGAATGTCGTGTCTTTTAATGGAATGTCAGGAATGTCATGTCTTTTAATGGAATGTCAGGAATGTCATGTCAGGAATGTCATGTCTTTTAATGGAATGTCAGGAATGTCATGTCTTTTAATGGAATGTCATGTCTTTTAATGGAATGTCAGGAATATCGTGTCTTTTAATGGAATGTCAGGAATGTCGTGTCTTTTAATGGAATGTCAGGAATGTCATGTCTTGGAATGGAATGTCAGGAATGTCGTGTCTTTTAATGGAATGTCATTTCTTAGAATGGAATGTCATGTCTTGGAATGTCATGTCTTTTAATGGAATGTCATGGAATGTCAGGAATGTCATGTCTTTTAATGAGATGTCAGGAATGTCATGTCTTTTAATGGAATGTCATGTCTTGGAAAGGAATGTCGTGTCTTTTAATGGAATGTCTGGAATGTCATGTCTTTTAATGGAATGTCATGTCTTTGAATGGAATGTCATGGAATGTCAGGAATGCCATGTCTTTTAATGGAATGTGTGGTCTTTTAACGGAATGTCAGGAATGTCATGTCTTTTAATGGAATGTCAGGAATGTCATGTCTTTTAATGGAATGTCTGGAATGTCATGTCTTGGAATGGAATGTCAGGAATGTCATGTCTTGGAATGTCATGTCTTTTCATGGAATGTCATGGAATGTCAGGAATGTCATGTCTTTTAATGGAATGTCAGGAATGTCATGTCTTTTAATGGAATGTCATGTCTTGGAATGGAATGTCAGGAATGTCATGTCTTTTAATGGAAAGTCAGGAATGTCATGTCAGGAATGTCATGTCTTTTAATGGAATGTCTGGAATGTCATGTCTTTTAAGGGAATGTCTGGAATGTCATGTCTTTTAATGGAATGTCGTGCCTTTTAATGGAATGTCAGGAATGTCATGTCTTAGAATGGAATGTCATGTCTTGGAATGGAATGTCATGTCTTGGAATGGAATGTCATGTCTTTTGATGGAATGTCAGGAATGTCGTGTCTTTTAATGGAATGTCAGGAATGTCGTGTCTTTTAATGGAATGTCAGGAATGTCATGTCTTTTAATGGAATGTCAGGAATGTCATGTCAGGAATGTCATGTCTTTTAATGGAATGTCAGGAATGTCATGTCTTTTAATGGAATGTCATGTCTTTTAATGGAATGTCAGGAATGTCGTGTCTTTTAATGGAATGTCAGGAATGTCGTGTCTTTTAATGGAATGTCAGGAATGTCATGTCTTGGAATGGAATGTCAGGAATGTCGTGTCTTTTAATGGAATGTCATTTCTTAGAATGGAATGTCATGTCTTGGAATGTCATGTCTTTTAATGGAATGTCATGGAATGTCAGGAATGTCATGTCTTTTAACGGAATGTCAGGAATGTCATGTCTTTTAATGGAATGTCATGTCTTGGAAAGGAATGTCGTGTCTTTTAATGGAATGTCTGGAATGTCATGTCTTTTAATGGAATGTCATGTCTTTGAATGGAATGTCATGGAATGTCAGGAATGCCATGTCTTTTAATGGAATGTCTGGTCTTTTAATGGAATGTCAGGAATGTCATGTCTTTTAATGGAATGTCAGGAATGTCATGTCTTTTAATGGAATGTCTGGAATGTCATGTCTTGGAATGGAATGTCAGGCATATCATGTCTTGGAATGGAATGTCAGGAATGTCATGTCTTTCAATGGAATGTCAGGAATGTCGTGTCTTTTAATGGAATGTCTGGAATGTCATGTCTTTTAATGGAATGTCAGGAATGTCGTGTCTTTTAATGGAATGTCAGGAATGTCGTGTCTTAGAATGGAATGTCATGTCTTGGAATGGAATGTCATGTCTTGGAATGGAATGTCAGGAATGTCATGTCTTTTAATGGAATGTCAGGAATGTCATGTCTTTTAATGGAATATCAGGAATGTCGTGTCTTTTAATGGAATGTCAGGAATGTCGTGTCTTTTAATGGAATGTCATGTCTTGGAATGGAATGTCAGGAATGTCATGTCTTTTAATGGAATGTCAGGAATGTCGTGTCTTTTAATGGAATGTCAGGAATGTCGTGTCTTTTAATGGAATGTCAGGAATGTCGTGTCTTGGAATGGAATGTCAGGAATGTCGTGTCTTGGAATGGAATGTCAGGAATGTCATGTCTTTTAATGGAATGTCAGGAATGTCGTGTCTTTTAATGGAATGTCAGGAATGTCATGTCTTGGAATGGAATGTCAGGAATGTCGTGTCTTTTAATGGAATGTCAGGAATGTCATGTCTTGGAATGGAATGTCAGGAATGTCATGTCTTTTAATGGAATGTCAGGAATGTCGTGTCTTTTAATGGAATGTCATGTCTTAGAATGGAATGTCAGGAATGTCATGTCTTTTAATGGAATGTCAGGAATGTCGTGTCTTTTAATGGAATGTCAGGAATGTCGTGTCTTGGAATGGAATGTCAGGAATGTCGTGTCTTTTAATGGAATGTCAGGAATGTCATGTCTTTTAATGGAATATCAGGAATGTCGTGTCTTTTAATGGAATGTCAGGAATGTCGTGTCTTTTAATGGAATGTCATGTCTTGGAATGGAATGTCAGGAATGTCATGTCTTTTAATGGAATGTCAGGAATGTCGTGTCTTTTAATGGAATGTCAGGAATGTCGTGTCTTGGAATGGAATGTCAGGAATGTCGTGTCTTGGAATGGAATGTCAGGAATGTCATGTCTTTTAATGGAATGTCAGGAATGTCGTGTCTTTTAATGGAATGTCAGGAATGTCATGTCTTGGAATGGAATGTCAGGAATGTCGTGTCTTTTAATGGAATGTCAGGAATGTCGTGTCTTTTAATGGAATGTCAGGAATGTCGTGTCTTTTAATGGAATGTCATGTCTTAGAATGGAATGTCAGGAATGTCATGTCTTTTAATGGAATGTCAGGAATGTCATGTCTTTTAATGGAATGTCAGGAATGTCGTGTCTTTTAATGGAATGTCAGGAATGTTGTGTCTTTTAATGGAATGTCAGGAATGTCGTATCTTGGAATGGAATGTCAGGAATGTCATGTCTTTTAATGGAATGTCAGGAATGTCGTGTCTTTTAATGGAATGTCAGGAATGTTGTGTCTTGGAATGGAATGTCAGGAATGTCATGTCTTTTAATGGAATGTCAGGAATGTCGTGTCTTTTAATGGAATGTCAGGAATGTCATGTCTTGGAATGGAATGTCAGGAATGTCGTGTCTTTTAATGGAATGTCAGGAATGTCATGTCTTGGAATGGAATATCAGGAATGTCAGGAATGTCATGTCCTTTAATGGAATGTCAGGAATGTCGTGTCTTTTAATGGAATGTCAGGAATGTCATGTCTTAGAATGGAATGTCTGGAATGTCATGTCTTGGAATGGAATGTCAGGAATGCCATGTCTTGGAATGGAATGTCAGGAATGCCATGTCTTTTAATGGAATGTCAGGAATGTCGTGTCTTTTAATGGAATGTCAGGAATATCATGTCTTTTAATGGAATGTCAGGAATGTCATGTCTTTTAATGGAATGTCATGGAATGTCATGTCTTTTAACGGAATGTCAGGAATGTCAGGAATGTCATGTCTTTAAATGGAATGTCATGTCATGTCTTTTAATGTCAGGAATGTCATGTCTTTTAATGGAATGTCTGGAATGTCATGTCTTTTAATGGAATGTCTGGAATGTCATGTCTTTTAATGGAATGTCATGTCTTTTAATGGAATGTCTGGAATGTCATGTCTTTTAATGGAATGTCTGGAATGTCATGTCTTTTAATGGAATGTTGTGTCTTTTAATGGAATGTCAGGAATGTCATGTCTTAGAATGGAATGTCATGTCTTGGAATGGAATGTCAGGAATGTCATGTCTTAGAATGGAATGTCATGTCTTGGAATGGAATGTCATGTCTTTTAATGGAATGTCAGGAATGTCGTGTCTTTTAATGGAATGTCAGGAATGTCGTGTCTTTTAATGGAATGTCAGGAATGTCATGTCTTTTAATGGAATGTCAGGAATGTCATGTCAGGAATGTCATGTCTTTTATTGGAATGTCAGGAATGTCATTTCTTTTAATGGAATGTCATGTCTTTTAATGGAATGTCAGGAATGTTGTGTCTTTTAATAGAATGTCAGGAATGTCATGTCTTTTAATGGAATGTTAGGAATGTCATGTCTTGGAATGGAATGTCACGAATATCGTGTCTTTTAATGGAATGTCAGGTCTTAGAATGGAATGTCATGTCTTGGAATGTCATGTCTTTTAATGGAATGTCATGGAATGTCAGGAATGTCATGTCTTTTAATGGAATGTCAGGAATGTCATGTCTTTTAATGGAATGTCATGTCTTGGAAAGGAATGTCATGTCTTTTAATGGAATGTCAGGAATGTCGTGTCTTTTAATGGAATGTCTGGAATGTCATGTCTTTAATGGAATGTCTGGAATGTCATGTCTTTGAATGGAATGTCATGGAATGTCAGGAATGTCATGTCTTTTAATGGAATGTCTGGTCTTTTAATGGAATGTCAGGAATGTCATGTCTTTTAATGGAATTGCAGGAATGTCATGTCTTTTAATGGAATGTCTGGAATGTCATGTCTTGGAATGGAATGTCAGGAATGTCATGTCTTGGAATGGAATGTCAGGAATGTCATGTCTTTCAATGGAATGTCAGGAATATCGTGTCTTTTAATGGAATGTCATGTCTTGGAATGGAATGTCAGGAATGGCATGTCTTTTAATGGAATGTCAGGAATGTCGTGTCTTAGAATGGAATATCATGTCTTGGAATGGAATGTCATGTCTTGGAATGGAATGTCAGGAATGTCGTGTCTTTTAACGGAATGTCAGGAATGTCATGTCTTAGAATGGAATGTCATGTCTTGGAATGGAATGTCATGTCTTGGAATGGAATGTCAGGAATGTCGTGTCTTAGAATGGAATGTCATGTCTTGGAATGGAATGTCATGTCTTGGAATGGAATGTCAGGAATGTCATGTCTTTTAATGGAATGTCAGGAATGTCGTGTCTTTTAATGGAATGTCAGGAATGTCGTGTCTTTTAATGGAATGTCAGGAATGTCATGTCTTTTAATGGAATGTCTGGAATGTCATGTCTTGGAATGGAATTTCAGGAATGTCATGTCTTTTAATGGAATGTCAGGAATGTCATGTATTTTAATGGAATGTCAGGAATGTCGTGTCTTTTATTGGAATGTCAGGAATGTCATGTCTTAGAATGGAATGTCATGTATTGGAATGGAATGTCAGGAATGTCATGTCTTTTAATGGAATGTCTGGAATGTCATGTCTTGGAATGGAATGTCAGGAATCTCATGTCTTTTAATGGAATGTCAGGAATGTCATGTCTTCGAATGGAATGTCAGGAATGTCATGTCTTTTAATGGAATGTCAGAAATGTCATGTCAGGAATGTCATGTCTTTTATTTTTTAATGTCAGGAATGTCATGTCTTTTAATGGAATGTCATGTCTTTTAATGGAATGTCAGGAATGTCGTGTCTTTTAATGGAATGTCAGGAATGTCATGTCTTTTAATGGAATGTCAGGAATGTCGGGAATGTTGTGTCTTTTAATGGAATGTCAGGAATGTTGTGTCTTTTAATGGAATGTCAGGAATGTCATGTCTTGGAATGGAATGTCAGGAATGTCATGTCTTGGAATGGAATATCAGGAATATCATGTCTTTTAATGGAATGTCATGTCTTGGAATGGAATGTCAGGAATGTCATGTCTTGGAATGGAATGTCAGGAATGTCATGTCTTTTAATGGAATATCAGGAATGTCGTGTCTTTTAATGGAATGTCTGGAATGTCATGTCTTAATGGAATGTCAGGAATGTCATGTCTTGGAATGTCATTTCTTTTAATGGAATGTCATGGAATGTCATGTCTTTTAATGGAATGTCATGGAATGTCAGGAATGTCATGTCTTTTAATGATATGTCTGGAATGTCATGTCTTTTTACAGAATGTCTGGAATGTCATGTCTTTTAATTGAATGTCATGGAATGTCAGGAATGTCATGTCTTTTAATGGAATGTCAGGAATGTCATGTCAGGAATGTCATGTCTTTTATTGGAATGTCAGGAATGTCATGTCTTTTAATGGAATGTCATGTCTTTTAATGGAATGTCAGGAATGTTGTGTCTTTTAATGGAATGTCAGGAATGTCATGTCTTTTAATGGAATGTCAGGAATGTCATGTCTTGGAATGGAATGTCAGGAATGTCGTGTCTTTTAATGGAATGTCAGGTCTTAGAATGGAATGTCATGCCTTGGAATGTCATGTCTTTTAATGGAATGTCATGGAATGTCAGGAATGTCATGTCTTTTAATGGAATGTCAGGAATGTCATGTCTTTTAATGGAATGTCATGTCTTGGAAAGGAATGTCATGTCTTTTAATGGAATGTCAGGAATGTCGTGTCTTTTAATGGAATGTCTGGAATGTCATGTCTTTTAATGGAATGTCTGGAATGTCATGTCTTTGAATGGAATGTCATGGACTGTCAGGAATGTCATGTCTTTTAATGGAATGTCTGGTCTTTTAATGGAATGTCAGGAATGTCATGTCTTTTAATGGAATGTCTGGAATGTCATGTCTTGGAATGGAATGTCAGGAATGCCATGTCTTGGAATGGAATGTCAGGAATGTCATGTCTTTCAATGGAATGGCAGGAATGCCGTGTCTTTTAATGGAATATCATGTCTTGGAATGGAATGTCAGGAATGTCATGTCTTTTAATGGAATGTCAGGAATGTCGTGTCTTAGAATGGAATGTCATGTCTTGGAATGGAATGTCATGTCAGGAATGTCATGTCTTTTAATGGAATGTCAGGAATGTCATGTCTTTTAATGGAATGTCATGTCTTGGAATGGAATGTCAGGAATGTCATGTCTTGGAATGGAATGTCAGGAATGTCATGTCTTTTAATGGAATGTCAGGAATGTCATGTCTTTTAATGGAATGTCTGGAATGTCATGTCTTGGAATGGAATGTCATGGAATGTCAGGAATGTCATGTCTTTTAATGGAATATCAGGAATGTCATGTCTTTTAATGGAATGTCATGTCTTTTAATGGAATGTCAGGAATGTCATGTCTTTTAATGGAATGTCAGGTCTTTTAATGGAATGTCTGGAATGTCATGTCTTTTAATGGAATGTCTGGAATGTCATGTCTTGGAATGTCATGGAATGTCAGGAATGTCATGTCTTTTTATGGAATGTCTGGAATGTCATGTCTTTTAATGGAATGTCTGGAATGTCATGTCTTTTAATGGAATGTCAGGAATCTCATGTCTTTTAATGGAATGTCATATCTTTTAATGGAATGTCTGGAATGTCATGTCTTGGAATGGAATGTCAGGAATGGCATGTCTTGGAATGGAATGTCAGGAATGTCATGTCTTTTAATGGAATGTCAGGAATGTCGTGTCTTTTAATGGAATGTCATGTCTTGGAATGGAATGTCAGGAATGTCGTGTCTTAGAATGGAACATCAGGAATGTCGTGTCTTTTAATGGAATGTCAGGAATGTCATGTCTTAGAATGCAATGTCATGTCTTGGAATGGAATGTCATGTCTTGGAATGGAATGTCAGGAATGTCATGTCTTTTAATGGAATGTCAGGAATGTCATGTCTTTTAATGGAATGTCTGGAATGTCAGGAATGTCATGTCTTTTAATTGAATGTCAGGAATGTCGTGTCTTTTAATGGAATGTCATGTCTTGGAATGGAATGTCAGGAATGTCGTGTCTTTTAATGGAATGTCAGGAATGTCATGTCTTTTAATGGAATGTCATGTCTTGGAATGGAATGTCAGGAATGTCATGTCTTTTAATGGAATGTCAGGAATGTCATGTCTTTTAATGGAATGTCAGGAATGTCGTGTCTTTTAATGGAATGTCAGGAATGTCATGTCTTTTAATGGAATGTCTTTTAATGGAATGTCAGGAATGTCATGTCTTTTAATGGAATGTCAGGAATGTCGTGTCTTTTAATGGAATGTCAGGAATGTCATGTCTTTTAATGGAATGTCAGGAATGTCATGTCAGGAATGTCATGTCTTTTAATGGAATGTCAGGAATGTCATGTCTTTTAATGGAATGTCATGTCTTTTAATGGAATGTCAGGAATGTCATGTCTTTTAATGGAATGTCAGGAATGTCATGTCTTGGAATGGAATGTCAGGAATGTCATGTCTTGGAATGGAATGTCAGGAATGTCGTGTCTTTTAATGGAATGTCATTTCTTAGAATGGAATGTCATGTCTTGGAATGTCATGTCTTTTAATGGAATGTCATGGAATGTCAGGAATGTCATGTCTTTTAATGGAATGTCAGGAATGTCATGTCTTTTAATGGAATGTCATGTCTTGGAAAGGAATGTCGTGTCTTTTAATGGAATGTCTGGAATGTCATGTCTTTTAATGGAATGTCATGTCTTTGAATGGAATGTCATGGAATGTCAGGAATGCCATGTCTTTTAATGGAATGGCTGGTCTTTTAATGGAATGTCAGGAATGTCATGTCTTTTAATGGAATGTCAGGAATGTCATGTCTTTTAATGGAATGTCTGGAATGTCATGTCTTTTAATGGAATGTCAGGAATGTCATGTCTTTTAATGGAATGTCAGGAATGTCATGTCTTGAAATCGAATGTCAGGAATGTCATGTCTTTTAATGGAATGTCAGGAATGTCGTGTCTTTTATTGGAATGTCAGGAATGTCATGTCTTGGAATGGAATGTCAGGAATGTCATGTCTTGGAATGTCATGTCTTTTCATGGAATGTCATGGAATGTCAGGAATGTCATGTCTTTTAATGGAATGTCAGGAATGTCATGTCTTTTAATGGAATGTCATGTCTTGGAATGGAATGTCAGGAATGTCTTGTCTTTTAATGGAATGTCAGGAATGTCATGTCAGGAATGTCATGTCTTTTAATGGAATGTCTGGAATGTCATGTCTTTTAAGGGAATGTCTGGAATGTCATGTCTTTTAATGGAATGTCGTGCCTTTTAATGGAATGTCAGGAATGTCATGTCTTAGAATGGAATGTCATGTCTTGGAATGGAATGTCATGTCTTGGAATGGAATGTCATGTCTTTTGATGGAATGTCAGGAATGTCGTGTCTTTTAATGGAATGTCAGGAATGTCATGTCTTTTAATGGAATGTCAGGAATGTCATGTCAGGAATGTCATGTCTTTTAATGGAATGTCAGGAATGTCATGTCTTTTAATGGAATGTCATGTCTTTTAATGGAATGTCAGGAATATCGTGTCTTTTAATGGAATGTCAGGAATGTCGTGTCTTTTAATGGAATGTCAGGAATGTCATGTCTTGGAATGGAATGTCAGGAATGTCGTGTCTTTTAATGGAATGTCATTTCTTAGAATGGAATGTCATGTCTTGGAATGTCATGTCTTTTAATGGAATGTCATGGAATGTCAGGAATGTCATGTCTTTTAATGGAATGTCAGGAATGTCATGTCTTTTAATGGAATGTCATGTCTTGGAAAGGAATGTCGTGTCTTTTAATGGAATGTCTGGAATGTCATGTCTTTTAATGGAATGTCATGTCTTTGAATGGAATGTCATGGAATGTCAGGAATGCCATGTCTTTTAATGGAATGTGTGGTCTTTTAACGGAATGTCAGGAATGGCATGTCTTTTAATGGAATGTCAGGAATGTCATGTCTTTTAATGGAATGTCTGGAATGTCATGTCTTGGAATGGAATGTCAGGAATGTCATGTCTTGGAATGTCATGTCTTTTCATGGAATGTCATGGAATGTCAGGAATGTCATGTCTTTTAATGGAATGTCAGGAATGTCATGTCTTTTAATGGAATGTCATGTCTTGGAATGGAATGTCAGGAATGTCATGTCTTTTAATGGAAAGTCAGGAATGTCATGTCAGGAATGTCATGTCTTTTAATGGAATGTCTGGAATGTCATGTCTTTTAAGGGAATGTCTGGAATGTCATGTCTTTTAATGGAATGTCGTGCCTTTTAATGGAATGTCAGGAATGTCATGTCTTAGAATGGAATGTCATGTCTTGGAATGGAATGTCATGTCTTGGAATGGAATGTCATGTCTTTTGATGGAATGTCAGGAATGTCGTGTCTTTTAATGGAATGTCAGGAATGTCGTGTCTTTTAATGGAATGTCAGGAATGTCATGTCTTTTAATGGAATGTCAGGAATGTCATGTCAGGAATGTCATGTCTTTTAATGGAATGTCAGGAATGTCATGTCTTTTAATGGAATGTCATGTCTTTTAATGGAATGTCAGGAATGTCGTGTCTTTTAATGGAATGTCAGGAATGTCGTGTCTTTTAATGGAATGTCAGGAATGTCATGTCTTGGAATGGAATGTCAGGAATGTCGTGTCTTTTAATGGAATGTCATTTCTTAGAATGGAATGTCATGTCTTGGAATGTCATGTCTTTTAATGGAATGTCATGGAATGTCAGGAATGTCATGTCTTTTAACGGAATGTCAGGAATGTCATGTCTTTTAATGGAATGTCATGTCTTGGAAAGGAATGTCGTGTCTTTTAATGGAATGTCTGGAATGTCATGTCTTTTAATGGAATGTCATGTCTTTGAATGGAATGTCATGGAATGTCAGGAATGCCATGTCTTTTAATGGAATGTCTGGTCTTTTAATGGAATGTCAGGAATGTCATGTCTTTTAATGGAATGTCAGGAATGTCATGTCTTTTAATGGAATGTCTGGAATGTCATGTCTTGGAATGGAATGTCAGGCATATCATGTCTTGGAATGGAATGTCAGGAATGTCATGTCTTTCAATGGAATGTCAGGAATGTCGTGTCTTTTAATGGAATGTCTGGAATGTCATGTCTTTTAATGGAATGTCAGGAATGTCGTGTCTTTTAATGGAATGTCAGGAATGTCGTGTCTTAGAATGGAATGTCATGTCTTGGAATGGAATGTCATGTCTTGGAATGGAATGTCAGGAATGTCATGTCTTTTAATGGAATGTCAGGAATGTCATGTCTTTTAATGGAATATCAGGAATGTCGTGTCTTTTAATGGAATGTCAGGAATGTCGTGTCTTTTAATGGAATGTCATGTCTTGGAATGGAATGTCAGGAATGTCATGTCTTTTAATGGAATGTCAGGAATGTCGTGTCTTTTAATGGAATGTCAGGAATGTCGTGTCTTTTAATGGAATGTCAGGAATGTCGTGTCTTGGAATGGAATGTCAGGAATGTCGTGTCTTGGAATGGAATGTCAGGAATGTCATGTCTTTTAATGGAATGTCAGGAATGTCGTGTCTTTTAATGGAATGTCAGGAATGTCATGTCTTGGAATGGAATGTCAGGAATGTCGTGTCTTTTAATGGAATGTCAGGAATGTCATGTCTTGGAATGGAATGTCAGGAATGTCATGTCTTTTAATGGAATGTCAGGAATGTCGTGTCTTTTAATGGAATGTCATGTCTTGGAATGGAATGTCAGGAATGTCATGTCTTTTAATGGAATGTCAGGAATGTCGTGTCTTTTAATGGAATGTCAGGAATGTCGTGTCTTGGAATGGAATGTCAGGAATGTCGTGTCTTTTAATGGAATGTCAGGAATGTCATGTCTTTTAATGGAATATCAGGAATGTCGTGTCTTTTAATGGAATGTCAGGAATGTCGTGTCTTTTAATGGAATGTCATGTCTTGGAATGGAATGTCAGGAATGTCATGTCTTTTAATGGAATGTCAGGAATGTCGTGTCTTTTAATGGAATGTCAGGAATGTCGTGTCTTGGAATGGAATGTCAGGAATGTCGTGTCTTGGAATGGAATGCCAGGAATGTGGTGTCTTTTAATGGAATGTCAGGAATGTCGTGTCTTTTAATGGAATGTCAGGAATGTCATGTCTTGGAATGGAATGTCAGGAATGTCGTGTCTTTTAATGGAATGTCAGGAATGTCGTGTCTTTTAATGGAATGTCAGGAATGTCGTGTCTTTTAATGGAATGTCATGTCTTAGAATGGAATGTCAGGAATGTCATGTCTTTTAATGGAATGTCAGGAATGTCATGTCTTTTAATGGAATGTCAGGAATGTCGTGTCTTTTAATGGAATGTCAGGAATGTTGTGTCTTTTAATAGAATGTCAGGAATGTTGTATCTTGGAATGGAATGTCAGGAATGTCATGTCTTTTAATGGAATGTCAGGAATGTCGTGTCTTTTAATGGAATGTCAGGAATGTTGTGTCTTGGAATGGAATGTCAGGAATGTCATGTCTTTTAATGGAATGTCAGGAATGTCGTGTCTTTTAATGGAATGTCAGGAATGTCATGTCTTGGAATGGAATGTCAGGAATGTCGTGTCTTTTAATGGAATGTCAGGAATGTCATGTCTTGGAATGGAATATCAGGAATGTCAGGAATGTCATGTCCTTTAATGGAATGTCAGGAATGTCGTGTCTTTTAATGGAATGTCAGGAATGTCATGTCTTAGAATGGAATGTCTGGAATGTCATGTCTTGGAATGGAATGTCAGGAATGCCATGTCTTGGAATGGAATGTCAGGAATGCCATGTCTTTTAATGGAATGTCAGGAATGTCGTGTCTTTTAATGGAATGTCAGGAATATCATGTCTTTTAATGGAATGTCAGGAATGTCATGTCTTTTAATGGAATGTCATGGAATGTCATGTCTTTTAACGGAATGTCAGGAATGTCAGGAATGTCATGTCTTTAAATGGAATGTCATGTCATGTCTTTTAATGTCAGGAATGTCATGTCTTTTAATGGAATGTCTGGAATGTCATGTCTTTTAATGGAATGTCTGGAATGTCATGTCTTTTAATGGAATGTCATGTCTTTTAATGGAATGTCTGGAATGTCATGTCTTTTAATGGAATGTCTGGAATGTCATGTCTTTTAATGGAATGTTGTGTCTTTTAATGGAATGTCAGGAATGTCATGTCTTAGAATGGAATGTCATGTCTTGGAATGGAATGTCAGGAATGTCATGTCTTAGAATGGAATGTCATGTCTTGGAATGGAATGTCATGTCTTTTAATGGAATGTCAGGAATGTCGTGTCTTTTAATGGAATGTCAGGAATGTCGTGTCTTTTAATGGAATGTCAGGAATGTCATGTCTTTTAATGGAATGTCAGGAATGTCATGTCAGGAATGTCATGTCTTTTATTGGAATGTCAGGAATGGCATGTCTTTTAATGGAATGTCATGTCTTTTAATGGAATGTCAGGAATGTCATGTCTTTTAATGGAATGTCTGGAATATCATGTCTTTTAATTGAATGTCATGGAATGTCAGGAAAGTCATGTCTTTTAATGGAATGTCTGGAATGTCATGTCTTTTAATGGAATGTCTGGAATTTCATGTCTTTAAATGGAATGTCAGGATTGTCAGGAATGTCATGTCTTTAAATGGAATGTCTTGTCATGTCTTTTAATGTCAGGAATGTCATGTCTTTTAATGGAATGTCTGGAATGTCTTGTCTTTTAATGGAATATCAGGAATGTCATGTCTTTTAATGGAATGTCATAAAATGTCAGGAATGTCGTGTCTTTTAATGGAATGTCGTGTCTTTTAGTGGAATGTCAAGAATGTCATGTCTTAGAATGGAATGTCATGTCTTGGAATGGAATGTCATGTCTTGGAATGGAATGTCAGGAATGTCATGTCTTTTAATGGAATGTCAGGAATGTCATGTCTTTTAATGGAATGTCAGGAATGTCATGTCTTTTAATGGAATGTCATGTCTTTTAATGGAATGTCAGGAATGTCGTGTCTTTTAAAGGAATGTCAGGAATGTCGTGTCTTAGAATGGAATGTCAGGAATGTCATGTCTTTTAATGGAATGTCAGGAATGTCATGTCTTAGAATGGAATGTCATGTCTTAGAATGGAATGTCAGGAATGTCGTGTCTTTTAATGGAATGTCAGGAATGTCATGTCTTTTAATGGAATGTCAGGAATGTCGTGTCTTTTAATGGAATGTCAGGAATGTCAGGAATGTCATGTCTTGGAATGGAATGTCAGGAATGTCGTGTCTTTTAATGGAATGTCAGGTCTTGGAATGTCATGTCTTTTAATGGAATGTCAGGAATGTCATGTCTTTTAATGGAATATCAGGAGTGTCATGTCTTTTAATGGAATGTCAGGAATGTCGTGTCATTTATGGAATGTCAGGAATGTCGTGTCTTTTAATGGAATGTCAGGAATGTCATGTCTTTTAATGGAATGTCAGGAATGTCATGTCTTTTAATGGAATGTCTGGAATGTCATGTATTTTAATGGAATGTCAGGAATGTTGTGTCTTTTAATGGAATGTCAGGAATGTCATGTCTTAGTATGGAATGTCATGTATTGGAATGGAATGTCAGGAATGTCATGTCTTTTAATGGAATGTCTGGAATGTCATGTCTTGGAATGGAATGTCAGGAATGTCATGTCTTTTAATGGAATGTCAGGAATGTCATGACTTGGAATGGAATGTCAAGAATGTCATGTCTTTTAATGGAATGTCAGGAATGTCATGTCAGGAATGTCATGTCTTTTATTGAAATGTCAGGAATGTCATGTCTTTTAATGGAATGTCATGTCTTTTAATGGAATGTCAGGAATGTCGTGTCTTTTAATGGAATGTCAGGAATGTCATGTCTTTTAGTGGAATATCATGTCTTTTAATGGAATGTCAGGAATGTCGTGTCTTTTAATGGAATGTCAGGAATGTCGGGAATGTCGTGTCTTTTAATGGAATGTCAGGAATGTCGTGTCTTTTAATGGAATGTCAGGAATGTCATGTCTTAATGGAATGTCAGGAATGTCATGTCTTGGAATGTCATTTCTTTTAATTGAATGTCATGGAATGTCATGTCTTTTATTGGAATGTCATGGAATGTCAGGAATGTCATGTCTTTTAATGGAATGTCTGGAATGTCATGTCTTTTTATGGAATGTCTGGAATATCATGTCTTTTAATTGAATGTCATGGAATGTCAGGAATGTCATGTCTTTTAATGGAATGTCTGGAATGTCATGTCTTTTAATGGAATGTCTGGAATGTCATGTCTTTAAATGGAATGTCAGGATTGTCAGGAATGTCATGTCTTTAAATGGAATGTCATGTCATGTCTTTTAATGTCAGGAATGTCATGTCTTTTAATGGAATGTCTGGAATGTCTTGTCTTTTAATGGAATATCAGGAATGTCATGTCTTTTAATGGAATGTCATGGAATGTCAGGAATGTCGTGTCTTTTAATGGAATGTCGTGTCTTTTAATGGAATGTCAGGAATGTCATGTCTTAGAATGGAATGTCATGTCTTGGAATGGAATGTCATGTCTTGGAATGGAATGTCAGGAATGTCATGTCTTTTAATGGAATGACAGGAATGTCATGTCTTTTAATGGAATGTCATGTCTTTTAATGGAATGTCAGGAATGTCATGTCTTTTAATGGAATGTCAGGAATGTCGTGTCGTTTAATGGAATGTCAGGAATGTCATGTCTTTTAATGGAATGTCAGGAATGTCATGTCAGGAATGTCATGTCTTTTAATGGAATGTCAGGAATGTCATGTCTTTTAATGGAATGTCATGTCTTTTAATGGAATGTCAGGAATGTCGTGTCTTTTAATGGAATGTCAGGAATGTCGTGTCTTAGAATGGAATGTCAGGAATGTCATGTCTTTTAATGGAATGTCAGGAATGTCATGTCTTAGAATGGAATGTCATGTCTTAGAATGGAATGTCAGGAATGTCGTGTCTTTTAATGGAATGTCAGGAATGTCATGTCTTTTAATGGAATGTCAGGAATGTCGTGTCTTTTAATGGAATGTCAGGAATGTCAGGAATGTCATGTCTTGGAATGGAATGTCAGGAATGTCGTGTCTTTTAATGGAATGTCAGGTCTTGGAATGTCATGTCTTTTAATGGAATGTTAGGAATGTCATGTCTTTTAATCGAATGTCAGGAATGTCATGTCTTTTAATGGAATGTCATGTCTTGGAAAGGAATGTCATGTCTTTTAATGGAATGTCAGGAATGTCATGTCTTTTAATAGAATGTCAGGAATGTCGTGTCTTTTAATGGAATGTCTGGAATGTCATGTCTTTTAATGGAATGTCTGGAATGTCATGTCTTGGAATGGAACGTCATGGAATGTCAGGAATGTCATGTCTTTTAATGGAATGTCTGGTCTTTTAATGGAATGTCAGGAATGTCATGTCTTTTAATGGAATGTCTGGAATGTCATGTCTTGGAATGGAATGTCAGGAATGTCATGTCTTTTAATGGAATGTCAGGAATGTCGTGTCTTTTAATGGAATGTCAGGAATGTCATGTCTTTTAGTGGAATATCATGTCTTTTAATGGAATGTCAGGAATGTCGTGTCTTTTAATGGAATGTTAGGAATGTCGGGAATGTTTTGTCTTTTAATGGAATGTCAGGAATGTCGTGTCTTTTAATGGAATGTCAGGAATGTCATGTCTTGGAATGGAATGTCAGGAATGTCATGTCTTTTAATGGAATATCTGGAATGTCATGTCTTGGAATGGAATGTCAGGAATGTCATGTCTTGGAATGGAATGTCAGGAATGTCATGTCTTTTAATGGAATGTCAGGAATGTTGTGTCTTTTAATGGAATGTCAGGAATGTCATGTCTTAATGGAATGTCAGGAATGTCATGTCTTGGAATGTCATTTCTTTTAATGGAATGTCATGGAATGTCATGTCTTTTAATGGAATGTCATGGAATGTCAGGAATGTCATGTCTTTTAATGGAATGTCTGGAATGTCATGTCTTTTTATGGAATGTCTGGAATGTCATGTCTTTTAATTGAATGTCATGGAATGTCAGGAATGTCATGTCTTTTAATGGAATGTCTGGAATGTCATATCTTTTAATGGAATGTCTGGAATGTCATGTCTTTAAATGGAATGTCAGGAATGTCAGGAATGTCATGTCTTTAAATGGAATGTCATGTCATGTCTTTTAATGTCAGGAATGTCATGTCTTTTAATGGAATGTCTGGAATGTCATGTCTTGGAATGGAATGTCAGGAATGTCATGTCTTGGAATTGAATGTCAGGAATGTCATGTCTTTCAATGGAATGTCAGGAATGTCATGTCTTTTAATGGAATGTCATGTCTTAGAATGGAATGTCAGGAATATCATGTCTTTTAATGGAATGTCAGGAATGTCGTGTCTTTTAATGGAATGTCAGGAATGTCGTGTCTTAGAATGGAATGTCATGTCTTGGAATGGAATGTCATGTCTTGGAATGGAATGTCAGGAATGTTATGTCTTTTAATGGAATGTCAGGAATATCATGTCTTTTAATGGAATGTCAGGAATGTCAGGTCTTTTAATGGAATGTCAGGAATGTCGTGTCTTTTAATGGAATGTCAGGAATGTCGTGTCTTTTAATGGAATGTCATGTCTTGGAATGGAATGTCAGGAATGTCATGTCTTTTAATGGAATGTCAGGAATGTCATGTCTTTTAATGGAATGTCAGGAATGTCGTGTCTTTTAATGGAATGTCAAGAATGTCGTGTCTTGGAATGGAATGTCATGTCTTGGAATGGAATGTCATGTCTTGGAATGGAATGTCAGGAATGTCATGTCTTTTAATGGAATGTCAGGAATGTCATGTCTTTTAATGGAATGTCAGGAATGTCATGTCTTTTAATGGAATGTCAGGAATGTCGTGTCTTTTAATGGAATGTCATGTCTTGGAATGGAATGTCAGGAATGTCATGTCTTTTAATGGATTGTCAGGAATGTCATGTCTTTTAATGGAATGTCAGGAATGTCGTGTCTTTTAATGGAATGTCAGGAATGTCGTGTCTTGGAATGGAATGTCAGGAATGTCATGTCTTTTAATGGAATGTCAGGAATGTCGTGTCTTTTAATGGAATGTCAGGAATGTCATCTCTTTTATTGGAATGTCAGGAATGTCGTGTCTTTTAATGGAATGTCAGGAATGTCAGGAATGTCATGTCTTGGAATGGAATGTCAGGAATGTCGTGTCTTTTAATCGAATGTCAGGTCTTGGAATGTCATGTCTTTTAATGGAATGTCAGGAATGTCATGTCTTTTAATGGAATGTCAGGAATGTCATGTCTTTTAATGGAATGTCATGTCTTGGAAAGGAATGTCATGTCTTTTAATGGAATGTCAGGAATGTCATGTCTTTTAATAGAATGTCAGGAATGTCGTGTCTTTTAATGGAATGTCTGGAATGTCATGTCTTTTAATGGAATGTCTGGAATGTCATGTCTTGGAATGGAACATCATGGAATGTCAGGAATGTCATGTCTTTTAATGGAATGTCTGGTCTTTTAATGGAATGTCAGGAATGTCATGTCTTTTAATGGAATGTCTGGAATGTCATGTCTTGGAATGGAATGTCAGGAATGTCATGTCTTTTAATGGAATGTCAGGAATGTCGTGTCTTTTAATGAAATGTCAGGAATGTCATGTCTTTTAGTGGAATATCATGTCTTTTAATGGAATGTCAGGAATGTCGTGTCTTTTAATGGAATGTTAGGAATGTCGGGAATGTTGTGTCTTTTAATGGAATGTCAGGAATGTCGTGTCTTTTAATGGAATATCAGGAATGTCATGTCTTGGAATGGAATGTCAGGAATGTCATGTCTTTTAATGGAATATCTGGAATGTCATGTCTTGGAATGGAATGTCAGGAATGTCATGTCTTGGAATGGAATGTCAGGAATGTCATGTCTTTTAATGGAATGTCAGGAATGTTGTGTCTTTTAATGGAATGTCAGGAATGTCATGTCTTAATGGAATGTCAGGAATGTCATGTCTTGGAATGTCATTTATTTTAATGGAATGTCATGGAATGTCATGTCTTTTAATGGAATGTCATGGAATGTCAGGAATGTCATGTCTTTTAATGGAATGTCTGGAATGTCATGTCTTTTTATGGAATGTCTGGAATGTCATGTCTTTTAATTGAATGTCATGGAATGTCAGGAATGTCATGTCTTTTAATGGAATGTCTGGAATGTCATGTCTTTTAATGGAATGTCTGGAATGTCATGTCTTTAAATGGAATGTCAGGAATGTCAGGAATGTCATGTCTTGAAATGGAATGTCATGTCATGTCTTTTAATGTCAGGAATGTCATGTCTTTTAATGGAATGTCAGGAATGTCATGTCTTTTAATGGAATGTCTGGAATGTCATGTCTTGGAATGGAATGTCAGGAATGTCATGTCTTGGAATGGAATGTCAGGAATGTCATGTCTTTCAATGGAATGTCAGGAATGTCATGTCTTTTAATGGAATGTCATGTCTTTTAATGGAATGTCAGGAATGTCATGTCTTTTAATGGAATGTCAGGAATGTTGTGTCTTTTAATGGAATGTCAGGAATGTCGTGTCTTAGAATGGAATGTCATGTCTTGGAATGGAATGTCATGTCTTGGAATGGAATGTCAGGAATGTCATGTCTTTTAATGGAATGTCAGGAATGTCATGTCTTTTAATGGAATGTCAGGAATGTTGTGTCTTTTAATGGAATGTCATGTCTTGGAATGGAATGTCAGGAATGTCATGTCTTTTAATGGAATGTCAGGAATGTCATGTCTTTTAATGGAATGTCAGGAATGTCGTGTCTTTTAATGGAATGTCAGGAATGTCGTGACTTGGAATGGAATGTCAGGAATGTCATGTCTTTTAATGGAATGTCAAGAATGTCGTGTCTTTTAAAGGAATGTCAGGTATGTCGTGTATTGGAATGGAATGTCAGGAATGTCATGTCTTTTAATGGAGTGTCAGGAATGTCGTGTCTTTTAATGGAATGTCAGGAATGTCATGTCTTGGAATGGAATGTCATGTCTTGGAATGGAATGTCAGGAATGTCATGTCTTTTAATGGAATGTTAGGAATGTCATGTCTTTTAATGGAATGTCAGGAATGTCGTGTCTTTTAATGGAATGTCATGTCTTGGAATGGAATGTCAGGAATGTCATGTCTTTTAATGGAATGCCAGGAATGTCATGTCTTTTAATGGAATGTCAGGAATGTCGTGTCTTGGAATGGAATGTCATGTCTTGGAATGGAATGTCATGTCTTGGAATGGAATGTCAGGAATGTCATGTCTTTTAATTGAATGTCAGGAATGTCATGTCTTTTAATGGAATGTCAGGAATGTCGTGTCTTTTAATGGAATGTCAGGAATGTCGTGTCTTTTAATGGAATGTCATGTCTTGGAATGGAATGTCAGGAATGTCATGTCTTTTAATGGAATGTCAGGAATGTCATGTCTTTTAATGGAATGTCAGGAATGTCGTGTCTTGGAATGGAATGTCAGGAATGTCATGTCTTTTAATGGAATGTCAGGAATGTCGTGTCTTTTAATGGAATGTCAGGTATGTCGTGTATTGGAATGGAATGTCAGGAATGTCATGTCTTTTAATGGAATGTCGTGTCTTTTAATGGAATGTCAGGAATGTCATGTCTTGGAATGGAATGTCAGGAATGTCATGTCTTTTAATGGAATGTCAGGAATGTCGTGTCTTTTAATGGAATGTCAGGAATGTCATGTCTTTCAATGGAATGTCAGGAATGTCGTGTCTTTTAAAGGAATGTCATGTCTTGGAATGGAATGTCAGGAATGTCATGTCTTTTAATGGAATGTCAGGAATGTCGTGTCTTTTAATGGAATGTCAGGAATGTCGTGTCTTAGAATGGAATGTCATGTCTTGGAATGGAATGTCATGTCTTGGAATGGAATGTCAGGAATGTCATGTCTTTTAATGGAATATCAGGAATGTCATGTCTTTTAATGGAATGTCAGGAATGTCGTGTCTTTTAATGGAATGTCAGGAATGTCGTGTCTTTTAATGGAATGTCATGTCTTGGAATGGAATGTCAGGAATGTCATGTCTTTTAATGTCATGTCAGGAATGTCATGTCTTTTAATGGAATGTCAGGAATGTCGTGTCTTTTAATGGAATGTCAGGAATGTCGTGTCTTTTAATGGAATGTCAGGAATGTCGTGTCTTGGAATGGAATGTCAGGAATGTCATGTCTTTTAATGGAATGTCAGGAATGTTGTGTCTTTTAATGGAATGTCAGGTATGTCGTGTCTTGGAATGGAATGTCAGGAATGTCATGTCTTTTAATGGAATGTCAGGAATGTCGTATCTTTTAATGGAATGTCAGGAATGTCATGTCTTGGAATGGAATGTCAGGAATGTCGTGTCTTTTAATGGAATGTCAGGAATGTCATGTCTTGGAATGGAATGTCAGGAATGTCATGTCTTTTAATGGAATGTCAGGAATGTCATGTCTTAATGGAATGTCAGGAATGTCGTGTCTTTTAATGGAATGTCAGGAATGTCGTGTCTTTTAATGGAATGTCATGTCTTGGAATGGAATGTCAGGAATGTCATGACTTTTAATGGAATGTCAGGAATGTCATGTCTTTTAATGGAATGTCAGGAATGTTGTGTCTTTTAATGGAATGTCAGGAATGTCGTGTCTTGGAATGGAATGTCAGGAATGTCATGTCTTTTAATGGAATGTCAGGAATGTCGTGTCTTTTAATGGAATGTCAGGAATGTCGTGTCTTGGAATAGAATGTCAGGAATGTCATGTCTTTTAATGGAATGTCAGGAATGTCGTGTCTTTTAATGGAATGTCAGGAATGTCATGTCTTGGAATGGAATGTCAGGAATGTTGTGTCTTTTAATGGAATGTCAGGTCTTAGAATGGAATGTCATGTCTTGGAATGTCATGTCTTTTAATGGAATGTCATGGAATGTCAGGAATGTCATGTCTTTTAATGGAATGTCAGGAATGTCATGTCTTTAAATGGAATGTCATGTCATGTCTTTTAATGTCAGGAATGTCATGTCTTTTAATGGAATGTCAGGAATGTCGTGTCTTTTAATGGAATGTCAGGAATGTCGTGTCTTTTAATGGAATGTCAGGAATGTCATGTCTTTTAATGGAATGTCAGGAATGTCATGTCAGGAATGTCATGTCTTTTATTGGAATGTCAGGAATGTCATGTCTTTTAATGGAATGTCATGTCTTTTAATGGAATGTCAGGAATGTCATGTCTTTTAATGGAATGTCTGGAATGTCATGTCTTGGAATGGAATTTCAGGAATGTCATGTCTTTTAATGGAATGTCAGGAATGTCATGTATTTTAATGGAATGTCAGGAATGTCGTGTCTTTTAATGGAATGTCAGGAATGTCATGTCTTAGAATGGAATGTCATGTATTGGAATGGAATGTCAGGAATGTCATGTCTTTTAATGGAATGTCAGGAATATCATGTCTTTTAATGGAATGTCAGGAATGTCATGTCTTTTAATGGAATGTCATGGAATGTCAGGAATGTCATGTCTTTTAATGGAATGTCTGGAATGTCATGTCTTTGAATGGAATGTCTGGAATGTCATGTCTTTTAACGGAATGTCAGGAATGTCATGTCTTAGAATGGAATGTCATGTCTTGGAATGGAATGTCAGGAATGTCATGTCTTAGAATGGAATGTCATGTCTTGGAATGGAATGTCATGTCTTTTAATTGAATGTCAGGAATGTCGTGTCTTTTAATGGAATGTCAGGAATGTCGTGTCTTTTAATGGAATGTCAGGAATGTCATGTCTTTTAATGGAATGTCAGGAATGTCATGTCAGGAATGTCATGTCTTTTAATGGAATGTTAGGAATGTCATGTCTTGGAATGGAATGTCACGAATGTCGTGTCTTTTAATGGAATGTCAGGTCTTAGAATGGAATGTCATGTCTTGGAATGTCATGTCTTTTAATGGAATGTCATGGAATGTCAGGAATGTCATGTCTTTTAATGGAATGTCAGGAATGTCTTGTCTTTTAATGGAATGTCATGTCTTGGAAAGGAATGTCATGTCTTTTAATGGAATGTCAGGAATGTCGTGTCTTTTAATGGAATGTCAGGAATGTCATGTCTTTTAATGGAATGTCTGGAATGTCATGTCTTGGAATGGAATGTTAGGAATGTCATGTCTTGGAATGGAATGTCAGGAATGTCATGTCTTTCAATGGAATGTCAGGAATGTCGTCTCTTTTAATGGAATGTCATGTCTTGGAATGGAATGTCAGGAATGTCATGTCTTTTAATGGAATGTCAGGAATGTCGTGTCTTAGAATGGAATGTCATGTCTTGGAATGGAATGTCATGTCTTGGAATGGAATGTCAGGAATGTCATGTCTTTTAATGGAATGTCAGGAATGTCATGTCTTTTAATGGAATGTCAGGAATGTCGTGTCTTTTAATGCAATGTCAGGAATGTCGTGTCTTTTAATGGAATGTCATGTCTTGAAATGGAATGTCAGGAATATCATGTCTTTTAATGGAATGTCAGGAATGTCATGTCTTTTAATGGAATGTCAGGAATGTCGTGTCTTTTAATGGAATGTCAGGAATGTCGTGTCTTTTAATGGAATGTCAGGAATGTCATGTCTTTTAATGGAATGTCTGGAATGTCATGTCTTGGAATGGAATGTCAGGAATGTCATGTCTTGGAATGGAATGTCAGGAATGTCATGTCTTTCAATGGAATGTCAGGAATGTCATGTCTTTTAATGGAATGTCATGTCTTTTAATGGAATGTCAGGAATGTCATGTCTTTTAATGGAATGTCAGGAATGTCGTGTCTTTTAATGGAATGTCAGGAATGTCGTGTCTTGGAATGGAATGTCATGTCTTGGAATGGAATGTCATGTCTTGGAATGGAATGTCAGGAATGTCATGTCTTTTAATGGAATGTCAGGAATGTCATGTCTTTTAATGGAATGTCAGGAATGTCGTGTCTTTTAATGGAATGTCAGGAATGTCGTGTATTTTAATGGAATGTCATGTCTTGGAATGGAATGTCAGGAATGTCATGTCTTTTAATGGAATGTCAGGAATGTCATGTCTTTTAATGGAATGTCAGGAATGTCGTGTCTTTTAATGGAATGTCAGGAATGTCGTGTCTTGGAATAGAATGTCAGGAATGTCATGTCTTATAATGGAATGTCAGGAATGTCGTGTCTTTTAATGGAATGTCAGGTATGTCGTGTATTGGAATGGA
Organism: Triturus cristatus; assembly: GCF_964204655.1. Taxonomy (NCBI): domain Eukaryota; kingdom Metazoa; phylum Chordata; class Amphibia; order Caudata; family Salamandridae; genus Triturus; species Triturus cristatus. The sequence continues at coordinate 668,050,373 of NC_140587.1, forward strand.
ATGTCAGGAATGTCATGTCTTTTAATGGAATGTCAGGAATGTCGTGTCTTTTAATGGAATGTCAGGAATGTCATGTCTTGGAATGGAATGTCATGTCTTGGAATGGAATGTCAGGAATGTCATGTCTTTTAATGGAATGTCAGGAATGTCATGTCTTTTAATGGAATGTCAGGAATGTCGTGTCTTTTAATGGAATGTCATGTCTTGGAATGGAATGTCAGGAATGTCATGTCTTTTAATGGAATGTCAGGAATGTCATGTCTTTTAATGGAATGTCAGGAATGTCGTGTCTTTTAATGGAATGTCAGGAATGTTGTGTCTTGGAATGGAATGTCATGTCTTGGAATGGAATGTCATGTCTTGGAATGGAATGTCAGGAATGTCATGTCTTTTAATGGAATGTCAGGAATGTCATGTCTTTTAATGGAATGTCAGGAATGTTGTGTCTTTTAATGGAATGTCAGGAATGTCGTGTCTTTTAATGGAATGTCATGTCTTGGAATGGAATGTCAGGAATGTCATGTCTTTTAATGGAATGTCAGGAATGTCATGTCTTTTAATGGAATGTCAGGAATGTCGTGTCTTTTAATGGAATGTCAGGAATGTCGTGTCTTGGAATGGAATGTCAGGAATGTCAGGAATGTCATGTCTTTTAATGGAATGTCAGGAATGTCGTGTCTTTTAATGGAATGTCAGGTATGTCGTGTATTGGACTGGAATGTCAGGAATGTCATGTCTTTTAATGGAATGTCAGGAATGTCGTGTCTTTTAATGGAATGTCAGGAATGTCATGTCTTGGAATGGAATGTCAGGAATGTCATGTCTTGGAATGGAATGTCAGGAATGTCATGTCTTTTAATGGAATGTCAGGAATGTCATGTCTTTTAATGGAATGTCAGGAATGTCGTGTCTTTTAATGGAATGTCAGGAATGTCGTGTCTTTTAATGGAATGTCAGGAATGTCATGTCTTAATGGAATGTCAGGAATGTCATGTCTTGGAATGTCATTTCTTTTAATTGAATGTCATGGAATGTCATGTCTTTTATTGGAATGTCATGGAATGTCAGGAATGTCATGTCTTTTAATGGAATGTCTGGAATGTCATGTCTTTTTATGGAATGTCTGGAATATCATGTCTTTTAATTGAATGTCATGGAATGTCAGGAATGTCATGTCTTTTAATGGAATGTCTGGAATGTCATGTCTTTTAATGGAATGTCTGGAATGTCATGTCTTTAAATGGAATGTCAGGATTGTCAGGAATGTCATGTCTTTAAATGGAATGTCATGTCATGTCTTTTAATGTCAGGAATGTCATGTCTTTTAATGGAATGTCTGGAATGTCTTGTCTTTTAATGGAATATCAGGAATGTCATGTCTTTTAATGGAATGTCATGGAATGTCAGGAATGTCGTGTCTTTTAATGGAATGTCGTGTCTTTTAATGGAATGTCAGGAATGTCATGTCTTAGAATGGAATGTCATGTCTTGGAATGGAATGTCATGTCTTGGAATGGAATGTCAGGAATGTCATGTCTTTTAATGGAATGACAGGAATGTCATGTCTTTTAATGGAATGTCATGTCTTTTAATGGAATGTCAGGAATGTCATGTCTTTTAATGGAATGTCAGGAATGTCGTGTCGTTTAATGGAATGTCAGGAATGTCATGTCTTTTAATGGAATGTCAGGAATGTCATGTCAGGAATGTCATGTCTTTTAATGGAATGTCAGGAATGTCATGTCTTTTAATGGAATGTCATGTCTTTTAATGGAATGTCAGGAATGTCGTGTCTTTTAATGGAATGTCAGGAATGTCGTGTCTTAGAATGGAATGTCAGGAATGTCATGTCTTTTAATGGAATGTCAGGAATGTCATGTCTTAGAATGGAATGTCATGTCTTAGAATGGAATGTCAGGAATGTCGTGTCTTTTAATGGAATGTCAGGAATGTCATGTCTTTTAATGGAATGTCAGGAATGTCGTGTCTTTTAATGGAATGTCAGGAATGTCAGGAATGTCATGTCTTGGAATGGAATGTCAGGAATGTCATGTCTTTTAATGGAATGTCAGGTCTTGGAATGTCATGTCTTTTAATGGAATGTCAGGAATGTCATGTCTTTTAATCAAATGTCAGGAATGTCATGTCTTTTAATGGAATGTCATGTCTTGGAAAGGAATGTCATGTCTTTTAATGGAATGTCAGGAATGTCATGTCTTTTAATAGAATGTCAGGAATGTCGTGTCTTTTAATGGAATGTCTGGAATGTCATGTCTTTTAATGGAATGTCTGGAATGTCATGTCTTGGAATGGAACGTCATGGAATGTCAGGAATGTCATGTCTTTTAATGGAATGTCTGGTCTTTTAATGGAATGTCAGGAATGTCATGTCTTTTAATGGAATGTCTGGAATGTCATGTCTTGGAATGGAATGTCAGGAATGTCATGTCTTTTAATGGAATGTCAGGAATGTCGTGTCTTTTAATGGAATGTCAGGAATGTCATGTCTTTTAGTGGAATATCATGTCTTTTAATGGAATGTCAGGAATGTCGTGTCTTTTAATGGAATGTTAGGAATGTCGGGAATGTTTTGTCTTTTAATGGAATGTCAGGAATGTCGTGTCTTTTAATGGAATGTCAGGAATGTCATGTCTTGGAATGGAATGTCAGGAATGTCATGTCTTTTAATGGAATATCTGGAATGTCATGTCTTGGAATGGAATGTCAGGAATGTCATGTCTTGGAATGGAATGTCAGGAATGTCATGTCTTTTAATGGAATGTCAGGAATGTTGTGTCTTTTAATGGAATGTCAGGAATGTCATGTCTTAATGGAATGTCAGGAATGTCATGTCTTGGAATGTCATTTCTTTTAATGGAATGTCATGGAATGTCATGTCTTTTAATGGAATGTCATGGAATGTCAGGAATGTCATGTCTTTTAATGGAATGTCTGGAATGTCATGTCTTTTTATGGAATGTCTGGAATGTCATGTCTTTTAATTGAATGTCATGGAATGTCAGGAATGTCATGTCTTTTAATGGAATGTCTGGAATGTCATATCTTTTAATGGAATGTCTGGAATGTCATGTCTTTAAATGGAATGTCAGGAATGTCAGGAATGTCATGTCTTTAAATGGAATGTCATGTCATGTCTTTTAATGTCAGGAATGTCATGTCTTTTAATGGAATGTCTGGAATGTCATGTCTTGGAATGGAATGTCAGGAATGTCATGTCTTGGAATTGAATGTCAGGAATGTCATGTCTTTCAATGGAATGTCAGGAATGTCATGTCTTTTAATGGAATGTCATGTCTTAGAATGGAATGTCAGGAATATCATGTCTTTTAATGGAATGTCAGGAATGTCGTGTCTTTTAATGGAATGTCAGGAATGTCGTGTCTTAGAATGGAATGTCATGTCTTGGAATGGAATGTCATGTCTTGGAATGGAATGTCAGGAATGTTATGTCTTTTAATGGAATGTCAGGAATATCATGTCTTTTAATGGAATGTCAGGAATGTCATGTCTTTTAATGGAATGTCAGGAATGTCGTGTCTTTTAATGGAATGTCAGGAATGTCGTGTCTTTTAATGGAATGTCATGTCTTGGAATGGAATGTCAGGAATGTCATGTCTTTTAATGGAATGTCAGGAATGTCATGTCTTTTAATGGAATGTCAGGAATGTCGTGTCTTTTAATGGAATGTCAGGAATGTCGTGTCTTGGAATGGAATGTCATGTCTTGGAATGGAATGTCATGTCTTGGAATGGAATGTCAGGAATGTCATGTCTTTTAATGGAATGTCAGGAATGTCATGTCTTTTAATGGAATGTCAGGAATGTCATGTCTTTTAATGGAATGTCAGGAATGTCGTGTCTTTTAATGGAATGTCATGTCTTGGAATGGAATGTCAGGAATGTCATGTCTTTTAATGGAATGTCAGGAATGTCATGTCTTTTAATGGAATGTCAGGAATGTCGTGTCTTTTAATGGAATGTCAGGAATGTCGTGTCTTGGAATGGAATGTCAGGAATGTCATGTCTTTTAATGGAATGTCAGGAATGTCGTGTCTTTTAATGGAATGTCAGGAATGTCATCTCTTTTATTGGAATGTCAGGAATGTCGTGTCTTTTAATGGAATGTCAGGAATGTCAGGAATGTCATGTCTTGGAATGGAATGTCAGGAATGTCGTGTCTTTTAATCGAATGTCAGGTCTTGGAATGTCATGTCTTTTAATGGAATGTCAGGAATGTCATGTCTTTTAATGGAATGTCAGGAATGTCATGTCTTTTAATGGAATGTCATGTCTTGGAAAGGAATGTCATGTCTTTTAATGGAATGTCAGGAATGTCATGTCTTTTAATAGAATGTCAGGAATGTCGTGTCTTTTAATGGAATGTCTGGAATGTCATGTCTTTTAATGGAATGTCTGGAATGTCATGTCTTGGAATGGAACATCATGGAATGTCAGGAATGTCATGTCTTTTAATGGAATGTCTGGTCTTTTAATGGAATGTCAGGAATGTCATGTCTTTTAATGGAATGTCTGGAATGTCATGTCTTGGAATGGAATGTCAGGAATGTCATGTCTTTTAATGGAATGTCAGGAATGTCGTGTCTTTTAATGAAATGTCAGGAATGTCATGTCTTTTAGTGGAATATCATGTCTTTTAATGGAATGTCAGGAATGTCGTGTCTTTTAATGGAATGTTAGGAATGTCGGGAATGTTGTGTCTTTTAATGGAATGTCAGGAATGTCGTGTCTTTTAATGGAATATCAGGAATGTCATGTCTTGGAATGGAATGTCAGGAATGTCATGTCTTTTAATGGAATATCTGGAATGTCATGTCTTGGAATGGAATGTCAGGAATGTCATGTCTTGGAATGGAATGTCAGGAATGTCATGTCTTTTAATGGAATGTCAGGAATGTTGTGTCTTTTAATGGAATGTCAGGAATGTCATGTCTTAATGGAATGTCAGGAATGTCATGTCTTGGAATGTCATTTATTTTAATGGAATGTCATGGAATGTCATGTCTTTTAATGGAATGTCATGGAATGTCAGGAATGTCATGTCTTTTAATGGAATGTCTGGAATGTCATGTCTTTTTATGGAATGTCTGGAATGTCATGTCTTTTAATTGAATGTCATGGAATGTCAGGAATGTCATGTCTTTTAATGGAATGTCTGGAATGTCATGTCTTTTAATGGAATGTCTGGAATGTCATGTCTTTAAATGGAATGTCAGGAATGTCAGGAATGTCATGTCTTGAAATGGAATGTCATGTCATGTCTTTTAATGTCAGGAATGTCATGTCTTTTAATGGAATGTCAGGAATGTCATGTCTTTTAATGGAATGTCTGGAATGTCATGTCTTGGAATGGAATGTCAGGAATGTCATGTCTTGGAATGGAATGTCAGGAATGTCATGTCTTTCAATGGAATGTCAGGAATGTCATGTCTTTTAATGGAATGTCATGTCTTTTAATGGAATGTCAGGAATGTCATGTCTTTTAATGGAATGTCAGGAATGTTGTGTCTTTTAATGGAATGTCAGGAATGTCGTGTCTTAGAATGGAATGTCATGTCTTGGAATGGAATGTCATGTCTTGGAATGGAATGTCAGGAATGTCATGTCTTTTAATGGAATGTCAGGAATGTCATGTCTTTTAATGGAATGTCAGGAATGTCGTGTCTTTTAATGGAATGTCAGGAATGTCGTGTCTTTTAATGGAATGTCATGTCTTGGAATGGAATGTCAGGAATGTCATGTCTTTTAATGGAATGTCAGGAATGTCATGTCTTTTAATGGAATGTCAGGAATGTCGTGTCTTTTAATGGAATGTCAGGAATGTCGTGACTTGGAATGGAATGTCAGGAATGTCATGTCTTTTAATGGAATGTCAAGAATGTCGTGTCTTTTAATGGAATGTCAGGAATGTCATGTCTTGGAATGGAATGTCATGTCTTGGAATGGAATGTCAGGAATGTCATGTCTTTCAATGGAATGTCAGGAATGTCATGTCTTTTAATCAAATGTCAGGAATGTCATGTCTTTTAATGGAATGTCATGTCTTGGAAAGGAATGTCATGTCTTTTAATGGAATGTCAGGAATGTCATGTCTTTTAATAGAATGTCAGGAATGTCGTGTCTTTTAATGGAATGTCTGGAATGTCATGTCTTTTAATGGAATGTCTGGAATGTCATGTCTTGGAATGGAACGTCATGGAATGTCAGGAATGTCATGTCTTTTAATGGAATGTCTGGTCTTTTAATGGAATGTCAGGAATGTCATGTCTTTTAATGGAATGTCTGGAATGTCATGTCTTGGAATGGAATGTCAGGAATGTCATGTCTTTTAATGGAATGTCAGGAATGTCGTGTCTTTTAATGGAATGTCAGGAATGTCATGTCTTTTAGTGGAATATCATGTCTTTTAATGGAATGTCAGGAATGTCGTGTCTTTTAATGGAATGTTAGGAATGTCGGGAATGTTTTGTCTTTTAATGGAATGTCAGGAATGTCGTGTCTTTTAATGGAATGTCAGGAATGTCATGTCTTGGAATGGAATGTCAGGAATGTCATGTCTTTTAATGGAATATCTGGAATGTCATGTCTTGGAATGGAATGTCAGGAATGTCATGTCTTGGAATGGAATGTCAGGAATGTCATGTCTTTTAATGGAATGTCAGGAATGTTGTGTCTTTTAATGGAATGTCAGGAATGTCATGTCTTAATGGAATGTCAGGAATGTCATGTCTTGGAATGTCATTTCTTTTAATGGAATGTCATGGAATGTCATGTCTTTTAATGGAATGTCATGGAATGTCAGGAATGTCATGTCTTTTAATGGAATGTCTGGAATGTCATGTCTTTTTATGGAATGTCTGGAATGTCATGTCTTTTAATTGAATGTCATGGAATGTCAGGAATGTCATGTCTTTTAATGGAATGTCTGGAATGTCATATCTTTTAATGGAATGTCTGGAATGTCATGTCTTTAAATGGAATGTCAGGAATGTCAGGAATGTCATGTCTTTAAATGGAATGTCATGTCATGTCTTTTAATGTCAGGAATGTCATGTCTTTTAATGGAATGTCTGGAATGTCATGTCTTGGAATGGAATGTCAGGAATGTCATGTCTTGGAATTGAATGTCAGGAATGTCATGTCTTTCAATGGAATGTCAGGAATGTCATGTCTTTTAATGGAATGTCATGTCTTAGAATGGAATGTCAGGAATATCATGTCTTTTAATGGAATGTCAGGAATGTCGTGTCTTTTAATGGAATGTCAGGAATGTCGTGTCTTAGAATGGAATGTCATGTCTTGGAATGGAATGTCATGTCTTGGAATGGAATGTCAGGAATGTTATGTCTTTTAATGGAATGTCAGGAATATCATGTCTTTTAATGGAATGTCAGGAATGTCATGTCTTTTAATGGAATGTCAGGAATGTCGTGTCTTTTAATGGAATGTCAGGAATGTCGTGTCTTTTAATGGAATGTCATGTCTTGGAATGGAATGTCAGGAATGTCATGTCTTTTAATGGAATGTCAGGAATGTCATGTCTTTTAATGGAATGTCAGGAATGTCGTGTCTTTTAATGGAATGTCAGGAATGTCGTGTCTTGGAATGGAATGTCATGTCTTGGAATGGAATGTCATGTCTTGGAATGGAATGTCAGGAATGTCATGTCTTTTAATGGAATGTCAGGAATGTCATGTCTTTTAATGGAATGTCAGGAATGTCATGTCTTTTAATGGAATGTCAGGAATGTCGTGTCTTTTAATGGAATGTCATGTCTTGGAATGGAATGTCAGGAATGTCATGTCTTTTAATGGAATGTCAGGAATGTCATGTCTTTTAATGGAATGTCAGGAATGTCGTGTCTTTTAATGGAATGTCAGGAATGTCGTGTCTTGGAATGGAATGTCAGGAATGTCATGTCTTTTAATGGAATGTCAGGAATGTCGTGTCTTTTAATGGAATGTCAGGAATGTCATCTCTTTTATTGGAATGTCAGGAATGTCGTGTCTTTTAATGGAATGTCAGGAATGTCAGGAATGTCATGTCTTGGAATGGAATGTCAGGAATGTCGTGTCTTTTAATCGAATGTCAGGTCTTGGAATGTCATGTCTTTTAATGGAATGTCAGGAATGTCATGTCTTTTAATGGAATGTCAGGAATGTCATGTCTTTTAATGGAATGTCATGTCTTGGAAAGGAATGTCATGTCTTTTAATGGAATGTCAGGAATGTCATGTCTTTTAATAGAATGTCAGGAATGTCGTGTCTTTTAATGGAATGTCTGGAATGTCATGTCTTTTAATGGAATGTCTGGAATGTCATGTCTTGGAATGGAACATCATGGAATGTCAGGAATGTCATGTCTTTTAATGGAATGTCTGGTCTTTTAATGGAATGTCAGGAATGTCATGTCTTTTAATGGAATGTCTGGAATGTCATGTCTTGGAATGGAATGTCAGGAATGTCATGTCTTTTAATGGAATGTCAGGAATGTCGTGTCTTTTAATGAAATGTCAGGAATGTCATGTCTTTTAGTGGAATATCATGTCTTTTAATGGAATGTCAGGAATGTCGTGTCTTTTAATGGAATGTTAGGAATGTCGGGAATGTTGTGTCTTTTAATGGAATGTCAGGAATGTCGTGTCTTTTAATGGAATATCAGGAATGTCATGTCTTGGAATGGAATGTCAGGAATGTCATGTCTTTTAATGGAATATCTGGAATGTCATGTCTTGGAATGGAATGTCAGGAATGTCATGTCTTGGAATGGAATGTCAGGAATGTCATGTCTTTTAATGGAATGTCAGGAATGTTGTGTCTTTTAATGGAATGTCAGGAATGTCATGTCTTAATGGAATGTCAGGAATGTCATGTCTTGGAATGTCATTTATTTTAATGGAATGTCATGGAATGTCATGTCTTTTAATGGAATGTCATGGAATGTCAGGAATGTCATGTCTTTTAATGGAATGTCTGGAATGTCATGTCTTTTTATGGAATGTCTGGAATGTCATGTCTTTTAATTGAATGTCATGGAATGTCAGGAATGTCATGTCTTTTAATGGAATGTCTGGAATGTCATGTCTTTTAATGGAATGTCTGGAATGTCATGTCTTTAAATGGAATGTCAGGAATGTCAGGAATGTCATGTCTTGAAATGGAATGTCATGTCATGTCTTTTAATGTCAGGAATGTCATGTCTTTTAATGGAATGTCAGGAATGTCATGTCTTTTAATGGAATGTCTGGAATGTCATGTCTTGGAATGGAATGTCAGGAATGTCATGTCTTGGAATGGAATGTCAGGAATGTCATGTCTTTCAATGGAATGTCAGGAATGTCATGTCTTTTAATGGAATGTCATGTCTTTTAATGGAATGTCAGGAATGTCATGTCTTTTAATGGAATGTCAGGAATGTTGTGTCTTTTAATGGAATGTCAGGAATGTCGTGTCTTAGAATGGAATGTCATGTCTTGGAATGGAATGTCATGTCTTGGAATGGAATGTCAGGAATGTCATGTCTTTTAATGGAATATCAGGAATGTCATGTCTTTTAATGGAATGTCAGGAATGTCGTGTCTTTTAATGGAATGTCAGGAATGTCGTGTCTTTTAATGGAATGTCATGTCTTGGAATGGAATGTCAGGAATGTCATGTCTTTTAATGGAATGTCAGGAATGTCATGTCTTTTAATGGAATGTCAGGAATGTCGTGTCTTTTAATGGAATGTCAGGAATGTCGTGACTTGGAATGGAATGTCAGGAATGTCATGTCTTTTAATGGAATGTCAAGAATGTCGTGTCTTTTAATGGAATGTCAGGAATGTCATGTCTTGGAATGGAATGTCATGTCTTGGAATGGAATGTCAGGAATGTCATGTCTTTTAATGGAATGTTAGGAATGTCATGTCTTTTAATGGAATGTCAGGAATGTCGTGTCTTTTAATGGAATGTCATGTCTTGGAATGGAATGTCAGGAATGTCATGTCTTTTAATGGAATGTCAGGAATGTCATGTCTTTTAATGGAATGTCAGGAATGTCGTGTCTTGGAATGGAATGTCATGTCTTGGAATGGAATGTCATGTCTTGGAATGGAATGTCAGGAATGTCATGTCTTTTAATTGAATGTCAGGAATGTCATGTCTTTTAATGGAATGTCAGGAATGTCGTGTCTTTTAATGGAATGTCAGGAATGTCGTGTCTTTTAATGGAATGTCATGTCTTGGAATGGAATGTCAGGAATGTCATGTCTTTTAATGGAATGTCAGGAATGTCATGTCTTTTAATGGAATGTCAGGAATGTCGTGTCTTGGAATGGAATGTCAGGAATGTCATGTCTTTTAATGGAATGTCAGGAATGTCGTGTCTTTTAATGGAATGTCAGGTATGTCGTGTATTGGAATGGAATGTCAGGAATGTCATGTCTTTTAATGGAATGTCGTGTCTTTTAATGGAATGTCAGGAATGTCATGTCTTGGAATGGAATGTCAGGAATGTCATGTCTTTTAATGGAATGTCAGGAATGTCGTGTCTTTTAATGGAATGTCAGGAATGTCATGTCTTTCAATGGAATGTCAGGAATGTCGTGTCTTTTAAAGGAATGTCATGTCTTGGAATGGAATGTCAGGAATGTCATGTCTTTTAATGGAATGTCAGGAATGTCGTGTCTTTTAATGGAATATCAGGAATGTCGTGTCTTAGAATGGAATGTCATGTCTTGGAATGGAATGTCATGTCTTGGAATGGAATGTCAGGAATGTCATGTCTTTTAATGGAATATCAGGAATGTCATGTCTTTTAATGGAATGTCAGGAATGTCGTGTCTTTTAATGGAATGTCAGGAATGTCGTGTCTTTTAATGGAATGTCATGTCTTGGAATGGAATGTCAGGAATGTCATGTCTTTTAATGTCATGTCAGGAATGTCATGTCTTTTAATGGAATGTCAGGAATGTCGTGTCTTTTAATGGAATGTCAGGAATGTCGTGTCTTTTAATGGAATGTCAGGAATGTCGTGTCTTGGAATGGAATGTCAGGAATGTTGTGTCTTTTAATGGAATGTCAGGTATGTCGTGTCTTGGAATGGAATGTCAGGAATGTCATGTCTTTTAATGGAATGTCAGGAATGTCGTATCTTTTAATGGAATGTCAGGAATGTCATGTCTTGGAATGGAATGTCAGGAATGTCGTGTCTTTTAATGGAATGTCAGGAATGTCATGTCTTGGAATGGAATGTCAGGAATGTCATGTCTTTTAATGGAATGTCAGGAATGTCATGTCTTAATGGAATGTCAGGAATGTCGTGTCTTTTAATGGAATGTCAGGAATGTCGTGTCTTTTAATGGAATGTCATGTCTTGGAATGGAATGTCAGGAATGTCATGACTTTTAATGGAATGTCAGGAATGTCATGTCTTTTAATGGAATGTCAGGAATGTTGTGTCTTTTAATGGAATGTCAGGAATGTCGTGTCTTGGAATGGAATGTCAGGAATGTCATGTCTTTTAATGGAATGTCAGGAATGTCGTGTCTTTTAATGGAATGTCAGGAATGTCGTGTCTTGGAATAGAATGTCAGGAATGTCATGTCTTTTAATGGAATGTCAGGAATGTCGTGTCTTTTAATGGAATGTCAGGAATGTCATGTCTTGGAATGGAATGTCAGGAATGTTGTGTCTTTTAATGGAATGTCAGGTCTTAGAATGGAATGTCATGTCTTGGAATGTCATGTCTTTTAATGGAATGTCATGGAATGTCAGGAATGTCATGTCTTTTAATGGAATGTCAGGAATGTCATGTCTTTAAATGGAATGTCATGTCATGTCTTTTAATGTCAGGAATGTCATGTCTTTTAATGGAATGTCAGGAATGTCGTGTCTTTTAATGGAATGTCAGGAATGTCGTGTCTTTTAATGGAATGTCAGGAATGTCATGTCTTTTAATGGAATGTCAGGAATGTCATGTCAGGAATGTCATGTCTTTTATTGGAATGTCAGGAATGTCATGTCTTTTAATGGAATGTCATGTCTTTTAATGGAATGTCAGGAATGTCATGTCTTTTAATGGAATGTCTGGAATGTCATGTCTTGGAATGGAATTTCAGGAATGTCATGTCTTTTAATGGAATGTCAGGAATGTCATGTATTTTAATGGAATGTCAGGAATGTCGTGTCTTTTAATGGAATGTCAGGAATGTCATGTCTTAGAATGGAATGTCATGTATTGGAATGGAATGTCAGGAATGTCATGTCTTTTAATGGAATGTCAGGAATATCATGTCTTTTAATAGAATGTCAGGAATGTCATGTCTTTTAATGGAATGTCATGGAATGTCAGGAATGTCATGTCTTTTAATGGAATGTCTGGAATGTCATGTCTTTGAATGGAATGTCTGGAATGTCATGTCTTTTAACGGAATGTCAGGAATGTCATGTCTTAGAATGGAATGTCATGTCTTGGAATGGAATGTCAGGAATGTCATGTCTTAGAATGGAATGTCATGTCTTGGAATGGAATGTCATGTCTTTTAATTGAATGTCAGGAATGTCGTGTCTTTTAATGGAATGTCAGGAATGTCGTGTCTTTTAATGGAATGTCAGGAATGTCATGTCTTTTAATGGAATGTCAGGAATGTCATGTCAGGAATGTCATGTCTTTTAATGGAATGTTAGGAATGTCATGTCTTGGAATGGAATGTCACGAATGTCGTGTCTTTTAATGGAATGTCAGGTCTTAGAATGGAATGTCATGTCTTGGAATGTCATGTCTTTTAATGGAATGTCATGGAATGTCAGGAATGTCATGTCTTTTAATGGAATGTCAGGAATGTCTTGTCTTTTAATGGAATGTCATGTCTTGGAAAGGAATGTCATGTCTTTTAATGGAATGTCAGGAATGTCGTGTCTTTTAATGGAATGTCAGGAATGTCATGTCTTTTAATGGAATGTCTGGAATGTCATGTCTTGGAATAGAATGTTAGGAATGTCATGTCTTGGAATGGAATGTCAGGAATGTCATGTCTTTCAATGGAATGTCAGGAATGTCGTCTCTTTTAATGGAATGTCATGTCTTGGAATGGAATGTCAGGAATGTCATGTCTTTTAATGGAATGTCAGGAATGTTGTGTCTTAGAATGGAATGTCATGTCTTGGAATGGAATGTCATGTCTTGGAATGGAATGTCAGGAATGTCATGTCTTTTAATGGAATGTCAGGAATGTCATGTCTTTTAATGGAATGTCAGGAATGTCGTGTCTTTTAATGCAATGTCAGGAATGTCGTGTCTTTTAATGGAATGTCATGTCTTGAAATGGAATGTCAGGAATATCATGTCTTTTAATGGAATGTCAGGAATGTCATGTCTTTTAATGGAATGTCAGGAATGTCGTGTCTTTTAATGGAATGTCAGGAATGTCGTGTCTTTTAATGGAATGTCAGGAATGTCATGTCTTTTAATGGAATGTCAGGAATGTCATGTCTTTTAATGGAATGTCTGGAATGTCATGTCTTGGAATGGAATGTCAGGAATGTCATGTCTTGGAATGGAATGTCAGGAATGTCATGTCTTTCAATGGAATGTCAGGAATGTCATGTCTTTTAATGGAATGTCATGTCTTTTAATGGAATGTCAGGAATGTCATGTCTTTTAATGGAATGTCAGGAATGTCGTGTCTTTTAATGGAATGTCAGGAATGTCGTGTCTTGGAATGGAATGTCATGTCTTGGAATGGAATGTCATGTCTTGGAATGGAATGTCAGGAATGTCATGTCTTTTAATGGAATGTCAGGAATGTCATGTCTTTTAATGGAATGTCAGGAATGTCGTGTCTTTTAATGGAATGTCAGGAATGTCGTGTATTTTAATGGAATGTCATGTCTTGGAATGGAATGTCAGGAATGTCATGTCTTTTAATGGAATGTCAGGAATGTCATGTCTTTTAATGGAATGTCAGGAATGTCGTGTCTTTTAATGGAATGTCAGGAATGTCGTGTCTTGGAATGGAATGTCAGGAATGTCATGTCTTATAATGGAATGTCAGGAATGTCGTGTCTTTTAATGGAATGTCAGGTATGTCGTGTATTGGAATGGAATGTCAGGAATGTCATGTCTTTTAATGGAATGTCAGGAATGTCGTGTCTTTTAATGGAATGTCAGGAATGTCATGTCTTGGAATGGAATGTCATGTCTTGGAATGGAATGTCAGGAATGTCATGTCTTTTAATGGAATGTCAGGAATGTCATGTCTTTTAATGGAATGTCAGGAATGTCGTGTCTTTTAATGGAATGTCATGTCTTGGAATGGAATGTCAGGAATGTCATGTCTTTTAATGGAATGTCAGGAATGTCATGTCTTTTAATGGAATGTCAGGAATGTCGTGTCTTTTAATGGAATGTCAGGAATGTTGTGTCTTGGAATGGAATGTCATGTCCTGGAATGGAATGTCATGTCTTGGAATGGAATGTCAGGAATGTCATGTCTTTTAATGGAATGTCAGGAATGTCGTGTCTTAGAATGGAATGTCATGTCTTGGAATGGAATGTCATGTCTTGGAATGGAATGTCAGGAATGTCATGTCTTTTAATGGAATGTCAGGAATGTCATGTCTTTTAATGGAATGTCAGGAATGTCGTGTCTTTTAATGCAATGTCAGGAATGTCGTGTCTTTTAATGGAATGTCATGTCTTGAAATGGAATGTCAGGAATATCATGTCTTTTAATGGAATGTCAGGAATGTCATGTCTTTTAATGGAATGTCAGGAATGTCGTGTCTTTTAATGGAATGTCAGGAATGTCGTGTCTTTTAATGGAATGTCAGGAATGTCATGTCTTTTAATGGAATGTCAGGAATGTCATGTCTTTTAATGGAATGTCTGGAATGTCATGTCTTGGAATGGAATGTCAGGAATGTCATGTCTTGGAATGGAATGTCAGGAATGTCATGTCTTTCAATGGAATGTCAGGAATGTCATGTCTTTTAATGGAATGTCATGTCTTTTAATGGAATGTCAGGAATGTCATGTCTTTTAATGGAATGTCAGGAATGTCGTGTCTTTTAATGGAATGTCAGGAATGTCGTGTCTTGGAATGGAATGTCATGTCTTGGAATGGAATGTCATGTCTTGGAATGGAATGTCAGGAATGTCATGTCTTTTAATGGAATGTCAGGAATGTCATGTCTTTTAATGGAATGTCAGGAATGTCGTGTCTTTTAATGGAATGTCAGGAATGTCGTGTATTTTAATGGAATGTCATGTCTTGGAATGGAATGTCAGGAATGTCATGTCTTTTAATGGAATGTCAGGAATGTCATGTCTTTTAATGGAATGTCAGGAATGTCGTGTCTTTTAATGGAATGTCAGGAATGTCGTGTCTTGGAATGGAATGTCAGGAATGTCATGTCTTATAATGGAATGTCAGGAATGTCGTGTCTTTTAATGGAATGTCAGGTATGTCGTGTATTGGAATGGAATGTCAGGAATGTCATGTCTTTTAATGGAATGTCAGGAATGTCGTGTCTTTTAATGGAATGTCAGGAATGTCATGTCTTGGAATGGAATGTCATGTCTTGGAATGGAATGTCAGGAATGTCATGTCTTTTAATGGAATGTCAGGAATGTCATGTCTTTTAATGGAATGTCAGGAATGTCGTGTCTTTTAATGGAATGTCATGTCTTGGAATGGAATGTCAGGAATGTCATGTCTTTTAATGGAATGTCAGGAATGTCGTGTCTTTTAATGGAATGTCAGGAATGTTGTGTCTTGGAATGGAATGTCATGTCCTGGAATGGAATGTCATGTCTTGGAATGGAATGTCAGGAATGTCATGTCTTTTAATGGAATGTCAGGAATGTCATGTCTTTTAATGGAATGTCAGGAATGTTGTGTCTTTTAATGGAATGTCAGGAATGTCGTGTCTTTTAATGGAATGTCATGTCTTGGAATGGAATGTCAGGAATGTCATGTCTTTTAATGGAATGTCAGGAATGTCATGTCTTTTAATGGAATGTCAGGAATGTCGTGTCTTTTAATGGAATGTCAGGAATGTCGTGTCTTGGAATGGAATGTCAGGAATGTCAGGAATGTCATGTCTTTTAATGGAATGTCAGGAATGTCGTGTCTTTTAATGGAATGTCAGGTATGTCGTGTATTGGACTGGAATGTCAGGAATGTCATGTCTTTTAATGGAATGTCAGGAATGTCGTGTCTTTTAATGGAATGTCAGGAATGTCATGTCTTGGAATGGAATGTCAGGAATGTCATGTCTTGGAATGGAATGTCAGGAATGTCATGTCTTTTAATGGAATGTCAGGAATGTCATGTCTTTTAATGGAATGTCAGGAATGTCGTGTCTTTTAATGGAATATCAGGAATGTCATGTCTTTCAATGGAATGTCAGGAATGTCGTGTCTTTTAAAGGAATGTCATGTCTTGGAATGGAATGTCAGGAATGTCATGTCTTTTAATGGAATGTCAGGAATGTCGTGTCTTTTAAAGGAATGTCAGGAATGTCGTGTCTTAGAATGGAATGTCATGTCTTGGAATGGAATGTCATGTCTTGGAATGGAATGTCAGGAATGTCATGTCTTTTAATGGAATATCAGGAATGTCATGTCTTTTAATGGAATGTCAGGAATGTCGTGTCTTTTAATGGAATGTCAGGAATGTCGTGTCTTTTAATGGAATGTCATGTCTTGGAATGGAATGTCAGGAATGTCATGTCTTTTAATGGAATGTCAGAAATGTCATGTCTTTTAATGGAATGTCAGGAATGTCGTGTCTTTTAATGGAATGTCAGGAATGTCGTGTCTTTTAATGGAATGTCAGGAATGTCGTGTCTTGGAATGGAATGTCAGGAATGTCATGTCTTTTAATGGAATGTCAGGAATGTTGTGTCTTTTAATGGAATGTCAGGTATGTCGTGTCTTGGAATGGAATGTCAGGAATGTCATGTCTTTTAATGGAATGTCAGGAATGTCGTGTCTTTTAATGGAATGTCAGGAATGTCATGTCTTGGAATGGAATGTCAGGAATGTCGTGTCTTTTAATGGAATGTCAGGAATGTCATGTCTTGGAAAGGAATGTCAGGAATGTCATGTCTTTTAATGGAATGTCAGGAATGTCATGTCTTAATGGAATATCAAGAATGTCGTGTCTTTTAATGGAATGTCAGGAATGTCGTGTCTTTTAATGGAATGGCATGTCTTGGAATGGAATGTCAGGAATGTCATGTCTTTTAATGGAATGTCAGGAATGTCATGTCTTTTAATGGAATGTCAGGAATGTCGTGTCTTGGAATGGAATGTCAGGAATATCATGTCTTTTAATGGAATGTCAGGAATGTCGTGTCTTTTAATGGAATGTCAGGAATGTCGTGTCTTGGAATAGAATGTCAGGAATGTCATGTCTTTTAATGGAATGTCAGGAATGTCGTGTCTTTTAATGGAATGTCAGGAATGTCATGTCTTGGAATGGAATGTCAGGAATGTCGTGTCTTTTAATGGAATGTCAGGAATGTCATGTCTTGGAATGGAATGTCAGGAATGTCATGTCCTTTAATGGAATGTCAGGAATGTCGTGTCTTTTAATGGAATGTCAGGAATGTCATGTCTTAGAATGGAATGTCAGGAATGTCATGTCTTAGAATGGAATGTCATGTCTTAGAATGGAATGTCAGGAATATCATGTCTTTTAATGGAATGTCAGGAATGTCGTGTCTTTTAATGGAATGTCAGGAATGTCATGTCTTGGAATGGAATGTCAGGAATGTCATGTCTTTTAATGGAATGTCAGGAATGTTGTGTCTTTTAATGGAATGTCAGGAATGTCGTGTCTTGGAATGGAATGTCAGGAATGTCATGTCATTTAATGGAATGTCAGGAATGTCGTGTCTTTTAATGGAATGTCAGGAATGTCATGTCTTGGAATGGAATGTCAGGAATGTCGTGTCTTTTAATGGAATGTCAGGAATGTCATGTCTTGTAATGAAATGTCAGGAATGTCATGTCCTTTAATGGAATGTCAGGAATGTCGTGTCTTTTAATGGAATGTCAGGAATGTCATGTCTTAGAAGGGAATGTCTGGAATGTCATGTCTTGGAATGGAATGTCAGGAATGCCATGTCTTGGAATGGAATGTCAGGAATGCCATGTCTTTTAATGGAATGTCAGGAATGTCGTGTCTTTTAATGGAATGTCAGGAATATCATGTCTTTTAATGGAATGTCAGGAATGTCATGTCTTTTAATGGAATGTCATGGAATGTCAGGAATGCCATGTCTTTTAATGGAATGTCTGGAATGTCATGTCTTTTAATGGAATGTCTGGAATGTCATGTCTTTTAACGGAATGTCAGGAATGTCATGTCTTTAAATGGAATGTCATGTCATGTCTTTTAATGTCAGGAATGTCATGTCTTTTAATGGAATGTCTGGAATGTCATGTCTTTTAACGGAATGTCTGGAATGTCATGTCTTTTAATGGAATGTCATGTCTTTTAATGGAATGTCTGGAATGTCATGTCTTTTAATGGAATGTCTGGAATGTCATGTCTTTTAATGGAATGTTGTGTCTTTTAATGGAATGTCAGGAATGTCATGTCTTAGAATGGAATGTCATGTCTTGGAATGGAATGTCAGGAATGTCATGTCTTAGAATGGAATGTCATGTCTTGGAATGGAATGTCATGTCTTTTAATGGAATGTCAGGAATGTCGTGTCTTTTAATGGAATGTCAGGAATGTCATGTCTTTTAATGGAATGTCAGGAATGTCATGTCAGGAATGTCATGTCTTTTAATGGAATGTCATGTCTTTTAATGGAATGTCAGGAATGTCATGTCTTTTAATGGAATGTCTGGAATGTCATGTCTTGGAATGGAATTTCAGGAATGTCATGTCTTTTAATGGAATGTCAGGAATGTCATGTATTTTAATGGAATGTCAGGAATGTCGTGTCTTTTAATGGAATGTCAGGAATGTCATGTCTTAGAATGGAATGTCATGTATTGGAATGGAATGTCAGGAATGTCATGTCTTTTAATGGAATGTCAGGAATATCATGTCTTTTAATGGAATGTCAGGAATGTCATGTATTTTAATGGAAAGTCATGGAATGTCAGGAATGTCATGTCTTTTAATGGAATGTCTGGAATGTCATGTCTTTTAATGGAATGTCTGGAATGTCATGTCTTTTAACGGAATGTCAGGAATGTCAGGAATGTCATGTCTTAGAATGGAATGTCATGTCTTGGAATGGAATGTCAGGAATGTCATGTCTTAGAATGGAATGTCATGTCTTGGAATGGAATGTCATGTCTTTTAATGGAATGTCAGGAATGTCGTGTCTTTTAATGGAATGTCAGGAATGTCATGTCTTTTAATGGAATGTCAGGAATGTCATGTCAGGAATGTCATGTCTTTTAATGGAATGTTAGGAATGTCATGTCTTGGAATGGAATGTCACGAATGTCGTGTCTTTTAATGGAATGTCAGGTCTTAGAATGGAATGTCATGTCTTGGAATGTCATGTCTTTTAATGGAATGTCAGGAATGTCGTGTCTTTTAATGGAATGTCAGGAATGTCGTGTCTTGGAATAGAATGTCAGGAATGTCATGTCTTTTAATGGAATGTCAGGAATGTCGTGTCTTTTAATGGAATGTCAGGAATGTCATGTCTTGGAATGGAATGTCAGGAATGTCGTGTCTTTTAATGGAATGTCAGGAATGTCATGTCTTGGAATGGAATGTCAGGAATGTCATGTCCTTTAATGGAATGTCAGGAATGTCGTGTCTTTTAATGGAATGTCAGGAATGTCATGTCTTAGAATGGAATGTCAGGAATGTCATGTCTTAGAATGGAATGTCATGTCTTAGAATGGAATGTCAGGAATGTCATGTCTTTTAATGGAATGTCAGGAATGTCATGTCTTGGAATGGAATGTCAGGAATGTCATGTCTTTTAATGGAATGTCAGGAATGTTGTGTCTTTTAATGGAATGTCAGGAATGTCGTGTCTTGGAATGGAATGTCAGGAATGTCATGTCATTTAATGGAATGTCAGGAATGTCGTGTCTTTTAATGGAATGTCAGGAATGTCATGTCTTGGAATGGAATGTCAGGAATGTCGTGTCTTTTAATGGAATGTCAGGAATGTCATGTCTTGTAATGAAATGTCAGAAATGTCATGTCCTTTAATGGAATGTCAGGAATGTCGTGTCTTTTAATGGAATGTCAGGAATGTCATGTCTTAGAATGGAATGTCTGGAATGTCATGTCTTGGAATGGAATGTCAGGAATGCCATGTCTTGGAATGGAATGTCAGGAATGCCATGTCTTTTAATGGAATGTCAGGAATGTCGTGTCTTTTAATGGAATGTCAGGAATATCATGTCTTTTAATGGAATGTCAGGAATGTCATGTCTTTTAATGGAATGTCATGGAATGTCAGGAATGCCATGTCTTTTAATGGAATGTCTGGAATGTCATGTCTTTTAATGGAATGTCTGGAATGTCATGTCTTTTAACGGAATGTCAGGAATGTCATGTCTTTAAATGGAATGTCATGTCATGTCTTTTAATGTCAGGAATGTCATGTCTTTTAATGGAATGTCTGGAATGTCATGTCTTTTAACGGAATGTCTGGAATGTCATGTATTTTAATGGAATGTCATGTCTTTTAATGGAATGTCTGGAATGTCATGTCTTTTAATGGAATGTCTGGAATGTCATGTCTTTTAATGGAATGTTGTGTCTTTTAATGGAATGTCAGGAATGTCATGTCTTAGAATGGAATGTCATGTCTTGGAATGGAATGTCAGGAATGTCATGTCTTAGAATGGAATGTCATGTCTTGGAATGGAATGTCATGTCTTTTAATGGAATGTCAGGAATGTCGTGTCTTTTAATGGAATGTCAGGAATGTCGTGTCTTTTAATGGAATGTCAGGAATGTCATGTCTTTTAATGGAATGTCAGGAATGTCATGTCAGGAATGTCATGTCTTTTAATGGAATGTCATGTCTTTTAATGGAATGTCAGGAATGTCATGTCTTTTAATGGAATGTCTGGAATGTCATGTCTTGGAATGGAATTTCAGGAATGTCATGTCTTTTAATGGAATGTCAGGAATGTCATGTATTTTAATGGAATGTCAGGAATGTCGTGTCTTTTAATGGAATGTCAGGAATGTCATGTCTTAGAATGGAATGTCATGTATTGGAATGGAATGTCAGGAATGTCATGTCTTTTAATGGAATGTCAGGAATATCATGTCTTTTAATGGAATGTCAGGAATGTCATGTATTTTAATGGAATGTCATGGAATGTCAGGAATGTCATGTCTTTTAATGGAATGTCTGGAATGTCATGTCTTTTAATGGAATGTCTGGAATGTCATGTCTTTTAACGGAATGTCAGGAATGTCAGGAATGTCATGTCTTAGAATGGAATGTCATGTCTTGGAATGGAATGTCAGGAATGTCATGTCTTAGAATGGAATGTCATGTCTTGGAATGGAATGTCATGTCTTTTAATGGAATGTCAGGAATGTCGTGTCTTTTAATGGAATGTCAGGAATGTCATGTCTTTTAATGGAATGTCAGGAATGTCATGTCAGGAATGTCATGTCTTTTAATGGAATGTTAGGAATGTCATGTCTTGGAATGGAATGTCACGAATGTCGTGTCTTTTAATGGAATGTCAGGTCTTAGAATGGAATGTCATGTCTTGGAATGTCATGTCTTTTAATGGAATGTCATGGAATGTCAGGAATGTCATGTCTTTTAATGGAATGTCAGGAATGTCATGTCTTTTAATGGAATGTCATGTCTTGGAAAGGAATGTCATGTCTTTTAATGGAATGTCAGGAATGTCGTGTCTTTTAATGGAATGTCAGGAATGTCATGTCTTTTAATGGAATGTCTGGAATGTCATGTCTTGGAATGGAATGTCAGGAATGTCATGTCTTGGAATGGAATGTCAGGAATGTCATGTCTTTCAATGGAATGTCAGGAATGTCGTCTCTTTTAATGGAATATCATGTCTTGGAATGGAATGTCAGGAATGTCATGTCTTTTAATGGAATATCAGGAATGTCGTGTCTTAGAATGGAATGTCATGTCTTGGAATGGAATGTCATGTCTTGGAATGGAATTTCAGGAATGTCAGGAATGTCATGTCTTTTAATGGAATGTCAGGAATGTCATGTCTTTTAATGGAATGTCAGGAATGTCGTGTATTTTAATGGAATGTCAGGAATGTCGTGTCTTTTAATGGAATGTCATGTGTTGAAATGGAATGTCAGGAATATCATGTCTTTTAATGGAATGTCAGGAATGTCATGTCTTTTAATGGAATGTCAGGAATGTCGTGTCTTTTAATGGAATGTCAGGAATGTCGTGTCTTTTAATGGAATGTCAGGAATGTCATGTCTTTTAATGGAATGTCAGGAATGTCATGTCTTTTAATGGAATGTCTGGAATGTCATGTCTTGGAATGGAATTTCAGGAATGTCATGTCTTTTAATGGAATGTCAGGAATGTCATGTATTTTAATGGAATGTCAGGAATGTCGTGTCTTTTAATGGAATGTCAGGAATGTCATGTCTTAGAATGGATTGTCATGTATTGGAATGGAATGTCAGGAATGTCATGTCTTTTAATGGATTGTCTGGAATGTCATGTCTTGGAATGGAATGTCAGGAATGTCATGTCTTTTAATGGAATGTCAGGAATGTCATGTCTTGGAATGGAATGTCAGAAATGTCATGTCTTTTAATGGAATGTCAGGAATGTCATGTCAGGAATGTCATGTCTTTTATTGGAATGTCAGGAATGTCATGTCTTTTAATGGAATGTCATGTCTTTTAATGGAATGTCAGGAATGTTGTGTCTTTTAATGGAATGTCAGGAATGTCATGTCTTTTAGTGGAATATCATGTCTTTTAATGGAATGTCAGGAATGTCATGTATTTTAATGGAATGTCAGGAATGTTGTGTCTTTTAATGGAATGTCAGGAATGTCGTGTCTTGGAATGGAATGTCAGGAATGTCATGTCTTTTAATGGAATCTCAGGAATGTCGTGTCTTTTAATGGAATGTCAGGAATGTCGTGTCTTGGAATGGAATGTCAGGAATGTCATGTCTTTTAATGGAATGTCAGTAATGTCGTGTCTTTTAATGGAATGTCAGGAATGTCATGTCTTGGAATGGAATGTCAGGAATATCGTGTCTTTTAATGGAATGTCAGGAATGTCATGTCTTGGAATGTCAGGAATGTCATGTCCTTTAATGGAATGTCAGGAATGTCGTGTCTTTTAATGGAATGTCAGGAATGTCATGTCTTGGAATGGAATGTCAGGAATGTCATGTCTTGGAATGGAATGTCAGGAAAGTCATGTCTTTTAATGGAATGTCAGGAATGCCGTGTCTTTTAATGGAATGTCAGGAATGTCATGTCTTGGAATGGAATGTCAAGAATGTCATGTCTTGGAATGGAATGTCAGGAATGTCATGTCTTTTAATGGAATGTCAGGAATGGCATGTCTTAGAATGGAATGTCATGTCTTGGAATGTCATGTCTTTTAATGGAATGTCATGGAATGTCAGGAATGTCATGTCTTTTAATGGAATGTTGTCTTTAAATGGAATGTCAAGAATGTCATGTCTTTTAATGGAATGTCTGGAATGTCATGTCTTGGAATGGAATGTCAGGAATGCCCTGTCTTGGAATGGAATGTCAGGAATGCCATGTCTTTTATTGGAATATCAGGAATGTTGTGTCTTTTAATGGAATGTCAGGAATATCATGTCTTTTAATGGAATGTCAGGAATGTCATGTCTTTTAATGGAATGTCATGGAATGTCAGGAATGTCATGTCTTTTAATGGAATGTCTGGAATGTCATGTCTTTTAATGGAATGTCTGGAATGTCATGTCTTTTAACGGAATGTCAGGAATGTCAGGAATGTCATGTCTTAGAATGGAATGTCATGTCTTGGAATGGAATGTCAGGAATGTCATGTCTTAGAATGGAATGTCATGTCTTGGAATGGAATGTCATGTCTTTTAATGGAATGTCAGGAATGTCGTGTCTTTTAATGGAATGTCAGGAATGTCGTGTCTTTTAATGGAATGTCAGGAATGTCATGTCTTTTAATGGAATGTTAGGAATGTCATGTCAGGAATGTCATGTCTTTTATTGGAATGTCAGGAATGTCATGTCTTTTAATGGAATGTCATGTCTTTTAATGGAATGTCAGGAATGTCGTGTCTTTTAATGGAATGTCAGGAATGTCATGTCTTTTAATGGAATGTTAGGAATGTCATGTCTTGGAATGGAATGTCACGAATGTCGTGTCTTTTAATGGAATGTCAGGTCTTAGAATGGAATGTCATGTCTTGGAATGTCATGTCTTTTAATGGAATGTCATGGAATGTCAGGAATGTCATGTCTTTTAATGGAATGTCAGGAATGTCATGTCTTTTAATGGAATATCATGTCTTGGAAAGAAATGTCATGTCTTTTAATGGAATGTCAGGAATGTCGTGTCTTTTAATGGAATGTCTGGAATGTCATGTCTTTAATGGAATGTCTGGAATGTCATGTCTTTGAATGGAATGTCAGGAATGTCATGTCTTTTAATGGAATGTCTGGTCTTTTAATGGAATGTCAGGAATGTCATGTCTTTTAATGGAATGTCTGGAATGTCATGTCTTGGAATGGAATATCAGGAATGTCATGTCTTGGAATGGAATGTCAGGAATGTCATGTCTTTCAATGGAATGTCAGGAATGTCGTGTCTTTTAATGGAATGTCATGTCTTGGAATGGAATGTCAGGAATGTCATGTCTTTTAATGGAATGTCAGGAATGTCGTGTCTTAGAATGGAATGTCATGTCTTGGAATGGAATGTCATGTCTTGGAATGGAATGTCAGGAATGTCATGTCTTTTAATGGAATGTCAGGAATGTCATGTCTTTTAATGGAATGTCAGGAATGTCGTGTCTTTTAATGGAATGTCAGGAATGTCGTGTCTTTTAATGGAATGTCATGTCTTGAAATGGAATGTCAGGAATGTCATGTCTTTTAATGGAATGTCAGGAATGTCATGTTTTTTAATGGAATGTCAGGAATGTCGTGTCTTTTAATGGAATGTCAGGAATGTCGTGTCTTTTAATGGAATGTCAGGAATGTCATGTCTTTTAATGGAATGTCTGGAATGTCATGTCTTGGAATGGAATTTCAGGAATGTCATGTCTTTTAATGGAATGTCAGGAATGTCATGTATTTTAATGGAATGTCAGGAATGTCGTGTCTTTTATTGGAATGTCAGGAATGTCATGTCTTAGAATGGAATGTCATGTATTGGAATGGAATGTCAGGAATGTCATGTCTTTTAATGGAATGTCAGGAATGTCATGTCTCGGAATGGAATGTCAGGAATGTCATGTCTTTTAATGGAATGTCATGTCAGGAATGTCATGTCTTTTATTGGAATGTCAGGAATGTCATGTCTTTTAATGGAATGTCATGTCTTTTAATGGAATGTCAGGAATGTCGTGTCTTTTAATGGAATGTCATGAATGTCATGTCTTTTAGTGGAATATCATGTATTTTAATGGAATGTCAAGAATGTCATGTCTTTTAATGGGATGTCAGGAATGTTGTGTCTTTTAATGGAATGTCAGGAATGTTGTGTCTTTTAATGGAATGTCAGGAATGTCGTGTCTTGGAATGGAATGTCAGGAATGTCATGTCTTTTAATGGAATCTCAGGAATGTTGTGTCTTTTAATGGAATGTCAAGAATGTCGTGTCTTGGAATGGAATGTCAGGAATGTCATGTTTTTTACTGGAATGTCAGGAATGTCGTGTCTTTTAATGGAATGTCAGGAATGTCATGTCTTGGAATGGAATGTCAGGAATGTCGTGTCTTTTAATGGAATGTCAGGAATGTCATGTCTTGGAATGGAATGTCAGGAATGTCATGTCCTTTAATGGAATGTCAGGAATGTCGTGTCTTTTAATGGAATGTCAGGAATGTCATGTCTTGGAATGGAATGTCAGGAATGTCATGTCTTGGAATGGAATGTCAGGAATGTCATGTCTTTTAATGGAATGTCAGGAATGTCGTGTCTTTTAATGGAATGTCAGGAATGGCATGTCTTAGAATGGAATGTCATGTCTTGGAATGTCATGTCTTTTAATGGAATGTCATGGAATGTCAGGAATGTCATGTCTTTTAATGGAATGTTGTCTTTTAATGGAATGTCAGGAATGTCATGTCTTTTAATGGAATGTCTGGAATGTCATGTCTTGGAATGGAATGTCAGGAATGCCATGTCTTGGAATGGAATGTCAGGAATGCCATGTCTTTTAATGGAATGTCAGGAATGTTGTGTCTTTTAATGGAATGTCAGGAATATCATGTCTTTTAATGGAATGTCAGGAATGTCATGTCTTTTAATGGAATGTCATGGAATGTCAGGAATGTCATGTCTTTTAATGGAATGTCTGGTCTTTTAATGGAATGTCTGGAATGTCATGTCTTTTAACGGAATGTCAGGAATGTCAGGAATGTCATGTCTTAGAATGGAATGTCATGTCTTGGAATGGAATGTCAGGAATGTCATGTCTTAGAATGGAATGTCATGTCTTGGAATGGAATGTCATGTCTTTTAATGGAATGTCAGGAATATCGTGTCTTTTAATGGAATGTCAGTAATGTCATGTCTTTTAATGGAATGTCAGGAATGTCATGTCAGGAATGTCATGTCTTTTATCGGAATGTCAGGAATGTCATGTCTTTTAATGGAATGTCATGTCTTTTAATGGAATGTCAGGAATGTCAGGTCTTTTAATGGAATGTCAGGAATGTCATGTCTTTTAATGGAATGTTAGGAATGTCATGTCTTGGAATGGAATGTCACGAATGTCGTGTCTTTTAATGGAATGTCAGGTCTTAGAATGGAATGTCATGTCTTGGAATGTCATGTCTTTTAATGGAATGTCATGGAATGTCAGGAATGTCATGTCTTTTAATGGAATGTCAGGAATGTCATGTCTTTTAATGGAATGTCATGTCTTGGAAAGGAATGTCATGTCTTTTAATGGAATGTCAGGAATGTCGTGTCTTTTAATGGAATGTCTGGAATGTCATGTCTTTAATGGAATGTCTGGAATGTCATGTCTTTGAATGGAATGTCATGGAATGTCAGGAATGTCATGTCTTTTAATGGAATGTCTGGTCTTTTAATGGAATGTCAGGAATGTCATGTCTTTTAATGGAATGTCAGGAATGTCATGTCTTTTAATGGAATGTCTGGAATGTCATGTCTTGGAATGGAATGTCAGGAATGTCATGTCTTGGAATGGAATGTCAGGAATGTCATGTCTTTCAATGGAATGTCAGGAATGTCGTCTCTTTTAATGGAATGTCATGTCTTGGAATGGAATGTCAGGAATGTCATGTCTTTTAATGGAATGTCAGGAATGTAGTGTCTTAGAATGGAATGTCATGTCTTGGAACGGAATGTCATGTCTTGGAATAGAATGTCAGGAATGTCATGTCTTTTAATTGAATGTCAGGAATGTCATGTCTTTTAATGGAATTTCAGGAATGTCGTGTCTTTTAATGGAATGTCAGGAATGTCGTGTCTTTTAATGGAATGTCATGTCTTGAAATGGAATGTCAGGAATGTCATGTCTTTTAATGGAATGTCAGGAATGTCGTGTCTTTTAATGGAATGTCAGGAATGTCATGTCTTTTAATGGAATGTCAGGAATGTCATGTCTTTTAATGGAATGTCTGGAATGTCATGTCTTGGAATGGAATTTCAGGTATGTCATGTCTTTTAATGGAATGTCAGGAATGTCATGTATTTTAATGGAATGTCAGGAATGTCGTGTCTTTTAATGGAATGTCAGGAATGTCATGTCTTAGAATGGAATGTCATGTATTGGAATGAAATGTCAGGAATGTCATGTCTTTTAATGGATTGTCTGGAATGTCATGTCTTGGAATGGAATGTCAGGAATGTCATGTCTTTTAATGGAATGTCAGGAATGTCATGTCTTGGAATGGAATGTCAGGAATGTCATGTCTTGGAATGGAATGTCAGGAATGTCATGTCTTTCAATGGAATGTCAGGAATGTCGTGTCTTTTAATGGAATGTCATGTCTTGAAATGGAATGTCAGGAATGTCGTGTCTTTTAATGGAATGTCAGGAATGTCGTGTCTTTTAATGGAATGTCAGGAATGTCATGTCTTTTAATGGAATGTCAGGAATGTCATGTCTTTTAATGGAATGTCTGGAATGTCATGTCTTGGAATGGAATTTCAGGAATGTCATGTCTTTTAATGGAATGTCAGGGATATCATGTATTTTAATGGAATGTCAGGAATGTCGTGTCTTTTAATGGAATGTCAGGAATGTCATGTCTTAGAATGGAATGTCATGTATTGGAATGGAATGTCAGGAATGTCATGTCTTTTAATGGAATGTATCGAATGTCATGTCTTGGAATGGAATGTCAGGAATGGCATGTCTTTTAATGGAATGTCAGGAATGTCATGTCTTGGAATGGAATGTCAGGAATGTCATGTCTTTTAATGGAATGTCAGGAATGTCATGTCAGGAATGTCATGTCTTTTATTGAAATGTCAGGAATGTCATGTCTTTTAATGGAATGTCATGTCTTTTAATGGAATGTCAGGAATGTTGTGTCTTTTAATGGAATGTCAGGAATGTCATGTCTTTTAGTGGAATATCATGTCTTTTAATGGAATGTCAGGAATGTCGTGTCTTTTAATGGAATGTCAGGAATGTCTGGAATGTCGTGTCTTTTAATGGAATGTCAGGAATGTCATGTCTTGGAAAGGAATGTCAGGAATGTCATGTCTTGGAATGGAATGTCAGGAATATCATGTCTTTTAATGGAATGTCTGGAATGTCATGTCTTGGAATGGAATGTCAGGAATGTCATGTCTTGGAATGGAATGTCAGGAATGTCGTGTCTTTTAATGGAATGTCAGGAATGTCATGTCTTAATGGAATGTCAGGAATATCATGTCTTGGAATGTCATTTCTTTTAATGGAATGTCATGGAATGTCATGTCTTTTAATGGAATGTCATGGAATGTCATGTCTTTTAATGGAATGTCAGGAATGTCATGTCTTTTAATGGAATGTCAGGAATGTCATGTCAGGAATGTCAGTTCTTTTATTGGAATGTCAGGAATGTCATGTCTTTTAATGGAATGTCATGTCTTTTAATGGAATGTCAGGAATGTCGTGTCTTTTAATGGAATGTCAGGAATGTCATGTCTTTTAATGGAATGTTAGGAATGTCATGTCTTGGAATGGAATGTCACGAATGTCATGTCTTTTAATGGAATGTCAGGTCTTAGAATGGAATGTCATGTCTTGGAATGTCATGTCTTTTAATGGAATGTCATGGAATGTCAGGAATGTCATGTCTTTTAATGGAATGTCAGGAATGTCATGTCTTTTAATGGAATATCATGTCTTGGAAAGAAATGTCATGTCTTTTAATGGAATGTCAGGAATGTCGTGTCTTTTAATGGAATGTCTGGAATGTCATGTCTTTAATGGAATGTCTGGAATGTCATGTCTTTGAATGGAATGTCAGGAATGTCATGTCTTTTAATGGAATGTCTGGTCTTTTAATGGAATGTCAGGAATGTCGTGTCTTTTAATGGAATGTCTGGAATGTCATGTCTTGGAATGGAATGTCAGGAATGTCATGTCTTGGAATGGAATGTCAGGAATGTCATGTCTTTCAATGGAATGTCAGGAATGTCGTGTCTTTTAATGGAATGTCATGTCTTGGAATGGAATGTCAGGAATGTCATGTCTTTTAATGGAATGTCAGGAATGTCGTGTCTTAGAATGGAATGTCATGTCTTGGAATGGAATGTCATGTCTTGGAATGGAATGTCAGGAATGTCATGTCTTTTAATGGAATGTCAGGAATGTCATGTCTTTTAATGGAATGTCAGGAATGTCGTGTCTTTTAATGGAATGTCAGGAATGTCGTGTCTTTTAATGGAATGTCATGTCTTGAAATGGAATGTCAGGAATGTCATGTCTTTTAATGGAATGTCAGGAATGTCATGTTTTTTAATGGAATGTCAGGAATGTCGTGTCTTTTAATGGAATGTCAGGAATGTCGTGTCTTTTAATGGAATGTCAGGAATGTCGTGTCTTTTAATGGAATGTCAGGAATGTCATGTCTTTTAATGGAATGTCTGGAATGTCATGTCTTGGAATGGAATTTCAGGAATGTCATGTCTTTTAATGGAATGTCAGGAATGTCATGTATTTTAATGGAATGTCAGGAATGTCGTGTCTTTTATTGGAATATCAGGAATGTCATGTCTTAGAATGGAATGTCATGTATTGGAATGGAATGTCAGGAATGTCATGTCTTTTAATGGAATATCTGGAATGTCATGTCTTGGAATGGAATGTCAGGAATGTCATGTCTTTTAATGGAATGTCAGGAATTTCATGTCTCGGAATGGAATGTCAGGAATGTCATGTCTTTTAATGGAATGTCATGTCAGGAATGTCATGTCTTTTATTGGAATGTCAGGAATGTCATGTCTTTTAATGGAATGTCATGTCTTTTAATGGAATGTCAGGAATGTCGTGTCTTTTAATGGAACGTCATGAATGTCATGTCTTTTAGTGGAATATCATGTCTTTTAATGGAATGTCAGGAATGTCATGTCTTTTAATGGGATGTCAGGAATGTTGTGTCTTTTAATGGAATGTCAGGAATGTTGTGTCTTTTAATGGAATGTCAGGAATGTCGTGTCTTGGAATGGAATGTCAGGAATGTCATGTCTTTTAATGGAATCTCAGGAATGTTGTGTCTTTTAATGGAATGTCAAGAATGTCGTGTCTTGGAATGGAATGTCAGGAATGTCATGTCTTTTACTGGAATGTCAGGAATGTCGTGTCTTTTAATGGAATGTCAGGAATGTCATGTCTTGGAATGGAATGTCAGGAATGTCGTGTCTTTTAATGGAATGTCAGGAATGTCATGTCTTGGAATGGAATGTCAGGAATGTCATGTCCTTTAATGGAATGTCAGGAATGTCGTGTCTTTTAATGGAATGTCAGGAATGTCATGTCTTGGAATGGAATGTCAGGAATGTCATGTCTTGGAATGGAATGTCAGGAATGTCATGTCTTTTAATGGAATGTCAGGAATGTCGTGTCTTTTAATGGAATGTCAGGAATGGCATGTCTTAGAATGGAATGTCATGTCTTGGAATGTCATGTCTTTTAATGGAATGTCATGGAATGTCAGGAATGTCATGTCTTTTAATGGAATGTTGTCTTTTAATGGAATGTTAGGAATATCATGTCTTTTAATGGAATGTCTGGAATGTCATGTCTTGGAATGGAATGTCAGGAATGCCATGTCTTTTAATGGAATGTCAGGAATGTTGTGTCTTTTAATGGAATGTCAGGAATATCATGTCTTTTAATGGAATGTCAGGAATGTCATGTCTTTTAATGGAATGTCTTGGAATGTCAGGAATGTCATGTCTTTTAATGGAATGTCTGGAATGTCATGTCTTTTAATGGAATGTCTGGAATGTCATGTCTTTTAACGGAATGTCAGGAATGTCAGGAATGTCATGTCTTAGAATGGAATGTCATGTCTTAGAATGGAATGTCAGGAATGTCATGTCTTAGAATGGAATGTCATGTCTTGGAATGGAATGTCATGTCTTTTAATGGAATGTCAGGAATGTCGTGTCTTTTAATGGAATGTCAGTAATGTCGTGTCTTTTAATGGAATGTCAGGAATGTCAT
Source organism: Triturus cristatus (assembly GCF_964204655.1). Taxonomy (NCBI): domain Eukaryota; kingdom Metazoa; phylum Chordata; class Amphibia; order Caudata; family Salamandridae; genus Triturus; species Triturus cristatus. Next base: position 668,082,253 of record NC_140587.1, read on the forward strand.
GTCTTTTAATGGAATGTCAGGAATGTCATGTCAGGAATGTCATGTCTTTTATTGGAATGTCAGGAATGTCATGTCTTTTAATGGAATGTCATGTCTTTTAATGGAATGTCAGGAATGTCAGGTCTTTTAATGGAATGTCCAGAATGTCATGTCTTTTAATGGAATGTTAGGAATGTCATGTCTTGGAATGGAATGTCACGAATGTCGTGTCTTTTAATGGAATGTCAGGTCTTAGAATGGAATGTCATGTCTTGGAATGTCATGTCTTTTAATGGAATGTCATGGAATGTCAGGAATGTCATGTCTTTTAATGGAATGTCAGGAATGTCATGTCTTTTAATGGAATGTCATGTCTTGGAAAGGAATGTCATGTCTTTTATTGGAATGTCAGGAATGTCGTGTCTTTTAATGGAATGTCTGGAATGTCATGTCTTTAATGGAATGTCTGGAATGTCATGTCTTTGAATGGAATATCATGGAATGTCACGAATGTCATGTCTTTTAATGGAATGTCTGGTCTTTTAATGGAATGTCAGGAATGTCATAATTTGCAACATAACAAGGGTACCCCTAATTTAGTTTCCTATCTCAGGGTTTTAAAGTAAATAATACTGAAAAAATATATATAGGAAACCATCATTAAAATACTTGTAGTGATGTACAAATTGATCAATATCCAGAATCAAACATAACTATCACACTTAGAAATTGATTTGAAAATTCATTCTTTAATATTTTTGTAAACTTATATACTTTTTTTGGCTTTTCTTTTCCCTTATTAATCTAACACATAATTCGTGTGTGTATCAATGTAGCTTCCTAACACAATGTAACTAAATTGTTCTAAATTAATCTATGATTTACAATTTGTCAAACATTTTATGTTTTCAATCGTGTTACAAAAAATCACAAAAGATTACTGCATAATAAACATGGCTATTTTACTCTATTCCAGTCTACGCGCGTTTCGGCGATCAGCCTTCTTCAGGCAGCCATGATATTCAAGAAATCCTAAAGCATAATAAAGAAAAAGAATAATCTATAACCAAATGTACATCTCACAATTTCAAGTGCATATTATATTAAAAATGGCCCTAAGTCGGCCCTATACATATATACATTTATTACATTTATATACATTTCATATCTATGTTCCTATTTACATATTGATTTTATTAAAACAACAGTCATCATCACTATACAAAAAACATGTCTATGTCAAAATCAAAAGATACGATTTTAAACCATTCTAACGTTTTACTTTTTATAACATCATAGTTGCACCTATAGCGCCTAATGATCCAGTAAGGGTGATGAACACTCTCATATCAGTATAACCCATAATGCCCAATGACACAGTAAAGATATCGAACAATCTCATAACAGTACCACCCTTACTGTCTAATGGTCCAGTAACAATAAAGTCTCATATAGGTCACTTCCTGTGCTTCATATAACTGGAGACTTCAACACAACAATTAAAATAAACCAAAATCCTAGCTTGGTATCGTAGTGGGCTGCGAGTGTTACCTGATTCTTAATGGATATGCCTGCTAACAAGGTTCCCTCTGTATAACGGACGTTATATCCAATGCTCTATCCTCGGTTGTGTATATATGCGTCAGCGTGATCTGTGGTTAAACGTTGCTATGGCAGTTATTTAAAACCCTACCATAGATACACTGGAATGCGACCGATAAGACAAATTAGCATGAAGTTTGTCAGAGGGAAATAAAACTTAAAACTTGAAGCTACATATCCGGATTATTGAAAAACACATTTACTCACGCTAAGAAGTTATTATGCGCATTTATTCAGAGCTTTTCCGGTTTGCGCGTTGTTCAGAGCTTTTCCGTATCAGCGGGGGAGTACGTTTTGAACGATTCCTACAGTGACCTGTAGCGTGTTGTCACGGGTTCTAATTGGAAACATATAAATAGGTTGATGCTAATGCGTAAGAGAAAGATATTCAAGCCTCGTTTTTATTGTGTGGATTTTATCCCAAGCGCTAATTATATCTTACCCGGTTAGTTTGTCCTTTTCGTTTCACGCGACTTATTTCATCTCAGCGCTATATTGTATCAGCGACCCAATTAAAGGTTTATAGTCAGGCCCAGCCGAACCTAGGAACATATAATTAAAATGAATCAGTATGCTCCACTAACTAAAATTCTCAATTGACGCGTTACACTTGAAAAGCCGAGCTAAAACGCCGAGGTTATCACATTACACTCACCTCGCCATCTGAGTCCTTTCTCCCCGTTGCCAGCAAATCATTAAGGTAGAAAGGGGACTAGACATCAAAACGCTCCATATATACTCTGATTCGCTTAGTGATTGGTCAATTCCCTATGACATCGACCTTTTGGTGGAGTGATAATAGATCCTCCATTTAGCCGATAAAGAGGTTTAACAATAATATGTGGAGGTAACAATTTCTTTTTTTAATGCGCCCAAAGCGTTATTGTTAGTTAATAAAAGACTTTTTGGTGGAAAGATAATAGATCCTCCATTTAGCCGATAAAGAGGCTTAACAATAATATGTGGGGGTAACAATTTGTTTTTAATGCGCCCCAAGCGTTATTGTTAGTTAATAAAACGCTTATAGAAAAACCTCCAGTTACATGGATTCGGTAATAAAACGCTTATAGTAAAACCTTCAGTTACATGGATTCGGAGACCCATCCGTTCACAGCAATAACTATGAACGATGATTTAACATCAGTGTCAGAGGGGCGTCCACTATGTAGTGTGACCTTAGTTGTTATATCGTATGGCTTGGCTCCATGGTATCTCACTATTCAATCCTCTCTTATAAGCGTCTAGAGAGAAAATCCAAAACACTTCTCTCCTTTTGCGAATCTCAGTGCCTTGAGTCCCATTAGTGTTGATTTTTTCAAGAATCAGCCATTTTATGTCTTTTACAGTATGACTGTGCTCAATAAAGTGTTGGACTAACGGCGCTTGTATCTTTTTGTTTTTAATCGCTGACCTGTGTTCCGTCAAACGAGTTGCCATTGACCTGGATGTTTCCCCTACGTACGGTTTCTTGCAAGGGCATAGGATGGCATAGATGATATTAGAGGATTTGCAATTGGTTAGACATTGTAAGTTTATTTTTACTCCATTTATGGAGTATTGTCTAACTTCTAGAGCAGTCTCACATGCTAGACAAGACATGCATTTGTAATTACCTTTCACAGCAGGTAGGCCACCAATTGTAGTCTGGATAGTAGTGGATGTGTTCTTAGGCATACGTGATCTTGTCACTAGATCTTTAAGGTTTTTGTTTTTGCGATATGCAAACATTGGCCTAGGTAGATGTTCTGATTCCGCTCTTGTTGCATTTAAAATATGCCAGTTAGCATTGATGATCTGGCATATACTACCATTCATTGTACTGTGTCGTGTTACCATCACGAGTCGGTTCTGCTGTTTGGGGGCTTTTTTTCTCAAAAGACTTTGGCGATCATAGTATCGAGCTCTTTTGTATGAGTCTCGTACTAATCTTTTGGGGTATCCTCTAGATATAAATTTCGCTTTCATTACTTCCGACTGTTGATCATAGTCACAAATGCTAGTGCAGTTCCTCCGAAGACGGAGGAACTGTCCAAATGGAATTGTCGTTTTTTGCATTCTGGGATGGTAGCTGGAAAAATGCAACAAAGTATTGCGAGCTGTGGGTTTAGTAAATAAGTCCACTGATAACGTATGTCCTTCTGATTTGATATTTACATCTAAAAATTCAATGTTCAGCTTGTCACTTTTAGCTACAAACCGGATATTCGTATCACACAGGTTCAACCATGATACAAATTGCGCTAGGTCTTCCTCAGTGCCATTCCAGATATAAAAGACATCATCAATGAATCTAGACCAACTCGTGGTAGATTCACTGAATGGGGCCACTTCATTATAGATATACCTCTCTTCATAATGTGCCATAAAAATATTGGCCACTGTTGGCGCACACGAAGCCCCCATACTTACTCCTTGGGTCTGCTGAAATAACGACCCATTGAACTCAAAAGTATTTTCTTTGAGTACAATTTCTAAACATTCCAGTATGAATTGAGCTGGGCACTCTATATTGTAGGTTTCAATGAACCACCTCACGGCTTCCAATGCTTCTACCTGAGGGATATTACTGTAAAGGGCCTCAATGTCCATTGTGACCAGGAATTGAGTGTCCCGGTCAAAATGGATTTGCTCAACTTTATTGATAATGTCAGTAGTATCCCTTATATATGATCTTATTTTAGGGACATGAGGGCGCAACAGAGCATCAACATATTTAGATAGTGCTTCTGTTGTAGATCCGATGGTGGTTACAATAGGCCTATAAGGCGGATCTATTGCGTTTTTGTGTATTTTTGGAATTCCATATATTGAGGCCATTTTAGGTTTTGTCACATTCAAAAAATCACATTCTTTCTCACATATGATCCCCTCTTCCAGGGCACGGGTGGTCAGATCCTTAATCATTTTGGATACCCTTCTAGTAGGATCCATTCGTATAGGTGTATAGTGTTCCTCATTAGATAGCATCGTTGTCATTTTTGCTACATATTGCTCAGTGTTCATGAGTACTATGCCTCCACCTTTGTCACAACCCTTTATAGTAATGTCCTTACTATTTTTAAGGGTGGACAAGGCTTGATATTCATCCCTGGAAAGATTGTACTTAGGTGTTGGGATAAATTTTGTGGCTGCCATCATTCTGTTAAATACCACATGTTCAAAAATGGCGATCTCTGGTCCTACCTGTTCTAACGTCGGGACAAAGGTTGAAGGAAGCGACAGGCCTGATTTATTAGGCACAGGGGGATCTTGTTGTTCCCGTCCTTCAAAAAATGCACGCAATCGTATCTTACGAAAGAATGAGATTAGATCTTGAAACAGTTCAAATCTATTAGCTTTTGTATGTGGGACGAAAGAAAGACCTTTCGTCAATAGAGATTCTGTCTGATGGTTAATCTCATAAGTGCTAAGATTGAAAATTGGTAACTGCTTTACTCGCGCCAGTAGTGGGCATGCCTCGTTACTAGGACCTGAGGATCGTCCTGGTATACATTCTGACCCTGTGGGTAGTTGTACGTTTGTTGGTAGTTGCCCCTTTGGCGTCGTTGATATCTGGGCCGCCATCTGGATCTTTGTCCCCCACGCCTGGCTAAAAAACCGGGACGTTCACCCCTACTGTTGCCTGCGACTCGTCGCCCCGAATTACCAGTTTGGTATTGGTCATAATTTTCCCCTTCGGAATCCGTAGTGTCAGAAAAAGTGACTACTTTTTTAGTAAATCTATCAGTCGAAGATTGGAATTGATCCTCATCTATTGGTTGTTGCTGGTAGAAATTATCTGCCAGGTATGGGTACATTCTCTCCTGACTAGTATATCTTATGTCTTTTTTGAGCTTTTCAGTCTTACGCTTCATCAAGTAATCATGATAAGATAACATCTCTCCTTCTACTTCCTCTAACTTTTTTTTGGCTTCCTCTATTGCTTGATTGTTCTTAATTTTGTTCTCCAATTCTTGGATTTCCTCCATTAATGCCTGTATCATCTCCTTTGATGTTTCAACTATGAGGATCATGAGATCACGAGAACACCTATTGGCTATGTGGGACCAACGTTCAAGGAATTTCCTGATTTTAACAAAAAGACCTGGAATGTTTTTTACTCTCAGGCCTTGCGGAATGATTCCGGCTTTGAGATACTCTAACATGAAATGACCATGCATTTCTATCCGTTTTGTTTTTTTCTTTAATGAAGTTAATTTAATGAAGTCTTCAGAACCTAAGGAGCTAGTTGTTTGTGCTGCTTGGCCCCCTAGGGCAAAATCCCCCAGTAGTGAGGCAAGATCTTCATCTGTAAAACCAAATGTTTGTAACTTATCCATTTTGTGATAAATGAACAACCAAGGATTGCTAGGGGTATAAAGATAAGATTCTATCCAAACAGTGTCTAAAAAAACTCAAAGGTTTGTATGATCTTTCTATTGATGTATAAATGAGATGACTGTATTGTACATGTTAAAAAATGCACTTGTAATAACTATATACAACAGACATTCACACTGCCCCACATGGACTGGCCATGGAGAAATAATTTGCAACATAACAAGGGTACCCCTAATTTAGTTTCCTATCTCAGGGTTTTAAAGTAAATAATACTGAAAAAATATATATAGGAAACCATCATTAAAATACTTGTAGTGATGTACAAATTGATCAATATCCAGAATCAAACATAACTATCACACTTAGAAATTGATTTGAAAATTCATTCTTTAATATTTTTGTAAACTTATATACTTTTTTTGGCTTTTCTTTTCCCTTATTAATCTAACACATAATTTGTGTGTGTATCAATGTAGCTTCCTAACACAATGTAACTAAATTGTTCTAAATTAATCTATGATTTACAATTTGTCAAACATTTTATGTTTTCAATCGTGTTACAAAAAATCACAAAAGATTACTGCATAATAAACATGGCTATTTTTCTCTATTCCAGTCTACGCGCGTTTCGGCGATCAGCCTTCTTCAGGCAGCCATGATATTCAAGAAATCCTAAAGCATAATAAAGAAAAAGAATAATCTATAACCAAATGTACATCTCCACAATTTCAAGTGCATATTATATTAAAAATGGCCCTAAGTCGGCCCTATACATATATACATTTATTACATTTATATACATTTCATATCTATGTTCCTATTTACATATTGATTTTATTAAAACAACAGTCATCATCACTATACAAAAAACATGTCTATGTCAAAATCAAAAGATACGATTTTAAACCATTCTAACGTTTTACTTTTTATAACATCATAGTTGCACCTATAGCGCCTAATGATCCAGTAAGGGTGATGAACACTCTCATATCAGTATAACCCATAATGCCCAATGACACAGTAAAGATATCGAACAATCTCATAATAGTACCACCCTTACTGTCTAATGGTCCAGTAACAATAAAGTCTCATATAGGTCACTTCCTGTGCTTCATATAACTGGAGACTTCAACACAACAATTAAAATAAACCAAAATCCTAGCTTGGTATCGTAGTGGGCTGCGAGTGTTACCTGATTCTTAATGGATATGCCTGCTAACAAGGTTCCCTCTGTATAACGGACGTTATATCCAATGCTCTATCCTCGGTTGTGTATATATGCGTCAGCGTGATCTGTGGTTAAACGTTGCTATGGCAGTTATTTAAAACCCTACCATAGATACACTGGAATGCGACCGATAAGACAAATTAGCATGAAGTTTGTCAGAGGGAAATAAAACTTAAAACTTGAAGCTACATATCCGGATTATTGAAAAACACATTTACTCACGCTAAGAAGTTATTATGCGCATTTATTCAGAGCTTATCCGGTTTGCGCGTTGTTCAGAGCTTTTCCGTATCAGCGGGGGAGTACGTTTTGAACGATTCCTACAGTGACCTGTAGCGTGTTGTCACGGGTTCTAATTGGAAACATATAAATAGGTTGATGCTAATGCGTAAGAGAAAGATATTCAAGCCTCGTTTTTATTGTGTGGATTTTATCCCAAGCGCTAATTATATCTTACCCGGTTAGTTTGTCCTTTTCGTTTCACGCGACTTATTTCATCTCAGCGCTATATTGTATCAGCGACCCAATTAAAGGTTTATAGTCAGGCCCAGCCGAACCTAGGAACATATAATTAAAATGAATCAGTATGCTCCACTAACTAAAATTCTCAATTGACGCGTTACACTTGAAAAGCCGAGCTAAAACGCCGAGGTTATCACATTACACTCACCTCGCCATCTGAGTCCTTTCTCCCCGTTGCCAGCAAATCATTAAGGTAGAAAGGGGACTAGACATCAAAACGCTCCATATATACTCTGATTCGCTTAGTGATTGGTCAATTCCCTATGACATCGACCTTTTGGTGGAGTGATAATAGATCCTCCATTTAGCCGATAAAGAGGTTTAACAATAATATGTGGAGGTAACAATTTCTTTTTTTAATGCGCCCAAAGCGTTATTGTTAGTTAATAAAAGACTTTTTGGTGGAAAGATAATAGATCCTCCATTTAGCCGATAAAGAGGCTTAACAATAATATGTGGGGGTAACAATTTGTTTTTAATGCGCCCCAAGCGTTATTGTTAGTTAATAAAACGCTTATAGAAAAACCTCCAGTTACATGGATTCGGTAATAAAACGCTTATAGTAAAACCTTCAGTTACATGGATTCGGAGACCCATCCGTTCACAGCAATAACTATGAACGATGATTTAACATCAGTGTCAGAGGGGCGTCCACTATGTAGTGTGACCTTAGTTGTTATATCGTATGGCTTGGCTCCATGGTATCTCACTATTCAATCCTCTCTTATAAGCGTCTAGAGAGAAAATCCAAAACACTTCTCTCCTTTTGCGAATCTCAGTGCCTTGAGTCCCATTAGTGTTGATTTTTTCAAGAATCAGCCATTTTATGTCTGAATAAATGCGCATAATAACTTCTTAGCGTGAGTAAATGTGTTTTTCAATAATCCGGATATGTAGCTTCAAGTTTTAAGTTTTATTTCCCTCTGACAAACTTCATGCTAATTTGTCTTATCGGTCGCATTCCAGTGTATCTATGGTAGGGTTTTAAATAACTGCCATAGCAACGTTTAACCACAGATCACGCTGACGCATATATACACAACCGAGGATAGAGCATTGGATATAACGTCCGTTATACAGAGGGAACCTTGTTAGCAGGCATATCCATTAAGAATCAGGTAACACTCGCAGCCCACTACGATACCAAGCTAGGATTTTGGTTTATTTTAATTGTTGTGTTGAAGTCTCCAGTTATATGAAGCACAGGAAGTGACCTATATGAGACTTTATTGTTACTGGACCATTAGACAGTAAGGGTGGTACTATTATGAGATTGTTCGATATCTTTACTGTGTCATTGGGCATTATGGGTTATACTGATATGAGAGTGTTCATCACCCTTACTGGATCATTAGGCGCTATAGGTGCAACTATGATGTTATAAAAAGTAAAACGTTAGAATGGTTTAAAATCGTATCTTTTGATTTTGACATAGACATGTTTTTTGTATAGTGATGATGACTGTTGTTTTAATAAAATCAATATGTAAATAGGAACATAGATATGAAATATAAATGTAATAAATGTATATATGTATAGGGCCGACTTAGGGCCATTTTTAATATAATATGCACTTGAAATTGTGGAGATGTACATTTGGTTATAGATTATTCTTTTTCTTTATTATGCTTTAGGATTTCTTGAATATCATGGCTGCCTGAAGAAGGCTGATCGCCGAAACGCGCGTAGACTGGAATAGAGAAAAATAGCCATGTTTATTATGCAGTAATCTTTTGTGATTTTTTGTAACACGATTGAAAACATAAAATGTTTGACAAATTGTAAATCATAGATTAATTTAGAACAATTTAGTTACATTGTGTTAGGAAGCTACATTGATACACACACGAATTATGTGTTAGATTAATAAGGGAAAAGAAAAGCCAAAAAAAGTATATAAGTTTACAAAAATATTAAAGAATGAATTTTCAAATCAATTTCTAAGTGTGATAGTTATGTTTGATTCTGGATATTGATCAATTTGTACATCACTACAAGTATTTTAATGATGGTTTCCTATATATATTTTTTCAATGTCAGGAATGTCATGTCTTTTAATGGAATGTCAGGAATGTCATGTCTTTTAATGGAATGTCTGGAATGTCATGTCTTGGAATGGAATATCAGGAATGTCATGTCTTGGAATGGAATGTCAGGAATGTCATGTCTTTCAATGGAATGTCAGGAATGTCGTCTCTTTTAATGGAATGTCATGTCTTGGAATGGAATGTCAGGAATGTCATGTCTTTTAATGGAATGTCAGGAATGTAGTGTCTTAGAATGGAATGTCATGTCTTGGAACGGAATGTCATGTCTTGGAATAGAATGTCAGGAATGTCATGTCTTTTAATGGAATGTCAGGAATGTCATGTCTTTTAATGGAATGTCAGGAATGTCGTGTCTTTTAATGGAATGTCAGGAATGTCGTGTCTTTTAATGGAATGTCATGTCTTGAAATGGAATGTCAGGAATGTCATGTCTTTTAATGGAATGTCAGGAATGTCATGTCTTTTAATGGAATGTCAGGAATGTCGTGTCTTTTAATGGAATGTCAGGAATGTCATGTCTTTTAATGGAATGTCAGGAATGTCATGTCTTTTAATGGAATGTCTGGAATGTCATGTCTTGGAATGGAATTTCAGGTATGTCATGTCTTTTAATGGAATGTCAGGAATGTCATGTATTTTAATGGAATGTCAGGAATGTCGTGTCTTTTAATGGAATGTCAGGAATGTCATGTCTTAGAATGGAATGTCATGTATTGGAATGGAATGTCAGGAATGTCATGTCTTTTAATGGATTGTCTGGAATGTCATGTCTTGGAATGGAATGTCAGGAATGTCATGTCTTTTAATGGAATGTCAGGAATGTCATGTCTTGGAATGGAATGTCAGGAATGTCATGTCTTTTAATGGAATGTCAGGAATGTCATGTCAGGAATGTCATGTCTTTTATTGGAATGTCAGGAATGTCATGTCTTTTAATGGAATGTCATGTCTTTTAATGGAATGTCAGGAATGTCGTGTCTTTTAATGGAATGTCAGGAATGTCATGTCTTTTAGTGGAATATCATATCTTTTAATGGAATGTCAGGAATGTCATGTCTTTTAATGGAATGTCAGGAATGTCATGTCTTTTAATGGAATCTCAGGAATGTCGTGTCTTTTAATGGAATGTCAGGAATGTCGTGTCTTGGAATGGAATGTCAGGAATGTCATGTCTTTTAATGGAATGTCAGGAATGTCGTGTCTTTTAATGGAATGTCAGGAATGTCATGTCTTGGAATGGAATGTTAGGAATATCGTGTCTTTTAATGGAATGTCAGTAATGTCATGTCTTGGAATGGAATGTCAGGAATGTCATGTCCTTTAATGGAATGTCAGGAATGTCGTGTCTTTTAATGGAATGTCAGGAATGTCATGTCTTAGAATGGAATGTCATGTCTTAGAATGGAATGTCAGGAATGTCATGTCTTTTAATGGAATGTCAGGAATGTCGTGTCTTTTAATGGAATGTCAGGAATGTCATGTCTTGGAATGGAATGTCAGGAATGTCATGTCTTTTAATGGAATGTCAGGAATGGCATGTCTTAGAATGGAATGTCATGTCTTGGAATGTCATGTCTTTTAATGGAATGTCATGGAATGTCAGGAATGTCATGTCTTTTAATGGAATGTTGTCTTTTAATGGAATGTCAGGAATGTCATGTCTTTTAATGGAATGTCTGGAATGTCATGTCTTGGAATAGAATGTCAGGAATGCCATGTCTTTTAATGGAATGTTAGAAATGTCGTGTCTTTTAATGGAATGTCAGGAATATCATGTCTTTTAATGGAATGTCAGGAATGTCATGTCTTTTAATGGAATGTCATGGAATGTCAGGAATGTCAAGTCTTTTAATGGAATGTCTGGAATGTCATGTCTTTTAATGGAATGTCGGGAATGTCATGTCTTTTAACAGAATGTCAGGAATGTCAGGAATGTCATGTCTTTAAATGGAATGTCATGTCATGTCTTTTAATGTCAGGAATGTCATGCCTTTTATTGAATGTCTGGAATGTCATGTCTTTTAATGGAATGTCTGGAATGTCATGTCTTTTAATGGAATGTCATGTCTTTTAATGGAATGTCTGGAATGTCATGTCTTTTAATGGAATGTCTGGAATGTCATGTCTTTTAATGGAATGTCGTGTCTTTTAATGGAATGTCTGGAATGTCATGTCTTTTAATGGAATGTCATGTCTTTTAATGGAATGTCTGGAATGTCATGTTTTTTAATGGAATGTCAGGAATGTCGTGTCTTTTAATGGAATGTCAGGAATGTCGTGTCTTTTAATGGAATGTCAGGAATGTCATGTCTTTTAATGGAATGTCAGGAATGTCATGTCAGGAATGTCATGTCTTTTATTGGAATATCAGGAATGTCATGTCTTTTAATGGAATGTCATGTCTTTTAATGGAATATCAGGAATGTTGTGTCTTTTAATGGAATGTCAGGAATGTCATGTCTTTTAATGGAATGTCAGGAATGTCATGTCTTGGAATGGAATGTCAGGAATGTCGTGTCTTTTAATGGAATGTCAGGTCTTAGAATGGAATGTCATGTCTTGGAATGTCATGTCTTTTAATGGAATGTCATGGAATGTCAGGAATATCATGTCTTTTAATGGAATGTCAGGAATGTCATGTCTTTTAATGGAATGTCATGTCTTGGAAAGGAATGTCATGTCTTTTAATGGAATGTCAGGAATGTCGTGTCTTTTAATGGAATGTCTGGAATGTTATGTCTTTTAATGGAATGTCTGGAATGTCATGTCTTTGAATGGAATGTCATGGAATGTCAGGAATGTCATGTCTTTTAATGGAATGTCTGGTCTTTTAATGGAATGTCAGGAATGTCATGTCTTTTAATGGAATGTCAGGAATGTCATGTCTTTTAATGGAATGTCTGGAATGTCATGTCTTGGAATGGAATGTCAGGAATGTCATGTCTTGGAATGGAATGTCAGGAATGTCATGTCTTTCAATGGAATGTCAGGAATTTCGTGTCTTTTAATGGAATGTCATGTCTTGGAATGGAATGTCAGGAATGTCATGTCTTTTAATGGAATGTCAGGAATGTCGTGTCTTAGAATGGAATGTCATGTCTTGGAATAGAATGTCATGTCTTGGAATGGAATGTCAGGAATATCATGTCTTTTAATGGAATGTCAGGAATGTCATGTCTTTTAATGGAATGTCAGGAATGTCGTGTCTTTTAATGGAATGTCATGTCTTGAAATGGAATGTCAGGAATGTCATGTCTTTTAATGGAATGTCAGGAATGTCATGTCTTTTAATGGAATGTCAGGAATGTCATGTCTTTTAATGGAATGTCAGGAATGTCATGTCTTTTAATGGAATGTCGTGTCTTTTAATGGAATGTCAGGAATGTCATGTCTTAGAATGGAATGTCATGTCTTGGAATGGAATGTCATGTCTTGTAATGGATTGTCAGGAATGTTGTGTCTTTTAATGGAATGTCAGGAATGTTGTGTCTTTTAATGGAATGTCAGGAATGTCATGTCTTTTAATGGAATGTCAGGAATGTCATGTCAGGAATGTCATGTCTTTTATTGGAATTTCAGGAATGTCATGTCTTTTAATGGAATGTCATGTCTTTTAATGGAATGTCAGGAATGTCGTGTCTTTTCGTGGAATGTCAGGAATGTCATGTCTTTTAATGGAATGTCATGTCTTTTAATGGAATGTCAGGAATGTCATGTCTTGGAATGGAATGTCAGGAATGTCGTGTCTTTTAATGGAATGTCAGGTCTTAGAATGGAATGTCATGTCTTGGAATGTCATGTCTTTTAATGGAATGTCATGGAATGTCAGGAATGTCATGTCTTTTAATGGAATGTCAGGAATGTCATGTCTTTTAATGGAATGTCATGTCTTAGAAAGGAATGTCATGTCTTTTAATGGAATGTCAGGAATGTCGTGTCTTTTAATGGAATGTCTGGAATGTCATGTCTTTTAATGGAATATCTGAAATGTCATGTCTTTGAATGGAATGTCATGGAATGTCAGGAATGTCATGTCTTTTAATGGAATGTCTGGTCTTTTAATTGAATGTCAGGAATGTCATGTCTTTTAATGGAATGTCAGGAATGTCATGTCTTTTAATGGAATGTCTGGAATGTCATGTCTTGGAATGGAATGTCAGGAATGTCATGTCTTGGAATGGAATGTCAGGAATGTCATGTCTTTCAATGGAATGTCAGGAATGTCGTGTCTTTTAATGGAATGTCATGTCTTGAAATGGAATGTCAGGAATGTCGTGTCTTTTAATGGAATGTCAGGAATGTCATGTCTTTTAATGGAATGTCAGGAATGTCATGTCTTTTAATGGAATGTCTGGAATGTCATGTCTTGGAATGGAATTTCAGGAATGTCATGTCTTTTAATGGAATGTCAGGGATGTCATGTATTTTAATGGAATGTCAGGAATGTCGTGTCTTTTAATGGAATGTCAGGAATGTCATGTCTTAGAATGGAATGTCATGTATTGGAATGGAATGTCAGGAATGTCATGTCTTTTAATGGAATGTATCGAATGTCATGTCTTGGAATGGAATGTCAGGAATGGCATGTCTTTTAATGGAATGTCAGGAATGTCATGTCTTGGAATGGAATGTCAGGAATGTCATGTCTTTTAATGGAATGTCAGGAATGTCATGTCAGGAATGTCATGTCTTTTATTGAAATGTCAGGAATGTCATGTCTTTTAATGGAATGTCATGTATTTTAATGGAATGTCAGGAATGTTGTGTCTTTTAATGGAATGTCAGGAATGTCATGTCTTTTAGTGGAATATCATGTCTTTTAATGGAATGTCAGGAATGTCGTGTCTTTTAATGGAATGTCAGGAATGTCTGGAATGTCGTGTCTTTTAATGGAATGTCAGGAATGTCATGTCTTGGAAAGGAATGTCAGGAATGTCATGTCTTTGAATGGAATGTCAGGAATATCATGTCTTTTAATGGAATGTCTGGAATGTCATGTCTTGGAATGGAATGTCAGGAATGTCATGTCTTGGAATGGAATGTCAGGAATATCATGTCTTTTAATGGAATGTCAGGAATGTCGTGTCTTTTAATGGAATGTCAGGAATGTCATGTCTTAATGGAATGTCAGGAATATCATGTCTTGGAATGTCATTTCTTTTAATGGAATGTCATGGAATGTCATGTCTTTTAATGGAATGTCATGGAATGTCATGTCTTTTAATGGAATGTCTGGAATGTCATGTCTTTTATGGAATGTCTGGAATGTCATGTCTTTTAATTGAATGTCATGGAATGTCAGGAATGTCATGTCTTTTAATGGAATGTCAGGAATGTCATGTCTTTTAATGGAATATCATGTCTTGGAAAGAAATGTCATGTCTTTTAATGGAATGTCAGGAATGTCGTGTCTTTTAATGGAATGTCTGGAATGTCATGTCTTTAATGGAATGTCTGGAATGTCATGTCTTTGAATGGAATGTCAGGAATGTCATGTCTTTTAATGGAATGTCTGGTCTTTTAATGGAATGTCAGGAATGTCGTGTCTTTTAATGGAATGTCTGGAATGTCATGTCTTGGAATGGAATGTCAGGAATGTCATGTCTTGGAATGGAATGTCAGGAATGTCATGTCTTTCAATGGAATGTCAGGAATGTCATGTCTTTTAATGGAATGTCATGTCTTGGAATGGAATGTCAGGAATGTCATGTCTTTTAATGGAATGTCAGGAATGTCGTGTCTTAGAATGGAATGTCATGTCTTGGAATGGAATGTCATGTCTTGGAATGGAATGTCAGGAATGTCATGTCTTTTAATGGAATGTCAGGAATGTCATGTCTTTTAATGGAATGTCAGGAATGTCGTGTCTTTTAATGGAATGTCAGGAATGTCGTGTCTTTTAATGGAATGTCATGTCTTGAAATGGAATGTCAGGAATGTCATGTCTTTTAATGGAATGTCAGGAATGTCATGTTTTTTAATGGAATGTCAGGAATGTCGTGTCTTTTAATGGAATGTCAGGAATGTCGTGTCTTTTAATGGAATGTCAGGAATGTCATGTCTTTTAATTGAATGTCTGGAATGTCATGTCTTGGAATGGAATTTCAGGAATGTCATGTCTTTTAATGGAATGTCAGGAATGTCATGTATTTTAATGGAATGTCAGGAATGTCGTGTCTTTTATTGGAATGTCAGGAATGTCATGTCTTAGAATGGAATGTCATGTATTGGAATGGAATGTCAGGAATGTCATGTCTTTTAATGGAATGTCTGGAATGTCATGTCTTGGAATGGAATGTCAGGAATGTCATGTCTTTTAATGGAATGTCTGGAATGTCATGTCTTGGAATGGAATGTCAGGAATGTCATGTCTTTTAATGGAATGTCAGGAATTTCATGTCTCGGAATGGAATATCAGGAATGTCATGTCTTTTAATGGAATGTCATGTCAGGAATGTCATGTCTTTTATTGGAATGTCAGGAATGTCATGTCTTTTAATGGAATGTCATGTCTTTTAATGGAATGTCAGGAATGTCGTGTCTTTTAATGGAATGTCATGAATGTCATGTCTTTTAGTGGAATATCATGTCTTTTAATGGAATGTCAGGAATGTCATGTCTTTTAATGGGATGTCAGGAATGTTGTGTCTTTTAATGGAATGTCAGGAATGTTGTGTCTTTTAATGGAATGTCAGGAATGTCGTGTCTTGGAATGGAATGTCAGGAATGTCATGTCTTTTAATGGAATCTCAGGAATGTTGTGTCTTTTAATGGAATGTCAAGAATGTCGTGTCTTGGAATGGAATGTCAGGAATGTCATGTCTTTTACTGGAATGTCAGGAATGTCGTGTCTTTTAATGGAATGTCAGGAATGTCATGTCTTGGAATGGAATGTCAGGAATGTCGTGTCTTTTAATGGAATGTCAGGAATGTCATGTCTTGGAATGGAATGTCAGGAATGTCATGTCCTTTAATGGAATGTCAGGAATGTCGTGTCTTTTAATGGAATGTCAGGAATGTCATGTCTTGGCATGGAATGTCAGGAATGTCATGTCTTGGAATGGAATGTCAGGAATGTCATGTCTTTTAATGGAATGTCAGGAATGTCGTGTCTTTTAATGGAATGTCAGGAATGGCATGTCTTAGAATGGAATGTCATGTCTTGGAATGTCATGTCTTTTAATGGAATGTCATGGAATGTCAGGAATGTCATGTCTTTTAATGGAATGTTGTCTTTTAATGGAATGTCAGGAATGTCATGTCTTTTAATGGAATGTCTGGAATGTCATGTCTTGGAATGGAATGTCAGGAATGCCATGTCTTGGAATGGAATGTCAGGAATGCCATGTCTTTTAATGGAATGTCAGGAATGTTGTGTCTTTTAATGGAATGTCAGGAATATCATGTCTTTTAATGGAATGTTAGGAATGTCATGTCTTTTAATGGAATGTCATGGAATGTCAGGAATGTCATGTCTTTTAATGGAATGTCTGGAATGTCATGTCTTTTAATGGAATGTCTGGAATGTCATGTCTTTTAACGGAATGTCAGGAATGTCAGGAATGTCATGTCTTAGAATGAAATGTCATGTCTTGGAATGGAATGTCAGGAATGTCATGTCTTAGAATGGAATGTCATGTCTTGGAATGGAATGTCATGTCTTTTAATGGAATGTCAGGAATGTTGTGTCTTTTAATGGAATGTCAGTAATGTCGTGTCTTTTAATGGAATGTCAGGAATGTCATGTCTTTTAATGGAATGTCAGGAATGTCATGTCAGGAATGTCATGTCTTTTATTGGAATGTCAGGAATGTCATGTCTTTTAATGGAATGTCATGTCTTTTAATGGAATGTCAGGAATGTCAGGTCTTTTAATGGAATGTCAAGAATGTCATGTCTTTTAATGGAATGTTAGGAATGTCATGTCTTGGAATGGAATGTCACGAATGTCGTGTCTTTTAATGGAATGTCAGGTCTTAGAATGGAATGTCATGTCTTGGAATGTCATGTCTTTTAATGGAATGTCATGGAATGTCAGGAATGTCATGTCTTTTAATGGAATGTCAGGAATGTCATGTCTTTTAATGGAATGTCATGTCTTGGAAAGGAATGTCATGTCTTTTAATGGAATGTCAGGAATGTCGTGTCTTTTAATGGAATGTCAGGAATGTCATGTCTTTTAATGGAATGTCTGGAATGTCATGTCTTGGAATGGAATGTCAGGAATGTCATGTCTTGGAATGGAATGTCAGGAATGTCATGTCTTTCAATGGAATGTCAGGAATGTCGTCTCTTTTAATGGAATATCATGTCTTGGAATGGAATGTCAGGAATGTCATGTCTTTTAATGGAATATCAGGAATGTCGTGTCTTAGAATGGAATGTCATGTCTTGGAATGGAATGTCATGTCTTGGAATGGAATTTCAGGAATGTCAGGAATGTCATGTCTTTTAATGGAATGTCAGGAATGTCATGTCTTTTAATGGAATGTCAGGAATGTCGTGTCTTTTAATGGAATGTCAGGAATGTCGTGTCTTTTAATGGAATGTCATGTGTTGAAATGGAATGTCAGGAATATCATGTCTTTTAATGGAATGTCAGGAATGTCATGTCTTTTAATGGAATGTCAGGAATGTCGTGTCTTTTAATGGAATGTCAGGAATGTCGTGTCTTTTAATGGAATGTCAGGAATGTCATGTCTTTTAATGGAATGTCAGGAATGTCATGTCTTTTAATGGAATGTCTGGAATGTCATGTCTTGGAATGGAATTTCAGGAATGTCATGTCTTTTAATGGAATGTCAGGAATGTCATGTATTTTAATGGAATGTCAGGAATGTCGTGTCTTTTAATGGAATGTCAGGAATGTCATGTCTTAGAATGGATTGTCATGTATTGGAATGGAATGTCAGGAATGTCATGTCTTTTAATGGATTGTCTGGAATGTCATGTCTTGGAATGGAATGTCAGGAATGTCATGTCTTTTAATGGAATGTCAGGAATGTCATGTCTTGGAATGGAATGTCAGAAATGTCATGTCTTTTAATGGAATGTCAGGAATGTCATGTCAGGAATGTCATGTCTTTTATTGGAATGTCAGGAATGTCATGTCTTTTAATGGAATGTCATGTCTTTTAATGGAATGTCAGGAATGTTGTGTCTTTTAATGGAATGTCAGGAATGTCATGTCTTTTAGTGGAATATCATGTCTTTTAATGGAATGTCAGGAATGTCATGTATTTTAATGGAATGTCAGGAATGTTGTGTCTTTTAATGGAATGTCAGGAATGTCGTGTCTTGGAATGGAATGTCAGGAATGTCATGTCTTTTAATGGAATCTCAGGAATGTCGTGTCTTTTAATGGAATGTCAGGAATGTCGTGTCTTGGAATGGAATGTCAGGAATGTCATGTCTTTTAATGGAATGTCAGTAATGTCGTGTCTTTTAATGGAATGTCAGGAATGTCATGTCTTGGAATGGAATGTCAGGAATATCGTGTCTTTTAATGGAATGTCAGGAATGTCATGTCTTGGAATGGAATGTCAGGAATGTCATGTCCTTTAATGGAATGTCAGGAATGTCGTGTCTTTTAATGGAATGTCAGGAATGTCATGTCTTGGAATGGAATGTCAGGAATGTCATGTCTTGGAATGGAATGTCAGGAAAGTCATGTCTTTTAATGGAATGTCAGGAATGCCGTGTCTTTTAATGGAATGTCAGGAATGTCATGTCTTGGAATGGAATGTCAAGAATGTCATGTCTTGGAATGGAATGTCAGGAATGTCATGTCTTTTAATGGAATGTCAGGAATGGCATGTCTTAGAATGGAATGTCATGTCTTGGAATGTCATGTCTTTTAATGGAATGTCATGGAATGTCAGGAATGTCATGTCTTTTAATGGAATGTTGTCTTTAAATGGAATGTCAAGAATGTCATGTCTTTTAATGGAATGTCTGGAATGTCATGTCTTGGAATGGAATGTCAGGAATGCCCTGTCTTGGAATGGAATGTCAGGAATGCCATGTCTTTTATTGGAATGTCAGGAATGTTGTGTCTTTTAATGGAATGTCAGGAATATCATGTCTTTTAATGGAATGTCAGGAATGTCATGTCTTTTAATGGAATGTCATGGAATGTCAGGAATGTCATGTCTTTTAATGGAATGTCTGGAATGTCATGTCTTTTAATGGAATGTCTGGAATGTCATGTCTTTTAACGGAATGTCAGGAATGTCAGGAATGTCATGTCTTAGAATGGAATGTCATGTCTTGGAATGGAATGTCAGGAATGTCATGTCTTAGAATGGAATGTCATGTCTTGGAATGGAATGTCATGTCTTTTAATGGAATGTCAGGAATGTCGTGTCTTTTAATGGAATGTCAGGAATGTCGTGTCTTTTAATGGAATGTCAGGAATGTCATGTCTTTTAATGGAATGTCAGGAATGTCATGTCAGGAATGTCATGTCTTTTATTGGAATGTCAGGAATGTCATGTCTTTTAATGGAATGTCATGTCTTTTAATGGAATGTCAGGAATGTTGTGTCTTTTAATGGAATGTCAGGAATGTCATGTCTTTTAATGGAATGTTAGGAATGTCATGTCTTGGAATGGAATGTCACGAATGTCGTTTCTTTTAATGGAATGTCAGGTCTTAGAATGGAATGTCATGTCTTGGAATGTCATGTCTTTTAATGGAATGTCATGGAATGTCAGGAATGTCATGTCTTTTAATGGAATGTCAGGAATGTCATGTCTTTTAATGGAATATCATGTCTTGGAAAGAAATGTCATGTCTTTTAATGGAATGTCAGGAATGTCGTGTCTTTTAATGGAATGTCTGGAATGTCATGTCTTTAATGGAATGTCTGGAATGTCATGTCTTTGAATGGAATGTCAGGAATGTCATGTCTTTTAATGGAATGTCTGGTCTTTTAATGGAATGTCAGGAATGTCATGTCTTTTAATGGAATGTCTGGAATGTCATGTCTTGGAATGGAATATCAGGAATGTCATGTCTTGGAATGGAATGTCAGGAATGTCATGTCTTTCAATGGAATGTCAGGAATGTCGTGTCTTTTAATGGAATGTCATGTCTTGGAATGGAATGTCAGGAATGTCATGTCTTTTAATGGAATGTCAGGAATGTCGTGTCTTAGAATGGAATGTCATGTCTTGGAATGGAATGTCATGTCTTGGAATGGAATTTCAGGAATGTCATGTCTTTTAATGGAATGTCAGGAATGTCATGTCTTTTAATGGAATGTCAGGAATGTCGTGTCTTTTAATGGAATGTCAGGAATGTCGTGTCTTTTAATGGAATGTCATGTCTTGAAATGGAATGTCAGGAATGTCATGTCTTTTAATGGAATGTCAGGAATGTCATGTTTTTTAATGGAATGTCAGGAATGTCGTGTCTTTTAATGGAATGTCAGGAATGTCGTGTCTTTTAATGGAATGTCAGGAATGTCATGTCTTTTAATGGAATGTCTGGAATGTCATGTCTTGGAATGGAATTTCAGGAATGTCATGTCTTTTAATGGAATGTCAGGAATGTCATGTATTTTAATGGAATGTCAGGAATGTCGTGTCTTTTATTGGAATGTCAGGAATGTCGTGTCTTTTAATGGAATGTCAGGAATGTCATGTCCTAATGGAATGTCAGGAATATCATGTCTTGGAATGTCATTTCTTTTAATGGAATGTCATGGAATGTCATGTCTTTTAATGGAATGTCATGGAATGTCATGTCTTTTAATGGAATGTCTGGAATGTCATGTCTTTTATGGAATGTCTGGAATGTCATGTCTTTTAATTGAATGTCATGGAATGTCAGGAATATCATGTCTTTTAATGGAATGTCTGGAATGTCATGTCTTTTAATGGAATGTCTGGAATGTCATGTCTTTAAATGGAATGTCAGGAATGTCAGGAATGTCATGTCTTTAAATGGAATGTCATGTCATGTCTTTTAATGTCAGGAATGTCATGTCTTTTAATGGAATGTCTGGAATGTCTTGTCTTTTAATGGAATATCAGGAATGTCATGTCTTTTAATGGAATGTCATGGAATGTCAGGAATGTCATGTCTTTTAATGGAATGTCGTGTCTTTTAATGGAATGTCAGGAATGTCATGTCTTAGAATGGAATGTCATGTCTTGGAATGGAATGTCAGGAATGTCATGTCTTTTAATGGAATGTCAGGAATGTCATGTCTTTTAATAGAATGTCATGTCTTTTAACGGAATGTCAGGAATGTCATGTCTTTTAATGGAATGTCAGGAATGTCGTGTCTTTTAATGGAATGTCAGGAATGTCATGTCTTTAAATGGAATGTCAGGAATGTCATGTCAGGAATATCATGTCTTTTAATGGAATGTCAGGAATGTCATGTCTTTTAATGGAATGTCATGTCTTTTAATGGAATGTCAGGAATGTCGTGTCTTTTAATGGAATGTCAGTAATGTCGTGTCTTAGAATGGAATGTCAGGAATGTCATGTCTTTTAATGGAATGTCAGGAATGTCATGTCTTAGAATGGAATGTCATGTCTTAGAATGGAATGTCAGGAATGTCGTGTCTTTTAATGGAATGTCAGGAATGTCATGTCTTTTAATGGAATGTCAGGAATGTCGTGTCTTGGAATGGAATGTCAGGAATGTCATGTCTTTCAATGGAATGTCAGGAATGTCGTGTCTTTTAATGGAATGTCATGTCTTGGAATGGAATGTCAGGAATGTCATGTCTTTTAATGGAATGTCAGGAATGTCGTGTCTTAGAATGGAATGTCATGTCTTGGAATGGAATGTCATGTCTTGGAATGGAATTTCAGGAATGTCATGTCTTTTAATGGAATGTCAGGAATGTCATGTCTTTTAATGGAATGTCAGGAATGTCATGTCTTTTAATGGAATGTCATGTCTTTTAATGGAATGTCAGGAATATCGTGTCTTTTAATGGAATGTCAGGAATGTCGTGTCTTAAAATGGAATGTCAGGAATGTCATGTCTTTTAATGAAATGTCAGGAATGTCATGTCTTAGAATGGAATGTCATGTCTTAGAATGGAATGTCAGGAATGTCGTGTCTTTTAATGGAATGTCAGGAATGTCATGTCTTTTAATGGAATGTCAGGAATGTAGTGTCGTTTAATGGAATGTCAGGAATGTCATGTCTTGGAATGGAATGTCAGGAATGTCGTGTCTTTTAATGGAATGTCAGGTCTTGGAATGTCATGTCTTTTAATGGAATGTCATGGAATGTCAGGAATGTCATGTCTTTTAATGGAATGTCAGGAATGTCATGTCTTTTAATGGAATGTCATGTCTTGGAAAGGAATGTCATGTCTTTTAATGGAATGTCAGGAATGTCATGTCTTTTAATGGAATGTCAGGAATGTCGTGTCTTTTAATGGAATGTCTTGAATGTCATGTCTTTTAATGGAATGTCTGGAATGTCATGTCTTGGAATTGAATGTCATGGAATGTCATGTCTTTTAATGGAATGTCTGGTCTTTTAATGGAATGTCAGGAATGTCATGCCTTTTAATGGAATGTCAGGAATGTCATGTTTTTTAATGGAATGTCTGGAATGTCATGTCTTGGAATGGAATGTCAGGAATGTCATGTCTTTTAATGGAATGTCAGGAATGTCGTGTCTTTTAATGGAATGTCAGGAATGTCATGTCTTAGAATGGAATGTCATGTCTTGGAATGGAATGTCAGGAATGTCATGTCTTTTAATGGAATGTCATGGAATGTCAGGAATGTCATGTCTTTTAATGGAATGTCTGGAAGGTCATGTCTTTTAATGGAATGTCTGGAATGTCATGTCTTGGAATGGAATGTCAGGAATGTCATGTCTTTTAATGGAATGTCAGGAATGTCATGTCTTTTAATGGAATGTCAGGAATGTTGTGTCTTTTAATGGAATGTCGGGAATGTCGTGTCTTTTAATGGAATGTCATGTCTTGGAATGGAATGTCATGTCTTTTAATGGAATGTCTGGAATGTCATGTCTTGGAATGGAATGTCAGGAATGTCATGTCTTTTAAAGGAATGTCAGGAATGTCGTGTATTTTAATGGAATGTCATGGAATGTCATGTCTTTTAATGGAATGTCAGGAATGTCATGTCTTGGAATGGAATGTCAGGAATGTCGTGTGTTTTAATAGAATGTCAGGAATGTCATGTCTTTTAATGGAATGTCAGTAATGTCGTGTCTTTTAATGGAATGTCGGGAATGTCGTGTCTTTTAATGGAATGTCATGTCTTGGAATGGAATGTCATGTCTTTTAATGGAATGTCTGGAATGTCGTGTCTTTTAATGGAATGTCAGGAATGTCGTGTCTTTTAATGGAATGTCAGGAATGTCATGTCTTGGAATGGAATATCAGGAATATCGTGTCTTTTAATGGAATGTCAGGAATATCATGTCTTAGAATGGAATGTATATGTCAGGAATGTCATGTCTTAGAATGGAATGTCATGTCTTGGAATGGAATGTCATGTCTTGGAATGGAATGTCAGGAATGTCATGTCTTGGAATGGAATGTCAGGAATGTCATGTCTTTTAATGGAATGTCAGGAATGTCATGTCTTTTAATGGAATGTCTGGAATGTCATGTCTTGGAATGGATTGTCAAGAATGTCATGTCTTTTAATGGAATGTCTTGGAATGTCATGTCTTTTAATGGAATGTCAGGAATGTCATGTCTTTTAATGGAATGTCATGTCTTGGAATGGAATGTCAGGAATGTTGTGTCTTTGAATGGAATGTCAGGAATTTCGTGTCTTTTAATGGAATGTCAGGAATGTCATGTCTTTTAATGGAATGTCATGTCTTGGAATGGAATGTCAGGAATATCATGTCTTTTAATGGAATGTCAGGAATGTCATGTCTTTTAATGGAATGTCAGGAATGTCATGTCTTTTAATGGAATGTCAGGAATGTCGTGTCTTTTAATGGAATGTCAGGAATGTCATGTCTTTTAATGGAATGTCTTGGAATGTCAGGAATGTCATGTCTTTTAATGGAATGTCAGGAATGTCATGTCTTTTAATGGAATGTCATGTCTTTTAATGGAATGTCAGGAATGTCGTGTCTTTTAATAGAATGTCAGGAATGTCGTGTCTTTTAATGGAATGTCATGTCTTGGAATGGAATGTCAGGAATGTCATGTCTTTTAATGGAATGTCTGGAATGTCATGTCTTTTAATGGAATGTCTGGAATGTCATGTCTTGGAATGGAATGTCAGGAATGTCATGTCTTTTAATGGAATGTCATGTAATGTCAGGAATGTCATGTCTTTTAATGGAATGTCAGGAATGTAGTCTTTTAATGGAATGTCAGGTCTTTTAATGGAATGTCTGGAATGTCGTCTTTTAATGGAATGTCTGGAATGTCATGTCTTGGAATGGAATGTCAGAAATGTCATGTCTTTTAATGGAATGTCAGGAATGTCATGTCTTTTAATGGAATGTCTGGAATGTCATGTCTTTTAATGGAATGTCTGGAATGGCATATCTTGGAATGGAATGTCAGGAATGTCATGTCTTTTAATGGAATGTCAGGAATTTCGTGTCTTTTAATGCAATGTCATGTCTTGGAATGGAATGTCAGGAATGTCATGTCTTTTATTGGAATGTCAGGAATGTCATGTCTTAGAATGGAATGTCATGTCTTTGAATGGAATGTCAGGAATGTCATGTCTTTTAATGGAATGTCTGGAATGTCATGTCTTTTATTGGAATGTCTGGAATGTCATGTCTTGGAATGGAATGTCAGGAATGTCATATCTTTTAATGGAATGTCAGGAATGTCATGTATTTTAATGGAATGTCATGGAATGTCATGTCTTTTAATGGAATGTCAGGAATGTCATGTCTTGGAATGGAATGTCAGGAATGTCGTGTGTTTTAATGGAATGTCAGGAATGTCATGTCTTTTAATGGAATGTCATGGAATGTCATGTCTTTTAATGGAATGTCAGCAATGTCATGTCTTTTAATGGAATGTCAGGAATGTCATGTCTTTTAATGGAATGTCATGTCTTTTAATGGGATGTCTGGAATGCCGTGTGTTTTAATGGAATGTCAGGAATGTCATGTCTTAGAATGGAATGTCATGTCTTGGAATGGAATGTCAGGAATGTCATGTCTTAATGGAATGTCAGGAATGTCATGTCTTTTAATGGAATGTCAGGAATGTAATTTCTTTTAATGGAATGTCATGGAATGTCATGTCTTTTAATGGAATGTCAGCAATGTCATGTCTTTTAATGGAATGTCATGAATGTCATGTCTTTTAATGGAATGTCATGTCTTTTAATGGGATGTCTGGAATGTCATGTCTTTTAATGGAATGTCAGGAATGTCGTGCCTTTTAATGGAATGTCAGGAATGTCATGTCTTAGAATGGAATGTCATGTCTTGGAATGGAATGTCAGGAATGTCATGTCTTAATGGAATGTCAGCAATGTTATGTCTTGGAATAGAATGTCAGGAATGTCATGTCTTTTAATGGAATGTCAGGAATGTTGTGTCTTTTAATGGAATGTCAGGAATGTCATGTCTTAGAACGGAATGTCATGTCTTGGAATGAAATGTCAGGAATGTCATGTCTTTTAATGGAATGTCAGGAATGTCATGTCTTTTAATGGAATGTCATTTCTTGGAATGGAATGTCAGGAATGTCATGTCTTTTAATGGAATGTCAGGAATGTCATGTCTTTTAATGGAATGTCAGGAATGTCATGTCTTTTAATGGAAATGGAATGTCAGGAATGTCATATATTTTAATGGAATGTCATGTCTTTTAATGGAATGTCAGGAATGTCATGTCTTTTAATGGAATGTCAGGAATGTCATGTCATAGAATGGAATGTCAGGAATGTCATGTCTTGGAATGGAATGTCAGGAATGTTGTGTCTTTTATTGGAATGTCAGGAATGTCATGTCTTTTAATGGAATGTCATGTCTTGGAATGGAATGTCATGTCTTGGCATGGAATGTCAGTCATGTCATGTCAGTCATGTCATGCCATGGAATGTCCGGAATGTCATGGAATATCAGGAATGTCAGGAATGTCATGTCTTTTAATGGAATGTCAGGTATGTCATGTCTTTTAATGGAATGTCAGTCATGTCATGGAATGTCAGGAATGTCATGTCTTTTAATAGAAAGTCAGGAATGTCATGTCTTTTAATGGAATGTCAGGAATGTCACGAATGCCATGACTTTTAATGGAATGTCAGGAATGTCATGGAATGTCATGTCTTTTAATGGCAGCCAGTCATCACCGCGACCCACAGCAAACAAAATGGAGGGCACAACTGTTTCCCCTGAGGGGAACGAGACACGGGAGAAGCAGGGGAGAAAAACGGTACATTGATAAGAAGAAAAGACAACTACCTGCTCTCCCGTGTCAAAACTGTTAAATGTGTCTGTCCATGGAGTCAGAGGAGAGACGCTGCCGCTCTGCAATGAGAAAGGTCACGGCCGATGCACGGAGCCTCAAGGAATGGTGGCCATCTTGTGGCGGCCCAAGCCAAGCCCCCATAAACCTCAATTTGACAGCATAAAAGTATGGCAGCCTTAAAGTAGTAGAGATGCTTTTGTAACAAGGACATGGTCTCTGGATTATTCACTTTAATTTGGCATTTATAGATGCGGGGGCTGGAATTCAGGAAATCCCAGGCAGCAAGGAGGTCTGGCAAGCTGCAGTTGAAAATATCAACCTCCCTAGCAGTCTGCATTCAGGTCAACTCGCAAAGCACGGATGTCAACTCTTTCCTAAGTCTGACAATTTAAAACAGTCCATTCAGTCCATTATCAGTTCCTTCACTTAAACTGCTCCATCGATTGTCAATTCCCTCACTGTTGTAATATGAAGGCTGATGATCTCCACAGGTTTACTAAAATATTTGGGTTGAAGCTTTTTTTCCCCTCATTTTTATCGATGGTCAGTCGTTGGTGCAAAAAGCTCAACTATAACAAAATACGAAGATGGCATTAAATGCAGGCTGCAGAGAAAAACAAGAAAAGTAACTGTAAAGCGCATGGCTCCTTTGCCAGCAAGAAAGGTTTAAGTTGTGTGTCTCCTCCTGTCTCAGTCAGCTCCTGGAAGAGGCAGAAAGGAGCTGGGGGAGGGAAGGAAGGGTTCGGGGAGGAGGCTTTAACAAGGGTGGCCGCGCGGACGCATAACAAAAACAAGGAAAAAAAATCACGAAAGTAAAAGCGACCGCGAGACAGACAAATGTAAACTAGCGCGGCCACGCTAATTAGAAACAGATGGCACCTGTGCGCTGCTGCTCGCTCCCACAAGGTGGAAGCCGCCACACGCTCGAGTGTTAGAAAAGTGCAGACCGATTCCAAAAGGTCATCTCCTAGTGCAGCGCATGTGCGCTGCGCTAGGCTCGACCTAAAAATGAATAAGGAATGAAAGGTGTGGAATAATTAAGAGGCAAAAATTGTCAAACAAGAACAAGAAAAAGTGGAATGGTCAAAAGAGTTGAGATTGTGTGAACAAAAAACACAATATAAAGAGAACAAGCCAAGCAATTCATATTCCATTATAAAAAGTGTGATAATGAAAGATACACCCATCAGGATGCTAGGTCACTTATGCTATTGAAAATCCTGAGCCTGTGGGCGAAAGTATGTAATGGGAATACACATGCTCGTGTGACATTCATCTTGGGATGGCTTTGCTTAAGGCATAAGGAAAAAAACAAGATTGCTGCTACCCATGGGTGTGCAGGTGCACACATCAGTGGCCATCTTAAAACTGCTTCAAAACCATTTATAAACAGTGACCCTCTGATACAATGCTGGTGGTGATGGGAGCATTAAGGAGGTGTGGTGTTCAAGCCGGTGCAGGATAGGGTGTATTCGTTAATAAACGCTATCCTACCTTTCCTTCGCTAGCCAGCCGCTTTCATTGATTGCAGGCGGCGGCGGGCGCCATCTTGGGTGAGGGCTGGGGCTGCGCTCTAGTCGCGCTGGCCTCCCAACCTCCTCACAGCCTATAAATGGGCCTAATAACAGACGGCGCAGCGGGCTGGCGCAGCGGGCGCGCGCCGAAGCCGCGCCAAAGCCAAGCCCGTCTGCGCCCGTCCGCGGCCGGACACGGCCCAGGGCCATAACCCCTGGTCCCCGACTGCTGTACTCATCTCTGTACTTAAGAGAGCTGAATCCTGGTAAAACTCATAAGGATTGTACCCCCGTCCCTCTCACTGTTGGGAGGGACACTAGCCACCCCCCATGTCCAGGCTGTGGCTACCAACTTTCTCATTCCCACCCTCTAGCCCATCTAGATCCTAATTATATCTCGTCACACGTTCCAGACAATGCTCCTTCGCATGGCTGTCGAGCCGCGCTTATCAACACGCGCTCACTTCCTTGCCACAGTTTTCACATCAAGGAGTTTATCATCGCCCATAACCTAGATTTACTGTTCGCTACTGAGACATGGGCAGATGCCGGCTCTGGTCCGGATTTTTGCGACGCTATCCCAGATGGATATAGCGTTGCTAGACATGATAGGCCCATAGGAAGAGGTGGTGGCCTTGCAATTATCTACAAGGACAAATACCGGACCACACTCGATCCTATAAACTCTGCTAATTGTGAGTCAGCTGCCTTTGCGATCAGCATTAACCCCAAACAAGCCCTAAAGGGTATAATATTATACCGACCCCCTGGCCCTCGTAGCGCCTTCCTCTCCACTCTCTCTGACCTAAATGACAATGTTGTCGGCTCAGAAAATTACACGATACTTGGAGACTTTAATTTTCATTTGGAAGAGAAGGATAATCTTGATACAATTCAACTAACGACTGACCTCGCTAATTTAGGACTTCACCAATTAGTCAAGGGCATTACACATCAAGCTGGACATACCCTTGATGGTCTGTTCACCAATGATCCTGACATCTCTGTGTTGGACATTATTCCCATCACGTGGTCAGACCACAGGGCTATTATATTTCAGCAAAATATACGGGCCCTACATTCTTCTCTTCCGAGACCCCGAACTAGGGTGGGGACACGTGCTTGGAAAAACGCTGACATTCCTCAGATGCTAGACTCCCTTGCCTCCTCCCATCCTCAGGGAGGAAATTCTTCAGCATTATCAGCTATAGATTTCCAAGATTGGATCCGAAGTACCGCCGATCTAGTGGCCCCAGAAAAACTCGCAAGACCTAACAGAGCATCTCCTTCGGCTGCCTGGTATAATGAAGATTTAAGACTCCATCGCCAACACTGTAGGAATCTAGAAAGGCGATGGAGAAAAGTTTACTGCCCCACAGCCAGACAAATTTATAAAGATGCCCTTATGATTTACAAAAAGGCAATTGTGGCCCGAAAAACAGTCTTTTTTTCGGCACAAATTGAAACCGCTGCCAACTCTGCCAGAGAGCTGTTCTCCGTTGTTACGACCCTGTCCACCCCCTCCTCTGGCCCTGGGGTAGAGCCCTCACAGACCTTTTGTAATGATTTATCCACCTTCTTCACCACAAAGGTGGCAGATATATATGCTTCATTTGAAGGGGATACCAAAACTGAACACAGAGGCGGTAGTGTGAATGAGGTACCTTCTCATCATAATTATGACTCTTTCTTATGTTTTTCACCTGCCTCACTTGATGACGTTATCACCCTCATCTCATCCACTGAATCGGGTTCCCCTTTGGACCATTGCCCTCCTTCTGTGATGCAAAAACTCACAGAGGTGATTTCAAGCCCCCTTATGGAGATCTGCAACACTGCATTTCAGACAGGCCAATTTCCTAGTATATGGAAGAAGACTGTTATAAAACCCCTTCTGAAAAAACCCTCCCTAGACCCCACAGCCGTCGCCAGCTATAGACCCATTGCGTGTCTACCCTTTGCCGCCAAAGTATGCGAATCCATGATGAATAGACAGCTTTCACAGTTCATCGAGACCCACCAACTTCTCGATGAAACGCAGTTTGGCTTTAGGAAAGGGCATGGGACAGAGACCGCCCTGATTAAGGCCTCTGACGAGATCAGGGCAATCATGGATCAGGGGGGGGCGGCTGTCCTCATCCTTTTGGATTTGTCAGTGGCCTTTGACACGGTCGACCATGCCACCTTAGTCGACCGTGTCACAGCTCTGGGCATAAGCGGTCTGGCCAGGGATCTCATTTCATCTTTCCTGGCAGACCGTACCCAGACTGTAAGGCTGGGAGATTTCTATTCACCCACCTCTGCACTCCCTTGTGGAGTTCCACAAGGTTCCTCGCTAAGTCCCATGCTATTTAACATTTATGTAGCGGACTTAGCGAGGGTAATAAAGGCACATGGAGTACGGCTAACATCCTATGCAGATGACACCCAGCTGGTCCTGGGCATCCATAAGGACGGCTGCACTGTGGCAGCCAACTTCCAGAGAGCTATGCTTGAGGTCAGTACCTGGATGGCCTCTAATTGTCTTAGGCTCAACTCGGACAAGACCGAGGTTATGACCTTTGGAAAACTCTCTCCAGAATGGTCTTCTAACTGGTGGCCGGAAAAGCTCGGCTATCCACCTGTCCCAGTGGAAAAGGCCAGAAACCTGGGAGTCATTTTTGACAGCAAGTTGGTATTTGACCTTCATACAAACAAGGTTGTGTCGTCTTCATTCTTTATTCTGAAAAAGATTAAGAAGCTGCTCCCTTATCTCCCTCCCTCAGCTGGGAAGACTCTGGTCTCTACCTTAGTCTTCTCCAAAATGGATTATGGAAACGCTCTCTTTCTCCATACCCAGAAGCGTGTCATAACAAAGCTGCAATCCATCCAGAATGCGGCAGCCAGGATTCTCCTGAGCATTCCTCGCCGCAACTCCACCACTCTTGGCATTCGTCAACTCCACTGGCTGAGAGTAGAGAGCCGCATTAAATTCAAGGCCCTCTGCATTGCATATAAGGCAGTACACGGCATAGGACCCAGGTTCCTGACGGAAGCCTTTCAGCCATACACTCCTAGACGGCAATTAAGATCGGCCAATACCAACCTCCTCACTGTTCCACGCACAAGAACGGCCACCTGGGGAGATAGACGTTTCTTGGTGGCCACCCCAAAACTCTGGAATCTTTTGCCACATTCCATCAAAACTGCCCCGAATCTGATGAGCTTCCGCAGGCTCTTAAAAACGTGGTTATTTAACCAGTGAGAGGATGACTGACCCCAGTAGCTCCACAGCGCCGAGACACCCCAGGGTATTTGTTGCGCTATAAAAATGACGTAAATAAATAAATAAATAAATAAATAAAGTGAGCGTGGCAGGAAAGTAGTGGGCAGGAGGGAGTGAAAATAGTCCCTGCATGCACTGCAATGAAGCTCTTCCCATCAGAAGTGGAAGGAGGATGCAACTAATTCATTTGAAAGTAAACACAGCGATGCCAAAATGTCCATTGAGCAAAAAACTGATATAGTTATAAAAGTCATTGAATCATGTTCAGTGGCAGACTTAAATCCACTCCATGTCTAAAATGATACAATAGGTCTGTTGCTAACTGGCAGCTAAAGCTTTCTAGGCAAGCCGTAACATAAAACAGGAGTAAATGCAGGAACATAATACATTTTTTAAAAAAATATTAGGGAGATCCTAACAGCCGCTTCCTCTTAAAAAAAAATTGAGACTGGTTACCAAATAATCTCACAATAATTCTTTAAATAATTAGCCTCAGCAATTGCTTTTTTTTCATTTAGAAACATTAGAACTGTATCCCACCGCCACTGCGATTTTGTGCAATGTGCCCTCGTCTAATTGTAATAGCAATGGTGATGAGTGATCCTTTCACGCTTGCTTGTCCAAACCATATATTTTTGTATTCGTGGCTCTCGTGGTTGCAAAGCATGTTTTTGAGTCCCGCCTCTGCTAACCCTGCTTACCCTGTCCATGAGCAGAGGGACCCTCTCTGCCCCTAACCCTGCAGAACCTCTTGCCCTCCTAGGTTGGGCCACGTCTGCAGTCTCAGCAAAGAGGCCAAGGCGCGGTGCATGGGCGTGTGTCCGGTGCGGAGTGTCAGGAACCCATTCCTCAATGACGCATTCAGAGTGAGGTGTGCCGCGACACTGCCCCCTGCAGCTGTACAGAGGGATGCACCCCTGAGGCAGAGGCTGTCATCAGTTTTTCCTCACCCTGACTGTCAATCCGCGTCTGGGTGGCGCTTTTTCCTTCTCCCCGTAACCTGTGCCCAATAATGGCCCTGTCTCTCTGTCTTGTACTCTCTTGCAGGCTGTCTCTCCACTCCAACCTTCTCTCTTCCCGCACGCAGACTTCCTCTCTCGCTCTATCAACCCAGAACTCTCTCCCTGTCACATCCTAGTAACGTCTCTCTGCCAAAAGGAGCGCCTGTCTCTCCTTCCCCCGACTCTCCATTCAAAGCAATCTCCCTGTGCCCACACACACCACAGGCCCCTGCTTGCCCTTTCCTGCTCCTGTCCCTCCATCACATTTTTCTACTCCTCACTCTATCTCGTCGGTTATTGCAGGCTGTCATTCTGTCCTCACTGCCCCTTCACGCTCCGGATCTGCCTTCCTCACTCTGCCCCGCTATTCATTTAATTGCATTTATATAGCGCATAGTACCACTGACGAGGCGCTGCAGGTCTTCATCCTCTTTCACCCTGTCCCTTTACTCAATGCATTCTGTCTGTCTTTCATTGCCCCTTCATTCTCCAAAGGCCCCCTCTGCCTTTTCTCATCCAGTCCATCCATTCATTGAGAGCTCTCTGCTTTCCCTATCCTTAGCTCCCTTAATTAATCACAAGACTCCCTGCTTCTTTTCCTAACCCCGACCCTCCTTTCACCTTACGCTTTTATTCTCCACTTCTCTCTCGCTCCCAACTGCTCATCATAGGTTCTCTCCCCTTTCGTCATTCTGTCCCTCCTTTCACCAGAGGCTCTTTGCTTCCTACCCGGTCCTTCCTTCTGTCTCAGTCTTTCAGTGTCTCATAACGGCACTCCCCACCATTTCTCCGCGATTGTCTCTCCCGTCTCCTTGTAACCCTGCCCCTCCTTTCACCAGAGGCTCTCTGTTTCTCACCCGGTAGCACTCCTCACCACCACTCCAGGCTGTCTCTGTGCTCTCCTGGTCACTCTGCCCCTTCCTTCACCAGAGTTTCTGCTTCTTACCGGTCTCCTCCATTCACTTCACCCCTTCAGTCTCTCCTAATGGCCCTCCCCATGGGCGTTCTCTCCCTCTCCGTGTCACTCTGTCTCTCCTTTCACCAGAGGCTCTCAGCTTCTTAGTGGACTCCTCCTGCCACTGTCTTCGAGTGACACTGCCATCCTGTACGACACGGGCTATCTCTCGCCTCGTCATTCTGTCCCTCCTTCCAGCATGTCCTTTTCTCAACCAGTCACTCATTTCATCTCAATCTTTCAGTTTCTCATGGTGGGGATGGGGATGGAAAAAAGACTTGAGGGGACGCCAGGGAGAAATTGTGAGAAGTTGGCCTGGCATATGCTGGTCACTAGTTATAGTGGCCACCTTGCACCAGTCCAATTCGACTTTTATGGTAGATTTTAAAGAAAGCTATCCTAGTGGTAGCTGTGGAGAGCAGCCTTTAGGCTAAGTCTCAGAGGAATGTAAAGCAGCTTGTTTTACCTTATAATCTCTTAAATTACCAAATGAAAGGACACCACACAGGTATATATATCAAATATATATGTATGTATTACTAGACACACTCTACTAATCTCTTTATGAGATTAGAAGCCAGATACACATTCAAAATTCAACATTTCTCAATAAGTTAAGCACAAATATGGCTGGAGCCCCTTGGGGCGTACCAGACCATATACTAAAAAAATGGTATAAGAATGTCGACTTGCAAAATGACAAGGCCTAGGGCCTGGGGAATCGCTGTGTCGCGCCTTCCAAATCCGATTCCTCAGGGCTGTGTCGATGCTCTATGGGGGCCCACCTCTGAATCGACCCAAGTCTGGCACATGTAGCATACACAGACTCTTGGGGCAATTGAGCGGGGGAAGGAAAGGATGGGGACTGCGGGGAGGGAGACCTGTGTAGAGAAAGAAAGAAACAATATAAAAACCAAACAGTTATATCATTCTTACTACTTCCAATCCCCCTTTCTACTACACTCAACCCTTCGACATCTCCTTTCCTACCTGTAAAGAAAAGAAAGGTGGCTTGGAACACATTCACAGAGATATCCAAAGTGGCACGGTAGGAGACTAGCTAGAAGTAATCCGGACCAGGAAACCAGGGTTCCCTACAAGGCTTTCTTGTTAGTTCCTGAGGAAATGAAGAAAAGAGAAAACAAAACCACTGCACAATAAAGTGTTCCACACTGGAACATATATCGGAGCACGCTTGTTGCGTGTATATTGCCCCACCAGGAGCTTTATTAAATAAGGGAACTCTGAGGTCGCCGCCACCGAACACAACAGTTGTGTGGTTACTAACCACACACTCTCTCTCTACATACTAAACTTAAAGATGATGATGACGGAAAATAAATTCTCATTTATGGAGGTGTGTTTATTCCTCCCTTCGTAAGTCAATTCACACACCCCCACTCACTGCGATGAGCGGACGCTCTGGTATGTACTGCACTTCCCAAAGTACGAAAGGCACTGCACACTGCACGCTCACCAAGTAATGCTTATACGTGACTGCGTGTCTCTTTCAAAAGTACGAAAGGCACTGCACACTGCACGCTCACCAACAAAGGCGTATAAGTGAATGCTTGTCTCTTTTCCACAGTACGAAAGACACAGCACACTTCACGCTCACCAATCAAGGCGTTTATACAGACGGAATATAGCTCGCGGGCACTATACCCTCCCTGCAATAAGGACCACGAGCCGGCCTTTTTTCCAACAGGGAGCAGGTAACCCCCGCGCCACTACGGGCGACGACTCCCCTCTGCAAGTAACGGCTGGATAGCCCGTTACGGCCAACAGAGGAGATCCTGGGACTTGAGTTGTCCGTTGCCGGACCAAAGCTATTAAATAGCGGTTCCGAGAGATTAAACTCCAGAACCCTCTTACCGCTACCACGGAGGCGCAGACTTTCCTTTCTGCCACTGGAACAGACCACGGAGAGGAATAATCGGCAACGCCGCCCGGGACACAGCCGCTTTGTATCCTGTTTCCTGCCCCTACATGCGCACGTCGCGTCCCTCTGGGCATTCTGGGAATGTAGTTCCTGGCCGGAAATACGCGATTACAGCTAGCGTAACACCCGGCCAGGAAATCGTGACAGGACATTCCCCTTCCCATAAGACGCTAGCTGTCACGTGGGGCATTCGGATGGAGTCTATAAAACCGGGCAATCAACTTGGGCGCATGAACCGCATCTTTGGGTTCCCAGGAGTTCTCTCCGGGCCATACCCTTTCCATGCGATTAGGTACCATAGTTTGCCACGTACCCTCTTAGCGTCTCGTATGCCCTGCACTACATATTCTGGCTCCCCCTTTACTAGCACTGGACCTGGCCTTTTCTGTATCTTTCCATGCACAGGTTTCAGGAGGGAGACGTTGAACACGGGATGTAGGCGCATATGTGAGGGAAGTTTGAGTTTGATTGCCACAGGGTTTATGTGTTTCACGACTTGATACGGACCTATGTATTTAGGATGGAATATATTATGTCTCTTAAACCGTATATGTTTTGTGGCCAGCCATACCCACTCCCCCTTCCTGTACCTTCGATTAGCCCTTCTGTGCTTATCTGCTTGTTTTTTATACTTCTCTTTAGCTTGGATTAAGTTGTTTCGTGTTTTTATGAGTGTTTTCCGCATGTGTAACAACTTCTCTCGAACATTGGGAAAGCGTACTTGTGTACTAGGAAGGATCAAGGGAGAAAATCGGGGGTGAAACCCATATGTGCTGTAGAACGGAGAGTGTTTTGTGGATGAATGTATTGCACTATTGTAGGCTATCTCTGCAATCCATAGCCAATTTACCCACTCATCTGTGTTTTCCGCGACATAACATCTGAGGTATTGTTTGAGTGTTTGATTCAGACGTTCAGTTTGGCCGTCCATCTGAGGATGGAAGCTGGTGGACAGGGACGAGGATACCTTTAGCTCAGAACACCAAGTTTTCCAGAACCCCGCGGTAAATTGAGCCCCTCTGTCTGATACAATGTCTGTGGGCAGGCCGTGAAGACGTATTATGTTGATTAACGACAGCTTGGCCAATTGGCTTGCAGTGGGTGCTTGTCTGCAGGTGATGAAGTGACCCATTTTTGTCAAAAAATCGACCACTACTATTATGGCTGTGTTGCCTTGATCTGCTGGCAATCCGACCACGAAATCCACCGAAATCCTTTCATAAGTCTTGGTTGTTGAAGTTTTACTAGATCCTCATAATCTTGAGGTGAAAGACGGTGCTGAGTCTGTTGCAGAGGGCTCAGGAAGGAGGTAAATATGTTGTTTTGCCGCAGGGTTTGGTAAATTCCTTGACGATGGTGAAGAGTTCTTTGAAGTTGTGGGCGTTGGTGGAGGTCTTGTCTTGGAGGAAATTCTTCTTTGTGTATTTGATGAGTTGGTGGTGTGCTGTGGTGGCTGTTCTGTAGGCGGTGCGTGTTTCTGGGGTTTTGTTGTTCCTCCATGTCTTTTTGAGTCACTGGCAGGAGCGTTTGGATTCTTGGAGTGCAGGGTTGCATCAGCTTGCTTTCTTTATATGTCATCCTGTGTTTTTTTAAGGGGTTGAGTGTATCGGTGCAGTTTATGATCCACCAGTGGAGGTTGTTGATTGACAATAGTAAGATAATGATATTCCTAGAATTTACTGGGGAGGTACAGAGACAGAGAGCTCCCTTCCTGGCAGTAAAACCTCGCCTGTGGCAATTGGGAGTAACGTATGCTATGCTTTTTCCTGCTCGACTACAAGTGGTCACAACCTATGGGGTGTGTTAGACCTGGCACCTTGGCGTGAGTTTCCCTTCCACTTTTTGATGGTGTGCCTCGACTGTTTTGCTGGTGTTGTCCGCTCAGGGCACTGCGCCACGGCTAATCCGTGCCGCAGTGCAAGTGCTCCCTAGGTAAAGTGTACCTGTAATTGATGTCCATGATTGGTTCATTGGATTCACTGTCAGTCCCCAGTAAAGTGCACCAGGGGTGCCAGGGCTTGTGGATGCCAATGCTGCTGGTGGGCTTGCAGCGCTGGTTGCGCCACCCACAGAAGCGGCCTTGTAAAATGTGTCTAGGGTCTGCCACCGCAGACCCTGTGCGCGGTCCGGGACCGTCGCGCTGACTGCGCAAGTGCCCCCACTTGCCAGTCCCTAAACCTTCCCTTACCTACATATTAGCCACCCCTCTGGTAGGCCCAAGGGCAGGGTGCATTGTAGGCATAAGGTAAGACATGCCCTGGTGTGTGTGGCATGTCTTAGTAGTGAATTACAGCCCTTGTCGTTTTTCACTATTGAAGGCTACCTGCTCTCCATAGGCCAGAATGGGCTGCTGGGATCACGCCAACGCTGTGACCCCAGTGGACTCAGAGAGCATGGTAGAAGTGTCAAGTTTAGTATGCCTGAACTCAGGATGATAAAATACTTCTTGTAGTCAAGTTTATTTTAGTATCCTGGGTTTGTAAATGCTACTTTTAGAAAGTTAGTATTTACTGACCTGACCATCTCAGTCCGCCTCTGCTGTGTGTGTGTGTGTTCTGCCCAGCAACAGTAAGGAGCAGGGTGGGGGGATCCCCAGAGACAGGTTGGCTGCCAGGTGGTGGGTAGAGAGATTACACCTGGATGGGTGGGAGGAGTACACCTTGACTCTTGAATAGACCTGTGCTCTGCCACCACAAAGCCGGCGCCACCCCCTGTGGGGCGGCTGATGTCTCTGCCCTGCTGCTGAAAGGAAAGAGCAGAGTCACCATAGCAAAGTGCTCCAGAACTGGACTGAGCCAGGCCTAGGCCCCCTGGCGCTAAAGAACAAAAGAATCATGGTATAAAAGTAGGAGCCTGGCTCCTAAGAAATCAGAATCCTGTTTACCACAAAGAACCTCTGCCCGACTAGAAGGAGAAGAAGACGCCGGAGGAGCTGGCCTGCTGCTTGCCTTGCTGAGAAAGGAGAGGAAGAGACTTACTGAAAAGACTTTGCTACTTTGTGCTTGAACATTCTCCAAGGGCTTGATCTGAGCTTGCCCCCTGAACTGAACCCCAGGAACAGTGGGTTCTCTGTGCTTCTTGCTCGTCCTCCAATTCGAGCCGTGTGTGCATCCCGCTGGAAAAGAGACTGCGCCCCTCATCGCCCCTCCTAGGGCCGTGACACTCCGAAGCTCGCCTGCCTCCAACCCGTGAGAGCCCCGCTCCGTCCGGAGCCGCTCTCTGTTCCCGGGCCAGGCCGCCTGCATCCCTGTCACCGCCTGCCATTGGAGTGCGCTGAACGCGCTATCACCCCTCCTGCCGGAAGCCGTCCGACGACTGTGATCTACGCCGGGTCACCCAGCTGCACTAACCGTGCCCTGCGACCCCGCTTCGCTATCCCCGGACTTCTCAGGCCGCGCCGCCCCCGCTGTGGAGACCCTCCTGCACCGCCGTGCTCAAGGGTCGCTGGCCGCGCCTGCCTACGTGCCCACACCTGCTGATTGAGGACCCAAGAACACTTCCCAAGCTGAGAGTCGCACCGACCTGTGCCGACTCTCCTAATCACGAAAGAAGTCCAGTATCGGGCTCGGGGCCCGCAACGCCTTATTTCCCCGTTCGCAGGAACCGATCTCTGTGAGTACTGGACCTACACGTAAAGAGACTACGAACTATCCATTTGAAGCTACGAACAACGAACATTTGCCCGCTGTACAACCTGGTGGCATAGCGAAAACGTTATTGGTCTTGTGATAAGTCTGCTGAGATATATATACCTTATTTTTACATAAAGAATCGTATTTTTATATATATCCAAGTCTGGTGTCCGTTTCTGGGGGGATTGATGTATTTACTGTGTGTATGATTGTAAGTGCTTAACCAACAACGCCTGAGGAATCGCCTTGGCTGCTCACGCCACGCACCTAGAGGGTGAGCAAGGGTCATTCGCGAGGGGTTATCCTGCGCCCTGACGTGGAGGAGAGGGTTCCTGCTTGACACAAGGGCAACCTTGCGCCAACCAGAGATCCCCGACTCTAACATTGGTGGCAGCGGTTGGGATTTCGGATTTGCACTTGTAATTTGCATACAGTGAATTATTAATCACCAGATAGTGAGAGCAGACCAAATAACGCAGCCACAGGTTTGTAATTGTTGAACTTTGTTAAGACATCTGCCATTACTGCAACCATGCCTGGCTCGCACTCCGCTGGAAGAGCACTCTCTGTGATTTCTGGAATAGATGAGGTGGATTGGGAGAGACTGGAAGGCTACACGATGGAGCAATTGAAAGGCTACAGTGTACAATTCAGAGTCCCCCATGCTGGATGCAAGAGGAAGCCCCAGTACACCAAGGCGTTGAGAGCCTGGAAGGAGTCACGAGACCTACGGAATGCGGGGGACATCGTTCCACCCGACAACCTTGAGGAGCCCAGCAGAGTCCGGTCGCCAGAGGAGCTGGCAGACAGGGCAGCCGACAGGGCGCATGCAATGGAGATGGCAAAGTTGGCAGGACAAATGGAAATGGAAAAGCAGAAGTTGGCCCTGGAGGCACAACAACGCCAAATGGATCATGATATCAGATTGAAGGAGTTGGAGCTGAAGGCGAAAAGTTTGGACACCGCTCCTTCTGGTGGCAGCACTCCACCAGCGCAGGTAGAGTCCAAGGTGTACATCCCCAAAGATGTAGTAAAGGAGTATTTCAGAAAGGATGACATAGGGCAGTGGTTTAGAGCCTATGAGGTGGCCATGTCTTCACACCGGGTCCCTGAGAAAGACTGGGGAGCGGGGTTGTGGGGAAGGTTCCTTGCTGAAGGGCGTGACACACTGTTAGATTTGCCCCTAGAAGTCCAGACCTCATACCCCCATATGAAGGAAGCTTTAATGACCAGGTATGGGTTAACTCCTGAGCTATATAGACAGAGGTTCAGGGAGACCAAGAAGATCCCTGAGAGTACGTATGTGGAATATGTGACCTTTTTCTGCAGAGCGCTGGATGGTTGGGTGAAGGGTAGCAAAGTGAATGATTATCAAGGGCTGCTTGATTTAATTGCATGGGAGCACTTGTCCAGTCAATGTTTTCCTGAGCTACGCCAGCACCTGATAGATAGCAAGCTGTCCAACCCGAGGAAGCTTGCTGAGGAGGCGGACCGCTGGCTCAGCACCAGGGTCCACAAGGGTCAAGTGGGAGACTCCGCCAAAGGTGGGCAGGGTCCCCAGCAGAAGAATGGGGGGGACAAGGGTAAACAGAAGGGGTTCCAAAAAGGCCCCCAAAGTAATTCCCAAGGGAACCAGCAGAAGGGTTCTCAGCCTCCCCCACCCCCGCAGCAGAACGGGGCCCCGACAGGTAGACCTGTTCCCAAGGGGCCCTTCAATTGTTATAGGTGTGGTGACCCGGGTCACATTGCCTCTGATCCTAAGTGTCGCCTGTTTGGTAAGACCGCACCCACTGGTGCTCCACCCCGGCAAGTAGCTAGTGTTAACTTTGGGGAGGAGGTAGCAGTCCAGGAGGGTGGGGGTCCCGGGCAGATGACCCTAGTCTCGCTAGGAGACAGTGAGATGGTCCCTGTAACCTACCTGCCCTCTAACACTAAGAAATATGGGCAAGTGGTGACCATCAATGGAAAGAAGGTTGAGGCTCTTAGAGATACAGGGGCCAGCGTGACCTCGGTGAGGCAACACC
The DNA here is from genome assembly GCF_964204655.1 of Triturus cristatus. NCBI lineage: Eukaryota > Metazoa > Chordata > Amphibia > Caudata > Salamandridae > Triturus > Triturus cristatus. Next base: position 668,123,702 of record NC_140587.1, read on the forward strand.
TGGTGTCTCAAGAGCAAATTGTACCCAATGCCTACTGTAGGGTTGTCAATGCTGACAACGTAGAGAGTCGTTGTCCAATGGCTCAAGTTCCCTTTGAGTGGGGGGAGGTCTCTGGTACTCTACAAGTCGCTGTGAGAACTGACATGCCTGTAGACTGTCTGCTAGGGAACGACCTGGAGAGTTCCCCTTGGGAAAAGGTGGAGAAGACCACGCATCTGAGGATGGTGGGTCTACCCGACTGGGCGTGCGTGACCACCCGGTCCATGGCAACCAGTAGGGGTGTTGAGAGGGTCCTGGAGCCTGAGGGAGAGGTCCAGGAACCGGCCTTAGGGAGAAGGCGCAGGAGGCGCGGGAAACCGGCCCCCGAAGTTCCCACGGCCCAGGAGGAAGTAGACCCTGAGGGGGATGCTCTGGAGCCTACCGGGGAACAGATTGCCGAACTGGGAGATCTGCCTGAGCTGACCCATTGGCAGCAAGAAGGAGGTCCCTCCAGGGAGGAATTTTGCAGGGAGCAGAAAGAATGCCCTTCTCTCGTAGGTATGCGGCAGCAGGCTGCAGACCAGGCCAACGGTGTTCAGGCCAAAACACACTACGTGTACTGGGAGAGTGACCTCCTGTATTCCGAGCCTAAGGCTGCTGAACCTGGGTCAGCCCGTGTGCTGGTGGTACCCCAGAAGTTCAGAACCTTCCTACTGGGGCTGGCTCACGATGTGCCGTTAGCAGGACATTTGGGGATGGACAAGACCTATGACAGGCTTGTCACCCACTTTTACTGGCCCCAAATGCATAAGAATTCAGATTCCTACTGCAGAACCTGTCAGACTTGCCAGGCAAGTGGTAAGAGCGGGGGGAAGCATAAGGCTCCTCTGCAACCTTTCCCTGTGGTCGGTACGCCATTCCAACGAGTGGGTATTGATATTGTGGGGCCTCTGGACCCCAAGACAGCCCTGGGCAACAGGTTCATCCTGGTCTTGGTGGACCATGCCACCCGGTACCCTGAAGCCATCCCTCTGAGGACAGTGACGGCCCCCGTGGTGGGACGGGCACTGATGGGAATTTTCTCCCGAGTGGGATTCCCTCTAGAGGTGGTGAGCGACAGGGGGACCAATTTCATATCCACATATATGAAATCCCTGTGGAAGGAGTGTGGGGTAACTTACAAGTTCACCACTCCTTACCACCCCCAAGGAAATGGGTTGGTTGAGAGATTCAACCGAACCCTCAAAGGCATGATCATGGGCCTGGACGGTCCAATGAGGCGTAAGTGGGACGTCCTCTTGCCATGCCTGCTCTTCGCTTACCGAGAGGTGCCGCAGAAGTCTCTCGGGTTCAGCCCCTTTGAGCTTCTGTATGGTCACCCGGTAAGAGGACCTCTGAGTTTGGTAAAGGAAGGCTGGGAGCAATCTCCCAGGAAACCTCCCCAGAATGTATATAGTTACATGCTGGCCTTCCGAAACCAGACTCGGCGTTTCAGGCAACTTGCTGAGGCAAATCTGGAAGCCAGCCAGGAGGAGATGAAGCGGTGGTACGACCGGAATGCCACTCTGGTAGAGCTTCAACCTGGACAAAAGGTGTGGGTCTTGGCCCCAGTGGAGCCGTGTGCACTTCAGGATAAGTGGACAGGTCCATCTGAGGTTGTGGAGCGCAAAAGTCCTATCACCTACTTGGTGGACATGCAGACTCCCAGGAACCCTTTGAGGGTCCTACATGTTAACCGCCTTAAGCCCCACTTAGAGAGGACCGAAGTGGGCATGCTGCTGGCCACTGATGATGGAATGGAAGAGGAGACCGAGCCTCTTCCTGACCTCTTAGTGGCCTCTGAGAAAGATGGGTCAGTGGATGGAGTTAACCTCTCACCCACCCTGACGCCCGAACAACAGGAAGACTGCCGCCACTTGCTGGGACAATTTTCCGACCGATTCTCCCTGGTTCCTGGTGTCACAGATTGGTGCGTCCATAATGTGGACACAGGAGACAGCTTACCCGTGAAGCACAAGGCTTACAGGGTAACTGACAGGGTCAGAGCTTGCATTAAGGAGGAGGTCTCCAAAATGCTTGCGCTAGGGGTGGTTGAGTCCTCCAGCAGTCCTTGGTCCAGCCCCGTGGTCTTGGTCCCAAAGGCTGCTGCGCCGGGAGCCACACCTGAACTCCGGTTCTGTGTGGACTACAGAGGACTCAATTCAGTCACGAAGACTGACGCGCACCCCATCCCCAGAGCTGATGAGCTCATTGATCGGCTGGGGGCTGCCCTGTTCCTCAGTACGTTTGATTTAACGTCTGGGTACTGGCAGATCGCCTTAACCGATGGGGCCAAAGAGAGGTCAGCATTCTCTACACCAGATGGGCACTTCCAGTTCCGAGTCATGCCATTTGGGATGAAGAATGCCCCTGCCACCTTTCAGAGGTTGGTCAACCAGGTACTGGTTGGGCTGGATGCGTTCAGTGCCGCCTACCTGGATGACATCGCAGTGTTCAGTGCCACCTGGCCTGAACACCTGCGCCACCTCTGGGAAGTGTTGATGGCGCTGCGCCGAGCAGGCCTCACGATCAAGGCAAGCAAGTGCCAGATCGGGCAGGGTTCCGTGGTGTACTTGGGACACCAAGTGGGGAGTGGCAAGGTGGCACCCTTGCAACCCAAAATCGAGACCATCCTGGCTTGGGAACCCCCCAAGACGCAGACCGCAGTGAGGGCCTTCCTGGGGCTCACTGGGTACTACAGGAGGTTTGTCAAGGGCTATGGAACGATCGTTGCCCCCTTGACAGAGCTGACTTCGAAGAAGCAGCCCAGGAACGTGATTTGGACTGACACCTGTCAGAAAGCTTTCGACACCCTGAAGACTGCCATGTGCACGGCGCCCGTGCTCTTGGCCCCTGACTTCTCCAAGGAATTCCTAGTCCAGACAGACGCTTCAGAGCATGGTGTGGGGGCTGTTCTCTCACAGATGACTGAGGCGGCTGGGACCAACCCGTAGCCTTCATCAGTAGGAGGTTACTTCCACGGGAAAGTAGGTGGAGTGCAATTGAGCGAGAAGCATTTGCTGTGGTCTGGGCGCTGAAGAAGCTAAGACCCTACTTGTTTGGGTCTCACTTCCGGGTTCAGACGGACCACAGGCCCCTCAGATGGTTGATGCAAATGAGGGGTGAGAACCCGAAGCTGTTGAGGTGGTCCATCTCCCTACAGGGTATGGACTTTACGGTGGAACACCGTCCTGGTACAGATCACGCCAACGCTGACGGTCTGTCCAGGTATTTCCGCCTTAGTGACGAGGAACCCCCTGGGCAAGGGTAGTTCTCCCCACATTTCAGCTGGAGGGGACACGTGTTAGACCTGGCACCTTGGCGTGAGTTTCCCTTCCACTTTTTGATGGTGTGCCTCGACTGTTTTGCTGGTGTTGTCCGCTCAGGGCACTGCGCCACGGCTAATCCGTGCCGCAGTGCAAGTGCTCCCTAGGTAAAGTGTACCTGTAATTGATGTCCATGATTGGTTCATTGGATTCACTGTCAGTCCCCAGTAAAGTGCACCAGGGGTGCCAGGGCTTGTGGATGCCAATGCTGCTGGTGGGCTTGCAGCGCTGGTTGCGCCACCCACAGAAGCGGCCTTGTAAAATGTGTCTAGGGTCTGCCACCGCAGACCCTGTGCGCGGTCCGGGACCGTCGCGCTGACTGCGCAAGTGCCCCCACTTGCCAGTCCCTAAACCTTCCCTTACCTACATATTAGCCACCCCTCTGGTAGGCCCAAGGGCAGGGTGCATTGTAGGCATAAGGTAAGACATGCCCTGGTGTGTGTGGCATGTCTTAGTAGTGAATTACAGCCCTTGTCGTTTTTCACTATTGAAGGCTACCTGCTCTCCATAGGCCAGAATGGGCTGCTGGGATCACGCCAACGCTGTGACCCCAGTGGACTCAGAGAGCATGGTAGAAGTGTCAAGTTTAGTATGCCTGAACTCAGGATGATAAAATACTTCTTGTAGTCAAGTTTATTTTAGTATCCTGGGTTTGTAAATGCTACTTTTAGAAAGTTAGTATTTACTGACCTGACCATCTCAGTCCGCCTCTGCTGTGTGTGTGTGTGTTCTGCCCAGCAACAGTAAGGAGCAGGGTGGGGGGATCCCCAGAGACAGGTTGGCTGCCAGGTGGTGGGTAGAGAGATTACACCTGGATGGGTGGGAGGAGTACACCTTGACTCTTGAATAGACCTGTGCTCTGCCACCACAAAGCCGGCGCCACCCCCTGTGGGGCGGCTGATGTCTCTGCCCTGCTGCTGAAAGGAAAGAGCAGAGTCACCATAGCAAAGTGCTCCAGAACTGGACTGAGCCAGGCCTAGGCCCCCTGGCGCTAAAGAACAAAAGAATCATGGTATAAAAGTAGGAGCCTGGCTCCTAAGAAATCAGAATCCTGTTTACCACAAAGAACCTCTGCCCGACTAGAAGGAGAAGAAGACGCCGGAGGAGCTGGCCTGCTGCTTGCCTTGCTGAGAAAGGAGAGGAAGAGACTTACTGAAAAGACTTTGCTACTTTGTGCTTGAACATTCTCCAAGGGCTTGATCTGAGCTTGCCCCCTGAACTGAACCCCAGGAACAGTGGGTTCTCTGTGCTTCTTGCTCGTCCTCCAATTCGAGCCGTGTGTGCATCCCGCTGGAAAAGAGACTGCGCCCCTCATCGCCCCTCCTAGGGCCGTGACACTCCGAAGCTCGCCTGCCTCCAACCCGTGAGAGCCCCGCTCCGTCCGGAGCCGCTCTCTGTTCCCGGGCCAGGCCGCCTGCATCCCTGTCACCGCCTGCCATTGGAGTGCGCTGAACGCGCTATCACCCCTCCTGCCGGAAGCCGTCCGACGACTGTGATCTACGCCGGGTCACCCAGCTGCACTAACCGTGCCCTGCGACCCCGCTTCGCTATCCCCGGACTTCTCAGGCCGCGCCGCCCCCGCTGTGGAGACCCTCCTGCACCGCCGTGCACAAGGGTCGCTGGCCGCGCCTGCCTACGTGCCCACACCTGCTGATTGAGGACCCAAGAACACTTCCCAAGCTGAGAGTCGCACCGACCTGTGCCGACTCTCCCAATCACGAAAGAAGTCCAGTATCGGACTCGGGGCCCGCAACGCCTTATTTCCCCGTTCGCAGGAACCGATCTCTGTGAGTACTGGACCTACACGTAAAGAGACTACGAACTATCCATTTGAAGCTACGAACAACGAACATTTGCCCGCTGTACAACCTGGTGGCATAGCGAAAACGTTATTGGTCTTGTGATAAGTCTGCTGAGATATATATACCTTATTTTTACATAAAGAATCGTATTTTTATATATATCCAAGTCTGGTGTCCGTTTCTGGGGGGATTGATGTATTTACTGTGTGTATGATTGTAAGTGCTTAACCAACAACGCCTGAGGAATCGCCTTGGCTGCTCACGCCACGCACCTAGAGGGTGAGCAAGGGTCATTCGCGAGGGGTTATCCTGCGCCCTGACGTGGAGGAGAGGGTTCCTGCTTGACACAAGGGCAACCTTGCGCCAACCAGAGATCCCCGACTCTAACAGGGTGCAGTTCTTTGTCACCAAACAAAAAGTGTGGGAGTGGAGAGAACGGAATCCGCATGCAGAGTCCAGTGCAACCGCTTCTGGGAGCTCTCCTAAGCGACAGCGACCACGGCAGGGAACCACATGTCCTCATGGTAAGACTTCAACAAATGTGGAGATTCATACGAGCAAGCGGTGAGCACTGGAGGCCGTGGCCTCCCTTCATGGGGCCAAAAGCAGAAGCACCTCAATGTTGTTGGCTGAGGGCAAAGAAGTTGAAGTCCTGAACCCTGAATCGATCAATAATTACTACGTCTGATGACTCTGAACCTGAAATGCCAGTGGTGACGCAAAGAAATGCGGATTACTTGATATGACATGCACAAGTCCTGGTTTTGGTAAGGGGAGGTGTTCTCAGATAAATCAGCTCGCTTGAGCAACCCAAGGGTTGTTCGATGCTGTATTTTCTGTGGGCCAGGGTTCCCTACTGCACATTTGCTCTACATTAACGACTTCATCAACCCAGACTACTGATTGCATTTGTTGATGGGTGTGAGGCATAGTGAAAGTGGGCCACACCGCCTACCTTGCATTCCCCCAGCTCTAGTTCAATGCGTGTACCCATTATAGATTTATTTATTACATTTTTTTGGATAGGTGGTGTACTCAGCTTTTCCTGGGGTTGGGGAGCTGCAAAGTTTGTTTTGGATTTGTTGGGGATGATGTTGTTTCTTGCACACCGGAATAACACAATATATAGTAGTATGAACCGGAAATGCGTCTCCATGCCTGGCCGCCAGACATGCTTCAGTGGGCACCCCATAACTTCACAATGTTTACTCATATGACATAAAAGATAATTTTGTGAGAGTCATACACACAATGTCTAAATTGCACAACGTTTACTCATACCTAGGACAATGAGGGGTTCATATAGCACTCTTCCAGGACACCCATTTGGAGGCCAAGGAATGGGCAGCCCTAAATAAACGATGGTGAGGCCAGACCAATTACACACGCTGCTCAGAATTTTCTAGGGAGAAACTGGTGTGGGTCAGACCAGGGGTCCCATTTCAACATACTGGGGACCGCATAGGTCCTGACGGAAGATACGTGCTACTTACAGGTCAAGTTGACGGGAAGGACATTTCCATACATAACATTTATGCCCCGAAGATCGATCAGGCGGGGTTTCTCTCTGCAATTTCCAGAAAACTTGCTCCCTACCTGGCATGAGATGTGTTAGATTTGGGGGTCTCTAGTTGGCATAGGTAGGTACCTGTGCAAAATAGGGACCATTGCGTCTAGTCAGGGTAAGGGGGTACACTCCTAAAATAACCCCTGCTCACCCCCTTGGTAGCTTGGCACGAGCAGATAGGCTTATCTCAGAGGCAGTGTGTAAAGCATTTGTGAACACATACAGTAATCAAGTGACAACACTACAGATGGACACCACGCAAGTTTTATATAAAAAATAAGTATTGTTTATATAGATGTAACACAAGACCATAAACAACAAAAATCCACAATACTGTACGTTAAAATGGTAGACTTAGCTTAGCTCTCTTAAGATGGTAAATGCGACACTCAGAGTTCAATGTACCTTAAGATGCGTAAAGCAAGACAACAAAAGTGTTGCAAGGACGGTGATGCATTGAAGATCTGGTGCAAAGAAACAAAGATGGCGCTTTCTTCTTGATGCGACACGTTTCCCGGTGATGTGGGGGCGTCTGCTGCGAAGTCAATCCTCTTCTCCGGCGATGCAAGATGTTTTCTCACGATGCGAGCCGCGACAGGCCCTGCGACACGCTTCCCAGTGATGCGGCGCCGTCTGATGTGATGTCGATCCTCTCCCCTGGCAATGAGAGTTGCTTCCACAACGATGAGAGCCGTGACAGGCCCTGCGACACTCTTCCCGGTGATGCGGCGGCGTCTGATGCGACATCGATCCTCTTCTCCCAAGATGAGTCGCGACAGGCCCTGCGACACGCTTCCCGGAGATGCGGCGGCATCTGATGCGACGTCGATCCTCTTCACTGGCGATGAGCCATGACAGGCCCTGTCACACGCTTCCCGGAGATGCGGCGGCGTCTAATGCGAGGTCGATCCTCTTCTCCGGCGATGTGAGGTGCTTCGGTGGACCTGCAATGACTCAACAATTCTTCTGCGACACGCTTTCCGGTGATGCGGTGGCGTCTGATGCAACGTCGATCCTCTTCTCTGGCGATGCGAGGTGCTTCGTGTTGTGAAGCGGCAGCGGCAGTTCGGCGACACGCTTCTTGGTCGTGAGCTGCGCTTCCAGCTCCTTGCAACACGCAGTCCCTCAGAAAGCCTTGCAAAACAGCAGGCGCTTCCAAAGAACTCTGGGGAGCTGGTGGGTGAAGTCTGTTGTCTCTGAGACTTCAGTAGGAGGCATGATCTTTTCCAAGCCCTTGGAGATCCTTCACAAGTTGAATAAAGTGCACACAAAGTCCTTTCTCCATTCTTTGGCAGCCAGGCAACTACTGCAGGCCAATCCCCCAAGCAGCACTTCAGTTTAGGGATAGTCTCTCCTCAGTTTCTTCTGGTTCCACTCCTCAGCAAAGGTTTCTTCTTGTTTCCCAAAGTGATCTAAAGTTCTTGGGTTTGGGTCCCAATATTTATACCCAGTTTCTATTTGTTCCCTGAAGGTAGAGAGGCCTTTGCCTAGTCCAAACCAGCTCTGGTCAGTCCTGGAGCACTTTGTTGACAAGACTCCTTCTTTCCTTTCAGAGTGCAGGGCAGAGACATCAGACACACCACGGGAGGTAGAGCCAGTATTGTGGAGGGAAGGCACAGCCCTATTCAGGTTCCAGGTGCAACTCCTCCCACCCATCTGGATGCAGATCTCTCTATTCAGCCCTTTGCTGACTCACCCTGTCTCCTGGGATTTCCCCATCCCCTGTCACTCAAACTCCAGACAAGGAATACACAGCCTAGCAGAGGCAGGTTTGGATGGTTAGACAAGAAAATACCTACTTTCTAAAAGTGGTATTTTCAAACACAGAATGTTAAAACCAACTTCACTAAAAGATGTATTTTACAATTCTGAGTTCAGGCATACTAAACTCGAATTTCTGCCATGTTCCCTGAGTCAGTTAGGATTACAAGATGTAATAATCAAACTGCCCAATTTAGCCTATGGGGAACAGGTAGCCTTGCAATAGTGAAAATCGAAAAATGGCTGTCATTCACTATTAGGACATGCCACACACACCAGGGCATATCCTACCTATACTTACAATGCACCCTGCCCTTGGGCCTACCATAGGGGTGTCTCATATGAAGAAAAGGGAAGGTTTAGGGACTGGCAAGTGGGTGCACTTGCCCAGTTAGCATGACCGTACCAGACTGCACGCAGGCTCTGCAATGGCAAGCCTTAGTCACACTTTTACAGGCTGCTTCTGTGGGTGGCACAACCAGTGCTGCAAGCCCACCAGCAGCATTTGGATTACCAGCCCTGGGCACTCCTGGTGCACTGTACTAGGGTCTGACAGGTAACACAAACCAGCCAATCATGGAATCACTAATTCATACATCAATTTATAATAGGAAGCACTTGTACTGTGGCACTGGACAGCAGTGGCACAGTGCCCAAAGCATCTAACACCAGAAAAAACGCATGGGGCTACAGCAAAAAATCGAAGGGAGACCCACGCCAAGGTGCCAGGTCTAACACAATGTTATCCTAGTAGGAGATTTCAACTGTGTAGCAGCCCCTGAGCTGGACCGCTCCCACGCACCCCTACATGACTCTCCCATTTGGAAGACAGTCCGGGTCTTTGGTAAATGGCAAACAGATTTGGGTTTCATTGACTCCAGGCGAACGCACCACCCCTAGACCAGGGATTAATGTTTCTTTTCCTCCATGTATTATCTACATGTACAATTAGACACATTCCTTTGTACACCTGGTGTTCATAGCTTAGTTCATATGGTAGAATAACTCACCAGGACGCTCTCTGACCATTGCACAATAATTCTGCACTCATTCTGGGGGATTGCTCCACTCTGCTTTAACACTTGGAAGATAAAAACCAGAATCCTTAAGAGAGCCAATCTATAGAGACCTTATAGCCCAGGGCATTACTAGTTACATTAAGGACACCTTAGGTACTGCAACTTCCTTGAGCGTTGATTTGGACGCGTTTAATGTAACTCTGAGGGGCAGATGTATAGCTGAATCGGTGGTGATTCCTAAGACCCTTCTGAGGGAGGTGGAATTATCTGAATCTGACCTAAGATTCCTGGAGATCAATAGACGAAATACCCTGGCTTTGCAATCCGCTTCATTAGAAGCACGATAGAAGGTAGCTGAGCACATAGAACGTCTCTGCTACATTGATTATAGGAATTATTTGATTAAAGCCGATGCAGAACGAGACCGTTCTTGACAGCTCTTAGCATGGCTTGCAAACCTTTCTAAATGGGTTGCCGGGGGCATTGTAGAACTTGTAAAGGATCAGGGGATCGAGCACCTAAGCAAATAAACATTAATAGGGAATTCTACACTTACTATGCTACTCCATATGACAGTGTAGCTCTTGCTGAAGAATTTGAGCTTCGGGTCTTTCTCTCCCGGCTGGAGCTTCCTACACTGACCCCTGGTATAGCTGGGTGGTGGCATTATGTTACCAGAAGTACGAGTGGTAATTAGGCATAGGGCTCGGTGGGTAAACTCCTAGAACAGATGGATTTCCTTTAGAGTTTGATGCAACATATTCTGATGTATTGGCACCATTATACATTTGTAAAAGGAAGTATGGACTGCAAAATCCCTTCCAGAAAATACTGGGGACGCCCTTGTAGTACTACTGCTTATGCCTGAGAAATCGTCCCAAGACAAAACAGCTTATCGCCCCCTTTCAGTATTGAATGTTGACTATAAAGTATTCAGTAGGATTTTGGCTTCTAGATTCCTCCCCAACATGCCTGGATTATTACACCAGGACCAGGCAGAATTCCTCCCAGGTAGGAATATGGCAATTAATATCCTCCGTCTCCTGGAAATTCTGGAGGAAGACTCATGCACACCCTCACACTTTTGCTATGGACATTGAGAAGATTTTCGATAGCCTTGAAACAGCCTTTCTGTACATGGTCATGGCAGCCATCCATCTGGGTAGGGATTCCATGAATGTACTAAACTTCTCTACACAACCCCCAAGGCTAGTGTTAAGACTAGTGTTAAGACTGGGAGATATATATCTGAGACTTCTGATGTGAATCGCAGGATGAGACAAGGATGCCCGTTGTCACTGCTTCTTTTTGCTTTAGCAATGGAGCTCCTGGCTTGTTACATTAGGCAGGGACATATATAGAGGGATACTAGCAAACAGCATAGAAATTCATTTAGCACTGCACGCTGATGATCTCCTAATGTTCCTTAAAGACAGGGCTGTTGATCTGCTGGGAGCCCAACAAGTATTGCAACACTTTGGTAGACCTTCAGGCCTACGAGTGAACTGACTGAAGTCATGTCTTTTTCCAACGCAGGCTTGTACTCTCACACCTAGGGAATTATACACTCTGAATTAATACGCATATTTCATGATTCTAACGATTTATTGAAAAGTAATGTCAATCTTGTGATTAGATCACTGCAGCAGAGCATGAACTTCTGGAACACTCTCCCTGTCTCTGTGATGGGTAGAGTTGCATTGTTGAAAATGATAGCTTTACCTCGACTGCTCTATTATTTTATGGTCCTACCAATCAGAATCCCACAGCCTCTATTTAAAGAACTTGAATTTATGCAGGTAGCATTCCTAAGGGGCTCCGGTCGCAGACGGGTAGCTCTGTCCACGCTCCAGCATTCGACATGGATGGGTGACGCAGTGGTCCCAGCTCTAGAGGCATACTATATAGCTGCTTGTTGAAAAGTGGATCATTAGTAGTGGCAAATTTGCATCTACCACTGGCAATGATGTTACTAACACAATACAGGGCTCATAATAGGTCTCAGAAAAATTAATTCAATGCTCAACCCTTGGTAACTTGGCTGCAAGCAGGCCATCTTAATCACAAAGACAGGTTTTTAAAGATTTTAAAAACACCAATTCAGTAAATAATCAAGACACAAAACATAATAAAAATCCAACACCAATTTATATAAATAGGAAATATTTGTATCTTTAAAATTACACTAAAACAAAAGAGAATCCAATGTAGGGAATCAGAGATATGAATGTTAGCACTCTATAGCACATAGAAACCTATAGTGCCTATTGGGACATCTGGTCATGCTAGACCGGGGCAAAGTCAAAAGTTTCAAGCCGACTGGGATGGAGCCCTGCATGGCTCCTCCTCGCGATAAGTCTCGGTCAAAGTTTTTATTTCTGAATTAGAAACGTTTCTGGAGTGTTTTTTCCCAGGGTCCCTCGAAGCTCTCAGCCAGTCCGAATTTGGTGAGGGTTTGCTTTGTGATGAGCTCCCGGTCAAACCTATGGAATTCAGACATCTGGATTTTTCCAGCGGGATGAACCAGAGATCCCGGCCAGCTCCTGTTTTAAGATAGGTGGCATGAATTGTGCGGTTGGTCTCGGTTTCCTTTTCTAAGTTTGGACAGAAACATTTACAGAGCTTTTTCTCCTGGGGTCCCTCTATGCTCTTCAGCAGGCTGGATTCAGTGAGGGTTCACCAGTTTTGGCTATGACTAACTCCCGGTCAAACTCTGGAAGTCACACCTCCAGAGATTTACAGTAGGAAGAACCTGGAGGACAGGAGGGCTCCTGGTTGAGGGTCGCCGGTTTGGCTGGCTAGGTTTAGTAGGTCCACTTATGGAGCTTTTTTCCAAAGTTGCTCCAAACTTCTTCAAACTTCTGGAACTTCTTCCTGAAGTTCCTTTGAGAGACCCAAAGTGTCTTAAACTTACTCCAAGGGTCTGGAAGCTCCAAGATGGTCCTTGAAAGTTTGGAACTTCAATTACAGCAATCCATTTGGACAAAACCACTACAAATCCACTGCTAGTTCTCCATGCTGAGGATTCTTGGTGGTGGTGGTCCAGGTGAGCTCTATTAATCTGTAGCTTGCAGGAAGTACCCTCTTTAGTCCTTTTAAAGCAGGTTTGATCCACAGGGCTGTAGGTCCAGATTGGGCAGCAGGCACAGTCAGTTAGAGTGTAGGGCCTGGTTGGTGCAAATCAAACTTCCAGCATGAACCCTTCTTCTTCCTTTATCTTCAAACATCAGATTTGAGAGGCACTACCCCTCTCAGATACTTATTTAGTGTTCTCCGGTGTCACACGGGGGGGCACTACTGTAAAATGAGGTACAGGACAACACCCCAGAGCATGACCATTTCCTCCAAAGTGTGGCACAAAGATCTCCCAGAGAGCACTATTTCTCCAAAATACAATATGACAAGGTCTCAGCAGAGAGGCAAGTGCTGTCTAAACCAACCTCCAGGATGGCTCATCACCATTTTCTCCCTCCACCTGGCATCTGCAAATTCCTTCCTTAAGCCTGCCATCTGACTGGGTTCAAAGAGATGGGGTGTAATTGAAACTGGCTTCTCCTGCCTGTCTCCTCCTTCATTTGAAGATCATTGTTTACAACCTCTCCCCCTTGCTCTGGCTTTCCAATCTGGCAGAACCCTCTCCTGCCAGAATGGCTCCTTCACCCCTGGGGCTACTTATCTCCTCATCAAAGCAGCCTGGCTAATTCACTTAACTCTGAGCAATCAGGGCAGATCACTGGAAGGCTGAATTTTTGCTTACAGACAAGAAAGTCTTATAACTTCATGTTCGGATATTTTCAGATAAATTCAGCAATAGCATATTGTTGGATTTAACAAACATCATTCTAGTTACACCTTGAATGATATTTTTCGGGTTTTCCTGGTGGGAATTATTAATTAATAACTTCTTGCCATGTTACGTGACTGGGGCTCTGCAATGGAGAAAATGAACTGGGTTATTTCTCCAAACCAGGTCTTATTAAACATATTTTATAAGGATCCTGCCTTTATCTACAGGACCCCCCACCCCTGGAACACCTAGGGGAGACTTCAGGGGTTCTGCATATGCAAAGTTATTGCAGATCCTCACTCCACAGTGCTCCTAGCACAAAAGTCAATTTTGGAAAGCACTTTTCTACAATGTGGGAAGTCAAATGTGCAATTTCTCTAAACCCAAGGCATATGAAACTTATTTCATATGGATCCTGCTTATAGGTACCTGACGCCCTTCACTGAGGCACCTAGGAGAGACCCTGGGGTTACCTCATTTGCCAAAATACTGTAGTTTATTAATTTGTTAGTGCCCCAGACGCCAAAGTTGAGTTTGGGCACAATTTATATGTAAAAAGCAGTTGCTTTCAATCTGACCTCAGGCCTCAGGCCTCAGCAGTGCACACATGCAAGTGCAGAAAGGGTTGCTGAACTCTAAACTGCCATGCCCTATTATATACTAAGGACTTAAAGGTAGTTTAGACCCCCCTGCCCTATTATGTACTAGGGCCTTTTAGGGGAGGTCATGCCATTCATAGGGGTACCCTACCCCATAGTGTACCCTAGTGTATGTGTGTTTTTACTGTATTCTAAGTGTGTTTTCAGCATAGCACTGGCCCTGGGCCTGGTTAGGCAGAACCCAGGGATAGTCAGAGTCAGTTTCCACCAGTTCAGTCAGCAAACAATATGGGGGTCCCCAGAGCACAGGATGACTTTGCAACTCCGCTCAGCTGCTTAAGTAATCTCAGGACAAAGCCATGTATATCATCCCTTTCCGCCTTCTCTTCGATCCCCAGTAGCCGCAGGTTATTTAGCCATTGCCGGTTTTCAAAGTCCTCCAATTTCCAGAGTACGTCAGACATCCTACTTTCATTTGATGCTATTTGGTGTCCTGTATTATCAGCCCCGGCCTCAAGTTGGACAATGCGCTCCTCTAACACCGTTGTACGTTCGGAAATTTCTGAGCACGCTTTATTAACTTTACGAATAGCTCCCTGGAGTTTCTTTGTTGCCATATAGGCCCTCTTGTGTTCATGGCAGGCTTCTATCTACATTTATTTAAGTGTTGAATAGATTAGTTCCATAGATGGGGGGATTCCGAGCTGATTTTTTACTCCATAGATAGTTTAGGGACGTCAAGTTGTACTCCATTCTCTTCATCAGTTTCCATCCCGAAATGGCTTGTAGAGTAATCCCACTTTAGTTGGCTCGTCTGGCTATTATCCGAGTTTCAGCCCTTGTCTTTGTCTATGCCTCTAGTGCTTCTCCTTTTGGTGCTAACAGGTATGCAAAATCTTCGTTCATGGAAGGCGGAGCGGCTGGAGGAGCCAAGGGAATGCCATTGACTCGGAAGGTAACTGCAGAGGGGAAGAGCCTGGATGCTACACTTTCTGCCAGCTTGGGAGAGGAGGAGACTGACGGCAGGACGCCTAGTGGAGAGCAGCGTCTCGTCGACACGGCAACCAGGCCAAAGCAGCAAACGGTGCCTTGGATGTTTGTCGGGCGTGGGGCTACAGGCAATTTGAAAAAAGTAACAAGCAAAGGTAAAATCAACCAATCCAAAATAAAAGCTATTAAAAATTCTAAAGATTTAGAGACTGCAGTGGATAGAGGGATTGAAGAATATTTGATTGATCACCCCAGGGATCAGCTTTCTCTAGAAGCACCCATAAAAATAGAGGGGGTGAGAAAGGCAATCGAATCAACACCTTCAGGTAAGGCTGTTGGCATTGATTTAATAACGGGGGAATTTTACAAAATATTAGCTCCACACTTACTGCAAATTATGCAAGAGATATTTGTAAGGGCACAAGCAGGGGAGGAGGCCCCTTAGTCTTGGAAGTCGGCTAATATAGTTGTGTTCCCAAAGAAAGGCAAACCTATTAGCGAACTGGGGTCATAAAGACCAATTACACTTGTTAACAGTGGTACAAAGATAAACGCCAAAATTCTGGCTAACCGACTAGCCATAGTCATTAAGAAGTTAGTTTCTCCTTCCAAACATGGTTTTGTCCCAGATCGGGGCACAATGGATCACATTCGTAGAACCATCGCCCTATTTGACTCCTCCAAGTTTACAGGAGACCCTATGGCTCTAATATTACTAGATGCAGAAAAAGCCTTTGATAGGGTCCCCTGGCCTTTTTTATTGGCAATCATGGAGAAAAGGGGCTGGGGAAAGGTTTCATTAAAGATATCCAAACTATGTACTGTGATCCTATAGCTAGAATAGCTTTGATGGGCGGTATATCTGATATAATCAGGATATCAGGGGGCACACGTCAGAGCTGTCCCTGCTCCCCCTACTGGTCGCCCTGTATATCGATTCACTAATTAGGAAAATAGAAGAGAATATCATGATTCAGGCTGTACATACAATAGGTGGGGACACTAAGATCTTAGCTTGTGCGGATGACCTAGCAATAATTACATCCAGCCTGCATGACGCTCCTATGGAGATAGAAAGAGAAGCTGGTCACTTCGGCAATATCTCAGGGTACCATCTTAATGATGGTAAGACACAAATTGTTATAAATTATAAAATAGATCTAGCAGATACCTATGTAATTCAGAATGCTAGGTATCCTGGGTATGACACCAATTTTGAGAAAATTGTTGAACCTAATTTAGAACCACTATTACAGAGATTTAATACAGATTTTAACAGAATGAGTAACCTACATCTCGCACTGTTAGGCAGGAGCAATGTTATTAAAATGCTGTTTTGCCCAAAATGTTATACTTTTTTAGAGCCATCCCAGTTGAAATTAGCAAATCCTGGTTCTTAACTTTAAACCAGCTGATTTCTAGGTTTTTATGGGCTGGACAACGACCTCGTAGAGCCTTAAAATGTATGATGTTGCCAAGAGATTGCAGGGGTTGGGCGGTTCCAAACCTTCAATTGTATTATTGGGCTACATCTATTCAGCATATGGCTGGTCTGTTGGGAAGAAACAATAGTGAGCCAACCGAGGAACATAACATCTCTATATATGAATTAATATATGAGATAGAGGCTCAAGGCTGTCTTATGCACCACATTGATTTTGTTTATTTCAAAACGGTTAAATTGAAGACACTGTTGGGGGCATTTAGAGTCTGGACTGCAATTCGAAAAAAGCGGAATCTTCCAAGAGTTTATGGATATACCCCGTTGGCTGATAACAATGTACTCCCAGATATATTTAATGATGGGTATATGAAATGCTGGGCCGAGGGAGGAGTGAGGAACCTAGGAAATGTAATGGAAGATCGGGCGATGCATTTGTTTGTTCTAATTAAGGAAAAAAATGGGCTAGGGAATAATCACTTTTTTAAATATCTACAGATAAGAGACCTCCTGGGTAAGAAAGCAGTTAGCTGTATTAAGGTCCCTCTACTGGATACCCTACTGGGAGTATGCCCAACATTGTCATGAATCTATAAATTACTAAACAAGAAAATGGCAGATGATTCATTAAAACATATAAGTCGCTGGCAAGATCTTCTCCAAGCAGGGGCTAGAGAATGTGAGGACCTTTATTTTGGCTAATCTCCAAGTTCAATGTTTTAAAACCTAGTCTTATTTATATATTACACCTGCACGGATATTCAGATGGGGGGGACCTCAGGTGTGAATTGCTCACGATGCGGATTATTAGCTACTGATAGCGTGCATATTTTTGCTACATGTCCCAAACTTGCTCCTCTTCAAACTGGGATTAGTAAACAGCTTAGAGATATGCTTAGATTTGGGCTGAATCTAACCCCACGAGTGATAATTCTAGGGGTAAGCAATCAGGATATGGCTTGGCCGATATAGACTTTTATGTTTACAGCACCATAACAGTATTTAGGCTCTGTTTGGCTAGTGTCTGGATAGATCATGATGCCCCTTCCATACATTATTGCCTTGGTATACTGCTCACGGTTTACCACTGGCTGTGTATAAACTGAAGGGCTGCAGAGCGTTAAAAAAAGGTTCTGAAATTTGGGCGCCAATAATTAGCTGGACTGATGGGGATGAAGGTTTGTTTGAATCCAGTTAGGGGTAAAAGAGTCAAGGAGTAATGTTTTTTAAAAAAAAATATAATACAATAATTATTTCGGTATGTCCGGTGGCTCCCTGTAAAGTTAGGTTGCCCATTAAGAAATGTTAAAATGTAACTGCCTTTTGGATCAAGAAGGTGGGGGGAGGGAGGCCTGCCCTGCTGTCTCAGAAGGAAGACTAGATCTGCACCCTTCAACCCATGCTACAGGAGAGACTCCAAGGCTTAGCTGACTAACCTATTGTTCTGAGCCACAGGGGCACAATAAGCTCCGGAGGCCACCCTGAAACTTCCCAGCTGACCCACTATGCTGGACCTGCCAGAGGCCTCCTGGCCTAACTAACTGTCCCTCAAAATCTGTCACAAAACACCGTAATGGCCAACAAAGCCTCTACACACAGCTGAAAGCTTCATTAGAACTGACACGCAGATATTTGCCCCACAGTTGTCAGACTCATTTGAATTGATGCCAAATGACGCAAATCATAGCACAACCTTGCCACACAGTTACCAGCTTCATCGGAACCGGTGCTGAGCTATGCAAAGCCCAGCACAGCCTTGCCACACAGCTCATCAGAACCGATGCAGAGTGACGCAAAGCCCAGCCAAGCCTCGCCACATAGCTTCATTGGATCCAACACCGGACAACACGAAGCATCCCAAAGCAACGCTGCACACACTGTGCAAGAACGTAAGGTGCAGACGTGAGTGGGCCAAATTTGGTCCTGTGCCAGGCCTGCGCTTCATAATGGATGGCCTGAACTTGTGAGTTTGTCCCTGTTTAGCATGACCAGATACCCTCACTTGGTTCTTTGCACCTTTTGGCCCTACTTTTATTTGACTCTTTAAAATTGCTTATCTCCAGTTCTTCTGATTGGATTTTTGCCGTCTGTTTCAAATAATTTATAACATTTTACTCTAGTTGTCTAAATTGGTGTAGAATTTTTCTTGTGTTGTATTTTGACTTTGTTACTGTTTGTGTGCTGCATAAATACTTTAGACATTGCCTCTAAGTGAAACCTGACCGCTTTTGTGCCAGGCTACCAGAGGGTTAAACTCAGGTTAATTTAGTGACTTTTTGTGGTCAACCCACCTTCCCCAATTAACAGCCAAATTCATACTCTGTTTGTCATTTTCCTATTGACAATAGTATTAATAATTTGTGAGTTTATTCTTAGCGTGCATCACCAATTCCCTCCTTGGAATGTCCTTCTTTAACATAAAATCGATTCCAACATTGCATGCACATCAACTTTGATGCCTGTGTTTGCATGTGGTGCCAACAATCACCAGCGAAACCAGCAGCATGAATTTTAAAGCTGATACCTGTTGGCTTTGTCAGTGCTTATTAAAAGTGGGTGCGAAAAATCCCCTTCTCCCTGTAAGGGTGGAACTTGAGATTGAGACTTTGTAGATGCTCTAACTTAATTCCACAACAGTCATGCCACCTGGCTTTAAAGAGGGAAATGTCAGATCTCCTTAACCTATCCTTGTCCAAGGTAGCATGGGTCAAACCCAGGACTTACTCAGGTAAAGGCATAAAAAAAACAGGGGATTGCAGAGATGCATCAACTAAAAATATATATTTAACAGAATGACGAATAAAGGTACAAACAAAGGGCATAAAAAAAAAAATGTCTTAGCCTATTGCTAAGAAGGAGTTTCCGGACAATGGGGCAACCCGATAGGCTACTGGACCTGGGTAAATTGTGGTACAAAAAATAATGTTGCAGTGGAGAACAGTCACACTATAGACAAAACAACAACTAATGTTCTATGTGATCAAAATCAGACACCACCCTTAATTCATTGCACCAATGATTGTGATTTTATTACCATCACAATATTTGAAGTAAATCAATTTATAAGGTACAACGTATGTCACATTTAGACGTTTGAAAGGCAGGTGCACACAAAGTGAAGTGACAAATGCACAGGAAGGATTTGGGGGAAGTTTTGTGAGAAAGGGATGGTAGTGCTCATATATACATTAACAATCAATAGTAACAGCCTATCCAGCCAGATTCCTGGCATATACATAAATGATAAATCATAACATAAACGAGTAGATGCAGATATACAATCTCTGTCATCTATGTTTGATAATACAACAACAGTAATGTCGACGTTTTGACCCCTACATACAACTGTTAGACCTGGCACCTTGGCGTGAGTTTCCCTTCCACTTTTTGCTGATGTGCCTCATTGTGTTTTGTTGGTGTTAGCTGCTCAGGGCACTGTGCCACTGCTAATCAGTGTCACAGTGCAAGTGCTCCCTTTTGTAAAATGTATACATTGATTGGTGTCCATGTTTGGCTTATTTGGTTTACTATCAGCCCCTAGTAAAGTGCACCAGGAGTGCCAGGGCTTGTAAATACAAATGCTGCTGGTGGGCTTGCAGCACTGGTTGTGCCACCCACAGAAGCGGCCTAGCAAAATGTGTCTAAGGTCTGGCACTGCAGAACCTGCGCGCGGTCTGGTACTGTTGCGCTGATTGCGCAAGTACACCTACTTGCCAGTCCCCAAACCTTCACTTAACTACATATTAGTAACCCATCTGGTAGGCCCCTGGCAGGTTGCATTGTAGGTATAAGGTAGGACATGCCCTGATGTGTGTGGCATGTCCTAATAGTGAATTACAGCCATTTTCATTTTTCACTATTGAAGGCTACCTGCTCTCCATAGGCCAGAATGGGCTGCTGGAATTACTACACGCTGTAATCCCAGTGGACTCAGAGAGCATGGAAGAAAGTCAAGTTTAGTATGCCTGAACTCAGAATAATAAAATACTTCTTTTAGTAAAGTTTATTTTAAGATCCTGTGTTTGTAAATACTGCTTTTAGAAAGTTAGTATTTACTGACCTGGCCATTTCAATCCGGCTCTGCTGTGTGTGTGTGTTCTGCCTAGTAACAGTGAGGAGCAGGGCTGGGGAATTCCAGGAGACAGGCTGGCTGCCAGGTGGTGGGTAGAGAGATTACACCAGGATGGGTGGGAGGAGTACACCTTGACTCTGAATAGACCTGTGCGCTGCCACCACAATGCCGGCTCCGCCCCCTGTGGAGCGGCTGATGTCTCTGCACTGCTGCTGAAAGGAAAGAACAGAGTCACCACAACAAAGTGCTCCAAAACGGGACTGAGCCAGGCCCAGGACCCCTGGCGACAAAGAACAAAAGAATTGCTGTATAAAAGAAGGAGCCCTGCTCCTAAGAATTCAGATCCTGTTTGCGCCAAGAAGAAACTCTGCCTGAAGAGAAGGACCTGGGAAAGCTGCATGGAGGAGTACTGTCTCTAAGCCTGAGAGACTGGCATGTGGTGGGTGCCTTGCTGCTGAACGAGAGGAAGAGACTGAAGAAGAAACTTTTATTCAACTTGTGCTTTACAAACAATCTCCAAGGGCTTGCTTGTGAACTTGCCCCCTGAACTGCGCCACAGGAACAGTGGGCGCTACCTTTCCCCTGGAAGAAGAGGAAGCTGCTGTGGGTGACCCTGCAACGCCGACCCCAGAGAACCTGTGTGCCCCATCTCACTGAGCACCGCGACTTCTGGCTGCCCGGGCTGCTGTGAGCACCGTGAAAACCAGCCCGCCTGGTCTGATCAAAGCAAGCATCTACCCCCTCGAGCCGTAGCTCGCAACGTGAGGAGAGACGACCGGTATCCAAGCGCCGAGCCTCTGCGACCCTGTGCCGCCGAGACCACTGTAAGGACCCAAAAGCACCCTGTTCGCCATCTGGCCGAAGCCGACAGTGCTGCGCCGCTGAGGATTGCCCCTGAGCTGCCCCTCCTGCTTCTGACCCCTTCGTTGTGAGCTGAGACGTCCCTGAGCGCCCCACGAAGCATCGCCGTCCGCTGAAGAGCCGGGACTGCAACGCAACATGGGAAGCCCTTTACGGGACTACTGAGGCCGCCACGAACATTGTCCCCAAGGAACCAGGTACTGTGTGTTGAAGCGCCCCTGTACGAAGCTTCCTTCGCTTTGTACGGGCTTTGTACGGTGCCGGCGTCGCGCTACGTCACTCACGAAGGTACGGTCCATACCGGTGAAAATATATAGGCGTTGCTCACGCGGGAAGCGTGAGAAACGGCACGACGCGCCTAAAACATCGTACAAAACGTACCGAAGGCGCTACGAAGCGCACAGACCCCAAGAGAAGCATATTTTAAGCTGAAAAGTGCCTTTTAAGAACTGTGGACTCTTTGGAAAGTATTGCAAGTAACTGGAACCCCATTTTAAGTAAAGAACTGTAGTTTTTGAAAGCCTGCTTAAAGAAACCTTTTATATAAAGAGTTTATTTTTACAAAAATACAGCCTTGTGTCTCTGTGTGGTGGGTTGGTGGTTATTGTGTGGGACATCTTGAATGCTTAGCCTAATGCCCTCTGGAATCTAGCCTGACTGCTCGTGCCACGTTACCTAGAGGGTGAGCAGGGGTTATTTTCGAAGAGTAATCCTTCGCCCTGACTTGGAGGAAAGGGTCCCTGCTTGTCGCAAGTGCATACCTGCACCAACCAGAGACCCCGGATTCTAACATTGGTGGCAGCGGTGAGGATTTACGGATTTGCATTCTTGGTGTCTGCACAGTGATTACTAGCCATTGCACAGTGAGGACAGTCCAGTAGCTTGAGCCACAGAACTTTAAAACCTTAACTTCGCTTGCCAAGAAAGAAGATCCCTTGTGTTTGGAGTCATGCCGGGCACAAACAGCATTGAGAAATCAATTTCTGAAACCTCTGAAAAAGGAGAATTGGTATGGGATGAGTCGAAGCTGGACGACTACAAGAAAGATGAACTCAAGTACTTCTGCAAAAAACTAAAGGTTCCACATGCAGGATGCAAGAACAAAACAGATTTCTACAAGGCGCTGAGAGCCTGGATGGAATCAAGGGGTGCGGCTGAGGACGTCGTACTACCGGAACCTGCAGAGAGTGTTCACAGTTTTGGCAGAGGCCTGTCACCAGAGGAGCTGGCAGACAGACAGGCCGCAAGAGAGCAAGAGGTCACTTTGGCAAAGCTGAAATTAAATGGGCAATTGGAGCTAGAGAGCAAGAAAATGGCTCTTGAAGAAAGAAGATTGGAGTATGACCTGAAAATGAGGGAGCTGGAGATAAAGGCCAAAAGTTTGGAAAACCCTACCTCTGGTGGCAGCGCAACGCCGGTGCAGGTAGAGTCAAGGGTGTACATGCCAAAAGATGTAGTTAAGGAATACTTTAAGAATGACAACATAGGGCAATGGTTCAAGGCCTATGAGGTAGCCATGTCTTCCCACCGGGTCCCTGAGAGAGGTTGGGGAGTGGGGTTGTGGGGACGGTTCCTCAGTGAGGGGCGGGACACACTTTTAGATTTGCCCTCTGATGTCTACAATTCTTACCCCCACATGAAGGAAGATTTAATGAATAGATATGGGCTCACTCCTGAATTATATAGACAGAGGTTCAGGGGGTGTACCAAGATTGCGGGGAGTACGTATGTGGAGTATGTAACCTTTTCCTGCAGAGCACTGGATGGCTGGGTGAAGGGTAGCAAAGTGCATGATTACCAAGGTCTCTTTGATTTAATTGCATGGGAGCACTTGTCGCTTAATTGTTTTCCTGAGCTACGCCAACACCTGATAGATAGCAAGCTGACTAACCCTAGGAAGCTTGCTGAAGAGGCGGACCGCTGGGTCAGCACCAGGGTCCACAAGGGTCAAGTGGGAGACTCCACCAAGGGTGGGCAGGGTCCCCAGCAGAAGAGTGGGGGGGACAGGGGAAAACAGAAAGGGTTTCCAAAAGGCCCCCAGAGTAATACCCAAGGGAACCAGCAGTAAGGTTCTCAGCCTACCCACCCCCGAAGCCGACAGGGGCCCCGACAGGTAAACCTGTTCCCAAGGGGCCCCCTCAATGTTATAAATGTGGTGAACTAGGTCACTTTGCCAGTGATCCCAAGTGTCGCCAGTATGTGAAACCAGCACCCACTGGTGCTCTACCGAAGCAAGTGGCTACAGTAGCCTTTGGGGAGGAGGTAGAAGTCCCAGGTGGGTGGGACCCCGTACAGCTGACCTTAGTCTCACTAGGTGACAGTGAGATGGTCCCTAACGCCGACTTGCCCTCTAACACTAAGAAATATGGGCAAGTGGTGACCGTCAATGGGAAGAAGGTAGAGGCTCTTCGAGACACAGGCACCAATGTGACTGCAGTGCGGCAGCACCTGGTATCTCAAGAGCTGGTTGTACCCCATGCCTATTGTTGGGTTGTCAATGCTGACAACACAGAGAGTCATTGTCCAATGGCTCAAGTTCCCTTTGAGTGGGGGGGGTCTCTGGTACTCTGCAAGTCGCTGTGAGAACTGCCATGCCTGTAGACTGTCTCCTAGGGAATGATTTGGAGAGCTCCCCTTGGGAAAAGGTGGAGAGGACAGCTCACCTGCGGATGGTGGGTTTACCTGATTGTGCGTGCGTTACCCCCCGGTCAATGGCAGCCAGTAGGGGTGTTGAAGGGACCCTGGAGCCTGAGGGAGAGGCCCAGGAACCGGCCTTAGGGAGAGGGCGCAGGCGACGCGGGAAACCAGCCCCTAAAGTTCCCACGGCCCAGGAGGAAGCAGACCTTGAGGGGGATGCCCTGGAGCCTACCGGGGAACAGATAGCCGAACTGGGGGACCTGCCTGAGCTGACCCATTGGCAGCAAGAAGGAGGCCCCACCAGGGAGGAATTCTGCAGGGAGCAGAAAGAGTGCCCCTCTCTAGTGGGTATGCGGCAGCAGGCTGAAGCCCAGGCCAATGGTGATCGGTCCGGTACTCACTTAATCTACTGGGAGAACGACCTCCTGTACTCAGAGCCTAAGGTTGCCGAACCTGGGTCAGCCCGTGTGCTGGTGGTACCCCAGAAGTTCAGAGCCTTCCTACTGGGGCTGGCTCACGATGTGCCATTAGCAGGGCATTTGAGGCAGGACAAGACCTTTGAAAGGCTTGTCACCCACTTTTATTGGCCTCAAATGCGCAGGAGTTCAGACACTCACTGCAGGACATGCCAGACTTGCCAGGCAAGTGGTAAGAGTGGAAGGAAGCTGAGGGCTCCACTCCAACCTTTCCCTGTGGTCAGTACCCCATTCCAGCGAGTGGGGATTGACATTGTGGGGCCACTGGACCCCAAGACAGCCATGGGCAACAGGTTTATCCTGGTCTTGGTGGACCATGCCACCCGGTACCCTGAAGCCATCCCTCTGAGGACAGTGACGGCCCCCGTGGTGGGACGGGCACGGATGGGAATTTTCTCACGAGTAGGATTCCCTCTAGAGGTGGTGTCCGACAGGGGGACCAATTTCATATCGAAATATATGAAATCCCTTTGGCAAGAGTATGGTGTGACATACAAGTTCACCACCCCTTACCATCCCCAAGGAAACGGGTTGGTTGAGCGCTTCAACGAACCCTAAAAGGCATGATTATGGGTCTTGAGGAACCCATGAGGCGTAAGTGGGACGTCCTCTTACCATGCCTTCTCTTTGCGTACCGTGAGGTGCCACAGAAGTCTCTGGGGTACAGTCCCTTTGAGCTTCTGTATGGTCACCCAGTACGAGGATCTCTTAGTCTGGTCAAGGAAGGCTGGAAGCAATCTCCCATTAAACCTCCCCAGAATGTATATAGTTACATGCTGGCCTTCCGGAACCAGACTAGGCGTTTCAGGCAACTTGCTGAGGCAAACCTGGAAGCCAGCCAGGAGGAAATGAAGCGGTGGTACGACCAGAACGCCACTCTGGTTGAGCTTCAACCTGCTCAAAAGGTATGGGTCCTGGCCCCTGTGGAGCCTTGTGCACTCCAGGACAAGTGAACAGGACCCTTTGAAATTGTGGAGCGCAAGAGTCCTGTCACCTATTTGGTGGACTTGCAGTCTCCCAGGAACCCCTTGAGGGTCCTACATGTCAAACGACTAAAGCCCCACTTGGAGAGGTCCGAAGTGGGCATGCTCTTGGCCACAGATGATGGGACGGAGGAGGAGTCTGAGCCTCTTCCTGACCTCCTGGTAGCCTCAGAGCGGGACGGGTCAGTGGATGGAGTTAACCTCTCATCCACCCTGACCCCTGAGCAACAGGATCACTGCCGCCTGCTGTTGGGGCAGTTTCCTGACCTGTTCTCCCTGGTTCCTGGTGTCACAGATTGGTGTGTCCATGATGTGGACAAAGGAGACAGTTTACCTGTGAAGCACAAAGCTTACAGAGTAACTGACAGGGTCAGAGCCTGAATCAAAGAGGTGGTCTCAAAGATGCTTGCTCTAGGGGTGGTTGAGTCCTCCAGCAGTCCTTGGGCCAGCCCAGTGGTCTTGGTCCCAAAGGCTGCAGCGCCGGGTGCCACACCCGAACTCCGGTTCTGTGTGGACTACAGAGGACTCAACTCAGTCACGAAGACTGACGCGCACCCCATCCCCCGAGCTGATGAGCTCATCGATCGGTTAGTGGCTGCACGGTACCTCAGCACGTTTGATTTGATGTCTGGGTACTGGCAGACCGCCTTAATTGACGGGGCCAAAGAGAGGTCCGCATTCTCCACACCAGATGGGCATTTCCAGTTCCGGGTTATGCCATTTGGGATGAAGAATGCCCCTGCCACCTTCCAGAGGTTGGTCAACCAGGTGTTGGCTGGGCTTACCGAGTTCAGCGCCGCGTACCTGGATGACATCGCAGTGTTCAGTGGCACATGGAAAGAACACCTGCAACATCTCTGGGAAGTGTTGATGGCACTGCACAAGGCAGGCCTCACGATCAAGGCAAGCAAGTGTCAGATCGGGCAGGGTTCCGTGGTGTACTTGGGACACCAAGTGGGGAGCGGCCAGGTGGCGCCACTGCAACCCAAGATTGAAACCATCCTGGCTTGGGAGCCCCCAAAGACCCAGACAGAGGTGAGGGCCTTCTTAGGACTCACAGGGTACTACAGGAGGTTTGTCAAGGGGTATGACAGCATTGTTGCCCCCTTGATAGAGCTGACTTCGAAGAAGCAGCCGAGGAAAGTGATATGGACTGACACCTGTCAGAAGGCTTTTGACACCCTGAAGACTGCCATGTGCACGGCGCCCGTGCTCTTGGCCCCTGACTTCTCCAAAGAATTCCTAGTGCAGACAGATGCATCAGAGCATGGTGTAGGGGCTGTTCTCTCACAGATGACTGAGGAGGGCTTGGACCAACCTGTAGCCTTCATTAGTAGGAGGCTACTTCCACGGGAACAAAGGTGGAGTGCAATCGAGCGAGAAGCATTTGCTGTGGTCTGGGCGTTGGAGAAGCTAAGACCCTACTTGTTTGGGTCTACTTCCGGGTTCAGACCGACCACAGGCCCCTCAGATGGTTGATGCAAATGAGGGGTGAGAACCCAAAACTGTTGAGGTGGTCCATCTCCCTACAGGGTATGGACTTTACGGCGGAGCATCGCCCTGGCACAGATCACGCCAATGCTGACGGTCTGTCCAGGTTTTTCCGCCTTAGTGAAGAGGAACTCCCTGGGATAGGGTAGTTCCCTCCACATTTCAGCTGGAGGGGACACGTGTTAGACCTGGCACCTTGGCGTGAGTTTCCCTTCCACTTTTTGCTGATGTGCCTCATTGTGTTTTGTTGGTGTTAGCTGCTCAGGGCACTGTGCCACTGCTAATCAGTGCCACAGTGCAAGTGCTCCATTTTGTAAAATGTATACATTGATTGGTGTCCATGTTTGGCTTATTTGGTTTACTATCAGTCCCTAGTAAAGTGCACCAGGAGTGCCAGGGCTTGTAAATACAAATGCTGCTGGTGGGCTTGCAGCACTGGTTGTGCCACCCACAGAAGCGGCCTAGCAAAAGGTGTCTAAGGTCTGCCACTGCAGAACCTGCGCGCGGTCTGGTACTGTCGCGCTGATTGCGCAAGTACACCTACTTGCCAGTCCCCAAACCTTCACTTAATTACATATTAGTCACCCCTCTGGTAGGCCCAAGGGCAGGGTGCAATGTAGGTATAAGGTAGGACATGCCCTGATATGTGTGGCATGTCTTAATAGTGAATTACAGCCATTTTCGTTTTTCACTATTGAAGGCTACCTGCTCTCCATAGGCCAGAATGGGCTGCTGGAATTACTACACGCTGTAATCCCAGTGGACTCAGAGAGCATGGTAGAAAGTCAAGTTTAGTTTGCCTGAACTCAGAATAATAAAATACTTCTTTTAGTAAAGTTTATTTTAAGATCCTGTGTTTGTAAATACTACTTTTAGAAAGTTAGTATTTGCTGACCTGGCCATTTCAGTCCGCCTCTGCTGTGTGTGTGTGTGTTCTGCCTAGTAACAGTGAGGAGCAGGGCTGGGGAATTCCAGGAGACAGGCTGGCTGCCAGGTGGTGGGTAGAGAGATTACACCAGGATGGGTGGGAGGAGTACACCTTGACTCTGAATAGACCTGTGCTCTGCCACCACAATGCCGGCTCCGCCCCCTGTGGAGCGGCTGATGTCTCTGCCCTGCTGCTAAAAGGAAAGAACAGAGTCACCACAACAAAGTGCTCCAAAACCGGACGGAGCCAGGCCCAGGCCCCCTGGTGACAAAGAACAAAAGAATTGCTGTATAAAAGAAGGAGCCCTGCTCCTAAGAAATCAGATCCTGTTTACGCCAAGAAGAAACTCTGCCTGAAGAGAAGGACCTGGGAAAACTGCATGGAGGAGTACTGTCTCTAAGCCTGAGAGACTGGCCTGTGGTGGGTGGCTTGCTGCTGAAGGAGAGGAAGAGACTGAAGAAGAAACTTTTATTCAACTTGTGCTTTACAAACAATCTCCAAGGGCTTGCTTGTGAACTTACCCCCTGAACTGCGCCACAGGAACAGTGGGCGCTACCTTTCCCCTGGAAGAAGAGGAAGCTGCTGTGGGTGACCCTGCAACGCCGACCCCAGAGAACCTGTGTGCCCCATCTCACTGAGCACCGTGACTTCTGGCTGCCCGGGCTGCTGTGAGCACCGTGAAAACCAGCCCACCTGGTCTGATCAAAGCAAGCATCTGCCCCCTCGAGCCGTAGCTCACAACGTGAGGAGAGACGACCGGTGTCCAAGCGCCGAGCCTCTGCGACCCTGCGCCGCCGAGACCACTGTAAGGACCCAAAAGCACCCTGTTCGCCATCTGGCCGAAGCCGACAGCGCTGCGCCACTGAGCATTGCCCCTGATCTGCCCCTCCTTCTTCTGACCCCTTCATTGTGAGCTAAGACGTCCTCGAGCGCCCCACGAAGCATCGCGGTCCACTGAAGAGCCGGGACTGCAACGCGACGTGGGACGCCCTTTACAGGACTACTGAGGCCGCCACGAACATTGTCCCCAAGGAACCAGGTACTGTGTGTTGAAGCACCCCTGTACGAAGCTTCCTTCGCTTTGTACGGGCTTTGTACGGTGCCAGCATCGCGCTACATCACTCACGAAGGTACGGTCCGTACTGGTGAAAATATATAGGCGTTGCTCACGCGGGAAGCGTGAGAAACGGCACGACGCGCCTAAAACATCGTACAAAACGTACGGAAGGCGCTACGAAGCGCACAGACCCCAAGAGAAGCATATTTTAGCTGAAAAGTGCCTTTTAAGAACTGTGGACTCTTTGACAAGTATTGCAAGTAACTGGAACCCCATTTTGAGTAAAGAACTGTATTTTTGAAAGCCTGCTTAAAGAAACCTTTTATATAAAGAGTTTATTTTTACAAAAATACAGCCTTGTGTCTCTGTGTGGTGGGTTGGTGGTTATTGTGTGGGACATCTTGAATGCTTAGCCTAATGCCCTCTGGAATCTAGCCTGACTGCTCACGCCACGTTACCTAGAGGGTGAGCAGGGGTTATTTTCGCAGAGTAATCCTTCGCCCTGACTTAGAGGAAAGGGTCCCTGCTTGTCGCAAGTGCATACCTGCGCCAACCAGAGACCCCGGATTCTAACAACAACAGCAAAATATACGCCTTGGGGGTGGGTCTTCATCAGGACCAAGGTGAGTAAAAGTAGTGGGCACCTACAGATAAAAAGATTATGACATTTAGGGTGGTGTGTCCAAAACTAAAGTATCAATCAAGCATATAATTCAAGGTAAATTACCAAAATATAAACAGCGAGATTGCTTCAAGCTGAGGATTAAAAAGCTGGGCCTGGTGGGCTCCTACAAGAAAAGAGAGGAGAGGAGACAATAAAGAAACCAATAGGATCTCTATCCCAAATTAGCGGTAGAGGGAGTATAAAAACAGAGCAATCGCTCATAAGAACTTACTCAGAAATCATGCAGATCAGCGTAGTGTGTAATATGTAGGCCAGGGTTGATCAGTAACTTATGGCTATAGGGAAAGACCTTGTGTCAAATATATGTAGGTCAAAGCCAAGCAAAGTTATAAAAATGTCCTTCAAAAGATACTGTGCCTAGGAAAGGCTGAAAAACAGTCGCCATTACACTGCAAATGGCATCCTCGATCAATGTAGAAACTTATTGCGCCATTACTGGTATGCTTCAAATGCACGTCTAAACTGTGGTGACAGCGCGTTTAATAAAGTGCAAGGTAGGATTAATCTAATGGTGTGAGACCAGTCCAGGCCAGCACTCTCCCCAGCAGCGCTGCCTCTACTCCTCGTCGCTCCAGGCTCTGTGCCTTCCCTGAGCAGGGTTTGTGCCTGCCGTCCGCCCGCAGCCCCCTTGCTTTTTTTCCCACCGCCGTCCCCACCGCGGCTCCCATTTCCCTGACCTGCTCTATATCTGTCTGGGTGATTGTCCTTTCGTGGTCTTGCCCCTGTATTTGCGTGACTGTATTTTTTAGTGGCCCCTGTTTTTTTCTGTACTTTTGAATGCTGAGTGTTTGTTGTGCTTCCCGCCGCTGCTGCCCCAGCAGCCCCGCCCACCACTCCAGCCCGCTCCCGACCCTACCTCTGCTCCCACCCCCTCCCCTTCTTATTGCGACAGCTGCGCGGTCGCTCGCGTACGCGCGCAGTGGGAGCGCTGCTGGCACACCAAAGGTGCGCCTAAGGCAAGCCCGTCCACACCTGGACCGCGCCCAGCACCAGACCCCCTGCCCCCACGAGCGCCACAACACCCGACACTGCTACGACGCCACGACCCTCCATGCGCTCAACACCGGCCGATCCACCACCTGCTTCCAGGCCACCCCTAAACTCACCCACGGACCCTTCACCTGCTGAAACTGCAGCTACACCAGCCAGCGCACACCTGCACATCCTGCCCACCCCAACACTGCTGGCCACAACCACCTCAGCTGTGTACTACTCAACACCCACCCAGTCCACAAGCACGCCGTCAAACTCTGGGACCTGCTCGACTCCTCCGCTCCGGACGTCCCCTTTCTGACAGAGACCTGGATGAACAACTCCTCAGCGCCCGACATAGCCATAGCCATCCTGGACGGCTATAAGATCACACACAGGGATGGTAACAACAACAGACCAGGAGGAGGAATCGCCATCGTCCACAGGAACACCATCAGCATTTCGACCAACACCGAAGACGCTCTCACACGGCCGAACACCTACACTTCAGGATCCACGTCGATCACAACACTACCCTCAGAGGAACATTCGCCTACAGGCCTCCGGGACCCCGACCACAGTTCAGCGAATCCATCGCCGACCTCATATGCACGCACGCCCTCGACCTATACAGACTACATCCTCCTCAGAGACCTGAATTTCCACCTCAAGAATGCCAACGACACCAACTCCACAACACTGATCGACAACCTCACCAACCGCGGACTCAAACATCTAGTCACGACACCCACCCACTCCGCCGGCCACACGCTCGACCCCATCTTCTCCGCCAGCGACCACGTCACTTTCAGCCACACCACCGAACTACACTGGACTGACCACCACTACATCCACTTCTCCTTCGAGAAACACAACGCACACAACCAACCACAATGTATCCCACACCGCTGCTGGAAAAAAGTCACCGAAGACTAGCTCTCCACCGCCATCGCCCCACCCGAGCCCTCCGATACCAACGGTGCAGCCAACAACTTCAGACAATGGATCTATGACTGCGCCAACACCCTTGCCCCGATAAGTAAACCCTCCAACAGGTGCACCGACACGAGAGCCATCTGGTTCAACGCCGACCTCCAAAACTCCAAGCACACCTGCAGAAGACTTGAGAAACAGTGGCGCAATGACCAGAAACCAGACAACCACGCAGCCCTCATAAATGCCAGACGCAAACACCACCAACTCATCCGATCCACCAAAAGAACCTCCTTCAAAGAACACGTCGACAACAACGCACACAACAGCAAAGAGCTCTTCAACATCGTGAAAGAACTCGCCACCCCCAGCTCCTGCTCCAATGACATACCGCCATCACAAGAACTCTGCGACTCCCTGGCCACTGTTACACGACAAGCCTCTTGTGTAATTGCCGGGATTCAGGGAAGGAAGATGGTAGGGACATGCACTTTTTAGACGCTCCCTTATTGCATATAGGTAGGGGGAGTTTATACCTGTTCCCTCCCTTAAATAGTTCTCCTCGGCAGGAAACCGGTGCTTGGCTTTCAGATTCTTCGAGTCCAGAGTCCACGCCCTTCCTGTCAGTGTTCCTGTTTTCTTCGTTTCTCCCTAAGCTTTGACCTGCTGAGTTCCCCGGTTCTCGCTCCCCACTCAGACCTTCTCCTCTGTGCGAGTCCGTATTTCGGAGGTGTTCCCTGGACCTCCGAGTCCCTGTCTTCCGGTTGTTCGCGGTCGCGAGATTGTTTCAATGGAAACGCGGCCACGTCTTTAAGGCAACATTGTTGCTCTGTAATTACTCCCGGACGCTCGGTTTGAGCGATACAATTCTCCAGCGCCATAAGCGTGAGTAGGAGTGCAGGCAGATACATTGTTTCCCATATTCACGCACACCGCGCTTAGAGTGCGAGTGAAAGTTTTTTTGTCATACGCGTGGTACGCGTTTCTGAAATTCTTTTGAGGATCCTCAACTAAATTTCTCTGCACACTTGGTGTGTGTAGGGTATACTTCCTATTCAGATACTTCGATATTACGAAGTAATGCCTAGCAGGGCTTCGAATTCACAGTGAAGCATACCCCTCCCTTTTTAACCTTCCCCATAGCGTTTGAGTATAAGAACCCCTGGCATACTCTTTTTTGCTAGAGTCTCCTTTGACCCTCCAAGTCCTTCTATCTGGCCCTCATTATTCCCATATCCTTCGTGTCCAGCGGTGACTCCGCCCCCTATTTACTTGCTTGGCTACTATTACTTCCTGCCCAGCAGATCCAACAAATGCCCTGCTGAGTCGCTTCTTAAGGCGGAACGAGATGTCCAGCGGGTAAGAGGGGAACGGGGGAGAGCACAGCTCACCTTAGCACTAGATTGTATGTTACCCTTACATAGCTGCTAGAGAGAAGAGATTAACCACTATTATTGTCTTTACTGTCTCTGCTCCAGGTTGTTCTCTGCTGTGCCCATTAGGAAACACCGGCTGGGGGAATCAAGTGAGCTCTTCCAAACCTTGTCCCCACATCTCTCGGGGTCTGTCTACAGCTAGAGTGTATACGGGTTCACGCTTCCGTGGACAGGCCTCGAGAGTGTGGGGGTATTCTCGTTGTTCCTGTGGATTGGGGCTACGGATTCACACAGGTGGGTCTGACCGGCGACAGCCACCTTCTTCTACCGCAAGTTCGCACACATCCGCAACAGTTTTGACGCCCAGACACTGACGACAGACGCCATCACCCCCGACTCTACACCCACCAAGCACATCGACCCTCTACTCTCCTGGCACAATGTCAACAATGAAGACACCATCAGAATCACGAACACCATCCACTCCGGCTCACCCTCCGCCCCCTGCCCCACCACATCTTCAACAAAACAAGCTCCATCATTGCACCCCAACTCAGGAAGATCATCAACAGCTCCTTCGAGACCTCCACCTTCCCAGAAAGCTGGAAACAAGCCGAGATCAACACCCTTCTCAAAAAACCCAAGGCGGACCCACAGGACCTCAAGAACTTCCGACCCATCTCCCTGCTCCCGTTCTCGGCGAACATCATTGAGAAGGCCGCCATCAGACAACTGACCCACTTCCTGAAAGAGAACAGCGTCCTGGACTCCTCTCAATCCGGCTTCCGCAGCAATCACAGCACTGAAACCGCCCTCATCGCCCACCGACGACATCAGAACCATACTGGACAACGGCAAAACTGCGGCCCTCATCCTCCTGGACCTCTTGGCCGCCTTCGACACCGTCTGCCACAACACCCTGCGCACACGCCTCCATGATGCAAGGATCCAAAACAAAGCCCTGGACTGGATCACCTCCTTCCTCTACGGCAGAATGCAGAGAGTCCGCCTCCCCCCCTTCAGGTCCGAAGCCAACACAATCACCTGCGGCGTACCCCAAGGTTCATCCCTTAGCCCGACCCTTTTTAACATCTACATGGCACCGCTCACTGACATCGTCCGAGCCCACCACTTCAACATTGTCTCATACGCCGATGACACGCAGCTGATCCTCTCCCTCACCAAGGACCCGGCCACCGCCAAATCCAACCTCCACGAGGGAATGCAGGCCATCGCAGAGTGGATGAAGACTAGCTGGCTGAAACTGAACTCAGACAAGACAGAGGTCCTTATCCTTGGCTCCACCCCCTCCGCATGGGACGACTCCTGGTGACCGGCCATGCTGGGTGCCGCCCCAACACCTACCAACCACGCACGAAACCTGGGAGTCATCCTGGACTCAACGCTCTCTATGACCCAGCAAGTCAACACGGCATCCTCCTCCTGCTTCAACACCCTCCGCATGCTCCGCAAGATCTACAGATGGATCCCCAACGAAACCAGAAGAACGGTCACCCAAGCACTCGTCAACAGCAGGCTGGACTACGGCAACGCCCTCTACGCAGGAACCAAGACCACACTCCAGAAGAGACTCCAACGCATACAAAATGCCTCCACATGCCTCATCCTTGGACTCCCTTGCCACAGCCACATCACCACCCACCTGAGAGATGCGCACTGGCTCCCGGTCAAAAAGAGGATCACCTTCAAGCTCCTCACCCACACTCACAAAGCGCTCCACACCACCGGACCAGCATACCTCAACAAACGACTTTCCCTCTACACACCGAACTGCCAGCTCTGTTCCGCCAACCTCGCACTTGCCACCGTCACACGCATCCGCCAAGCGACCACCGGTGGAAGATCATTCTCCCACCTCGCGGCCAAAACATGGAACACCCTCCCCATACACCTGCGTCAGACCCAGGACCTGCCGACTTTCAGGAGAAATCTCAAGACCTGGCTGTTCGACCTGTAGCTGCTCCCCGCTCCCTCAGCGCCTTGAGAGTGAGACCCTCACGGGGAAGAAGCGCGCTCTACAAATGATTGATTGATTGATAGATTGATTTATTGATTGATTGATTGAATGGTAGAGGGTACAAACCACATCGGACAACCTAAAGACGCTTATTATGCCTCAACTACTCAAGTCAGCAAACATCCATTGAGATAAATCACTTCAAAGCATCAAAAGAGTGTTGACAGCACGGGGTTATCATGAATTTGCCTTTGAATGCCTTAACGCGTTGCCGGCATATCCCACATTAAACAAAACTGTCGATTTTGGCAATGCGTTCAAATAGATACTATATAACCATTAGGAAAGTAAACGCGCGTCCGTAATAGAGCAAACCCAAGCTACAGGGATATGTACTCCCTATTTCTAAAACGATACAAAGTATACTTTAAGGAACCTAAATCGCGTCATTACATGAATAAATTAAAATGACAGTGGGTGTCATAAGAACAAAGAACTAGTTATGCCATGATGCCGATTAAGCACTTCACGTTAAAATGCGGATGAGACCATACCTTAGGGCTGCCGGTGATAAGAGCTAACAACCTTGGCTGCGAAATGTCAGAGCTTAAATAGTAAAGGTCTGTGTGCACGTTGGGCACATATGATGGGAAAAAACACTTGGTTTTTACGACGCGTTGCTTAACGGATGATAGCAGGGGGAAGCATTACTGGGCCTTCCTAATGCCCACATCATGACGTACTGTCTGCAAATGCAGCGCACAGTTTAAAGGGACCATGTTGACCATAATGAAAAAAGACACTGTTTCGTTTCCATCGTGAATGTAAACTCTGTTAAATGCAGCACATAGTAAAACATGGAGATTTATCATAGTAATTATGAATACACATCATTTACTAATTATTCAAGTGAGGAAAAGAAAGAAGATAGGCTCACTTATACCAACATTATGTATGCATCGGGCAGGTAACATCAAATATGCTAATCCATGTGGCAAAGAAAATTACCTAATGGGCAAAACACGTATTACAAGTTTGTGTACAATGCATATAATGAATAGCATGGCACTGTCCAGTTTCTGGCGCACATTATAGGATAAGGTTCGACAGAATATGTCACATTCCTATCAGAGTCTTAATTTTACTATCGTACATTGTACATCTCACTTATGGGATAGAGGTTTGTCACATTCCTATTTGAGTCTCTGTGTTATGCATGATCTATTATCTATTCCCCGTTCAGTATATACAATTGGGCATATGTTACATCCACCTTGTTAAGGTGGATTTAAAAAGGTCCATCCACTTGCATTCACGAACATTCAGAATGGAGCTTAAGTCACCACCCCTAACTCCCAATTCGATTGCTTCAATAATCAACCATTTGATGGAATCTGGGCGAAGTTTTAAAGTTTGAAAATAATCGACTAAAGGTGCCCCTATTGTGCCGCACCGTATCCTGCTACAATGTTGCAGAATACAGGCCTTGACCTTTTGGGTGGTTTGGCCAATATATACTTTGTTACAAGGACAGAGAATTGCGTAGATTACATTAGACGTGTTGCAGTTGGTGTGGCTCTTGAGGTCAATTGTGCAATTGAAGCAATCGAATTGGGAGTGAGGGGTGTTGACTTAAGCTACATTCTGAATGTTTGTGAATGCAAGTGGATGGACTGTTTTACCTCTGTCCATAATGGCCTTAACAAGATGGATGTAACATATGCCCAATTGTCTATACTGAACGGGGATTAGATTATACATTTTATAATAAAATGGTAGGAAAATAAAGTTTATTAAGTTTAGTATGCCTGAACTCAGAATCTAAAGATGCATCTTTTTAGTGAAGGTGGTTTTTATATTTTGTGTTTGAAAATACCACTTTTAGAAAGTAGATATTTTCTTGCTCAGCCATCCAGTGTGCCTCTGCTGGGTTTGTGGATTGACTGTCTGGCTTGGGATGACAGAGGCTGGGGAGGAGCAGTGGCTCCAGAGAGTCTAGATGGGTCAAGGATGGTCTGAATAGACCTGGGCTCAATTTAGAATAGGGGGAAGAGATTTCCTTTTACAAGAATGGGTCAGATCTGCCTCTGACAATGCTGTCTCCACCTCTTGCCAGGAAACTGCATCTGAGAGAACAGTACTGGGTCTGGCTGGACACAGGCACTCTGCCTGCAGAGAACAAAGGATTTTGGGCTAGAAAAAGTGGGGCCCAAACCCCTAAACTTTAGAACTCTTTTGGACCAAGAAGATTGTCAAGGAGAAGAGCTGGAGAAGCTGTGAGGAGGAACTACCACTTTGCTGAGTGCTTTGAAGTGTTGGCCTGCAGTGGCTGCTTCTGTCTTGGGCAGTGAAAGGACTGTAGTCAGTGTACTTTTCAGCATCGAAAGTATCAGATTGACTATATCGTTTTTGGTAGAACTGGGCAGACTGTTCAACTATTAGCTGAGGTTGTGTATATAATACTCCTTTATCCCCTTTAATAGCCTTTATGTGACTTTTGCATTTTTTTCGGTAAGTTGATATGCTAGAATTTCCCCGACATGTACCCCCTATTCATATTGCAGAGAGTGATGTTCATTATATCTATCCGCGTTCTTTTCTTTTAACACCTTCCCCAAAGCAGAATGTTTCTCAATCAGAGAGAGGTAGGTTGGTGTTGCTATCGGTGTTTGCATGTGGCCCCTCTGCCTAGCCTCTTCAGCAAACATCATATATCCAACATGAAGATCATATTCATGAAATTAACAAACAATGTTTTGCAGATAATTTCGCATTTTTCCAAATATACCCTATTACAATATCATATTTGTTTAAACGCCACAACTTACTCATTTCTTGAAAATATTCTTTAGTTGTTTACTTTTTTACTGAACTGCATATTTCAAATTCTAAAGTGGCTGTTACTATTAATGATAAACCTAACTAATTGAAGTATTCCATTTGCGAATTGTTTTGAGCTTTTAAATGCCTAAAAGGTATATATTAAAATTCCATATTCTTCTTTTGCATGCCAATCACAGATTACCTTTTTGCATCTCAGTTCTTTGCTTTTCACTGGTGTCAGATATGTTTTGAACAACATTCTACTGTGTTGGATGTAGCTACTATAGTCGTGTAACCTTTGTCATAATTATATATGGGGTCATTCGCCCACTTCAATATTTTGATTGCATTCTTGTGCTAATATTTTTCTGAATACTCTGTACAGTCATAAACACATTTCTCATTATTCTATATAATGCCGAAAATGATGGGACAGGATTACTAAGTAAGGGAATGCTAGTTGCAGACATCTTTTATCATCTTGTTGTGGCTATGCCGTTTGTTGTTTCATTAGTGCTGTATTAGTTCTTTCTGTATTTGTTGTGTTGGACTGTGGGTGTTGTGTTGCATTTATTTTAGACTATTTTGCTGTGCCATTATGTTTTTGTTGTAGCGGTATTTATTTACTTGTTACTCTCTTTAATTACTTTAGAAAAGTAATCAAATACTGCTACATTGTCAGCCAAATGCAGCACATTTCTTTGAAGATCCAGTGGCAACCACTTGAACAGTTTAAGGTAGTAAAATAGCATTGCTCCAGCTCTTCAACTAATGAAGACACCAGTCGTTCAAAAACTGTGGCTAAAACCGTAGGCCAGATCACAAAATATTTTGGTGCAAAGTTAAAGAAGTGCTTGGTGCAGACCCCTTTTTTTTATCACCATATTATAAAATAAGAGAGTATATTCACAAGGACTTATCTCCGATTTATCTCCACATTAACGCATCAAAAGTGGAGATAGAGTTAACACCCCATTCACAAGCTGGTGCAAACTGCAGACATCGCCAGTATACCCGCAATAACTGCCCCAAAATTTATCTCCACGGTGGACACCACCAACTAACCATAATGAGATGCAGAGAAGGCGTTCCTGTGCAAAAACACAAGAAAAAACCACAACACCACTTTCACAACGAGCTGCCAGATCAGCGATGCGAGTCAAAACCACGCGATAAGCTGCGGTAGCCACAGGGATTTAACACCTGCCTTTTGCTGGTGTTAAGCAGGATGACTACCTGCAGCAAGAAAGGGAGCCCAGACAAGAGCCACACCGGAAGACCCACAAATGCCATGGAGACAATCATCATGCAACACGGATACTCATGAGGGCCACAACACCCACCGTAACCACCCCAGGCCTGCCACCACCCCCAGGACCCGTCCCGCCCCCCGAGAACATCGCAGAGGCAGCATACACAAGTGTGGGGGCTCTTGGGAGGGAGGAGCAGCTGTGTGGCAACGTAACACCCAGTGAGGCCACTCATGTGCCCCGTGCTGAGCATATCATCTATGATTCCCAAGGTCACAGACATCCCACCACACCCACGACAGGCCTCTGTTCATCTCCTGTATGTATGCATATGGTGAAGTCAAGGTTCTTTGTCTGAACTAACAGGCGGTAGCACATTTGAGGCTCCGAGCAGGAACTTGCATGTGGGTAGCACCCCCTGACAGATACAATAGCATTTGCGTGCAACTCCCACACTACACACTGCCCGACGTGAGACCAATGTAAACACATCCCATGCGCAGAAGTCCTTGGTCGTAGTTACCATGCATGAAATGGCCTTCACACGTACTCCACTCCCACCCCACCCCAGGC
This sequence comes from Triturus cristatus, assembly GCF_964204655.1. Classification (NCBI taxonomy): domain Eukaryota; kingdom Metazoa; phylum Chordata; class Amphibia; order Caudata; family Salamandridae; genus Triturus; species Triturus cristatus. The sequence continues at coordinate 668,163,107 of NC_140587.1, forward strand.
CTGCACCCGTTGCACACAGACACTGCGCATTGCACTGAGCTGTGCCATTTCATCCACAGGACTGGCGCGGGGCAACCCTGTGCCGCTTCAAGCAGAGTCACTGACGCAATGGCAGACAATACCAGACACATGCTTGACTCCAGTCACTTGGACCTGTACCGTGCATGTCTGCTGCATGTACTGGGGGCACTGCCATTGGCAGTGCTGTGGATCAGTTACCGGCGGAGCGTCCGCCTTGCGGACGTCACCTGGGTTCAGCCTGTGTTGCATTGTCGCTCATGCACATTCGAGTGGTCCATGGATGTCTGCCTCTTCAACATGATGGTAGCTGACCTGGATTACGACGTGTGTGTGCGCCCCCTGTTGGCCCACAACCAGGAGTGTCACCGTGATGCCCGTTTATGGCATGCATGGATGTTTGGCATGCAGGCTGGAAACTGGACCTGGGAGATTGGACGAGTCGTCGTGTGCAGTGAGCACATTGAGCCACTACCCAATTGGGCTTTGGTGTACATAGGGTCCAAAGGTTGGAGTCAGCACATCTGTCCAGGTCAGCTGATGGATTACATCGACGACATGTCAGATGTGGTGGACAACGATCGCTCATTGGAGATGTTGGCCTACGCAGCTGCACTCGCGTTCATGGACGATTGACAAGGTACCTGCAGCCACAACTGGATGTGACCCATTGCACGTGTCTTGACGCCTGGTTGCGTGTTGGGAATCTGGTCACATGTTCCAAGGTGACAGTGGACATGGCTGCATTGGCCTGTTCTCATGTTCCCGGTGCGGACAACCTATGTGGGTTGGCACTGACTTGTGTTGGTGATGGACTCCCCCGATGTGGACATGGGCACTTTCCTACGTTCCTCATTCAGACATGCTGCTGCATTGGTCTGCATTTCATGGCACTTCTCTTGGCCGTACTGACACGCACTTGTTGATAAAGTTTCCTCACTTTCACTTGTCTCCAACTGTGTTGTGTCTTGATTTCTATGCCAATGTGTGTGTCATGGACTCTCTGGCTCCCTGCCATACGTGCATTGCTACCCCATCAGGACTGTGGGTTTGGACTTGTGCATTATCATGTCCCTGTTTGGTGCTTAGCCAGATGCGTATGGCCGTTTACCGGCCACAGGCTGGTGCACTTGTGTCCTGTGTTAGGTTGTGCAGATGTTGGTGGTTGTACCACATTGTGTTCGATATTGGGGTGCTCTGCTTCCTATGTGTGTGTGCTGCATTGTGTGTGAGATGTCCCTTCAGCTTCGATTTGGCTCACCCTTCTCCCTTTTAGGCAGTGTGGTTTTCACTTCTGTGCTTGTTCAGTGGTGTGATTTTGCCGGGTTGTGTGACTTGTGCTCCTGGTTGGTATTGTTACTCTTGGGCATGGTTTATCTGCAGTTGTGCCATGCTTAATTGTGCATGTGTGCCATTGTGCCCATCTCCCCCGTCCCCCCAGTCCCTGCTTGTTCCTCTTCCTGTTGCTGTTGTGTCTGTTGTTTTGGGCAGTTTCCGGGTCCCCGTGTCCTGCCACCATCTCCAGACTGATGTGGTGGACACCATTTCCTCCATGTCATCCAGTTCCTGGTGTGGCGCTGGACCCCCACCTCCGGTGTGCATTGTTGCCTTCTTGTTGTTGGCATGTTTCTCCTTGTTTGTGCCTTTCACATCATTCCGGATGTTCTGGTTTTCTTCCATTATCCTCCTCCGCTCTCAGGCTGCATTCACCTTGTCCAAGATGGCCTGCCATGTACAATGTTTTGTTGCCAATGGGGCTTGTGAGGTTGTCTGCTGGCTCAGGTTGCCTCCATTGTGCTTGGCTGTTGCTTTCTGTGTGGTTTGTATTTTTTTCAGGCTTTTATTGGTTGTGTCGCGGGCCTGGCGGTGCTTATCCCTGCTTTCCTCATCGCGAATGGGCTCATCGCATGATTTTTCGCGTTGTAGTTTGTGTTTTTATCTCCGTCAAAGTGGTTGTATCGCGGACATTGTCCGCGGTGTCGGCAGACTATCGCATGGTACCGCTTTGTTGTGAATTCCCCGTTGACACAGGGTTATTTTCCCCCAATAGGCTGCAATGTGTGAAGTTGCATTGACATTTTTGGTGATGTTTATCACACGTTCTTGTGAATATACCCCTAGGTTTCCTGAGGTAGTTATGTTAGACAAGAATGTGTCTAAATATTTACAGAGTGGCATATTTTGTTGTGGTAGTAATGTGTTTTGTTGTTTTTGTGCAGCTTTATTGTGAAGTTATGTTTTTATGTTTTGTTGTCTTGTGCCTATTATGTTCTAATGGTTTTGGTATGTTGCTTGTGTATGTTGTTATGTTATGCTCTGGTGTATTATTTAACAAAGTCAACACATGTTATAATTTTTCCACCCCAAAGAAGCACATGCCTTTAAAATGCACATGACAATCAACTGATTACCACTGTCTAAGGTTATAAAAGACTTTTGTTTCAGACCTTCAACTATTTGAGACATCCGTCAGCCGAAAACTGTGGCATGGAAGGTGTCTTCAATTACCACTTGCAGCGTACACATCATGCGCTCTGACTCGATCTTTTCAGCAGTCTCCTAATAATGTCTCTCCAGGCATTGCTATATGATAAGGACCCATATTTGGCCATAAATTAGCCACACAATATTTCATATTTAGTTTTGTTAATGCATCATAAATGTTACCTGCAAAAATTAATTGATCTATTATTCTCACGGAAATAATTTGTAGCAGGATCATTTTGTAAGCTATACTGCACTTTGAAATATAAAGAATCGGCGCCAAATCAATTAGTTTGCCTGCCACTTCTTGACACACAGATGCGGCTCCACACTTTCTACTGAAGAGCAGACTGAGAAATGGGCACAATTTCTTTTACGTGACCATTCGAGTGGGGAATTACACCTGTAACAGTAGCCTCAAGTTACAGCCCCCAGCATGCAATTCTTTAGGGTCACATCCACAATTCTGCAGCACGGATTAATTCTGCATAGCATATTTTTTCACAATATTTCTAAGCATTCACATGAAGTGCATGGTAAAACAAAGCCAGCTGTACTCCACCAGATGCACCATTCCCATTAGGGGCACATATGACTTGCCCAACCAGGTCTAAATGTACCCATGAGCACAAAGTCTCAAAATCCATCACAGGCAGACTGTTCTCTTGCTGCAGAATCAAAACTAAGTTACTGACAGAAGGAATTAAAGACCAGTGATAGAAGAGGATCGACAACCAACAAAGGAGAATCACAAACAGACCTACTGTACAAGCTGAAACTACAAAAAAGAGAAAAAATGTTATGAGCTCAACCCAGGCGTAGAAAATTTGAGGGATGTGCCAAGAGTTACCTGCAAGAGAGGCTCCTGGCAGCTAAGTTATTGCAGGCAGAAACAATGATGGGCGCATACTTTTTTAAAAGAGCAAATATATGAGAATAAATAAAAAAATATGAGACACTGCCCAAGCTTTCAGCGAATTCCGAAGCATTTTCAGTGGCGTGGGCGAAATTGACTACAAAGTACGAGCAATTTTCCTTCTCAACAATCAAACTACCATATTAAATAACACTAGACGCAGGTACTTTATGGAAATATATAAGACAAGCATTGGCATAGCCAATAGGTCTCGCCTTTGGGACCTTATAAGTGTTTAGCCATGCAACAGTTAATGTTGTTGCACCAAGGATATTGTGCTGGACAACTAAACACTTACAAGGTCCAATAGGCGAGACTTATTGGCTATGCCAATGCTTGTTTATTATAATTAGGGAGCAAAAAAGGCCCTTTTCATTGGCTCAGGATATTTTACCTTCTCAACAATTGTTTGGTGAACAGGTTCAACATTTGGCAGATTTTGGCCCCACCACCCCGGGCAGGCCTTCCAGGAACTATTACCTCCATCGCTCAGGGCCAACAGCGTTTGAGTTTTTGCAGAAAAACAATCCTACTTACAAAGCAGAGCAGACTTTATGAACATAAAAAAGACACTGAGATAGCATTGTAAGAGAGACTTTAAACAAAGGACCAGTGAAATCATGTGATTCTTTTTGATAGTGGAAACATGGGATTTGCCAGTATATTAGAGCCTCCAGGCCCATCGAGGCTATCGCCTGTCTACTCTTCACACTTTGCTCATGGTCCCCAGGTTTGTTCTTGGTGTACCCGTGATAAACTGCAGGTTTCACACAGCTTATAGATCTGTTCCCTTTGAGGATTTGCTTAAAGACAAGAGGGCCTTCATTACATCAAATTTACCACTGATGGTAAATTGTCGATCTACCAAGATTACAGTTTGGTTGACAGTAATGATCGCCAATATTAGGTATGTGGATTACCACGAGTAGTATGGCATTATTGCTGTAGGTAAACTCCTCTGTTAGAGATGACTTGGGCATTTGGCAGCTTTAATACTACTCAAGGTAAAATATACCCAACAAAATACATGTTAATTAGAATGTTAGCGTGTCATTGAAGCAAATAAAAATTCTAAACAAATATTTAAAAATTCTAAAAAAAGATATACAAAATGGTAAAATAAAAAAATCAATTGTCCTCCTACACGAACCATGCAGCAGGATGTTCTTTGTTGCACAACAAAGGGTTGGTCAGGAACTTGTGCTTCGTATTCCAAGTCCACGAGGCAAGAATGGTGCTACAGGTAAAGCTGCTATTAGTGGAGCCACAAGAAGCCACAAGAGGTCACGAAAGATTGTAACAAATGACCTGCACCATGGCCTTTGCTGCAATGGAAGTAGGAGCACCCAAATGGCAAAATCTCATTTGCCTGCAGCTCCCTAATCCATGCAAAAGTCCTGCCAAAATGCTTTCACACCTTCAGATGGGCAGGTGAACGTAAACTATTTTACAACACTACTAATTCGACTAGTGAGGTAATGTAATGAGTTTGAGCACTTGCTGCTGGGATTGTCCCCCAGCCTTCAGGGCACAGGGCTGAATACTTTGTATTTAATTCAGACTTTCATGCTTTTAAAAATCAACAAAACGAGCACACGCGACTACTGAAATAGTCACATCCTCTACTGGAGCATCACGAGTGTGTAGGCAAGTACTAGTCAAACATGTTTATTTTAATATAACCATGGTAATGTACCACACTTTTTTGAGGCACTAATAACAGCAATCTTGAAATCAAAAACGTAGGCCATTGTTTATAATGGACTTCTATATCTTGAGCAAAACCCTAATGTGGTGATTAGATCAGTGCCGTCAGGCTGCACCATATTACTGCACCTTTATCACATTTTTTCTATCACTCTAAATGAGGCTCCTTCTTGCTACCATAAACAAATTAGAAAATAAATCATCTTCCAACCAAAATAAGCAATGTTTGTGGTAATTAATAGATTAATAGATTTGTGCAAAGTTCATGTAGTTCCATTTTGTGCAATTACGTGAAATTTCAGAAAAATGTAGCAAATTATGCAAACTTCGAATCTGGCATTTAACACATAAAAGCACAAAAAACACGAATGCCGCAAATGACAGCGGCTCACGTTCTATATGTTCGCGTTGGTTCTGTGGTCTCATGATAGGATTTTTAACCACACAGACTTCAGACTTAACATTACACGATGTGGCATAATATCAGGAATTTTGCGTTAAACAGGAGAAATTGAACATTATTTTTCTTCTGTCAAACTAAGTAAAACGAAAGTAATGTGAAGAGCTGACTAGAAAATGTTAAGCATCCAACCACATTTAAAAGACAAGCATTGGCCACGCGGGTAAAAGAAAGTGATCGTGATCTCGCAAAAAACATAAAAGCAGGGGTGCGGGCGCTGGTAAACACGCAAGTGGTGCACGCGCAGCACCCCCAAAAGTGAAAGCAATCAAGCCTGAAAGGAGAGGCCTGTGCATGTTCACGCTCACATGCACGCAGGCTTTAGGTCACTCTGGTAGCAGTTTGAAAACCCGCTTACTAAAGGTCTCGCCTGAGCTAGCGCATGCGCTAGCGCTCAGGCGAGACCTAAAAAAATAAAATTATAAAGTCATCATTAAAGAGTTTGGCGCAGATAAAGTATAGGAAAGGATGACTTCACAGATGGACTTTACAAGCTTCTCAAAAATATGTTCAAGGAACTGCAGAAGCTAAAGCAGCTGCTTCAGAGTTTAACAAGGCAAAGAGAAAATTGGTCATCCCACAATCACTTGCTGTGATTCAGAGCAGAGCCGATTTCCTGTACTTATGCATTTGCAGGGTAGTACAACTCTATTTCTCTTATTTAATGTAGCAACTGCACAGAGAAACAGGAACAGAGAGAGGGAGGCACTGCTCAATATTTCCAACTTGTGGAAATATATTTATTTATATACATATTTTCCACATAGCCATCCAGAACGTGGATTCTAGAGCCTTCCAACTACCAATAATGTAACTGGGTGTATGTACTGCACGTGGTTGGAATTTCAGATACTTTCCTGTTATATCTACTTACCTGAAATCCGATATAACATTGTTTATGACATCACTGCTGTTTTCTGACATCGCAAGTATGTATTTTGGTCATGACCTATGCTCAACTCCTGATGAGCATGATCAAGTGCTGTCTGTACTGGATCTGGAACCAGGTTATCAGGGCAAAGAGGATAGCTAAAGGTCCGATCATGTGCTCATATGTTTTTTAGGATGATGGAAGGAGCCAGTATGACTGGGTACAGGATGTGATTGTAAGACATATCCTTCACTCAGAGCCTGCTGTTCACTTTCAAAGTCCATGGACTCTATGATCTATGACCAACATAATCGAAGACCTAGCCCTGTGGTCTTCAGGCTGGTGAAGGAGTGGTTGCTGAATGTATGGTCTAAATGTAGGTTATACCCTACCATCTGAGTTTGCATTGGAAGGCTTAGGAAATTTCCTTGCTGGATCTAGTCTAGGGGGTTCTGGGCCTGAACAAAGGTTGGGTCTTGTTGACCTCTGGAACTAAATGGACTGGCCTGTCAATATTATACAAGAATCCTGCACCTTCAGCCTGCTGGACATGAACAACAACTGTTCCTAGCTTATTTTGGGGCCAGATGATCTAGCTACAGTTGTGGCAAATGGTCAAACCTTATACAAAAGGCCTGCAGGGCCTAACCACAAGGACCTCATGAACCCAGCACCAAAAGCCCTTTAAGGCTGGCCATTTGTCATGCTCAAAATTCTTTTGACACAGACAATTGTGACATAAGCATGTCATTGTTATTGGGCACAAACTTCAGTGAGAGTCCATTGGATGTAAAAATGCTTTGGGCCCTTTCTCCCAATTTAACTGTGTTCAGTAGACCTTTGTAGTAGCCTTAAGGAAAAAGAGGTTACCGACAATTTAAATCTAAAGGTACAGTGTGATCATTAAGACCACACAATAAAAGTCCGAGTCGACAACTTGAAGTTAAACTGTTAGTTACAAAATCAAAGCCAGGCTGATATATATTAATCTCAAGAACATACTATATAAATACAAGATTACCAAATAAAGACCAAAGCATCGTACAATATTTGTCCTCAACAGCAAAGAAGATATAAGAATGTCTGTGGCAGCAATACAGAACATAAGGAAAAGAATTTGATGACTGGACAAATGGTTTCAATCTTTCTCCCCATACACGGAAAAGATGTGCAACATCTACTAAACCCTACACTAAACTATGAATAGGGCATACCCTATTGAATCAAGGAGGCATGAAAGGTGTCAGCATCAGAACCCATCGAGAAGTTCTATAGGCAAAGAATCATGTATAGCATGAAGCCACACAATCAGAAATGTCATAAGAGATCTGTACCTCTCCAAGTCTAAAGTAAATTTATCCAAACCCACGGTGGGTTTACAAATTGAAATGCACAAAGAACATCCAAGAAATATGACCTCATATACATCACTGTACTTTTCCAGCTCCCACAAAAGATCTTGCCACCTTTAACACTACTCACATATTCCAGTCTTCACTTTTGTAACGTCCTTGGATTCCTCCCTTTCGTTTGATAGTGCCAACTGGTAAAACTCCCTTTGTTCTTTATTAAATTTATTTAACAATGACAGTTATTCCTCGCCTCACTATCTCAGAAATACAATGTGCTTTTTACAAATGAATACGTTTGGTCTCCTCCTGCAGAGGAGAAAACATGCAGAAAAACAACTTTCACGTAAGTATTAAATGTCTTGACTGTAAGCTTAAGGCACACAACAATGCTGAAGTAGCAGTTCTTTTTAAATGCATGTTAATTCTGTAACCTACATATAATCCAATAAATAAAATCTTTAATAAGGAAAATGAAGCTATAAAATACTGTACGCTTGTATGCAGCACAATAAACTATAACATGTATTATTAAACGGAAATGACAACTGGTCACAATTTATAAACAAAGCATTGAACACACATATGATTCATTCTCACTAATCCCTGGTGAATCAACTGCAATAAATGGATTTTAGTGCACCACCTTACAATCTAAACCTGTAGAAGATTAATATCCGCAATCTATATATATGTAAAAACACACAATAAATGCACCTTTCATACATTTAGTGCACTATCTCATTGGTATTATTGTATCACATGACTACATAAGGACAGATTTAAATATCTATGTGGCCTACCCAAACGTAAACGGATGGAGCCAAAATTATGCTACTCCATATATAAACACAGGTCTTACCCAACCAGCATTGAGAGAAAGGTAGCTGGGCTCATTGAATGGTAAAAGACTCTGCTATATGTCAGGAGCCCACTGAGCATGGTAAAATGCTATGTCCCACAGTCACTGGGGACATTTGATGGTGCAATAACATGCTGAAGGCCACACACTGCACCCAGAGAACTTGGCAGGAAAACATTCTATGCTAGTTGAATAAGAGGAAACTCTATCATTATCTGGTTCCCGCTATTTCCAAAGAAATGGCTACAACTTGCATTCCGGGCCTGCTGACCATGGCTGAAGACTAGGCCGGGGCAGAATTGGCAGAGTTATATTTTGTGGGAATCCACCCAATTAAATTAAAATTACATGGAATTCCATGGAGATGTAGTCGGCACGCTGCAGAGACATAAACAACAGATTCCCATGCACGTCAGTGTATGCAGTGCAGGCTTGTGCTGAGCTGCACTCAACTCCTTAAGCTGCTCCACCTCTTGCCGGACAGTCTCATACTGCAGCTCCAGCCAACATTCACCTGTAATAGAGGCTCTGTTGCTCAGGAAGGGCAATCATGGGCCTACACAGGGAGAGGCACTACTACTCCCCGAAGATGGAGAAGGAGATGCCAGGGTCACAGAGCCTTCCAATGCACAGCAGCTCAGCGTCCCCTTCTGCAGCTGCCTGTCATGAATGATCCCGCGGGATCCTCACTGAGCCCCCTCACTGCTGTCCCACTGCCATCGATCACACAAACCAGCACTGCTGAACCAGTAGCAAGGGGGCGCCTGGGAAATGCAGTCCCTAGTGGGCGACTCAGCTCTGTGAGAGCTGGTCAAAAGGCTACATGTCCCATGGTTCATGTGGTAGCAAAGCACACACCCCCTTTAGAGGAGTTCTAGTCTTAGGGTGCAAACTGAGGTTAGGAGTCCTTGTCTCCTTGTGTGAGTCCTCTTTTTCCAGTGGAAGTGAAGAGTCATATTCTAGTAGGGCCTTTATCTTAGATGGAGTCTTCCAAAGTCCAGGAATGTTCTGAGAAGATGGAGGTCACATAGTTATCAGTGAACTAGTCAGTGATTGGAGAAATACATCTTCCCAGTCTTAGTTATCCTAGTTATTTGCCCTCAGTCCCCACCTCTTTTTGCAGAATTTCTTCTTTGTCTTACTGTACAATTACCCTGGTGCCCAGTTTTAAGATGGAAACCCCAGCTGTCATCACAGGCATATCATCAACTGCTTAGCTACTCCCATAGTTAGATGTGCTCTCCTCACACCTGACAGGGGCAAACTATTTTCAATAGAAACCATCATAAAAAGGTTGATTTAAGCATTGGTTTGGGTACAGAGTATGGCTCCCCTTACTTTCTTTTAATATTTGATATGCATGAAGAATAACACACTAGTAATCCAGATCTGGTGAGTAATTTTATTTCTGCATCAAAAAGCAGATATGCTGGGCAAGTGATACTAGGTTTCCCAGCTCCTCCGCATCCCCAATGGTACGACATGTGTAACTCAATGATGCATGATGATATCATACGCAGGATGCTAGGACGCTACCCGAAGGTGAAGTACAGCTTCTGACTACTCCAGTGAAGCTCTCTTTTTTAAATAACTTGACTTAAATGGATGATGTGAGCGGACAAGAAGAGTCATGGATAAATGTAGGTGCCAAAAAGTGGCATGGCACCCTTGACAACATGAGTAACCACATACAATGAATCATGGGTGAGCAAGTGATATTTATCATTTTCTAAGTAAGTCTGACCATTCCATTTTTATTCTCCTTGTTCCTCTACATACCTTGAAACTCCCCCTCTGTGTGCTATTATCTATTGCAGTGTGGGATTACAGGGGTATGTCTGCTCCTCTTCTTATATGGCCTTAGATGGATCCCAAATACAGTAAGATACCAGTGACTATGAACAACACCGGGACTCTGTATGTTTTTTGGGCTTGTAGTGAAAAACATGCAGTGATTACACCTTATATGTTCTTTTATACTTTCTGTTTATGTCCTTTGTCAATATCCCAGTGACAGTGTCCCAACTGCCAATGTCTCAAGTTTTAATTTGCAAATGAGGTTTGTCTACATATCACTGTGCATGGTTTCTATGTGGTGTGCAGCATGAGTATATGCTTGCACACAATGAAGCATGGCCAGTTTAGACTCATGATGATAATCTATAATGGTATGATACACATGAATATTTTACTTTCCAAAGGAATCCAGACTGGGTAAAGCAAAACCATGGCAAGTAGCCCCTTTGCATGTTCAATGTTCGATGTTGTATGTCCTGACTGATTGAGTTAGGACAACTGATGAAGAACAGTAGGAAGTAGGCCAGCTATTCCTGGGTCACAAACTTAGTCCTGATGAAAGCTTAGCACCCATAAGTTCCTTTTTCTAGTAGGGGCTGAAACATGTTGACATGAATAAGGGTTTAGGGCCATTATACCAAGACATCACCTCAGATATATAGCTTTTATTTACACTGAAAATGCCCACTATTAAAAGGAATTCCTGGGTGTTTTGAGGTATTTTAATTCTCTAAAAGGCCTCTGCAGAGAATAATCCTAAAGCTCTCCCTGGCATATGGTTGAGCCCATCCTAATAATTTTCAGGGACCAGGATGAAATCAGGTGATACATTATTCCACTGCAGACACTTGGCCCATGGGTACAGTGTCATTTTCACTAAGTGAGTATGAGCACGTTGGAGCTTGCATGCTGCTTTGCACACGTTACTACACGTTTTCATTTTCGCAATAATTTCTATGGCTGCTTTCACATGAGAACTCAATGCTGCGTTCACTTTCTGCAAGTTCCTAGGATTTTGACTGAACATTGTGAGTAAGGTCGAACAACAATGCCCCTTGTAATTTTGTTCTGGCCAGGCCTTAGTCCTGAGACAAAACATACCGATGCAGCTGTTGTTTGAACAAACAAACTTTGGTCTTATTAAAATACACAAATAGGTAGCACACACTTGGAGTGGGACCTTTCCAGTGAGAATAGCGAGACAGCACCTATGATGTAGATCTACTCTCTATAGGCTAAGGTATGGGATCTGCTCACAAAGCCCAGGGATTTTCTATTATATAATAATATTGCTTCATAGCAAGGGGGGGGTTAGGCTCTGTTGTCTTTGCATTATGACATCTCCTTTCATGATATATGGACTAGCTGCTATGCTGATTGTATTTGTACCACGCATTCTCCTGCTTGTTGTGGCACGTATACTGCATGTTAGGGGACATTAGTTCAAATAAATATTTTAAACTATTCTGTGTCTCTGTCAGATCTTATTGTGGACAAGGACAAGAGTGAGAGCGAAAGGGTGTGTCTTGTTACCACGATTCCTGAATGATCTGGGAGTGTTGTGTTCTGGGGTGTCTAATCATTTGTTTCTCTGTGAATTAGTAAGAGAGCATGTGAGAAACTATAGCTAGTCGGTCCTGTACTCATGGGTACTGAGGTGGTAGGAAGACTCAGTCCCTATATACCAAGGTCCTATAATCGTGTGCATAGTTCTGTGTTTGTGCGTAATTCCTGCAACATGGAGCCACCAACGTTTGATCTGGGACTTATTCACAAGACCCCTAAATAGCAATTGTGCATGTCCACAATTTCCCTCCCACCATTTTCCGGAGCAGTCCGTGGATAAGGAGGTTTAGCCTCCTATATTTGTTCATTTATAGGTTTTGCAAGCTTGAGATTTAAAAGGTTCCTCTACCGTTTTCTTTGCGTCTTTCTTCCCGTCTTTATAGACATGGCACAACTGGTTGCTATTGCGGCACATAACCGCACGGCGGTTACAGCACACTTGACACATCATGGAGTCCCCAATGCAGGGGCTAACATTATTTCTGTTGTCAAGGCGGACCCAGCTTACCCCTTTGAGGTTTTCTATTCTTGGGTTACATCTCCCACGGTAGATGAGAATGATAATTTTTTTCATGAATATACGACGGCGGCTGCTCCAGTGGCCTATTGTCCTTATGCATTACTTGAGGTTCTGTTGACGGCCTGGCAGCATACTACTTGGTTTACTGGAGCCCTTCCTCACCTGCTCACTATTGTTCGCAAGGGCCCCTTATCAGTTGATGGAGCCACTTGGCCTGTTTTGGCTGGTTTACTCTACATTCCAATTATCTCAATGTAACCATCACAGAGCTACGTCTCTTATATACACAGTTGCTTCATATTCATAAAAGTGTCATACAGTATATGTCACATGAACTTCAAGTGGCTCCAGCTGGAGCTTTATTCCTCCACCTCCAGGACATGGTGGTGGACTGGTGATTAGTCCCATCATGATTAATTCGGTGATGGTTAAACGTCTACAAAACAGTGATGACTTGCCATTTTGGCATGCACAAAAATTCAAGCAACTTGAAGGTTTAACAATGAGTTTACAGAGCGGTCTGACTGCACCACCTGTGGGACGGTGTTTGCTTTAGTGATTACACTGTGCTTTGGAACCCCCTCCATATGCGTTCTTCTTAACGTCCTGAAAAAGGTACAAGATTAACATGGGGCTGGTCCAGCCCTGGATTTGCAGATGAAGTTAGTGGTAATGTTCCCTATTGTCTCCGATATGATTCTGGCCAATAGTAAAGGTGAAGCAGTTTGCTAGCAAGTACGTCAATGCCTAGCGGCAGTGCCAGACATGGATCAGCAGCGGCAGTTGCCGATTAAAATTGCGGCTATGTATACATCTTTGGGTCACAATAGCTTGGGGATTTAACCATTTGCTCATGCACAAAGTAAACCCCCTCCTGAAAAGAAGGGTTGTCCAATCTTTCCTAAAAAGGCTTGGAATAAGAATCAGTGGCAGCAACAACAGAAGCCTGGTTTACATGCAGGCTAGCCTCCACCTGACGCTTCTGAGTGTAGATACGATTTGTGTGACTGCTCTAAAATCAGGACACCTGAGAGGTTCCAGGTTCTTGATCCTCGTTCTCCTCATTCCCTTCAGGTATAATCGGATCAACAGTTCAGCGGGGGAGGACGTCAGGGTCACAGACAAGGCAAGTCTGCCTAAGTTAGACATGACCCATAGCGGTAGTTTGATCTAAAAGTCAAGCAGAACGAATCACCTCAATATCAACCCCAATTTCAGAATAAAAAAGTTGCCGCTTTGACTGCACAGTATGCCTCAGATGGTGAGAACCCTGCTTCTCAACAGGAGTTGGGCGGTAACCGTCATCGACAGTGCAGCAGAGGATGCCATAGTGCGGCAGACACTACACCAGTGTCTGGAGGCAAAAGCAACTGACACTTTTATTGCAGTAGAGACAGCTGATACCAGAGTTGCACCTGCTGATAGGCTTTAGGAAGTCATCCTCCAAATTGAGGGTGATATTAAATGCCCAATTAAAGCAGCCATTTGGGAAAATCTAACTTCTTTCTATGATATTTTATTGGCTGAGGTTAATTGGCCTCCCCCTTTTGTCCTAGCTTCCTCTAGAGGGGAAGATGTTATTCTATCCAGTTTTTCACAATCCAAACCTGATGACAATAAAATGGCTTATGCCTCAACATGGGCTTTATCCTTAGCCCCCACATTATATCGCAATCAGGCAGGTTGGGACGAGGGTTTCCCGGTTCATGTGATCCCTTTGCATTCTACACCTCAGCCCCAACCACAGTACCCAATCAAATGAGACGCTAAAGCATCCGTAAGTCGCCAGTGTAATAACGAAGTAACACCGCTTCAAGGTAAGTTGATTAGTAGATTTATTTATTAGGAATCAGATAACGATATATCCATGCAAGCCTGGGACAAACTGCCTTCTTGAGAATATGGAACACACACACTGTGTTCCATATTCCACACGCGACAGCAAGTCACCACACATTCACACTGGTCTAACCCGGTAGGACTTTCTACAGCCCTGGCATCATAAAATGGATGTCTCTACCACAGACACAGGTCTGGCCTCCTGCTGCTGACCGAAACTCTGGCAGGGGAGGCCTGGACAATAGGTTTCCTGTCCCAGGGAGGTGTAACCATCTCCCCAGACAGGCAAATGTGTATTGGGGCTGGGCGGGAGCACTCTCTGGTGCTTTGAAGTCCTGCACTGGGGGCACACTTGGTGTCCCTGTGCATAGTCCAGTTCAAACCAGTTGCAGGGGCTACCTGCCCCTGCTCTGGCATGAAACTGGACAAAGGAAATGGGTGTAACCATCCCTTTTTCCAAACCCTCCCATAGGTGGGTCCCTAGAGTATGTCCAACCCCCAAACTTAGTATAAGTATGGGAACCCAGTCCTTGCGACTTTAGATTACCCTGGACAAAACTCTGCAATATATATCCTGGACCTTCAACTTTCTACTTCGACTAGAAGACTGAAGAAATCTCCCTTGGGGTCAAAGAGTGACTCCCCTGCTTGGCAGGCACCAAAGTAGCAACTGACCGGTCTGCATCGCTGAAGCTCCTGCCGGACGCCGAAGTCTTTGCATCACTAGAGGTGGATTTCCAGACTTCACGAGGCTACCCTGAGTCCACAGCAAAGCTGAGGCCCGTGACTATCGTGGGTGATGTGGAACCGTGACCCCTGGACACCGTGATCTTTTGCAGCTCCATCATCTTCCTGGTATTCCTTGAAGTTGTGCTTTGGGCTCCAAGTAGCCTCAGTCTTGAGCATCTCCTGCACTTGTGTGTTAAGGGATAGCACACCCTTTCTACAACTCAAGAGAGTTTAGTAGGCCACACTAGTGTAGGTAGTGCAATGAACCACACCACATTAGTAATGTCTAATCAGCCAGGAACCAGTGGGTCCCTGCCAGAAGCCAGTGAGCTTCTCCCCTACAATATGAGGATCTCTCCTTTGCACAGCTTAGGGCCTTATGTTCCATTAGGAAGCTGAAGACAGGCAAAAGCCCAACCACCCAGCATCTTTTAAAGATACTCATGCTGGATAATCTCTCGGGGCCTAGTGGGCATGATGGAGTAGGCAGAGTGGGTGGGGCAGCAGCTGAGGGTAGGCCTAGGGGTGGAAACCCACCTCTACTGCTGACCAGACTGATGACAATGATCAGGATCTGGTGAACCCAGCTCCCCTGGATGATGATGAGGAGGATGACAACAATGCTCCCATCTTTGTTCCTCCAGGGAGAGCTGAAAACAGGGCTAGAACGAATAGATCCCTCTCAAGGGAGTCTGTTCAGTCTACCTCATCTGTAGGGACCTCTGTTTCTTCTCACAGAGGAAGGGAAACATCCCAGGAGAGAGAGACTGCTGAAGTATGAGCAAGACAAGTTCAACCTCAGAAAGCAGCGGCTTTAGATAGGGAATCCCTAGAGCTCAACAGAGCTAGTAAAAAGGAGGGACTAGAGTCCCTTAGTGGCAGCAATTTGCCTAGAGATAGTGAGAGGTCTTATGACCATAGAAACCTAAGTAAGATTGTCCCTCCCTACCAGAGTGGGGATGACATCCACAAATGGATAACTGCCTTGGAAAGGGCCTGTAAAGTACAGAAGGTCCCTCAAGGTCAGTGGGCAGCAATCCTATGGCTCTCCTTTGCAGACAAAGGTAGAGATAAGCTCCTCACTGTAAGAGAAGAGGATTCTGATGATTACCAGGTCTTGAAAAGTGCACTGATAGATGGGTTTGGCCT
Source organism: Triturus cristatus (assembly GCF_964204655.1). NCBI lineage: Eukaryota > Metazoa > Chordata > Amphibia > Caudata > Salamandridae > Triturus > Triturus cristatus. The sequence continues at coordinate 668,179,374 of NC_140587.1, forward strand.
AACCACTGAACAATACAGGTTAAAGTTCACAGACACCCAAAAAGCACAAAAGCAAGACTGGGTTGTCTTTGTTGACTGTGCTGCTAAGGCTCTGGAAGGTTGGTTATTGGGCAGTAAAGTGTGTGACTTCATAGGATTGTACAATCTGATAATGAGGGAGCAGAATCTTAATAACTGTCAAAATCAGCTGTTGCACCAGTACCTGTTAGACTCTGATCTGACCTCTCCCCAAGAATTGGGAAAGAAGGCAGACAAATGGGTCAGAACCAGGGTGAGGCAGACGGTACAGAACCAAGGTGGTGACCTAAAGAAGCAAGATTCCAAGAACTCTGACAAGGGTGGGGACAAGGGAAAAGACCAGAAGTCTTCTCCATGGCCCCAAAAATCTTCTTCCAATGGGTTTTACAGTCTAAGAAGGGAAAAGGCCAAAATAAACCTTGGTGCAAAATCTGTAAACAGAAAACTCACTGGACCAGTGACTGCACCAAGTCCAAAGATTCTACTCCAGCCACCATTGCCCCTAAGGCAACTGTTCCCCCTAGTACAGCTACAATAGGCGTGGCAATGTCCAGAATAAGGGTGTAGTAGGGTTGACCCTGGGTTCTGAGATGGACTCTGGCCTAGTCAGAGTTCCAACTCAGGCAGTGCTTGTCTGTGATGAGGGCATGGATATGTACCCCTTTGTGAGTCCCAGTAATCTGGTCAAATACAGACAACAGCCTTTAATAAATGGAGGAGAGGCTTTGGCATTCAGGGACACAGGAACAAGTGTCACAATGGTGACAAAAGATCTTGTGGATCCTGGGCAGATTATACTTGGTGAAATGTACCAAGTTACCAATGCTAGCAATGTCAGAACATACCATTCTCTGGCAGTTGTTAACTTCTCCTGGGGAGGGGTAACTGGCCTTAAGAAGGTTGTGGTAAGTGCAGACCTATCAGTGCAGTTCTTTTACTTGGCAATGATCTAGAGACTTCAGCTTGGGCTGAAGTGGAGCTCAGGACACATGCAGAAATGTTAGGGATCCCTGCTCATGTCTTTGCTGTGACTAGGTCACAGGTCAAAATGTCTAAAGCTGGACAGGCCTTGGATTCTGGAAAAATGGACCAGGTGCCTCACAAGAGGAGGAGCAGTAGGGTTAAGGCAGAGCCTTCCCAACTGACTCAGAATGCTGATCAGTCTCCTCAGGGAGATGATCTTGAGCCTGAAGAAGGAACTGCCCCAGAGGAGCTTGAACCTGACCAGGTTAAGTTCTTGGGGACAGGGGGCCCTTCCAGGTCTGATCTGAGCCAGGAGCAGAAAACCTGCCCCTCTCTTGAACCCCTCAGAATGCAAGCTGCTGATGAGGCTGCTGGGAGTGCTAGTGGCACCCATAAAGTTTATTGGGATGATGGACTCCTTTACTCAGAGAGTAGAGACCCCAAGCCTGGTGCATCCAGGAGTTTGGTTATACCTCTGAAGTTTAGGGGCTTCCTATTGACACAAGCCCATGATATTCCCCTAGCAGGACCCCTGGGCCAGAATAAGACTTGGGACAGAATTGTCCCTCACTTTCACTGGCCCCACATGTCTGAAGACACTAAGGAGTTTTGTTGCTCCTGTGTGACATGCCAAGCCGGTGGCAAAGCAGGTGGCACTACAAAGGTCCCCCTGATACCACTACCTGTGGTGGGGGTGCCCTTTGAAAGGGTAGGTGTCAGAGCCCACACTTCTTGCATAATCAAATGGCCCCAATACTGTATAGCAAGTGAAGAAGGAGGGCATGTTCTGTAGACATGAACAATTCTTTATAGAGATTCCCTTGCCATGCTGCCGGAAGGACGGGAGAGAGTTTACACACGCTTCCTTAACTGTTAAATGCGAGTCAGCTGTGTGAGCCCTTGCTTGGCTTTCAGATCCTGACCGGTGTCTTTGCCTTCGCCCAGAAGATTCCTTGTGGAGTTCCTGTTCCAAGCTCCGAGTTCAAGCGGTACCCTTTGTAATTTGTGAACTCTGTGCGCACAGTTTATTTTTTTGTTAATTGCTGACTCGCGACCGCGTATATATATATATTTTATTTAACTCGTGGTCGCGTCCATTTGTTTTGTTTGTAACCTCGACCGCGTCCATCTCCTTTGACTCGCGGCCGAAGCTTCCTCCGCATTTTATTCGCGGACGCGTTTCATTTGTTTACCCAGCATACGCACTTTTGCCCGTAAGACAGGGCTGTGAATGAATTTGGCTTGCGGCCGCTTCTGTCCTGACTTTTATTTTGAATCTTAGAGACTGCATAAAGGGCACTCGAACCTCTACATCTACTAACTGCTGATGTTTAGCCACGTCTAACTATTTTTCAGTCTGCCTCCATCCTCTGCAAATAACGAACATACCATTGTCGCTTCAGCTGTTTGTCCCTATTTCCTTGGATTTACACAAAATACGTGACATGCGTCGATCTCTCCTGAGTGGAGAATAATTTTATTTGAAACTTGATTGAAGTTAACTATTTTTTGCTACTGGCTATCTAGACTTGGATTGCCTTGAATATTTTTGTTATCTACTAAAGCAAAGTGCGAAGGAGCACAGAAGCTGCTTGTACACAGTTGGATACTTTGTACTATACTCCTGGAAACATACTGCTGGTAAGTGGAATTTTCATGTCTGCAGAATATGTGTTTAATACTCACTTAAGTCAGAGATAGCATATCTGAGTGGAATACTTTTAAGGGTTATTTTTCTCTTCCTTTTCTCAGGTTATGACTTATGGTTTCCTTTCTGACGTGAAGTCCTGAATTCGTTGAGGGAATCAAGAGGTGTTCGTTGGTCCTGAGTGTATTCCCCACATCTCCTTAAGTTAGCCTTTAGTATGCAGTTATAAAAGCTTCATAGATAGGCTGCCTCTGGGAGTGTGGGGAGCTTCTCTTCGTTCCTGTGGTTCGGGTTCTTCTCCAGGTCAGTGACTCACCCGACAGAAAGCCAAGCCCACGAATTCCATTCCACCCGAACGAAGATGAACCTGGAAGGGGCAAGTTCCCCTTTAAACCCTGCACCCAAAGGCCTTCTTTGGAGGACCTTGCGGCAGCCATAGTAGACTTGCAGAGTGAAGTAGGGAGAGTAAGGGTAGAGAATCAGCGGCTCCATACAGAGCTAGCTCAAGCAAAATTACAGGCTTCTTCAGATAGTAATCCAAACAGATTGATACATGAGAACAAGAAGACATACATACAACCTGCTCGATTCACTGCCCCTTCTTCCGCTATGAGTATGGTCCCCCGCACACTGAAAACCCTCAACCTGTGCATATAACAGTTCAAGCACCTAGTGCTGTCCCTCTAGCCATGCCAGAGAGATTCACTGGGGATAGTTCCAAATTTGGGGTATTTATGAACCAATGCCTTTTACATTTCATGTGTAAAGCAACTGCATTTCCTGATGACGCTGCCAAGTTAGCCTTTGTAATTTCTTACTTGAGCGGAAATGCAGCCAAATGGGCCATTCCCTTGGTTGAGAATAATGATCCTCTCTTGTATGACTTCCATCTGTTCAAAGAAATGATGCGAAGCTTATTTGCTAAACATACTTTTGTCCAAGCTAGCGACAATGAATTACTAAATTTAAGACAGGGGTCTAAAGATCTCCTCACGTATCTCACGGAATTTAATAGACTTGTAGTTGAAACCCACTGGCCTGAAGCAAAACGGACCTCCTTATTTTATCGTGGACTAAATGACGATTTAAAAGATCTGCTTTCTCAGATAGTGGACCCCCCAGAAGACTGTCATGCATTTATCGACCTTGTAGTTAAACTTGACCACCGATTAAATGAAAGAAAGGGTGAGAGATCCCGTAATACCTTGTCTTCTTGTTAACCCGAGGTGATAAAAAAGATATCTGAGAAAACAAAGATACCAGTGAACCGATGCAAATAGGTAGTGAAAGAGCTCCATTGACGTTGGAAGAAAAAGACAGGTGAAGGAAGAATAATTTATGTTTATACTGCGGCAAGGGAGGACATTATGCTAGGGATTGTCAGTCTAAACCCCGTCTACCTCCTAAAACAATCGCGGGAAATCAAAATCATATGCCACCTTTGGAAAACTAAACAACTTGAAGAAACATAAGACCGGTTCTTCAAGTTGTTGGTCCCCTGAGGTCTCCCAGCCTTTAGCTTATGTATCGGTACCTGTTGCAAAACACTTCACCCTGTCTGTTACGTTAATCATCTCAGATCAACGTCGAAAAGCCTTAGCTATTATCCTGGATTCTGGGTCCACAGGTAATTTTTTGGATATCCGTCTAGTACACGCCTTAGGCATCCCTTTTTTACCCAAATCTAAACCAGAACCAGTAAGAGCAGTAGAAAATGGAGTGAACTATCGTCTGGTCTAATAACGTATCATACTCCAGACTTAACCTTGGTGTGTAGCAACGGCCATTCTGAATCTCTTCGATTTGGGATTTAAATGATACACCAACTTTTGGAGCCATCTTAGGGGTTCCGTGGTTGCAAACCCACAACCCTCATATAGACTGGATTTCTCGTAAGGTCACTCTAAAGTCTCCTTATTGTATGCTACACTGTTACAATGAAGCCAGCCAAGTAGAAAACCCTCTATGTTGCTCACTCGATACTGGTGGAGAAAAACTTGGAGTTCCCCCTGTTTATGAAGACTATAAAGAAGTTTTTGATGAGGTCAGTGCTACAGTCCTTCCCCCACATAGGAGTTATGATTGTAGCATCGACTCGATTCCAGGAGCCGAGTTACCAGTTAGCAGAGTGTATGCTCTGACTGAACCTGAAACGTAATACTTGCAAAAATACATATCGGAAATGCTGGAGAAAGGTTTCATTCAACATTCTACATCTCCTGTATCATCACCCATTTTCTTCATTCCTAAAAAAGAAGGGGGTCTGCGCGCCTGCCTAGATTACCGCGCTCTGAATAAGGTTACCATTAAGAATAAATATCCGCTTCCCCTTATTTCCGTTCTGCTAGACCAAGTACGTGGGGCCAAAATTTTCACTAAGTTAGATCTCAGAGGGGCCTACCATTTAATAAGAATTAAAGAAGGAGACGAATGGAAAACTGCGTTTTGGACTAAATTTGGTCTATACGAATTTTGCGTTATGCCATTCGGACTCTGTAATGCCCCTGAAGCTTTTCAGTTCTTCATTAATGACATCTTAAGGGAATATCTGGATCTGTTTGTGATAGTCTATATAGACGACATCCTAATTTATTCACAGTCCGAAGAAGAGCATGTGGGGCACGTGAAGAAAATACTACAAAAGGCTCAAAGATAACCATTTGTTTGCAAAGTTAGACAAGAGTAGATTTCACACTACTAAAGTGGAATTTCTGGGCTTTGTAATCTCTCCAGAGGGAATTCACATGGACCCTAAGAAGTTAGAGGCCTTGAGTAATTGGGCTAGCCCTACCTCAGTAAAAGAAGTGCAGTCCTTTATTGGATTTGCCAATTTCTATAGAAGATTCATTGACCATTTTTCTGAACTCATTTCACCTATCACTCGATTACTTCATAAGGGCGTTACCTTTACGTGGTCCCCAGAAGTGGAGCAGGCCTTTGTGCAGTTGAAGAAAAAGTTCACCACCTCTCCCATTATGAAACATGCTGACAATACCCAACCTTACTACGTGGAAGCTGATGCCTCCCAATTCGCGGTTGGAGGAGTATTATCTCAACGAGACAAGATGACTGGTCGTCTTCATCCAGTAGCCTATTTCTCCAAGAAACTCCTTCCGGCTGAACAAAATTATACCATTGGGGAGCGTGAGTTATTGGCAATAAAGTTGGCCTTCCAGGAATGGAGACATTTTTAATTGGGCTCCCCTCACACTGTTACCATCTATACGGATCATAGAAACCTACAATTTTTTTAATCCGCCAAAGCCTTAACTCCCCGACAAATGAGATGGGTCTTGTTTTTTAGTGAATACGACTTTGTTATCACCTATAGACCAGGTGCTCAACAAGGTAAAGCGGACGCTCTGTCTAGAATAGGACAAGAAAAAGCCATCCACATGAACGTATGTCCTCCTATCATACCCTGTCATAAAATCATAGGAGCAGGATACCAAAGAGAAAGCTCTTTTCCACCTTTTCTCGATCAGTTGTTACATGCTTACTCTACTATATCTGTACAGGATTGGATAAAAAATCCTGAAAATACTGTACAGGAAGGGCTGTACTACCATGACAACAGACTGTACATACCTACTGCTGACTTACAACAACAGATTATCAAATGTTGTCATGATACTTCTCTAGCTGCACACCCAGGTGGGGAAAAAACCGTGCAAACATGCCAACATTGGTTTTGGTGGGAAGGGATGACAAAGGACATACTGACTTATGTGAAAACCTGTTCTGTATGTGCTAGACAGAAGGCGTTGCATACAGCCCGTGCAGGTCTATTACAACCCATGGCTATTCCTGAAATACCTTGGCACTCTATCAGCATGGATTTTATTACAGATCCCCCACAGATAAGAGGATATAATACCATCTTAGTAGTGGTTGATATGTTCACCAAGATGGCCCATTTCATTCCCTTAAAGAAGTTACCCTCTTCAAAAGAGCTTCTAGACGTGTTTATTGAGCAGATAGTCAGGTTGCATGGTCTTCCCTCTATTATCATAACGGATAGAGGGGCTCAGTTCATGTCCCGCTTTTGGCAGAAAATATGTACCACACTTGGAATAGATCATAGACTCTCCACTGCATACCACCCGCAGACAGACGGTCAAACTGAAAGGACTAATCAAACCCTTGAACAATACTTAAGGTGTCTGCCTGCTACGATCACCTCTGATTGGGTTAATGCCCTTCCATTGGCTGAATTTGCATACAACAATACCACACATTCTTCCACTGGTTTTTCCCCTTTTTTCCTTTTGCAAGCTCATCATCCTCGATTCTTGCCCTTTCCGTTACCCACCCCTTTAGTAGAAATCCCCACAGTACATACACATCACTCAATTCTTTTGGATATTTGGAAAAAGGCCAAACACGAATTAGCAATTGCAAAGGAAGCCATGAAACAACAAGCAGATAAACATCGTAGTCCTGCCCCAGATTACCATGTAGGTGATCGAGTATGGTTATCCACCAAGAATTTAAGATTAGAAGGTCCCCGGAAGTTACAACTTAGATATATAGGTCCTTATACTATCACCAAGGTTATTACCCCTGTTACTCTAAAGTTACAACTGCCAGAAGAAATGCGTATTCACCCAGTGTTCCACACATCCTTACTCAAAAGATATATCCCTTCGGCTGAACCAGAAGTACCCCCTCCCCCCGTCATTGTAGACGGAGAGAAAGAATTTGAAGTGAAACGTATTCTTGACTCCCGCAGATATCGAGGCAAATAACAGTATTTAATTGATTGGGTAGGCTATGCACCTGAGGATAGATCATGGGAACCTGCAGAAAATGTGCATGCTCCAGTCCTAGTGCATCGATTTCATGCCCTTCATCTTTCAAAACCCTGTCCGGTGAATAGGCCTTTGGGTGGGAGAACTGTCAGAGCCCACGCTTCTTGCATAATCAAATGGCCCCAATACTGTATAGCAAGTGAAGAAGGAGGGCATGTTCTGTAGACATGAACAATTCTTTATAGAGATTCCCTTGCCATGCTGCCGGAAGGACGGGAGAGAGTTTTCACACGCTCCCTTAACTGTTAAATGCGAGTCAGCTGTGTGAGCCCTTGCTTGGCTTTCAGATCCTGACCGGTGTCTTCGCCTTCGCCCAGAAGATTCCTTGTGGAGTTCCTGTTCCAAGCTCCGAGTTCAAGCGGTACCCTTTGTAATTTGTGAACTCTGTGCGCACAGTTTATTTTTTTGTTAATTGCTGACTCGCGACCGCGGATATATATATATTTTTTTAAACTCGCGGTCGCGTCCATTGGTTTTGTTTGTAACCTCAACCGCGTCCGTCTCCTTTGACTCGCGGCCGAAGCTTCCTCCGTATTTTATTCGCAGACGCGTTTCATTTGTTTACCCAGCATACGCACCTTTGCCCGTAAGACGCGGCTGTCCCTCTTTGCCGGCTGTGAATGATTTTGGCTTGCGGCCGCTTTTGTCCTGCCTTTTATTTTGAATCTTAGAGACTGCATAAAGGGCACTCGAACCTCTACGTCTACTAACTGCTGACGTTTAGCCACGTCGAACTATTTTTCAGTCTGCCTCCATCCTCTGCAAATAATGAACATACCATCGTCGCTTCAGCTGTTTGTCCCTATTTCCTTGGATTTACACAAAATACGCGACATGCGTTGATCTCTCCTGAGTGGTGAATAATTTTATTTGAAACTTGATTGAAGTTAACTATTTTTTGCTACTGGCTATCTGGACTTGGATTGCCTTGAATATTTTTGTTATCTACTAAAGCAAAGTGTGAAGGAGCACAGAAGCTGCTTGTACTCAGTTGGATACTTTGTACTATACTCCTGGAAACATACAGCTGGTAAGTGGAATTTTCATGTCTGCAGAATATGCGTTTAATACTCACTTAAGTCAGAGATAGCATATCTGAGTGGAATACGTTTAAGGGATAATTTTCGCTTCCTTTTCTCAGGTTATGACTTATGGTTTCCCTTCTGACGTGAAGTCCTGAATTCGTTGAGGGAATCAAGAGGTGTTCGTTGGTCCTGAGTGTATTCCCCACATCTCCTTCAGTTAGCCTTTTGTATGCAGTTATAAGTGTGGGGAGCTTCTCTTCGTTCCTGTGGTTCGGGTTCTTCTCCAGGTCAGTGACTCACCCGACAGTAGGGATTTACATCGTTGGTCCTATGGATCCCCAAACAGCATCTGGGCACAGATTTATACTGGTGGTAGTGGATCATGCCACCAGGTACCCAGAGGCAATTCCCCTAAGGACCACCACAGCACCTGTGGTGGCAAGAACTCTCTTGGGTGTATTCTCAAGAGTAGGCTTTCTTGGAGGTAGTATCTGACAGGGGTTCAAACTTCATGTCTAGTTACTTGACTGCTATGTGGAAGGAGTGTGGAGTGAACTACAAGTTCACCACACCCTATCACCCACAATGCAATGGTTTTGTTGAAAGGTTCAACAAAACCTTAAAGGGCATGATTAAAGGACTCCCAGAAAAGCTGAGGCGAAGATGGGACATACTCTTGCCCTGCCTTTTATTTGCATACAGGGAGGTGCCTCAAAAGGGGGTAGGCTACAGCCCTTTTGAACTTTTATTTGGTCACCCTGTCAGGGGTCCATTGTGTCTGGTTAAGGAAGGATGGGAGTTACCTCTCAAGCCCCCAAAACAGGACATAGTGGATAATGTACTTGGTCTCTGCTCCAGGATGGCTGAGTATATGAAAAAGGCAACTAAAAACTTTGAGGCTAGCCAGGAATTACAAAAAGCCTGGCATGACCAAACGGCTGTACTGACTGTCCACCAGCCAGGACAGAAAATGTGGGTGTTGGAGCCTGTGGCCCCAGCAGCCCTCCAGGACAAATGGTGTGGCCCCCATACAATTGTTGAGCAGAAAGGGGAGGTTACCTACTTGGTAGACCTTGGAACACCTAGGAGAACCCATAGGGTACTTTATGTCAACAGACGAAAACCATATGTTGACAGGGCAGACATGGGCTTGCTCTTGGCTACTGATGAAAGACAGGAGGAAGAGAGTGACCCACTCCCTGACCTGCTTTCTCAGAACCCTGATGATGGGTCAGTTGATGGTGTAGCCTTGGCAGGCAGCCTCACTGCCCAGCAGCAAACTGACTGCAGAAACCTTCTCAGCCAGTTCAGACATATGTTTTCTCTGACTCCAAGTCAGACCACCTAGTGCACTCATGAAGTGGACACTGGGGACAGTCTGCCAATGAAGAATAAGATCTACAGGCAACTTGACCGTGTCAGAGACTGTATAAGGACAGAAGTCCAAAAGATGTTGGATTTGGGAGTGATTGAACCCTCAGTTAGCCCTTGGGCTAGTCCAGTAGTCCTGGTACCTAAACCTCACACCACAGATGGCAAGAGAGAAATGAGGTTTTGTGTAGACTACAGGGGTTTCAATGCAGTCACTAGGACTGATGCCCATCCCATCCCCAGGGCAGATGAGCTAATAGATACTTTGGCCTCTGCCAAGTTTCTAAGCACATTTGACCTGTCAGCTGGCTACTGGCAGATCAGACTAGCTGATGATGCAAAGCCAAAGACAGCATTTTCTACCCCTAGTGGGCACTATCCGTTTGTGGCAATGCCCTTTGGTTTGAAGAATGCACCTGCCACTTTCCAAAGGTTGGTGAATCAAGTCCTTCCAGGCCTGGAAGACTATAGTGCAGCATATCTAGATGATATTGGTATCTTTAGCTCCACCTGGGAGGATCACCTGGTCCACCTGAGGAATGTTTTGGAGGCCTGCAAAAAGCAGGCCTAACTACCAAGGCTACTAAGTCCCACATAGGGCAGAGTCAGGTTGTGTACCTGGGCCACCTTGTAGGTGGAGGCCAGGTTCAACCACTACAGAGCAAAATCCAGACCATCATGGACTGGGTTGCTCCAACTACCCAGACTCAGGTGCTAGCCTTCTTAGGCCTGACTGGGTACTATAGGAGATTTGTCAAGGGGTATGGATCAATAGCGACACCCCTGAATGACTTAACTTCTAAAAAGATGCCCAAAAAGGTTCAGTGGACAGCTAGCTGTCAAAAGGCATTTGATGACCTGAAGCGGGCCATGTGCACTGCTCCCATTCTGCCTACTCCAAGAAGTTCATTGTCCAAACAGATGCATCCAAATTGGGGGTAGGGGCCCTACTGTCACAATTGAATGATGAAGGTCAGGATCAGCCCGTAGCTTTCATAAGCAGAAGGCTGACCCCTAGAGAGAAACGTTGGTCAGCCATTGAGAGGGAGGCCTTTGCTGTGGTTTGGGTTCTGAAGAAGTTGAGGCCATAATTGTTTGGTACTCACTTCCTTGTTCAGACAAACCATAAGCCCCTCTTATGGCCAAAACAAATGAAGGGTGAAAACCCCAAACTGCTTAGGTGGTCCATTTCCCTACAGGGGATGAACTTAACAGTGGAACGTAGACCTGGGAGTAACCATGCCAATGCAGATGGACTCTCTAGGTATTTCCACTTAGAACATGAAGACTCAACTGGTCAAGGTTAGTTTAATGTCACTGTGTTTGGGGGTTGTGTAGGAGAGTAGGATCTGCGGTAAATGCTAACTTTGGGATGGCTGTACGGAAACATGTCATGTTTGGTGTCAAACGCTTTGGAATACAATAACCCCCCCCCCGCCAGTTCTGGCAGAGGGGGTAGCATTCCACCCTTCTAGTGGGAGAGACATGATCACACTGGTCTAACCCGGTAGGACTTTCTACAGCCCTGGCATCACAAAATGGATGCCTCTGCCACAGGCACGGGTCTGGCCTCCTGCTGCTGACCAAAACTCTGGCAGGGGAGGCCTGGACAATAGGTTTCCTGTCCCAGGGATATGTAACCACCTCCCCAAACAGGCAGATATGTATTGGGGCTGGATGAGAGAACTCTCTGGTGCTTTGAAGTCCTGTACTGGGGGCACACTTGGTGTCCCTGTGCACAGTCCAGTTCAAACCGGTTACAGGGGCTACCTGCTCCTGCTCTGTTGCGAAACTGGACAAAGGAAATGGGTGTAACCACCCCTCTTTCCAAACCCTCCCATAGGGGGGTCCCTAGAGTATGTCCAACCCCCAAACTTAGTATAAGTATGGGAACCCAGCCTTGCGACTTTAGATTACCCTGGACGAAACTCTGCAACATATATCCAGGACCTTCGACTTTCTATTTCGACTAGAAGACTGAAGAAATCTACCTTGGGGTCAAGGAGTGACTCCCCTGCTTGGCAGGCACCAAAGAAGCAACTGACTGGTTTGCATCGCTGAAGCTCCTGCCGGACACCGAAGTCTTTGCATCACCAGAGGTAGATTTCCAGACTTTCCAGAGGCTACCCTGAGTCCACAGCAAAGCTATCGTGGGTGACGTGGAAACCGTGACCCCTGGACACCGTGATCATTTGCAGCTCCATAATCTTCTTGGTCTGCCTCGAAGTTGTGCTTTGGGCTCCGAGTAGCCCCAGCCTTGAGCAAATCCTGCACTGAAGATTTCTGGCCTCCATTCCACGAGTGACCCGTGGGCCAGTTTCCAGTGCGACCACTCGACGCTCCTTTGCGATCGCTAGCCCGTTGGCTAGTAGGTCCCCACGAAGGCAACTCCTCTTCTGATTGGGCTTTCCTGGTTGCTCCAGATGTGCCCTGACTTACCCTCGCTGGGTGAGTCCCTCACCGCCGTCCTTTCTCTGACTCCAAGTGACTTGCCGTTGCCAAGGCTTATTGGGTCCAATCTGGTCGCCGACACCGCAGCACTCGACAGACTTCGTGGGACTGCTCGAATCCAGCTCGTGGTTGTCATTGGTGCCTCCTGGACCTCGTGGCTGAAGAGTCAAGACACCCGTCAACTCACCTGAAGCACCCGACATCTGTGGGCATTGGTCTATCATGCCCTTGGTCACTGGTAAGTGACTCAGACTCTGTCCCCTCTTCTTTCAGGTTCCTTACATCATAGATCCAGGTTTGGATCGCTTCGGACACTTCTCCTCTTCACGGCAGCAGCACTTCTTCGCCAGCTCCCATTGAAATCGACGACGCGACCCGACACCAAAAGACACCAATGCACCGGGCTTCCCTGGGTGAGGTAACACAAGTACTCCGGTGCTCCCATGGGTGCTAGCCCTAAAACTTCCTAAGTCCAAAAGGGTTTGGTCCTGACTCATTTCTAGGTGTCCCTAATCTTTAAATTAACAACCGCGACATTGCCCATAGAAGCTAACGGGAACCCGCAGCTGTGTTCACACACTGCACACGGCCCCCGTGGGTCCCCTGTGTCACTAACTTGGGTGGTTCCTTGGGGTCCCAGTGATTCTACAGGCTCTAGGCCTTGGGCCCGATTCACAGAACAAACTTAAGACTAAATCCTAAACTTAGTACCATTCTGGTATTCACAGAATGCACTTAGTACTTCTGGTATTCACAGAATGAACTTACTACTTTTGCTATTCACAGAATGAACTTACTACTTTTGCTATTCACAGAATGGATTTACGACTCCTGAACTTACGTCTGCACTCGGGCCGGAAATTCCGGCCCGGAGGCGGAGCTTCCGGCCCGGAGGCGGAGCTTCCGGCCCGGAGGCAGGGCTTCCGGGCCGGAGGCAGAGCTTCCGGCCCAGAGGTGGGGATTCCGGCCGATTTAGCTATGGCTGAAATCTCCACCTCCGGGCCGGAAGCTCCGCCTCCGGCCCGGAAGCCCCGCCTCCGGCCCGGAAGCTCCGCCTCCAGGCCGGAAGCTCCGCCTCCGGGCCGGAATTTCCGGCCCGAGTGCGGACGTAAGTTTAGGAGTCGTAAATCCATTCTGTGAATAGCAAAAGTACTAAGTTCATTCTGTGAATAGCAAAAGTAGTAAGTTCATTCTGTGAATACCAGAAGTACTAGGTGCATTCTGTGAATACCAGAATGGTACTAAGTTTAGGATTTAGTCTTAAGTTTGTTCTGTGAATCGGGCCCTGAGTGTCTAGTAAAGTCGTGGTTCTTATACCACTTTATTGGTATATGGTTTGGTACGCCCCTAGGGCCCAAACGTGTATTTGTGCTATTACTGTTGATTGCTAACTTGTAACTTAAGTACTTCGAACTTCAGTCTCATCAAGAGACTAGAGGGGTGTGTTTTATCTTAAATACATATATTTTAAATATATACCTGGTGTGGTTGTCCTTTCATTTGGTCATTCAAGAGATTATAGACTGGTAAAACAAGCTGATTTACATTCCTTCAAGACTTAGTCTGAAGGCTGCTCTCCATAGCTACCACTAGGATAGCTTTCAATAAAGGTTGTCTTTAACCTATCACCATAAGGAGTTGTTTGGACTGATACAAGGTGCCCAATAGAACTGGTAGACAGCATATATCAGGCCAACTTCTCACAAACATAGTTTGTAAAAAGTACAAAACTACTTTGGATATTTCCAAAGGCTTCTTCAGCCACTGTTTGGCTCCTGAGAACCCTGATTTGATGGCATTCAGTGCATTGGGAAATCTGCGCCGATATGCGAGATTGCCTATCGGATATAAGAATAGCCCTGGTGTGTTTGCGGCACGCGTAATGTCCCTTTAGCATGAGTTCGAGCCCAATGCCTCCTCCTGCATCAATGACATATACTTGACGGATGATGAACTACAGCCGCATCTTTTGCGTGTGGACCGCAATACACATTTTGCGAACTTTGGTTACAAATTCAGTTTTGCTAAGTCTCACATCGCCGTATTGGTGGTCCTTTTTCTTGGTTACAAACTCAACAATGAAGGTAGAGGGTTGGCCCCCCACTTTCTGGAGAAATTTACACAATTACAGCCTCCATCTATGCTTAAAAAATTGCAATCCTTGCTGGGTTTTTTAAATTTCGGAAGGACATACATTCCTGATTATGTCCAGAATATCAAACCTCTTTTTTCATTGATACAACCTTCTTTTTCATCTTCCAGTTGGCTTCCGGAACATACCACAATTCTTTGGTCTCTGCAGTCTGAACTACTTGCGACCAACTTCTTGTTAACACGAGACAAATCTACAAATTTGGTCAAAAGGATTGTAGGGGCGTTAGGCTCTACATACTTGACGTTCAATGAAAGGGACATGGTCCCCATCGCTTATAAATCGCATCTGTATACTTTGGCTGAACTGTGTTTCTCTTCTACAGAAAAAATCTTGATGGCTGTCCAGATTGCGATTCTTCTTAAGGAACGCTCTCTGGCTCAGGGAAAACTAATTTTCATGGTTTCCCCAGTACCTGCTTCAGAAGCAGTTACAAAGGCTAGTGTCCCGAATTCCAAAGCCTTGCATTCGCAATGGATATAATGGGCAAGTTCTTTGACGTCAACTGATGTCAATTTCGTCTTTGACCCTTCTTTGCAAACGCAGGAGTTTTTACAATATGAACATGTTCATCCGTTATCACTACTTCCTCTTAATCAGTACAAATGCATTATTAACACAGATGGATCTGCGCAGCCAGCCATAGTTTCTAAACATGCTTATTCTGCAGTTTGCGCAATTTTGGTGGGTTCAATTGTTGACAGGGATTTTAAATCCTCCTTTGGTGCACACGCAATATCCTGGAGACTGCACGGATCAATTGGACGAGCTACTTGCTTTGGTTTTGGCTCTTGAATTTGCTGATCCATATGTTCCTACACTTGTAGTGTGCAATTAGTTTTACTGTGTACAATCCTTCAATTACAATTTGTATTCTAAGGGTAGTGCAATTAAGCATGAAATGCTTTGGGTAAGAGTGGCCACTCTTAAGGAACCTTTTCCACTCATACATGTTATTTATACTTTGGGCCATCAACATGTGAGAGCACACGCTGTTGGTAATTCACTAGCTGATGAGGCAGCCAAATCTGTAGTAGCCACTTGTTTAGTAGCAGCAGTCACTAGGTCTATGGCTAAAATTGATGATGATATTTTAGCAGCTATTGCTGCGACAAAGGAGGGCACAGAGTTTCCACCAGGTTTCCCTTCAAATGATTCTCAACAAGGACTGCAGACTTTCTTTGATCATAGCCGCACACGAAGGCATTGCTTCTGCGCATGCCGGGGTGACAGCGACTATTTTGCTTTTACAGCAATGTTTTTGGTGGCATGGTCTATATCAACAGGAACATAAATATGCTCTTTAATGTGACATTTGTCAACTGTTTCACGTTCAACTGTACATTTCAAATCAACCATTTGGTTGTGTTTATCTTGATCACTGGGGTCCTTTAACATCTGATAATGTTTTTAAATATATCTTGGTTGCAGTGGATTTGGGCACTAGATTCCTTTGGGTTTGGCCGCAACGTAGTGCTGACACTCAAACTGTTATAAAAGATTTGCATGTCTTTGTAGGGACTTTTCTGTGGCACCTTCCATTCTGAGCTAGGTCCTATCTTTGCCTCTAAGGCTTACCGGGATATGATGCAGTCTTTGGGGGTGCAGGTGTCATTCTTGTGTGCATATCGGCCTGAGGGCAATTCTGTTGTGGAGCAGATGAACCATGACTTAAAGCAATCTTTAACAGCAGGAGTATTAGCTACTGGTCGGGGCTGGTTGACTCATCTTTATGGAGTTCAAAGTGCACTAAATAATCTCCAAAGAAGATCTCTGGGTGGGCAGACCCCAGACGAAATGCGCTTTGGCATTAAAATGTTTGTGCCAAACCTTGATGGTTTAGACGTTGTGGCAGCAGCATCAACCTTTGACGTAGATAACCAGTGCTCTGTATTACAGGATTTACAGAAAGCTTGTAATTCACAAGTGGAATACCATTTCCCCTCTTCCAGGGATGCAGCGGTGCTGATTCCAGTTTCTGGCTGGCTTCCTAAAGTTGGAGAAATGGTCCGAGAAAAGGTGGAGAACAACAAATAATTTTGTCCATTCTACCATGCACCGGTCAGAGTCCTTGGCTTAAATGGCACCATGACTGTGATTTCACCCCCGCCACCTTGTAACAAGGAGAATTGTTACATTTCAATCGAGCATGTCAAGCTACACTAAATGGCTGATACTGAATAGTCTGCCTACAAGCATTCCATGCCGAGATGTTTCCATGGATTCATCTGTTTCTATTTCCTCAACGTCTCCCCAACAAATGGAGGGGGAAATGGAATCTTCAATTGATTTGTTGCCTATTTTACCTTCTACATCTACAACTGTGGAAAATGAGTATGCTTCTCCCCCAGTTGAAGTTATAATCTTATTCCTGAAAGTACAATAAATTCACCTTCCAATGACGAGCGGCCTACGTTGTTTCAGCTGGGGTCCAGTGGTTACTTTATGGACCGTGATAGCTTTTCATCTAATACGTCTCCATCGTCATCATCTATGGCGGAGACACCTACACGTACCAGTCTCTTCATTTCTTGGTTCAAAAAGACTAACCCAGTCCCACCCCGGATATACATCTGGATGGTGCTGACGATGGAGTTCCTCTTCATGTGGATTAGTGTTTTTCCAGTTGATTAATGGCCATTACCTACCTTAACGCTCTGCTGTGAACTTGGTTGACAGAGTTTTAGCCCCTCACACTTCATCACATATAATGAAACGAGATCAAGCCTTGTTGATATTTCGGCATTTCCAGTTGTTGATGGCATTGCTTGGGATACAGTAGCATTTGATATCCATGGCCCGACCGAAATTTTTAACATTCCATAAGTTTTTCATGTTTTATTGGGAGATGTGATTTTGCCTAATATATACTCTGATGACTGGGATATTCATGCTGTTCATTCATTGTTTTCTGATTTGAAATATTATACTGCTTTTGATACTGAAGATTTGTATCTAAATTCTGCAAACTACGCTGATTTGTTCTGTTATCAACACTATGGCGATCATTTTTTGCACAAGACCAATACTCAGAGACCATTTTTTAATTCGACACAGTGGGAACCTTTTCGTACACCGTTAAAGGGAAGCTCCAAAACTCAATTTAGCAAATTTATGTATTTTACTGGTTACAATCTTTCGGTCCCTTAGACCAATTTATTCAAATTGAAAATACCCAACCGTACCAAATTTATGCTGACCTACACTAAATTAGTTTACTTCTTGTCCTTCATTTATAATTTAGCAGGAAAAGTTTATGAATACAAGAAGGACACAGTTGATTTGAAGTCTATTTGGGGTACTAAAATATGGCAAGTACAGGGCACTGAGTCATTGCTTACCATCTCAGCTCATATTTTTAAATGAGATGGTACAACAGACTACTTGTTTTGGTTCAGCCATAGCAAAAAATATAAATACTCCCTCCATTTGATCATTGGCACCTTATGAAACAGGGCAAATAAATACCAACTATACAATTGCAGACTTGGCTGTCCTGTTTGGGGATGGCACACTTAACTCTTCCACTATTGACCCTTTGGGATGGTTACTTTGGCCAAGAAGCTCCAATGCATGCCAATTACTTTTTTTAAATACTACAAAAGGGTTTACGCAAAGTAGACCTGACCCTCGTTTCTCACATTCCCATATAGTTACTACATACTATCTGGCACATGCATCAATCTAGGATTGTGTGAGTCCTTAATAGCGAATATTAAGGATTCTCAATTGCAAGCGCAATTTGCGAGTACCAATAGGTACTCACAAATTGCGCATGCAATTTCAGGGTGCAAGGGTGTCAAAAGGACACCCTGTTGCACCCCTGGAATTGACCTCTGCACATATGTTGTGCACACACATGCCCTATGGGCATGTGTGTGCGCAACACAAAACTTTGAAAAATGCACAAAAGTGCTTTTTTCAAAGGTTTTGCAAATTACCATGAAGTTCAACTTCATGGTAATTTGCTCACCCTATTAGCGAAATCGCAATTTTTTTTACTTTAATGCATTGCATTTAAGGAATCTCAATTTGGGATTCCTTAAATGCAATCACAATTTAAGAAATCACAATTTAGGGATTACTTAAATTGCATTTGAGATGATGCATCCCAAATGCAAAAATACCGGTCGCAAAGGGGCAGATTCTGAGAATCTGCCCGTTTGCGACCAGTTTTTCTTTTGATGCATGTGCCTGTATGTGGGTAAATTGTGTCAGCAGTAGTTGGAAAATTCCACACTGTCATCCATGAAACAACATCTTTCTTGTTTGTCTGGTGACATAGATCTTTCTGATTTTCTTTTAGGTCCAAAGTCCCCTAGAGCAAAATGTTTTGTTTATGCTGCCTATAATGAATTTTGGAATCTATCGCAGATGGAATCTGCAGTGAGCCTGCGTCAAATTGACCAAGCAAATTTAGAAAAAGTCCTTGTGACTGTCGATAACAGCATTAATATACTGTCTTCCCATATATATACTTTGGATAATATTATATCATCAGTCATTGACATTGTTCAAAATGAAGTGTCTGTTTTGTACCATGGTCAAAGTCAGTTACGTTCTGTAATGCAATTTGCTTGACCTTTCAGATGCTCAAAAGTGGAAAAGTACCATGGGATTATTTAAATTGCCAATTAATTTAACTGATAAACAGAAATTAATGTCCATGAAATATGCCTCATATACATTGCTACATATTGAACAATTAGAACAGTTACCATTTTCTGTGGCAGAGACTAATTTAGCTGTATGGGCAATACATAGGGTTATTTCACTGCCTCTCTCACTCTTTCAGTTTACATGCATGAAACACTATCTTGTGGGTAGGTATGAGCCCCTGGGCAGTAGCTATATTCATGAATTATGGTTGTTGCCTTTCACTTTTAGATGTCAATGTGTGGATAAGGGAGTTGTCCTTACAGGGGAGGATTGCGATTCCACCGTAGGACATTCCCTAGTCTGTAAACAAGTTAAACTCTATGGCGCCTGCAACGTTTCTGCCTTTAATCTGGCTTGTTATTTAAAAGGTACCCCTGCCCCAGCTATTATTCATGCATTACCTTTGCTTTATAATTGGCAGTTATCCTATTTTGAACAACCACAACTGCTGTGGCTTCTCCTTGTGTTTGCTTTGTGGCTTGCAGTCAGGCATGCCGTATAAAGTAAGTTTTCCAACATGTTACATGTTGCAGCAATGTCCTGTTTCCACCCCTGCATGGGATTTTAGATAGTTTGCTTTGAAAACAGATTTCAATAAGCTATGCAGACTCAAAACACTATTGTTTCAACAAGAGGTTGCTCTCACATCAGCTCGAGAGACCTTTGAAGTGTAGGTGACGAGAACCGCAAGTGAAATTTACTCACTGCTAAACATGAATCTCCCACTCCATTTTGGAGAATTATTACACCAAATATTTTATGCGCCTGATACAGAGGGCCTTGCCCACTTTTAAAAACTTGTGGGATCCGGCCTTTTCACCTCCTTTCAGACTATTTTTGGAGTAATACCAGCTTTTATCCATTTTATTTTTTCCAGTGCCTTCAGAGGGTTTCCTGTGGTGCTCCTGCTAATTTGCAGTGTACTTGTGATTTTATTGCTGGTCCGAATGGTTGCTTGATTTGTGGAGCAGTTAAATCTGGTCCAGTTGCAGCTATGTCATGACCGGATGTGCCAGCTTTTTGCTACAATGCCATTACAAGCTCTTGACAGAAAGCAGCTCCAAGGGCTTGGAAGTGGACATTGCCCCCTGTTCAAGAGGTCACAGTAGCAGCAAAGACCTTACCATCCTGCTGGGCACTGTCTCTGGAACCACTGTTTTCAGTCGTTGCAGAAGAACGGGGCAACCAACACTGTCACCGAGTCCGTTGCTTGATTCCATGTCCTGAAGGCTGCGCAGAAGGAACCGCCGCACTTCACACTGCTTCCTTGGTCTCACCAAAGCCGTCTTGATGATCATCAGCGAGTCACAGCTCGCATCGCGTCCTCTGGGCACTGCATTCTGCACTGTCTCACTTCATCCTGTCTGGACGTCACTGACACTATTGCTGCCCGACCCAAACATCGACCGGCTTTGTCCCCTGCAC
The DNA here is from genome assembly GCF_964204655.1 of Triturus cristatus. Classification (NCBI taxonomy): domain Eukaryota; kingdom Metazoa; phylum Chordata; class Amphibia; order Caudata; family Salamandridae; genus Triturus; species Triturus cristatus. The sequence goes on from NC_140587.1 coordinate 668,199,897, forward strand.
CACATCCTGCCAGCACTGCATCAAGCACTGCCTCACCCCACACCATAAGCCGTGGTCTTACCAACACTGTCTGAATGATTGTCACCGAGCCGCGGTTGGCTAGAATTGTTAGACCCTGTTGTTTTCAGCATTGCGGTTAGGGGTGGGCGGAATTTACAAAATTAACTTTCGCAAATTATCGCGAAAATGCTAAAAATCTCCGCAAACACGAAGGAAATATCGCGAAGACGCAGAAGTTTTTTTCCCGCCTGTTCGCTGTAATTTTTGCGTGATCGCGGGTCGCCAACTTACCCATGCGGTTGCTCACGGGCGCAGCCATCTTGTTTTCACTTGTCCCGCCCTCTCGCGATGCTTACTTCCTGTTCCGGGTCACGCAATGCATGTTCGCGCCCGTTCGCGGTAGATATATCCTGTTCGCGACCGCTTTTACTTGATCGCGTTGCTTTTTGCTTGCTCGGGGAGAAAATATTGCGCAAACTTGCGCACGTGGTCGCAATGGGAGTGGCCATCTTGTTTTTCACTCTATTGCATGGTTCTGGGGCCTGATTTTGAATCCTCCCTACATTTCAATCCTTTGTTTAAACCCACTTTTTTTTATCTTTCTTATTTATTATTTCTCTACCTATTTTCCTGCTTCTATATTTTTGGCTTTTGTCTCCTTTTTTTTGTTTTTTAGCTACTTTTTCTCTTTCTATTGCCTGCTATTATTTATTTCTTTTACTTCTTTAATTTTATTACCTTTTCTTACCCCAGAACCATGTCTAAGGGTAGGGCTGGTCGCCGTCGCAGCCAGAGCGGCGACCGCCTTCCTTGCGGAAGGCGGCGCCTACAAGGGATGCAGGCACGGGCCTTATTTGGGGAGGTGGAGTTGGCTGCACTCATTTTCTTTGTGCAGCGCCACCTCCCCTCAACCCTGGCAGCAGGTGGCAGGCCTCGGTCCGGGTACGGCCTCCGGGAGCATCGGCAGCGGTGGGGGAAGGTGCGCCGGGCAGTGTCGTGCTATTCTGGGGTCCGGCGCACCCAGGCGCAGCTGACGCACCGGTGGTCGGACATCCTGGACCGTGAGCAGGACCTGCTGGACCTGCTAGGAGTGGAGGTCCCGGGGCTTGGTGAGTAACTATTTAATTATTACTACTTTGTGTCTGTTCTTCTGCTCTATGTTATATATTGCGAATATCTTTTTCTTCCAACCAGCTAGAATGTTGCTGCTTACATTCCAGGTTAATTACGTTTAAAAGTCTTCTGTGATTATGACACAGGTGCTCTTCTGCGCTACTACTAATCTTACTTGTTTGCAACTTTGCGTTTGCGCTCGCTTTGCGTGATTCTGTACGAGTTTATTTTAGAGAAATTAAGTTACGCAATGCTACAGTGACTCTAGTCCACTCCTTACTTTGTCCTGTCACTAATAGATAGGGGCGGATCGATACTTATGTTTAGGTACTTTGTATGAGTTTCTAATTTGTTAGTGGTATGCGTGATGCCCCCTCAGTTACGTGACGTGCTGCTAGTATGGAAGTCTTTATTAGAACCTTTTCTAGTTTGTGCAGTGAGTGGTGGTAATTGGCTTAGCACTAGCAGAACATCAGCATCAATCAATCAACCCAAAATTCGGTGTATACAAAAAATTTAGTCATGTGTCCTTCATTTGACCATATGCATTGTTGAGGAATAAAAGAAGTGGAAATGCATACTTAATGTACAATTGGCATGCCTGGAATAGGTGGGCTAGGTTGGGTGGTACATCGCACTTAGGCTTAGTTGTAACTTAGTATTCTGGAATCAGAATGGAAGATTGGATTACAGTTGATAAATAGTAACTTAAGTAGTCGATCCGCGAATCCCCCGATACTACTTGTTGACCAGATGAGATCGGTCAATTTAGTTATTGCAATTGTTGTTTACATAAGTGTTTTTTGACCGTTGTTGAAAAATATTGTATTTGTTTGACACCATCCATCAATGTTTGTCTCTTTCTTATATCTTTCCTGTTCATCAGCACCCAGGGGCAGACAGACAGGGGGTGGGGAGTCGGCGGGACAACAGTCCGAACAGCACCACCAGGAGGACACCAATGAGGGCTCCTCTGCTGGCCCCAGTAAGTCTTCTTGTTTTTAATAATATTTCTTATTCCATAACTTTTACTGCACCATATTTTTCACGAACTATTGTTTCAGTTTCCAAATGCTATTTTTTTACCAACAATTATCCTTCGATCTGTACGGTTTCAAAAATCTTATCCCTGCCTCTGCTATGATGACTCTCAGTACTACTACTACTATCAGTCTGTCTGTACTGTAGTAGCTAAGATTGCCCAGTTGGCCAGTGCCACTCTTTATGTGAAAGGTTGTAATATAAAACTCATATTCACCAGTAGCTCTAGCCATTGCGTCCAATCCTTTGGGTCGTCCTCTTGTACTACTTCTAGTCTTATTGATCTTGAGTCTTTGTTAATCTTTAGGCTTTGAAAATTCACAGCAACAAAAGCCCAACCAGATTTATTACTATTTTGCAAGGATAGCCTATAGGACATACTACTACTGTTGTAGGGATCTTGCACATACACAGACCTTTGCACAAGAAAATAGGATGTTGGTGATGGTAGGTTGGACCTTCCTCACACACCTCAACCAGAAATTCAGAACCCACCACAATCCCCTGCTCGACTATAGTACTGTCTTGTCATAACTATTAGGTCTCCGAACCCTCCCCCCAAGATACCCAACAAGTAGACACAACCTATCAGTCGTGGAAGCAATGCACATGCACACCCTTACTTTAATTTGCTCACTCGTGAAAGTTAGTCCACACCAAATACCACCAAGTCTATGTAAGTTCAAAATGTTTATTTTGAATTGAGAAGCTCTGTACATTGTTCTATTATAAAATGCAGCACCAACAGGAAAATCAATAACATTAAAACAATAAACATTGTTACAGTTACTTACAGTTGGGAATTAAATCATGATAACTGAAAAGCGGTGGAAGGCAGCACCACCATCCCCTAGGAATTTAGTTTATATAAATTTATAAATGAAGATGAGAGTGAAGGGACCCCTCACCTTAGAAGAACCTAGTACTGGTAGTTGTTGCATCATTCAGAAGCTCTGCAAAGCTCTGGTTCGTAGAAGGGAATCTTCCGTCTGTAAATCGAAAAATGAAATGGTGCGCGTTAGTATATTGCAACTTGCAAGAATTTCTCAGCCGGATTAACAGTACACCAGTACTTCCTAAAAAAGTGGCTTGGTAATGTTTTTGTTGACCGCTTATACGCAGCGCGTAGACTAGACAGTAGCAGTGTGAGGCAGGTCATGTGGGCTCAAAGGTGTCTTATACAAAAAGCTGCAAGGTAACGTCACATGTGCAAAAATAAAAGAGACAAAGGTAAAATGGTTGCATGGCTTGGGCTAACTAAGCAAAGGCTAGAATGACCATATATAACTATTAGTGTCTACTCTACTACAACCGGATTTGTACTAGTGATGTATGTTAGTATTAACTCATTTTTCAACCTTGCTACTGATCAATAGGGGGGAGGTGTATATGACGCCTAATAAATGTGTAATGTTTTGTAGGCGCACTACCGACCACCATTGCCGGGGCCAGCGAAGGCGACGCGGAGGGAGAGGATGCGGCAGTTGTTGCAGATACCAACGGGGCGGTAGGGGGAGTGGCAGCACCAGTGGTGGGCGGTGGTAATTTAGATTCATAATCCTTAACTATTGTTGAACTTGACAGTACACTCACTGCAAGGGTGTACTGTATGTATATGTATACTGTACTGTTGAGACTTAGGGCCCCATTAGGATGGCGGGCGTATTGCCCCCGCCGGGCCGGCGGCATTCACCGCCGACACCGCAGGGGCAAACCTCCCGCCATCCCTGTAGAAAAGAGTCAGACCCCCACATGTCGACCAGGCGGAAAAGGGTTCAATATGGCGGTGGTGTCTCTCTGAACACACCGCCAGCCATATAATCTCCATTTTGGAATGCCTTTGCGTGGCGGCATTGCGGTCCGCCACGGAAAGGCATGCAGACATTGCATAGTATGCATGGGGGCCCCCATGGAGGGTACCTACCTATGCTATGGTACCCCCCTTGCCTTTAAAAGCAAAACGTGACAGGCTCCATGCGGGGCCCGTCATGTTGTGCTTGGAAAAGCAGCGCAACATGTATTTTTAGCATTGCTTTCGGCACCGCCAACCAGAATGTAAAAAAAACAGGATGTGCCCGCCACTGTGCCGGGCGCATCATCCTAATTAATTGTCGCCACGGGTCCCCCACCCTTTTTAGCGTGAGGATGGCGGGCAGACAAAGTCCGCCCGCCGTCCGAAGTCGTAAGTAAGTATGAGTTGTTGTGAATGTTTAAAGAGTGAACTGGAAGACTAGAATCCCTTTAATTGGCATAGGAGCGTGAGTATTGAGTAACCAATGGCCTCATCTATCCGATTTCAACTCCGCTTTGAAAGTTTTACGGAGAAGAGCACCTGGTGCACTGTTCAACTAAAAAGTGAAAGACGGGTGGAAGGAAGAAGGACGTGCGAGATTTAAATTGTTAAGTACAACTGTGCTTTATAGTGCTACTCTACCATGCCACTATGTGTATAAATAATTAACTTGTCTTACTGTTTTTCTAAGAGTATATTTTACAATTGTCTTGTTTTTTTCTTTTTGATACACAGCTACTCCTAAACTCAACCAAAAGGAGTTGGCCGCCAAGGCACGGCACTGGAAGCTGGAGGCAATCCAGCGGGATTACCGGCGGCTGGTGGTCTTAGCAGAGGAGGAGGAGGAGACTGCGGCAGCAATTGAAGACTCCTCCAGTGCCCCAGGCCCTAGCCACCGCCCCCCAGCGGTACGGTGCCACCGTCTGGTGACTGCCCACCGCCACCGTAGTGCCATCTCTTGTGCCCCCCCACTGTGGCTGCAACTGCTGCGCCCTCAGACGCCGCGTCGCCCATTTAGAGGAGCAGATGCGTGTCCTCCTTGAGTCCCGCCCCACACCTTAGTCCCTGTCATCAAGTTCTGCCCCTATTTTAATTCTTGTTTGGGTGGGTGGGAAATGGTTTGGGCGTTGGGTTTGGGTTTTTGCTTTACGGACTTTTTCTCCTGGACTTTCCTATGGACATTGGTTGGGGTTAGGGAGGGGGGTGGGTCAGCTTTTGTGGGTTTAGTTTATTTTTGTTAGGGTAAATAAAATATATTTTTCTATGTTACATGCAATGTTGTTAATGTTTTGTAGGTGGGGTAACTGTTTTACATCACACTGTTTCCTTGCTGGTGCAGGGCCGCCCATAGCCTGTGTTTGATTAGAATAATTGGCTGACTGTGTAAGACACAAACAGATAGATGCGACCACCTCACTGATTGACTTGTCCTTCTAGTACTTTCAGTCTGTCCTCTAGTCTATGCATTCTTTATATGGACTGGTGTGTGAAATTGAAATCATTGACAACATGTCCATTATTAATTCTGCCTCCCCCAAACTTCTCTCCTACCTGTGCTTGATGTTTATGTTTAGCTTTGGCACAGCAATGGCTGCCTGGTGAAGATGGTTTTCTTTTTCTAACATGCCATGATTGGGGTGGTGGTGGTGGTAGTATAGTAGTAGTAGTAGACACTGGCAGGGCGGCAGCATTTGCAAAAAAAGAAAAGGAGACAGTCAATCGCCTTTGAGAGACTGTTAGAGGAGTAGTAGAATGAAGTACAGTACAGAACTTACCAAGCAACAATAATATGCTAAAATATTTTACAACAAAACATAATGGTGGTTGGGATAGCCTACTAGACAGAGTTACAAAATATAGTTGTGTCGAGTCACTTGACTAGGCCTACAGCCAAACAGTTAGTGCTGTATATGAGGAATGACAACAAACAAATCCAATCAATGCCGGCAATTAATGCTGAGGTATATGTTCCTTTGTTAAATAAAATAACCTCTAAAATATCCTACTCATGGGTGGGCAAGCAGAAGAAGATCATTGCTCTGCCTTGAAATTGAAGTACTGTTGCTTTCGCCACATCCGCCCCAGCAAGTGTGTGATTAAGTATTGGTGTACATTTAATTTAGTCACACCTCGACAATAAGTCACACAGCCCGGGGGAAGAGGGTTAGGGTTTGTTGAACGGATGGGAAGGGTTTTTTTGGGAAAGGTTTGACATAGAAAAGCAGTATGCATGGACAAACAAACGACAATCATTGAAGACTACCATATCCATATGTTAAGGGAGAAAAAGGAAATGCATGCATGATGATGAGAGACCCGGATTACATACACTTCTAGTTCTTGTTCTGTTGTTACGGCCTTAATACTTTTACAGATAGCAAATAGAAATTTTAAGTATTGGTAGGGAAGAATCGTAAACAGAGAGCAAACCTAATGATGATAATAACAACTCCAAGAACACACTGTTGTAAAGATTTTATACAAAATATGAATCAAATTATTTAAAAGAAGATAAAAGTGGATACTGTTACTGTGTTATCCTGGTAAAAAATGTGGACTGGATTTGCATCTCGGCATTCCTCTTGGTCCTCTGGTCCATCAATCTTGGGTGTGTGTCCTCGCCACTGCCCGGCTGGAATTTTTTTTCCGATTTATTGGTAAGGTAAGTGTGCATTGTAATGTTTTCCAAAGTATAGGGCAAGGCCCGGCCTGTAATTGTAGATGGAAAACCAAAGGGGATATTGAGAAACAAAGTTGAAACAAATGCACAAGTTATGGTGTAGTGCAACAAGAACACTTTCCGAGGTGGCATGTATGCATCATCTCTACTCTAGTCTGTTTCCAGAATTGACCTTCAACAATAACAGGAGAGAGCAGTCCCACAGTGCTTAGCAGTAGCACATCCTACGTTAAGACTTTAGAGTACTTTTTTTTTTTTTTAAAGAGTTGGACAAAGGCAAAGCACATTATCCATTCCAAACATAGCATTTTACAGTTTAAGTTAGTAAATCAATGCACCACAGTCATCCCACCGCTACACTCTATTCCACTTCTACACAGACATTTGGGTCTGCTGTGGTTGTTGCTGACGTGTTTACCTTTAGGCTTTTAAGTTTTATGCCACTCATGAAACGTCCTCCTGACTTCATCATCACCTCCGATAGTTTTACTGACTGACTGTGAAGATCGGCCTGCAGTAAAAGTAAAATTGTTATTACACAACAAGAGTAGAAATATTATTGACTTGAGTCAGTCTTTAGTGTGTACAGAAAGATAGATTACTAGTACACTTTGACTTCACTTTGTGCACAACAAACAAACAACGAAAACACAAAGACCAATCGCTCAGAGTCAGGTGTCCAATGCATGCCATTAATTGTCATTACCTGTTCCTTCTCATCTTAAGTTAACGGGCCGTCTATTTCGCCATCATCATGATGGACGGTGCTGTTGTGTCAATCATACTCATTGCACAGATCGAGTGAGTCCCCTTCCTGTATTGAATTAAAAGCAATGTATCGCCAAGCTGCAGGAGAATTCAAATTTCTTATTTGCAAGAAGGGGAAAATTGAATTCACCTTGAGTTAAGTTTAGTGTGTTCTGTAGAAAGTTGATTAGTGGCAGTGCACAATTACATAAATTCATGCACAACAAACACATTCAGTCTGCGACTCTGTGTCCAATGCATGGCATCAATCATTACCTGTTCCATCTTATTTTCAGTTAATGGCCAGTCTCTCTTGGCTCTGAAAGGAGGATTGCTATAGTAGTCATCTGATTCATGCTCCACGTCTTTTGGCAGGACTAGGAAAGTTTGAATTTGTTCTTGTAGTATTTTACCATCATCCAATCATCATTCATGAGGGCAATGGATTTGGGCGGGAGATTCAGTATGATGGAGCGGAGGAGCTGGATTCGGAGGACTGTACTGTCAAATTGCAGACACCTGAAAATTGTATATTAAATAAGAAGAGTAGAAGACGGTGGTAATGGATTTGTTGTGATTCACAAGTTTGTAACCGGAACGACAGACACAAATAAAGGTGGGAAAAAAGGGAGGAAGACAATAAGTGCAAGCCTAATTGTCAGGGAAGTATAGCTCGTCCTCAAATTCTGGGGGGTCAGCCAGTAGTAGGTAATAATCATCCTGTGGCACACTACTGCGGTCACCTGAGCCGCTGTCCTCATCTTCCTCTATTGCTTCATGTATTGTGTAATTCGGTGGTATGAAGTGCTGATTCATTTTGATCATTGTTAACCTCTCCACGTTTTTGGGCGAGAGACTGGTCCTTCTCAATGTTACAATGGAACCAGCAGCACTGAAAACACGTTCGGAAGAGACACTTGCGACAGGGCAAGCCAGATAGCTTATCGCCAGCCTGCTGAACTGTGGCCATTCAGACCTTTTCCTTTACCAATACTGCAATGGGTTTTGATCAATGTCTGTTGGGTCGTCCAGCTAGGCCTGGACCATCCGTTCAATGTTCAGGGTTGCTGCTGGTAAGCTTTTGTGCTCTTTTCTCTGTGCATCAGCACTGTGCTTATTAATGCCTAACTTTACATACCAATGGTGTAATGATTGTACTCGGTCTAATGATCCAGTTATTGTTGCTGTGGTCGATAGTGATAGAGAGTGTTGTGATCCAAACGCACTGCCCTCAGCTGACGAAGTTGCACTTGATCCTGCATGGCCTGCTGCAGTACTTCTTGTGGGTTGATCTTGCGGACTTTTAATTAGCAGCCGTTCGTTTTCCAACTTACTGGCTGCTTCAGCTATACAAGTTTTGTAGCGGGCAACATCAATCTCGGAAAAAGCAAAGAATGTCTTCAGTCCAAATTTTGCACGTGGATCCAGAATTGTGGCACAAATGTAATGTTCTTGTGACAAAATTTTATTTTGTATCCTTACATTTTCAGCTAAGCGACGGGGTAAGCTCTCCACCAAGTCATGGGCTTGCCTTTTGTCCTCTACACCTTTGTATGATTCAGACACATTATTCAGCTGATGCTCTAGCATTTGCAATAATGGGATAGCTTGGCCCATTGTACAGTCGTCCTTACTGACTTCACGTGTGAAGACCTCAAAAGGACAAAGCATCTCAGTCAGGCATTTAATTAGGCTCCATTGCTCCATCTCAAGGTTCATGCCTTTAACAGTAGCATCCCCTCTTCTTTTCCAGACATATTCATGGAGTGACCTGTACTGCTCATACAGACGATCAAGCATGTAATACGTTGAGTTCCAACGTGATGCCACCTCCTGGATGAGTGCCTTGACTGGCATCCTAAATTCACGTTGGATGATGCTCAGCTGCTTCCGAGCTTTAAAAGAATGGCTGAAATGAGTGCATATTCTTCGGCAGATGGCCAGTAAATTCCTGACTATGGGTTCTTTTTTCAGAAAGTCTTGAACTATAATGTTTATGCAGTGCGCCAAACACGGAACCCTGAAATAGGAACCAAGTTCCATGGCCTTAAGTTCATTACTGCCATTGTCTGTGGCAACAAAATCAATACCAAGCCCTCTTGGCCGCAGCCATTCCAAAACCCTGCTGCGAAACTCGTGTAAAATGTTTTCAGCCGTATGAGATTTCTCCATGGCGAACATGGCTACAGTTACATGTTTCCGAGTACCTTCAAAAATCGCAGCTGTGTCAACAGCACCTTGTGCAGATATCTTATCTCTAACCCCCACAAAAGAGATCCAGTGTGCAGTGATGTACATGTAATCTGTGGCTTGGCAACTGGTCCACATGTCTGTTGTCAGGTGGATATTGTGAACAGCACTCTGCTGCAAAGCTTGTCCAACCAATTCCAGCACATCATGATGTAGTGCCAGAACAGCAATTCTTGCGAAATAGGACCGGCTGGGAACCTTCCATTTAGGGCAGATGGCAGACACAAATTCAAGGAAACCCACCCCTTCCACAAATGAAAAAGGAAGAAGGTCCAGCGCTAACATTTTAGCCAGCTTCGCATTGTACAACCGTGCCGTTGGGTGGTTGCGTTGGAACTGCCCCATCAACCTAAACATGCTCTCAATGGTAGGCTGGATTACTTTCCTTTGCGGTGCTGTTTTCATTAACCCACTAAGGCTCAGATTGTCTCATTGCGGTACTCGGTCGCCTTGGTGTCTCAGCCTGACTCAGAGTATGGCTCTTACTGCGGTGCCACTCTGATGTTACTGAGGAGGATGTGGGCGTTACCACTGCACTACTGGGTACAGGGCTAGAAATGCATCCCTCTTCTTCACCTTCCACCGCAATAATATCGCTCCCTGATTCTTCCTGACCAACTTCAATGGGTTGAGTTTTTCTACTTTCTTTTAACTGAAGTAGGTGATCCTCCCACATGATAGTGTGGCGTATTCTGAGATGACCTGCTTGTCCTCCGGTACCATAGTTTGTACCAAGCTTACCACGCTGAACACCTTGCCGACAAATTGAGCATATAGCAACGTTCTCCTCCTTGGCGCTAACAGAAAAGAAGTCCCAAAATGGGGAGGAGAACTTTCTGACACTGCTGGATGTGCCACTTTCAATAGCAGATGAACTGGAGAGTGTGCTTGAAATGTGACCCTGTGCACCTAGACTGTGACTTTTACTACCACTACCTACTGAGATGGTTGAGCTGGATGTAGGTCCCTGCCGGGCCTTGGAAAATATGGCAGCTGGAGGTAGTGGTGGTGTAACCTGTGTTGGTGATATCCGTGCTACATCCCACTCAGTAAGCAGCCTTTCTGGATAGGGTGAGAATGTTGGTCTCCAATCCCTTTGGGGCGGGAGTAATGTGCGTGATGACTGGCTCGTCTTCATCAACATCATCACCCCCCTCTTCTACATCTACCTCCATAACTCTAAGTTTTTCTGGGACCTTCCTTTTCAGAAGCATTGTCTTGTGGCGTATATCACTCTCAGACTGAGCTGGTGGGAGCCAAGTGGCATCACGATCATCAGAAGCGGGGCTTGAAGAAGATGATGATGGACTAAGCCTCCTTTTCCTTGCTGGTGGTCTGGAAGACAATAGATCTTCTGAAACAGTTGTTTGACTTTGCTCCACTTTGTCTGCAGGAAGCTCAATTTCCTGAAATGCCCCTACGTCAGGAGCAACAACTACTATGGTGGGCTGTTGCGGCCGCTGCTGTTCTTGTTGCGGCCGCTGCTGTTCTTGTCACGGCTGCTGCTGTTCTTGTTGCGGCTGCTGCTGTTCTTGTTGCAGCTGCACACTTATCTGCTGAGTTTGCGCCTGCGTTGAACTTGATTGTGTACTACTTTGCGGTAATGACATTTCTTCAACATCGCTGCTCGTTAATAGACTGGCTACCTCTGCGACACTAAAGCCCTTGGACATAGGTTGGTGGGGTTGGACCACTGTGCTGCTCCCAGCTTGGTTCCCGGACAACGCTGCTGCAGGCGTAACTTTTTTGGTGCCAAAAAAAACATTGGCCGGCGCACCACCAGTCGTGGTTAATGGCACTTCCTTTTTCTGTTCCTTCTTGTCACCGGCAACTTTCTTGGTACTGGACCTGGTACCTTTCTTTGGGGCCATCTTCTTCAGATGTCAGGCAGGATGCAGATGCACAACAAGTTCTGGTCACACGTGGACGTGATGCGCAGCAGGACTTCTGTCTGGCTGGCAGTACAACGGGTAGCCGGGTGATGCTGATGACACCTCCTCCTCTTTTGTGCACCTAAAAGCAAATAAGCCAGGAGAAGAACATCAGTGAAATGTTGCATTTATTGTTGTGGTTCAGTTACTTAGTACTGTACTAGTGCAAACAAAAGATATACTCTAGCCATTTATGACTTTTTTCTGAACAAGGGCTATGTTATACTACTGTCTACAGTCACACACTACACTCTCAGGATGGATAGGAAAGTTAATAATAACCACCAAAATAAAAATGTAATGGAAGTGAGGTGGACCCTATTTGCCATTAAATTATTTGAGCATCTCAGCATCCATGGAGCTGCTGCTGGCAAAGGGGGTGGATGGATGGACGCAGTAAGCCAAATAGCAAATAGGAAAACCATGCAGGCCTATGGCAAAAGCAGGACACTAATAACTCCCAGTCCAAACACAAAAAAAGACCACCAGCCACATGGACTCTCACAAATCACAAACAAGCAAGGGGCCTGGGAAACACCAGGAGCTGACAAAATGCCTATAAAAGCCAGGTAAAGGATGTATGCTAAAGCACACTGCTCTGCCTTTTTAATGCAACAAAATGGAAATACGAACATTCACAGGCCCCAAAAAGGTCTGAAGGGTGCAGGCATTGCACACCAACACACCAGACACATACAACAAAAGCATGTCTTTAAGACAACCAACATCAGAAAGGCCACCCCAGAAAAACACACTTCCCCAACTCAATCCAATGCCATCCATGCCCTAAATGATGTCTAAATTCAACAGACCACACAGAAAACACTTGATTAATAAAGCTGTGGCTACCTGTTCTGATCCTAGTGGATGAAAGTAGGCCAGTTGGAAGACAAGGCCAGGCAAGCTTGCAGGCCTAGGCTTCAAAGTAGCCACCAGCCACATGGCCAGGCCCAACAACATCAAAAAGCCACCCCAAAAAAACACACTTCCCCATCCAATGCCATCCATGCCCTAAATGATGTCTAAAAATTCAACAGACCACACAGAAAACATTTGATTAATAAAGCTGTGGCTGCCTGCTCTGATCCTAGTGGATGAAAAAGCAGGCATGTTGGCAGACAAAGCCAGGCAAGCTTGCAGGCCTAGGCTTCAAAATGGCCACCAGCCACATGGCCAGGCCCAACAACATCAGAAAGGCCACCCCAAAAAAACACTTCCCCAACTCAATCCAATGCCATCCATGCCCTAAATGATGTCTAAATTAAACAGACCACACAGAAAACACTTGATTAATAAAGCTGTGGCTACCTGCTCTGATCCTAGTGGATGAAAAAGCAGGCCTGTTGGCAGACAAGGCCAGGCAAGCTTGCAGGCCTAGGCTTCAAAATGGCCACCAGCCACATGGCCAGGCCCAACAACATCAGAAAGCCCACCCCAAAAAAACACACTTCCCCAACTCAATCTAATGCCATCCATGCCCTAAATGATGTCTAAATTCAACAGACCACACAGAAAACACTTGATTAATAAAGCTGTGGCTACCTGCTCTGATCGTAGTGGATGAAAGCAGGCCTGTTGGCAGACAAAGCCAGGCAGGCTTGCAGGCCTAGGCTTCAAAATGGCCACCAGCCACATGGCCAGGCCCAACAACCTCAGAAAGCCCACCCCTAAAAAACACACTTCCCCAACTCAATCCAATGCCATCCATGCCCTAAATGATGTCTAAAGTCAACAGACCACACAGAAAACACTTGATTAATAAAGCTGTGGCTACCTGCTCTGATCCTAGTGGATGAAAGCAGGGCTGTTGGCAGACAAGGTCAGGCAAGCTTGCAGGCCTAGGCTTCAAAATGGCCACCAGCCACATGGCCAGGCCCAACAACATCAGAAGGCCCACCCCAAAAAAAGCACACTTCCCCAACTCAATCCAATGCCATCCATGCCCTAAATGATGTCTAAATTCAACAGACCACACAGAAAACACTTGATTAATAAAGCTGTGGCTACCTGCTCTGATCCTAGTGGATGAAAGCAGGCCTGTTGGCAGACAAGGCCAGGCAAGCTTGCAGGCCTAGGCCTCAAAATGGCTACCAGCCACATGGCCAGGCCCAGCAACATCAGAAAGCCCACCCCAAAAAACACACTTCCCCAACTCAATCCAATGCCATCCATGCCCTAAATGATGCTAGAAAATGAAATACATTCAAAAAACACCAAAGGAACAGTTGCTTCATCATGCACACACTCATGAGGCCATGCCCATGACTAGCTCGGGCCTACTACTGACTACTACTACCCACAACATTTTTAAAAAAAGGAATGATGATAGTTACCAAAAATAAATTGTAGTTACAACAACTGCAATGCCCACAATCAAACAGACACAACAACCACTTACTTGTAAAATATCCAAATCAAAAAATCCTCAAATCCTCAAATTCAATTGCAATGATGCAGCAGACAAAAAGAGTGATCTTTCCAGCTCAAAATCCAAAGGCAGAATAAGCAGGAGATGGACAAAACACTGGGAGGAGCCTGCTGGACAGGAACAGGAAGTTGGGGATTCTGTGTCACTTCCTCCCTCTCCCCACGTTTTTAAAAAAGGACTCCTTGCACAAAAAAGGACAGCCAAATGTCAATCTGAGGAGTTGTGTTCATCCAAAATCATCATTTGCAGAAGGTTTCATGCTGCTAGAGCTGATATTCTTCTCCAAATTGAAAATTTTACATGTTCGAGTTCTCCAGCTTCACATTACTTCCGCCGAATGTCGATGGCGTGTTGAAAATGTTCTCTCGCTCCCTGTCGCGTTGGATATGACGTGTTCGGGGTCTCTTTCTCCTTTTCGCATTCGATTAGATGTGCCCGCGTCCTCACTCTCTCGCTCGCGGTGGAGAATGACGTGTTCGAGATTTCAATCTTCTCATACTCGCTCGTTGCATGATCGCGAGAAGAATGACGTGATCGCGCGACAAACAGTGCTTAATTTGTGCCGGTGCTTTCGGGTGCTCAGCACCGGCACTTATTTCACGGGGCCGGGTCTATGCGATCTTTCTCCTCCAGCAGATGGCCTGGTAATTATAAAAAATTAATTTGTGCTCTTCCTCGGTTGCTGCCTTGTATAAAAAAATTAATTTGTGCTCTTCCTCGGTTGCTGCCTTGTATGTCCTCATAGGAAGGCCCACCCCGGTCCAGGCATATTAAAAGAGTGACATCATCACGTTGGTGATGTCACATCAGCAGATCGCGCCTGAATTACTCAAAGGAACAAGGTTTCATTTCCGTTGGGGAACTGCTTGAGGGCGGGCTTTTGGCTGTACTGGGGCAAGGCAGGCTAGAAGCGCGCAGTACTGCAGGTATAATGTTTTACAGTAACGTAAAACGTCCAGCTGAAGAGAATTTAAACAAGCGCCCACAATCAGTACAGGTATGAGTTTTGTTGATTGGATTTACTTGCTTCATACAAGCAACAAGAGCCGCACCGTCTGATTTATATTGCCTTGTATCATCCAACCCATGGTTGCCAGAGGCTGCGCTTGAGTCACATAGTTTCATCGTTAACCTGTGTCAAGCATATTTTGAAAGTATTCTACTGCTCTAGGGGGTGGCGTGGGGTGAAGAGGGTTGCAAAGGTTTAAAAAGCGTGCTCTGTTCAAGCTAGCACAAGGTACTGTAATGAAAATGCGAGATCAAATGACCGGAATTTCAGATTCGTGCTGTTGTCCTTGTCGAATAAGTTGGAGTTATTTTTTTTCCCTCAAAGTGTCCGTGCACCTGCGTGAATGGTCGCTCATTTTTCCGCATGTGGTATTAATTTTCCTCCAGAAATGTAAATTTCTGTAACCCTTCCTCAACTGTGGATGATTATGTGGCTAACTCAAATATATATTGATTTTCGGGATTTTCTAAATAAGTGCCATCTCTTATGTAAGCCCAGAAATTAGAGACTGTTCTTTGTTTTTATTCTCGCCAGAGGGGCAACTGAGGCTTCCCGACTTGAAATGGGTCTTTAGCCGCAGCCTCCACCAGATCCATACATGTTGACATAATAACTTATGTACAAGCTTGACAGGGCAGAATGGATGTTCTAAATGCTCTTGCCAAGGTACTTATGGCCTCATTTTCAGTTTGACACGCATGAAGCACAGGCAGTTCAGCATTATTATTTGAAGCTGCATGTCGTGCAGAAGCTGGTAACCAGTAAGTAAACAACTGTTGATTTTTTTGAGCTCTTACATCTGCCTTGTTTGTCTTCTGCCTGTGCCAGTGTAGTCCTGTTTGGTAATGCTGCCATTGTTGTCTTGCATGTCTAACACCTGACCTGCTGTTTGAAAATCTGCCGTCCTACTGTGACTCCTACATCAGTGACTGAATGTAAATGTGTAGGGCAACTTTTCTGAGTAATGAAGTGAAACTAGGAAGATATCGTTCACACATTTTAGATTTTTGGCACACAAATCGCTAAAGATGAGTTTTCAACAAGTTACAATTGATGAACTACAAAGAGTTAAACGCGATGACGCCCACGGGAGTCCATCAAGAGGCTGGACCCTCGGACGCTCAGGTCTTTTATATTGTCAGCGATTGTAACCTGGACTGATAAACCCTTCCCTTGTTTGCAATGGAGCTGTCGGTTAGGTCTGCGGTAACTTTCATTCTGCAGCAGGTAATGGTCTCAAACGTCCTGCTGTTTTTTGCAATCTTCCTCTTGGTTGGCGATTGTGTTAAAAAGAGGGCGCCGAATCATTACCACACAGGACCTATCTCCTGGCCCATTATTAGATGTTTATCATACCTCAACTTGGCTCAGCCTCATGTCTCAATAAACGAGCTAGGATTACAGAAGAAATTTTAACGAACTGTTACAGACCCAAAGCTTTTGCCTTTTGTATAAAGAAAATGATTTTTTATGACGTTTTAATTACAAGTGGGTGGCAGCAATACAAGTTTACGTACTCCAAGGAGACCATAAGAAGTTCAGTGCGAGTCACACTCTCGTGAGCAGACTTCGCACAGAGCAGCAGCGCCAGCTTCGCTCCATACTACCCATCAGACATCCAATTTGTTTTTCCCCTCTGAAAGGTTGTCTCACAGCGAGGCTAATACAAGAGCACCCTATCTCCCCCCCCATCCCTGCCAAACAAGGCTAAAAAGATTTGACAACACTCCTAAGGAGGCTACTTCTCTTACTTCCCTTTTCCCCAGCTCACTATAGACTAAGGGCCATGAACTGGGATGGGTCATGGTCCAGCGGGGGATGATACGGTTTCTGGCAGGGAAAGTTACACAAGGGGGGGAGGGTGCCTGTGATTCTGGCACCATATTTTAGTGGCTTGGCAGGGTAAGTCTCTTGGGCCGGTTCACAGAGGCCCTAAAACAAAACGGCCCACAGGTGACCCTGGGGCACTGGCCCATCGCTAAATTGCCCGCCTTCCCAATCTGACCCTGTGGTCCGGACTGGGAACCCAAAGCAGCCCTGGCAAATTTCGTCAGACCAGCCCCTGTATGTTGCATAGCGAGTGAGCCCGGCCACAAGTAGGGGTTTGAGGGTTTCTCCCCCCAAGAAAATGTGGGCAAACATGGTGCATTCTACAACACACATTTCAATATACATTCAATTGTATTAGCTTTTAATGCATAGTAAATGAAAAGCTTACAATTCACTAGTATAGGACAATATTTAATGGACCCCTTCAATGGTTCCTTCACTATCCTCCTCCAACGGTGCCCCTCATCTCTCCAAAGCCCCTTCATGTATTTAATTTGTTTTATAGCGCTTTTCATACCAGATTATGGTGTCGGAGCACTCTACATCAAACACACAGAGAGACAATGAATAATGTATGTGTAAGTCAGTGTATAGAAAATGTTACATAAGACCAACGGCACTACGAGGTGTAGGCATTTTTTAAGAGTGTTTGGGCTGGAGAAGCACAAACTTGGAATTCAAAACATAACACAGTGGTTAGGGTTACATTTACTAATAAGAATTTACTTTTACCCAAACAAACCCTTTTTAGCAACATTAGGATAATGAAAGACTGAAAAAAACATAACTTTCTAACCTGTACCAAGTAGTTTGCATGCAGCTCTTTTTGATAGTAGTTCATAGCTCACTGAGCAAGATTACTATTGTAACATATGAACTGTACAGAAACAAAAGGATATTTTGTGACAAAAGCAGTAACCCACAGAGCTGTGCACATAAAATACATTTATGTGATCTGCAAGGTGCACATTCTTGCAGCAGGCATATTAACCCTCTGCGTTACTTTGTAGATGAGTTAAAACTGCCACTAGACAAAACACCAACAGAAAGATTAATCTCCAGAGATATCTTGACAAGTTTATTATGCTCGATATACAAAGAACTGCAGCTTCTGCTTTAAAAAAGCAGGTAGGCTGGAAACAAAAGTGATTGCTGTGTTAGTTATGCTAGTATGCTGATTTTGTTACTGGGGTCCGAGAGTGCAGCACTGCAAAACTGGCCTCCCAGCAACAAAACTGGCCTTCCATCCTCCCAAGGAAACACCAGATGCCAGATATGGAAGTCTGGCCTTGATTCATAGAGGTGGGCCTGGATACGAGTGGTCTGAAAGGTGCCCCCGTGTGCTGTAGGGTTCTCCCCAGAGCTCTTGGTCTTCCCAGGGCGAGCCTGATGTTGTTGGTCAGTGAGCCTCTTTTTATGCTGCTATTGCACCGTCTAAAGCAAATACAGTTAACTCAGAATTTGCCCTTGTTAATGCTTGAGTGGATTCACAACTCATGGACGCTGAGCGCTGATTGCTTCTCGTCATTTGAGCTATGCTCTCTGTAGGTCATGCACTAACTCAGAGAAATTCCCAGTTAAATGTTTATGCTGTAAAGCGTGCACTCACATAAAACTAGGCTACAGCTGAGTTCTGTCAATGAACACCTTTGTCATGAGGCTCCAGTTTTAAGTGATTGCCTTTGAGCAAAGTGCAGACATTTAACTAGGAATTTCTCTGTATTAGTGCATGAGCTGCAACAGCACCACTTTGAAAGAAGGATTTTTATTCATTTTATCTTCTTTTTCAGAACATTTTGGCTTATTTTGTGCCATAAGATATATAAAAGTTGCATCTTTGAACTCATGACACACAAATAGACTCTACTAAAAATGACAGCACAAAGCACCTTTGCACATATCCCAGTATTGTCCTTTCCCCAAATCGGCACATGGAGCACTGGGATATTTCATGTGCCCCTTTTCAATGCATTTGTGATTTTAGCTAATTTATTCCAAACTTATGCTTTAAATGCACTTTTGATTTCATCTTTTTCAAACTTTTCGCGGGGCAGGGGACTTCCTATCAAAACTTTACTTGAGGAAGGCTCCTATGCTGAAATTCAGATCGGGAATTACATCTGGCTTTCAGCAGTGCCAGTTGAGGATGTGGGTGGAGCCAATAGAGTGAGTGGGTGGAGCCGGGGAAAGTGGGTGTTGGCCTCCAACAAATATTTGAGCACCTGGACTTCATATTTTACAAATTAAGCACTAGCGACAAATGACGTGATTGCGCGACAAGTGATAATAATGCGAGCACGAACTGTTGCGAGACAGCGCAAAATGGCTACCAACAATCCAATATATCGTGGAGAACACGACCGGGTCGGGAAAACTTGTCAGTGAACGCGGGGATTCAGGTAAGGCGATCGCGCTCACGTGAGAATGTATTTTTTTACAGCGCGAGCAAGAAACGAATTATCGCTAAGCTGCGGATTGCGGGAATTTTGACATTTTCGCTTTTTCCGCGAAACGCGAAAATGCCAAATTATCGCAATTTCCGCAAACGGAACAGAATTTTGGCCCAGGCCTAATTGCGGTAGCCACGTACGGATCTACCGACTCAGAAGAACTGTGTTTGACAGCTATTTCTGCAATTTAAAGGTTATCTTGCAAAGTAACTATTTTTACAGTATTTTATGAGGGATTTTTGACGTGGAAAGAAGAAGGATATGTTTGCTTTTCTGTTGGGGCAGGTCGGGAGAGGCCTCTCTTCAGTGACTATTGGGGGAAAGATGGCAGAGGTAGCTTTATATGGGAAGAAGGAGTGGGGGTTGTTGGAGCAATGGTCTAGAACACAAGGCAGAATACCTAGACACAATAGACCAATCTCCGTTGGAGTGCTGCAGGGGTTGTGCACCAGGTGGAAGTTTTGTGCACATCTGCCTTGGAGACTCAATTGTTCAGAGCACTTTTCACTTTGTTGTTTTTGGGTGCTTGTTAGAAAGTCATAGTATTGCCCTGTTCACCCCCATCTTTTTTGCTAATTGATTGAGGTGGTAACTGACTGGCTGTCGGATTTTCTGCACTCGCATGTGTTCACTGCTGGGTGCTTACTTTCTTTCTGAAGGCAGCACTTCCTTGCAGCTTGTCTTTACAATTAAATTCTCACAATTGGTATTGACAGACCCCATAAGTCTCTAGTAAATAATTGGGCTAGGGGGTTCAGACTACCTATACATCCCTAATATATAACAGGGCATTGAATTTTAGAGGCACAGCTTATTTCCTGCACTTGCATGTGTGTGCTGCTGAGTGCCAGCTGTCATTTTAAAGGCCGGCTGGCTTTGCAGACTGTCTTTAAAAGTAAAGTGTATGCAAATTCGTCTTTGGTGGTATGAGCACTTTAATAGTGATAATCTACCTTATATTTAGGTATTAGCACCCAAAATGTCTCCTCAGGATGCCCCAGCGGTGGGGGTATGTAACTATAAGCAGGGACCTTATACAATATGTTGTACATGCCCGATTGAGGAAAAAACTGCTCATTTGTTTCCCCATTGCAGATACTTAGCTCCATAGGCTAACATTGCAAAATGGTATTTATATTAACTATTGCTATGAAAGGAGTAAATATAATTCAGAGACTTAAAATATTTGTATTGCTAAATCTAACAACTTGCCTCAGTTGAATTTATCATACCTAGTACAGAAGAGAAGTTGTAGAACTTTCTCTTCTGTAAGTCAAAATCCAGCTTTCCAGCTGTCTCTACTGATAAGTCAGTGTTTGTACAGGCTTAGCCAGGCTGCTTTCATTAGGTGATAAGTAGCCTGGCAGAAACAGAGGTTGGCTGATGGAGAGATTTCTGAAGCTTTGGAGTTTGGCCCATACAGAAGGGTCTGGGTAAATCAAACTGAGCTCAAAGAGAGAGCAGATCAGTAAAGAATGCGAAGGGTACCTAACAAAACATCTTGTGCCCCAGCCAGATGGCCAGATGGCAGGCTTAGGACAGGAACTTGCAGAGGGCAGGGGGAGGAGAGCAAATGGGAATTAGACACAGTGTGGGTTGATTTAGCCAGCTCTTACTCCTTTGGAGAGAAATCATCCATGTTGGATTTTGGAAATACAGTGCTTTGCGGGACAAGAAGATGTCACACTTTGGAGGAAGTTGTCGTGCTTTTGGGTGGCACCCAGCATCTCATTGGGCAGAGGTGTCCCCCTGCTCATCACCCCAGCACACTGAATAAATATAATAAAGCTACATAGTTTCTCACATCTGCTGCCTGCAATTACAAGAAGAAAGACTACCCTGCTGGAATCTGGATCTGCTTCCAAAGGCCTGCAGTCTGTATGACTGTGTCTGCTGCACAATTTCACACTACATCCCTGGGGACTGTACCTTGCTTCAAGAAAGATTAAGGAGTGGACTCCTCGCAAGCTACAGGTCAACAGAGCCCACCTGCATCATCTCCATCAAGATTCCCCATCCAGGAGTGTGTCCAATGGACTTTTAAGGATTTGACCAGGTGCATTGTCGGGATTGTAGTCTAGACATCCCAGAGAGCATCTAGGAGATTCCAGACCTTTGGATTGGTGGTTTGGACACTTTTACCCTACAAGGAGAGCTTCAGGAAGCATCACTGGAAGTTTGAAGAACTTTGAGAACTTTTGTGAAAAACCTCCATGAGGTGACTGGCCCGACATCGAGAGTCACGCCGACTACCTTCAACCGTAACACAGCCACGATTTTAGGTTCATCCAATTGAAAGCTCCAGACTTCCAGGATTTGACTGGGGCCTCACAGAAAGTCAAGTCTGCGAGCCCTGTCCTAATACGGCCTGCTGTGGTGGATCGAGCGCTGTTGGAAGAAAAGTTCCTGTGTGAAGGGAACATTTTAACCGGGGCCTCCCGCTTAGGGTATCCAATCAGGGCTCCACCGTGGTCAGCCTCAATCTTTGACTTTGCCCCAGTCAAATGCAACCTGTTGTCCCAAAGTGGCGCAACATGTTTTTAATCACTATAAACTAGTACATCTTTAAAAGTGCATATCTCAGGTTCTCTACAATAGATGTTTGTCGTCTTGGTGTCTATATGTCTATGAAAAACATTCCTATTGCTATTGTGTGTTGTGTCTTTCTTGTTTGATTTCTTGTTGTTTTAAATGCATTACACTCCTGTCTCTAAGTTAGGCCTGACTGCTCATTGTCAGCTACCAAGGATTGAGTAATGGGCTAATTTACTGAGACCTTTACTGGATCCTATACTGTGCTGATGGCCTTAATACAAGTGATAGTTTCATACTTACCCCTGCCAATAAACCACTTTCCAACAGTGCCTTTAGGGTGTCTGAAATTGGTGTGGGTAAATGGTGACATGGGATTAGGCTAGATGATGTTGACTGTAGTGATACCGGTGTGGAAATTTGGCTGCAGCAGACCAGAATATGTCAGAAAGAGAAGGGTGCTTTAATAGAATTGAAGTACTCAGATGAGAGGAAGATGTGCCTAACAGTGTAGTTGCACATGTTTCTGGGCCTCAGGGTTTATGGCACAGGAGCAGTCTTCCGGCATGAAGACGGGGCACTATTTCTGTGTACTCTGTAAAACTTGCTCTAGCAGGGTTATCAGTATGGAAGTTTGGCACTCATTCTTTCGGAACTGGGGCAGCCTCAGAATGTTTTGTCAGTGGATGAGAAAGGACTGGATGAAGAATTCTGGTAGGTGGAAGACCAACTGTGTGTGGCGCTATGTCCGGAAAGGTTCAGAGTAATGGTAAAGTGAGTGGGACAATGAGTGCAGTGTACCATCATGAGCACTCCCTGGTGAGATAGGGCAGGGGCTAAAGTTTGAAAAAGAATTTGGAAGTAGTCAGCTAGGGCTGTACAGGGACATTGCAATGGTACACTGTAATTGCCTAGTGGGGATGTGTGTGGGGCAATTGCCACCGGCCTTGTGAGATTTCAATGCAAAGGATAATAAGCCATTGGCTTTAGTGATTAACCTGGGGCTAACAACTTGGTACAATCCACAGGACTGCAGCTGATCTAGGCTATGAAAAGAGACTTGCAGATTCTAAGAGCAGATTGGGGGAAGACATTGTTTTATTTAACTCAGCTACTGCTCAGGATAGTGTGACAACGAGCAAAACATCTCAGCAGTGATCAATGGGCTGAGGAAGGAGACAAATAGAGAAATTAGTGGTTACTGCAGGGAGAAGGGAATGAGAATGATTTCCCATACAAAAATACTTTTTGAGTCACCATCTTTGTCTGTCACAATAGAATTTACTTGTCTAAGCTGGGAAACAAGTTGTATTTGAATGAGTTGATGAGCACACTGGAGGAGTTGGTAAAGGAGTACAGATTTTGGTAGGGGGGCAGGACTGACAACTCTCAGGAGGGTTTTTCTGGTGGTGCAGAATAGGAATCCTGCAGAGCTGACTAAGTGCAATTTGTGGGATGTAAAGAGGCTTAAGGGAGAATGGAGGCAAGACTTGATTCAAGAGGAGGGTCAGATCCAAGGGCGGGCAGGCTTGGCAAGGAGAGAGTGGGTTCCTGGGCAAGGATCACAAGGACACATGTTAATATTTGGAATGTTGTGTGTGGTTGTTTCATGGGGATGATAAGGGGGTGGGATGTTGGAGTATGTAGGGGAGGGAGGTTGAATTAGGGTAAATTGTAGTCAAGTTGGTAGAAAAGAGTGCATGGCTCAGCCGAAGAATTTGAATCTCTGCTGCTCTTAATAGAGTGTCCTTTAGCGCTTAAAGCTAGAGGAGCAAGTGGAGTAGTGTGATCATTTCTTCACAAAGTATTATAGGTGCTATGGGTGAAAGATGTTTGAAAATTATTTTTGTCAGAAAAGCTTTGGATTTTCACTCTTAGTGAAGTTTCTAGGTGTACATTTGCCTTCACCCATGTAAAAATAAGTTTTGCCACGTTGCAAGATGAATGCTAATTAGCACTCTAATTAAAACTATTTAAGATGGGAAATTGTTCATATTTTTTTTAATTGGAAATTTACCTTATCAGAGCTTTTGAATTCAAACTTCTACATTATTTTCGGTATAATGTTATGGCCTGCAGCCCTTTTCTTTATCCTATGTCATCACTTGGGAAAAGAATGGTAGTAGGCCACTTCTGAGCTTAGCGGTATTCAGGAGTGATAAAACTACATGAGGAATTACCATTGCCATAAGATTACAAGCTGTTTTTCCATAGTACATTTCTCCAGGTAAAATGTTGGGAAATTTGAGCAGAAAATAAACGGAAGCTCTTGAGCTGTTTTCACCCAACTTGGGGGTATATTTTCAAGGGGATAGGGCCACCAGAACTGTATTTTTATTGTTGTAAATATGGCACATACCTGCATTTTGGAAATGGCAGCGTGTGGCACTGCAAAATTTGGTGCAGCTCCATGCTTTGACATTTCCTTGTGCATATGCCCCTTGGATTCAAAAACATTGGGGCATATGTTCAAGGAAATGTTGGAGTGCAGAGCTGTGCCAAATTTAGCAGCCCTGCACTTTGGCATTTCCGAAACATGGCTTCCTGTTTGGTTTCTGTAGCAATAGCTATTGAGGGTGTGTGCATTTGACCTTGTTCCAAAACTGCTATGGATCCTGGAGCCCCATTTTCTGGGACTACAATGAACAAAAGGACCGGGCATGTTGTTCACCCCCGGTTCCCACGTCTAAGAGGGCGAGGCAGGCCAGCCTTCTTCCTCCCTGCCTGCAGCCACCACGGGCAGGGGGAACTGTGCTGTTCCCGCCTGAGAAAGGGCTGGCTTCCCCTGTGGCAGGAGCAAAGGCAAAATGTTGCCTACTTCAAGAAGCCACATATTACATTCAGCATAAGCAGGGAGATACTGAGACTGCGGGGCCTTGGTGCTACCCCACACTCTCTATGACCAACGCAGCTCAAGTGAGTCCTGGGTGGGACTGGGGCAACCTAAATAAGAAGGAATTAAACATAACACAAGGTCACATATAAAATAAAGGAAGAAGCTGCAATCCCCAATTCATGCCTGGGGCCACAGGAGAGCCCCCGATTTCTCAGGGAGACACCCATAAATGTGCATTGTTAAATTTCGGTACCCTAGGGAGTGCAGGGGCACCCCTAGGATGATTAATACATGTTGGGAGGGGCTGCAGAAAGTGCACCCTTTGTCCTAGTGGAAATCTGTGCCACCAACTGTGAAACCGTGAAAGCAGGCTGGTTTTATTTAACCCTAGACTTGGCTGCATCAACAAGGTCATGAGATCCCCGGATGGCTCAGGCACTAAAACGACAAGCACTGCAAGTACTGAAGCTTGCACCATTTGCAAATGGGACCAAAACATAGTAAGGAGATGGTAAATAGCCATACCACCCTCTGGCCAGGTCTATGATATTGGAACATCAAATGTGCCCATTTTCAATGTTGAAACTTGACATCAGATATTAGTTAGGACAGCTGTAAGTGAGCCAAGAAGCAGCAACATCTAGCTGCATGGGAAATTTGATTTAAATCAGTTATGCCATATTTAATTACATATGGACAAGTCAAAATAACCTCCTTAACTGTGAAAATAAAATATCAGCAAGTGAATTCCGTTTTTAAAATCCACCCTGGTGTAAATCTGGCTAGGTAGCATAAACATTCTTTCTTCGTTCCATTTTTCTAGTTACTGAAAATACAAATCTTTAGCCAATGGATGTGCTGTTAACCTTTTACAATCATGTTTTCTGTAAATATTGTCAACCTTCTTTCTTTCCTAAACCAGTTCTGAAATCAATTTATCAATGACTGCTGTTAACTGGACAGTTGCTGTGCATTTAAATGATATTCCTTTACTAATGTCCACAAAGATAGTAGAGAGCATTGGTGACCTGCATAAATATGACTCATCCAGGAACACTGAGCTTCTAACCCACGGGCCTCTCTCTGTGCACCACTGTCAGCTCTAACACAAGGAGAGTGATTTAAAGATATGGCATAAAAAAAGACAGACAGGTCAATCTGACTTACGTTTAGTACACACAAGGGTCCAGGGTCACTTATGTCAAGTTTCGCAATAATCATTGTGAACTTCAGAATAAGTCTAGACTGAAGATTGATTATGATCAGCTCTGTTACACCTGTCATTACGGTGACCCTTACATGACTGTGAAAATATTTTTACTCTTAAAATGTGAGTGCTAAATAGAGTATGGCTGCAGCCAACAGGAAAAAAAGCAAGCCACTGTAGTTTAAACCACCTAATGTCACATAGTCTCAAGGACTGGCTGTTTAAACAGTCTGACTGTTTGTCTTTTTGTCCCCTTGTAGAATGCCTGATTGCCAGGATGCGCTTTGGGATTAGTTGTGTGCTATACCCGAAGAGATCACCAGGATACCCTCCGTGGTGAGTTGTGCCCTATACAAATTCGCATAACATAACAGAGAAAAGGTGACGCCTTCCTATAGCCAAAGTGCCACCCTGCTCACATAAGTATACTTGAAAGTTGGCACCTGTCTCTTTAAGAGGGTCCCAAAAGGGGAAATGTCTATTTTGCATTCTTATGAATCTTGACTGAAGATGAAGATTTGAAATGTAGAGAATATGAAAGCACCAAACTCCTACCGAAAAGGTACCAAAAGAAGAAAATAGCCAACACAATTTCCAAAGTATAATTCCTTAGAAGTTTCAGTTGTAAGGAGCAAACATCAGTGACAAAATGGATGCTCGATGACAAAGAATTAGATGAGAAATAAGATAATGGATGCATTGTGATGCATCTCTCACTCATCGCTGCCTCCTTAATATAGTTCCAACAGGAACTCACATCACAGGAAAAAGACTTACTTCGGTTTGGATTGGGATGTTCAGAAAACATTCTATGGACTTATTGGATTATCAGTAGTGATAAGTAGTGACTTACCACTAGTAATAAGGCCACAAATACAATAAAAGGGTCTGTCAATGTCTCAATAAATGATTCCCTCGCTCAACCATTGGTAGCTGGCAATAAGCAGGCAGACATACCTTAGGAGACAGGTGGGTA
Source organism: Triturus cristatus (assembly GCF_964204655.1). NCBI lineage: Eukaryota > Metazoa > Chordata > Amphibia > Caudata > Salamandridae > Triturus > Triturus cristatus. The sequence continues at coordinate 668,226,719 of NC_140587.1, forward strand.
AGGCATTTAAAAAGACCAATACATTAAATAAGTAAGACAAAACACATAATAAAAATCCAACTCAAAATAATAAAAATAGGCTATATTTTTATGAACAAATAGACACCAACACAACAAAAATACTATTTAGGAAATATAACTTAAAAAACATAACCACTTTCTTTTTTCTAAAAATCATATAGCATCACTTTGGAACATCTGGTCGTGCCTTGACCGGGACAAAGTCAAAGTTTGAGGCCAAATGCTAATGGTGCCCTGGTCAGACATTTCTGGAGGATATTCTACTGACATCGAGCTGCTTCAGGCCAGATTCAGGGCGGGTTCATCAGCTCGACTTTCTGCGAGGGCCAAGTGAAATTGTGGAAGTCTGGCGCTCTGGACCTTTCATCGGGATGCACCTGAAAGTCATGCCAGGTCTCAGTGAAAGGTAGCCGGCTTGACACGCGACATCAAGTTGGTCACATTATGGAGTTTTTTCCAAAGATTGCTCCAAATTTCTTGAACTTCTTCCTGAAGTTCCTCTTGAGAGCTCAAAGTGTCCAAAGCACAAATCTAAGAGTCGGCAATCTCATAGATGTTCCTTGGAATGTCTGGATTACAATTCCCACAATGCACCTGACTAAATCCTTAAAAGTCCACTGGACTCACCCCGGTGTAAGGGCCTCTTGGTGGAGATGATGCAGGTGGGCTCTGGGCAAATTTCCTACCATCCAGCATTTCCCTTGGGTTCCCGAGTAAAATGACACCACTTTTGTGCGTGGGCCACGTGCCTGCCACAGGGAAGGGCCAAAAATGTGTAGAGATTGAGGGACTATCACAGTGTGTTGATAAGTGCAATTCTTTTTTTTATACATTTTGAATCTGACTCCGCTTTGGGCACCCACACAAGTGAGGTATCATTTTTATCAGGTGATGTAGGGGATCGCAGGGTGGTAGGAAATTTGTGCCAGCACAGTGATCCTACACAGAAATGTGAGGAAAATTAGATTTTCTAGCTAAATTTGAGGTTTTCAGGGGAGTCTGTGTAAGTAAAAATTGGAGGATCCAAGCAAGCTACTCTTCCCTGGACTGCCCCGGGTGTCTAGTTTTCAAAAATACAGCTGGCCCCTTTGTCAAACAAGGTCGTTTTGTGATAGATAATTTTGATGTCTTCACCATACGTTTTGGGCCCTTTCCTGGTGGAATTCTGAGTGATAGGAAATTCATGTCAGCCAAGTGATCCCACAACTTTCACATACAGAAATGTGGGGAAAATTGGATTGTTTTACAGGGGATTTTGGGGAAGCACACTTTGGGATATCCACACAAGCTAAACATTGCTGGACCTCCCTGGGTGTCTAGTTTTCAAAAATGTCTGGGTTTTGTAGGTTTACCTAGATGTCCGTCAACCCGGGACCTAAAACGCAGGTTACTCCCTTGTAAAACCAGGTCTTTTTGTGGTTGATAATTGTAATGTCTCCATGGTACATATTGAGCAGTTTTCTGTTTTGGGCCATTTCCTGTAACAGACACTAGGCCTACCCACACAAGTGAGGTACCACTTTTATTGGGAGACTTAGGAAAATGCTGGGTGGGTGGACGTTTGTGGTTCGCTACAGATTCCAGAATGTTCCATCTTAGAAATGTGAGGAAAATTAGTTTTTAGACACATTTTGAGGTTTGCAAGGGATTCTGGATAACAGAACCTGGTGCGAGTGTCACAAGTCACCCCATCCTGGATTCCCCTGGGCATCTAGTTTTCATAAATGTACAGGTTTTCTAGGTTTCCCTTGGTGCCGGCTGAGCTAGGGCTCAAAATCCACAGCTTCAGTGAAAAAATGATGTGCCAAAGTTGGTTTTTGGTCTGTCTCCTTTTGCAGACACTAGTCCTACCCATACAAGTGAGGTACCATTTTTATCTGGGAGACTTGGGGAAATGCTAGGTGGAAGGAAGTTTGTGGCTCCCCACAGATTTCAAAACACTCTATCACAAAAATGTGAGGAAAATGTATTTCTTTTTACAAAGTTTGAGGTTTGCAAGGTAATCTGGGTAACAGCACCTGGTGAGAGCCACACAACTCCCTCCATCCTGGATTCCCCAGGGCTGCTTTTAAAATTACCTCGGGCTCTCAGCAGTGTACAAATGAAAGTGCAGAAAGGGCTGCTGACCCCTAAACGTCTGTGCCCTGTTATACAATAGGGACTTATAGGTAGTTTAGTCTCCCTGCCCTATTATCCACTTGGGACGTACAGGGTAGATCATGGCAATTATAAGTGTACCCTAATATATGGTGTACCCTCGTGTATGTGTGTCTTTTCACTGTGTTTTCAACATAGCACTGACCCTGGGCCTGGTTAGACATAGCCCAGGGACAGTCAGAATCAGTTACCACCAGTACCAGTCAGCAAAAAATGGGGGTGCAGAGGGAACATAGGATGACTTTGCAACATTGATTTACTGACTTTTGTGGTTTACCCTGGTAAGTGTTGTAGGTGTTGCTTGAGGAGAGCTAACACACCCCAACAAAAAAAACAATTTCCTAAAAAGACTTTGATAATGACAGGTTTTCACTGTAACAACAAGGCAGCATGGCACAGGATCTTGGAGTAATATACAAATTGGGAACACCTGGCACAAATTCACTGTGCCTTGGGATGTTAGCACTGTGTGTTGCCTGTCTGGCATACATTATCATGTTTGTGTATAGATTTCTATTAAAAATTAAGAGGTGATCTAGGGCTATATCAACATCCATTATCTTTAATGGTCTACTTTTGTTCAGAGATGGACCCATTATTTAAGACGCCCTGGTTTTGTTCGGAGAGGGACTCTTTGATTTATTCTTCTTCTTTGAGGCACTTTGACAGGAGGACAAACTACAATCCTTTCAGCAAATCAAGTAGAAAGCATACAAATTTGTAAGTTGTGCACGCTTTATAAACAGGTCACAATTAAATTTACTGTGTCAGGGAAAGTTAATAGATAAGTTACAAAACAACATACAAATTCCCCTACGGGGAAACATATGATCTTTCACTAGATTGTGATGGTGAGAGAAGTTTCCATTATTTAAATCACCCCACTGGTTCTTTTATTTTCTTCCAGGCTAATGGTACATATACAAGTTGCTAGAGACTTAATTAAAACCAGTCAGCTAGCCACATTCACCTATATGATTGCCAAACATTTAACTGACGAAGACGTTATATTACCGCGTAAAAATCTGGCCAGCTAAGACCCTTTTTGAACAATGAGAGAGGAGTTGGTCGAACGGCTAGGACGGCTGACTTCGAACCTGGGGAACAGGGTTCGAGTCTCAGCAATGATGCTGAACATCCTGTGATTCAGGGCAAATCACATACTCTCCCCGTGCCTAACAAAAATGAATGTGTCCTCATGTAACGCTACTGGTGCTATTTGAAGCACTCTGATACCCGATACCTTCGGGTCAGTTTGCACTATATAAAACTCTGTAAAAAAACAGGACTTGTCAGGATTAAATATGAATTTATGTGCTGCTAGATTCATTCTTCACTCAGTTTCTGATTCCATTGAATCCTGCAGTGCTTTTAAAGCAGTGGCTCTCATCTGAGATTTATCAGTTCTTTCTGTATTTTGAACAAACCTGAGAATCAGGACTTCTTGCTGTATCTTACCTTAGCATAATTGCAGTATTGTTAGTATTACTGCCCGATAAAGAGGTAAATGGTAATCTCAGCATCATAAGTGTACCACTCCTGTTAGTACCCACATTTCATAAGGTTTAAACGACAACCAATTCATTGATGAGATTGACCAGAATACATTGCTCACATACTTCTTCTAAAGCCCATTATTCAGGGGGGCGCATGCCGCACATGCTAATTTTCCTCCACAGGAGCCGAGGATTTTTTTACTCATGGTCGGCCGGTTTGGGCTTGCTCGTGTATGCTGTCTACAGGAACTGAGGTCAGAAGTAACAGAGAGTGGGACAGTAAGCTTTAGACCTGTATTCGGTCCTGTATTGGTCTTTCTTTTAAGATTTGCCTGCTGGTCTTGTCTCGTCAGGAGATATAGCTGCCATGTTTGAGCAGTCCTTTGACCGCTCTGTTTGCTTTATGGTGTTCATGCATTCTTTTTTGCTCACCATCCTCCCATGGCTCACCTTTTTCTTTTCTGAAGAGCACTTGATCTTCCATACCAGTGCGCTTCAAATGCTGACTGTTTTGCCATTACATACGAATGCCTCCTGTACCTGCTGCATTTCTGGTTACTGGTTTTGCTAATCTTTTTTGGGTGAAGCTTTACTACAGTTTTTCACAATGGATGCTATGCATTCTGGCAAGTCTCTGGCCTCCAATGCTTCAAATACTTCAAATACTACTGCTCTTGAAGAGTCTAGAGGTGGAATAAAGAAGGACCCCACTTCACCTACGAAATCTCCATTACCCTTGAAACTCAAAGATATCACAGAGTAGTTCAAAAATATGAGACCCTTCATGGTGGAAACAGGTGCAACATTACAGCAGATTGAAGATAAGTGGTCCGTTCTAGATTCAAGGCTCACTGAGGTGGAGCAGCGGTCTGTGGCGCACAAGATGTTGCTGCCAAAGTTTCTTATTTGACCAAGGAAGTTACACAGCTCAATTGACTTGCTGAAGACTTAGAGAATCATAATTGGTGTAACAATTTAGGCATTTATGGTATTCCAGTAGGTTCACACTGCACATCCCCAAAATTGTTGGGTTGTTTCATTCGACTGAGTTGAACATCCAAAGGGCTCATCAGAGTGGTCCCTCCTCTTCTGCAATTTCCGATAGACCTTGAGGGATTATTGCAGTGTTTTATTATATACAGATCTCATGGCAGTTCTCACAATGGCCAAACAATGTGAGCAAATGCTCAGGTTGGGCCATAACATTTTCTTCAGTCAGAATGTGTCCAAGGCTACTGCCACAAGGTGAAAATAATTTTGGGACTTTGGACCAGTATTGAGATCTATGAACGCATTGTATGAGCTTATTCATCCCTGTTTTTTTAAGATCACCTACAGGGACAGGATGGCTAACTTCGAGAATTCGAAGGACCTTGAGCTTTTCATCCATAAGCATAAGGGAGAAGACATGAAACTAAGAGAGACTTCATCTGTTCTACTCATACTTTTGTATTCTTACTGTTTTGATGTTCCCTACAGGTTTTACTTTTCAGATCTTGTTGGAGCCTGCTGTGGTGGCAGTTGTCATTCATTTACGTTCAGTCTTCATTCAATGTGTATGGTATATTGACTTTTTCCTGTATGGTAGGTTTCTCTGGAATTCCTTGTTTATTTGGTTGTGTGGTGTTCTCTCCTCTATCAGTCCTTATCAACAGTTGTTCCTGACATTATTTGCTGATGTGTATTATCCTCCTGGACATTTTGTTTTGTTCCCCCTCTCCTAATCAGTGTCCTTCTTGTTTCTCATTTACAGTGATGACTATGACTAAAGGCTTCCAACTTTTCATCATCTTTTCATCTTTCTTCACACCGGGTAGTTGGCTTTTTCTCTCCCCACTGTCCTGTATTTTCTCTCGAGAAAGCAAAATACACACAATTGATGGACGAAATGCAGAACAAATCAAAACCTTCACCCCCAGTCATAAGATCTGGGTTAAATCCATCATTCTTTTGCTCACCATGCCACTCCAGTTTAGACCTGGCCATATGCAAATCAGTCTTGACCCTGTGCCTCATGGGAACAGTGCAGCCCGAACTGCCAAGCCAGGTCCTCCCTGGACCGGAAACAAGCATCCTAGGACCGGTTTGGAATCAAGCTCTCCTGGCTGAAGAGTGGTGATACCCCGAAACCTGTCCTAGGATGCTTGTTTCCAGTCCAGGGAGGACCTGGCTTGGCAGTTCGAGATGGAATGTTTCCATGAGGCACAGGGTCAAGACTGATTTGCATATGGCTGGGTTAAAACTGGAATGGCATGGTGAGCAAAAAAACGATGGATTTAGGCCCAGATCTCTGTACTGGGGTGAATGCATGACATTGTTCTGCATTCTGTCCATCAACTGTTGTTTTGCATTTGTCACCCCAAGTGGGACGGGCATGCCCAGATGTGGGTCCCGTGCTCTCCATGCCACTGGAATCAAGCTATCCTGGCTGAAGAGGGGTGATACCCCGAAACCGGTCCTTGGATGCTTATTTCCAGTCCAGGGAGGACCTGGCTTGGCAGTTCGGGTTGGACTGTTCCCATGAGGCACAGGGTCAAGAATGATTTGCATATGGCTGGGTTCAAACTGGAATAGCATGGTGAGAAAAAAACGATGGATTTAGTCCCAGATCTCTGTACTGGGGTGAATGCATGACATTGTTCTGCATTCTGTCCATCAACTGTTGTTCTGTATTTTCTCTCAATCTTTTTTCACTCTTCTTTATTCTATTCTTTTTTTCATAAATTTTTTGTGGGTTTTTGTGCTTTTAGCCACAGCCAGGTTTTCTTGATCTTTCCACCTGTTTACTATACTTTCCATTTACTTAGTGGCTGGTTACTGAATCAAAACTCATGGTTATTTTTCTGGCTATCGGTTATTATATACGTTGGTTTTTTATGGCTCATTTACATTTCCTGGCACGTAAAAGGCCATCGGAATCCTGTTAAAAAACAGAGGCTGCTTACTCATCTTTCTAGTTAGAACTGCAACATGCTTTCTTACAGGAGACTCATCTTAAGGAGTGTGGCACTGTTTGCGAAGAGAATGGGAGGGATCTGTTTTCTGTTCTTCTGCTCTTAATAACAAGAATGGTGTTAATGTTAGTACATAAATCGCTACATTTTCAATTGATCAATAAAACCATAGATGAGGCGGGCAGATGGTTATTATTGAATATTAAAATTAACGACATTCCCTTCTCACTCTGTAATATGTAGGGCCCGACAGGGGTAGATACCCAGTTATGGGATTTTTTCCCTCTCTCTTATCTGCCTGTTCCACAGACTATTTTATAATATGGGGGACTGGAATCAATTAATGGACCCATTTTTAGACCGCCGATCTCAGGTTAGATATATTCCTAACAAAATGCAAAAATCCTTTCAAAGGGCTATTTCTTCTACAGGCTTATTTGATGCATGGCGATTAGTTCATCCAAATGTGTTAGAATTCACCTACTTTTCTCCCACACACGCCTCACAGTCCAGACTGTATTATTTATTTATCACACAAAATGTTTGCCAATCTGTTTCAAATGTTGAGATTGACCCCATTTTGGATTCAGATACCCCCAATGCTATTTTCCATTCTAACAGGTGTAGATTCAATATTATTGCAAGAAAATCAGTTTATGGATGCATATACAGACTTTACCAACAATTTTACAGGTACAGGTACACTTGGACTTCTAAACCTATCAAATGTTTAGGCATTCTCTATCCTAATTTTATTAGAAAAACTGTTCAAATTAGTTTAGATCAGGTTAAGTCTAAAATGCCAGTATGTCACTTAATTTGTCTCTTCTGTACCTGTCCTGGTGGGGGAGATTAGCTACTATTAAAATGATGACGCTAACAATAAATAATTTTTATTTGTCCATGCTTCGTGTTAAACTCCCTCTTGCATTCTTTAAATCTATCAACCATTTACTTCTTTCTTTTTTTATGGAATAAACGTAAATCAAGAATTTCTTTGTTAAGGCTTCAGCAGGCTCAGAATAATGGAGTTGTCATTTTTCCCAATCCTAGGTGATACCACTCTGCTTTTTTCTTAAACACGTATGGACCACCTTTTCAGTTCCTTCCTTGGATGAATGTACAGTCTTGGGTCAATTAAAACATGCCCAAATTGCCCTTTTTTCCTTTATGGACATTGTCTACATTTCCGAATCTTAGAGGACTTTCTTTACACACCTACTTCTTCATTCCCTTTCTATTGCCACACCTTTACTTCTTAAGTCTAATTCCCCATTAGAAAGTTTTTGACAAACCCTGTTATGGTACAATAAGCATATTGAAATTAATAATTAAGCCCTTTTCTAGAAGGAATTAGTAATTGGTCACATAATTTCCAATGACTCCATGTTAGAATTTAGGGACATTCAACTTAAATATGGTGCCTCATCCTTTTATGTGGCACAATATCAGCATTTTAGGCATATTATTCTTCAGCTTGTATTGCAATCTCCACCCTCATCGATCCACCCTTTAACTCTCTCTCCTGCCATAGATTTTTCCTCACGAGTTAAGGCATACTATATATACAAACTTTTATGTTTCCTGCATGAGAGTAGACCTAAATCTAAAATTGAGTTACAATAGGAGTTGGACTTTAATCAAGAATTTTCTCAATATACATGGAAAACAATTTGGACTAAGATACACACTACCTCTCACTCTGCTGCTACTACGCAAACTTCATTTTATTTTTTATAAAATATTATATTATACCCCCACTCAACTTTCTTTAAAATCACCTTACCACAGACACTAACTGCTAGTCTTGTGCCGAAGGAAATAGTGATTTTATGCATATGTTTTTTGAGAAAAAATCTTTGATTAAAAATTTGGGATAAGATTATTAATATTTTATCTACACTGTTCATATTTTCTTGGGTTGTTCGTCCCCTCTCTGGCATTCTCAAAAGACAATTGGAAAATGCATTGATTTGCTGATAGTTCTGGCGTTACAAATAATCACATCCAATGGGAAAGCTACTTCAAAAATCACTTTTTTGCCTGGTGGAATTTACTATATCACCATCACAGGTTAGGTAGGACCGATGCTACTACACTTCGCCTCGTGATTAAAAGAGATTTGTTATAGCTCCCTCTCACTCCATACTTATCCAGAAGTGTTACCTCTTACAGACCTGTTCGCACTGTTTCTGATCCCCTTGAGGTAATTACTATTTTGTTAAGTTGTTTAGGTATTAATAGATGATTGTTAGCTATGTCATTTGAAATTAACTTTCTTCTTTTCTCCTTTCTTTTCTTCTCTTCTTCTTTCTTTTTCTTCACTCATCTTTTTTCTTCACCCGTTAAAAATGCTACAGTTTTATAATTTTTAATTTTTTTTGGTCTCAAACCATTATGGCTTTTGATTGGCTGTTTATTAGGAACACGCGGAATTGCTTGTTCGCGATGCTTTTTTCCTGTTCGCGCACTCTGTTTGTGCGCTTGGGGGAAATATCTCGCAAACACGCATTTTAAGTACGTGAACAAGCAAAAAATTCCGCAAAGCCGCGGAACGTAGAATTTTGGGCAATTCCGGGTTCTTCGCGGAATGCAAAATTACCCAAATTCCGCAAAGTCCGCGAGCGGAACGGAATTTACCACCCAGGCCTACTGTTTATACTGAACTATGTATCCTATTTATGCAGTGTTTCATCATTTTATATCTGATATTAACATAATGCTTGAGCTGATGTATATCACTTTATTCTTTTACAGTTTCACGATTTTCTTTAATAAAGCATCTTTAACAAAGAAAAATAACTTATTTAATCCAGACTCTCCTCTATGTCTCACTCAATGAGTTGGTCGAATGTGCCTGGATGTAATAATATTTTCTAACCATGCAGTAAATATTTACATTTATATGTGAATTTTTTCTTATTTAGATGGGAGTGTATTTATAAAAGGCATACCATATTGCCCTATTGAAAGCAGAAGCCAATAAAATATTGCAATCGTCCACCATGAAAAAGTATATTAAGGGTATTTTGGGCCGCATAAATATTACTATAATATGCATGATTCATACTAGGTTTTATAATTCTCCAGTCTGATATTTCCAATGAATTAAATACATTTAAAACATAAATTCAAAAAACCTTTTTTTAATAAGTGAACTAGAGAACATGATTAAAGGAGTTTGGCAAGCTTAACATTGCAATATTAAATAGAATTTGAAAATGTTTCAGTTCAATGTAATCTCATCTTCAAAGAAAACCCTCAGGATGCCTAATCACCATGCCTGGCTGACTGTGAGCTTGAACAATTTGTTGAAATCATAGGTTGGAGTAAGAAGACCAACAACGAGCATTTGAAATCGTGTTTACTGTATGTAAACAGCATAATGTCACTTTTACAACTGTTTAAAAGGATTAAGACGAATAATGTGAAAGACTGTTACAGACCTTTCAGTTTTAATTATATGTGCATTTTCGGCCCACATACGTTTTGTGAATACAAATGGTAGAACAGGTACAAATACAATGCGGATAACAGCTATGAAACTAAAGGAAAACTTGAAGTAAAAGAAATAAATCAAGCAGAATATGAGAAGAACAGTAAGGTCACTATTAACCTGCAAAAGCAGATGTGAAATTTGGAAGTCTGGGAAAATGATGCAGAATGAAAGATGATGAATTAATAACCAAGACAGCTCAAAACTACTGTCGGGGCAGGAATGCAATAGGAAACAGTTGCCAGTCTTCCAGGAGGAGCCAGCTGGGCCCTGTGCCCTTGCAGCATTTCTCCTGGACCTCCTTCACCACATCTATTAGGCAAAGATAAGAATAAAAGAAAAACAGGACTAAACCTGCAGAAGGAGGCAGGGCTGGGGGGGGACAGAAAGATAAAGTGAACGGTAAAGAAAATGAGGTAAGGAAAAAGTAGAAATAAGAGCGGGTGAAAGAGAGAATGAAGAAATTACTAGCTGGGGCAAGTGAACAGCATATTTAATCAAGTCAAGTCAAAAAACCTTTATTTCAGCACTATCAATATTGGCCATAACATTACATAAAACTAATAAAATATCATACACTTGAAAACAACAAATGAATAAAAACAGACCCTCCTGCCCTTGTACAATTAAAATATTTTAGAAATCTAAAACATGCTGCACATGTAATGAAAATATGCATTTCAGCACTACATAAAAAAAGAAGTTTAAGAGGAATACCACAATTTCATAAAGAACGTGTCAGTCTAACGCAAACTCTTCCTGGCTTGGATTGCTTTACAGAGAAATGAGGCAACGCTAAAACAAATAACAGGAGATTTCATAGCACACAAAAAGCACATTGCGGCTTTATAATCCTTTACATTATGTGCAATGAATAAAGTTTTTATGAATTTCTTTCTTTGACAGCGTGTGTGATGCCACTTGAGAATGCCGCCTAGTTCTGGAGCTCCGTGCCCTGTCTGACCAGCCGCTCCTTTATTTGTGGCTTCTGCGCTGCTACGTGACCGGAATGGGTTTGTAATTGAAACAGAATCTCTCCTGTATGAAAGGCCAGTGTTTCCCTTTCTTTTCCTCTCCTCTTCCTTATCAAGTGACCAGGCGAATTTTCCTGCTGCATTGTAGCTGCCATTTTGAATTTCAGCGCATTGAACGCATTTCCTCAACGCATGATCTTTTCATGAGGAGATTGTTTTTTATAACATTTGTGGGACTGATGTTTTGAAGCGTTTCTCAGTTGGACGAGCGCTTATTCTATATCTTTTTTGGCTTCATATTCTTCTTCTCTTTTTTAATAACAACCCGCCTGCTCTGCTCAAGTATTCCAATATTTCCAATATTATATTCGTCTGCTGCTTGTGGAGAATCGATATATGATCAGAAGCAAGAATGTACTGCATCCAGGTAAAAGACACACTGCTACCATGCCTGTATCTGGTCTCTCTTCCACTGTACTCTCAATGGACTGTTTGTACTCCACTAGTGATATGGCTCATTCTAGCTCCTAACTGTCTGTGGCTTCATGTCGTGTGATCCTATTATTTTTAAAATGTACTGATGTTCTACAAATCCTGAATGCAGCTAAAATTAAAAAAACAAGTTGTATGGTATGGTGCAATGTTGTTCTTATCCCAAGATGTCTCCACGGTTACAGCTAAACAAAGGAAATAATTCCTTGAGATTCTCCCTGCATTGCGTACCTTGCACACATGATTTAGTTTGTTTAATCTATGCACCTTTAGAGTTACTTTTCATAACAGTACTTCATTATACTGCGAACCTTAAGCAATTGATTCATACTCGCATAACAGCTTCAATGGAGATTGCTGGTCATTTATCTTTAATTTGACTTTTATGTAAAGTTTTTGATATGCATTTTTATTCTTCTTGATTCCTTTACAGGTTATACTTTCCAGCTTGCTCTCTCACCAGTTTGATTTTACTAGTCTCTTTTGATCCCCTTGCAGATTATCCAGATTCCTTGAATACCCATTTCCTATGCGTTCTATATGGCGTTCCCCTGTGGTGCATTCTCCCTTGTTGGTTATGCAGTCTTCATCTGTGTGTCGTCACTCCTTGTTTCCCCTTAAAATATGTATTACAGTCATTAGGTTTGACATGTACTGTCTTTTCTTGCAGTATTTCTTGTTCTTTCTCTTATTTTCTTATTCTCCTCTCCTAAACTTTCTTCTCCTTTTGATTGTCTTATTGTGTATACTTTTTCTTATTGTTTCCTCTTTTCTATTTATGTATTTTCTTTGCATTACTATTGAGCGTGTACTTTTATAACTTTGTGTTGTTGTTTACATTCAGAGTTATATCTTGAAATGTAGATTTTCCTTGTTCTTATGACGGAAAGTCTTAATTTTATTAAAGACACGGAGGCGAGTATTATGCTTTTCTTATCTTGCTTTATTACACAGCAGCCAAGATAAGTGAAACACTACAGTTCCCAGGGGGCCAAGCGAGAAAAGGCTGGCCAATGGGAACACAGTAAAAACGAAACCAATAACCAATCAGTAACCAGTCACTAATAAAACGTCACATCTGACTGCGGAGCTTCCTCTTTTCGCAGGTGAGCAGATCAGATAAGGTCAGAAAACAAAGGAGCAATGGAGAGAACAATAAAAATAGCCAAAGTCCAGGAGCTAACTTCTTGAGCCAGATCCGTCCAGGAGGAACGAGCAACAGGAAACATCGGAGGTGGTAGTAAACCAGAAGAAGGAACCAACTGAGCAGGAGGAGGCTGTCTCTGTGGAGGAATCAGCCCATCACGAAGATGTAGGTGGCAAAGCCGGATTCGCTGAAGGGAGGGAGAGAACACATGTTAGTAGTGAAGAGATGGGATAATACTCGCCTCAATGTCTTTAATAAAATTAAGACTTTCCGTCATAAGAATAAGGAAAATCTACATTTTATGGCAAGACCGGAGGCTCCTATTATGCTTGTTCAAAGCACATCCACCACATAGAAGCCACAGTATCAATCGGTTTGCAATAGAACATACGAAAGACATTATCATTGGCCCAGTCCGCTCATCTCAGAATGTCCTCTAGGCGAGAGCCTGCCCAAAAGGCTTTAGAAGCCATGGCTCCTATCGTGGAGTGGGCTCCGAAAACTGAGGTATCAATACCCGCAAGGGACATAACCCAACGAACCCAACGGGCCAGGTTAGCGGAAGAGACAGGGAGATGGGGTTAACGGAAAGAAATAAGGAGTTGGGAGTGAGAGGGCGCTCTGAGATCAGAAGTCCTTTGTTCATACATTTTAAGACATTGACCAACGCATAGCTTAGGATGAGAGGGAAAATAGGGATAAAACACTGAATTTAAATTTGTTTTAGTTCGTCTATGCACTTGAAACAGAACCCCAGTAGGGGAAAACTGACGAGCTGAAATGTCTAACGCTTTAACATCAGAGACGCGTTTGATGGAAACAAGGCACAAAAGCATTGTAAGTTTAGCAGATAACATTTTGAGAGAAAGAGCATTATTATCTGGCCAGTCAGAAAAAAGTTTAAGCACAACAGAAACATCCCATAAACTAGAATACTTAGCCAACGGAGGTTTGGAACAACGGACTCCTTTCAGCAGACAACATACCAACGGATGAGAGCTGACTGGCTTGCCATCGATGGGAGAATGATTGAGGGAAATGGCAGATCTGTACAAATTAACTGTTCTGTAAGTCTTACCTGCGCTGGCTTCGGAGGCCAAAAAATTAACCACAAAATTCAGATGGGCTGAAAGGGGATCGGTATGCCGTTCCAGGCACCAGCTTGCCCGAAGAGACCAAGCGGATTTGTAAGCTTTAGAGGTCACGGGGGCCCAGGCTTTGCTGATAAAGAGAGAAGCCTCTTGTGAAATGAAGTCGTCAAGAGGGACAGGCCGGAAACTTTCCAGGCCGACAGGACCAGGGAGTTGTTCAGGATGAGATTGTGTTACAAACCCTGAGGATTCAAAAGTAAATCCTTGCAGCTCGGAAGGAGGACCGGAAAGTCCGCCGCCATCTCCAAGAGGGACGGAAACCAAATTTGAGATTGCCAAAAGGGGGCTACCAAGACCAGGGAGGTCGACTGACGACGTACCTGGGAAAGAACTCTGTTGATCATGAGAAAAGGGGGGAAGGCATAGTTGAGTTGACGTGACCAATCCTGGAGGAAGGCATCTGTAGCCAGGGCCGAAGGATCTGGTCGCCAGCTGAAGAAACGGGGCAATTGAGTGTTGAGGCGAGAAGCGAACAGGTCGATGCAGAAAGGGACCCATTTTTGGGAGAGGGATAGGAAAACGGATGGAAGAAGCTTCCAATCGCTGGAGTCCTGAAGAAAACGAGAGTGCCAGTCTGCCACAGAATTGAGATCTCCTGGCAGATATTCTGCTGTCAAGGAAAGTTGATTTGACAGGCAATACTCCCAAAGGCTCTTTGCCAGCTCTGCCAGAGGTGTGGACTTGGTGCCACCGAGATGGTTGATGTAACGAACCGCAGAAACATTGCCCATGCGAAGGAGGATAGAACACCGAACTCTGTTCTTTGAAAGGCTTCGGATTGCAAAGGAGCCTGCAAGCATCTCTAAACAGTTGATGTGCAATTTCGACTCCTCTCGAGACCATGTACCGCCAGTCGATATTGGACCACAGCGGGCGCCCCAACCCAACAGGCTGGCATCGGATTCTAATACAAGATCTGGGTCTGAAGCGAAAATAGTTCGCCCGTTCCACGCATCTAAATGGTTTATCCACCATTGAAGTTCTACGCGTGATTCTAGATCTAAGGCGATAAGGTCGGCGTAGGCCAAGCCTTGGCGCAGATGTCTGATTTTGAGACTTTGAAGGGCCCGATAATGTAGGGGACCCGGAAAGATGGCTTGGATGGAGGCCGAGAGGAGACCGACTATCCTAGTCAGTGATCTCAGAGAAATGAGAGAAGTCCGAAGGACTGAAGAAATCTCCGCTTTGATTGAGGAAACCTTCGACTGAGGAAGAAACAGAGAGGCTGCGACGGAATCTACTCTGAAGCCTAAGAATTCGATGATCTGGGAAGGAAGAAGCATAGATTTCTAGAGATTGAGTAAGAACCCTAGATCTCCGAGCAGGGACTGAGTGACCTGAAGATGGGAGAGAAGAAGCTGTTTGTCCGTATCCATGATTAAAATGTCATCCAGATAGATGATTAGTCTGATCCCCAGGGAGCGCAGGAAAGCTACAACCGGCTTCAAGAGTTTTGTAAAGCACCATGGTGCTGACGAAAGGCCAAAGGGAAGAGAGGTGAAACGGTAGGTCTCGCCTGACCACTGGAATTGGAGAAACTTGGAATGAGAAGGATGAACGGGAACCGTGAGATACGCATCCTGAAGGTCCAAACAAACCATCCAGTCATGTGGACGAAGGGTATCCCTTAAGTGTAGGATAGTCTCCATTTTGAAGTGGCGATAGACCACAAACTGATTGAACCATTTCAGATTGATCACGGGGCGCAATTTTTTGTTCTTTTTCCGGACAAGAAAAATGGAACTTAGGAAACCTGAGGGATCGAACGGGGAAATGACAATGGCTTGTTTTTGGAGGAGGGACTGAATTTCTGACGAAATGAGAGTGGCCATGTCGTTTGAAAAAACAAAAGGAGGAGGAAAAACAGTTTGGAAAGGCGGCGAATAGAGCTCTATAAGATTACTTTGAACCGTGTTTAGGACCCAGGGATCTGAGGTAATCGTTTGCCATTTTTGAAGAAACAGATTTAGACGCCCTCCCACCGGGAGAAGGGAAGACGGACATACCTTGTTGATTGAAGTTGTTGGAACGGAAACCTCTGTGTCCACGACCTTTGGAACCTCTACCCCGCTGCGGGTAGAATTGTGGTTTGTATTCCTGGGCAGTATTGTTGAAGGAGCCTCTGGAGCCTTGATTGTTGTAGGAGCGGCCGGAAGAGCGACTCCTGCCTCTGCCGGCCCGTCCAAAAACCCAGGGGGAGAACACCTTTTTTATAGATAATTGGGCTTTGTCCAAAGACGCGAAGGTGGACACAAACCTACTGAGGTCCTTGACCAGCGAGTCTCCGAAGAGGAAACTGTTAGCCTTAGCGCCAGGGTCCTGGGGGGCCAAATTGGCCAGTTTAGGGTCTAATTTGATGAGAAGTCCTTTACGCCGCTCATGGGTAATGGCGGCGTTAGCATTGCCGAGCAGACAGAAGGCACGTTGGACCCACAAGGAAACCTCCTCTGTCGATAAGTCAGACCCGTCAAGGCGAGCAGCTTCGGCCATGTCAAAAATGCGTGCTAAGGGACCCACAACATCCAGCAATTTATCCTGGCAGGTGGACCAGGCCTTGTCTACTCCTTTGCGGGGATCCTTACTGAATTTGGAGAAGAAGGTAAGTAAGGGTTGGTCGATGGAAGGGACCAAGGTAACCTTATCAGGTAAAGAGGGCTTGGGGCACTCAGATTTTAAACGAGAGCAGACCGCCACATCCAAAGGGAGACGTAATCTTGCGGAAATGTAGTCCGCCACATGAGAGGAAGGCAGCCATTCAGTAGAATTAGGATGACGAATGGAAGCCGGGTCAAACATGGGAACCCCTTCGGAATCATAAACTGGTTCAAAGTGAAAGAGTCGGATTTAGCTTTTTTGGCAGGAGGAGTGGGAGGGTCAGAGACATCAAAAAGATCAAAAAGATCATCTGCGTCATTCAAGTCATCGTCAGTGTCCAATATGGTGGATAGAACCAACTTTTTTGGTGACTCTGCATGCTTTAATTTATATTTACGTTTGCCCTCGGAACCTAGAATCCCCTCCTGAACAGGAGGCCTGGGAGGAGCTTGGTCCTCAGTCAAGCGCGAGGAAACCCCGCCAGTCAAAAGTGACGCGGAAAGAGAAGCATGACCAGAGGCAGAGGAGACCACCTTTCTTTTTCTGCTATCCCCACAGAATGTGCCAGAGCTTTGGACAAAAGACTTAATATTGACGATTCCATACCCTTGGACATACGTCTCATTGACACCTCCACTGCATTTTCCACAGAGGAATTAATGAATTTGTTCAAATCCTTTTTAAAGGCTTCGCCTTCATCATTGGGATGTATTGGCTCAGGAGAGCTATCCACTTCCATAATAGACAATGAGCCAAGCAACCAGAGGGCAGGAAAGAGTTAACTAGGAAGAGGAGGGAGGGGCGTGAGGAGGATAAACCTCCCAGGGGCGTGTCAAAATGAGGAAAGTCTCTGGAGCTGCTCGAAGCGGTCGTTAGGAGAGACCGGGAGCTCCGTGTCACCTTAACAAGCGGCAGGATAATAACAGAGGCAGCAGAAACGCTCCGAGCGTGACACAAGTATAACTGTGAGCGCTGTGTGAGGAGAAACGAAAGCGGGAGGAAGTGCGCAACAGTGCGTCCCATTAGCGGCACAAGCGCGGGGGGGAAGCACGGCACGAGACTGCGGAAGCAAGAGAGCGCTGTAGGGGCACTGAAGACGACATCAGCGATAAGCCAGGAGCGTTAATGAAAGACAAGCAATATCAATATCGTGCACATAAACATTAAAAATAAATGGAGGCAAAAGATAAGGTCACTTATCTGACTGCGAGCAGCAAGAAAAGAGAGGAAGCTCCGCAGTCAGATGTGACGTTTTATTAGTGACTGGTTACTGATTGGTTATTGGTTTCATTTTTACTGTGTTCCCATTGGCCAGCCTTTTCTCGCCTGGCCCCCTGGGAACTGTAGTGTTTCACTTATCTTGGCTGTTGTGTAATAAAGCAAGATAAGAAAAGCATAATAGGAGCCTCCGGTCTTGCCATAAAATGTAAAAGCATTTGTTAATCCTATAAAGAGGCAATGACTCTCTCCCATTTGGCTTCTATAATACAGATTTAATTATTTTACAAGAGACTCACCTTACAGAGGTGGAGGCATTAAAGCTCAAATTATATTGTGTTGGTTTAGTTTTATTGTCTCCTATGTCCACCAAGAAAAAGGGAGTAAATATTTTATGTCATAAAATGTTAAACTGTTTTACACAGATTCTGAAGGTAGATGATTATTGGTTATGTTACCTATCAATGATATTTCTCTAACTGTCTTTGATGTTTATGGTCCAATCCAACCGGATTATTCAGGCTGGCCTAATATTACAAAAAATGCCTTCAATATAAAGAAGAATTCTTAATCTTAGGTGGTGATTGTAACCAGGTCATTGATCCATTTATAGACCGTCAGTCTCAAGTTTGCTTTATTTCCCACAAAACTCATAAACAATTTCACTTCACATTTTCACTGTCCCAGCTTGTTTATGCATGGAGATTATCCAATCCGGATGCAACAGAAATTCGCCCCCGCATGTAACCTTTACTTGGCTAGATTATATTTTCCTTTCTAAACCTTTGGTACAAAATCAAATTTCTTCTTCGATTGAACCTATTGTCATTTCTGATCATTCCCCAGTGGTCGCAGATTTTGATTTGCTCCTCCCACATCCCAAATCGAGTAGGCGAGGGTTTAATAATACTGTTTTACAAGATTCAGTTTTTTCCTCCTCATTCAACTCTTTTGCTGATGAATTCATTTATTGAACACAGATTCAAATACCTCTCCTCAAATACTGAGGGATACTTTTAAAGCTGCATCTCATCTTTGTATTATTCATTATGTTTAAAAAAAAGAAAGTACTTTCTTAATCAATATAAATCTCTATTAGCTAATATTAAATGTCTAGAACACCAATTTTACACTACGAACCCCGATGCCACATTACAAGAACTTGTCCATGTCAAACTAGATTTTAATAAAATAACTACTGCTAATGCTTCATCTATAAATTATTGTGTAGTAGTGCACATTATTAAGGAGAATGTAATAAAGTAGGTAAACGTTTGACTAATTATCTTAAGTCTACATAAGAACTCATATATATTGACATTGTACACTCATCAGATAGGAAACATCCTTTCAAAGATCAGAATATTTTAGAGGAGTTCATAAAATGTTTTGAAGATCTTTAGACTCCTGAGTCTCCTGCTTCTGCTTCTCTTATTGAAGCTTATTTAAATAATATTCCTACCCCTTCTGATGATAATCTTGCATCCCTTGCCACTGATTTATCAATCTTAGAACTATCTAAGGCCTTAAGTTCTCTCGAAAAGGTAAAATCCAAGGCCTGGATGGCTTTATGGTGAATTTTACTTACATTTTTTAATTTTACTCCTACCTAAACATTTGCAACTCTTTCAATCTTTTTTTCTTACTGGTAGAGCATGGGGCACTCTTCAAGAGTCCACAATATGCCTAATTCATAAAGATGGTTGAGATCCTATGCAGTGCAAAAATTAGTATCCTATTTCCCTCATAAATGTTATTTACATAACCAGTGCCACAGTACTTGCTTAGTGGCTTGAACCTCTTCTACTCTAATTGATTGGTAAGGAACAATGTGTATTTATTAAAAGTAGGCTGACCTCAGATAGCTCTCGGTTATTATTTAATGTGCTAAATAAGGTTCCTTTACTCTCCTATCCTTCAGCTACAGTTTCTATAGATGCTGAAAAAGCATTTGATAGAGTGGACTGGTCTTTTTTACTTAAAGCTCTTAGCTGGCCCAGCTTTGGTCCTATTATTATTTCTATTATGTCTTTGCTCTATGCAACCCCTAGATCCTCTGTGTTAGTAAATGGACTTATATCACAATATTTCCCCTTACAATGTGGAGTTCATCAAGGTTGTCCTTTTTCTCCTCTTTTATTTGTTTTGGCTCTTGAACCCTTTTTGTCTCGTATTCACAATAATAATTGTATGCCTGGTTTTCATTATGGTGATAATCAGCTGAAGCAGTCCGCTTATGCAGATGATGGTCTTCATTTTATTTCTAACCATGGGGTTTCTATCCCATTTTAATGCAGGAAGTTTCTGAATTCTCTTCTGTTTCAGGTTATACAATTAATTTGGATGAAACAGAAGTTGTCCCCATTTCCAAATGTTGTGTTAAATAATCCTTTGAGTCTACTGACTGAAGATTCACTTTTTAGAATACTTACGCTAATTCCAAAAGCAATTATTATTTATAAACAACTTTTAGCCCCAGTTCTTGATTGAATTAAGACCAAAATAGAACTTAGTTGGAAAAATGATTTGGGTTGTTCTTGGAGTATTGTCTTCTGCAACAAAATTTGTTCTATATCATTAAAAGTTCCCAAAACTGCCTCTACCACTCAATCTCTGCTCTTTTTATACCATAGACTATAATATAAACCTATATCCATTGCTCCTATTTCACACACAAATAATAAAAATTGTTGGTCATCTATTTGCGGATTTGATACACCTTCTCTTTGTTTGCCCTCCCATTGCTTCTTTTTGGAAAACTGTTTGGTCCCAACATTCGATCATTTTTAATTTACACTGTCCTATGTTGAACATAATATACTTTTTCTAGGAAGTTTATCAGATACAGTAGGGTTAAGTCCACATGAAAAAGGTTTATTTGATCTTATGCTAACCTTAGCTTTTCAACAGGTCACACTTAATTAGAAGTGCTCAACTAAGATTTCAGTTAAGGCTTGGTGGTATAATGTTTGCCATTTTCACAGGTTGGATATTGCCTTTACCTCTTCATGTAAACCATATGTAAATAGAGAATTATATTGATTGCCAGTAACCAACTATTTAAATATGAATACAAAAAGACAAGTACTTTGTAAACCTCTTTAAATTTTTAATTTCTCAGCTTTTTTCTTCAGTAGCTTTTGCTATTGCATTTTTTCTTAAGGTTTCTCTTTCTGCTAATATTTATGTGCACTCGATCTTCAGTTACAGATTTAGGTTTTACTCCTTTCCCTTTCCTCGCTCCCCCTCCCTATGATATAGGTAAATTTGTAAACAGCTTTCTTCTCTATCTTATGTTTAACATGTTTATGTACTTTTTATTATTACTAAAGCTCATTACGCATAAAAGAAATGTTGTTCTTAAATCAGCAGAAAAATTAATAGAAAAGCATAAAATATACAGTGCATACTTTGGAGGCTCTGTACCATAGACATGGATTAGATGTTAAATACCATCAGTTTATATATGGAAAAGAACAAGATGGCATACCTTGCCCAGTCATAATCAATTCAAAACATAGAG
Organism: Triturus cristatus; assembly: GCF_964204655.1. Classification (NCBI taxonomy): domain Eukaryota; kingdom Metazoa; phylum Chordata; class Amphibia; order Caudata; family Salamandridae; genus Triturus; species Triturus cristatus. The sequence continues at coordinate 668,247,943 of NC_140587.1, forward strand.
GTGTTGATGAGTTGGCACCCATGTTAAGTAAGGTTGGAAGCCTAAAAAGAGACTACGTATGTTTCTCCCTATCGGCAATAGCTCTGTTTCTTGTCCTTGCCGATTTCTTCATCATTAAGATATTGATTGGCTCATCAAGTCTGGAGGAGCCGAACGTCATTCTCAGGGTATTATTAATAAAAGACAGCCATGGAGTTTTAAAAGCATGATCCAGAATTAGGCAGTTCTGTAAAACGGCCCTTATGAGTTCGGCTTCAGGTTTGTCCAATAAGTAGCACCACAAGGAGATTAGTGAAAACAATGGCATCTGGGTGGTTCAGCCCTACTTTCCTGTGCATAATGGTAGATGAAGCTGAAGCAGGGTGGATAGGAGACACCTTAGAAAATTGTTTTCCATGACCTGCAAGGGGTTGCTAGTCATATAACCCTACACACTTACGCTATAGGTTTCTGCTGACAGAATATTGGCTTTACAGATGGTAACCATCTCTTAGATGCGTTGGCTTCCAAGATTGCAAGAAAATGTAAACACCTCCTCATAGACTCTTTGAATCATGAACTTTGCGTCACAAATATAGTCAGCCCAAGATCTATTTGCAGAAAACATCATGCCAAAGTAACAGAATGACATAACCTTTGCAATCAGGACACCCTCTAAATAAAAACAATCTTATTTTGGGGGGAATTTTCCACAAGACATTGTAAATGTCAATGACTTATTAATTTTCAACTTTCTGGGCTCCATGATATCTGCAAAGGAATCCATTATTTGCTGATGCCCGGCAGCGGTCTTTGATGAGAGGAACACGTTGTCTGCACAGAGATGAAGGGGTATTGAATGGACAGCAACAACTGGGGCACCAGCCTGCAGGGACAGAAGCTTATCATGAATCCCATTTATAAACAGAGAAAATAAAAAGGGGGCCAGTAAGCACCACTGACGGACAACACTCCTGAATCTAAAAGAGGGCAAGAGCTCACCATTGGGGCCGGAATTTACTATGGCAGAGAGGTTCTTGTATAACTGTGCAAGAAGACTAACAAACCTTCCTGGGGGCCCCACTCAAGAGCATAGTGTACCAAAAGAACGTGTGATCAACTAGGACGAATGAGCTTATAAGGTCTGCAAAACACATGTGGAGAATTCCTACTTTTGCTCTAGCTTATTTCCTAATCAGGAGTTCATGGTTCAAACACTGTTCCAGTGTCCCAAGTCCTTTCCTGATTCCATACTGGGCCTCTGTCAAGACTGAATAATCCCATGCCCATTCCTCGAGTTTTCTCAGAACAACCCTTCCCAGGAGCTTAGCATGGAATTCAGAAAGGAAATGGGAATTTCAGAAAGGAAATGGGAGGGTAGCATTTTGGGTCTTCTTTATTACCTTTCTTATATATGGGTACTATAATTAAGGAGACCCAGGAGGAGGGGGAAGGGTAAGTATTGTGCCCATAGCTCCTCCATAGCTCCCTCATTCCTGAAAAAGCATGAAAGGGGACCCCGTCTGTCCTGGGGCTTTTCCTTTTGCACACTTGCACAAATCTCCCATTATTTCATCTGACGTGAATGTCAAAAGTGCAACATTTGTACCCATAGGACTCTTGGATTACTTGTTTGGGTCTTGTGGTGGAGGCATCGGTTCATTAGTCAGTACTGGATCAAACATCTTCTCATAGTGGGCAACCCAGGCCTGTGAGGATACCAAAGATGTAACTACAGAACTTAATTCACCCTTCAAAAATGAGTTGTTTACAGTGTTCCAAAACATTGGGTACCAATAAGGAGTTAAGAGCCACAGTGACTGCCCAAACGCTAGGACCTGATTATTATTTTCTACATCGTTAGCTAAACAAGTAAACTCATTCCACTTTTGGGACACCAAATTCTGTAGTATACACTCTGGGTCAATACCCATCCATTTAATGTTTACATCATCTGATCTAGCTGGGATGATACATGAGATCTTTTTGTGTTTCTCATTATAGTTGGCAAGTAGAGAAATTGATAAAACCCACAGATTATGATCACTAACTAGTGTTTGTTTTACCCTAATGCTAGTAACCATCTGGTTAAGTCTAGAGCTGGCAAGAATAGGGTCAATTGTTGAGTGGTGCCCCCACTCACAATTGTGTGTGCCTGAGTGGTGCCTAGATTCTTGGTTTCTTCCAATACTAACAGCTCATACTTGTGAAACATGGTATTCAAATCCTCCCCATACTCAGACTGTTGAAAATGCAAGCCTCCTTCACCATTCCGGTTGATTAAACCACATACCCTGTTTGCTAAGAAGCCACAATTGTGCATGCTGAAATCCCCTGAACAAATAATTGGGTAGACAGACTCAAACTGCCCAATGAACATATCCAGATCAATTTCTAAAGATCTAACCATGTTCCCTCATTTGGAATCAAATTAATTATTATAATAGTTAATAATAATCTCTTCAGCCCCCCCTTGAACTTCAACCGCACAAATTGATAACAGGGAGAGGATGCATCAAATCTTTTCATCGTAACAAGGAGAAAATTGGAGATCGTCAACAGTAGTCCCCAGTTTGGCCTACCGGCTGGGGATGGAATAGCTGGAGAAAACAAAGAGGAGAAACCTGCAATGTGAAGGGTAGAAACCTGCCATGTTTCTTGAATGTAAAGTATGTGGGTGGACCTGGTAATATTAAGCTATTTTATTCTTCAGCCCTTCAATGTTCCAGGATTCTGTAGCACGCACCCCTTTAAAGCCTTTGTGTGTTCTAGGGTTATTTAAAAAAGCCTGATCGAGGATCCTGCTCTGAATTCTACTACTGCCTTCAGTCTATGTCCTGCAGATCACTCAGAGGGTCATTCTATTGTGTCATCAGAATTTAATCTGCAGTTGATTTGGGGAATAGTGCTGTGGACTGAAGCCAGTGTAAGACTTTATCTCGAAGTTGGATAAGTGATTCAGCAGCATCCTCTGGAAGGGGTGGTCTATTAGCCATAATTACTATGTAAGGGCCACAAGCAGGAGGAAGATCAGTCCTATCTCGAATTGGTCAGCTGGGACCTTTATTTTTCCCCCTCCTAGGAACAATGATCTGTACGGAAGTCTCCTTGACTGCTGTTCCTTGTAAAGGCCTACTCAGCTGGTTAACTGTGTTGAAGGCAGTTGCAAGAGAAGGGTGTTGTGTAAGCGGCTTATCACTAGGAGGTGTTCCCGTGCCTTTGACCCATTAACGTGTAGTTCGTCCCTCAGTTCTCACCTTAGGGAATCCCAAATATTAGTTGGTGCAGACTATATTTGGCTGCATAGACTTCCCTAAATTAACAAGCTCTGGTAGTCGTTAGCTGCGATCAGGGGAAGATGGAGGATCCTGCGTGACTAGCCCCACCCCTAGAAAGGGGGTCCCAAAGACCACCGAGACACTGAAACACGTAGTCCCCCTTCCACTGATGGTAAGAAGCCTCCCGCCGCTAGGAGTCTTGACGTGCTATGTAGCGCTTGTAAAATGCAGCACAGCTGTGGGGACACAAAGGGCTGCATTCAGGATCCCAAAGACCACTAGAACGCATAGTTCCCCTTCCAATGATGGCAAGAAGACCCCAACAGTATATATATTCTATGGCCACTCTGCAGTTATAGTTAGGAATCTGATTTATAGGAATTCTTCAGCTTTTTGATTGGTAACAGCTTTGCCACAATTTGATGAATCTCCACAAAACTTTGCAGACCTATTCATTTTCTACATTAATTGATGACTGATAACACAAAGATTAGTTAATGGGTGCAAAAAAAAAAGTGGAGTCCCAAAACACATTTTTTCAACACTACATTTTCCATAGAGTCTTTAGACAGACGTAGAGGCAAAAAATGCTTAACAGATTTTCATGAAATTTGGCAGGAACAGAAATTAGGCTGTGGAAAGGGTCCTTTTTGGTATTTGTTATAAATTGGTTTAGTAGTTTTTAAGGTTAAGGCAAAACGATATAGTGATATTTTGGGTACGGTACACCGTGGCATGAATGCCTTGGAAAGTGAAGAGGCAGCTATATTGTTTAGACCACACTTTGCCTTTGTTCTGGGTTTTCATGTGAAATATAGCTCATCATTGCTTGGTACTGTATAGGAAGACATGAGTCAGTTCAGCAAACTCCATAGAGGTAGAATAAGCTATTTTTATTGAAATGATTCTTTTCTGTTTACAATATAGTGCTGTACTTTTGCAAAATTACCTAGAAAAGTTCAGCGGTACTTATTGACACAAAAAAAGAATCCATATATGACAAAATAAATTAGACATACTATAATGTGGCCATTAAAAGAGGCTTTGTTGTTTTTTGCAGATAAATATATTTAAGTATATTTGTCAAGCCAAGTTTTAGGGTTGATAGAAAAAGATGATAAGCTATAAAATGTACACAATCAGAATGATACAGTGCTGTTCTGGAATATTTTATATTCAAATGAAAAATAGAAAACATTTCATGATCTTGAAGGAATGCTGAGACTGTCTGGTTGACATGTCTTCTAGTATTTTCAAACTCAGCAGCACTTAGAGTAAACCACTTCCACTTTTGCCTCTGATCAATCTTTGAGAAGACAAAATGTGAGTTCAGAAGCACATACATTAAGATGAAAAATGTCTCCTTCATCTCATTTTCCAGTCTAACTCCAGTTAAGTGTTCTACATCATTGCCACCACAGAGGATAACCATGAAATAAGGGCGGCAATTTATATATGGAAGAATTATCAACATTTTTAACATGTTCATGGACCTCAGAAAGGGCAAAGTACTCATTAGGATATATGGACGCAATTCTTACACTTTTTCATATTGTCTCTAAATATATTGGATGTATATAATAGATTTAAAAATAAAAAAACATGCAGAAAAAGGTAGATCCACAATTTTTTTCAAAGAAATTAACATTAGTATTAATGTTAGTAAAGAGGACCATTCAGATATCAAGACAGATAGGTATCTATTAAATGTACAAATATGATGAACCTTTCGCCCCTATCCAGCAGGTCGTAAATTACTTCAGTGCTATGACCACATTCATAACTGTTTGTTAACAATCACGCTGGCAGCACCTTTTTCACGATTCAACATAATAGATGTTGGTAAACCTTTCCTTTTAAAACTCTTTACAAAAAAATACATCATAATTACTCCTTTCATGTAGATACCCCAAAAATATTTTATATACAATTTTTTTTTAACATAGGTGATTTATGATGTTAGTTATCATGTAATGTTTAGACAAGACAATACATGTTTAAAAAACAATATACTTTCCTATATATCCCGCACAGGAGCATGTAACACACTAAAATCCAAATTTCTCATGTGAGGTTATTTATTATCAATTTAAAGTACATACTATTACTTCCTTCAAAAACATTAATGGATCCTGTTTGAAACAGAATTTTATGGAGATTTCTGATTTTATTGGTCTACTTCTGTGTTTGATTGAAGAGACCCTCTTGATATATACTGTGTCGACTTTCAAATCATTGACCAGTAAGTGTCCCTCAGATTCTGCACCTGGATTAGGTGGTGTACAATCGCTGTTAAAATCTATGAACATACACTTATCTCCAGATATTATAACTTTAATTCCCCTTCCTTTCCTTTACTTAATGCATACACCTGGTTACTGTAATTTATTTACTGAATGAATCATGTAAACTTCGATTTATTTTTTCTGTGGTGTCATATGCTGTCACTTTATAGAAGATATACAAAACAATGTAATAAATGAATCCCTTGTTGGCAGCTTTAGCTATTTAACTGTTAGGGAGTGGACATTGCTCTGGTTGCCTGCAGCCTATCTCCAATAAACATTTGAGTTTGGTGAAAGCTACACTTTCTGCATTCCCCTTAGACAGCCACAAAAACAGGAAGGACTGGGTGTGACAGAGGGCTGATCTGCATTCATCTGCATTCTGATAACTTTCCTGGGCAGCAAGGGTGAAATTTAGCTCACACCTACATTTGAATAGGCACTTTAGAGGGCTCCTTTGACATCATTGCCTGCATCTAAAGTATTTTTGGGTACAAGTATCAAGGCTCTGACCCTACCAAATCAGTACACTACTGGACATGGTAAGAACTCTGCTGGAGCAAAGACTGCTGTGCTGAAAGGATTACCACTTTACTGTGACTGACTGTTCTGAGGCACTGCTTCTTTGCTTTGTTCAGATGCTCTGCTGCCTGCTGATCTCTGTCCTGCTGAGAATGAGTGGGACGAGGCATGGCATTTTTTTGTAACGCGGGTGTGGGGGAGACTGATATTTACAGTCTGGCAGGCAAAACGTTACCTATTGGCGTGGTATTCGCCATTGAAGAGGGTTGCAGGTACAAGGGACAACAGCAACCACTCGATATGGTGCAGTAAAAATTAAGAGGTGAAGACTGGTTCCCTTAATGCCCTGACGAAGTTGCCTAGAGAGTGTTGGCAAAGAATCATGGGGCATATCAACAACAACCGGCGATAATTATCGCTGAGCGCACTTAGCGCTCGGATAATTATCGCCGGCTAGCGCCTGTTTTTATCTCTGAGATAGCGTGCTATTAGCAATGCTTATCTCATCAGCGATAAAAATCCTAGCGCTAACTGGCTAACGTGAGATTATCGCTGGAAACCCAGCGATGACCTTGCTAATTAGGCGATAAAATTATCGCCGCTTTTTGACCGAAAACGGCTGCAAAAGCGGCGATAATTTTTTATCGCCTGCTTGTTGATATGCCCCCAAGTTGGCCTTTCATGGGTGAAAGGGGCCATATTCATGCCCGTTTTTTAACCTGAGGACACTTGCAGCACTCAATAAAGTATATCTTGCATGTGAGCAGTACCTCATTTTAATTGTGAGAATAGTTTCTCTTATTCACTCTTGGGGTCCAGTCGGCACTGAGTGAGCTACACAGACTCAGTGTTGTTTGGCACACAGTTTTTTGATTTATTCTCTGCTCAATTTCTCACCTCTGAGGAAGTACAAGCACACACTTTCTTTTCCTTTCTGGCCATGTAATCAACTGATGATGATAACATGGGCATACTTGCGAGTACCATCCAGCAGCTCCCTAGGTTTGCGTATGTGCGGTGCTTACTGGCCTTCTCTCACATTTTCTGTCTTTAATTTGTGACACACATTTGTGTGAGGGATTTGAAGTCACTATATACAGTGTATACAGGCTGTGGTTACTGATGTTTGTTTAAATTAAACGGCACGGACCAGCAGGCCTTTTCCAACTAGCAGGCCTTGCTAGGGAAGTTTTAAAGTTCAGTATAAGCTCCCTTGGGTCTCAAATTACTAATTGGTCTGTTCGATAGGGGTCCGATCATGTAGTGTTTTTTTAATGTTTGAGTGGGGGGCTGACTCCTTATTCCCCTTATTGCTCCTGTTGTGTTTGTGCTGCTGAGAACAAGGACTGGACCCTTTTTACCTGAACCCAGAGTGACTCCAAAGGCTTGCTGCCTTGCCTCCTGCTTTCTAAAGTCTCAGGGACACAAAAGACTTCTTTGAATCGTGTTGGTGATGCTAGAATCTGATATATATGAGTCTAACCCTACCTGAGGTGCCCTTATAGTCCTGGGCCTCAGAAGTGGTTTTCTGCAGCTGTTTCTACAACGACATTGCCGCAGCACCGGCTTTGAACTGATCAGAACCGATGCATCACCCTTCAACGCCAATACAGCAGCTGCTTGACAGTGGTTCCAGAGCCGGTTCAGTTCAACAATAACAGATAGCCTGGTTTGATGACAACACAGTGCCTGCATTGTACAAGGGTTTGTCACAAACATTTCCCTCAATGGGGGAATCGATGCCTACGCTTACCTCCATCCACAGATCGATTACGACGCTGTGCCTCCTCAACTCCTTGAAGTTGATGCTCTGCTCCATCTAAGGAACTTTGTCAGTGGGACCTATCTGTGTCCTTTACTCAGCCTGCCCTCGATCACAGTCGGCCTGAACTTTGGATTTGCACCAGTCCCTTGTGACCTCAAGTAACCTTTTGACCACTAGTGACTTCTAAGCACTGTTTTCACATTTAATCTTTAAAAAGGTATATCTCGACTTCTACTTATTGGAATATATCATTTTGGTCTTATTTTAGTGAGAACAATATTCCCTGTTTTCTACACCCACATGGAGTCTTTTTGTGGTGTGTTAATTGAAATACTGTAATTTAAGAATTGCACAAATACTTTACATATTGCCTCTTAGGTTATGCCTGACTGCTCTGTACGAAGCAACCAAAGTGTTAGCACAGGTTAATTTAGCGTGTGAATCTGACTCACAATGATAGGGTGGTGGGCCCTACTTTGACAGGGTGCAAACCTCTGCCAACTAGAGACCCCATTTCTATCATTGGTTATCAGCAGTGAGGATAGGGCTTGTGTTTGTGCAATACCCTATAGTAGTTCAGTGTTCACTGCAACTCTATACCCATACCCTGTGTGAAAATAAGTTAGGGACCCCTAAATGCAAACTACCCCACATAGCCAAAAAAGGGCTCAGCAATGGGGTGGAATAGCCTCAGCAGTTACAGTGTTAATGCATGCCTATTTGTAAACAACAGTCCATGGGGCACAGAAGGATAAATCTATTTGTACATTCTCACATACATGTCTGCAAATATCTATCAACTAGAAAACAATCTGAAGCTACAGATTTCTGTATGGTCGAGCAAATTATGCTATAAATGCGAACAAACATTGGTCCTTAAAAAAGGTATGCTCGGGTTAAGGTCAGAGCAAAGGAGCTACTGGAGTCAAAGATAAACAGTCATCTCGATTGAGAGATTTTGTCTGTGATATCAAACATTGTTGGAAAATATGGATATGAATAACATTAAAACCTTAATGTGTCTGATGATTTAGTAAAACAATTCATGACTAAACCCTCGGGGCCATGCACGGCCATGCTGGCATGACACAGGCCTTGCTGGACCCGCCTCCCACCAACATGGTGCTCTGTGTTCGGCAGCTGGCTGGGGCAGATGAAATCTTTCCAAACCTTGGGCGTGGAGGCCAGTGGATTTAAAGCTTTCTCCCCTTCATCAATACTCATGATGCATTTTTTCAAGAATGGTGGGAAATGAAGTAGAATGCTTTGGTGTCTTGGATTCTGCCCTCAGGTGAACACCTGTCAGATCATTGTGGAAAGTGCTGGGCCATTTTGATGCCGTGGGCCAATCTGATGGCTGTTTTGGGAGGACTTAAATTAAGGAGATGTTGCCTAAAACTACCTGACCTGCCTGTGGTAAACAGCCGCAATCCCCCGGGGAGCTGTGAGATGCCTAACAAGTACTTAACGTAAGACTTAGATCTAGGCTATCATTATTTTGGCTTTTGGACATCAATTAATCTATCAGTATTTTGGACACCGAGCCTGTGAGTATGCCGAGGGTTAGGCCGGCTTTAAATTCTGGGGGCATTTTACTGAAAAGAACCAATCATTTTGTTAGGAAGAAGCTCCGACCTTACTCAGGGAAGAAGTGTACCCTTTTAGTATCCTCAGAAATGCTAAATCCTTCTGAACAAGTGTGAAAATAGGCCAGAAATGTTGCTGCAATATCAGACATTCCTTCACTATCTTTGGCTTATAGCCCCCTCATTAATTAATTATTTTTCACGGAAGAGTATCGGGGACAGTCAGAAAGGGGTCCCTTTCCAGAGAAAAAAATATTATTTACTCCCAGCTCAGCCAAGTCAATTGGGAGATCACCCCTCAAAAAAATGAACTTCGGGGTGTGTGGTAGGCAGAAATTTGGAGGTAACACGAAAAAGTGGAAGCTGTGATGGACCTTGAGACCTATTCGATGTGGCTAGATCTGCCTGTGAGCAAGAAGGTCCAGATTGCTTAGGGGTGCCTTATTCATCCTCAGTTCTTCCTTCATTGAAGAAAATTTCTGGTAGAGTGGAAAAGGTTTTCCCAGTTTTCAACAAAGCCTCCACAGATTTTGACCCTGCCTGATATAATGGGGTAATGACGGCAACTAAAGAAGACAACACCTCAGCATTTGGGGATCCAGAGATTAACCAGTTAACTCAGCTGTACAGCGCTAAAGCTTTTTTCTAAATCTGGAGAATGTAGGAAACACCTCAGAAATTCCTGGGGTAGCCAATCCTGTTTTAAGAAATCTCTCTTCCCTAATGCAGATTATGACTTAGGGAGCTGAATGTTGCTTAGCAGAAACTATGATTGAATCATTATTGTTGTTTAGATCCTTGCAAAGGTGCAAGAGGTAAACATTTCTTAAAACACCTTGGTACACACTTTTGGAGCTCGGAAGGCGTATATGGAAAGAGAAATTGAGTCTTGGGGGACATTAGAAGAAGGTGTAACTGTTACAATTTTAGATCTCAAAAATACATAACATGTGTTTGCTCCAATCAACTCTACTTAACAAGGGGAACTTGCCTCTATGAAGCAGCAGCTTGAGGATCAGGAAAATCATTGAAAAATGTGTAATCTTAGGTTTATTGGAATACCAGAAAGGAAGGAGGGGAAGGCCATGTCAGCAATTGAGTACACGGAGGACTTGATTCACACACATCTTCTGCCTGAAAATATGGAGGACTTGATGATAACACATGCTCATGATGTCCCGTTTTAGAAATATCCTGATGTTTCAAGACCTTGTACCATGATTGTCAATTTTGGAGACTAACGGGTTACGGAGAATGCGTTGATCTTTGCTGTGAAACAGAAAGGTATGAAAATCATGGTGGTACAGGTTATTCAGGTTTTTCCTAACCTGCCATTTGATACTTCAGAATGACTTAAGTAGAATTATTGACTTATTGCTTTCTGTATATTTTTAAGTTCAAGCTCTTGGGAGAATTCAAGGGGGGCAGGATCTGGCCATTGGGGCACAGAGTAAGGTGCAGGCAGCATACGGAATGGGAGGGGGTGAGTTTGTGACAGAGCAACAAGGTCACGAAGAAGGGGAGGGAGCTTTTTTGGAGATGTTGGGTGATGGGTTTGGAATGATGATGCAGGTTAGAATTTTGATTAGCACGGGGTGTGGGAGAATGGAGTTGGTGTAGTCTGAAAACCCTGAAGGGGGATTGGACCATGTTAGAAATTGAGTTGTTGGTTTACTGGGGGCATGAGTCCTAGACAAGAGGAAACAACAATTCTAGTCAGGGCAAGCAGCAGGCAAGCCCTAAATAAACCTATGCTCACCATCTGGTAGCTTTGCTCAGAGCAGTCAGGTTTAACTTAGAGGCAATGTGTATTGTATATGTGTTCCACCGCAAACAGCAAAACAGTGAAAACACCACACAAAAAATTCCACACACAGGTTAGAAAAATAGCTCTTCATTTAATAAATATAACAAGACGAAATGACAAAAATCCAATAAATTGACATAGGAATTTCTAGAGAACTGCTTAGAACCAAGAAGTGCTTACTTGGGATTTATTGCTGAGCCGCACCAGGACAAAGTCAAAAGTTCAGCACAAACGCATGTGTTGGCTACAGGGACCCAGTGAGTACCTTGATCATAGCTGCATTGATGTCAAAGATGCAGGCCATAGCTGAAGCAATGCAGTGGGAGTGATGTGATGTGTTCTGATCCATGCAGCAGCGATTATGCATCAGCTTCGATGAGCGAAGAGCTGCAATGCAACAGATTAAGTGTCATTATTGAGGATGCTATTGACAGAGATGCAGAGACCTTTTGAAGTGGTGGTTCTGAAGGTAAAGCATCGGGCCAATTCAAGCATTAGAGGCGATATACTGGTTCTGGTCACACAACAGGAGTGATGCGCTGGTACTGATCCACACAACAGGAGCAGTGTGCTGGTTCCAATCCAGGCAACAGGGGTGATGTGCAGGTTCAGATCCATGCAAAGCACAGATGTGCAGGTTCGACAGAGGATGCACGGGTTTTGCTGAAACAAGCACCATAGACCTCAGTTCCAAGGGTGCAAGACTGGGATGGCACCCCTTGGTATGGTAGACTCACATATGGAAGAGTCCAGGTGCAGAAGCAAGTAAGTTGGAAGTCTTTTATGTCTCTAAAAATTCAGACCAGCAGGCCAGCCAGTTAGCTCTTGGTGTCACTCTGGGTTCAAGTGATGCAGATGCCAGAACTTAACCAAGAGAGAAGGCACCAGGTGAAGATGGGTTCCCTGTAGAGGGGTATCAGGCTTTGATCTCAGCAGGGAAAGGCCCTATGTTGGCCATATTTATGCGGTCCGCCCGGGTGCCAGTAGGTGTTATCAGACGGAGGAGTGCTTTGACATAGGTGTGACTACAAGCCCCTCTTCCCCTGCAGACCATGAGGCATAGTATTGCCAAATCATAAATACTATGAGTTAGAAATTAAACAGTATGTAATTTAAACTGGGTTCTCACACATTAGGTGTGCGCCTTTCTTTTTCCTATTATAGTTTTTCACAAGGAGTGGCACACATGGAACTTGTCCCCATGTGGTCCTGAAGAAGAGGATTAGGGGATACCTCAAAAACATGTTGAAACATGTTGACCGAATATTAGGGACAGTATACACATAATAGTTACATTTCTCCCTACTATTAACCCCCTTTTTATCCTTACCAACTATGAGCAAGAATAAAATATTAGCTCATTAGCTAGGTATTTTTTAGCATCACTTTCACCACTCCACTAACACTGCACTACACATTTTTTCACAAAAGGTGCTCCTACGTAGTTCCGCAAGTCACAGCACACTCCAGACAGCAGCTGTTTGGGATGGCCCTCATACTGAAGCATGTCTCCTAGGGGCAACCCTGGGTGAGTGAGGGGACTCAAGAAAAGTAATTTTGCTTTTCTCAAAGATAGAGGTCTTTTTCCGCACATTTAGCGGAATTCCTATTCCCTTAGTTAGGTTCTTGGATCTGACATTTACAATTTTTTTGTGAACCAGTCATATTTAACAACATTTTGATGGCTGGTCCTATCCCACCCTCCTTTTGGAAAGGTTTGCTTACATGTTTTCTTAAGCAGGATAAAGATCCCGAGGATGTGAACTCATTACTACCAATTGAGCTTTGAACGTAGAGTACAAATCTTTATGAAACGTTTTGCAACAAGGTTGGTGGAAGTAATGCCTTTGTTAATTGGAAGCAATCAATCTGGGTTTGTCCCTGTCCATCAACTTTACTTCAATATACATTATTTAACAGAAGCAATTGATTTTTTAAATCTTATTAAAAACCTTGCAGTGGTTTTATTTATTGACACAGCAAAGACTTTTGAGCTTGTGAGTTGGAATTATCCGTTTTCTGTAGCGGAGGCCATGAGATTCCCATCCCAGCTCACAAGGTCAATTGTGCCATTGTATCAGGGAGCATCCGTAACAATATCAATTTATTCTAAGGCCTTTGACCCTTTCCAGATCTCCACAGGCACTAGACAGGGTTGCCCTCTTTCCCCAACTCTGTTTGCTTTTGTCATTGAGCCTCTAGCTTGCCGCATTCGTTAGATCACAGGATTAAAGGCGGCAGCTCCTAGGATTTCGAAACCCAAATTATATGCCGTTGTCCTTGTGTTATATCTTGCATTTGAGAGGGGGTGTTTTAAGAATTATTTGGTATTTTTGCCAATTATCATAGTTCTCAAGATATTGTGGAAAAATCTCCAAGACAGAGATTCTTGTGGCATATTATCAAGAAACGGCGTTAAAGTTATCGCCGCTTTAGCGGCAGAAAACTGCCGCTAAAGCGGCGATCATGGGCTTGATAATATGCCCTGGAGAATTCCCATAGAAGCCCATGTTCTAGTGTCAACATGGGCTTCTATTGGAATTCTCTGCGGCATATTATCAAGCCCATTATCTCAGCTTTAGCTGCAGTTTTCTGCCGCTAAAGCGGCGATAACTTTAACGCCGTGCTTGATAATATGCCCCCTTGTTTTTAACATCGCCGTTTCTGCCCTGCCTTTGGAACTTCAGAAGATATATCAACATAAATCTGGCAGGTATATGGGTATACGAGCGTCTGGAAATTATGAGGAGTTGTATTACCTAAATTACTCCTTCTTGCTTAGTAAGGTTCAAGCTTTTTTGGAACGGTGGGGGAAGACACCAATTTCAAAAACTGGCAGGGTGTCATTAGTAAAAATGCATATCTTTCTCTTGTTTAACTTTTTTTTCTTATTAATTCCCTGTGTCCTTTTAATTTTTTTTTCAGTGCTTGAATCGGCTGATTAGTGCCTTTATATGGGATGAGGGCAACCTGAGAATTAGCGTGAGGAGGTTGTCAGCTGAGTTATCAAGGTGGCTTAGCTCTACCAGATTTTATAACTTATAATTTATTGGTCCATTTGATGAATTGTGTCAGGTATGTTGACTTGGCAAATTGCACAACTTTTGATTACCCTTTTCTTTGGGCTATGGTTGAAAGAACATTATTTCACTTAGAACCCAATATTCCTTTAAAAAAGAACCACAAAAGGTTAGGTATTGCATGGTTTTGGCTTGTAGAGCTGAGCAGAGGCAATTTTTTTAGCTGGCTACCAATTCCAAATATTCACGCTGAGAGTCCTTTTGCTGTGGTGAGTTGCTGGGGGTAGTTTTGATTTTGGAGAAATTCAAACTTGGGAACACTGGGGACTGGATGATATATAGAGACGCCGATGCCATGGGAAAACGCGCAGCTCCTTTTTCAATATTTTGTTGGCAGGAAAAGCAAGTATATTATCAGATTACGTCCATTTGAAAGAAACTCCATCCATTGAAAATTAAAACAACCGGGGAGGTAGTTGGGGCCCTCTTTTGTTACATGCATGTTTTAATAGAACAGACCCAATGAGTAAGATGGTTGAAATTAGAAGGGAATAACTTCCAGGCCCAGTTCCGAATTTTACAAACTAAATGGGCCCAAGAGACAGGTGAACTTAACTGAGGCCCAGTGGTTGGAAGGTTCTGTCCTTAATTCCAAAGTTTTGTGCTGCTCTGATGAACATGAAAAGCAATTATATACCCAATGGACGGTATATTATACTCCAACTTTGTTACATAAATGAAATGCTAATATATCTGGTCAATGTTCTAGATGCCCTGAATCAGGCACCTCGATTCATACTATTTGTAAATGCAACATTGTTCAAACCTTTTGGGAAGATGTGTTGAGAGCGCTGTGGGATTCTTTGGGGAAATCTTATTGAGTGGATATGAATGCTGTTTTTTTTGGTCAGCTCAAAGCATTTAGGTATTAGCTGCCTTCGGCCCGTCGTTGGTGGTGCATTGCAATGTTGTTGCCAAGGTCGCCTATTATGGCACTATGGACATCTGCTGAACCACCCAGGCTGCTAATGTGGCTATTGGAAGATCAATAGGGTGTATCCAAGGGAGCAGCTATACGCAAGAAGAGTTGGGAAAAGGAGAAGCTTTGCTAGAGTTTGGAAATAGTCTGCCCAACTATACAGGTTTGAAGCTGGATATCAATAATCATATAGTGGCTTGTAAAGGATAAGTTTGTTTTTTAGTTGTTCCTAGTATAGGTTGTTACAGATTGGCACTGATGGTGGTTTGGACAATATTCTCTTAGAGCAGAAGGGAGTACTGTGGATTTTGTGTAACCCTGTAAGAAGCCGAAATAAACACAAAAAAAACTAAACTGAACCTGAAAACATGTTCAAGCCATCTAACTGCTCATAATATTGTCTTTTCCTCTCATTTTACCTGGAATGAAGACATTCATGGACCCACATAAATCCTGTCTTTTTTTTTAGAAAATCTGAACACGGGTGTCCGTCAACAAAAGGCTGCAGAGCGTGTAATGCTTGGAACAATTTCAGATTTCTTCCTGTTGATAACAAACAGCGTATCAGCCATTCAATCAATACGGGTCAACAGAGGGCCTGACCCTGAGGATCAAGGCGGCCGAGGCAGGGATTACTGCTAACAAGGAAGAAGAAAAGACGCGGCTTCAGAAATGAAAGGCCGCGCTCTTAACAATGCCTGGTAATATCTTGTTTTCCAGGCCCACGCTGCTTTTATTTACCCCTACAACAAATGCCTTTTAGGTGTTCGTTTTGGGCAACTGAGGACCTAACCGTTAAAAATGGAGCTCTAATGCATGCAGCTAAAAAGCTCCTGTTGCAACGTTGCTCCATATATACCATAATATAATTTACACTAAGTGTATGCTAATACTGTAAATTCATTTAGGGAATCACTGCTTGTAGAACTGCGCTCTTTTAAAAAGAAAATTGTATTTTTAAGTGGGTTAATACGTCTTTGCCAAGGCTGGTTCTAAAAGGAGAGCTGGAGACAGACATAAGTACGGTGTGCTTCTATTCATAGACACAGTGATTATCGAGATTAAAAGGGGCGCATGAAAGAAAAAAACAGACGAGGCTGAAGAAAGGTTGCAGCCAGCCTGCAAGTTAAATATAATGCCTGGCTAGAAATTGTTGTGATTAAATCACCCCTTCCTATTTTTAACTGCGAAATATACTAGGGGTCCTATTTAGTGTTATAATTGCCATAGACTATAGTCATTGCTTTATTTGTGCCTGTGGTTACCACTTGGGCCAACTGTCACACATTTCAGGTAACCAACACTTATTTTTTCTTATCAGACATTGATTGTGAGCAAGAGAAGGAAAACACAAACATGGGACAGAAGTAGGAAGAGAAACACCGGAAAAACCGCAGCAAAGGGTAGAGTAAAAACCTGCAAGAATGAGATAAAGAGATGGGGAGGGTCTTCCAGTAGATGGCAGAGCAATGAGGTCGATTCCAGCTATGCAGCCTTGATATTCTGCGTGCTGACCTTTAAAAGGCCGGCTGCAGGCTTCTCAGCGGAGCTTTGGGCAGCAGCGCTCCTTCTGTTACAAATTAAGCACCAGCTGTACTGCATTTGTAATGCTGCGGACAGGGCATCTGTCACGTTTGTGAGGGAGCTTCCCATCTGCCAAACTCAAAATAGGGCCCTTATATTTTTCTTTTCACTAGCTTGAAAGAATGCTAGGGATTTGAAAATTTGTGTGGAATGAATGTGTTCCATGGCTGCCATGACATCTACATTGGGTCTGTACAAGGAGGGAATGTGTTGTGGGGCGTCTTCGAAAGTTGACCCAGAGTAGTCTCTGGCCCTGCTGATGGTGGATTGAGATGCTAAATCATGGACGCGTGTGTTTGAATGTAAAAAATACAGTTAGGTTAACAAAATAATCTCTTAAGAGATGGTGCTGAAAGGGCAAACGACCTTTACAATGCGGTCGTTACACCGCCATACATTTACATCGCGGTCATTACAACTCAAGTCGTTACAACGACTTGCGCTGGATGGCGCTATACACTATCAATAGTACGATTTACTATTCCAACACCTTCCCTACTGTTACGTAGGCTGGAGTTTAAATAGTAAATCATACTATTCCCAAGTCCAGCGCCTCTAGCGCAAGTCGTTGTAACTACTTGCGTTGTAATAGCTGCGATGTAAAGTACCGTGGTGTAACGACCGCATTGTAACGTCACATATTCTGCTGAAAGTGCTCTTTTTTCACTATTTATAATGGAACGTTTTCTTAGAAATATCTTTCAGCCTGGTGCGACACCTATAATGTCAAAACTCTGGAACTTATTTAGAGGTTTAAGGCCTGTCCATTGGTCCAGCGGGGCAGTGGAGAGATTTACAGTGCTGATTTTGCGGAAGCATGTCAGCCTTATTTAGAAATCTCCACCAGGCAGGTGATGGTATCTGTGCTTTCAGAGGAGCTGCGAGCATGGAAGCTTCTCTGAAGGCACAGCAGTGTTGATGAGTGGCTGTTTGTAAAAAAAAGGGTAAGTTTCCCCCAGCGTCAAGGGGTATTTTTTTGTTCTATCTCCTAGATAGTGCAGGATGTATTGTTAACTTACAGTAGACTTAGAACCTGTCTATTTTTTTACCATTGATTGGCTTCATTGTCTTTCTCATTTGCTTGCTTTTTATTCATTAGTGTGTGTAGGCTTTTCTTCCTATTCTTGTGTTTCTCCCTCCCCTGGAGCATGGATGCATTGCGGAGTACTTACATTGCTCCATTTTTCAGGTGCTACTTTATTCTTTCTGTTTAGTCACTCCATGTGTGTGTATGTGTTTTCCAGCTGTTTCCCAAGTGTGCTTCTCTCCCATTCTCCGCATGGCTCCATCATGCCTTTGCAAGTTCTCCCTCGTCCCATCTGTAATGCACTTGCCCTATTTGCTTACTCTCCCATCTGCTTCTCTCTTCTCCTAGGTCCACATTGCTCTCTCTCTCACTAGTTTGCTTTTTTCTCCTTCGTTCTCCGCGTTGCTCACCGTCTCGCCCATTTGCTACCCAATTTACTCTATTTAGCTTCCCATTACACACACCCTTTGTGTTGTTTACAGCCGCTGTGTTGATTCACACTCCACTGGATCACTATGTGAATTGTGTCCCTCACCTGATTTGCCCCCAAGTTGATTGTGCCCCCAAATCCCCTTTCCAAAAAAAACAAGTTTCATTTGATTTTTTGTTTCTTTTTAATTGCCGATCCGAGTTGGATCAGCAAATGAAAACGCATCTGTTTCATTTTGTAGACATGCACATGTGTGGGATGTAATCCTACCTACATAATGATGCAATGGACGTTTTTTCATATTTAGACAACAAGCCCAGCATTAAGGATGCTGTACAGCATGGGTAAAATGTATTGGTAACACCAATAGGTTTCAAAGACGAGACCTATTGGCTTTGCAAATACTTGTTTTTCTTTCCTGTTTGGAATTTCATGGAGGCCCGACCATAGAAAAGAACATTTGAACATCCCTATTAAATATGCAGGTTGTCTGAGGTACCTAGACCAATAGGCTGATGTCATAAGGCAGTCGTTCTAAGGTTTCCACTGACCGGTCCAGTGGCGTGAGTTAACCTGGAGTTTGGCATACAGATCACCAACAAATAAACCCTTCTGTCTTATTCACACTGACTGAAGCTGTGAGGTTTGCCAAAACAAAGTGTACATGATTGCCGATTTTCTCCAATGTATACAGAGAGAGCACACATGGTATATTAATTTATTTTTTAAAAGTTTCTATTGAGGCTTCAACATAAGCACAATGATACACACAGTTCAGCAATGGCATCAATCTGTTACAGAGGATTTAAGGCACATTCCTTGGTTCATTAACAACTTGGCAGAATTGTGATTGTCTCTGAGACATGCAGCAGAAAGAAACAAATCACACATGGGAGAGGTAGTAGTTCTAGAGAGGCAAGTAGCAACAGAACAGTAATCATACATGTGGAGTTCACTGTGTCCCCCATCTAGGCATCAGTCGCCCACGCAGGTGTGCACTCCGGGCTATTTACAGGGACATAGTGATCCGAGGTGTTGTCTGCTAGGCTATGTAGGTAAGTGACCAGAGGTCCCCATATATCATGTGGCCTACTAGCCTTGGCATAAGATTCCAAACTTCTCTTAGTTGTTTCTGACAATATGCCGCATCGGCAAGCCAAAGTTTGAGCCTCGGTGCCAGTCTTCGGACCCAGTGTATTGCCACTCTATGTTTTGCCAGGACTAGCAACATTGCCACAAGGCATCTGTGGGCATCGGGCACCTCCTTGACATAGCTAAGTAGGCAGAGAAGGGGATTAGGTGTAATGGTAGTCGATGCAATAGCACCAATGGACACGCACACTTCAAGCCAGTAGGCTGCCATTTTGGGGCAGGACCAAGCTAAGTGTATAAAAGAGGCGTCAGGCGACGTGCAGCACAAGCAGCGTGCGTCCGTTGTAAGGCCCATCTTGCGCAGCGCAGTTGGAGTGCGGTATAGCCTATGGAGGAACTTGAGGTTTATCTGTCCAAGTCTGTATTTAGGGGAAAGTTTTTCTGTTTGAGTGCAACAATATTGCCATTGCTCGGGTATAGGGCTGTAGAGCAGGTCCACTCACCAGACGCTACGTGCCAGCTCGGCACTAGTAGATGTAGCTTCTGGTGTGTAGTGGCCGTGTGGATATATTCTAATGCAGCGTTAGTGGGAGGTGGTGCTGGGAATGAAATATTAGACCTTTTGCATTTCGCTCACATCTGGTAATATAGTAGGCTGTCCAATAGTGTGGGTGTCAATGTGGCGGTGCGTTCAGGGGGAGGAAAAAAAGGGCCATCTGTGTATAGGTCTGCATTGAACATTGAGGGTAAAGTCTGGATAGAAAGCAAGCGTATTACCCTGATGCCGTTCCTCCTTCATCTCTAAAGTCTTTCTGAAGTATAGCATCCCGGTCATGATATTTTAGGATGCCGTCAATTATTGTTCTCGCCGCGGCCCCAAGGAGAGGCCGGGGTCCCAGCAAACTGTGAGCTCATTCCACGATGAAGCACTCCGATAATGTCGGAACCGATGAGCTCATGCAGTAAAGTCTCCAAGTAGTCTTCCAATCTTCCCCTAGCCGTGGTCTCCAGAATGCCCATAATGTGGAGGTTCTTCCTCCGGGATCTCGTCTCGAGGTCTTTGTTTTTTGCTCATATGAGGTCTAGTTTTTATCCATTTTAAGCAATGTTTTTTGTGCTTCGGCTATGGAATCGTCAGCGTTGGATACTCGGGGCTCCACTTGTGTAATGTGGTTATCGTGGGCATCAACGCGTTGTTTTACCTGGTCCAGACATATTGCCAAGTGGTCGATTTTGGAGACAATGGTCTTTAGGCTATCTTTGACATCGAGGAGTTTCAATTTGATATCATCGTCCTGTGTAGTAGGGCCTCCGTCTGTGTGGTCTGATTGTCCACATGCTGAAATGCGTCAGCACCACTTCAAGTGCGCCTGCCCTCAAAATTCTATTTGGGTTGTTTTTGTTCTGTTTTTCCCATGGTGAGCAGCGGGCGGGTGTAGGAATAAAAACGGGTGAAGTGCACAGCCCAGAGTTCAGACACAGGGTGCTGGGGGGGTCCAGACAGCAGCAAGGAGCGCTCAACCTCCAACCCTCCAAATAGCCTAGAAGCCTCCCAAAAGCAGCAGGTGAGGGCACAAGAAGACCAGTGCCGCACCCCCAGGCTGCAAGAATAGTCTTTCAGGGAATGTACTGGTAGGAGAGGGTACCCCAACACCGCTCCTCCACAATTGTGGTGCCCCCTATGCTCAAGCTCCCATGTGACCGGGGGGCGGGGTGTCAAGGAATCAGATAGATTGTGGTTCCCCAGTAGTCTTGTGCATCACCAGCCACAGGATAAGAACAGCCGCCCACTCACTCAGACAGAATCGACAGTAATGGCCAGCGGGCCGCAACACACCCAACGACAGGGCCAGCAGGTCTCAAGGTGCATGTTAAGGGGGGGCGAAGTAGTAGCCAGATAGGATGGTGCACCAGGTATGAAAGGAGACTCACCAATGCAGGTTCATGGAGGGAGTCCAGGCGCTCGGCAGCATGGCGCTGGTCAGCGAGTGCGCTCCCCGCCTAGCAGGGCGGCCTAGTTCAGGAGCACATCATGGCAAGCAGCACAGCCCACGGTCCCTGGCAGCGGGTCCCCCGGGCACATATATCCTGCAGCGGCTCCAGCCGGCAACGTTGTCTAGAAAAATATTTTTTTAGCAAAATTATTGGGATCCTGCCTTGCCTAAATATTTCAATAAGCTGCTCAGTCGGTAGTGCCATTTTTTTGTGTTTTTCAAGAAAGTATGTTACCTCCATTTCTATGCAAGTCTATAATGTAAAAACTGCTACTTTCTGCATTCATTTTGGAATCCTGAAATAATGGCAATATTTTAGATAATTAAATAAAACATGAAAACCACAAATTTTTGGGGAATTAAATGATTAAATCCGACACTTTTCACATTTTTCCCACTTGTTAGTGATTCTAAAGGTTCTCATAGTTTTGAATTTCCCTGAAGGGCACCAAAAATAGGCAATATATAGCAAAAGGTTTTTTTTTTATTTGGTAAGAAGTGCTGCACACGATAGTGCTTTCTTTTCGTTCCTCAAACTGGCATCTATAAATGTTTTTTAATGTTAGAATCACCCTTCTCCAGCCTTCATTACCAGGAAAAGTTGTAAAAAAATATAAGTTGACCACAGATTTTGCATTTTTCTAAGTGGTAGTCGATAGTCCTGTTTCTTTCTAGTTTCTACCTACTTGCAGTGTGTGGTAGAAATAGATGTGTATGGTTGAAACTGGAAAACTATAGATATTTGAAAATTAGATGAATTTAGAATTTAAAAACACATATCTACTTGCTGCATTATCATCTTCAGGAACAAGTCATCGACA
Organism: Triturus cristatus; assembly: GCF_964204655.1. NCBI lineage: Eukaryota > Metazoa > Chordata > Amphibia > Caudata > Salamandridae > Triturus > Triturus cristatus. The sequence continues at coordinate 668,270,112 of NC_140587.1, forward strand.
AAAAATTTGAAGTATTAACTGAGCACAAAATCGGTAGTAATGTCTGTACATCCAGCATCTCCAATGAAAGGATGAATTTGCGTCTATAATTTATTAGGCATCTGCAAAGTGATCACTTTTCCTATACCCTATATGGTACCTGCCTGCAGTCCAGATCAGGCTTACCTGTCACTGCCTCTTCACAGCACAGATTGTGATTATGAAGGAACATCACAAATGTCTTGTTCTGCTGCATGGACATGTACTTCAGAATAGCTGGAAGTGGAGTCATCAAAGGATGGAACTCCCCCAACTGAAAAATCACTTCTAGATACTGAACCATAACCTCCTCCCTCAGTCTCAGCATCAGAGTCGGTCTAAGAGCTCTCTTCCATTTGACTTAAGCACTTTGCAGCAGTCCAGCAATCTAACAATGACCCATGTCTGGTTCTTGTCTAGAAAATCTTTCCTCAATTCCTTTGTAAAGTTACAATGTAGAGGTACTCACTGAAATCTTAATGCACTGAGAATGCTGTCTGTGAGTCAAAATCCCCTGTTGAGTAATGATAGCTTTTGTATTTGTTCTTTGAACTTTTTCAGAGACATGGTCAAAAGATGGGGGCGCTTACAGCACCGAAAGTAAGAGTTTGGTGGCAGACAGCACTGAATACACATTTGTGATGATGTTGCATGAGCGAACACCTTGAATCTTATATGTGCTGTGCACAATAGATATATGGGCACGTGGTGTACTATGGACAGGCATGATTGCAAACATATTTTGGCTTTCACTGAAGCAACATAGAAACATCTGTGATATTTCAAGATCTTGCAAGAGTTGGGTATGAAGAAAATATTCCATCCAGTTTAACAAACCTTGGCCCTCATTTATGAGGCCCCTTGCGCTGCCAGAATATCACTTTTTGTGACGTTCTATGGCGCAGGAGCCTGCTCCATATTTAAGAGGCAGCACTAAGGCACTTTTTGTCGCTTACTGCTGCCTCGTAAATACCGCTCCCTTTAACACAGTTTTTTGCGTCAAAGGAGCGTGCAATGGGTGTTGCTTGGGGCGTTCCCAGCAACATCAATGGCTTTTTGACACTCACCCAGAATTACAAAAAAATCGTAACTCTGAGGCAGCGCCAAAAACTTACATCTCCCCAGAGGAGGTGGAAGGAAGGCACAACGAGGAGAAATATCTTTATTTCTCCTTGTTTTTCCTTTTTCTGTGTGTGCTGCATTTTGCAGCACACTTCGAAAGAGGAAAAAGTCTCTTGTGATTGTTTTCGTGCAGGAAAGTTTCCCTTCCTGCACAGTAATAATTATGCCTGCATTGCAAGCAGCCTTGCACCATGGTGAAAAGGTGCCTGAGTTGCGCACAGCAGCCCATTGTACGCTGGTGCATGCGTGTCTTTCTCTTTTGCCTTAAGGCAGTGCAGCAGGAAGGCCTGCGGTGCTGCCCTATGGCAAAACCTCATAAATTAGGACCCTTATTTCTTATCCAGGTTACTGAAGGAGCAGCAAATGTCTGAGACTGTGAAAATCCGCAAAGACTTACTAGTTTATTTCTGCTTTAGAACTTCATCATGGCTTCAACAAAAGTCTTTTGATTTGTTGATGATGGACAAGAAACATAAGAATAAGAACGTGAATTCTACAGCTAGATGCTTACATGCTGCTATACGTTAATAGTTACATAAATAACACTAGGAAAGTCATAATGTCTCACAGCCCTTCACCCAGCATCATTCACAAAGAAAAGAAAAGGTTAAAAACTGGGTTCTGACGTGGCATAAGCATTTTTAAAAAGACATGGTTAAGAGCATTGATAAATGATGAGTGTTTAATCAAGATCCATTAACCTTGGAAAACAATGAGTGTGGAAACTATAGACCCCTGGAAAGCTTTGCTGTGAAGTAACAGGTGGCGGGAGGAAATCAATAGAAAACTAATTATTGAATTTCCCTATTGGAAAGGTAGACATGCACATACTATTCCGGAGGTGATGGGGAATTTGGGAATATCAACCAAGCAATCAATCAAAAACCTTTATTCGGTCTTAAGAACAATAGACCATAAAAGTACATAGAAACGTTGCTCATAACTAAGAACACACATAGAAGTTTAAAATAATTGTATAATAAGTAACATTTATAAGTACTAAAAAAGACTGTTAAGGTACGAGACAAACACGTCAGCTAATATATCAGATATCCAAGGGAGCTGAGCAGCATGACCCTAAAATTACGAAGGAATAATGCACACAGCTATAAATACACAAGCACAATTAAAATAAGCAAAAGTTAAAAAGTGTTTGGCTAGGTGCACAGGGGGCATTCTGGATTCCAATGTGTTATATCAGAAAATACATCAGACATTGGAAATTTAAAAAGAGAACATTAGATGTGAAAACAGAATTAGTTTACAGTACACTATTACAGAATAAGGGATAAAAGCTGCAATTAAAGCACCAAAAGGGGAGGATAGAAAAGAGGGCAAAAAACCTCTGATAGGGTCCGCCCTGCCTCCTACTAACCCCGTTAAACAAACCCTACGCATCTGCCGGGTTCAGTGCACTGTGCCGCACTGCACATAATGTTCTGTCCGACTAGCCCAACATAGTGTGTCTAGTCCTAATTGCTGCTTTCAGGAAGGCACAGACAGAAAAAACAATTTCAGGCGAGCGCAAGGATTGTAGGTGAAGGAGAGCGGTACTGCAGGGACGCAAGCCTAGTGTCTTTAATAGGGGAATCAGAAAGTGCTGTCATACTAAACTGTGCGAATTGCAGAGAAACATAAAGTGAAACTAAGATTGGCCCGTGTTATAATCGCAGGAACAACAGGAGACCGTATTCCCTACTGGATCTAAAAAATATTTTTAAAACAGAGATCAGTAGATTGTCCCAGCTCTGAAGCGTAAAAGTAAGGACTGCTCCCATTTGGTCAACTACAGGGCCAAATACAGCGGGGAGTTGTCAGTATGAAAGAGACTGTAATATTGCAGCTCCAAGGGTTGAGATAGCTCAGATTGCAACATAATATTTGCTCTGTGAGCCCTAAATAGTGATTTCACCTCGGACTTGGCGTTATTGGAGGTGCGGCTGGGTTCAGAGTACCACCAGGGTATGCCGAGGGAGTTGAAAGTGTCTCGTCAATACCTCAACTTCACGCAGTCGGATATAATGTCCTTACAGAATTTGCAGTAACAGACTACAGAAGGTAGCCCATAAACCCTATAGAGACCAGGGAAAACATGTGTAACATAGAACAGTGTCTCTAAGGGTGTTATCAGGCAGATAATAATTTGCAAAGACAACGATAATTTGTTGGATATATTTCTTCATATATTTAACCCCTTGTATGCTCATGACGGCTCCCGGCCGTCATGCTTCACGGTGGGCGTGTGCGCACGACGGCCGGGAGCTGTCGTAATCCCGCGCACCGTTTATTTCTCCCGCACAGCGCGGGAAATAAACCCGCACCCAAGGGGTTAAGGAACATGAAAAGCACTGAATTACATTCAATGAAATGTGACCTGTGTTATACTGAGCTCAAGTGCTCGTGAAACCGTGAACTGCACAAGTGACACATGAAAAAGTATGTACATCGGAAAAGGGGACGCTAAACAGAATAATTTATATACAAGTGGTGTGCGTATAATTACCCATACAATGAATGCAAGTAAATACAAAGTGTTTTAAACGGGCATTCTTGAAAAAAGGCGCCATATATTTCACTGTAAAAGTCAAGGGCGTTTCAGCCTGTAGCAATGTTAGGCCATCATCAGGACCAGGTTACAAATAGTTACAAAACAGTGCTGTGGGGTAAAATAAAAACACTCAATAGTGGACCAAGATAAAAAGGAAAAAGGGAAAGGCCGTGATGGCACTGGAGTGAGCCCAAGATAGAAAATAATGACAGTTAGAACGTGGCAGATATATCCAGGCGCTAGTAGGAAATTACCACCTGTCTCTGCTCAGAGAGATGAGGTGGGGCAGGCAGTAGGGGAGCATGGGATAAGGGTTGGTGGAGGCACTTACTGGCAATAGAGATGAGAGGCGAGAGCTGAGTGGTCTCAGGCAGAAGGCTGTAGAGATCCAACTGTAAGGCAAGAGACGGAATAAGGGATAATTGCAGCGTGGAGAGTTAAAAAAGGACCTGAGTGTTGCAAGGGAAAGAGCCACTTACTGGTTGTGATTCGGACAAGAACCCCTCAGGAAGGTGAGTCCAGATGGGGAGAGGCAGTAGTAAAGGCAGCCAGTTGCAGGTGTAGGGGCATATGCCTGTGAAGGGAAGTAAGAGTTTGGCGGCTGGGTTCAACCAGATGCTAACCCATAATAAAAGCGCCACCATATGAATCATATCCTCAATAAAACCCTTGTTTAGCTCGAAGTGCATGATGAGAGTGGAGGTGGATAGAGGTGCACTTAAAATCTTTCAGAAAAAGCAGTTTTCCTCTGCCTGAACAGAGCCACACTTGCTTAAACCCCAAACACCCGCTCCGTAAGTGGCCACACTGATAGATTGGGAGTTAAACACCTTCAAAGGTGGAGACAGTGTACCCCTAATTTGCGGACCAATAAAATTGCTTACTGTACTCGCAGTTTTACTTAACTTAGTACAATCTTGAGTACAATGGGGATTCCATAACCCTGAGGAACTAAAATGTAATCCCATGTAAACCAAATTCTCGACGGACGTCAGAGCATGCCTGTTAATACTGATTGTATTTAGGCTTAGTTTGCCTGGGCCGCAGGACATGATGTGCGACTTAGAATAATTTGTATTAAGGTTCAGCTTATGCATAAAGTAAACAAAACAATCCACCTGATGTCTCAGGACTTTTGGGGTAAGGGCTAACAGTATTGGATCACCCATGTATAGCAGAGCGGGAACTGGGGAGCGCGCAATTCTAGGTATGTCTATGTGGGAAGAGGCTAGGTGTGCTGTTAAACCATTAATATATACAATAAATAAAAGAGGCGCCAATATACAACCCTGTCTCTTCCCACTCTTTAAGCTAAATTCAGAATAATGCTCCCCAAGTGGAGTTAAAAGGATCAGCGCAGTGAGGATAATTGTCCAAATGAAACAACGGCGGACCTCCAATGCCGCACCTCACACCCATTCCAATAAGTCAGTTCGCCGTGCGATCAATCCCAACGCCAGCCGTTGATTAGCGTCACTGTGTTCCAGATCAGAAAATACTTTTTGTGCACCCCAACTCAATCAAAATTATCAGCACGGTGAAGTCCAAGTGCAGACAATATAAAACGTCCATCAGCGGGAGATCCACGCCATGATCTAGCAACATTAACCAAAGTTTGGTTCTGTTCACTGAATCAAAGGCAGTGGATACGTTCATAAAAGCTACAAATTTGGGGGAGCACTTAGCATTAGTATATTTGGAGATTGTCAAAGCCAGATTCAGACATTGTTTATTCGTACCTCGTTTAGGTCGAAACCCAAATTGAAAACGGCAGATTATATCCTTATCAGCTGCCCATTCGACCAAGCGGTGGTAGATGACTCTACCAATGATTTTAATCATGCTATCAATGAGCGGAATTGGTCGGTAACACTTGGGCGATGAGCGATCACCCTTTTTAGGTCTCGCCTAGCGTTGCAGCGCGAATGCGTTGCCATCGCTTTGCGAGGCATGCAGTATATACTGTAGTGTGGAAGCTTCGTGGAAGCTCCACCCACTCTCTGCCCATTGGCTTTTGTCTTAAATGCTGCCTTCCGATTGGTTTGAGGCTTGTTAGTCCCTCCTCATTCATCATTTGTATCCTTCCACGGCTATTGGCCCCTTTACTCCTAACACTATTTTCTTCCCTGTCTCCCCACCCCATCGCCCCCTCCCTCAGTCTGTGACTTTTCAACCTCCCCTGCCCCTCCCCCCCACTCTCATTCATGTTTTCTCACCTGCCGGCACATCCGTTTTCATCTTTATTATTGCCACCTTGAAATATGCGCGTTCAAGATGCGTGCTGTACAAAACTTCTCTTGTTTAATGAACTAGATTTGAATCTTACTCTAAATATAATGAGACTCTAGGAAACATTCGAGGTATGCATGGCAACTGACGCCTCTTAGTTCACAAATGGCATTGTTGTCAGGCAGGAGGAGCGGCAGTGTTTTAACTCATGCTTAAAACAAGCACTTTTAATAACTTCCTCTCAATTCAGTGCTATAATCTTGTGTACTGAGGTGACGCGCTAAAGAAATGCACTTGTTTGAATTCTGAAGAGACATTATCGCACATTTACATCATGTTTACTGTATGATTAACATGCCGATCATTTTCACGTCTCGCCCACTGGCTCGTATACGCTTGGCTCTTCTCCGGCTGGCTCTACCTGCTAATTAATATATTGGCTTGCGCACCTCTAACAAAGAGAGATGAATGGATACATGACAGTGAGCCCGGTAGATGGTAGAAAAATAGACTGGTGCAGACAAACAGACAAAGTAAGTCTCCATTGCCTCACGTCAGAATCATCACTTTCAATAGCCTGGAAATCTGCCGGCAACTCCCGCATGCCCCAACCTCATCCCCCTCACCTATTCTTAGCAGAAGCGGCAGATTCTGAGCTGTGCCCTGCTGGTGCAGAGGAGCACGGCAGAGTCTGTAGAAGCGCTAGGATCCCTAGCCTCTCCGGGCGGGCACCTAAGCCTTCCGGGCGCCTTCACACTCAGGATAAATGAATAAATTTCGTTCTGTGCTTTAGTCGCCCCTCTGTGAGCACTGTCTGGTAGATGAACCTCTGTGTTAATAAACACATTCAAAGAGGTGGTTGGGTACAAACAAACAACAGCCACAATACCGTACGTTTTGAAATAACTGCTCATCGAGTACCTCATTGGTGGATCATTTCATGGCACTACCAAAACTACATTTGGACACATTTGCTCAACTGTAAAAGACTCCCTTCTATGGGTCATTTAACAACTCAGTGCTTTGGGGTTAGGTAACCTACTTTGGATGCTGTGTAAAAGAGTAAATACAAAAATTAATACAATGAAACTAAGCAACCAGTACTGTCTAAAACACTGTGAAAACTGACACGCATTCTGGCATTTTGTTTAGTTAATGTCGATTTCCTAATAGATGCGAGTACAGTACTCTTAATATTTTAATATCATAATGAAATCTGCACTCTTTTAACTAATAGCACTGGGCGACCTTTGACAACTAGGCAATGAATACATTTTCATGTACCCCCAAAGCCCCCCTGCCCCCGCCCCGTTGGCAAACTTCATTGCCTCCCATTGTTTTGGCGATAACCAAGACGCAGGATAGTGAGTCAAATAGTCCAGAAAATGAAAGAGAAGCCGGGATTCAGATTCACATGCTCCGATCCCGATCCCGTTGTTTAGTCTGTAAGCACTACTTTTATTAATGAGTTTCGCATTATTAAAGCACCACAGTGTGCATGTGTGGCGACACTTCACCCATGAGGTACGTAAGTAATTGTTGACACAATCCACACTGCGTCTTTTTCAATATATTTATTACGAAGCGCAGGACCTTTCCAAGGGATTTTGCACACTACACACATTCACTCCAAAAATAAAACGTGTAGGTAAAAAATAAATTGCCATTTACAACGTCAATAGCTCTAACTCACAAATGCGAGGCCTATTTGCATTGCAAATGCTTGTTTAATATGGGGACTATAGTTGCAGTAGACCATGAGGGAGGGATAGAAATAGATAGGGAAGTGTTAAAAGTATTCCTAATGAGAGGCCCCCCCAATTCGGGCATGGCTTTGACCATGTCCATCGGTACCCCGTCTGGGCCTGGGCTTTACCTCCCTTACTGTACTGGATGGCCAACTCAACTTCCTCCAAAGTTAGCAGAAGTTTAGGCGAATTTTGCAATATGGTGTGAAGAACGGCAGGCAGGATTGGCTCGTCCTCAGTGTGGTAAATAGAGGCAAAGTGGGTAACCCTGTCTGCACCAGTCATAATATTTTGGAGGGGGGAATTAATGCGGGAATTCCTGGACGGTATTCATTTTTTGTGTCCCAAAAGGATTTACTATCCTTTCGCTGGGAGTCTGTGGCATGTTAAGTAGAGAGAGGCTCCTCCCTCTCTCTGCCTCACGAGTGAAGGAGGCTAGGGGACCGAGTCCCACCGAAGCTGGCTGGTGAGTGGAGAGAGTGTTGGTGCAGGCTGTAACAGGTGGGATCCCATTTGGTGTGTCCCGTGCTGCGAAAGTCTGTGGCAGGTTAAGTAGAGAGAGGCTCCTCCCTCTCTCTGCCTCGCGAGTGAAGGAGGCTGGGGTCTTGAGTCCCACCCCAGATGGCCAGGGAGTAGAGAGAGTGTTGGTGCGGCTGTAACAGGGAAGAGCCCGTTCGGTGTGTCCTGCGCCGTGGGAGTCTGTGGCAGGTTAACTAGAGAGATAGTCTCCTCCCTCTCGCCGCTTTGTGAGTGAAGGAGGCTGGGGAACCGAGTCCCACACCAGCTGGCCGCTGATTAGAGATAGTGTTGGCGTGAGCTGTTACAGGTGAGAGCCCATTTGGCGGGATTATCAAAGTCAAAGAAAGCTTTATTGTTCAATTAGTCAAAATTATTGCCATATATATCGAATGCAATAAATAAATAAATACATGAATACAATAAAATGACTCCCTTGTTGGATATGGGAAGGGAGATGTTCTATGTCTGAGTCTGTGGCTAAAAAGTTAGAGTCCTTTTTTGTGAAAGTGTGCAAAGCGCAGCTTAACAAACTTATAAAATGAATTACCATTATTTCAACTGAGGCCATAGGAAGAGTGCTTCTACAAAAGAAAAACTTGTGCAGGGATTGTTTGCGATAGTGGTTGGAATGTTTGCCTTGATATAGATGTTGTAAGTGCAGATATGGACATGGTTTATGACTCCCCAGTGGGAAAAGGGCTTTGTGCAAGAGGACTTGTGCAACAAGTTAGTTCAGCATGGCAAGTAAACTGAGGTAGCTTTAGTCCGGTACTATGTTTGGTATGACTAGGTGGGTATTTCACCACAATCCCCATGGGGGGCAAGTGTTCAAGGCTGAATAAACTGTTCAAGCTGATAGGGGGCATTGTTTAGGTCCTGGTAAACTTCCTGGAGATATTTAACTCTTCCGGAAATTACTCTAGGGTCTCAGGAGTGTAGGCATGGTATTATAGCTTGTCTACAGAAATGCACCCCAGTTTGGTTTCAGATAGGTTGAAGCCCACTACCTCACAGATTTGAGGAGAACCCGCAGAGGCAGATGGTGTGGATTGCGTCCTTTGGTTGACCACACTGCTTGCATGGAGACTCTCCATCTGCCCTTAACCCTGGTGCGGCATGTGCGTTAGTAGGTAGGATGCCTAGGCGTTGTTTAAAAGGATTTCCCTTGGTCCCGTTACTGAAAGCATTGCCCAGGTATTGCTGTGGAGGTGTAACTATTTAACACCATCCACACATGGGCAAATATCTTGAGAGATGCCCTTTTCTCCAGAGATTAAAATAGTTTGGATGTTTTGTTCTAAAGGCTAGGCGTTGTATACCATAATTCTGTTGATTGACTTTTTAAGATAATCTCTGGCTGCTGAATGGGGTTTGTTTATTTCCAGCCAAACAATGTGGTTTATGGTGTTCCTTTAGGCCAACTGAAGCCTATAGCACATGATGGTAAATGCAGCGCATCTTGCTATTGACCGTTTGGCTGTAGCACATTCTAGTCTGATTTGGGTGGGTGAGGTGTATCTAGGTAGATAGAACATTTTCCTGTAAATTCTCGTGACTGAATTGTCCAGAGTTTTTGAGGCCCTGTCCTAAAGAGCTTCGCTTCCATACGCCAGGGTTGGGACTTCCTTGTCCCTTGCAATTTCTAAAATGGGGCTGTACAACAGACCGTTCAGGTTCCTAATTAGTGCCCTAAGACCTACTGCCAAGCAAACACTTTCCTCTGTATTTCCTCCATGTGGGGCTTAAAGTTTGGTTTAGGGTCAAATGTACAGCTAAGGTTTTATTTATATTAGTTGACTGTATCAACCTTGGTGGAATCAAGAAATCAGATGATGTTGCTGCTTGTTCTTTTAGAGCAGTTCATGATTTTTGTTTTTGGATGTTGATTGTCTAGCATTTTTATTATTGAATATTCATGGGTGGTTTTCAGAAGGCATTGCATCCCAACCTTAATCTCGCACATCAGCACCAAGTTGCCAGCATAGAGGAGATTTGAAAGGGGAATAAAGGGAAGCTTCGGGCATGGGAGTTAACCATAACCAGGGATGCTGAAAGGTCTGCAAGAAATAGGTTAAAAAGCATGGGGGCTAGTGAACAACCCTGCTTAAGCTCACAGGATATTGGAATGGCCTTGGAAAGGTTAGCCCAACTGCCCAGCTTTACTCTGACCCAAGAGTTCGTATGTAGATTTTCTTAGGAGCGCTGGTGGTGCAGACCAGCTTTTTTAATTTGCCTCAAAGCATGTTCCAGTGAACACCGTTTTGTAGTCAATGTAGCATAGGCAGACTGGAAATGTGTCTGCTTTTATGAGTCAGGCAGGAGGGTCAGTGCCATGATGTTTTTGTGAGCCCCTTCTGGTTGAACAGGATGACTGAGTTTGCGTTGGATCAGTCAAGCAGCTGTTCCAGTAGGATGCCAGCGTAATACTTCACCTCATTGTCAATGAGGGCTATCAGTCTATAGTTTTCAGCTTTTAACTTGTTGCCTCCCTTGAAGATGGGTGCTATGATGGACACTTTCCAGGATGCTGGAATTGTAGCTTCCAATAGGGCATTATTGAATAGAGTGCCTTTGTCTCCCCCCAATTTATTGGATCGGTCTTGTAAATGGCCTGGGGGATTCCATTTGGGCTAGGAGCACCAGTGATTCTGTCTTTAGTTATTGGGCATTGCACTGTAGCTTCATCTATATTTGCACCTCGTCTGTGCCACTGGGTGATGAATATAATGGACGGTGCTCATCAACTGAGGCCACCCCTGGTGTGTCTGCGATGTAAATTTTAGGGCATTGGCAGATCGCCAGTATACTTGAGGGTTATGATGCTTGCTAGTCCAGAGGTGCTAGGTCCAGAAGGATTCACTAATTTCCCTTTTTGCTCTTGAACACCTATTTTAACTCCTTTTTCTTATGCCTTAAGGCGGCTCTGAGAGTTTTACTGTGATGGAGCCGTCGTATTGCTTGCACAGCTTTGTTGACTTCCTTCTTCAGAATTGTAATTTATCTGTTTGTACACTAGTTTCAACCTTGTGCAGGACAGCTTGTTGATGGTGGGGCTGTATAAGGTTTTACTTTTGAGGGGTGCTGTTGCGAGAAAGAGTCTATGAATATTTCACAGTTAATTTTTGGGGAGTTCCAGTTGCTCTGAGCCAACTTTAAATGATTTTCTGCTTCCTGTTCTGGGAATTCTATGGCGGTTGAGGTCCATTTTATCCTCTTTAGGTTGGCCGGGTAGTTCCAGATCCTGGGGCAGATGGTTGCTCTTCGTTCTTTCACCCATTTTGAATGAGCAAACTTGATGTAACAGAGACAGGGATCCTAATGTGGAGTCAATCAGAAAGTTGCCATTGGTGGAGTGAAAGGACATGGCAGGTGGAATATCGCCTTGGTAGCGGCCATTAAGGGACCTGAGATCCAGGTGTTCCAGTTTGCCACGCAGGTTAAGGCCCTTTTGGTCCCTCCTCTCTAACTCTGTGCTTACCTGTATTGGGATGTCTCATTGACACTCTTGTGCCACTACGACAATTTCAACGAACCAACGAACGCTTTCTCCCTCACTGCCACTACCTCCACCATCCCGACCATCACCACTTGGTCCGCCTCCTCCGTCGACCTCATCACCGCCACCATGAAGAAAACTCACTCCGGAGCCCCCAGGGACCCCTGCCCCCCGCACATCTTCCACAGAGCCTCCGATTCCATCACTCCAGAACTAACCCGTGCCATCAACTCCTCCCTGGCCTCGGGCACCTGCCCCCTGGAATGGAAACACGCAGAAGTAAAGCCCCTCCTGAAAAAGCCTTCGGCCGATCATACGGATTTAAAGAACTACCGGCCCATCTCCCTCCTTCCCTTTGCCGCCAAAGTCTCGGAAAGAATCAACACCCAGCTGACCATGTTCATCGAAGAAAACTGCATCCTGGACCCATCCCAATCCGGCTTCGGGAGCAACCACAGCACCGAGACAGCCCTGATCGCCGCCACGGACGACATACGCATGCTACTAGACCAGGGCCACACCGCAGCCCTCATCCTCCTGGACCTCTCCGCAGCTTTCAACACCGTTTCTCACCGCACCCTAACCACCAGACTCCACTCCGCCGGGATCCAGGGAAACGCCCTCAACTGGATCCGCTCCTTCCTCTCCAGAAGAACTCAGAGAGTCAGACTTCCCCCTTTTCTCTCCAAGCCGACAGACATCATCTGCGGAGTTCCCCAAGGGTCCTCGCTGAGCCCCACCTCTTCAACATCTACATGGCACCCCTAACCAACATCGTCAGGAAACGCGGACTTAACATCATACCCTACACCCAACTCATCCTCTCCCTCACCAGGAACTCAGAAGATACTAGACTCAGTTTTCAGGAAGGAATGAAGGATGTCGCATCGTGGATTAAGGACAGCTGCCTCAAACTCAACACTGACAAGACCGAAGTACTCATCTTCGGCACCCGCCCCTCCGCCTGGAGCAACGCATGGTGGCCACCAGCCCTCGGCCCCCTCCACCCCTACGGACCATGCAAGAAACCTCGGCATAATCCTGGACTCCTCCCTCTCCATGAACCCTCAAATCAACGCCATCTCCTCCACCAGCTTCAATTGCCTCCGGATCCTTCGTAAGACCTTCAAATGGATCCCCCCAACTGCAGAAAGACGGTCACCCAAGCCCTCATCACAAGCAGGCTCGACTATGGAAACACGCTCTACGCAGGAATAAACAAATCCCTACTACACAAACTCCAAACCATCCAGAACACAGCCGCAAGGCTCATCTTAGAGACGCCACGCCACAAACACATGACCCCCCCTACGTAGACTCCACTGGCTCCCCGTCGAGAAGAGAATCACCTACAAACTACTCACACACGCCTACAAAGCACTCAACAACATCGGGCCGAAGTACCTCAGTGACAGATTGAGTTTCCACTCACCCGTGAGGAACCTCCGCTCAGCTGACCTCGCCCTGGCAGAAGTCCCCCGCATCCGCCGAAGCAGAACCAGAGGCAGGGCGTTTTCCTACACCGCAGCCTCGGCCTGGAACTCACTCCCATTGGAAATACAATGCACACCAACTCTGCTAGCTTTCAGAAGATCAATCAAGACCTGGCTGTTTCAACTGACCTGAGCTGCCCTACCCCCACCCCCCCTCAGCACCTTGAGACCCTCACGGGTGAGTAGTGCGCTTTACCAACCCCTGATTGATTGATTGATTGACTGTGATTTTGCTCTTTGGTGATGGACCAAGAAGATACGTAATGAAGTCACCTGTAACTATGATCAAAAGGACTGTGGGTGGGACACCACTACTTTGAGAAGGCTGTCACACAAAATTCTTCAGGGTCTCTACTTAATCTTTGCAGGTAGGTAGTGCGTAGGGGTTTACTAAAATCACTGTGATGGCTGTGCTGGATGTGTACCCCTCTTGCATTGTTATATGCTGTATTTGGATATGTCTGAGGGTATTTTTATGGTTTAGGGTGGGTAGGGTGTTTGGGGGGCAAGTGGGGTTTAGGGAGGTTGTGTGTATTTCAGTGGCAAGGGTATTTGTAGGGTGTAGGGTGGGTGAGGGTATTTCGGTGGTAAGGGTATTTTTAAGGTTTAGGATGGTGAGGGTATTTGGGTGTTAAGGGTATTTTTAGGGTTTAGAGTGGGTGAGGGTATTTGGGTGGCAAGGGTATTTTTGGGTTTAGGGTAGGTGAGGGTATTTGTGTAGCAAGGGTATTTGGGTGGCAAGGGTATTTTTAGGGTTTTGGGTGTGTAAGGGTATTTGGGTGGTAAGGATATTTTTAGCTACCCATGCCTCAAACATGGTCCCCCCTGTGTGAATGCACATAGGTTCCTGCACAGCATGGACTTTCAAGTCCATGCTGTGCAGGAACCCTGTGAGGCGTTACCATTGCGGTACCTTTTTAAAAGGCACCACAGCCTTTGAAAAGGCACCGCAGGGGGATCCACCATGCCACTCATTTGCCAGACCACTGAAAAGTGGTAATCTTGGTGGCGGTGGGCATCGGCGACCTTCAGCAGAGCTCTGCTGAAAGGTTATCATCTGGTCCTAAATCATTATATTTTTTACAATAATTTTTGCAGTTTTATATATTGCAAACTAAATCCAAAGGTATTGGAGCACTTTTAATGAGCACCAGTTGCATTAAACAATATCACATGTATTTTTTTAATTTTAGGCACAGTGAGATTAAGGGGCTTATTACGATGTCGGTTGAAGTTGCCTCTGACTGACACCGTCTTGGTCTCCCGTTGGTGGTTTCGACTGTCTGATTACGATGTGACCAAACACTCTTCGGTCGCAAATTCACTTTTCTCTATGGGAGCTTGTGGTGCGGCTGTAAAACAGCCATAATACAGGCTCCTATAGACAAATGCTGCCTGCCACACAGTGCAAGGTTTTCAGGGGGATACCCTAGGTAATCCCTCAACCATGAACCATAGACTGCGGAGGCTAGGGGCCCCATAAGTCGCTTTACGACAGCCTTTTAGTGTCAGAAAGGCCAGCATGTTAAAGTTTAAACAGACATTGCAATCCCGACAGCAGAAATGCCATCCATAGGGGATTAAGGTGCTTTTTCAACCGCCAGGAAGACTCAGAGAGCCGGAATTATTGGTCGGTTTACGTTCTGACCACCGACATCGTAAATGGGTGGTTGGACAGCAAACCACCCGTATTGGTCAGAAAGTCTCCAACTGCGGTCGGAAAGCTTCCGACTAGTGGTTGGAGGCTTTACGGCCAACATCGTAATCGGCCCGAAGTGATTTACACAGAATCACAGGATGTTGAGCCAATTTAGAGCCTCCAATCTGGTTCCCCGGTTCCAAAGTCGGCAGCACATCCTCTCTTATCATACCTCACACTCTTCACCTAACATGTCTCATACAGGTCAAACCATGTCACCCTTTCAACCATGCACCCTGAAAGTCGCACAAGCAGTTGATACAAATGGGAGCACTTCAATATCCTTGTCACTGGTATGAAGCAGTAGGTAAATAATTCAACCAGACCACCCAGAACCGTGCTTTAGGCTGTGCAAGGGACAAGCTGGGTGCTACATAAAAACCAGTACAATTCAATGCACATTTTTTCAAAAGTCCATTTTATAAATTCTTACAATGTGTCCCAAACACTGACTGCTTTTATGCTTTAATTTACCTTGGCAATCTGTAGTTCATGCATTGTTAAATGGAATTCTCAGGTCCAGCCTACATTTTATGCGCTCCTGCATTTTAATTTCGAGCTGTTACTCTAGTCCAAATTCCATGTATTATACTTGTGAATTGTACAGATCTCTGCTAATTTCTGGAATACAAATCATGACGGTCTGAAAGTGTTTAAGTGAAGGAGGAAAACATTTTCATTCATTGTCATAAAAAGAATGCTTACCTTTTTGTTGAAGACGTATTTATTCGCAACTAGAGCAATCTTTAGCTTGCATACTGTATTTCTCCTGAGTCAAGAAATGCCTCGATAAGACTGAGCATTTCTTTGATCATCTCCTAGTCATCTGCCTGCTGCCAGGAACATTTAGGGGAGCTAAGGATCAACATGGGGGTGTCGGGCCCCTCAGGGCACTTCGGTGGCTACAGCCCCGTTCCCTAAATCCCTCCTTAGCCCCTTCTAAACACCTCCTTACTCCTCCCTAAACTTCTGCCCTTTTCCCAGCCAACTCCCCCTGGTCCTGCCCACATATACTACTAAGGGCCTCATTTGGTGATCTATTACAAAGATGGTGGTCGGAGTTTAAACCGGCCGGTCAAGAAGCACATCGGCCAGTTGAAAGCCGCAAATAATCCCTAATGGATGGCATTTCTGCTGTCAGGATTATGATGTCGTTTTCCTACAGGCTTTCCATGTTGGGCTTTCTGACATGGAAAGCCTGTCGGAAAGCAACTTTGGGGGGCACTAGCAGAGCCCCCTTCCCTCCACAGCCTATGGTTGTGTGCCTGGGGGCACCTATGGTGGCCCACTAAAATTGCCTGCACATGTGTCAGGCACTGTAAGGTGCCTACCACACAGTACAGGGATTTACACAAACTTACTTTTCTCTATGGGAGCTTTTACTGCAGGTGGTTTCTGCCCACACCATAAGCTCCTATGGAGAATTTGGAGTTTGCAACTCCACCATGTGCAGTTGCAATGTAATACGGTGTGTCGGAACCGCTGACCTACAGTTGTTCGGTTCCCACACCGAGACAATGTCAGTTGGAGGCAACTCTGACCGACATCGTAATAGGGCCCTAAGTAGACAACTTACATGGATGTGGACATCCCCATGATAGGAGAAGTGGAGGTAAAGATTTACACTTGTTGGTTTGTGAATAGCATTTTGTAGTAAGTAAGTAGTACTATTTTACATACTGCAAAATGCAGTTTGTAAATCAGGCGCATTATGTTTCAACCAGTTCATGGCCAGACATCCCATCTTGGTTATAGTGGATCTATTTACCAAAATGGCTCATTTCATTCACCTATGTAAGCCATCCAGTGCCAAGGCATTGGTAGATATTTTCTTTCAGCACATTGTACACTAACATGGGTTCCTGTTGCTATTATCTCAGACCATTGACAATAGTTCATGGTAAAGAATTGGTGCATCTTATGTGCATCTTTAGATAATAACACTTCTGTTCATCTCAGACTACCATCAGCAGAATGATGAACAACTGTAAGGTGTAAAACAAATGATGGACAATTTCCTATTATTCTTGCTTACCACTGGTAGCAACAACTGGGTATAGCCCCTCAGTGTTGCTAAATTTGCTTACAACAAAACAATTTAATTGGCTACAGGGATTTCACATTCATAATGCCTGTTTTAGTGCCAATAGAAGGTTCACTGATGAAATATAGACTAGTAAAACATCGATCTACCAAAATATTGAGACAAATATATTGACTACCTATACTTAAAAAAGGTATGTACAAAAATATCGAAAAAAATATAGTTTACAATACTATAGTGGTATTAAATATTGATTCATAAATATATACAAATTAAAACATTAAACATAAAATATATTAAATATTAACATTAATTTCATAAAAATAAAATATATTTAATATATATTTTAACACATATAACAAATAAATTTACTTTCAAAAAGTTAAACACACATACATATATATTAACATACATCTATTAAAAAATATTAATAAACAAATATTTTCAAATTATATTATAATTTAAAAAATGTGAAATAATATACTAATATAACAAATATGTTACTAATCATGAGGCATTGTGAAAGCATATATAAATAACTATATATATATATATATTTTACAACAGGTTACCCCTACGATGGATGGCACACCCAGGATCACTCCACATGACAGGTAGACAGCCTCCTTCCTTCGGCCAACGCGTATCGGGCAGGTAACGCCCTTCATCATGGGCCATATGTAAGAATGACGGCAGAGACACTAACCAGTAAAATCCCTCATTTATTTCCACAATTAACATGCAGATAACACCCAATGCATTCTGGGACTGGTAGTGTCAATAATTCAACCTCATGGGCGCCGCCAGAGTCATTTCATAAAACAATCACAAGGGGCTCTGGTAGTCCTCTGTAAATACTGTGGGCATCTCCCGTTCTGCTCAGCTGTAGCAATCTCAACAGTGAGCTGACCCGCATGGCTCCGGCGGTGGGACTCCTTCGTAAACACAGCCACGTTGGAATCGCCGCTTCCGTGTGACTAATCCATCCAAAAGGCACACGGACCTCCGGGGCATAGGCGGTGGTGCCTCTCCGTGACCAAGGGCGGGTCACTATTTAGTTTACAACAGGTTACCCCTACGATGGATGGCACACCCAGGATCACTCCACATGACAGGTAGACAGCCTCCTTCCTTTGGCCAACGCGTTTCGGGCAGGTAACGCCCTTCATCATGGGCCATATGTAAGAATGACGGCAGAGACACTAACCAGTAGAATCCCTCTTTTATTTCCACAATTAACATGCAGATAACACCCAATGCATTCTGGGACTGGTAGTGTCAATAATTCAACCTCATGGGCGCCGCCAGAGTCATTTCATTAAACAATCACAAGGGGCTCTGGTAGTCCTCTGTAAATACTGTGGGCATCTCCCGTTCTGCTCAGCTGTAGCAATCTCAACAGCGAGCTGACCCGCATGGCTCCGGCGGTGGGACTCCTTCGCAAACACAGCCACGTTGGAATCGCCGCTTCCGTGTGACTAATCCATCCAAAAGGCACACGGACCTCCGGGGCATAGGCGGTGGTGCCTCTCCGTGACCAAGGGCGGGTCACTATTTAGTTTACAACAGGTTACCCCTACGATGGATGGCACACCCACGATCACTCCACATGACAGGTAGACAGCCTCCTTCCTTCGGCCAACGTGTTTCGGACAGGTAACGCCCTTCATCATGGGCCATATGTAAGAATGACGGCAGAGACACTAACCAGTAAAATCCCTCTTTTATTTCCACAATTAACATGCAGATAACACCCAATGCATTCTGGGACTGGTAGTGTCAATAATTCAACCTCATGGGCGCCGCCAGAGTCATTTCATAAAATAATCACAAGGGGCTCTGGTAGTCCTCTGTAAATACTGTGGGCATCTCCCGTTCTGCTCAGCTGTAGCAATCTCAACAGCGAGCTGACCCGCATGGCTCCGGCGGTGGGACTCCTTCGTAAACACAGCCACGTTGGAATCGCCGCTTCCGTGTGACTAATCCATTCAAAAGGCACACGGACCTCCGGGGCATAGGCGGTGGTGCCTCTCCGTGACGAAGGGCGGGTCACTATTTAGTTTACAACAGGTTACCCCTACGATGGACGGCACACCCAGGATCACTCCACATGACAGGTAGACAGCCTCCTTCCTTCGGCCAACACGTTTTGGGCAGGTAACGCCCTTCATCATGGGCCATATGTAAGAATGACGGCAGAGACACTAACCAGTAAAATCCCTCTTTTATTTTCACAATTAACATGCAGATAACACCCAATGCATTCTGGGACTGGTAGTGTCAATAATTCAACCTCATGGGTGCCGCCAGAGTCATTTCATAAAATAATCACAAGGGGCTCTGGTAGTCCTCTGTAAATACTGTGGGCATCTCCCGTTCTGCTCAGCTGTAGCAATCTCAACAGCGAGCTGACCCACATGGCTCCGGCGGTGGAACTCCTTCGTAAACACAGCCACGTTGGAATCGCCGCTTGCGTGTGACTAATCCATCCAAAAGGCACACGGACCTCCGGGGCATAGGCGGTGGTGCCTCTCCGTGACCAAGGGTGGGTCACTATTTAGTTTACAACAGGTTACCCCTACGATGGATGGCACACCCAGGATCACTCCACATGACAGGTAGACAGCCTCCTTCCTTCAGCCAACGCGTTTCGGGCAGGTAACGCCCTTCATCATGGGCCATATGTAAGAATGACGGCAGAGACACTAACCAGTAAAATCCCTCTTTTATTTCCACAATTAACATGCAGATAACACCCAATGCATTCTGGGACTGGTAGTGTCAATAATTCAACATCATGGGCGCCGCCAGAGTCATTTCATAAAACAATCACAAGGGGCTCTGGTAGTCCTCTGTAAATACTGTGGGCATCTCCCGTTCTGCTCAGCTGTAGCAATCTCAACAGCGAGCTGACCCGCATGGCTCCGGCGGTGGGACTCCTTCGTAAACACAGCCACGTTGGAATCACCGCTTCCGTGTGACTAATCCATCCAAAAGGCACACGGACCTCCGGGGCATAGGCGGTAGTGCCTCTCCGTGACCAAGGGCGGGTCACTATTTAGTTTACAACAGGTTACCCCTACGATGGATGGCACACCCAGGATCACTCCACATGACAGGTAGACAGCCTCCTTTCTTCGGCCAACGTGTTTCGGGCAGGTAACGCCCTTCACCATGGGCCATATGTAAGAATGACGACAGAGACACTAACCAGTAAAATCCCTCTTTTATTTCCACAATTAACATGCAGATAACACCCAATGCATTCTGGGACTGGTAGTGTCAATAATTCAACCTCATGGGCGCCGCCAGAGTCATTTCATAAAACAATCACAAGGGGCTCTGGTAGTCCTCTGTAAATACTGTGGGCATCTCCCGTTCTGCTCAGCTGTAGCAATCTCAACAGCGAGCTGACCCGCATGGCTCCGGCGGTGAGACTCCTTCGTAAACACAGCCACGTTGGAATCGCCGCTTACGTGTGACTAATCCATCCAAAAGGCACACGGACCTCCGGGGCATAGGCGGTGGTGCCTCTCCGTGACCAAGGGCGGGTCACTATTTAGTTTACAACAGGTTACCCCTACGATGGATGGCACACCCAGGATCACTCCACATGACAGGTAGACAGCCTCCTTCCTTTGGCCAACGCGTTTCGGGAAGGTAACGCCCTTCATCATGGGCCATATGTAAGAATGACGGCAGAGACACTAACCAGTAGAATCCCTCTTTTATTTCCACAATTACCATACAGATAACACCCAATGCATTCTGGGACTGGTAGTGTCAATAATTCAACCTCATGGGCGCCGCCAGAGTCATTTCATTAAACAATCACAAGGGGCTCTGGTAGTCCTCTGTAAATACTGTGGGCATCTCCCGTTCTGCTCAGCTGTAGCAATCTCAACAGTGAGCTGACCCGCATGGCTCCGGCGGTGGGACTCCTTCGCAAACACAGCCACGTTGGAATCGCCGCTTCCGTGTGACTAATCCATCCAAAAGGCACACGGACCTCCGGGGCATAGGCGGTGGTGCCTCTCCGTGACCAAGGGCGGGTCACTATTTAGTTTACAACAGGTTACCCCTACGATGGATGGCACACCCACGATCACTCCACATGACAGGTAGACAGCCTCCTTCCTTCGGCCAAAGTGTTTCGGACAGGTAACGCCCTTCATCATGGGCCATATGTAAGAATGACGGCAGAGACACTAACCAGTAAAATTACTCTTTTATTTCCACAATTAACATGCAGATAACACCCAATGCATTCTGGGACTGGTAGTGTCAATAATTCAACCTCATGGGCGCCGCCAGAGTCATTTCATAAAATAATCACAAGGGGCTCTGGTAGTCCTCTGTAAATACTGTGGGCATCTCCCGTTCTGCTCAGCTGTAGCAATCTCAACAGCGAGCTGACCCGCATGGCTCCGGCGGTGGGACTCCTTCGTAAACACAGCCACGTTGGAATCGCCGCTTCCGTGTGACTAATCCATCCAAAAGGCACACGGACCTCCGGGGCATAGGCGGTGGTGCCTCTCCGTGACGAAGGGCGGGTCACTATTTAGTTTACAACAGGTTACCCTTACGATGGACGGCACACCCAGGATCACTCCACATGACAGGTCGGCACACCCAGGATCACTCCACATGACAGGTAGACAGCCTCCTTCCTTCGGCCAACACGTTTCGGGCAGGTAACGCCCTTCATCATGGGCCATATGTAAGAATGACGGCAGAGACACTAACCAGTAAAATCCCTCTTTTATTTCCACAATTAACATGCAGATAATACCCAATGCATTCTGGGACTGGTAGTGTCAATAATTCAACCTCATGGGTGCCGCCAGAGTCATTTAATAAAATAATCACAAGGGGCTCTGGTAGTCCTCTGTAAATACTGTGGGCATCTCCCGTTCTGCTCAGCTGTAGCAATCTCAACAGCGAGCTGACCCGCATGGCTACGGCGGTGGAACTCCTTCGTAAACACAGCCACGTTGGAATCGCCGCTTCCGTGTGACTAATCCATCCAAAAGGCACACGGACCTCCGGGGCATAGGCGGTGGTGCCTCTCCGTGACCAAGGGCGGGTCACTATTTAGTTTACAACAGGTTACCCCTACGATGGATGGCACACCCAGGATCACTCCACATGACAGGTAGACAGCCTCCTTCCTTCAGCCAACGCGTTTCGGGCAGGTAACGCCCTTCATCATGGGCCATATGTAAGAATGACGGCAGAGACACTAACCAGTAAAATCCCTCTTTTATTTCCACAATTAACATGCAGATAACACCCAATGCATTCTGGGACTGGTAGTGTCAATAATTCAACCTCATGGGCGCCGCCAGAGTCATTTCATAAAACAATCACAAGGGGCTCTGGTAGTCCTCTGTAAATACTGTGGGCATCTCCCGTTCTGCTCAGCTGTAGCAATCTCAACAGCGAGCTGACCCGCATGGGTCCGGCGTTGGGACTCCTTCGTAAACACAGCCACGTTGGAATCACCGCTTCCGTGTGACTAATCCATCCAAAAGGCACACGGACCTCCGGGGCATAGGCGGTGGTGCCTCTCCGTGACCAAGGGCGGGTCACTATTTAGTTTACAACAGGTTACCCCTACGATGGATGGCACACCCAGGATCACTCCACATGACAGGTAGACAGCCGCCTTCCTTCGGCCAACGCGGTTCGGGCAGGTAACGCCCTTCACCATGGGCCATATGTAAGAATGACGACAGAGACACTAACCAGTAAAATCCCTCTTTTATTTCCACAATTAACATGCAGATAACACCCACTGCATTCTGGGACTGGTAGTGTCAATAATTCAACCTCATGGGCGCCGCCAGAGTCATTTCATAAAACAATCACAAGGGGCTCTGGTAGTCCTCTGTAAATACTGTGGGCATCTCCCGTTCTGCTCAGCTGTAGCAATCTCAACAGCGAGCTGACCCGCATGGCTCCGGCGGTGGGACTCCTTCGTAAACACAGCCACGTTGGAATCGCCACTTCCGTGTGACTAATCCATCCAAAAGGCACACGGACCTCCGGGGCATAGGCGGTGGTGCCTCTCCGTGACCAAGGGCGGGTCACTATTTAGTTTACAACAGGTTACCCCTACGATGGATGGCACACCCAGGATCACTCCACATGACAGGTAGACGGCCTCCTTCCTTTGGCCAACGCGTTTCGGGAAGGTAACTCCCTTCATCATGGGCCATATGTAAGAATGACGGCAGAGACACTAACCAGTAGAATCCCTCTTTTATTTCCACAATTAACATGCAGATAACACCCAATGCATTCTGGGACTGGTAGTGTCAATAATTCAACCTCATGGGCGCCGCCAGAGTCATTTCATTAAACAATCACAAGGGGCTCTGGTAGTCCTCTGTAAATACTGTGGGCATCTCCCGTTCTGCTCAGCTGTAGCAATCTCAACAGCGAGCTGACCCGCATGGCTCCGGCGGTGGGACTCCTTCGCAAACACAGCCACGTTGGAATCGCCGCTTCCGTGTGACTAATCCATCCAAAAGGCACACGGACCTCCGGGGCATAGGCGGTGGTGCCTCTCCGTGACCAAGGGTGGGTCACTATTTAGTTTACAACAGGTTACCCCTACGATGGATGGCACACCCACGATCACTCCACATGACAGGTAGACAGCCTCCTTCCTTCGGCCAACGTGTTTCGGACAGGTAACGCCTTTCATCATGGGCCATATGTAAGAATGACGGCAGAGACACTAACCAGTAAAATCCCTTTTTTTATTTCCACAATTAACATGCAGATAACACCCAATGCATTCTGGGACTGGTAGTGTCAATAAATCAACCTCATGGGCGCCACCAGAGTCATTTCATAAAATAATCACAAGGGGCTCTGGTAGTCCTCTGTAAATACTGTGGGCATCTCCCGTTCTGCTCAGCTGTAGCAATCTCAACAGCGAGCTGACCCGCATGGCTCCGGCGGTGGGACTCCTTCGTAAACACAGCCACGTTGGAATCGCCGCTTCCGTGTGACTAATCCATCCAAAAGGCACACGGACCTCCGGGGCATAGGCGGTGGTGCCTCTCCGTGACCAAGGGCGGGTCACTATTTAGTTTACAACAGGTTACCCCTACGATGGACGGCACACCCAGGATCACTCCACATGACAGGTAGACAGCCTCCTTCCTTCGGCCAACACGTTTCGGGCAGGTAACGCCCTTCATCATGGGCCATATGTAAGAATGACGGCAGAGACACTAACCAGTAAAATCCCTCTTTTATTTCCACAATTAACATGCAGATAATACCCAATGCATTCTGGGACTGGTAGTGTCAATAATTCAACCTCATGGGTGCCGCCAGAGTCATTTAATAAAATAATCACAAGGGGCTCTGGTAGTCCTCTGTAAATACTGTGGGCATCTCCCGTTCTGCTCAGCTGTAGCAATCTCAACAGCGAGCTGACCCGCATGGCTACGGCGGTGGAACTCCTTCGTAAACACAGCCACGTTGGAATCGCCGCTTCCGTGTGACTAATCCATCCAAAAGGCACACGGACCTCCGGGGCATAGGCGGTGGTGCCTCTCCGTGACCAAGGGCGGGTCACTATTTAGTTTACAACAGGTTACCCCTACGATGGATGGCACACCCAGGATCACTCCACATGACAGGTAGACAGCCTCCTTCCTTCAGCCAACGCGTTTCGGGCAGGTAACGCCCTTCATCATGGGCCATATGTAAGAATGACGGCAGAGACACTAACCAGTAAAATCCCTCTTTTATTTCCACAATTAACATGCAGATAACACCCAATGCATTCTGGGACTGGTAGTGTCAATAATTCAACCTCATGGGCGCCGCCAGAGTCATTTCATAAAACAATCACAAGGGGCTCTGGTAGTCCTCTGTAAATACTGTGGGCATCTCCCGTTCTGCTCAGCTGTAGCAATCTCAACAGCGAGCTGACCCGCATGGGTCCGGCGTTGGGACTCCTTCGTAAACACAGCCACGTTGGAATCACCGCTTCCGTGTGACTAATCCATCCAAAAGGCACACGGACCTCCGGGGCATAGGCGGTGGTGCCTCTCCGTGACCAAGGGCGGGTCACTATTTAGTTTACAACAGGTTACCCCTACGATGGATGGCACACCCAGGATCACTCCACATGACAGGTAGACAGCCGCCTTCCTTCGGCCAACGCGGTTCGGGCAGGTAACGCCCTTCACCATGGGCCATATGTAAGAATGACGACAGAGACACTAACCAGTAAAATCCCTCTTTTATTTCCACAATTAACATGCAGATAACACCCACTGCATTCTGGGACTGGTAGTGTCAATAATTCAACCTCATGGGCGCCGCCAGAGTCATTTCATAAAACAATCACAAGGGGCTCTGGTAGTCCTCTGTAAATACTGTGGGCATCTCCCGTTCTGCTCAGCTGTAGCAATCTCAACAGCGAGCTGACCCGCATGGCTCCGGCGGTGGGACTCCTTCGTAAACACAGCCACGTTGGAATCGCCGCTTCCGTGTGACTAATCCATCCAAAAGGCACACGGACCTCCGGGGCATAGGCGGTGGTGCCTCTCCGTGACCAAGGGCGGGTCACTATTTAGTTTACAACAGGTTACCCCTACGATGGATGGCACACCCAGGATCACTCCACATGACAGGTAGACGGCCTCCTTCCTTTGGCCAACGCGTTTCGGGAAGGTAACTCCCTTCATCATGGGCCATATGTAAGAATGACGGCAGAGACACTAACCAGTAGAATCCCTCTTTTATTTCCACAATTAACATGCAGATAACACCCAATGCATTCTGGGACTGGTAGTGTCAATAATTCAACCTCATGGGCGCCGCCAGAGTCATTTCATTAAACAATCACAAGGGGCTCTGGTAGTCCTCTGTAAATACTGTGGGCATCTCCCGTTCTGCTCAGCTGTAGCAATCTCAACAGCGAGCTGACCCGCATGGCTCCGGCGGTGGGACTCCTTCGCAAAGACAGCCACGTTGGAATCGCCGCTTCCGTGTGACTAATCCATCCAAAAGGCACACGGACCTCCGGGGCATAGGCGGTGGTGCCTCTCCGTGACCAAGGGTGGGTCACTATTTAGTTTACAACAGGTTACCCCTACGATGGATGGCACACCCACGATCACTCCACATGACAGGTAGACAGCCTCCTTCCTTCGGCCAACGTGTTTCGGACAGGTAACGCCCTTCATCATGGGCCATATGTAAGAATGACGGCAGAGACACTAACCAGTAAAATCCCTTTTTTTATTTCCACAATTAACATGCAGATAACACCCAATGCATTCTGGGACTGGTAGTGTCAATAATTCAACCTCATGGGCGCCGCCAGAGTCATTTCATAAAACAATCACAAGGGGCTCTGGTAGTCCTCTGTAAATACTGTGGGCATCTCCCGTTCTGCTCAGCTGTAGCAATCTCAACAGCGAGCTGACCCGCATGGGTCCGGCGTTGGGACTCCTTCGTAAACACAGCCACGTTGGAATCACCGCTTCCGTGTGACTAATCCATCCAAAAGGCACACGGACCTCCGGGGCATAGGCGGTGGTGCCTCTCCGTGACCAAGGGCGGGTCACTATTTAGTTTACAACAGGTTACCCCTACGATGGATGGCACACCCAGGATCACTCCACATGACAGGTAGACAGCCGCCTTCCTTCGGCCAACGCGGTTCGGGCAGGTAACGCCCTTCACCATGGGCCATATGTAAGAATGACGACAGAGACACTAACCAGTAAAATCCCTCTTTTATTTCCACAATTAACATGCAGATAACACCCACTGCATTCTGGGACTGGTAGTGTCAATAATTCAACCTCATGGGCGCCGCCAGAGTCATTTCATAAAACAATCACAAGGGGCTCTGGTAGTCCTCTGTAAATACTGTGGGCATCTCCCGTTCTGCTCAGCTGTAGCAATCTCAACAGCGAGCTGACCCGCATGGCTCCGGCGGTGGGACTCCTTCGTAAACACAGCCACGTTGGAATCGCCGCTTCCGTGTGACTAATCCATCCAAAAGGCACACGGACCTCCGGGGCATAGGCGGTGGTGCCTCTCCGTGACCAAGGGCGGGTCACTATTTAGTTTACAACAGGTTACCCCTACGATGGATGGCACACCCAGGATCACTCCACATGACAGGTAGACGGCCTCCTTCCTTTGGCCAACGCGTTTCGGGAAGGTAACTCCCTTCATCATGGGCCATATGTAAGAATGACGGCAGAGACACTAACCAGTAGAATCCCTCTTTTATTTCCACAATTAACATGCAGATAACACCCAATGCATTCTGGGACTGGTAGTGTCAATAATTCAACCTCATGGGCGCCGCCAGAGTCATTTCATTAAACAATCACAAGGGGCTCTGGTAGTCCTCTGTAAATACTGTGGGCATCTCCCGTTCTGCTCAGCTGTAGCAATCTCAACAGCGAGCTGACCCGCATGGCTCCGGCGGTGGGACTCCTTCGCAAAGACAGCCACGTTGGAATCGCCGCTTCCGTGTGACTAATCCATCCAAAAGGCACACGGACCTCCGGGGCATAGGCGGTGGTGCCTCTCCGTGACCAAGGGTGGGTCACTATTTAGTTTACAACAGGTTACCCCTACGATGGATGGCACACCCACGATCACTCCACATGACAGGTAGACAGCCTCCTTCCTTCGGCCAACGTGTTTCGGACAGGTAACGCCCTTCATCATGGGCCATATGTAAGAATGACGGCAGAGACACTAACCATTAAAATCCCTTTTTTTATTTCCACAATTAACATGCAGATAACACCCAATGCATTCTGGGACTGGTAGTGTCAATAAATCAACCTCATGGGCGCCACCAGAGTCATTTCATAAAATAATCACAAGGGGCTCTGGTAGTCCTCTGTAAATACTGTGGGCATCTCCCGTTCTGCTCAGCTGTAGCAATCTCAACAGCGAGCTGACCCGCATGGCTCCGGCGGTGGGACTCCTTCGTAAACACAGCCACGTTGGAATCGCCGCTTCCGTGTGACTAATCCATCCAAAAGGCACACGGACCTCCGGGGCATAGGCGGTGGTGCCTCTCCGTGACCAAGGGCGGGTCACTATTTAGTTTACAACAGGTTACCCCTACGATGGACGGCACACCCAGGATCACTCCACATGACAGGTAGACAGCCTCCTTCCTTCGGCCAACACGTTTCGGGCAGGTAACGCCCTTCATCATGGGCCATATGTAAGAATGACGGCAGAGACACTAACCAGTAAAATCCCTCTTTTATTTCCACAATTAACATGCAGATAACACCCAATGCATTCTGGGACTGGTAGTGTCAATAATTCAACCTCATGGGTGCCGCCAGAGTCATTTCATAAAATATTCACAAGGGGCTCTGGTAGTCCTCTGTAAATACTGTGGGCATCTCCTGTTCTGCTCAGCTGTAGCAATCTCAACAGCGAGCTGACCCGCATGGCTCCGGCGGTGGAACTCCTTCGTAAACACAGCCACGTTGGAATCGCCGCTTCCGTGTGACTAATCCATCCAAAAGGCACACGGACCTCCGGGGCAAAGGCGGTGGTGCCTCTCCGTGACCAAGAGCGGGTCACTATTTAGTTTACAACAGGTTACCCCTACGATGGATGGCACACCCAGGATCACTCCACATGACAGGTAGACAGCCTCCTTCCTTCAGCCAACGCGTTTCGGGCAGGTAACGCCCTTCATCATGGGCCATATGTAAGAATGACGGCAGAGACACTAACCAGTAAAATCCCTCTTTTATTTCCACAATTAACATGCAGATAACACCCAATGCATTCTGGGACTGGTAGTGTCAATAATTCAACCTCATGGGTGCCGCCAGAGTCATTTCATAAAACAATCACAAGGGGCTCTGGTAGTCCTCTGTAAATACTGTGGGCATCTCCCGTTCTGCTCAGCTGTAGCAATCTCAACAGCGAGCTGGGCCAAGCTGACCCGCATGGCTCCGGCGGTGGGACTCCTTCGTAAACACAGCCACGTTGGAATCGCCGCTTCCGTGTGACTAATCCATCCAAAAGGCACACGGACCTCCGGGGCATAGGCGGTGGTGCCTCTCCGTGACAAAGGGCGGGTCACTATTTAGTTTACAACAGGTTACCCCTACGATGGATGGCACACCCATGATCACTCCACATGATAGGTAGACAGCCTCCTTCCTTCGGCCAACGCGTTTCGGGTAGGTAACGCCCTTCATCATGGGCCATATGTAAGAATGACGACAGAGACACTAACCAGTAAAATCCCTCTTTTATTTCCACAATTAACATGCAGATAACACCCAATGCATTCTGGGACAGGTTAGTGTCTCCGCCGTCATTCTTACATATGGCCCATGATGAAGGGCGTTACCTGCCCGAAACGCATTGGCCGAAGGAAGGAGGCTGTCAACCTGTTATGTGGAGTGATCCTGGGTGTGCCATCCATCGTAGGGGTAACCTGTTGTAAACTAAATAGTGACCCGCCCTTGGTCACGGAGAGGCACCACCGCCTATGCCCCGGAGGTCCGTGTGCCTTTTGGATGGATTAGTCACACGGAAGCGGCGATTCCAACGTGGCTGTGTTTACGAAGGAGTCCCACCGCCGGAGCCATGCAGGTCAGCTCGCTGTTGAGATTGCTACAGCTGAGCAGAACGGGAGATGCCCACAGTATTTACAGACGACTACCAGAGCCCCTTGTGATTGTTTTATGAAATGACTCTGGCGGCGCCCATGAGGTTGAACTATTGACACTACCAGTCCCAGAATGCATTGGGGGTTATCTGCATGTTAATTGTGGAAATAAAAGAGAGATTTTACTGGTTAGTGTCTCCTCCGTCATTCTTACATATGGCCCGTGATGAAGGGCGTTACCTGCCCGAAACGCGTTGGCCGAAGGAAGGAGGCTGTCTACCTGTTATGTGGAGTGATCCTGGGTGTGCCATCCATCGTAGGGGTAACCTGTTGTAAACTTAATAGTGACCCGCCCTTGGTCACGGAGAGGCACCACCGCCTATGCCCCGGAGGTCCGTGTGCCTTTTGGATGGATTAGTCACACGGAAGCGGCGATTCCAACGTGGCTGTGTTTACGAAGGAGTCCCACCGCCGGAGCCATGCGGGTCAGCTCGCTGTTGAGATTGCTACAGCTGAGCAGAACGGGAGATGCCCACAGTATTTACAGGGGACTACCAGAGCCCCTTGTGATTGTTTTATGAAATGACTCTGGAAACGCGCATGAGGTTGAACTATTGACACTACCAGTCCCTGAATGCATTGGGGGTTATCTGCATGTTAATTGTGGAAATAAAAGAGGGATTTTACTGGTTAGTGTCTCCGCCGTCATTCTTACATATGGCCCATGATGAAGGGCGTTACCTGCCCAAAAAGCGTTGGCCGAAGGAAGGAGGCTGTCTACCTGTTATGTGGAGTGATCCTGGGTGTGCCATCCATCGTAGGGGTAACCTGTTGTAAATAAGGGTGGGCGTAGTGGGCGTAGTGGGGCTACGTGAAGCAGCACGTAGTGTGCCCAAATCTACGCACACTACGCGCTTCGCGTAGCCCCACTACGTGCCACCCACCTCCCACCCGCCATTCTTTTAAATAATATAAGCAATGAAAAATAAAGTAAAGTAAGTCGACTTACCCGTAAGCGCGGCGTCTCCGGGGCTCCCTCTTTCAGTTTCTAATTTCTTCTGGCAAATGCGCATGCGCGGACGCCCGCGCATGCGCATTTCTCGCGAGAAATGCGCATGCGCGGGTGTCCGCGCATGCGCATATGCCAGAAGAAATTAGAAACAGAAAGAGGGAGCCCCGGAGACGCCGCGCTTACGGGTAAGTCGACTTACTTTACTTTATTTTTCATTGCTCATATTATTTAAAAGAAGGGCGGGCGGGAGGTGGGTGGCGGGTGGCAAGCAGCTACGCTTCGCCCTCGGCGTGTGCGTAGCGCTGCCCTGCTTCGCCTACTTCGGAAAGTGCGAAGCAGGCAGCGCTACGTACACTACGTGGGCGAAGCGTAGTGCTACGCCCGGGGTTAGTTGTAAACTAAATAGTGACCCGCCCTTGGTCACGGAGAGGCACCACCGCCTATGCCCCGGAGGTCCGTGTGCCTTTTGGATGGATTAGTCACACGGAAGCGGCGATTCCAACGTGGCTGTGTTTACGAAGGAGTCCCACCGCCGGAGCCATGCGGGTCAGCTCGCTGTTGAGATTGCTACAGCTGAGCAGAACGGGAGATGCCCACAGTATTTACAGAGGACTACCATATCCCCTTGTGATTGTTTTATGAAATGACTCTGGTGGCGCCCATGAGGTTGAACTATTGACACTACCAGTCCCAGAATGCATTGGGGGTTATCTGCATGTTAATTGTGGAAATAAAAGAGGGATTTTACTGGTTAGTGTCTCTGCCGTCATTCTTACATATGGCCCATGATGAAGGGAGTTACCTGCCCGAAACGCGTTGGCCGAAGGAAGGAGGCTGTCTAGCTGTTATGTGGAGTGATCCTGGGTGTGCCATCCATCGTAGGGGTAACCTGTTGTAAACTAAATAGTGACCCGCCCTTGGTCACGGAGAGGCACCACCGCCTATGCCCCGGAGGTCCGTGTGCCTTTTGGATGGATTAGTCACACGGAAGCGGCGATTCCAACGTGGCTGTGTTTACGAAGGAGTCCCACCGCCGGAGCCCTGCGGGTCAGCTCGCTGTTGAGATTGCTACAGCTTAGCAGAACGGGAGATGCCCACAGTATTTACAGAGGACTACCAGAGCCCCTTGTGATTGTTTTATGAAATGACTCTGGCGGCGCCCATGAGGTTGAACTATTGACACTACCAGTCCCAGAATGCATTGGGGGTTATCTGCATGTTAATTGTGGAAATAAAAGAGGGATTTTACTGGTTAGTGTCTCCGCCGTCATTCTTACATATGGCCCATGATGAAGGGCGTTACCTGCCCGAAACACGTTGGCCGAAGGAAGGAGGCTGTCTACCTGTTATGTGGAGTGATCCTGGGTGTGCCATCCATCGTAGGGGTAACCTGTTGTAAACTAAATAGTGACCCGCCCTTGGTCACGGAGAGGCACCACCGCCTATGCCCCGGAGGTCCGTGTGCCTTTTGGATGGATTAGTCACACGGAAGCGGCGATTCCAACGTGGCTGTGTTTACGAAGGAGTCCCACCGCCGGAGCCATGCAGGTCAGCTCGCTGTTGAGATTGCTACAGCTGAGCAGAACGGGAGATGCCCACAGTATTTACAGAGGACTACCAGAGCCCCTTGTGATTGTTTTATGAAATGACTCTGGCGGCGCCCATGAGGTTGAACTATTGACACTACCAGTCCCAGAATGCATTGGGGGTTATCTGCATGTTAATTGTGGAAATAAAAGAGAGATTTTACTGGTTAGTGTCTCCTCCGTCATTCTTACATATGGCCCATGATGAAGGGCGTTACCTGCCCGAAACGCGTTGGCCGAAGGAAGGAGGCTGTCTACCTGTTATGTGGAGTGATCCTGGGTGTGCCATCCATCGTAGGGGTAACCTGTTGTAAACTAAATAGTGACCCGCCCTTGGTCACGGAGAGGCACAACCGCCTATGCCCCGGAGGTCCGTGTGCCTTTTGGATGGATTAGTCACACGGAAGCGGCGATTCCAACGTGGCTGTGTTTACGAAGGAGTCCCACCGCCGGAGCCATGCGGGTCAGCTCGCTGTTGAGATTGCTACAGCTGAGCAGTACGGGAGATGCCCACAGTATTTACAGGGGACTACCAGAGCCCCTTGTGATTGTTTTATGAAATGACTCTGGCCGCGCCCATGAGGTTGAACTATTGACACTACCAGTCCCTGAATGCATTGGGGGTTATCTGCATGTTAATTGTGGAAATAAAAGAGGGATTTTACTGGTTAATGTCTCCGCCGTCATTCTTACATATGGCCCATGATGAAGGGCGTTACCTGCCCAAAACGCGTTGGCCGAAGGAAGGAGGCTGTCTACCTGTTATGTGGAGTGATCCTGGGTGTGCCATCCATCGTAGGGGTAACCTGTTGTAAACTAAATAGTGACCCGCCCTTGGTCACGGAGAGGCACCACCGCCTATGCCCCGGAGGTCCGTGTGCCTTTTGGATGGATTAGTCACACGGAAGCGGCGATTCCAACGTGGCTGTGTTTACGAAGGAGTCCCACCGCCGGAGCCATGCAGGTCAGCTCGCTGTTGAGATTGCTACAGCTGAGCAGAACGGGAGATGCCCACAGTATTTACAGAGGACTACCAGAGCCCCTTGTGATTGTTTTATGAAATGACTCTGGCGGCGCCCATGAGGTTGAACTATTGACACTACCAGTCCCAGAATGCATTGGGGGTTATCTGCATGTTAATTGTGGAAATAAAAGAGAGATTTTACTGGTTAGTGTCTCCTCCGTCATTCTTACATATGGCCCATGATGAAGGGCGTTACCTGCCCGAAACGCGTTGGCCGAAGGAAGGAGGCTGTCTACCTGTTATGTGGAGTGATCCTGGGTGTGCCATCCATCGTAGGGGTAACCTGTTGTAAACTAAATAGTGACCCGCCCTTGGTCACGGAGAGGCGCAACCGCCTATGCCCCGGAGGTCCGTGTGCCTTTTGGATGGATTAGTCACACGGAAGCGGCGATTCCAACGTGGCTGTGTTTACGAAGGAGTCCCACCGCCGGAGCCATGCGGGTCAGCTCGCTGTTGAGATTGCTACAGCTGAGCAGTACGGGAGATGCCCACAGTATTTACAGGGGACTACCAGAGCCCCTTGTGATTGTTTTATGAAATGACTCTGGCCGCGCCCATGAGGTTGAACTATTGACACTACCAGTCCCTGAATGCATTGGGGGTTATCTGCATGTTAATTGTGGAAATAAAAGAGGGATTTTACTGGTTAATGTCTCCGCCGTCATTCTTACATATGGCCCATGATGAAGGGCGTTACCTGCCCAAAACGCGTTGGCCGAAGGAAGGAGGCTGTCTACCTGTTATGTGGAGTGATCCTGGGTGTGCCATTCATCGTAGGGGTAACCTGTTGTAAACTAAATAGTGACCCGCCCTTGGTCACGGAGAGGCACCACCGCCTATGCCCCGGAGGTCCGTGTGCCTTTTGGATGGATTAGTCACACGGAAGCGGCGATTCCAACGTGGCTGTGTTTACGAAGGAGTCCCACCGCCAGAGCCATGCAGGTCAGCTCGCTGTTGAGATTGCTACAGCTGAGCAGAACGGGAGATGCCCACAGTATTTACAGAGGACTACCAGAGCCCCTTGTGGTTGTTTTAAGAAATGACTCTGGCGGCGCCCATGAGGTTGAACTATTGACACTACCAGTCCCAGAATGCATTGGGGGTTATCTGCATGTTAATTGTGGAAATAAAAGAGAGATTTTACTGGTTAGTGTCTCCTCCGTCATTCTTACATATGGCCCATGATGAAGGGCGTTACCTGCCCGAAACGCGTTGGCCGAAGGAAGGAGGCTGTCTACCTGTTATGTGGAGTGATCCTGGGTGTGCCATCCATCGTAGGGGTAACCTGTTGTAAACTAAATAGTGACCCGCCCTTGGTCACGGAGAGGCACAACCGCCTATGCCCCGGAGGTCCGTGTGCTTTTTGGATGGATTAGTCACACGGAAGCGGCGATTCCAACGTGGCTGTGTTTACGAAGGAGTCCCACCGCCGGAGCCATGTGGGTCAGCTCGCTGTTGAGATTGCTACAGCTGAGCAGAACGGGAGATGCCCACAGTATTTACAGAGGACTATCAGAGCCCCTTGTGATTGTTTTATGAAATGACTCTGGCGGCGCCCATGAGGTTGAACTATTGACACTACCAGTCCCAGAATGCATTGGGCGTTATCTGCATGTTAATTGTGGAAATAAAAGAGGGATTTTACTGGTTAGTGTCTCCGCCATCATTCTTACCTATGGCCCATGATGAAGGGCGTTACCTGCCCGAAACGCGTTGGCCGAAGGAAGGAGGCTGTCTACCTGTTATGTGGAGTGATCCTGGGTGTGCCATCCATCGTAGGGGTAACCTGTTGTAAACTAAATAGTGACCCGCCCTTGGTCACGGAGAGGCACCACCGCCTATGCCCCGGAGGTCCGTGTGCCTTTTGGATGGATTAGTCACACGGAAGCGGCGATTCCAACGTGGCTGTGTTTACGAAGGAGTCCCACCGCCGGAGCCATGCAGGTCAGCTCGCTGTTGAGATTGCTACAGCTGAGCAGAACGGGAGATGCCCACAGTATTTACAGAGGACTACCAGAGCCCCTTGTGATTGTTTTATGAAATGACTCTGGCGGCGCCCATGAGGTTGAACTATTGGCACTGCCAGTCCCAGAATGCATTGGGGGTTGTCTGCATGTTAATTGTGGAAATAAAAGAGGGATTTTACTGGTTAGTGTCTCCGCCGTCATTCTTACATATGGCCCATGATGAAGGGCGTTACCTGCCCGAAACGCGTTGGCCGAAGGAAGGAGGCTGTCTACCTGTTATGTGGAGTGATCCTGGGTGTGCCATCCATCGTAGGGGTAACCTGTTGTAAACTAAATAGTGACCCGCCCTTGGTCACGGAGAGGCACAACCGCCTATGCCCCGGAGGTCCGTGTGCCTTTTGGATGGATTAGTCACAAGGAAGCGGCGATTCCAACGTGGCTGTGTTTACGAAGGAGTCCCACCGCCGGAGCCATGCGGGTCAGCTCGCTGTTGAGATTGCTACAGCTGAGCAGAACGGGAGATGCCCACAGTATTTACAGGGGACTACCAGAGCCCCTTGTGATTGTTTTATGAAATGACTCTGGCCGCGCCCATGAGGTTGAACTATTGACACTACAAGTCCCTGAATGCATTGGGGGTTATCTGCATGTTAATTGTGCAAATAAAAGAGGGATTTTACTGGTTAGTGTCTCCGCCGTCATTCTTACATATGGCCCATGATGAAGGGCGTTACCTGCCCAAAACGCGTTGGCCGAAGGAAGGAGGCTGTCTACCTGTTATGTGGAGTGATCCTGGGTGTGCCATCCATCGTAGGGGTAACCTGTTGTAAACTAAATAGTGACACGCCCTTGGTCACGGAGAGGCACCACCGCCTATGCCCCGGAGGTCCGTGTGCCTTTTGGATGGATTAGTCACACGGAAGCGGCGATTCCAACGTGGCTGTGCTTACGAAGGAGTCCCACCGCCGGAGCCATGCGGGTCAGCTCGCTGTTGAGATTGCTACAGCTGAGCAGAACGGGAGATGCCCACAGTATTTACAGAGGACTACCAGAGCCCCTTGTGATTGTTTTATGAAATGACTCTGGTGGCGCCCATGAGGTTGAACTATTGACACTACCAGTCCCAGAATGCATTGGGGGTTATCTGCATGTTAATTGTGGAAATAAAAGAGGGATTTTACTGGTTAGTGTCTCTGCCGTCATTCTTACATATGGCCCATGATGAAGGGCGTTACCTGCCCGAAACGCGTTGGCCGAAGGAAGGAGGCTGTCTAGCTGTTATGTGGAGTGATCCTGGGTGTGCCATCCATCATAGGGGTAACCTGTTGTAAACTAAATAGTGACCCGCCCTTGGTCACGGAGAGGCACCACCGCCTATGCCCCGGAGGTCCGTGAGCCTTTTGGATGGATTAGTCACACGGAAGCGGCGATTCCAACGTGGCTGTGTTTACGAAGGAGTCCCACCGCCGGAGCCATGCAGGTCAGCTCGCTGTTGAGATTGCTACAGCTGAGCAGAACGGGAGATGCCCACAGTATTTACAGAGGACTACCAGAGCCCCTTGTGATTGTTTTATGAAATGACTCTGGCGGCACCCATGAGGTTGAACTATTGACACTACCAGTCCCAGAATGCATTGGGGGTTATCTGCATGTTAATTGTGGAAATAAAAGAGGGATTTTACTGGTTAGTGTCTCCGCCATCATTCTTACATATGGCCCATGATGAAGGGCGTTACCTGCCAGAAACGCGTTGGCCGAAGGAAGGAGGCTGTCTACCTGTTATGTGGGGTGATCCTGGGTGTGCCATCCATCGTAGGGGTAACCTGTTGTAAACTAAATAGTGACCCGCCCTTGGTCACGGAGAGGCACAACCGCCTATGCCCCGGAGGTCCGTGTGCCTTTTGGATGGATTAGTCACAAGGAAGCGGCGATTCCAACGTGGCTGTGTTTACGAAGGAGTCCCACCGCCGTAGCCATGCGGGTCAGCTCGCTGTTGAGATTGCTACAGCTGAGCAGAACGGGAGATGCCCACAGTATTTACAGGGGACTACCAGAGCCCCTTGTGATTGTTTTATGAAATGACTCTGGCCGCGCCCATGAGGTTGAACTATTGACACTACAAGTCCCTGAATGCATTGGGGGTTATCTGCATGTTAATTGTGCAAATAAAAGAGGGATTTTACTGGTTAGTGTCTCCGCCGTCATTCTTACATATGGCCCATGATGAAGGGCGTTACCTGCCCAAAACGCGTTGGCCGAAGGAAGGAGGCTGTCTACCTGTTATGTGGAGTGATCCTGGGTGTGCCATCCATCGTAGGGGTAACCTGTTGTAAACTAAATAGTGACCCGCCCTTGGTCACGGAGAGGCACCACCGCCTATGCCCCGGAGGTCCGTGTGCCTTTTGGATGGATTAGTCACACGGAAGCGGCGATTCCAACGTGGCTGTGTTTACGAAGGAGTCCCACCGCCGGAGCCATGCGGGTCAGCTCGCTGTTGAGATTGCTACAGCTGAGCAGAACGGGAGATGCCCACAGTATTTACAGAGGACTACCAGAGCCCCTTGTGATTGTTTTATGAAATGACTCTGGTGGCGCCCATGAGGTTGAACTATTGACACTACCAGTCCCAGAATGCATTGGGGGTTATCTGCATGTTAATTGTGGAAATAAAAGAGGGATTTTACTGGTTAGTGTCTCTGCCGTCATTCTTACATTTGGCCCATGATGAAGGGCGTTACCTGCCCGAAACGCGTTGGCCGAAGGAAGGAGGCTGTCTAGCTGTTATGTGGAGTGATCCTGGGTGTGCCATCCATTGTAGGGGTAACCTATTGTAAACTAAATAGTGACCCGCCCTTGGTCACGGAGAGGCACCACCGCCTATGCCCCGGAGGTCCGTGTGCCTTTTGGATGGATTAGTCCCACGGAAGCGGCGATTCCAACGTGGCTGTGTTTACGAAGGAGTCCCACCGCCGGAGCCATGCGGGTCAGCTCGCTGTTTAGATTGCTACAGCTGAGCAGAACGGGAGATGCCCACAGTATTTACAGAGGACTACCAGAGCCCCTTGTGATTGTTTTATGAAATGACTCTGGCGGCGCCCATGAGGTTGAACTATTGACACTACCAGTCCCAGAATGCATTGGGGGTTATCTGCATGTTAATTGTGGAAATAAAAGAGGGATTTTACTGGTTAGTGTCTCCGCCGTCATTCTTACATATGGCCCATGATGAAGGGCGTTACCTGCCCGAAACGCGTTGGCCGAAGGAAGTTGGCTGTCTACCTGTTATGTGGAGTGATCCTGGGTGTGCCATCCATCGTAGGGGTAACCTGTTGTAAACTAAATAGTGACCCGCCCTTGGTCACGGAGAGGCACCACCGCCTATGCCCCGGAGGTCCGTGTGCCTTTTGGATGGATTAGTCACACGGAAGCGGCGATTCCAACGTGGCTGTGTTTATGAAGGAGTCCCACCGCCGGAGCCATGCGGGTCAGCTCGCTGTTGAGATTGCTACAGCTGAGCAGAACGGGAGATGCCCACAGTATTTACAGAGGACTACCAGAGCCCCTTGTAATTGTTTTATGAAATGACTCTGGCGGCGCCCATGAGGTTGAACTATTGACACTACCAGTCCCAGAATGCATTGGGGGTTATCTGCATGTTAATTGTGGAAATAAAAGAGGGATTTTACTGGTTAGTGTCTCCGCCGTCATTCTTACATATGGCCCATGATGAAGGGCGTTACCTGCCCAAAACGCGTTGGCCGAAGGAAGGAGGCTGTCTACATGTTATGTGGAGTGATCCTGGGTGTGCCATCCATCGTAGGGGTAACCTGTTGTAAACTAAATAGTGACCCGCCCTTGGTCACGGAGAGGCACCACCGCCTATGCCCCGGAGGTCCGTGTGTCTTTTGGATGGATTAGTCACACGGAAGCGGCGATTCCAACGTGGCTGTGTTTACGAAGGAGTCCCACCGCCGGAGCCATGCGGGTCAGCTCGCTGTTGAGATTGCTACAGCTGAGCAGAACGGGAGATGACCACAGTATTTACAGAGGACTACCAGAGCCCCTTGTGATTGTTTTATGAAATGACTCTGGTGGCGCCCATGAGGTTGAACTATTGACACTACCAGTCCCAGAATGCATTGGGGGTTATCTGCATGTTAATTGTGGAAATAAAAGAGGGATTTTACTGGTTAGTGTCTCCGCCATCATTCTTACATATGGCCCATGATGAAGGGCGTTACCTGCCCGAAACGCGTTGGCCGAAGGAAGGAGGCTGTCTACCTGTTATGTGGAGTGATCCTGGGTGTGCCATCCATCGTAGGGATAACCTGTTGTAAACTAAATAGTGACCCGCCCTTGGTCACGGAGAGGCACCACCGCCTATGCCCCGGAGGTCCGTGTGCCTTTTGGATGGATTAGTCACACGGAAGCGGCGATTCCAACGTGGCTGTGTTTACGAAGGAGTCCCACCGCCGGAGCCATGCAGGTCAGCTCGCTGTTGAGATTGCTACAGCTGAGCAGAACGGGAGATGCCCACAGTATTTACAGAGGACTACCAGAGCCCCTTGTGATTGTTTTATGAAATGACTCTGGCGGCGCCCATGAGGTTGAACTATTGACACTACCAGTCCCAGAATGCATTGGGGGTTATCTGCATGTTAATTGTGGAAATAAAAGAGGGATTTTACTGGTTAGTGTCTCCGCCATCATTCTTACATATGGCCCATGATGAAGGGCGTTACCTGCCCGAAACGCGTTGGCCGAAGGAAGGAGGCTGTCTACCTGTTATGTGGAGTGATCCTGGGTGTGCCATCCATCGTAGGGGTAACCTGTTGTAAACTAAATAGTGACCCGCCCTTGGTCACGGAGAGGCACAACCGCCTATGCCCCGGAGGTCCGTGTGCCTTTTGGATGGATTAGTCACAAGGAAGCGGCGATTCCAACGTGGCTGTGTTTACGAAGGAGTCCCACCGCCGGAGCCATGCGGGTCAGCTCGCTGTTGAGATTGCTACAGCTGAGCAGAACGGGAGATGCCCACAGTATTTACAGGGGACTACCAGAGCCCCTTGTGATTGTTTTATGAAATGACTCTGGCCGCGCCCATGAGGTTGAACTATTGACACTACAAGTCCCTGAATGCATTGGGGGTTATCTGCATGTTAATTGTGCAAATAAAAGAGGGATTTTACTGGTTAGTGTCTCCGCCGTCATTCTTACATATGGCCCATGATGAAGGGCGTTACCTGCCCAAAACGCGTTGGCCGAAGGAAGGAGGCTGTCTACCTGTTATGTGGAGTGATCCTGGGTGTGCCATCCATCGTAGGGGTAACCTGTTGTAAACTAAATAGTGACCCGCCCTTGGTCACGGAGAGGCACCACCGCCTATGCCCCGGAGGTCCGTGTGCCTTTTGGATGGATTAGTCACACGGAAGCGGCGATTCCAACGTGGCTGTGTTTACGAAGGAGTCCCACCGCCGGAGCCATGCGGGTCAGCTCGCTGTTGAGATTGCTACAGCTGAGCAGAACGGGAGATGCCCACAGTATTTACAGAGGACTACCAGAGCCCCTTGTGATTGTTTTATGAAATGACTCTGGTGGCGCCCATGAGGTTGAACTATTGACACTTCCAGTCCCAGAATGCATTGGGGGTTATCTGCATGTTAATTGTGGAAATAAAAGAGGGATTTTACTGGTTAGTGTCTCTGCCGTCATTCTTACATATGGCCCATGATGAAGGGCGTTACCTGCCCGAAACGCGTT
This sequence comes from Triturus cristatus, assembly GCF_964204655.1. Classification (NCBI taxonomy): domain Eukaryota; kingdom Metazoa; phylum Chordata; class Amphibia; order Caudata; family Salamandridae; genus Triturus; species Triturus cristatus. Next base: position 668,311,029 of record NC_140587.1, read on the forward strand.
GGCCGAAGGAAGGAGGCTGTCTAGCTGTTATGTGGAGTGATCCTGGGTGTGCCATCCATCGTAGGGGTAACCTGTTGTAAACTAAATAGTGACCCGCCCTTGGTCACGGAGAGGCACCACCGCCTATGCCCCGGAGGTCCGTGTGCCTTTTGGATGGATTAGTCACACGGAAGCGGCGATTCCAACGTGGCTGTGTTTACGAAGGAGTCCCACCGCCGGAGCCATGCAGGTCAGCTCGCTGTTGAGATTGCTACAGCTGAGCAGAACGGGAGATGCCCACAGTATTTACAGAGGACTACCAGAGCCCCTTGTGATTGTTTTATGAAATGACTCTGGCGGCGCCCATGAGGTTGAACTATTGACACTACCAGTCCCAGAATGCATTGGGGGTTATCTGCATGTTAATTGTGCAAATAAAAGAGGGATTTTACTGGTTAGTGTCTCCGCCGTCATTCTTACATATGGCCCATGATGAAGGGCGTTACCTGCCCAAAACGCGTTGGCCGAAGGAAGGAGGCTGTCTACCTGTTATGTGGAGTGATCTTGGGTGTGCCATCCATCGTAGGGGTAACCTGTTGTAAACTAAATAGTGACCCGCCCTTGGTCACGGAGAGGCACCACCGCCTATGCCCCGGAGGTCCGTGTGCCTTTTGGATGGATTAGTCACACGGAAGCGGCGATTCCAACGTGGCTGTGTTTACGAAGGAGTCCCACCGCCGGAGCCATGCGGGTCAGCTCGCTGTTGAGATTGCTACAGCTGAGCAGAACGGGAGATGCCCACAGTATTTACAGAGGACTACCAGAGCCCCTTGTGATTGTTTTATGAAATGACTCTGGTGGCGCCCATGAGGTTGAACTATTGACACTACCAGTCCCAGAATGCATTGGGGGTTATCTGCATGTTAATTGTGGAAATAAAAGAGGGATTTTACTGGTTAGTGTCTCTGCCGTCATTCTTACATTTGGCCCATGATGAAGGGCGTTACCTGCCCGAAACGCGTTGGCCGAAGGAAGGAGGCTGTCTAGCTGATATGTGGAGTGATCCTGGGTGTGCCATCCATCGTAGGGGTAACCTGTTGTAAACTAAATAGTGACCCGCCCTTGGTCACGGAGAGGCACCACCGCCTATGCCCCGGAGGTCCGTGTGCTTTTTGGATGGATTAGTCACACGGAAGCGGCGATTCCAACGTGGCTGTGTTTACGAAGGAGTCCCACCGCCGGAGCCATGAGGGTCAGCTCGCTGTTGAGATTGCTACAGCTGAGCAGAACGGGAGATGCCCACAGTATTTACAGAGGACTACCAGAGCCCCTTGTGATTGTTTTATGAAATGACTCTGGCGGCGCCCATGAGGTTGAACTATTGACACTACCAGTCCCAGAATGCATTGGGGGTTATCTGCATGTTAATTGTGGAAATAAAAGAGGGATTTTACTGGTTAGTGTCTCCGCCTTCATTCTTACATATGGCCCATGATGAAGGGCGTTACCTGCCCGAAACGCGTTGGCCGAAGGAAGTTGGCTGTCTACCTGTTATGTGGAGTGATCCTGGGTGTGCCATCCATCGTAGGGGTAACCTGTTGTAAACTAAATAGTGACCCGCCCTTGGTCATGGAGAGGCACCACCGCCAATGCCCCGGAGGTCCGTGTGCCTTTTGGATGGATTAGTCACACGGAAGCGGCGATTCCAACGTGGCTGTGTTTACGAAGGAGTCCCACCGCCGGAGCCATGTGGGTCAGCTCGCTGTTGAGATTGCTACAGCTGAGCAGAACGGGAGATGCCCACAGTATTTACAGAGGACTACCAGAGCCCCTTGTGATTGTTTTATGAAATGACTCTGGCAGCGCCCTTGAGGTTGAACTATTGACACTACCAGTCCCAGAATGCATTGGGGGTTATCTGCATGTTAATTGTGGAAATAAAAGAGGGATTTTACTGGTTAGTGTCTCCGCCGTCATTCTTACATATGGCCCATGATGAAGGGCGTTACCTGCCCGAAACGCGTTGGCCGAAGGAAGGAGGCTGTCTACCTGTTATGTGGAGTGATCCTGGGTGTGCCATCCATCGTAGGGGTAACCTGTTGTAAACTAAATAGTGACCCGCCCTTGGTCACGGAGAGGCACAACCGCCTATGCCCCGGAGGTCCGTGTGCCTTTTGGATGGATTGGTCACACGGAAGCGGCGATTCCAACGTGGCTGTGTTTACGAAGGAGTCCCACCGCCGGAGCCATGCGGGTCAGCTCGCTGTTGAGATTGCTACAGCTGAGCAGAATGGGAGATGCCCACAGTATTTACAGAGGACTATCAGAGCCCCTTGTGATTGTTTTATGAAATGACTCTAGCGGCGCCCATGAGGTTGAACTATTGACACTACCAGTCCCAGAATGCATTGGGGGTTATCTGCATGTTAATTGTGGAAATAAAAGAGGGATTTTACTGGTTAGTGTCTCCGCCGTCATTCTTACATATGGCCCATGATGAAGGGTGTTACCTGCCCGAAACGCGTTGGCCGAAGGAAGGAGGCTGTCTACCTGTTATGTGGAGTGATCCTGGGTGTGCCATCCATCGTAGGGGTAACCTGTTGTAAACTAAATAGTGACCCGCCCTTGGTCACGGAGAGGCACCACCGCCTATGCCCCGGAGGTCCGTGTGCCTTTTGGATGGATTAGTCACACGGAAGCGGCGATTCCAACGTGGCTGTGTTTACGAAGGAGTCCCACCGCCGAAGCCATGCAGGTCAGCTCGCTGTTGAGATTGCTACAGCTGAGCAGAACGGGAGATGCCCACAGTATTTACAGAGGACTATCAGAGCCCCTTGTGATTGTTTTATGAAATGACTCTGGCGGCGCCCATTAGGTTGAACTATTGACACTACCAGTCCCAGAATGCATTGGGGGTTATCTGCATGTTAATTGTGGAAATAAAAGAGGGATTTTACTGGTTAGTGTCTCCGCCGTCATTCTTACATATGGCCCATGATGAAGGGCGTTACCTGCCCGAAACACGTTGGCCGAAGGAAGGAGGCTGTCTACCTGTTATGTGGAGTGATCCTGGGTGTGCCATCCATCGTAGGGGTAACCTGTTGTAAACTAAATAGTGACCCGCCCTTGGTCACAGAGAGGCACAACCGCCTATGCCCCGGAGGTCCGTGTGCCTTTTGGATGGATTAGTCACACGGAAGCGGCGATTCCAACGTGGCTGTGTTTACGAAGGAGTCCCACCGCCGGAGCCATGTGGGTCAGCTCGCTGTTGAGATTGCTACAGCTGAGCAGAACGGGAGATGCCCACAGTATTTACAGAGGACTACAAGAGCCCCTTGTGATTGTTTTATGAAATGACTCTGGCAGCGCCCTTGAGGTTGAACTATTGACACTCCCAGTCCCAGAATGCATTTGGGGTTATCTGCATGTTAATTGTGGAAATGAAAGAGGGATTTTACTGGTTAGTGTCTCTGCCGTCATTCTTACATATGGCCCATGATGAAGGGCGTTACCTGCCCGAAACCCGTTGGCCGAAGGAAGGAGGCTGTCTACCTGTTATGTGGAGTGATCCTGGGTGTGCCATCCATCGTAGGGGTAACCTGTTGTAAACTAAATAGTGACCCGCCCTTGGTCACGGAGAGGCACCACCGCCTATGCCCCAGAGGTCCGTGTGCCTTTTGGATGGATTAGTCACACGGAAGCGGCGATTCCAACGTGGCTGTGTTTACGAAGGAGTCCCACCGCCGGAGCCATGCGGGTCAGCTCGCTGTTGAGATTGCTACAGCTGAGCAGAACGGGAGATGCCCACAGTATTTACAGAGGACTACCAGAGCCCCTTGTGATTGTTTTATGAAATGACTCTGGCGGCGCCCATGAGGTTGAATTATTGACACTACCAGTCCCAGAATGCATTGGGGGTTATCTGCATGTTAATTGTGGAAATAAAAGAGGGATTTTACTGGTTAGTGTCTCCGCCGTCATTCTTACATATGGCCCATGATGAAGGGCGTTACCTGCCCGAAACACGTTGGCCGAAGGAAGGAGGCTGTCTACCTGTTATGTGGAGTGATCCTGGGTGTGCCATCCATCGTAGGGGTAACCTGTTGTAAACTAAATAGTGAGCCGCCCTTGGTCACGGAGAGGCACCACCGCCTATGCCCCGGAGGTCCGTGTGCCTTTTGGATGGATTAGTCACACGGAAGCGGCGATTCCAACGTGGCTGTTTTAAAGAAGGAGTCCCACCACCGGAGCCATGCGGGTCAGCTCGCTGTTGAGATTGCTACAGCTGAGCAGAACGGGAGATGCCCACAGTATTTACAGAGGACTACCAGAGCCCCTTGTGATTGTTTTATGAAATGACTCTGGCGGCGCCCATGAGGTTGAACTATTGACACTACCAGTCCCAGAATGCATTGGGGGTTATCTGCATGTTAATTGTGGAAATAAAAGAGGGATTTTACTGGTTAGTGTCTCCGCCGTCATTCTTACATATGGCCCATGATGAAGGGCGTTACCTGCCCGAAACGCGTTGGCCGAAGGAAGGAGGCTGTCTACCTGTTATGTGGAGTGATCCTGGGTGTGCCATCCATCGTAGGGGTAACCTGTTGTAAACTAAATAGTGACCCGCCATTGGTCACGGAGAGGCACAACCGCCTATGCCCCGGAGGTCCGTGTGCCTTTTGGATGAATTAGTCACACGGAAGCAGCGATTCCAACGTGGCTGTTTTAAAGAAGGAGTCCCACCACCGGAGCCATGCGGGTCAGCTCGCTGTTGAGATTGCTACAGCTGAGCAGAACGGGAGATGCCCACAGTATTTACAGAGGACTACCAGAGCCCCTTGTGATTGTTTTATGAAATGACTCTGGCCGCGCCCATGAGGTTGAACTATTGACACTACCAGTCCCAGAATGCATTGGGGGTTATCTGCATGTTAATTGTGGAAATAAAGAGGGATTTTACTGGTTAGTGTCTCCGCCGTCATTCTTACATATGGCCCATGATGAAGGGCGTTACCTGCCCGAAACGCGTTGGCCGAAGGAAGGAGGCTGTCTACCTGTTATGTGGAGTGATCCTGGGTGTGCCATCCATCGTAGGGGTAACCTGTTGTAAACTAAATAGTGACCCGCCCTTGGTCACGGAGAGGCACAACCGCCTATGCCCCGGAGGTCCGTGTGCCTTTTGGATGGATTAGTCACACGGAAGCGGCGATTCCAACGTGGCTGTGTTTATGAAGGAGTCCCACCGCCGGAGCCATGTGGGTCAGCTCGCTGTTGAGATTGCTACAGCTGAGCAGAACGGGAGATGCCCACAGTATTTACAGAGGACTACCAGAGCCCCTTGTGATTGTTTTATGAAATGACTCTGGCAGCGCCCATGAGGTTGAACTATTGACACTCCCAGTTCCAGAATGCATTTGGGGTTATCTGCATGTTAATTGTGGAAATAAAAGAGGGATTTTACTGGTTAGAGTCTCCGCCGTCATTCTTACATATGGCTAATGATGAAGGGCGTTACCTGCCCGAAACGCGTTGGCCGAAGGAAGGAGGCTGTCTACCTGTTATGTGGAGTGATCCTGGGTGTGTCATCCATCGTAGGGGTAACCTGTTGTAAACTAAATAGTGACCCGCCCTTGGTCACGGAGAGCCACCACCGCCTATGCCACGGAGGTCCGTGTGCCTTTTGGATGGATTAGTCACACAGAAGCGGCGATTCCAACGTGGCTGTGTTTACGAAGGAGTCCCACCGCCGGAGCCATGCGGGTCAGCTCGCTGTTGAGATTGCTACAGCTGAGCAGAACGGGAGATGCCCACAGTATTTACAGAGGACTACCAGAGCCCCTTGTGATTGTTTTATGAAATGACTCTGGCGGCGCCCATGAGGTTGAACTATTGACACTACCAGTCCCAGAATGCATTGGGGTTATCTGCATGTTAATTGTGGAAATAAAAGAGGGATTTTACTGGTTAGTGTCTCCGCCGTCATTCTTACATATGGCCCATGACGAAGGGCGTTACCTGCCCGAAACGCGTTGGCCGAAGGAAGGAGGCTGTCTACCTGTTATGTGGAGTGATCCTGGGTGTGCCATCCATCGTAGGGGTAACCTGTTGTAAACTAAATAGTGACCCGCCCTTGGTCACGGAGAGCCACCACCGCCTATGCCACTGAGGTCCGTGTGCCTTTTGGATGGATTAGTCACACGGAAGCGGCGATTCCAACGTGGCTGTGTTTACGAAGGAGTCCCACCGCCGGAGCCATGCGGGTCAGCTCGCTGTTGAGATTGCTACAGCTGAGCAGAACGGGAGATGCCCACAGTATTTACAGAGGACTACCAGAGCCCCTTGTGATTGTTTTATGAAATGACTCTGGCGGCGCCCATGAGGTTGAACTATTGACACTACCAGTCCCAGAATGCATTGGGGGTTATCTGCATGTTAATTGTGGAAATAAAAGAGGGATTTTACTGGTTAGTGTCTCTGCCGTCATTCTTACATATGGCCCATGATGAAGGGCGTTACCTGCCCGAAACACGTTGGCCGAAGGAAGGAGGCTGTCTACCTGTTATGTGGAGTGATCCTGGGTGTGCCATCCATCGTAGGGGTAACCTGTTGTAAACTAAATAGTGACCCGCCCTTGGTCACGGAGAGGCACCACCGCCTATGCCCCGGAGGTCCGTGTGCCTTTTGGATGGATTAGTCACACGGAAGCGGCGATTCCAACGTGGCTGTTTTAAAGAAGGAGTCCCACCACCGGAGCCATGCGGGTCAGCTCGCTGTTGAGATTGCTACAGCTGAGCAGAACGGGAGATGCCCACAGTATTTACAGAGGACTACCAGAGCCCCTTGTGATTGTTTTATGAAATGACTCTGGCGGCGCCCATGAGGTTGAACTATTGACACTACCAGTCCCAGAATGCATTGGGGGTTATCTGCATGTTAATTGTGGAAATAAAAGAGGGATTTTACTGGTTAGTGTCTCCGCCGTCATTCTTACATATGGCCCATGACGAAGGGCGTTACCTGCCCGAAACGCGTTGGCCGAAGGAAGGAGGCTGTCTACCTGTTATGTGGAGTGATCCTGGGTGTGCCATCCATCGTAGGGGTAACCTGTTGTAAACTAAATAGTGACCCGCCCTTGGTCACGGAGAGCCACCACCGCCTATGCCACTGAGGTCCGTGTGCCTTTTGGATGGATTAGTCACACGGAAGCGGCGATTCCAACGTGGCTGTGTTTACGAAGGAGTCCCACCGCCGGAGCCATGCGGGTCAGCTCGCTGTTGAGATTGCTACAGCTGAGCAGAACGGGAGATGCCCACAGTATTTACAGAGGACTACCAGAGCCCCTTGTGATTGTTTTATGAAATGACTCTGGCGGCGCCCATGAGGTTGAACTATTGACACTACCAGTCCCAGAATGCATTGGGGGTTATCTGCATGTTAATTGTGGAAATAAAAGAGGGATTTTACTGGTTAGTGTCTCCGCCGTCATTCTTACATATGGCCCATGACGAAGGGCGTTACCTGCCCGAAACGCGTTGGCCGAAGGAAGGAGGCTGTCTACCTTTTATGTGGAGTGATCCTGGGTGTGTCATCCATCGTAGGGGTAACCTGTTGTAAACTAAATAGTGACCCGCCCTTGGTCACGGAGAGGCACCACCGCCTATGCCCCGGAGGTCCGTGTGCCTTTTGGATGGATTAGTCACACGGAAGCGGCGATTCCAACGTGGCTGTGTTTACGAAGGAGTCCCACCGCCGGAGCCATGTGGGTCAGCTCGCTGTTGAGATTGCTACAGCTGAGCAGAACGGGAGATGCCCACAGTATTTACAGAGGACATGAGGTTGAACTATCGACACTACCAGTCCCAGAATGCATTGGGGGTTATCTGCATGTTAATTGTGGAAATAAAAGAGGGATTTTACTGGTTAGTGTCTCCGCCGTCATTCTTACATATGGCCCATGATGAAGGGCGTTACCTGCCCGAAACGCGTTGGCCGAAGGATGGAGGCTGTCTACCTGTTATGTGGAGTGATCCTGGGTGTGCCATCCATCGTAGGGGTAACCTGTTGTAAACTAAATAGTGACCCGCTCTTGGTCACGGAGAGGCACCACCGCCTATGCCCCGGATGTCCGTGTGCCTTTTGGATGGATTAGTCACACGGAAGCGGCGATTCCAACGTGGCTGTGTTTACGAAGGAGTCCCACCACCGGAGCCATGCGGGGCAGCTCGCTGTTGAGATTGCTACAGCTGAGCAGAACGGGAGATGCCCACAGTATTTACAGAGGACTACCAGAGCCCCTTGTGATTGTTTTATGAAATGACTCTGGCGGCGCCCATGAGGTTGAACTATTGACACTACCAGTTCCAGAATGCATTGGGGGTTATCTGCATGTTAATTGTGGAAATAAAAGAGGGGTTTTACTGGTTAGTGTCTCCGCCGTCATTCTTACATATGACCCATGATGAAGGGCGTTACCTGCCCGAAACGCGTTGGCCGAAGGAAGGAGGCTGTCAACCTGTTATGTGGAGTGATCCAGGGTGTGCCATCCATCGTAGGGGTAACCTGTTGTAAACTAAATAGTGACCCGCCCTTGGTCACGGAGAGGCACCACCGCCTATGACCCGGAGGTCCGTGTGCCTTTTGGATGGATTAGTCACACGGAAGTGGCGATTCCAACGTGGCTGTGTTTACGAAGGAGTCCCACCGCCGGAGCCATGCGGGTCAGCTCGCTGTTGAGAGTGTTACAGCTGAGCAGAACGGGAGATGGCCACAGTATTTACAGAGGACTACCAGAGCCCCTTGTGATTGTTTTATGAAATGACTCTGGCGGCGCCCATGAGGTTGAACTATCGACACTACCAGTCCCAGAATGCATTGGGGGTTATCTGCATGTTAATTGTGGAAATAAAAGAGGGATTTTACTGGTTAGTGTCTCCGCCGACATTCTTACATATGGCCCATGATGAAGGGCGTTACCTGCCCGAAATGCGTTGGCCGAAGGAAGGAGGCTGTCTACCTGTTATGTGGAGTGATCCTGGGTGTGCCATCCATCGTAGGGGTAACCTGTTGTAAACTAAATAGTGACCCGCCCTTGGTCACGGAGAGGCACCACCGCCTATGCCCCGGAGGTCCGTGTGCCTTTTGGATGGATTAGTCACACGGAAGCGGCGATTCCAACGTGGCTGTGTTTATGAAGGAGTCCCACCACCGGAGCCATGCGGGTCAGCTCGCTGTTGAGATTGCTACAGCTGAGCAGAACGGGAGATGCCCACAGTATTTACAGAGGACTACCAGAGCCCCTTGTGATTGTTTTATGAAATGACTCTGGCGGCGCCCATGAGGTTGAACTATTGACACTACCAGTTCCAGAATGCATTGGGGGTTATCTGCATGTTAATTGTGGAAATAAAAGAGGGATTTTACTGGTTAGTGTCTCCGCCGTCATTCTTACATATGACCCATGATGAAGGGCGTTACCTGCCCGAAACGCGTTGGCCGAAGGATGGAGGCTGTCTACCTGTTATGTGGAGTGATCCAGGGTGTGCCATCCATCGTAGGGGTAACCTGTTGTAAACTAAATAGTGACCCGCCCTTGGTCACGGAGAGGCACCACCGCCTATGACCCGGAGGTCCGTGTGCCTTTTGGATGGATTAGTCACACGGAAGCGGCGATTCCAACGTGGCTGTGTTTACGAAGGAGTCCCACCGCCGGAGCCATGCGGGTCAGCTCGCTGTTGAGATTGTTACAGCTGAGCAGAACGGGAGATGGCCACAGTATTTACAGAGGACTACCAGAGCCCCTTGTGATTGTTTTATGAAATGACTCTGGCGGCGCCCATGAGGTTGAACTATTGACACTACCAGTCCCAGAATGCATTGGGGGTTATCTGCATGTTAATTTAGGAAATAAAAGAGGGATTTTACTGGTTAGTGTCTCCACCGTCATTCTTACATATGGCCCATGATGAAGGGTGTTACCTGCCCGAAACGCGTTGGCCGAAGGAAGGAGGCTGTCTACCTGTTATGTGGAGTGATCCTGGGTGTGCCATCCATCGTAGGGGTAACCTGTTGTAAACTAAATAGTGACCCGCCCTTGGTCACGGAGAGGCACAACCGCCTATGCCCCGGAGGTCCGTGTGCCTTTTGGATGGATTAGTCACACGGAAGCGGCGATTCCAACGTGGCTGTGTTTACGAAGGAGTCCCACCGCCGGAGCCATGTGGGTCAGCTCACTGTTGAGATTGCTACAGCTGAGCAGAACGGGAGATGCCCACAGTATTTACAGAGGACTACCAGAGCCCCTTGTGATTGTTTTATGAAATGACTCTGGCAGCGCCCTTGAGGTTGAACTATTGACACTCCCAGTCCCAGAATGCATTTGGGGTTATCTGCATGTTAATTGTGGAAATAAAATAGGGATTTTACTGGTTAGTGTCTCTGCCGTCATTCTTACATATGGCCCATGATGAAGGGCGTTACCTGCCCGAAACGCGTTGGCCGAAGGAAGGAGGCTGTCTACCTGTTATGTGGAGTGATCCTGGGTGTGCCATCCATCGTAGGGGAAACCTGTTGTAAACTAAATAGTGACCCGCCCTTGGTCACGGAGAGGCACCACCGCCTATGCCCCGGAGGTCCGTGTGCCTTTTGGATGGATTAGTCACACGGAAGCGGCGATTCCAACGTGGCTGTGTTTACGAAGGAGTCCCACCGCCGGAGCCATGCGGGTCAGCTCGCTGTTGAGATTGCTACAGCTGAGCAGAACGGGAGATGCCCACAGTATTTACAGAGGACTACCAGAGCCCCTTGTGATTGTTTTATGAAATGACTCTGGCGGCGCCCATGAGGTTGAACTATTGACACTACCAGTCCCAGAATGCATTGGGGGTTATCTGCATGTTAATTGTGGAAATAAAAGAGGGATTTTACTGGTTAGTGTCTCCGCCGTCATTCTTACATATGGCCCATGATGAACGGCGTTACCTGCCCGAAACACGTTGGACGAAGGAAGGAGGCTGTCTACCTGTTATGTGGAGTGATCCTGGGTGTGCCATCCATCGTAGGGGTAACCTGTTGTAAACTAAATAGTGACCCGCCCTTGGTCACGGAGAGGCACCACCGCCTATGCCTCGGAGGTCCGTGTGCCTTTTGGATGGATTAGTCACACGGAAGCGGCGATTCCAACGTGGCTGTGTTTACGAAGGAGTCCCACCGCCGAAGCCATGCAGGTCAGCTCGCTGTTGAGATTGCTACAGCTGAGCAGAACGGGAGATGCCCACAGTATTTACAGAGGACTATCAGAGCCCCTTGTGATTGTTTTATGAAATGACTCTGGCGGCGCCCATGAGGTTGAACTATTGACACTACCAGTCCCAGAATGCATTGGGGGTTATCTGCATGTTAATTGTGGAAATAAAAGAGGGATTTTACTGGTTAGTGTCTCCGCCGTCATTCTTACATATGGCCCATGATGAAGGGCGTTACCTGCGCGAAACGCGTTGGCCGAAGGAAGGAGGCTGTCTACCTGTTATGTGGAGTGATCTTGGGTGTGCCATCCATCGTAGGGGTAACCTGTCGTAAACTAAATTGTGACCCGCCCTTGGTCACGGAGAGGCACCACCGCCTATGCCCCGGAGGTCCGTGTGCCTTTTGGATGGATTAGTCACATGGAAGCGGCGATTCCAACGTGGCTGTGTTTACGAAGGAGTCCCACCGCCGGAGCCATGCGGGTCAGCTCGCTGTTGAGATTGCTACAGCTGAGCAGAACGGGAGATGCCCACAGTATTTACAGAGGACTACCAGAGCCCCTTGTGATTGTTTTATGAAATGACTCTGGCAGCGCCCATGAGGTTGAACTATTGACACTCCCAGTTCCAGAATGCATTTGGGGTTATCTGCATGTTAATTGTGGAAATAAAAGAGGGATTTTACTGGTTAGAGTCTCCGCCGTCATTCTTACATATGGCTAATGATGAAGGGCGTTACCTGCCCGAAACGCGTTGGCCGAAGGAAGGAGGCTGTCTACCTGTTATGTGGAGTGATCCTGGGTGTGTCATCCATCGTAGGGGTAACCTGTTGTAAACTAAATAGTGACCCGCCCTTGGTCACGGAGAGCCACCACCGCCTATGCCACGGAGGTCCGTGTGCCTTTTGGATGGATTAGTCACACAGAAGCGGCGATTCCAACGTGGCTGTGTTTACGAAGGAGTCCCACCGCCGGAGCCATGCGGGTCAGCTCGCTGTTGAGATTGCTACAGCTGAGCAGAACGGGAGATGCCCACAGTATTTACAGAGGACTACCAGAGCCCCTTGTGATTGTTTTATGAAATGACTCTGGCGGCGCCCATGAGGTTGAACTATTGACACTACCAGTCCCAGAATGCATTGGGGTTATCTGCATGTTAATTGTGGAAATAAAAGAGGGATTTTACTGGTTAGTGTCTCCGCCGTCATTCTTACATATGGCCCATGACGAAGGGCGTTACCTGCCCGAAACGCGTTGGCCGAAGGAAGGAGGCTGTCTACCTGTTATGTGGAGTGATCCTGGGTGTGCCATCCATCGTAGGGGTAACCTGTTGTAAACTAAATAGTGACCCGCCCTTGGTCACGGAGAGCCACCACCGCCTATGCCACTGAGGTCCGTGTGCCTTTTGGATGGATTAGTCACACGGAAGCGGCGATTCCAACGTGGCTGTGTTTACGAAGGAGTCCCACCGCCGGAGCCATGCGGGTCAGCTCGCTGTTGAGATTGCTACAGCTGAGCAGAACGGGAGATGCCCACAGTATTTACAGAGGACTACCAGAGCCCCTTGTGATTGTTTTATGAAATGACTCTGGCGGCGCCCATGAGGTTGAACTATTGACACTACCAGTCCCAGAATGCATTGGGGGTTATCTGCATGTTAATTGTGGAAATAAAAGAGGGATTTTACTGGTTAGTGTCTCCGCCGTCATTCTTACATATGGCCCATGATGAAGGGCGTTACCTGCCCGAAACACGTTGGCCGAAGGAAGGAGGCTGTCTACCTGTTATGTGGAGTGATCCTGGGTGTGCCATCCATCGTAGGGGTAACCTGTTGTAAACTAAATAGTGACCCGCCCTTGGTCACGGAGAGGCACCACCGCCTATGCCCCGGAGGTCCGTGTGCCTTTTGGATGGATTAGTCACACGGAAGCGGCGATTCCAACGTGGCTGTTTTAAAGAAGGAGTCCCACCACCGGAGCCATGCGGGTCAGCTCGCTGTTGAGATTGCTACAGCTGAGCAGAACGGGAGATGCCCACAGTATTTACAGAGGACTACCAGAGCCCCTTGTGATTGTTTTATGAAATGACTCTGGCGGCGCCCATGAGGTTGAACTATTGACACTACCAGTCCCAGAATGCATTGGGGGTTATCTGCATGTTAATTGTGGAAATAAAAGAGGGATTTTACTGGTTAGTGTCTCCGCCGTCATTCTTACATATGGCCCATGACGAAGGGCGTTACCTGCCCGAAACGCGTTGGCCGAAGGAAGGAGGCTGTCTACCTGTTATGTGGAGTGATCCTGGGTGTGCCATCCATCGTAGGGGTAACCTGTTGTAAACTAAATAGTGACCCGCCCTTGGTCACGGAGAGCCACCACCGCCTATGCCACTGAGGTCCGTGTGCCTTTTGGATGGATTAGTCACACGGAAGCGGCGATTCCAACGTGGCTGTGTTTACGGAGGAGTCCCACCGCCGGAGCCATGCGGGTCAGCTCGCTGTTGAGATTGCTACAGCTGAGCAGAACGGGAGATGCCCACAGTATTTACAGAGGACTACCAGAGCCCCTTGTGATTGTTTTATGAAATGACTCTGGCGGCGCCCATGAGGTTGAACTATTGACACTACCAGTCCCAGAATGCATTGGGGGTTATCTGCATGTTAATTGTGGAAATAAAAGAGGGATTTTACTGGTTAGTGTCTCCGCCGTCATTCTTACATATGGCCCATGACGAAGGGCGTTACCTGCCCGAAACGCGTTGGCCGAAGGAAGGAGGCTGTCTACCTTTTATGTGGAGTGATCCTGGGTGTGTCATCCATCGTAGGGGTAACCTGTTGTAAACTAAATAGTGACCCGCCCTTGGTCACGGAGAGGCACCACCGCCTATGCCCCGGAGGTCCGTGTGCCTTTTGGATGGATTAGTCACACGGAAGCGGCGATTCCAACGTGGCTGTGTTTACGAAGGAGTCCCACCGCCGGAGCCATGTGGGTCAGCTCGCTGTTGAGATTGCTACAGCTGAGCAGAACGGGAGATGCCCACAGTATTTACAGAGGACATGAGGTTGAACTATCGACACTACCAGTCCCAGAATGCATTGGGGGTTATCTGCATGTTAATTGTGGAAATAAAAGAGGGATTTTACTGGTTAGTGTCTCCGCCGTCATTCTTACATATGGCCCATGATGAAGGGCGTTACCTGCCCGAAACGCGTTGGCCGAAGGAAGGAGGCTGTCTACCTGTTATGTGGAGTGATCCTGGGTGTGCCATCCATCGTAGGGGTAACCTGTTGTAAACTAAATAGTGACCCGCTCTTGGTCACGGAGAGGCACCACCGCCTATGCCCCGGATGTCCGTGTGCCTTTTGGATGGATTAGTCACACGGAAGCGGCGATTCCAACGTGGCTGTGTTTACGAAGGAGTCCCACCACCGGAGCCATGCGGGGCAGCTCGCTGTTGAGATTGCTACAGCTGAGCAGAACGGGAGATGCCCACAGTATTTACAGAGGACTACCAGAGCCCCTTGTGATTGTTTTATGAAATGACTCTGGCGGCGCCCATGAGGTTGAACTATTGACACTACCAGTTCCAGAATGCATTGGGGGTTATCTGCATGTTAATTGTGGAAATAAAAGAGGGGTTTTACTGGTTAGTGTCTCCGCCGTCATTCTTACATATGACCCATGATGAAGGGCGTTACCTGCCCGAAACGCGTTGGCCGAAGGAAGGAGGCTGTCAACCTGTTATGTGGAGTGATCCAGGGTGTGCCATCCATCGTAGGGGTAACCTGTTGTAAACTAAATAGTGACCCGCCCTTGGTCACGGAGAGGCACCACCGCCTATGACCCGGAGGTCCGTGTGCCTTTTGGATGGATTAGTCACACGGAAGTGGCGATTCCAACGTGGCTGTGTTTACGAAGGAGTCCCACCGCCGGAGCCATGCGGGTCAGCTCGCTGTTGAGAGTGTTACAGCTGAGCAGAACGGGAGATGGCCACAGTATTTACAGAGGACTACCAGAGCCCCTTGTGATTGTTTTATGAAATGACTCTGGCGGCGCCCATGAGGTTGAACTATCGACACTACCAGTCCCAGAATGCATTGGGGGTTATCTGCATGTTAATTGTGGAAATAAAAGAGGGATTTTACTGGTTAGTGTCTCCGCCGACATTCTTACATATGGCCCATGATGAAGGGCGTTACCTGCCCGAAATGCGTTGGCCGAAGGAAGGAGGCTGTCTACCTGTTATGTGGAGTGATCCTGGGTGTGCCATCCATCGTAGGGGTAACCTGTTGTAAACTAAATAGTGACCCGCCCTTGGTCACGGAGAGGCACCACCGCCTATGCCCCGGAGGTCCGTGTGCCTTTTGGATGGATTAGTCACACGGAAGCGGCGATTCCAACGTGGCTGTGTTTATGAAGGAGTCCCACCACCGGAGCCATGCGGGTCAGCTCGCTGTTGAGATTGCTACAGCTGAGCAGAACGGGAGATGCCCACAGTATTTACAGAGGACTACCAGAGCCCCTTGTGATTGTTTTATGAAATGACTCTGGCGGCGCCCATGAGGTTGAACTATTGACACTACCAGTTCCAGAATGCATTGGGGGTTATCTGCATGTTAATTGTGGAAATAAAAGAGGGATTTTACTGGTTAGTGTCTCCGCCGTCATTCTTACATATGACCCATGATGAAGGGCGTTACCTGCCCGAAACGCGTTGGCCGAAGGATGGAGGCTGTCTACCTGTTATGTGGAGTGATCCAGGGTGTGCCATCCATCGTAGGGGTAACCTGTTGTAAACTAAATAGTGACCCGCCCTTGGTCACGGAGAGGCACCACCGCCTATGACCCGGAGGTCCGTGTGCCTTTTGGATGGATTAGTCACACGGAAGCGGCGATTCCAACGTGGCTGTGTTTACGAAGGAGTCCCACCGCCGGAGCCATGCGGGTCAGCTCGCTGTTGAGATTGTTACAGCTGAGCAGAACGGGAGATGGCCACAGTATTTACAGAGGACTACCAGAGCCCCTTGTGATTGTTTTATGAAATGACTCTGGCGGCGCCCATGAGGTTGAACTATTGACACTACCAGTCCCAGAATGCATTGGGGGTTATCTGCATGTTAATTTAGGAAATAAAAGAGGGATTTTACTGGTTAGTGTCTCCACCGTCATTCTTACATATGGCCCATGATGAAGGGTGTTACCTGCCCGAAACGCGTTGGCCGAAGGAAGGAGGCTGTCTACCTGTTATGTGGAGTGATCCTGGGTGTGCCATCCATCGTAGGGGTAACCTGTTGTAAACTAAATAGTGACCCGCCCTTGGTCACGGAGAGGCACCACCGCCTATGCCCCGGAGGTCCGTGTGCCTTTTGGATGGATTAGTCACACGGAAGCGGCAATTCCAACGTGGCTGTGTTTACGAAGGAGTCCCACCGCCGAAGCCATGCAGGTCAGCTCGCTGTTGAGATTGCTACAGCTGAGCAGAACGGGAGATGCCCACAGTATTTACAGAGGACTATCAGAGCCCCTTGTGATTGTTTTATGAAATGACTCTGGCGGCGCCCATGAGGTTGAACTATTGACACTACCAGTCCCAGAATGCATTGGGGGTTATCTGCATGTTAATTGTGGAAATAAAAGAGGGATTTTACTGGTTAGTGTCTCCGCCGTCATTCTTACATATGGCCCATGATGAAGGGCGTTACCTGCCCGAAACACGTTGGCCGAAGGAAGGAGGCTGTCTACCTGTTATGTGGAGTGATCCTGGGTGTGCCATCCATCGTAGGGGTAACCTGTTGTAAACTAAATAGTGACCCGCCCTTGGTCACGGAGAGGCACAACCGCCTATGCCCCGGAGGTCCGTGTGCCTTTTGGATGGATTAGTCACACGGAAGCGGCGATTCCAACGTGGCTGTGTTTACGAAGGAGTCCCACCGCCGGAGCCATGTGGGTCAGCTCACTGTTGAGATTGCTACAGCTGAGCAGAACGGGAGATGCCCACAGTATTTACAGAGGACTACCAGAGCCCCTTGTGATTGTTTTATGAAATGACTCTGGCAGCGCCCTTGAGGTTGAACTATTGACACTCCCAGTCCCAGAATGCATTTGGGGTTATCAGCATGTTAATTGTGGAAATAAAATAGGGATTTTACTGGTTAGTGTCTCTGCCGTCATTCTTACATATGGCCCATGATGAAGGGCGTTACCTGCCCGAAACGCGTTGGCCGAAGGAAGGAGGCTGTCTACCTGTTATGTGGAGTGATCCTGGGTGTGCCATCCATCGTAGGGGAAACCTGTTGTAAACTAAATAGTGACCCGCCCTTGGTCACGGAGAGGCACCACCGCCTATGCCCCGGAGGTCCGTGTGCCTTTTGGATGGATTAGTCACACGGAAGCGGCGATTCCAACGTGGCTGTGTTTACGAAGGAGTCCCACCGCCGGAGCCATGCGGGTCAGCTCGCTGTTGAGATTGCTACAGCTGAGCAGAACGGGAGATGCCCACAGTATTTACAGAGGACTACCAGAGCCCCTTGTGATTGTTTTATGAAATGACTCTGGCGGCGCCCATGAGGTTGAACTATTGACACTACCAGTCCCAGAATGCATTGGGGGTTATCTGCATGTTAATTGTGGAAATAAAAGAGGGATTTTACTGGTTAGTGTCTCCGCCGTCATTCTTACATATGGCCCATGATGAACGGCGTTACCTGCCCGAAACACGTTGGACGAAGGAAGGAGGCTGTCTACCTGTTATGTGGAGTGATCCTGGGTGTGCCATCCATCGTAGGGGTAACCTGTTGTAAACTAAATAGTGACCCGCCCTTGGTCACGGAGAGGCACCACCGCCTATGCCTCGGAGGTCCGTGTGCCTTTTGGATGGATTAGTCACACGGAAGCGGCGATTCCAACGTGGCTGTGTTTACGAAGGAGTCCCACCGCCGAAGCCATGCAGGTCAGCTCGCTGTTGAGATTGCTACAGCTGAGCAGAACGGGAGATGCCCACAGTATTTACAGAGGACTATCAGAGCCCCTTGTGATTGTTTTATGAAATGACTCTGGCGGCGCCCATGAGGTTGAACTATTGACACTACCAGTCCCAGAATGCATTGGG
Source organism: Triturus cristatus (assembly GCF_964204655.1). Taxonomy (NCBI): domain Eukaryota; kingdom Metazoa; phylum Chordata; class Amphibia; order Caudata; family Salamandridae; genus Triturus; species Triturus cristatus. The sequence goes on from NC_140587.1 coordinate 668,329,354, forward strand.
GGTTATCTGCATGTTAATTGTGGAAATAAAAGAGGGATTTTACTGGTTAGTGTCTCCGCCGTCATTCTTACATATGGCCCATGATGAAGGGCGTTACCTGCCCGAAACGCGTTGGCCGAAGGAAGGAGGCTGTCTACCTGTTATGTGGAGTGATCTTGGGTGTGCCATCCATCGTAGGGGTAACCTGTCGTAAACTAAATTGTGACCCGCCCTTGGTCACGGAGAGGCACCACCGCCTATGCCCCGGAGGTCCGTGTGCCTTTTGGATGGATTAGTCACACGGAAGCGGCGATTCCAACGTGGCTGTGTTTACGAAGGAGTCCCACCGCCGGAGCCATGCGGGTCAGCTCGCTGTTGAGATTGCTACAGCTGAGCAGAATGGGAGATGCCCACAGTATTTACAGAGGACTACCAGAGCCCCTTGTGATTGTTTTATGAAATTACTCTGGCGGCGCCCATGAGGTTGAACTATTGACACTACCAGTCCCAGAATGCATTGGGGGTTATCTGCATGTTAATTGTGGAAATAAAAGAGGGATTTTACTGGTTAGTGTCTCCGCCGTCATTCTTACATATGGCCCATGATGAAGGGCGTTACCTGCCCGAAACGCGTTGGCCGAAGGAAGGAGGCTGTCTACCTGTTATGTGGAGTGATCCTGGGTGTGCCATCCATCGTAGGGGTAACCTGTTGTAAACTAAATAGTGACCCGCCCTTGGTCACGGAGAGGCACAACCGCCTATGCCCCGGAGGTCCGTGTGCCTTTTGGATGGATTGGTCACACGGAAGCGGCGATTCCAACGTGGCTGTGTTTACGAAGGAGTCCCACCGCCGGAGCCATGCGGGTCAGCTCGCTGTTGAGATTGCTACAGCTGAGCAGAACGGGAGATGCCCACAGTATTTACAGAGGACTACCAGAGCCCCTTGTGATTGTTTTATGAAATGACTCTTTGCGGCGCCCATGAGGTTGAACTATTGACACTACCAGTCCCAGAATGCATTGGGGGTTATCTGCATGTTAATTGTGGAAATAAAAGAGGGATTTTACTGGTTAGTGTCTCCGTCGTCATTCTTACATATGGCCCATGATGAAGGGGTGTTACCTGCCCGAAACGCGTTGGCCGAAGGAAGGAGGCTGTCTACCTGTTATGTGGAGTGATCCTGGGTGTGCCATCCATCGTAGGGGTAACCTGTTGTAAACTAAATAGTGACCCGCCCTTGGTCACGGAGAGGCACCACCGCCTATGCCCCGGAGGTCCGTGTGCCTTTTGGATGGATTAGTCACACGGAAGCGGCGATTCCAACGTGGATGTGTTTACGAAGGAGTCCCACCGCCGGAGCCATGCGGGTCAGCTTGCTGTTGAGATTTCTACAGCTGAGCAGAACGGGAGATGCCCACAGTATTTACAGAGGACTACCAGAGCCCCTTGTGATTGTTTTATGAAATGACTCTGGCGGCGCCCATGAGGTTGAACTATTGACACTACCAGTCCCAGAATGCATTGGGGGTTATCTGCATGTTAACTGTGGAAATAAAAGAGGGATTTTACTGGTTAGTGTTTCCGCCGTCATTCTTACATATGGCCCATGATGAAGGGCGTTACCTGCCCGAAACACGTTGGCCGAAGGAAGGAGGCTGTCTACCTGTTATGTGGAGTGATCCTGAGTGTGCCATCCATCGTAGGGGTAACCTGTGGTAAACTAAATAGTGACCCGCCCTTGGTCACGGAGAGGCACCACCGCCTATGCCCCGGAGGTCCGTGTGCCTTTTAGATGGATTAGTCACACGGAAGCAGCGATTCCAACGTGGCTGTGTTTACGAAGGAGTCCCACCGCCGGAGCCATGCGGGTCAGCTCGCTGTTGAGATTGTTACAGCTGAGCAGAACGGGAGATGGCCACAGTATTTACAGAGGACTACCAGAGCCCCTTGTGATTGTTTTATGAAATGACTCTGGCGGCGCCCATGAGGTTGAACTATTGACACTACCAGTCCCAGAATGCATTGGGGGTTATCTGCATGTTAATTGTGGAAATAAAAGAGGGATTTTACTGGTTAGTGTCTCCGCCGTCATTCTTACATTTGGCCCATGATGAAGGGCGTTACCTGCCCGAAACGCGTTGGCCGAAGGAAGGAGGCTGTCTATCTGTTATGTGGAGTGATCGTGGGTGTGCCATCCATCGTAGGGGGTAACCTGTTGTAAACTAAATAGTGACCCACCCTTGGTCACGGAGAGGCACCACCGCCTATGCCCTGGACGTCCGTGTGCCTTTTGGATGGATTAGTCACACGGAAGCGGCGATTCCAACGTGGCTGTGTTTACGAAGGAGTCCCACCGCCGGAGCCATGCGGGTCAGCTCGCTGTCCAGATTGCTACAGCTGAGCAGAACGGGAGATGCCCACAGTATTTACAGAGGACTACCAGAGCCCCTTGTGATTGTTTTATGAAATGACTCTGGCGGCGCCCATGAGGTTGAACTATTGACACTACCAGTCCCAGAATGCATTGGGGGTTATCTGCATGTTAATTTTGGAAATAAAAGAGGGATTTTACTGGTTAGTGTCTCCGCCGTCATTCTTACATATGGCCCATGATGAAGGGCGTTACCTACCTGAAACGCGTTTGCCGAAGGAAGGAGGCTGTCTACCTGTTATGTGGAGTGATCCTGGGTGTGCCATCCATCGTAGGGGTAACCTGTTGTAAACTAAATAGTGACCCGCCATTGGTCATGGAGAGGCACCACCGCCTATGCCCCGGAGGTCCGTGTGCCTTTTGGATGGATTAGTCACACGGAAGCGGCGATTCCAACGTGGCTGTGTTTACGAAGGAGTTCCACCGCCGCAGCCATGTGGGTCAGCTCGCTGTTGAGATTGATACAGCTGAGCAGAACGGGAGATGCCCACAGTATTTACAGAGGACTACCAGAGCCTCTTGTGATTGTTTTATGAAATGACTCTGGCGGCGCCCATGAGGTTGAACTATTGACACTACCAGTCCCAGAATGCATTGGGGGTTATCTGCATGTTAATTGTGGAAATAAAAGAGGGATTTTACTGGTTAGTGTCTCTGCCGTCATTCTTACATATGGCCCATGATGAAGGGCGTTATCTGCCCGAAACGCGTTGGCCGAAGGAAGGAGGCTGTCTACCTGTTATGTGGAGTGATCCTGGGTGTGCCATCCATCGTAGGGGAAACCTGTTGTAAACTAAATAGTGACCCGCCCTTGGTCACGGAGACGCACCACCGCCTTTGCCCCGGAGGTCCGTGCCTTTTGGATGGATTAGTCACACGGAAGCGGCGATTCCAACGTGGCTGTGTTTACGAAGGAGTCCCACCGCCGGAGCCATGCGGGTCAGCTCGCTGTTGAGATTGCTACAGCTGAGCAGAACGGGAGATGCCCACAGTATTTACAGAGGACTACCAGAGCCCCTTGTGATTGTTTTATGAAATGACTCTGGCGGCGCCCATGAGGTTGAACTATTGACACTACCAGTCCCAGAATGCATTGGGGGTTATCTGCATGTTAATTGTGGAAATAAAAGAGGGATTTTACTGGTTAGTGTCTCCGCCGTCATTCTTACATATGGCCCATGATGAAGGTCGTTACCTGCCCGAAACGCGTTGGCCGAAGGAAGGAGGCTGTCTACCTGTTATGTGCAGTGATCCTGGGTGTGCCATCCATCGTAGGGGTAACCTGTTATAAAATATATATATATATATATATATATTCCAAACGAAAAGTTGCTCACGCAGATGAAGCGCCCACTCGACGTTTAAGATTTCACCTCTTTATTTCAACTGACAACAGCGCGTCCAGCGCACCGATACAGGCAAAGTTACTTCAAGCCTTACTCCGACGCGTTTCTGGAGACCTTTCTCCCTTCCTCATGGCAGGCTTATGGAGGAGAGATTCGGCTGCCCTGCATTTTCATCTGTTAGCCAATTACAAAGTCCCGCCCCCAGGGGCGTGTTGCACCATGGCATTCTGGTTCTTGCAGTCACAGTAATAATCATCCATAGTGGAGGCAGCAGTCACTCAACCTTCCCACATTAATATCCATCGGGTCGCTTGTACCTCATTGCGCTGGGCGCGTTGCTTCTCTTGTGTCAGAATGAACGGTGACGCCATTCCAATGTGGTGTTCTCTTCTAAGAACATCCGGACCTGCACAATCGGCAGTAGGGCAGCTTCGTGACCAGAGCGGGCCACTTAATATTACAAACGAAAAGTTGCTTCATCTGCGTGAGCAACTTTTCGTTTGGAATATATATATATATATATATATTCACTGAAAAAACCATAGGTTTCACACACGTTATAGTTAGGAATTAGCATTAAAAAAACCTTGCAAATTCACTGAAAAAACCATAGGTTTCACACATGTTATAGTTAGCTGTACATTTCACTCGTAAAAAACCAATGAAATTCCCGCGTTATAGTTAGTGCAGGCAACTATAACTCACGCGACCGCAATCCTCTGCTGATGCTAATACTGTATTTCGACACTTATTTGCCCATGTCTTCTTCCATTAAATTTTAGCTATACATATATTACAAATATTTTTTTTTCATAAAGACACATATGTCATCAGCAGAAGATTGCGGTCGCGTGAGTTATAGTTGCCTGCACTAACTATAACGCGGGAATTTCATTGGTTTTTTACGAGTGAAATGTACAGCTAACTATAACATGTGTGAAACCTATGGTTTTTTCAGTGAATTTGCAAGGTTTTTTTAATGCTAATTCCTAACTATAACGTGTGTGAAACCTATGGTTTTTTCAGTGAATTTGTACGGTTTTTTAAATGCTAAGTTACTTTACGCCATTCGTGGCGTGCGCGCCCAGTTAACGCAGTTCATTCCGTGCGCGCACGGTGCGCTTCGTGCACCGTGCGCGCACAGTGAGCACGCGGTGCGCTTCGCGCACCGCGCGCCCACTTTACGCAGTTAGTGCCGTGCACGCACGGTGGTCACGCGGTGCGCTGCGCGCACCGCGTGCCCACGTTAAGCTGGATGGGCGCGTACGGTAAGCGTAATCGGCGATTTTCCGAAAAAAAATAAATAATTTTTTTTAGGCTTGGGGATGGTTGGGGACCCCTGTATCAATGCTGGGTGGTTAGGATCTCATGAAACTGCCTCTTTACACATTTTTGGGGTTCGTTTTTGCTGCCCAACTCAGGGAGCGAGAGAGAAAATGGCGGCCGCCGCTTCCTGGTTTCGACTGATTCGAATGTTTACTAAGAGCTAAGAGCCAATCAAAATCACGCTCGCGCACGCCACTGTACGCGTACGGTAAGCGCACCGTAAGCGCACCGCAACTGGCTCAGATATATATATTGATTTAAAGGCTATTTTCTCAGAATCTACTGAACAGATTTACACCAAACCTACAAAAGGCACTTCCTTGACCTGAGGACTACCTCTCTGCCAAATTTCAAGTAATTCTGTTCAGCCGTTCGGGCTGTAGCTGTGTCTAAAGGTCCTATGGAAAAATGCATGGGAAAAACGCGTTTTGGGACCCCCCTTTTATCTCAGCCCCCGCTTCACGAATCCCCCCGAGACTTTCAGGGTAGGAGCGGAGCGTAGCGCCCCACCTATTTTGAAAAATTCGCAAGGATTCGTCGACCGGCGCCAAAGTTATTCAAAATAGAATGTTGCGGATTTCCTATGGAAACGTGGTCCTAACTATAACTACCTACTGGCGACCGCCAGTAGGTAATATATATATATATACATATATATATATATATATATGTTCCTCTATGCACAAGCGTGTCAAATATAATTCTGCTTCCGATTTAAAGATCATATGTCAAACCTGGCAGACCATGTTTTCTTTAAATCTAACAGTTACAGGATATTGTGATCTCTGTTAAAAGACCTGTATGACATATGCAGCATGACTTTTGTAGTTGGTTCATTTTTTATGTGAGTAGCTTTTTCAGAGGGCATTGGCGCCTTAATTGAAATATATATAATCACACCTCGGCTTGTCATTATGACTTGCTCCCAACAAAGGGGCCCATTCCGATGGCGGTCTGATTTTTTCCAGCCACCACCGTAGCAAAGATTGGGTCTGTCCGCCATGCGTGCGGTGGTCCTGCCTGTTGTATTATGATGGCCCCCCCACTGCAGAGGTCGGATTCTGCAGCTTTAACATTGTGGCGGGTGGTGCTGGCAGCAGCACCACTGCGTCGCGAAAATGAGCATGTTGTGCATTTCAATGCACTACGTGGCAGGTACTGCACTTTGCCTGCCACTTGGTGCACTGAAATGCAGGGTGTACCATGGGTACCCCCCCAGTGCACCCACACCCCCAACACAAGGGGGGCCCGCAACGGGCCCCCAAACACAATCCCCGCGGAGAGACCACCGCAGAAAAGCTGGCTTCCGCATGCATCCTAAGTCGGATGGTGGAAAAAGCTAGGCACCGGCACCATTTTGGCAGTCCAGCTCCGCCCGCCAGGCCAGCCAGTGGATTGCTACCAGCGGAAAAGCGTCGGATGGATTTTCACACCGCCGCGGTCACCACCCCATCATAATCTGACCAGCAGTTTTCAAGGTTACGATCGATGTGTGCAGGCCACCGCCGGCCCGGCGCCATCGTAATGGACCCCTAAGGCAGAATACATGTTTTGCTTGTGCATGCACCACCAGACTTATTACGTTTAATCTTTGTTAAATGCAGGCTGGCTACGCACTATGCCGATATATGTATTTTCATTTATTGCACTATGCATTTTTCGGATAACATGTGTTGCATGTTCTACCAGCCTTGCATTTGTTTTTTTGAATCATGATATTGGTGATACATAGTAATATATAGTAATATGTCTGCAACAGTATTCTGTTCAAAGAGTGAACTCAGGCTCCGCCCCCTCCCTTCACCACTGTGCAAACACGCCCCGTGGCGCGTTTTAAGTTAGGGGATTAACTCCCCTTGAATACTGAGGGTCCCTGGGGTGCAACTAGCCCACCAGCTACCTCCAGTAAGCGCCACAGAGCTGCGTTGCAGAGAGGTGTAAAAAGGGGCATGGCCTCAGAACACCTCTCTGCAACGCAGCCCCATGGCGCATACTGGAGGTTCCTGGTGGGCTAGTTGGCCCCCAGGGACCCACAGTATTCAAGGGGAATTTGTTCCCCCTCTGAAAACGCTCCAGGGGGCGCGTTTGCAGAGTGCTGCATGAAGGGGGCGTGGCCTCTGGCGTGATGCCGGTCTTTTTCTTTTTTTTTGTTTTAAGAAGGGGGGCTGTGTGGCCCCCCTTCTTTTCCTAATATTCTGGCCCTGGGGACCCCATCCCCCAGGGCCTGCCCCCATATTTTTTTTTCTTAAATCACAAATTGGGAAGGGGGCTGCGTGGCCCCCTGCCAAGGCCTTAATCGGCCCCTGGGCATGGCCTTTTTTTTAAAATAAATTTCTTTTGGAGGGGGGCTGTGTTGCCCCCCTCCTTAGGCCACTTAAGGCCCCGGGGACGGCTTTGTGGTTTTTTATTTTTTATTTTTTCATTAAAGTTTGGGGAGGTGAGCCACGGAGCCCCCCTCCTGGGCCACTTGTCGCCCCGGGGACCCCATCCCCTGGGGCTGGCCCTCTCTGTTGGGGACTGTGGGGGGTCCCCAATACCCCCATGATCCCAGCCGACTCCCCGCGTCCTTCGGGAGCCAGCATTGCTTTTCCACATGGGAGCTGCATCTTAGCAATTTGGATTGAATTTTGAAAGAGAGAGAAGGTTTCCTGCTCTCTCTTTCAAAATTCAAACTAAGTTTGCTATGGCAGGTCGGGAGACGCGAGGCTCCCGCCCTGCCATAGCAAACTACAGTGTCCCGGGGGTGAGCACCCCGGGACACTGCAGAAGCCGGCCCTGGGGGGTGGTGGTCCCCAGGGCCATCAATGGCTCCAGGAGGGTGGCCGCGCGCCCCCCTCATATTTTCAAAGCCCCGGGGGTGGTGGTCCCCGGGGCTGAGAAGTCCATCACGGACCCCCAATCTAAATATTTAGAGCCCTGGGGAGGTGGCGGTCCCCGGGGCGTGTGGGGGGCTTGAGCCCCCCCACACAGAGTATTTTTTTTTAAAATCCCCGGGGGTGGCGGCCCCCGGGGCTGCGGGGGGGGCAGTGTGCCCCCTTGCAATCAAAATTAAATTGAGCCCTGGGGGGGTAGCGATCCCCGGGGCTGCGGTGGGGCCATGAGCCCCCCGCCATTCTTTTCTGAAAGCCCCGGGGGTGGCAGTCCCTGGGGCTGGGGGGGCCTGAGAGTCCCCCCACAACTAATTTAAAGAAGCCCCAGGGGTTTGGGGCCGGGAGCCCCCCACCTAATGTAAACAAGCCCCGGAGGGGGGCAGTCCCCGGAGCTGGTGGGGCCTGAGAGCCCCCCCACCTAATGTAAAGAAGCTCCGGGGGTGGCGGTCCCAGGGGCGGGGGGGGCCTGAGAGCCCCCCACCTAATTCAAAGAAGCCCTGGGGGTGGCGGTCCCCGGGGCTGGGGGGCCCCTCTGGGCCCCCCTTTACATAATAAGTATTGCCCCTGGGATTTGGCCCCCCCGGGGGCTAATTAACAATGAAGCGCTGGGTGCGCGAATCTCGCCGATGTTTTTTTTTTAAATGCTTTTTTTGGCCCTGGGGGTCCTTGTGGGACCCACTGAGCAGGCCTAGGGGATCAGGGTGTTTCTACCCTGCCCCCTTTTTGCATTTTGCGAGTTTTTTTTCTGCTTTCTTGTGCCTCGGTTCTACTTCCTGATTTGGAGTGTTGACAGCCAATTAGCATACAGCTCATGCTCGGCAGGGTGCGTGGATCCACCGCTGCCATAGATATATATTATAGATTTTCTGAGGAACTACTGAACGGATTTACACCATTTAACAAAAAGGCACGAGTGTGAACCAAGGTCTACCTCTATGCCAAATTTGTTGTAATTCCGTTCAGCAGTTCGGGCTGTAGCTGCGATTAAAGGTTCCTATGGGAAATTGCATGGGGAAAACACGTTTTGGGACCCCCCTTTTTTCTCAGCCACTGCTTGACGAATCACCCCGAGACTTTCAGGATAGGAGCGGACCGGAGCGCCCCACCAGTTTTGAAGATTTTGCGAAGATGCGTCAACCGGCGCCAAAGTTATTATAAAAAGACTGATGCGGATTTCCTATGGATAATAGGTCCTAGCTATAACTACCTACTGGCGACTGCCAGTAGGTAATATATATATATATATTTTTTTTGTTTTTTTGTTTTTCACTGAAAAAAACATAGGTTTCAGGTGCGTTATAGTTAGCTGGACATTTCACTCGTACAAAACCATAGAAATTTCACTGTTATAGTTAGTTCAGCTAACTATAACACGCGCCCCTGCAATGCACTGCTCATGACATCACATAGTACATCATTCATGGCATGGTCAGTGACATAACTGAAGACACTATAACGGTGGAAATTCTATGGTTGTGTACGAGTGAAATGTCCAGCTAACTATAACGCCCCTGAAACCTATGGTTTTTCCAGTCAATTTCCAAGGTTTATTTAAATGCAAATTTCTCACTATAACTTCTATAAAACCTATGGTATTTTCAGTGAATTTCAAACGTTTTTTAAATGCTAATTTCTAACTACAATGTCCCTATAACCTATAATGTTTTTTAAGTAAATTTTAAAAAGACGTGTATAATTTTTATAGTGAAAACTAACTTAACAGTAGTCTTTTAAAACTTATAATTATGGCTCCTGGTTTTATGGTATATATTTTTTGGGGCAATTCCGTCTGTATTTATCCATATTTTTTTTAATAATTGTATCTGTATTTACCCATATATATTTTGGGTTTTGTGTAAAAATTATTCTGAAATGAGTATGTTTCCACATTTATTTGTCTGATAAATATGCACTCATGCCTGAAGGACTGACCGTTTTCAGTCTTATAAACACTCTCAGATGATAAAATATGCACAATTAAAATGTGCATGTTTTCTTTTACGAGCATATATATTGCTGTTAAAGGCTCTTTACTAAAATTCTTTTATTGTTTTAACCCTTTTACTTTAAGAACAACAGACCTATTGGCCTGGTAGTCATGATTGACAGCATTTAGAATCGCTCAAAAAATAACCCAATTTCTGTTTTTATACACATTTTAAAATAAATACAGGGAGGAAAATAAATAGTTTTCTGTGTGTATTTATCTGTAAAAATCGGTAAAAACGGAAAACAGAAAGCCCTACTTATAATTTAACAATGTTTACATATAAGAGGCTGATTCTGATCCGGGTCAGAAAGCACTCTGACCGAGCCGGATCCGGAGTGTTTTCCGACCGAACAGGAGTCCTGCATTCCGACCGAGCGAGTACGATGTGGCCGTATGCTGCCGGACTCGGTTCAGTCGGACTCCCATAGAAGTCAATGGGTGCCGGTCGTACGACATGTCCATGGGCTCCCATTGACTGTATGGGTACATCTCGCACAAGGGCACCCCCTACAGTGGGTACGCATCGGTGCCATCCGCACCATACATGCCTGTGTTGGGAGGACCCTTGGGTCTCCCCCTGTGTCCGAGTCGTAGGTCTGAGGATGACAGGGGGTCCGACGCAGACCCCCAAAGGCAACCACCCAGACATTTTGTGAGCCGGACACTCCGGCTTGCACCGGCTTTCTGATGCATGCATCGTACTGGCTCAGTCGTAAATCGCATCCATTGCACGCCACGGTTAGCTGACGGCCGAGACGTACGGAGCGGTTTGGATCCGAAATGACTTGGTTGGTGAATTTCACGTAGCTTGCATTGTACTTGCTCGCTCGTACAGCTGTACGAGTCGGGAGGAAAACACGCGTACGGCTCGTAGTTTTTCCGGCCAGATCGTATTCGGTGCCCTTCCGACCCGGATCGGAATCGGCCCCTAAGTGTAGTAAAAGTGTGACGCAGCACCCATAATACCTGAATTCGAACAACAGTGCTCACAGTTCGATTCCCGGCACGAGCAGCATGTTAGCCCACCACTATCTCACTGTGGGCAACACCTTGCTTAATCTTCCCAACGCCCCCGAGCGCCGGCACACCTTTCCAGGGGTAGCTGTACGCTTTACAAATCCTGGCATTTTTTTTATTTAACAGCATAGTGTGGAAATTTAGCTTGTAAACTGAACATTATCTGCGCCATCTTGCCTCTCCCCAGCGCCACGCACAGCGAATGCACGGCCGCCATTTTAGACACCCCACTCTCTCCCCGCTCATTCTCGATCGCCAGCGCTTTCCCCTGGCGCTGCGAGCATCCCCCGCGCGCCGGCCACCCCCGCTCTCTCATACACGGGCCATAAACCCTCTCATTCTGCGCGACCCTGCCATGGAACCACATCCCACGCCTGACCGACATCCCATACATGGTCATGCCTCTCTTTGATAAACCCCCTTCCTCTGCGCCCCATTGTCCGAACCGATCCCAGGCCATCACCTAGCCCTGCGGATGCAGTTTATTGCCCCTACTGTAAGGGAAACACCCCACATCAAAGGGATTACGGTGGATCAAAGCCCCTACCCCCTGAGACCCGGCCGGTTGCACACACCCCCGGGAATTGGCGGAATATCCAGCTGCGTGATAGCCATCTCCTACTGTGGGTGGGGTGGGGACTTCTACTGTAGATATGTGTGGGAACGAGCTTGAAGTGGGGGTTCCAAGGAATGTCTTTCCGTACATCAAAATCTCAATAAGAATGTACCATATGTAATAAAGCAATAAACCTGTGTATAAGAGACCAGGTCTCAGAGATGCAGTTAGAGCACCTCGTGACGATACCTTGCTGTCTGATCTGATGTGTTCTGCTCCGACGGAATAAAACTTTGTTTCCTGCCTTCCAGTCTCCGGCGCCTGCCTCTTTCATTGGTAAATTATCGAGTGGTATGAGAGGAGATTACCGCCGGGCAATACTTGAAAGGTTATCGACTGAAACTGCCGCTACCATTTAACAATTGGCGTCCCAAGCGTGGGGCCCATCAGCGACACGTGGATCCAGTGGGAGAGGTCCCGACGACAGAGTGAACGACTGCAACGATCGGGAGAGCTCCTGCCCAATAGACCCTCGTCTGGCAGCCGATCATCCGAACTTCACTGGTTCCGAGCAGACCTCTCTCGAGTGATCTACGGTCCTGACTGGGAACCATCAGGAGTGCCGCGGCAAATACGGAGAGTAGAGGACGATCGGGCGCTGGAGGCGGAAGACGAGAAACTGTCCACGCGGTCCGGGTAAGGTCGTGATACACGACAAATTGCGAAATAATTGATTGATTGTTTGAAGCTTTGGAATACTAGTATTGCTCATTGATTGTGCTCATTGATTGTTCTCTTTGAGATATTCGCTGTCTACAAACGGGGAGGAGTAGAAATACTCTCTCTCTCTCTCCCTTTGCAGATAGTGAAGGGTAGGTAACGCAGACTTTTGTCCCCGTTGAAACCCGTCGTGCCTATCTTTATCTCCCCACTGATTGATTGTCCGAACATTGATTGTTTTGAAGAATAGTGCTCTTTGAGATATTCTCTGTTTGCAAATAACGTAGAATAGAAATATTCTGTCTAGTCTTTGCAAATAGTGAAGGGTAGGTAACGCAGACTTTTGTCCCCGTTGTAACCCGTCGTGCCTATCTTTATCTCCCCATTGATTGATTGATTGATTGTCCGAACACTAGTTGTTCGATATTGGTTCTTTGGAGGTATTCTCTGCTTACAAATAACGAGGAATAGAGATATTCTGTCTAGTCTTTGCAAGCAGTGAAAAGATAGGTAGTGCTGACTTTTGTCCCCGTTGAAACCCGTCATGCCTATCTTCTCCCCACTGATTGGTAGTTGGTTCTGCCCGGACCGCTTATTAGAGGTGGACCATCCGGCTCCACTGGAAGGCACCCCTAATAAGGACATGTTCACTAAATATGGACTAGTCGCCGTAGCTTATACCAAGCTATGGCATAAATATACCAAGAAGGACCCCGAGAGTCAGTGGCCACTGATGGGATCCTTCGACGACCATAAGATAGAAGTGCTAGAAATAGCTCTGCGTAGCAATAAGACGACGCCTACTATGCTTGACAGTATCGGCATGTGGCGCAAAGAAGCAACGCAACGGAAAAAGAGGGAAGAAGTAAAAGCAGAAAAGGAATTATGAAAAGCAGCTCACCTTGCCGCTAGAAAGTTAGAAGAAGAAATAAAGGAGAGAAGGGAAACTAAACTAAGACAGGAGCCCAAAACATCAGGCCAGTACGCTGTTAGGACCCCTTCTTTGCTCTACCCTGAGTTGTCCTCTAAGCAGCGAACGAATGATGAATTACTATTAGGTCCCCCGATCATTTACATGCCCCCTCCATACGCACCCTCCCAATCAATAGTACAACACCCACAACCCCCAAACAGGAGCGAAAGCAGTACAGTGGCCTCGGTCCTCACGGCCTCCGCGCCGGCCGAGCCTCCTGTACTGAACACAACGTCGGCAATAACGTTGGATGACCCTGAGATGAGAAAGAAAGATTCCACCAGAATGAATCGACTAACGAAGGAAGAACGAGCAGGAATCGACAAAATAGTAAAGACACTAGTGGAGCGTAAGGAAAGTGAGGAGTATATAACAGACGTATATAACTCGTATGCAGACAGCCGCAGACGACACTTTGTCGTACGACTTTGTTATCATGCCCTAAAAGCATATGAGGATAGGTACCGCGATAAAGGTCCCGAAGGCTTAGCGACCCTATATAGGAAGGTAGACATTGGGGAAGAAGGAGAGGGCGATGTAACGAACCTCTTCACTCGTACACTCGAGGTCTATCGACACCTTAGAGAACACAGGCAGACCACCAAAGCAGAAACCCCCATAGCGGCTAAGCCCCAAGAAGGAAGGGCTGATACCATGATGCCCATCAAAGAGGCTGCCCCCTACTGGGTCCCCCCACGAGGTCAGGGAACACATGACGACATTAACCACCAAGATGCGAAGGGAAGGGTTGTATATAATTGGGTCTACCAGCCATGGTACCGACAAGATATTTTGACCTTTAGAAAAACTCTACCCGACTTGAGAAAGAACCCGACTGCCTTCTACACTGAACTGGGTACAGCCTTAGGTTCTACGATAATGACTTTAGCAGATATCGACTTGTTCTTTGGGCTATGTCTGCCGGCTGATGTGTGGAAGCAAATCCGGAAAGTTGACCACGCTGAGCCGTTCGGATATACCTGGTTACAACTCGATACCATAGACAAACAGCGAGAACCAGGACAGAAACCCCCGAAAGCCATATTAGAGCTCCCAGACAAGATTGTACAGAAGCTAAAGACTCTAATCCCAGAAAGAAAGGTAGACTGGTCGATAGTGACGGCTTGTCGCCAGAAACCCCAGGAGGATGTGTCTGAATACTTCTCCCGATTCGAGACTGTGTTTTCCGATTACAGTGGCCAAGACATGACCACCGCAACCGGACATCACCTCTTTGTCCAGAATTATGTGAAGGGTCTGTCACAAGAAGTTTCCCAGAAGCTACAGACCAGCGAGAGTAGTTGGGCAGCCTCCAAACCCGCAGCAATTCTCCAGATGGCCCAATATTACGAAAACCAGAAGAACGAGAACGATAGGGCGTCAGAGAGGAAGAAAAAGGAACTGAAGGAGAGGGTAATGATAGCACAGTTGCAAGGGGTGACCATAGGAAGGGAACCCCCGAAAGGGAATTACCAACCAACCGCCCTTAGAAAGCTACCCCCTAGAGACCATACACCTGCACCCTACAACGGACGGAGAGACTTAGATGGGAACCAATGTGCGTTCTGTAGAGGGTTCGGACACTGGAAATCCCAGTGCCCGGTCCTTCTGGAACTGAACAAAAATAGGGATCCCAGAGACACAGCATATGACCCCAGAAATAGAGGACAGGGACGAGGGTACACGAACGACGCCATCAACGACAGGCCAGGCAGACCAAACACCTTTGATCGCCCCCGACAAAACCAGTGTCAACAGTCCGACTATGAAAGCACCCATAACTTCGCATAGGACCGCCAGGGGCAAGGGAGGGATCCAGTCGAACTCCGTGTTGACCAGCAAGGTCCTTACGTCACTGCTAAGGTCTTGGGCACACAATCTCCATTCCTGGTAGACACTGGGGCGACACGTAGTGCGTTATCCAATCGACTGATTCCTAGGGCATCCTTGTCTGGCTCACATGTAACCTCAATAGGCTTCGATGGAACGCCCTCCACTAACCCCTTATCAGCACCAATCTCCTTTGACTTAGAAGATATTATGGGACTTGATTTGCTAAAACATTTTCGAGCTACCATCAGATGCTCCCCAGACGGAGTTCGAGTCATCCTGCACGATAACCCAGATCTGTCCAGACCCTGTCACACACGGCGTATGCTCTCTATAACCGATGCTGACCTGTCCCTACTCGACACATTACCTTCACATCTATGGGCTAAAACCGACTCAGATGTAGGGCGCATGGTGATCGACCCAGTACACATAACCGTCCGACCGGACGCAGTGCTCCCAAAGCTTCCACAGTATCGGATATCGCCCGAAGGCGAGAAGGCGTTGGTGGAAATCATCGAGTCCCTAGTCGATGCAGGAGTGGTAGAAGAAGTAGTCAGTAATGTTTGCAACAGCCCTATCCTACCCATTGTTAAGAAGCAAGGCGAGGGAGATGAGAAAGCATACCGCTTTATTGTTGACTTACGAGAAGTTAACAAAGTAGTCATACCTCAGTACCCCGTGGTCTCAGACATCACCACCATCCTCACCCTGATTCCGTCCACTGCCACTACCTTTACCGTTATTGATCTCAAGAACGCATTCTTTTCCATCCCCATCCACCCAGACAGCCGCTACCTCTTCGGCTTCACCCTAAAAGCCCGTTCGTACAGATTCTGTAGGGCACCCCAAGGCTACACTGAGAGTCCCAGCATTTATAGCCAAGCCCTCAAGAGACAACTAGATGCAGTCCAACTGCCCGATGGAGTAGTGCTAATACAGTACGTCGATGACATCCTTTTGGCGGCCGACACCACTCCACTTGCAGTCACAGCCACCATTCACCTCCTCCGCTTCCTCGCGGAGAACGGTCACAAGGTCTCCAGGAAGAAATTACAATTCTGCCAACCCCAAGTAACATATCTAGGCCACCTACTATCCAAAGACGGGAGAAAACTTACCCCTGACCGAATTCAGACCATCCTAGAAACCCCTGTTCCCAAAACTCAGAAGCAAGTGCGGTCCCTGGTAGGCCTCACCTCCTTTTGTCGACAATGGTTGCCAAACTTCAGTCTTATCGTAAAACCTCTGCTCTCCCTGCTGGCTAAAGAGGTCCCCTTCCCCCTCCCTTGGACACCCGAATGTCAATCCTCCTTCAAAGAATTACGAGACGCCCTCTGCTCAGCCCCAGTCCTAGGAACCCCAGACTACACTAAACCTTTTTCCCTCTACACCCACGAAAGGGAGGGATGCGCGTTGTCTGTCCTAACCCAGTCCATAGGTCCTAAACAAAGCCCTTGTGCCTACTTCTCTGCCACTCTTGACCCCGTAGCCAGAGCTTTGCCTGCCTGCCTTCGAGCAGTGGCCGCCGCTGCTGTCTCTATCCGGCAAAGCGAGGGGATTGTGCTCTCGAACCCCCTCACTGTATTGGTACCCCATGCGGTTGACACCCTCCTGAACCAAACCAAGACTCAACACCTGACTAGCGCACGACTGACCGGTTACGAACTGACTCTGCTTGCACCCCACATCACATTGAAACGATGCACCACTCTGAATCCAGCTACTCTACTACCTCTCCCTGACACTGATCCCAATGCGTCCCCTATACACGACTGTGTGACCCTCACCGACGAACAGACCAAGAGTAGGGTCGACCTCCGAGATACTGCCTTCCCGGACCCTGACGGAGAACTGTGGGTGGATGGCTCATGCATCAAGCTCCCCGATGGCACCACCTCAGCTGCCTATGCAGTCACCACAGCCCGAACAGTTGTTGAGACAGCCCGCATCACACAGCGATCCGCACAGGCGGCGGAACTAATTGCTCTCACACGAGCCTGCATCCTGGCAGCAGGGACAACTGCAAACATTTACACAGACAGTCAGTACGCCTTCGGGGTAGTTCACCACTTTGGGCTCTTATGGAAAGAGAGGGGATTCTTGACTTCTCATGGCACACCCATCCTGCATGGAGATCTAGTCTCTGCCCTGACCGAAGCAGTCCTCCTCCCCACACGGTTAGCTGTGATCAAATGCCAGGCACACAAGAAGGTGACAGACATTATAGGACAGGGAAATGCACTGGCTGACATTACTGCCCGAACCACAGCCGAGAATAGGTCCACGACCCGTATGTACGTGACCAGGTCACAAACTGAGAAATGGAAGGATGCTAGGGAAACAATCAGGGATATCCAACTAGCCAGCACACCACACGAATTAACTGAATGGGCCCGGGTGGGATTGAAGGACGATGACGGTTGCTGGCGAACTAAAGACTTGAACAAATGGTTGCTACCAGATTCATACTTGATCCCCATGCTGACCATGGCACACTCCCCCGCACACATAGGGTCTGCCCCCATGATCGAGCTCATCTCCAAAGTCTGGCACAACGACAAAATCCCAGACTCAGCCAAACGTCTGGTCCAACAATGCCTAGTATGCCTCCAACACAACCCTGGGAAAGGAACTGCTGTACCCCGAGGAGGGTTTGGGGTCCCCAACCACCCCTTTGAAGTCCTACAAATGGACTATGTCCAGTTAGAAAGGTGCCAAGGTTTGAAGTACGTACTTGTCGTTGTGTGTGCCTTCAGCAAGTGGGTGGAAGCCTATCCAACCCACGACAACACCGCCATGACTACCGCAAAAGTACTACTGAAGGAATTCTTCCCCCGATACGGCCTTTGTCGAATTTTGTGGAGCGACAACGGCCCCCACTTCGTAGCCGAAGTTATCCAACTCATCTTAAAAGGGTTGGGTGTAAAACAGAAATTCCATGCGGTCTTCCATCCCCAATCTGCAGGCTTGGTTGAGCGACTCAATGCCACATTGAAGCTTAAGATAGCAAAAATAGTCGCCACCACAGGACTAAGATGGCCAGACGCTCTCCCGCTAGCATTGCTATCAATGCGTTCCACCCCCACCAAACACCACTTAACCCCCTACGAGGTCGTCTTCGGGCGGCCCATGAACCTTTGGACTGCACCGAAACCAACATCCATCCACGACGTCCCGGACGTCCTCATGTCTGACTATCTGTACAATCTAACTAAAACGTTGTCTGTTATCCATCAGCAGGTGCTGCACGCCATTCCCGATGTTTCCAGGGGCCCCGGACACGACATCCAACCCGGTGACTTCGTCTTAGTGCGTAACTTCCAGCGCACCAAGAGTCTGGAGCCCCGGTGGACGGGCCCCCTGCAAGTCCTGATCACCACCCGAACAGCTCTTCGAGTGGAGGGGAAACGCAATTGGCTGCATGCACACCACTGCAAGAAGGTATCACCGACCCTGACAACCACGGACAACCTCACCGCCCAAGAGGAACTTCTGGACAAAGACCGACCATCCCTGAGCCGCTGCCCGGATACAGAGACACTTGAATTGACTGAATATCCCGATCCCACTGTGCCATCCAAGGAAGGGTATAACTTGCGACGAAAGGAGAGAACTTCGGCTAAGCAGACCACAAACTAAGTTGAAATCTCAGAGCGGTTGCCTAGTCACCTCAAAGGCCACCAGGAGAGAAACTAAACAAAGTCTGTGGTTCTGCCCGCTACCGAGTCTCTTGAAGGTGATGGAAGCGCCCGACATGAAGATGATGGAAGCAACCGGACGTCCGAAGATCCACTACAAAAACCCAAAGACTGACCGAATGCACAGCTTAAAGACTATTGCACTTTTCATTACCCTTCTCTTTTGCCTTCTCCTCGTGGTCACCTTCTGGATCATGGAGGAGAGCACACCCGCTCATAAGACATTGCTGACCACCGTTCAACCTACCACCACGAAAGAACACCATCTGATCTCACTTTCACCCCAACTCCGAGAAAGGCGTAAGGAGTTCTGGAATAACTCTTTTGTGCAGTTGCTCCACCAACACAATCTTGCTGCCAACGCCACTAATTGCTGGATCTGTGGATTGCTACCACATGCCACTGGACACTCTATCCCTTTCATCCCTTCACCTTTTTCTGTCCATGGTTCCTGCCTCGCCTGGCTAATCCTCCTGCAAGAAAGCTACAAGGACAATGCCACTTCCGGCAGAACCATGTCACACTTCTACCATGGGTTCTGGCTGAACAAAACTGGAAGAACTTCTGCCCTCTTCTGCCCTCTGAGATCGAACACTTCCTTTCACATGGACATCCCTGCCAAAGAACGAGTTGAAATGCAAGTGTTCAACAACCCAGCCAGACCCACCTTCTCTTACCTCCGGAAACGGACGGCCGCCACCCTAACAGTGGCCCTGTCCGTCATCAACATCACTGGATTTGTGTGCCTCGAAGGCCTGGGGGCGCAGCTGGTGGGCCACAGCTCCTGCCTCATCACCCGAACATTGGACTCAGTTGACCCACCCTCCTTTGTTGCCTCCCCGAATATGTACTTCGTCTGTGGTACTAAGGCCTACACCTGGCTTCCGAAAGGTTGGGGAGGCACCTGCTACATCGCCTTTGTCCTTCCTCCGACATATGTGGCTCCAGCAAACCATCACCGACAGAAACGGGCCAAAGACATTGTGCAAGCCGACTCCGCCGGAGCACAGTTCATGGACGCAGTAAAAGGCCTTGTTCCACTCTGGGGTCCAATGGCAAACAGCCGTGCCATCCGCCACTTAACCCAGGCAGTCGAAACGGCGATGAACATTACGGCTGGCGCCCTCGCCAACAACACCGCCGAGCTCCAAGCCGTCCGCTTAGTGGCCCTTCAGAACCGCCTCGTTCTAGATGTGGTTCTGGCTGATCGTGGAGGAGCATTCCGCATCATTGGGTCCAGCTGTTGTACCTACGTACCGGATAACTCACCCTCAGTCTACAAAGCAATTGAACACCTCCACAGGCTGTCCGCAGAGGTCCATCAAGAGCAAGAAGAATGGTCACTGGGGAGTTGGTTTTGGGACACTATTAAAAGTTGGGGATGGAGGCTGTTTTCATTTATCCTAATACCGATTGTGATACTATGTGGATGTTGCTTGGGGATTCAGTGTCTGCCACCTTTATGTTCGCTTTTTATGAACTGCATCTGCCCTAAGACTTTGGACTTTGAAACAGAGCGAATGAAAGCTCTGAATGAGGTGGAAATTCGTAGTATTATGGGGATAGATCCGAACTAGACAAGCTGGCGAGATATGTTAAAAGGGAGGACTGTGGAAATTTAGCTTGTAAACTGAAAATTATCTGCGCCATCTTGCCTCTCCCCAGCGCCACGCACAGCGAATGCACGGCCGCCATTTTAGGCACCCCACTCTCTCCCCGCTCATTCTCGATCGCCAGCGCTTTCCCCTGGCGCTGCGAACATCCCCCGCGCGCCGGCCACCCCCGCTCTCTCATACACGGGCCATAAACCCTCTCATTCTGCGCGACCCTGCCATGGAACCACATCCCACGCCTGACCGACATCCCATACATGGTCATGCCTCTCTTTGATAAACCCCCTTCCTCTGCGCCCCATTGTCCGAACCGATCCCAGGCCATCACCTAGCCCTGCGGATGCAGTTTATTGCCCCTACTGTAAGGGAAACACCCCA
The DNA here is from genome assembly GCF_964204655.1 of Triturus cristatus. Classification (NCBI taxonomy): domain Eukaryota; kingdom Metazoa; phylum Chordata; class Amphibia; order Caudata; family Salamandridae; genus Triturus; species Triturus cristatus. The sequence goes on from NC_140587.1 coordinate 668,350,084, forward strand.
CATCAAAGGGATTACGGTGGATCAAAGCCCCTACCCCCTGAGACCCGGCCGGTTGCACACACCCCCGGGAATTGGCGGAATATCCAGCTGCGTGATAGCCATCTCCTACTGTGGGTGGGGTGGGGACTTCTACTGTAGATATGTGTGGGAACGAGCTTGAAGTGGGGGTTCCAAGGAATGTCTTTCCGTACATCAAAGTCTCAATAAGAATGTACCATATGTAATAAAGCAATAAACCTGTGTATAAGAGACCAGGTCTCAGAGATGCAGTTAGAGCACCTCGTGACGATACCTTGCTGTCTGATCTGATGTGTTCTGCTCCGACGGAATAAAACTTTGTTTCCTGCCTTCCAGTCTCCGGCGCCTGCCTCTTTCATTGGTAAATTATCGAGTGGTATGAGAGGCGATTACCGCCGGGCAATACTTGAAAGGTTATCGACTGAAACTGCCGCTACCATTTAACAATAGTGATGACAAATATTAGCACGTATTTTATTTTCTTCTATTGTGAACGATATTTTTTTTTATGTCTTCTATTTAGATGTTTTTAATCATGAGAATGCAAATGACACAGTTTGCCGGGTAACAGTTTTTAAACTCTGCCAATGTATGTACATATTAAGGAACTTATACGTGTTATGATGGAAATCGAAACCTTTACAGCTTCACATTTTGTTTCTTTTCCCAACACGTGCACAAGTTAAACAGTTAAAACGTGAGCACGTGTAAACTATAAAACGTGACATCTAAATAGGCAGTGCCACATCTTCCTTCCATAGACTACTCAATAACCAAAAAGTATATAAACCACACCCGTTGTTCGATTAGTTTTGTTTTCGCTAGTTATTTATCCGTATCCATTCGGTGATGCAGGTTCCGTTTTCTAGCGTCGGATTCTTGTTTTGCAGCAACAAAACATATTCCGGAGTTGTAAGTTGTTTGATTATGGCATAATAGATATTTATAATACGTAGCTATTTGTCAATATTTAAACATTTATATCTAGAAAAAAGTGTTATTGCATGTTTTTGCCTTTTTTTCTATAACATCAGCAGATTACAGCAAACATTGCTCCATTTCTGGCTCCTTTCAGCTTATATATTGTGACTTTCTATATTATAATATGGACACTGTACTTCACTTCAGAGGAGTTGGTGATCCGTCGGTGCAAACCCTAAAGATTTATAATTAACGTCACCAGCTTCCAGTTGTTAGTCTGTTTTCCCCTGGGGATCATATACTGTCAGTATGTATATTATAATATGAACAGTCATGGTGATCTCAGAGGAGTTCATGACCCGTCGGCGCAAAGAGTAAAGATATATAAGCAACGTCACCAGCTTCCGGTTTTTAGTCTGTTCCCCCCTTTTGATCATATACTGTGAATATGTATATTATAATTTTCACAGTCATAATGATCTCAGAGGAGTTTATGACCCATCGCCACGAAGATCAAACATTTCAATGTCCCAGAGAAAGGAAGCTCTGAAAATGTTCACCGCTCAAAAGTATTTCGTTATTGATCTTCGGTTGTATTCATAGCTTTATTTTCCTTTTCTTTTTACTGTAAAAATGATGTCACTCGTTATATTGTAATAGACGGTCCTATTGTTACAGAAGAGGAATTAGAGATTTTTCGGTGCCATCTGAACTACAGCTTACTAAGCTTTATAACATACTTGAGCAGATATTTTTTCAGTGAGCATATTTTACGAAATTGCAATCTAAAAAAATATAACTTTCATACATACTTTCTTACTTTAAACATTTGATAAACCCTGCATTTCTGAATGTTATTTTCTAATTTCTATTTTTCTCAGTTGCGGTTCCTATTCACCTTCTCTCTATAGAATATTTAAGACCAGTACTGTATATTATAATAGTACTATCCTATATATTCTTAAATGAGTATGTGATTTGTTAGCAGAACAGTGTGCGACCTCTAAGCACTACGACAGAACGTTCCCGAATTCTACAAAATACAATCTTGAAAAATTATAATGCATATATTATGTAATATGAAGTCCTTTGTGATAAACAGTTTTTTACTTGTTCTTCTGACCTCAGATGATGTAGTGCGGAAGTGTTTGTTGCAGCACTTCTTTTCTACTTTATCTAAAAGTAACTGATCCCCTCTTATATTATCAAGAATATGGGGCAACACTTTTACAAACTATAGCAGGAAAAAGGAGGGTGTGGCCATGCTTAAGTGATATTTTATGAAATTCCATTTTTATTTGTCACCTCTTTAATATATACAGCATCAGTATCCGAAGAAAGTTCATTTGTAATTGCTAAATAAAAACTGTTTGAAACCTAAACTGCGCAACCACATCTCCCCATCAGAAAAGTAAACACCACATTATAAGTAAATAGTGCTCCTGGGAAGTATCCCACCTGCAAACTTAGTAAAAAGAAGACCGCAACACACTCTGTCATTTTTCCGCCATGATTTGCACACCCCACAGCAATTATATAAATGGTCCTTAAAATATATAAAAAACTATTTTTACCTTCACAATCCCTCTCCACCACCTTGTGACCACTGTACAGAGTTAATTGTGTCCCTACCCTCCCCTCTACTACTTTGTTTTCCCGTACTCCTTTGGAAGTGCGTCACAAAATGGCTGACAACAGTGAACCGTTCCTACCCAATAAGGAACAAACTTGTTCTTGGAACACTTTAGCCAATAAAATGTCCATGCTGCCAACACTTCTACTTTTAATGCTTCACAGCCAATGAACATTAAGCTTGGGAAGGTCCAGCTTGGAACACGTTACCCAATGAGGTGTCCCTAATACTCCGCGGAGGGGGAAGGAATCGCTGACAACACTTCTACTTTCAATGGTTTACAGCCAATCAATATAAAGCTTGGGAAACTCCTCGTTGGAACACGTCAGCCAATCAGATGTCCCTCCTACTCCGCGGCGGGGATGTGAATGGCTGCCAGCACTTCTACTTTCAATACTTCGCAACCAATCAACATGAAGCTCTGGAAGCTCCTCCTTAGAACACGTCAGCCAATCAGATGTCCCTCCTACTCTGCGGAGGAGAAGGGAATACCTAGCAACACTTCTACTTTCAATAGTTCGCAACCAATCAACATTAAGCTCTGGAAGGTCCTCCTTACAACATGTGAGGCAATTAGATATCCTTGTTACTCTGCGGAGGGGAAGTGAATGACAGGAAACACTTCTACTTTCGATGGTTCGCAGCCAATGAACATTAAGCTTGTTGTTAGAACACCACAGCCAATTAAACGTTAATTTTGTTCCACGAACAGATACAGAACACGCCCACCCACATATTAATACATTTCCTGTAACAAAGTGACTCTATCCGTGATAAAAGTGAACACTGTATAATAAGTAAACATTATTCCGCATTACATTAAAGGAAGGCAGCAATACGGCGCATTGTTGTTTTCCCGATATAATTTCCACAGCCTACTGCACCCCCCTCCCAACATAAGTGAATCACCGGGGCTGCGGGGGCCCCAGCGGGCCCCCGCTATTATTTTTAAAAAATTCCCCCGGGATAGAGAACACTACCTACCACATATTAATACATTTCCTGTAACAAAGTGATTCTATCCGCGATAACAGTGAACACTACATAATAAGTAAACATTATTCCGCATTATCTTAAAGGAAGGCCACAATACGGCGCATTGTTGTTTTCCCGATATAATTTCCACAGCCTACTGAACTCCCCTCCCAACATAAGTGAAGCACCGGGACTGCGGGGGCCCCAGCGAGCCCCCGCTTTTAATTTTTTAAGAAATACCCTCGGGACCTAGCCCACCCAGGGGCCTCATTAAAATAAAACGTGAGAAACCGCGACCCCAGTGCAAATAGCGACTTTTTTGGTTTTTTTTAATGCTTTTTTTGGCCCTGGGGGTCCTTCTGGGACCCCCTAAGCAGGCCTAGGGGGTCAGGGTGTTTCTACTCTGCCCCCTTCTCTTTGTTTCTCAGTTTTCTGGTGACTCGCTTCTACCGAGTCACAAGATGGCTGCCAACACTTCCTGGTTTGTAGTGTTGACAGCCAATCACAGTGAAGCTCGTGCACGGGACAGGCTCCGCCCAGATATCAAAACTTTTATTTTCAATTTTCTCAGCAAATACTGAACGGATTTACACCATTTAAAAAGAAAGTCGCTTTCTGATCCAAGCACTACCATTCTGCCAAATTTGGGGTAATTCCGTTCTGTAGTTTCGGCTGTACCCTTGCACAAAGTTTCCTATAGGAAATTGATTTTTTCACTCCTATTTTTTAAATTTCTCAAAAACTACTGAACGGATTTACACCATTTAAAAAAAGGTTGCTTGCTGAACCAAGCTCTACCTTTCTGCCAAATTTGGAGTGATTCCGTTCAGCAGTTTGAGCTGTAGCTCCTCGCAAAATGTCCTATGGAAATTAGCATGGGGAAAATGCGTTTTGGGATCCCCCTATTTTCTCAGCCCCCAAACTTTCAGGATAGGAGCTGACCTGGATCGACTTGTTTGGGGGAGAATTTTGCGAAGATTCGTCAAATGATAGATTAGGTAATATCTATATATATATATATATATATTCACTGAAAAAAACAAAGGTTTCAGGGGCGTTATAGTTAGCTGGACATTTCCCTCGTACAAAACCCTAGAAATTCCCCTGTTATAGTTAGTTCAGCTAACTATAACTCGCGCCCCCGCAATGCACTGCTGATGACGTCACATATTACATCACTCATGACATGGTCAGTGACATCACTGATGACATCACTGATGACATCTCAAATGACATCACTGATGACATCACTGATGACATCATCCAGTAGGTATGTGTTTCTGTACAGTTTTAATATGTTTAATATATATAGGGAAAGGTCTGTTGAAGAATGAGTGGGTGTACAAGTGTGTGAATGGATGATTTTGTAGGTGCGTAACTGACTCTTTAAGTGAGTCATTAAATGTATCTTACTGCAGACTAGTGACTAAACTGTGTCAATGTCTGTATGTGTCTGTGTGTAGGTGTATAAGTGGCTGCATGGTTTTGTGAATAGCTATATGAGTGTCTATATGGGTTATTGATTGGTTGTCTGAGTATCTGTATGGGTGCCTGAGTGTTTGTGTGGGTAGGGTGTGTGTGACTCTATGCATAGATGTGTGAGTGGGTGATTCTATGGGTGCATGGTTTTAAGAGTGCATCTGTGATGGACTGTATGGTTGGGTGAGTGTATGTATGGGTGTGTTAGGGATTGAATGTATATCTCAGTGGTACATGTGTGACTAACTACATATGTGATAAGCAGTATATATATGTGTAAGAGTATATAAGTGGGTATATGTGAGAGTGTGTGATTGTGAGAGTGGCTGTATGGATGAGTGTGTGCTTGTATCAATGATTCTATTAGAGCGTAAGAATGTGGTACTATTTTTATGAGTAAGTGAACTTGAGTGTGTTTAACTGTAGAGGTGAGTAAATTGGACTGTGTTTAATTACTTGCACGACTGGCTAGGTGTGTCAGTACCTCAATGGATGATTGGCGGTGTGTGAGTGTCTATATAGGTGTATAAATGCATATGATAGTCTTGTACGGAGTGACTGTAAGTATGAGTGACTGTACAGGTGAGTGAGTGGAGGTGTATGTAGACCTAAGAGTTAATGAGTGGGTATGTAGTTATTGGTATTGGAGTATCTATGATTTTCAAAATGGCCATCTGAAATTTTGAGTCGGTGTATCAAAGGTTATATTAGGGTGTGAGAAGATGCACTAATTTATCACATGGATGATGTCATCAGTGATGTCATGAGTGATGTCATTTGAGATGTCATCAGTGATGTCATCAGTGATGTCACTGACCATGTCATGAGTGATGTAATATGTGACGTCATCAGCAGTGCATTGCGGTGGCGCGAGTTATAGTTAGCTGAACTAACTATAACAGGGGAATTTCTAGGGTTTTGTACGAGGAAAATGTCCAGCTAACTATAACGCCCCTGAAACCTTTGGTTTTTTCAGTAAATTTCTAAGGTTTTTTAAATGCCAATTCCTAACTATAACGCCCCTGAAACCTATGGTTTTTTCAGTGAATTTCAAAGGTTTTTTAAATGCTAATTTCTATCTATAACTTATCTCTGAAGATATCATGAAAAGCATTCTTTTTTAAAAGTAGGGTGCACATTAGTTTTGTGGAAAAGCATCTTTGTGATTGGTTAAGAAAAAGCAGTTTCAACGTGGAGTACATATCAAAGGATAAAATTTGCTCAGATCAACCACACCTGCTACTTGCATTTGAAAGGCACTGTTCGAACTTAAAACAATCGTCAACTTTTAACCTGCACGTGTCGTTAAATATTCAAGAAAATGTTACAAAAAAATATCGTTAAGTTTTAAAAAATTTATTAACTTTTAACCTGCATGTGTTGTAGAATGTTCTAGAAAGTGTGTTGATAGAATACGTTGCACTTCTGACTTCTATGTGTTGTTCAATATTAAAAAAACAGTTCATATGGAAAATTAAAAAGAAACCAATAGAGAAGTTTTGAAACCTAAAAGAATCAAGGAACTATTCTAATTTATTCTTTACATGTATTTATGTGTGCAGCAACAAAATTATAGACACAACAGCAGTAGGAAGAGGAAGAAGCAGGGAGTGGGGGGAGGGGGGGAGATGGGCAGAATGGCACACATGCACAATTAAGTACAACACACATATAGACTAACAATGGCCAAAATGAAACACACCAACAAGCAGCACAAGTCACACAACCCGCCAACATCACACCACTGAACGAGCATAGAAGTGAAAACCACGCTGCATTCATACAGGATGTGTACAAAGGCCAGTCGTTGGTGTTGTGGGATGTCTGCGACTGTGGTCATCATGGATGAGATGCCCAGCATGTGGCACATGGTCGAGTTCACTGTGTGTTATGTTGCCAAACGGCTGCACCTCCCTCCCACGAGCCCCCGCACATTTGTATGGTGCGCTGTTGTATCTCGTGCACTCGTATAGCACACCATTGTAATGCCTATTTGCGCATGTCCTGCTACATTCCAACTACAACATCACAGTGCCGTTTGGAGGTGGTGCATGCCAGTTTACAACATCAACTGCTGCGGCTCTTGTAGCAGGCCACACCAGAACACAGAGACACACTTACCGCACTTCCTGTACACAGACATGTCCAAGACACCCCGTTCCCCTTGCCGGATAGGCACACCCCTGCACTGACCTGTGAACCCCAGACCAGCACACGCCAGTTGTGCATGCAGGAGGATGCGTGCGTAGCTACACATCCAGGCTCACTACCAACGCTGAGGTGACAGCACACTGTGATGTTGCAGGGCTCGTGCCTATCATGCTAAGACAATGACCACAGGGACACACTTACTAAGATGTGGGTTTGGGGGGCATTGGCGGTCCTGGAGTTGTTGAGATGAGTCTTCTGTCCCTCATGGGTATCCCTGTATCATGCTCATTGACTCTATGGTACCTGTGGGTGTTCTGGTGTGGCTCTTGACTGTGTTCCCTTTCATGGTGCAGGTAGATGTCCTGCTTAACACCAGCAGAAAGCAGGTGTAAAATCCCTGGTGCTAACGTGTCTTATCGCCGGAATTTGTTTTGCATTGCAATTGGTGTCAAAGTTGTGATGTGATTTTTTTCGTGTGCAGAACAATATACGAACTGAGCAGTGTATCTCATCAAGATCCAGCACCTGACGCACTATTCCCAATCAATATAAATACAATGAGATTTCTTAATAGATTTTGTGTGTACACTGTAACTGCAGCCAATACCTCAGTGCAATTCAATACAGGATTTTAGTATTTAGAATAAATCGGAAAGGTGCACCTCGTGTCTTTTTGCACGGGAACGGCTACTCTCCATTTCATTATCAGCACTTTAACGGAAGTAAAGTTGAGATAAATCTAACACACTATTCAGAAGTTAGTGCAAACTGCAGATATCACCAGTATTCCAGCGATAAGCCCCCCAAAATTTAACACCATGGTGGACTCCATCAAATAACAGTAATAAGAACAAGAGAGAGTCACACAGCAGTTAAGAGAACAACCAAAAACGTTATAAATTTTTTTTTCAAACTTTATTTTTTATAATAATAAATATATAAACGAAAAACTATTTTCAAACTTTATTTTTTTATTAACATATATATGAACAATAAACTAATAAACAAAATGTAACAACAATAATAAAAAACAACAAGGCAGAACACTACTGTGGGGACAATGGATGTCGACGACAGACCTGGAAAATAAGAAAGATTGTTAAAAAAAAACAAACATGGTATTCTCAACAAAATACCACAAGAAACAAATCACAGATATATAAAATGCATACAGCTAACAAAATTTTATAAGTTTAATTTACAAAAACTGTAAATGTTGCCGCTTTAAAATATTTACCGAATCTGAAGAAAATGTTTTGCAGAAGGCACCACACAAACAACGTTTTTCTTCAGTGGTGAGGAAATTTTTTACTTTTTCCAAGGAGCAAACAAAGACGAATGCCACCTTCGTCACTCGCAAGATTTGCCAAAGAGTTCTGTTACGAGGAGATCCTAACAAAAACTACTTGTGCGGCACAGCAAGTATGATGAAACACCTAAGGACCCTTCATCCAAACAATCTTGCACGAGAAGAGTGCAAACAGATGAGAAACACTCCTGTTCTGTATCTGTAAAAATGAATCACAAATAAATGTATATTAATAACTTTCAAATTTATACTATTCCATTACTGTACAAACACATTTTATATTAAAACTGACTATGAAACTATAGCCCTGAACCACAAGTGTGACGATCATTAAAACACTACATGCATAGTGCATACTACTTTGAAGCAGTTCATGCCCTAAAGCCTACCTCACTAAAACACTACATGCTAACCGACTAAATGATTACAGTAGTATAAGGAGACACACTTGGTGACTCACAGGGTGTTTGCTAGAAGAGTATGAATACTAACTAGGGAATAGAAGGTGTGAAACACAACTGTGTAGGTGATTAGAGGACTGCATCCATACTGCATAGGCATTTAAAGCAGTCCATGTGCTAAGGCCTGGCTCACTGCATGACTACTTGGGTACTGACTGAATGATTATCGTACAGCAAGGAGAGTGCCTAGGTGAATTTATAAGTGCTAGGCTTTTCGCACAGAGAATAGATTAGTACTTGGTACTGAATGGGTCACTAGAGGAGTGCAAAGGCAGTGACAAGTGCTGGACTGTATGGATACTGACTAGGAAATTGAAAGTGTGAAAGACAAGTGACTAGGTGGTTAGAAGACTGCATGCATAGTACATAGGGGTTTGAAGCAGTCCATGTGCTAAGGCCTGGCTCAGTGTATGAATACTTTGACACTGACTGAATGATTAGAGTACTGCAAAGATACTATCTTGGTGAATCTATAAGTGTTTGGGTTTTAGCACAGTGAATGGATTAGTACATGGTGCTGAATGGGTCACTAGAGGACTGCAAAGAGAGTCACGTGGTATTTCCTGGAAGTGTATGGATACTGACTAGGGAATTGAAGGTGTGAAAGACAATTGTGTAGGTGGTTAGAGGACTTCATACATAGAGGATAAGGGTTTGAAGCAGTCCATATACTAAGGCCTGGGTCACTGGATGAGTACTTGGGTACTGACTGAATGATTAGAGTACTGCAAGGAGAGTGCCTGGGTGAATTTATTAGGATTTGGCGCTGTGAATGGATTAGTACATGATGCTGAATGGATCACTAGAGGAGTGCAAAGGCAGTGACAGGGTGTTTGCTGGAAGTGAACGGATACTGACTGGGGAATTGAAGGTGTGAAAGACAAGTGTGTAGGTGGTTAGAGGACTGCATGCATAGTGGATAAGGGTTTGACGTAGTCCATGTGCTAAGAACTGGCTCAGTGCATGAATACTTAGGCAGTGACTGAATCATTAGAGTACTGGAAAGAGAGTGTCTAGGTGAATTTATTAGTGTTTGAGTTTTGGCATGGTCAATGGATTAGTACATGCTGTTGAATGAGTCTCTAGAGGACTGCAAAGGAAGTGACAGGATGTTTCCTGGAAGTGTATGGATACTGACTAGGGAATTGAAGGTGTAAAAGACAAGTGTATAGTATGTCAGAACACTTTTATTTGAAGCAATCTATTTGGAACTTAGAAACTGACTAAATAATCAGACTACTTCTAGGACAGTGCTTAGGTAAAACTTTTAAATTTTCAGTTCTGCCACAGTGAACAGAATAGTACATGGTACTGCACCTTAGTGTCAAACCCTGACTCATTTTATCAATGCATAAGCAAAGACTAGCTTCTAATGCTACTAAAACTTGACAACATGAGAGGTTTTAAATTAGTTATCTGTTAGCAAATACACGATGTTACCAAATGCTTCTCTCACAGTGGTTCTCAAATGCACACAGACTCACAGTGTAATTCTAGACAACAACCACTATACCTAGGAGTTTAACAAAAATCATTCACTACTGTGGAAGTGGTAAGCGAACTGCACACAATCTTCATATTTCATGACTGCACTTGTGTGTCAATGCCTGACTCATATAATGAAAGCATAAGCCATAACTGTCTTCTACTGCTACTAAAACTTGACAACATGACAGGTTTTAAAACAGTTATCTGTCAGCAAATACACGATGTTACCAAATGCTTCTCTCACAATCCTTACCCAAATGCACACAGACTCACAGTGTGATTTTAGACAAGCAACACTATCCTAGGAGTTTACCAAAACTCATTCACTAGTCTAGAAGAGTTAATGGTACTGCACACAATCTACATATTTAAGTACAGCACATCAGTGTCAAAGCATGACTCATTTAATCAACATATAAGCAAAGACTGGATTCTAATGCTACTAAAACTTCTCAACATGACAGATTTTAAAACAGTTATCTGTCAGCAAATACATGATGTTACCAAATGATTCTCTCACAGTGATCCCAAATACACACTAACTCACAGTATGATTCTAGAGAAGCACCACTATCCCTATGAGCTTACCAAAACTTATTCACTACAGTGCAAGTGGTAAGGGAACTGCACACAATCTACATATTTCACAACTGCAATTTACTGTCAATGCCTGACTCATATAATGAAAGCATAAGCCATAACTGTCTTCTAATGCTACTAAAACTTGACAACATGACATGTTTTACAACACTTATCTCTCAGCAAATACACAATGTTACCAAACACTTCTCTCACAGTGGTTCCCAAATACACACAGACTCACAGTGGGATTCTAGACAAACAACACTATCCCTAGCAGCTTACCAAAACTCATTCACTACAGTGGAAGTGGTAAGGGAACTGCACACAATCTACATATTTCACGACTGCACTTTAGTGTCAATGCCTGACTCATTTAATCAACGCATAAGCAATGACTGACTTCTAATGCTACTAAAACTTGACAACATGACAAGTTTTAAAACAGTTTTCTGTCAGCAAATACTCAATGTTACCAAACACTTCTCTCACAGTGGTTCCCAAATGCACAAAGACTCACAGTGTGATTCTAGACAAGCACCAGTATTCCTAGGAGTTTACTAAAACTCATTCACTACACTGGAAGTGATAAGGGAACTGCACACAATCTACATATTTCACGACTGCACTTTAGTGTCAATGCCTGACTCATTTAATCAACACATAATCAACGCATAAGCAATGACTAGCTTCTAATGCTACTAAAACTTGACAACATGACAAGTTTTAAAACAGTTTTCTGTCAGCAAATACACAATGTTACCAAACGCTTCTTTCACAGTGGTTCCCAAATGCACAAAGACTCACAGTGTGATTCTAGACAAGCACCAGTATCCCTAGGAGTTTACCAAAACTCATTCACAACACTGGAAGTGATAAGGGAACTGCACACAATCTACATATTTCACGACTGCTCTTTAGTGTCAATGCCTGACTCATTTAATCAACACATAAGCAAAGACTGGCTTCTAATGCTACTAAAACTTGACAACATGACAGGTTTTAAAACAGTTTTCTCTCAGCAAATACACAATGTTACCAAACGCTTCTCTCACAGTGGTTCCCAAATGCACAAAGACTCACAGTGTGATTCTAAACAAGCACCAGTATTCCTAGGAGTTTACCAAAACTCATTCACTACACTGGAAGTGATAAGGGAACTGAACACAATCTACATATTTCACGACTGCACTTTAGTGTCAATGCCTGACTCATTTAATCAACACATAAGCAAAGACTGGCTTCTAATGCTACTAAAACTTGACAACCTGACTGGTTTTAAAACACTTATCTGTCAGCAAATACACGGTATTACCAAATGCTTCTCTCACAGTGGTTCCCAAATGCACACAGACTCACTGTGTGATTCTAGACAAACAACACTATCCCTTGCACTATATGAAAACACATTTCTTCATCTAGAAGTAGTACTACATTTTAGTATAGAAACATAACATAACTCATTTCACAAATTCATAAACAATGACTGGTTTCTAATTCTACCAAAATATAAAACTGCACAGTTATCTCTCTACAAACACATGAAAAACACAAATGCCAATCACAGAATGGTTTCTACATGCACACACATTGTAGAGAAAAAAAGTACTCCCTACACTTTAGCAGGAAAAATACATTAGTCTGATTAAAATCAAAATAGTCCACATACATCCCCTCACAATTAAATAACTCATCTTTCAAGTTCTTTTGTAGATTAAGGAGTATATCAATCACTCACCATATTTTCTTTTACAGAATCTCTGCACTGTGCACCTCTCAGCAAAAGCAAAGAATGGAAAAGTTTCCCTTTCATTTTCCACACATATACATGTAAACATCAAATCACAATCCTTCGCACATAAACTCAAAAGCAAACACACATTTCTATTGGTTAAACATTTCAACCCTTTCCAACTGAAATACATTTCAACCCTTCCCCCAATCTGCCTTCTGACTGTTACCATAGAAACAGGTCATGGAACACTGCACTGAGCTCACAGGTCACAAGTTCAGCACACAATGTTCCTACACAAGACAGGAAGTGTGCTTGACTTTTCAACATATCAGCTTATCACATATAATGTTCCTTACAATCTGTTTTTGTTAACCAATAACAATCATACCTTTAAAAAACAAAAATATACACCCTACCTTTCAGTGTAGAAAGTTGTTATACAACCAATGATTTCTTGTCGTTTTTCAAAAAATGTTGCCGTGGATCCGGGCACCCACCGCGAGAGACTCCGTGCATCCAACGCGATAGGATGCGCGCACCGTGCTCGCATTTCGCCGCTTTTTTTTTTTTAAAAAGGGGGGCCCCAGGGGGTCCTTCTGGGACCCCCTAAGCACCTCTAGATCGTTAGAGTATTCCTACTCTACCGCCGTTATATGTTTTACGCACTTATTACCCTTGCTTCTTCAGCCTCGCTTCTACCGAGGCAGAAAATGGCCGCCGACAGTTCCGGTTTCGAATGTAGAGAAACGCTCGACAGCCAATTAGCATTCAGCGCGCGATCGGGAGGGTGTGCGCTCGGTTCGGGGAGGGTTCGCATACGGTGCGGGTACGGTCCGCGGATCCTCCTCGGCCATAGATATCACTAACTTTTTTACCCTAATTTTCTCAGGAACTACTGAACAGATTCACACCAAATATGCAAAAGGCACGAGTCTGAACTGAGGACTACCTCTTTGCCAAATTTGGTGACATTCCGTTCAGCGGTTCGGGCTGTAGCTGCGACAACAGATCCTATGGGAAATTACATGGGGAAAACGTGTTTTGGGACCCCCCTTTTTTTCTCGGCCCCCGCTTGACGAATCACCACGAAACTTTCAGGGTAAGAGCGGAGTGGAGCTGGCCAAAAGTTTGGAGAATTTCGCGAAGATTTATCAATTGGCTCCAAAGAAATTCCCAATAGAATGTTGCGGATTTCCTATGGAAAATAGGTCCTAACTATAACTATCTACTGGCGACCAGTAGGTAATATATATATGTAAAGTAAACGTCATACATGTTTTACAATTTAATAAACATATTTTACAAACAACAAACATAAAAAATTATAAATATTATTCTTTGAAATAAACAAAAACATAGAGCCCCATTACGATGATGATGGGACTGCCACTGATAACCCGTCGCAATAATTTTTCCGCCCACCACATTTGGATGGCAGGCGGATGTGTGGTGGTTGGAAAGACTGACGGTCACAGATCCGATGGGCTCAAGGAGCCCGTCCGTACGTGTCAGGCACTGCCATAGACATTAGGATGTTCCTTACCACCTACCTGCCATGAAAAGGGAAGCGTAGCAGGCCCCCCCTTACCCTCTGGGCCTCAGTTTTGGTTTAGGTGCCCTCCATACATATCCCTGCACCGCCTGCCATGTAGCGCAGGGATATGTTTCAGGCATATTTTATGCACTGCGGTGGGTGCTGCAGCCCGCATCACCCACCACAACACATAAAATAGACATTGCGACTGCCTAATTATGTAAATGAAAACAATATAAAAATAAATAATGAAAACAATTTATGAATACATATAAGTTCCCCACTACAATCGAAACAAAAATAAGCAAAATCTTATACTAATAATATATAAAATGTGGTACTCCCACCTCACACAACACAACAGTAATACAATTATTGCAATAAATACGAAAATAGATTAAATATTATATTGCAGAGAAATAAATGTAATATTCCCACTCCAATAACTGTGACAGTAGGAAAAGTGCTGTATTACAGAGTGGTCAAATTTACTATGCCCATCCCAGTGAATACAACAGTAGGGAAAGTGTTTGATTGCGGGGGGGAGTGTAAAATGTAATATTCCCACTCCAGTCAGTGCAACAGTAGGGAAAGTGTTGTATTGCGGATGGGTAACATGTATTACTCCCACCGCAATGAGTGCAACAGTAGAGAATTGCAAAGAGAAAAAAATAATATTCCCACTGAAGTCAGTGCTACATTAGAAACAAACAAATCTCTACAAAGCAATAAAATAATTTTGAAAACAAAATAACAAATTAAAATATAAATATTAAAAAACAATAATTACATAATTGTTAAAAATTCAATCCAAAAATAATTGTCATATAAAAATGTTTTTTATTTAAAAATAATGTATTAACAAATAAAAAATTTATAACATACATTTTATTTTAGTTACCTCCAACTTATGCCCCTACAAAACTTACAACCAGCACCTAAAACTTAACTTTAAGAAGCTAATTATTTACACTATTAACATAAATATTTATCAAGAAACTATTTAGCAATAATTAAAATGAATTAATATTTAAATAAATGTATTATACTTTCTACAATATACCCCCACAAAATATACAACACACTCCTGAAATTTAATTACAAAATGATGTCATTAATTATAAATTAAATAATCAAAACAATATAAATATTAATTATTTAAAATCAGTTTACTTTCCACCCTGTACCCCTATAAACCCCAAAACCCACACCTAAAATAAAAATAAATAATTACACTATTAACATAATTAATTATCAATTAAATAAATAATATGAATTAAAAATAATAATTCATTTATTATAATTAAATGTTTTCCCAGCCTGTACCCCTATAAACTCACAACTCGCTACTGTACTAAAAATAACAATTACTCAAATTTAATTTAATAACTACTAAATAAAATAGAAATACTTTAACATACACTAATTATACAAAAAAATTACATCTTTTATATTTAAAACATATACCAAAATACATAAAAATAATAAACAATCTATACTATAAACAACTATATTAATGTAATCGATAATAATAACCTCGATATTTTAAAAATCTATATTACTTGAAAATGTATATTCTTGACAACGATATTCCTGCTGATGATGTATCTATGTCACAATATTTTTACTCGATTAAGTCAATATTTACAACTCAATCATTTGTCTCATCACCCCAACAGAAATCAATTTCATTGCAAGTACAGGGAAAAGTGCCCTCTGTGAAAGAACACTATCAGCATGTCCAGCAAGGTTAAGCCAAGACCACTTGCCAAAGCAGTCAAATGATCACTTCCAACCTGCACCTTAATAACAACCTTGAGATCATATTTGGTTAGCCAGCAAGTATCGACAGTTAGAAGAGCCAAGAAAGTTATAGCCACAATGTGTAGGTCCTCTTGCCATAGAATATATAAAGAGCACAGTGGTAACTAAGGGACTTATTACCATGGCGGTCGGAAAGCATCTGACCATTTCAGACCACCATTGTCGGTTTCAATTCTGACTGGCTGATTATGAATCAGGTGGTCGGAATTGAAACTGGCCATTCATTTTGGCTGGTTTCCAACGGGCCAGTTGTAGGCCGGCCCGTAATCCCAAAGGGTGGTCAATAAATCAATTTAAACTTTATTCGGTTAAAAACACAACCATAAAAGCAATATAAAAATTTACATGCCGGGCAAATACACAGTTTTGCAAAGTCTTTGAGGAGCGACAATCGAATCTAAAATCTGTAAAATACCGGAAATTAATAAAAAAAGAAGGGGAAGAGAAATAACAATAAATATAGCAGCAGCATATGGTGTTTGTAAATTAATCCAGGAATAGACTAAAATGCAACAAGATGTGAATCATCATATAAGTATGTTCCATATTTTAGTTTCGTCTAATAAAATCACAGAATATAATTTATCTTCCTTGTTTTATTACTTGATTATACGGAAGAAACCGCAGCATAATTTATATCTCAGTTCCCAGACCTCATATGGGCCGATTCCGATTCTGGCCGCAAATCGTACCGACCGACACGGACCTGGACCGGAGACCGACCGACACGGACCAGCGCCGTACGACCCGTACAGTACGATGCAACGCATGTGAATTAAAACCGAAACGTACGGAATACAAGCCGTACGACTGAGCCGTAGGGAAAATAGTGATCCGGCCGGAAAACCGACGCGAGTTTTACCGACCGACACAAACCCGGAATGAACCCGACTGACACGTACCCGCGATGTCCGATCCGCTCAGTACGATGTAGTGCGTGTAAAACCAGATGACTCGCACGGAGACCAAGCCGCACGACCGACACGCACAGAAAACCGGGCCCACAAGTAATAGAGATCTCCGCGACCGACGCGTATGAAACACAGAAGATAGTCAGCTTGAACGAGGCGGAGAAGCCCGCATGAGTCAACATCAGCGTCCGTTTCCGTCAGAAGAACGTCTCCTTCATGCCTACAAAACCCAAAGGAAAAACGACAAAAAAGGACCAAACAAGCAATGACAAAGCCAATAAAAATCAAATAAAAAAAACCTGGAACAAAGAACACACCCACAACTCCAACTATATAAAGTACTACAATCACTACCATGATCCCTTGCAAATAGCAGACACACCCAGCAGCAAACACCATCACACAGCAATCACAGACACACTCACAACTCACCCATCACACAACTCAGACACCATCAGCACCTTATCCAAAAGCACACACACATACAGCTAGCAAAACCAACACTAACCCACCGTCACTTGCACCCTCGCACACACATCACTAACCACCACCACCCATCACCATGCCACCAAACAAGAATCCAAAGTTCACAGATAGTGAGTTAAAAGTGCTGGTAGACGAGATCAGAATAGAGCCACATTTGTTTGGTACATTGGTCCAAAGGACCCCCGTGTCACAGAAAACCAAGATGTGGGCGAGGATTATGGACAAGATGAATGCACAAGCACCAGCAAGGCGCATAAAGGACGATATCCAGAACAGGTAGTATGACGTGCACAGGAGGGTCAAGAAACTCATTGAAAAAGATCACGTCCTGAGTCAGTGCACCGGCGGTGGCCCTCCTGCCAAACCAGTCTACATCAGGACCTGGGAGGAGAAGGTGCGGGACATCCTACCACCAGAGAGCGTCCATGGTCTAACAGACATACCAGAGCCTGGTGAGTACACAAACAACATACCCAATATTGTGTGGCAAGGGGACAGTGAAACCATGCACCGCAAGCAAAGCCACAGTAACCAATAGATAATCATCCCAAGATGTGTATGCCAGTCAGACAAACACAATACCCGCCATCTCATAGTGACTTGGAACTGTGTCATGACATGCACCAACCTACAAACAAATTGAGCAAGGCAGTGGCACAAAGCAAAATAAACACTGCCAGACAGTTTGCCACCACAAACACACTACCTCACAGTGCAGCTGACTGACAGGAAGGAATAGTGGGGATGCAGGTGAAGTGAGTGTATCCAAAAGCATGATGGGGTTTGTAATCACAGATAATGCTCCCCCTCCTGATTGGCCCATCAAGACCTCTCTGAACCATGCCCACATCACAGGGAGTAGAAAATGACTTACAAAATGGCTGACACTGGGTTCTGCTGTGGGGAGCACAAGGCCCTGGTATGGGTTGTGCGCAAATCAGAAGCAGGACACCACTGACTGACATCCTGAAAGACAACTTGCATGCCCTCCAATGGAAGCACGTTGCATGTTGGGATGTCTGGCCGGGTGGGAAGGAGGACTGACAGCTCTGACCATACTTACCAGCATGTGGAGACACATCCCCCTCAACACAAACTCCACACAACTCACCGGGTAGAATGCATTGACCCACACCTCTGTGAAATATCAGCAAAAGATACCCCGTACTGGGTGCTGCTGTGTGAAGCACAGGGGCTCTCTTTGGACTTGTAGCCAAACAAACACCAGGATTTCACAGTCAGCCATCTTGCCATTGCTGTCACACTCCCTCACAGGGAAGCAGAGTCAAGAGGGAGGAAGTATGGGCATGCTGGGAACGGGGGTGTAGCCAAGAGTATGATGGGAGTTGCAGTCACAGACAATCCACACCCACCCACATGGCCCAGCAAGCTCACACTGAACCAAGCTCACCTCACAGGGAGTGGGAAGGGACTGACAAGATGTCTGACACTGGGCTCTGTTGTGGGGAGCACAAGGCCCTGCTGGGAACTGGGCAACAACAAACACCAGGACTTCACAGTCAGCCATCTTGCCATTGCTGTCACATCCCCTCACAGGGAAGCAGAGTCAAGAGGGAGGAAGTATGGACATGCTGGGAAGGGGGGTGTAGACAAGAGCATGATGGGAGTTGCAGTCACAGAGAATCCACACTCACCCACATGGACCAGCAAGCTCACACTGAACCATGCTCACCTCAGAGTGAGTGGGAAGGGACTGTCAAGATGTCTGACACTGGGCCTGAGAAATGATGTGCCTGACAATCACACATATGCACTGACCAAACAAAACCCAATCGCACACACAGCCATTGCAACCATATGTTCTAAATCATTGTCTGGGGATGCAGTGTCCAGGGGTGCCCCCCTGGCCGGGCAGGGGAGGTGTGTCTTGCATATGACCAATGTGGAGAACCATATATATGGTACATTGTACAAAACACACAGGAATTCACATATACATCATTGACAGGGGACATCTGACAGTGAATGGAATGGACACACCAATATAGCCGACACCATAGCATGGTCACCTTCACACTCGGTGCTGTTGTGAGCTGCATTCCACCGCTACATCGTGCTGAAACATAGGCATCCTTCACACAACACACCACTCACTGACATAGACACTGAAGACACAAGGTCAAACATGGACAGCATTGTAGGAGACATGCTACTCACAGCAGCCAAACTGCAACACACACACCAACGGCCCTCACTGTCATGAACATTGAAAAGCCAGAGTGCTACCTTGCCCAATCCATGTCAACATGTGGAACATTGACAAGTCCCATCACATATGCACGTACAAAACTCAGCACCAGAATCATTAACGATGGTGACATCATCACTTGTATGAAATGAGATGGGAACTAGGCACAATGGAAGAAAACACTTCCTCCAAAGAGATCACAGGCATACCGGTCTGTGACCATGTCGTACCAATACACCAATGTGGCACACAAAGACTAGCAAACTCCGCTACCACACATGCCCCAATAGTACAACATATCCCCAGTGGAATAGCACGTATGTCCTTGTTAAAGCTCACATGTGTACAGGGATGACACACCTGTGTCAGAAACGTGATGGCCCTTGAGTAGCAATGGTCATGTACAGACAAATCTATTCATGAGCTGGGCATGCACACACTTCGACATGCACATTGAAATGTTTCTTCATGGCTGGGCAATGTGCAACAACAATATCAAACTCTGTCCCTGACAAGCTGGAAAGAAGCAGTGTACAGGCAGGCATCCGTTCGTACAGTAGAAAATGTCATGTTCGTGAACCATTGATGCCTGTGGAAACATAACTTACATTCTGTGTCCCTTCCAAACACAGGTGGTGCTGGGGACCCAGCACCAAATGAAGAGGATTGCCAGTCCCAGACTCTGGTGGACACTGAGCTCTCTGGTTTGACTCTGTCTCTGTCCTCTTCGGATGACGACGACCAACCTGGCCCCTCCGGTGTGAGTCATCATGCAGCACCAGCAGCATCAACATCTGCACCCCCTGTACCCACACCTCTAGCATCTGGAAACCAACAGGGCACCCCTGCCAACATGGACAGACCAAGGCCACTGAACACCCACAGCACAGGGACACAGGACCCCCTCGGAAGCTACAGCAAACATCACCAGCAACACCACCCAAGGGGTCCCAGTGTCACCTGTGCGTCCTGCCGCTGGTCCTGCCCGTGTGGATAGGGGTGCAGGGAGGGGTGGGAGGCAGAGGGCGTGCCTAGCAGACGGGTCTGGGCTGCATGATGACCCCCAACTGGCACGCATCATAGATGCGTACCAGGATAGCACCGGAGGATTTGGCCAGGTAGTGGGGATCCTCAAGGACATACAACAGGAGCAGGCTGTCCACCATGCCCGCATGGAGGCAAAGTGGGATGGCCTTACTGCTGTGCATCGGGACATACTCCAATGCTTCCGCCAGATCAACACAAACCTGTCCACACCTTCCTGTGTGGCCACAACATCTGTTGCAACACCATCTGCCAGCGCCACAGGGAGGGAGGAGGACTCTGGCGGAAAGTCCCCTGCACCACAGAGGCCTGCACCTGAGGATCCCCCCCCCCCAAGAAGAAGAGGGGTCGTCTGAAGAAGGACATGTGAGAGGCAGGTGTCCCAGCACATCCCCCAGGGCCTCTAAACCTGTTCTGGACAATGTACATTGTGTGCAACCCGTTCACCTTGTTCAATCGCACACAAGTCGCCCACATGACATGGAGGGTTCATGTTGGTCCAATGTAGCAGATGACTGTGGACTTTACTCTGGACATTTCATCTACCAGCACTTCCAACTCTAATGTGAACTTTGGATTCCAAAACCAATGTACAGCACCCACCATCCTGTGCACTTTCCTCACACATGTTCGAAAAACTCACCAGTACACCATACTTGCCTCTGTTGTGATTCCAAATTGTCATGTGTCATGGAGATGTCGATCTGCTACACAACACAGTGCATGCCAAATACTGCAAAAATGTGACCAATGTTAGGTGAGTCATGGTGATGTGACAAATGTGAGGGAGACACACCACTATGGCAACACAACACATACTCACCATGGGCATGTTACACATCACACACAATTATGTTGACCTGAAACACATAGGTATGCACAACCACAACACCTATCCACAGTCAGTGGTAACAAGTCCACAGGTGAGGTAAGCAAATGTCAGTCAGATGTGGGAAGACAGACAACGCACCTAACAAAGCATAGCACAGGTTCATTGCACATCAGCAACATGTTTATTCAAAAATAGTTGCAAGGCAATTGTACGTTACGGTGGACACATGGTCACAGTGTCTGAGAATTGTAGTCCAGGGGTGTGTGGCACATCACTTGATGTCAATTGACTACTCCCACACTGGTGTCAGATTCTGGGTGTTGGGGGTCAGTGTTGAACAAACAACAGGCAAATTACCCTGTGAAGGACAGACACAAGAGACAGTCAAAAGCACAGCAGAAAAGGAGAGAAATGCAATACACATACACAAAACATGTCACAAGAAACCTACACAAAAAGAAGTTAAAAGTACTAACCTATTGCGGAGTACACACCACCTGAATGGACACATCACTGCACGCATCCAGTCAAGTGGCACACAGACACACCCAGACAGCAACAGAGCAGCCACAACACATTCCAGGCTAACTCCATACATTGACATAACAACCCTGGAAACTCACATTCAGGTGAAGAAGTTGTTGATGAGCTGTGAGCGGATATCAACCTCATCCTCATCATCATTACTGGCATCGTGGCCCAGGCCGGGATCCTCCACAGGTGGCAGAGGCTGGTCATCGTCGTCCTGGATGAGAGGCACCTTCTTCCCCACTGCCATGTTGTGTAGCATGCAGCATACAAGGATCATTTTGCACACCTTTGCAGGCTCATATGGGAGGGCCCCTTCGGTCTTGTCCAGGCTGCGAAAGCAGCTTTTCAGGAGGTCGAATGTCCGCTCAATCACCCTCCTGCTCTGACCATGTGCCTCATTGTAGCGCATCTCGGCTGGTGTCACAGGGTTCCTGAGGGGTGTCAGCAACCACGGCATGTTGGGGTATCCGGAGTCACCTACACACAAAAAAAATAACAAGTAGCTGAGTTTTGTAGGAGTGCGGAATACAACATTGACAAACACACACAATGATAAACAGTCAGTACACACCGACAAGCCAGACACGCTGATCTGGCGTCTGTGACATCAGCGTTGCAATGCGACTACTCCTCATTGTGTAGGCATCGTGTGCACAACCAGGGAACCGTGCACACACATGTGTGATACACATGTCTGCAAGACATACCACCAGAGCATTGATCGAGTGGAAATGTTTCCTGTTACGCTATGCCTGCTCATGTGCCTGTGGTGGTATCAGGGCCACATATGTCCCATCAATAGATCCGATGACGTTCGGCATCCTCCCCAGTGTATAAAAGGCATCCTTTATTTCAGGGAGTTCAGCTGGGCTAGGGAACTTGATGTACAGGTCAAGGAAATGCAACATCCCCTCCAAGACATTGCGTAGCACACGACTAAACATAGTTTGCGACATTCCACCTGCTGTAGCCACAGTGTACTGGAAGGTACCGGTAGCAAAGAAGTGCAGGGCTGCCATCACCTTCACCTCTGGGGTCAGTGCTGTAGGGTATGTCCGGCCAGGTAGCAGATGTGGCACCAACTGCTCCACCAACTCCTCAATCAGTGGCCTGGTGAAACGGTACCGTCAGATGCAGTCGCGTTCCTGCATGGTTTGAAGGTCTGGGAACGATCGATGGACAACTGGTGCCCTGCAGAACAGAGATGAACAAAGGAAGATTGTCGGTTCATCCACCCATGTGGCCATGACCAGGCTCAATATCACATGATACATCATGACATTACACAATGTACTGAGGTGTGTGCTGTTGGGCATGGACACATATGTCACCTACATGACCATCACCTCACATCTCAATTCCACATGTCTACATAAGTCCCATGTAGTGCAAGGGCCAATCATTTGGCTGTGTCACCCGACCTATGTACTGCTGTGACTTTACAAACACACACCACAGTGACAAGTGAGGCCTGATGTCTCCCAGGCATCACAGATCTTTGCATGCAGATACCCAGGGTCCCTGTATTGCCACATCGACACTGGCATGGACATGGCGTATCACGTACACACCACAAGGCAAGCGTGAGTCCCACAGGTAGTGGCCACTGTTTTCCCTGCAGGCCCTACATGTACGTCTCTTAGACACACTCACACCATCAAGGTTGCTGCATATACCACATGGATGTGGAGACTGTCTCCCATTGGGCACATTTGATCATCCACATCTGAGACACAAGATGCACACAGACTGTGGGTGCACATCTGAATTGTGGCTACAGGTCTCACTATGACGTACATGCCATCACCCCCAGGACTCAGGGTGTATGTGACATGTCCTAAACATATCCAACCTGCAACTGTGTCCATGACTCATGCCCATTTCTGTACATTTGCACATCACAGTGGTAATGTGCACAACACACAAAGGATTCTACCCCCATGAACACGTGCACAGCCTGGGAGTGGCTGAACAAAAGTGACACTCAACAAACCAAATGTTGCCCCCCCAACACACAGGGAATGCAGCCTTACATGCCATGGGACACTGTGTGGCCAATGCTGTAGTGTGGTTGGTGTGCACAGGTGTCCCTGGCAAGTAATTGTGTATTGAATCCATCAAATAGTCACACCAATGAGTCCCGACGGGTGACAATGCATACGCATTGCACGGTTCATGACCGAGCCGTGCGTACGCTTTGCCATTGACTGCAATGAGGTCCGACGCGGGTTACAATGCGTACGCATATCACAGTTTATGACCGAGCCGTGCGTATGCTTTGCCATTGACTGCAATGATGTCCGACGTGGGTGACAATGCGTACGCATTGCATGGTTCGTGACCAAGCCGTGCGTACGCTTTGCCATTGACTGCAATGAGGTCCGACGCGGGTGACAATGCGTACGCATTGCACGGTTCGTGACCGAGCCGTGCATACGCTTTGCCATTGACTGCAATGAGGCCCGACGCGGGTGACTATCATGCATGCGCTTCGGGCAGGCATGGTCCGATACAGACGTACGCCTTGGCCATTGAATCGTATGGAGACGGGTGCATGTGTATTTTCAAAAATACGCGTTGTACAGGCAGTTGACCGAGCCGGGCGCACCCATTGGCTCTGGACTGTCATGGAGACAGATGCGTATTCAAAACTTGTACTAGTTGTGCGCTGGAAATTCAGTTGGATGCCTACAACAATGTTGCAATTCCTAGTGTTTCATGAAGGTGAAGATTTGAACGATGCGGAAGACATGTACAAGTCTTTCATTTCCATGGATTGGCCAGATTCATAGAATGCAACTGTGTTGGACCTATCACTGGGGACACATGACACAGAGTCTGCCTCCTCAGCACAGAGATAAGGCTGGCTGACCCCCAGGAAGATCACTTGCCTGCACTACATACTACTGGACCACATCCCTGCTACCACTGCTGCTGTCTCTGCATCCTCTGGCTCCTGCTATGGCATGTACTCTGGAGAGGGCCCCAGCCTTCACTGAGGAGGAGAACCAGGCCCTGCTGGACGGGCTCCTTCCACAGTACAGCAAGCTGTATGGGAAACCAGGGGAGCAGGTGAGTGTGCAGTCCACTGCCTTCCTAATTGTGCGTGTTGTCTGACTAGCAGTACTAGCAGTGTGTACACCAGTGGCAAGCATTCTCACTGACTACTTTCATCCCCCAAAGTGTGTAGGTACATGTAATGAACAGGTGTTCTGCTGCTAAAGCGCATTAGTGCAAGCTTAAACTTCCCAGGCATTGTTAATATGTCACACATGCAGGTTATTTGTCCTTTCCCATGGTTGCACTACCTGTGTAGCTCATTTTCCTTTGTGATGATGACATGTATATCCAAATGTGTGCAGCACAAATATGGGGCATGTGTGTTAATGGACTTTAAACTTTGTCATCCTTACAGGTTGATGCCCACCAGAGGCAGGAGATAAGGCTGACCATCGCCCGGGCAGTTTGTTCGGTGGGGTTCTTCAAGTGCCGGATCCGCAACTGCCAGAAGAGGTGGCAGGACCTTCGGGGCTGGACCCGGAGGATCGCAAGAGTCCAGCTGAAGCTGTCCCCTCCACACAGGAGGGGCGGACACCGGACCCTGACCCCCTACATGCTCCGGATCCTGGTGGTGGTCTTCCTGGACCTGGATAGGCAGCTGAAGGCCAGACAGCAGCAAGGAGGGGGCAGACAGCAGCAAGGAGGGGGTAAGTCCATCCCTAATCTGTGTACTATGTCTGACATGCTAATAGCAGTCTTTTAGCCTGGTCACACTTGCACATTATGTAGGTCTTGTAGTCCAATACTCAGGTCCCTCAATTGTGTGATGCACCCTCCTCATCTGTTCCACAGGTGTGGCCCCTACAGTCTGTTGCTTGTGTCACTAGGGCACTGTGTCCCTGCAGTCAGCTATGCTTCAGCTTTCGAACAGCATCTGTTCCCATGACTCTGTTGTGTGTTTCATGGGTGGTTCAATTGTTTACCCAATGCCTGGAATCTGACATGTGATCTGTGTGTGCCCTTGATATGTGTTCCAATTGCAGGTCTGACTCGCTACATGTGGCTGGGGTATTTCAAACAAATCCATGCAGCAGGGGACTCCAATTTGTGGGCCTCAGGAGTATGTATATGAAGTTTGTCACACTTGCTTAGCCACCTGACTACTGTCCAGGGCCAAACACTGTTTCACATAGACCTTGGCAGTTATGCCTCCTCAAGGGCATTTAGAAACACTCTGTAATCCCACTCATGTGTATCAACTTACAGGTTGTGCTTAGTGACATGTGCCTTCAGGTGTCTGCCTCTGTGTCATTATGGTGTGGCTTCCTGTTACGTACAACTGGGGTGTCCATGATTTTGAGGGTCAGCAGGACATCTGAGATGTGGCTGTGAGAGACAAGACCTGTGTGACATATAGGTGTGTGATCATCTGACAGCGCACAATGGTGTATGCAACTGTGTACTTCAGGTAGCTGGGTTACATGCACGGCAGACTGTGATGTGCTAATGTACAGGGAGTTGTGTTTGCAGAGACTCATATGTCTGATTTGCATGATGTGGGGGCTTCTGGGTCCTGGATATGTTGTTTGCAGGGAATGGGCAATTGCACTTGTCATCTGCAGAGTTAGCTTTACCCCTGAGCTATGATTGTGACACAGTGCATACTGCTGTTGTCTGGATGCACTGCCCCTGTGACAGGAGACAGTGTTGACTGACTTTCCAGGCATGCCAGTGCCATGGCATTTAACTTGCTATGAGTGATCCTGCATTGTGTTCAAGTGTGCACCATGCACCCCATTGTGGCATTGACTATCAGGACATGAGAACATCATAGTGGGTGTTGCTGGCATGCATCACAAGCATGTGAAATGAGTCTCTGCCCATCCCTTCATCCGGTCACCTGTACTGAGTCAGTGGCAAGATATGTGCTGTGTCTATAGTGACATACTCTTACATGTTCACTTGCATGTCCAACTAATGTGTGGGTGGTGCATGTCGGGACATTGAGGTATTAGCATCCAACATGCAACAGACATATGGGTGCAAGTCAAGGAGGGATATGTGTGCCATGGTTGATGTTGAGAATGACAATTGGCTTATTCTAAACAGTGTTGGCACTTTGAGCAGTGTTCAGCTGATGATGCCAGGGCTTGCCCTGTGATGTGATGTACTCACTGTGGTGTGTGCAGTCAGTGAAGGTGACTGATGTTGTTCTCTTTCTTTCTAATCCTATCCAGATACATCCACGGCCACAGGAGGGGACAGCTCCACAGACCAGGAGGAGCCACAGAGTCTGACAGGGACAGAATGAGAGGAGTCAGGGGGACCCAGTGGCACGGAGGGTGAGTGGAGCCACACCGAGGAGTCGTCAGCACCATCCACCCCAGCTGAGGGCCACAGCAGCTCTGAGGATGACTCCCTTGTGGAGGCGGGTGTCAGCAGCCACCAAACCCTATCTAGTGAGGCTGTCCCCGCCACCGCCCCCACCACCACCATCACCACCCTCCCATCGGCTCCCATCCCAGAGGTCCGTGGAGGCTCCCGTGTTCGAGAGCATGTCTCCTTTGTGCCAGGCACCGCACACCCTGCCCCTGTGTCCCCTGCTGCCCTGAGTGAGAAGTCTGTGGACTTACTTAGACAGATCCATGTAGGGCAGACATCGATGCTGAGTGTCCTCCATGCACACACCACTCTGTTGACGCAACTGATGTCGTTCATGGAGGGCATTTCATCGGGCATGTCTGCCCTACAGAGGACCAATCAGTCCATGGCCTCCTCCCTGACGGCAGCAGTGTCCCTCCTCCAACAGTCCCGCACCCCTCCTACCCCTGCACCACCCATGATTTCTAGCAGCCTACCTGTCCCAAGCACACACACACCTGCACATTCTCACAAAGCCACAGACACGGGCAGCACACAAACACCCAAACCAAGGGCTAGATGTGCGCACAAGCAAGCGCAGGGGACTGATACCACACTCACAGGGGATGGTTTGCAGACACACACACAGTCATCCACAACCACTCCGCAGTCCTCCGAAACCTCTCCCTCCCAGCTCCCTTTCCTTGCCTCACCAGCAACCCCATCTCCACAGAAGCTCTTCTTCTGTGACCTTGGCCTCTTCCCCACCAACCCAGCAGATCCAGATTACAAGGGGAAGAGGAAGTCCCCACACACAGAGGGGAGTGCCCCTCACACCCGACACCCTCCCCCAGGCACAGTCAGACTGAGGCCCTCACCCGCAAGTCCCCCCGGAGCCGGTAGAGCAAGACCCCACCTCTGCCACGCAGCTCCAAGGCAAAGTCTCCATCCTCCATCCCCAAGGCCACCACTCCAGAGGTTCCCCTGCCACACCCTGCCCCAGGTTCCCCCACTCACAGATACACCATCCCCAAAATGCTGAGGCCCTCCCCCTACCACTTGCTCCTCCACACCCGGTCAGACGGTTAGTGCCACTGATGTGGGGACCATGTCCCCCCCCCACCTCACCTGCACCCCATTCTGCTCACATGGATTTAGGCACTGCAGTGGAGTCCACAACCACCCGTCTGACTTGGGCACTGCAGTGGGGACCCAATCCACTCCATCTGACCTGCCCACTGAAGTTGTGCCGGCACCCACCCCATCTGACTTGTGCCCCACAGTTGTGACTGCACCCACCACTTCAGTCTGCTCCACTACAGTTGCAAGGGACTCTCCTGCATCCACCACCCCTTCACTGCCTCCTTCTGCTGTGCCCTGATCCTGTCCCTGCGGTGCCTGGCCTGCCCCCATGTATGCCCCTCCGAGGGGATGTCCCCTGTCCTTACCAGTGCAGGCAAGCAATGTGTGACAGTTGTCACTCAAGTTCACTCCTTGTCATTTGATAATGGACTGGCCATTGGCCTTTTGTTTGAACAGACGTTTACATTTTCATATGCTGAATAAAGCTTTTTTCTTTATCCTTGTGAACTTGATTTAGCTGTACATTAGGTTGGTGATGTTTAGCATGCCCTTGCATCTGTTATGCTAGGTTTCCAATGTTGAATACTGAGGTGTTGATGTGAGGTACTCTATGTGGTCCATGAGATATGTATCCTATTCTGGTCGGTATCCATGTCATCCTTTGCAGCTAACTGGGTGTGTCATGATCAACAATTTGTGGACATCTCTGTGAACATTTCATTTGCATGGTCACATCTGTGGCTTGCACCCATGCACATATGATGTGCTTCCCATTGTCCAATTTGTCTATTTCCCTGACTTTGGGCGCACCACCACTGGACCTACAGGTGTGGGCATCATTGGTATAGGAGCAACTGGGTCCTCTGTGCAACTTGTTGTACATATGTTATGAGTATGTGCAGATGACTTAGGGGAAACTCACATACCCAGGCTGTTGTGACCAGAGCCTTCATTGTGTGGTAACTGATGGCTGACTGACCAAGTATTCTGCTGACATGAGTGAGACGTGCTGTGACTATGTTTGGCACAGATGGGCTTCCACAGGAGTTGGGTCCCCTCAAGTAAGTGTGTTGTTCCGTGACATAGCCTGGGCCCATGGTGTTGTGTGAGCATGTGTGTGTGTGTCCACATCCCTTTTCATACACAGGCAGTGTTCCCTTGATATGTTTCAGTTGTTTATGCTTGCTGAGTGGTACTGTGTTCATCCCACAACTTTGCCATGGGCTACCAGATGTGTGGGTGCATGACACACTACTGTTAATTGGTGTTTCATCATTGGGATTTTTCAGTTCTGAGCTGTGGTGATGTTGTCAGACGCAGATGGGACACAGTCACGGGTCCCCAAGGCACTTGTTAGTTCGCAATATCATGTAGTTGTCCCTAGGTGATACCTTTCAGAGATTGAGACATGTGTATGTGTGTGTGACTGCTCCAACTTGTCCGGTTCAGGGCTGCAATGTTTGCAGGTGTCAGCATGTGTGCCTTGTGGTTCTCCTTGGCTTCTGCATTGTCCTGGGACTGTGGGAGGTATTCTGAAGGTTACATGAGCTTTGACATCATGGCCAGGTATTGCATACTGTGCAGTATGTCTGTCATTCACCAGGGTTGTAAACTGTCCTTCTGTGATGAGTCTGTGCACCTTAGTTCCTCCCAATATTCCTGCGTTTGTCATGGGTGCATGTGCAATGTCACCTGTCCATGTGGGCTTCACAGATGCACATTGTTGCAGTTCAGGTTGTGTGGTGTTGAGGGTGGACTGATGTAAATGTTTGCATGGATGGGCCCCTAGCTCCCGTTTGTCCATGGATGACGGGCCATGCTGAGTGATTTGTGTTTGTGTAGATGTGATGTACAGTTGTGGCACAGAACACATGTCTGTTTTTCACAGTTTGTAAGACATCTACCTTTGTCATCACAGTGGAGGTGTCATGCATGCTTGTGTTACCCCAATGTCTGGTCCCTGGGGGTAGTACTGTTGTATGTCAGTCTCTTGCTGTGTTAGTTTGTGTTCATTCCAGCTTGTGTCACATGTGTCTGTTGTGCTCCCTCTCATCTCACAATGCCTGAGTGCCCACTAAGGGGGTCCCAATGATGGTTTACTTTTGTATGGCACTATATCCACAACTGTGTCACTGTGGTTCAGCCCCCCTCATGTGTTGTGTAGTTGCCTGGGGATACTGAGACACACACACACACATGATGTGTCAGATGTGCAGTGTGAGGTTGCCTGTTTGTGTTTGTGCATCTGCATCAGTGGATTGGTATTGTTGTTGTGGGCCATTGTCTGGATGCTGTTTCTGTGATTTTCCCTGCTGTCCCTGTGAGTCATATCATATCATTGTGCACATTCATCCTGGTTGTTAGGTGCCATTGCTGGCATGGAATGGGATTTTGTGACCTGACACCTACAGTCTACACAGGTTGTTTTGATTAGTGTGTCTATTTTCGAGATGTGTGTATGCTTTGTGATGGTCACTTCTGCTCTTGTGTCATTGTACACTGTATGCATTGTCAGCCCCCATGGGTGGTGCTTGTCTGCACATGGCCGAGAGTATGTTTTGTTTTCACAGCACTGTAAGCCTCACCACATCTCTGTGGGTATGGGACACAACTACTAGTTTGCCCCAAAAGTGTTTAATGGGTTGGGACCGGGAATCATACATGCTGTTCGGCATTTGCAGCTTTGACCATGATGACACTTAGATTTTGGTCACTGTGATGAGGGGGGGTTTAGACCCCATCACCACAATGCTCGACATTTGCTGCAGTTTGGAACCCCACACTTGACTTTTGTTCTACACAGTGAGGGGGTGTTATTTTTACGTTGACACAGCGCTATAGTGATGCTTGCCTTGTGTAGGCCACACTCATTTTTTGGTCACACATGTGCTGTTAGTTACATTGTATGTTCGAAGTCATAACCACTGTTGTGGGCATTTGTCACAGACTATACACTGTTGTCATGATGTTAGGGGGATGCATTTTGCTGACATACCTAATGTTGGAATATGATGGATGTGTGGTGCATCACTCATCCTATGGGTGGGGGTGGCAGGGGTGATGGGCAACAGGTCCCCTATGAGTGGGGGTGGCAGGGGTGATGAGCAACATGTCCCCTATGGGTGGGGGTGGCAGGGGTGATATGCAACATAAGCCCCATGAGTGGGGGTGGCAGGGGTGATGTGCAACATAAGCCCTATGAGTGGGGGTGGCAGGGATGATGGGCAACAGGTCCCCTATGAGTGGGGTGGCATTAGTGATGGTCAACAGGTCCCCTATGGGTGGGGGTGGCAGGGGTGACGGGCAACAGGTCCCCTATGAGTGGGGGTGGCCGGGGTGATGGGCAACAGGTCCCCTATGGGTGGGGGTGGCAGGGGTAATGGGCAACAGGTCCCCTATGAGTGGGGGTGGCAGGGGTGATGGGCAACATAAGCCCTATGAGTGGGGGTGGCAGTAGTGCTGGGCAACATAAGCCCTATGAGTGGGGGTGGCAGGGGTGATGTGCAACAGGTCCCCTATGAGTGGGGGTGGCAGGGGTGATGGGCAACATAAGCCCTATGAGTGGGGGTGGCAGTAGTGCTGGACAACATCAGCCCTATGAGTGGGGGTGGCAGGGGTGATGGGCAACAGGTCCCCTATGAGTGGGGGTGGCAGGGGTGATGGGCAACAGGTCCCCTATGAGTGGGGGTGGCAGGGGTGATGGGCAACATAAGCCCTATGAGTGGGGGTGGCAGTAGTGCTGGACAACATCAGCCCTATGAGTGGGGGTGGCAGGGGTGATGGGCAACAGGTCCCCTATGAGTGGGGGTGGCATGGGTGATGGGCAACAAGTCCCCTATGAGTGGGGGTGGCAGTAGTGCTGGGCAACATAAGCCCTATGAGTGGGGGTGGCAGGGGTGATGGGCAACAGGTCCCCTATGAGTGGGGGTGGCAGGGGTGATGCGCAACAGGTCCCCTATGAGTGGGGGTGGCAGGGGTGATGGACAACATAAGCCCTATGAGTGGGGGTGGCAGTAGTGCTGGACAACATCAGCCCTATGAGTGGGGGTGGCAGGGGTGATGGGCAACAGGTCCCCTATGAGTGGGGGTGGCAGGGGTGATGGGCAACATAAGCCCTATGAGTGGGGGTGGCAGTAGTGCTGGACAACATCAGCCCTATGAGTGGGGGTGGTAGGGGTGATGGGCAACAGGTCCACTATGGGTGGGGGTGGCAGGGGTGATGGGCAACAAGTTCCCTATGAGTGGGGGTGGCAGGGGTGATGGGCAACAGGTCCCCTATGAGTGGGGGTGGCAGTAGTGCTGGGAAATATAAGCCCTATGAGTGGGGGTGGCAGGGGTGATGGGCAACAGGTCCCCTATAAGTGGGGGTGGCATTGGTGATGGGCAACATAAGCCCTATGAGTGTGGGTGGCAGTAGTGCTGGGCAACATAAGCCCTATGAGTGGGGGTGGTAGGGGTGATGGGCAACAGATACCCTATGAGTGGGGGTGGCAGGGGTGATGGGCAACATGTCCCCTATGAGTGGGGGTGGCAGTAGTGCTGGGCACCATAAGCCCTATGAGTGGGGGTGTCAGGGGTGATGGGCAACAGGTCCCCTATGAGTGGGGGTGGCAGGGGTGATGGGCAACATAAGCCCTATGAGTGGAGGTGGCAGTAGTCCTGGGCAACATAAACCCTATGAGTGGGGGTGGCAGGGGGGATAGGCAACAGGTCCCCTATGAGTGGGGGTGGCATTAGTGATGGTCATCAGGTCCCCTATGGGTGGGGGTGGCAGGGGTGATGGGCAACAGGTCCCCAATGAGTGGGGTGGCAGGGGTGATGGGCAACGGGTCCCCTATGAGTGGGGGTGGCAGGGGTGATGGGCAACAGGTCCCCTATGAGTGGGAGTGGCAGGGGTGATGGGCAACAGGTCTCCTATGAGTGGGGGTGGCATTAGTGATGGTGAACATGATCCCTATGGGTGGGGGTGGTAGTGGTGCTGGCCATACAACCCCTATGGTGGCCTGTTGTTAGTGGCCAGGATATGGATCCCCTGTGTGTGTGTGCCATTTTGCGGGTACGTGTCATTTGTTTGTGTGGTAGGTGTCTGACTTGAGAAGTCAGACACCTAGAAGTGTGGCTCACTGGTTAGAGTAGGCAGACCTGGAAGCAGAGGTCAGCCCGGGACCAGGGTTCAATTCCCGGCTCGGCTGGGTCTTGAGTCCATAAATTGTCCATGGACTCGATAATTCTCGCTCCAGTGCATACTCGATTCATGGGTTCACACTCTGCGACTCTGGGCAATAGCTTGCTTAATCTCCACAATGGCCCCTCGCGGCGGGATGCCTGGCTTTCACCTTGTGGATGCCCTGCTGGGTTATCTCACAGGGGAATACCAGGACGGGTTCCCTAAGCAAGCGCTTAGAGACCGGTTGGTGATTTGCGCTATATAAATATCTGTACATTTACATTTACATTTACATTTACTTACCGTCTGCGCCGTCCGCGTCTGTTCCTGATCCGGTCATAGATTTAGAGTACTGGTATGACCTGCACGATGGGATTCATGATGTGTTCGTCTCGTACACGCTGCTTGTTGCTCCGTCTCGTACCCGTTGCAAGCTGGTCCGTCTCGTAGCCGTGGATTGAGTTGTGGTGCGAATCATAGCTGATAAGCTCCTTTTCCGGATGCTGTGACGTGCCGTACGTGGCGACCAGTCCGGCGCGTAGGAAGTACGCATCGTACTTGTCAGGGCAGAAACTGCTATGGATACTGCTTCCGGGCGACTCGGTTCGGCGTTAGGAGTTACGGCTCGGACGGAGAATGGAGCTTGAATCACAGCCTACGTGTCGGTCGGGTTTTTAGCAGTTATGCGTATCGTACTTCATCAACAGGAAGGACCGGCTACGGGTACGTGTCGGTCGCAAGGTAAGGCTACGGACAGCTCTCGGAGAGCTGTCCGACCTGGAGAGGAATCGACCCCATAGTGTTAAAAGCAACTTTAGATGAATATATTACTCATCAACCAGACAATAAAATGCATAAAAATAGCAGCTTTATGGTATCTACAATAACATAAACAATAAAGTGCATATGAATAACAGTATGTGGAAAAAGGTTCCTCAAATGATGATAAACATACAGTATTACGATTGTACTTTATATGTATATGACCTATGTAATTTTATATTGTAGGGCCTCAAGGTGCAAATGTTCTTTCCTTATTTTGATCGATAATTGCACATATAAGGTCACAGCATAGCATACAACCTCATTTTCCAGGCTACGAATAAAATTATAGGCTGCGTTATAAAAATGTAATTTTTCACTGTGAAAGAAAGGACTTAAAACCCTTCTTCTTATATTCTTATAAAAATTACAAAAAGGATAAAATAAAGAGTTGACTGTTTTGACATTCCATCACACAGGCAAAGTGGTAATTTTGTTTTCCATTTGCCCATGTCAGGAAAAGCTAGTAAAAAATGGAGAGTGCCCAGTCTTAGTCTTGTGAGATAGAATCCGTGACGCAAGTTTGGTACCCAGAAAATATATTGTTCTAATCCTATGTCTTGTTGTCCCTCGTTGTGTTCCTTAATTGTTGGTTTTAAGTTCTCACTAGTTTCCCTTGTGAGATCCCATGCCCTGACAAGACCCGTTTTCAGTTCCTTTTTGCTATAATATAAGATTTGTACAGGGTCATTGATATCAAGAGTGTCAACCTCTTTCAAGAGTTTGTTAATATATGCGAGCCACAGGATTTTGTTACTATATTCAAGACCCAGGCAATCAATGATGATATCCTGGGTAAATCTATTTCCAGTTTTACTCCAAATCCCAGGCCAGGCAATTAATGGGGCTGCACTGCTAAGATCATTGATATAGGGAACTGCAAGCTCCTTGTGAACTATGTAAGAGGGAGTGGAATTAGGGACTGCCAATCTTCTCCTTAGACATATATTTTCCTGGGTTTGAAGTGGGGCACAATTGACCATTCCCCATAGGGCAGCACCATAGCAAGCTCCCGTAATACATTTATTCTTTTAAAGGGTCAATATCTCTCTTACTGGTATATTCACTATCTTAGAGGAGAATCTAAAAATGGCCTCTGTTGGTCGTAACAATTTCGATTTACTTAATTCAATCTGTGGGCCCCAGTGGTCATTAGATGCAAATAACATGCCAAAATACAGGAAGGTGCAAGTTTCGGCTATTGGTTTCCCTTTTACATGATGTATTCTGGTTTTAAACTTCGCCTTCTCGCATACCATTATGAAAGTCTTTTATGATTGAGTATTAAGTCCTTTTCTTCCATGTATTCGGCAAAATTCTCAATCAGACTTTGCAGCCCATTTGTAGTTCTAGATAACAAAACTGCGTTATCATCGTACAGTGAAACAGCGGTGACACGTTCGCCTATTTTATGGGCATCGACATTCAGTTTTTATAAAAATTGGTCAATGTCATTAATGTAAAGGGAGAACAATAAAGGGCAAGGACACAGCCTTGTCTAATCCTGCATTTTACCTTAAAGCGAGAGGTACACTCGCCATTAGACCTGTATCATACTCTGGCGGATAAATAATTATACAATTGAGATAGGTAAATAATAATTTCCTTAGGGGCACCCAATTTAGCCAATGTCTGCCACAATTTTCTATGATTATCCTGGTCAATTGCACTTGTTAAGTCTACAAGACATAAATGCGTATGACCTTTTTAGGAGAGTGTGTATTTGCTAAGAATTAAGTTTATGTTAATACATTCCTCTATTGTCCCTATCTCTCTTCTAAACCCAAATTGTGATTCTGTAAGTACTGAGTTGTCATTCGCCCAGCTTTCTAGTCTTTCCAAAAGTTCCTTGCGCATTAATTTTGAAGTTGAATAAAAAAGATATGGGGTGATAACATTTTACGTCTCCCCATCTCCCTTCTTGATTATCGGTACAATGATACTTTGTGTCCAAATTATGGGCAACAATCCCCCTGCTGAAGAGTTACATACTCTTAACAGTATTGGGGCCCAAAAATGAATGTCTGATTTAAATAAATCTCTTGTTACCCCGTCGGCCCTGGTGCCTTTCCATTGGCACATCTCTCTAGTGCAACTTTGATCTCTTTCAATTATATTGGTGCAAGTCAGTACAGGCTGTTTTTAAGACACTACGCTCAAATGTTGTTGGACAATCATCACTTGGATTAAAGATCTGACCAAAGTGGCTTATCCAATTGGAAGGTTGTACCAAGGTCTCAATCTTTTGCTGATGCCTGGTCTTTAAAAAAGGGTTGATTAATTGTTTTCCAGCATATTATTACGTCCCGGGTATCTGCTGCCTGCATTAATTTCGCCCATGCTTGTACCAGAATTTCTGCTTTTCAATTATTTAAAACCTGTTTCTAGTAATTCCTTAGGTTTTTTATCAGGTTAGAGTTTCTTCGTCTTTCTTTCAAGGCCCATTTGAGATCCTGGTTAGCTTTTGAGCATGAATGATCCGATAGATGGCTTGATATTCTTACTTTTGGTTTTCAGATCACTTGCTATCGCAAATGTTATGTTACAAAATGCCAAGATAATCTGTGGGTCAGGGTATTTTCCCTCCATACAAATTTTCATATCATAATTATTGTCGTGCACAAGTTTTTCAAGAAAGGACGATGGGTTAACACCTCACCATTTGGAACGTATACCGTTTTCTCCTTGGGTTTCGATGTCTGTTACTAAATGAGCCCTTTTCTGCTGTATAGACAGCAAACCCAAGGTGAGAAAAACCGGAAGGTGGTCGCTAAATATACTTTTGGTAACCTCAAATGTTTTGATCAGACCCAGACTGTTTACCGAAATCAAGATATGATCAATGGTTGAGAAGTAGTAATGCTTTTAATATGTTGGTACCTCGGTGTTCCCTTCTATGACCAGTTGTTCTAGAAGCTCCAGGTTATACTTGTGCATTGCTCTGTTAATAAACTCTCCATAAGAGTTATGAGGAAAGTGATAATAAAGATCGCCATATTCATCCCTGAACCCGCAATTTTCTCCAGCTGAAACATCACAATTTCAACAATTAAAATCACCAGCCCGGATACAAACATAGTCACTTTTAGAACATTTTGTAATGTTATCTAGTTCTTTTTCAAGGGTCAAAACAACTTAATTTCTGGTATTATCAAAGATGTTATTACAAAAGTTAATCAGCATTAAGCCCTGGTCTTTGTTAGACTGCAGGCCAAATAATAGAAAAAATTGTGAGTTTGTAAAGGATTTTTTCAAAGTTAGTGAAGATGTAACTGTAATCAAAGTGACTAGGCTTCCTTTTGCCATGCTGGTGCAAGAGGGGGTTGCTGGTGTGATTACCGAAGAGTATCCTTCGATATGAAAGGTTGTAGTATCCCATGTTTCTTGTAAAAGGATTAGTTTGCCGCTTTTAATTATTTCTATCCATGCTTCATCCTCTAATTTATTTCTGGTCCCAACAATGTTCCAAGGTATAAGGGCCACGCTTATTTGTGATTGTGGCTCTTTTGATACCGTCTCAGCAACAGCTTTGCTTAATAGGGATTTGTTGGGTATACCAGTTGTATTCGGATCTTGCATTGAGTTGTTAGGCAGTCAATTGAGATCGTTATATCTTTTTAGTGGGGCAAATCTGTTTGTTACTAGCAATGGCGTATGCCTAGCTAAGGTATAAGGCTGTTATTAATAAATGGAAATTGTTCTCCTTCTGGTTTATAGAAAAACTCAAGCGGTACGGCTATGATGCCGCCTGGTTGTTTCTCCATCATCCTTTGGCTGTCTCTAAGAAGTTGTCTGGCAAGATCTAATGAGCAGAAGTTTGCAATGACACAATTCCCTTGACCTAATTTTCCTGAAGGGACTAACCTAGTTCATGCTTCGTGACATGATGATTTCTTGTGAAAGAAAATTTGCACTGCAATTACTACTTTTGGTGAACCAATGAAAAACTTTGTTCTTTAACACCATTCATGTTTCTTTGATCCCCTCTGCCAACTTTGGGACGTCTTTCAACATGATTGTATATAGTGTTGCCTCAGGTGGTAAATGCAGGGCATCTTGGGGATTTCTTGTAAGGCTAGAGGTTCTATTGTCTGTGACGCCCTTGTTGTTAGTGGTATTGCTTGTTATACACATGTGGGCGGGGACTGATTCTCCTAAGCGTATGTTTGTGTTATTATTTACTTAGTCGAGTTCAAGGGGAATGAGGGGAAAATTACAGCTGACATTTTTGCGATGGCTGACTCTGTAGTTTCGTGCTTGCCATCCCAGTTCTGATGATGTTATAGCCTCAATCATTTTTCCAATAGATCAACATCATGCTTAACAGTTTTTATCTCAGCCATTAGCTTTCTTTCTATGGGGTCTTTTAGCATGTAACTTCTTAAATATGTTTTCTAGACTTTTCGGGATACTAGGCGCCAAATCCTCTTCTGTTCTATGTGCTTTACTCATCTTTGTGGCCTTGGTCTGTTTGTTGAGCCTATTTGACATAACTTTGTTAGGTTGTTTATTATTTTTTTGCAGGGGAAATCATTTCAGTACTACCTGAGAAAACAGATATCTCTAGAGAGACTGTTAATACACAGAGTGCTTTATTTGCATTAGATAAAATGGGTGCATTTACACCTGAACATAATAAGTTATTAGTTCCACTTTCTAAAATCCCTGTTTCGGATCTAGCTTCTTCTAAAACAGGATTCAGAGCTGGTTCAGTAACAGCAATGTGTTCCTCGGCTTTGGCTATTTCGTTGTTTATTAGGCCCATCGCATTAGTTAGATAATTGGTTATCGATGTTTTTATACCAGTGCTTGATTTCCCATTTCCTGTTGGGATTGGCGCCAATTTCCATTTCCCCGTGATTTTGGAGTTTAGTTATTTGCGGTAATAATGCCTTTTGCAGAATATAAGATATTGGAAGCAACAATGAAGGAGGTCTGTCCATCCTTGGGATTACAATGCATGGTTTCTGGCAGGAATCCCGTGCTAGACTTTCTGACGTGGAAACTCTGTATGAACACATTTGGGGGCCCCTAGCAGGGGCTCCCTTGTGTGCACGGAGTCTGTTTGGGGGCCGAGGCGGCACCTATGGTGCCCCCCTGTTAATCCCTGCACTCCGTGGCAGGCACCTCGAGGTGCCTGCCACAGGGTGCATTGATTAACACCACCTCCCATTTCCTTATGGGAGCCAGTTTATGGGCATAACACATGCTCCCATATTTAAATGTTGGACCGGTCGCATCCAAATCAGGCGGTCCCGTTTACAAGATAGTGTCAGGCAGATGCAATTCCACCCGACATCGTAATCGGCCCCTTAGTTAGTTCTACCCAAATATCTCCCCATACATCCTGTTTTTCATTTTGTAATGAATCCTGTAGATCTGAACTATGCCTCTGCCCATTACAAGCAGATAGTCATGTAGAGTATGAGGTAAACGCAATCATGGACTCCAGGCACATCAAAGGACTGTGTCCCAGGAATAGTTCATGAGAGCCAGCTCTTAATGCTCCACATTTGGTTTCCATATTTCACTCTCATCACCAACACAAACCTTTGTCTGAAGAGGGGTATTGTCATGGCTTGTTACAGGGCCTACCCACACACCCATCTAGCCCTGGTCCTGGGCATTATTGACCACACCCACTACCTCTTGCTGAGGGCATAGCCACTCATAATGTCATCCACAATGAATGACATGAGTTATGCCACCCAAGATTGTAGCTGTCACATGTGTGCCCTTTTACCCCCATCATGAACATAGCCAAACCTGTAACTAAGTTGGCATCCTAAAAACTGTCACTGTATAGCATTCGGATTGGCCGCCAAACAGCTCGACATGAGGAACAATGCAGGATCTGAGGCTCTTGGATCTGAGGATCTGTAACAGAATTTCAGGATCCCAAGATTTAATGTTTTCATGCATATATTTTGCAGTCTATAAAAGCCACCCCCATGGAATGGCCCAGTACTTGGCTTGACTCCTTGCTATTAAGAAGAAGCCTCTGCTTGGCCAGTACTCTTCACATGTGCTCCTCTATTAGGCCACGTTATCTTTATCAAGATGTCAAAGGCATCTTCCTGAAGAACATCTTCCCAGAAACGTTCTGCCTCTTGGAATTTGCTCAGCAGATTCACCTAAATGATTTTCCTTTCATTGTTTGAATTATTTAACGTCTTCCAGCAATACCTTCAGAGTCCTTAGGTTAGTGAAAGCCAGGGAGATTTAGGGCCTGATTAGAATGACAGTCAGACATCCTGGTGGGTCCCGTACCCTGAATAACGATGCAACAACCTTCAAGGCAGTCACAAAGTGTATATTTTGTATTGTGGCGGGTGCTGCGGGCATATCCCTCCACTATGTGGCAGGCACCATGTAGACATGTTGGGGGGCACCATAGGTGCTTCCCTGAAGCCTGAATGGTGGCTGTTGGCACTTGTGCATCAGGATCTAGTTCCATGCGTTTATCGAGAGGCAGCCTGGGAGATGCAAAAGCAGAGTGGATAGGTGAGGAGGGCCAGGACCGTATCCAGGATGAAGGGGGGTGGGGAGTCTAGGAGGTTAAAGAGGTTGAAGTGAAGATCCCACCAGTAACATACTTGTGTAGGAATACCTTCCCAGTTTAAGAGCAGTATTTTTTTATTTTTTTAAATCAAACATGGGATTTCTCCTTTTTAATTCGCAAAACTACAATTTTCACGTATTGCCAGTGCCCAGTGAGCTAAGACATGTGACTTGTACACCTTGTGTAACCCTCACTGTCTTATGTAACACATCCAATACATTGATTTACACACCTGTGTTCATGAAGGAAGTATGGGGTGTCCTGCCTGTCAGGGCACCTAGGACCATATTATCAAGAACGGGCGTAACATTATCGCCGCTTTAGCAGCAGGAAACTGCCGCTAAAGCGGCGATAAGGGGCTTGATAGTATGCCCAAGAGAATTCCAATAGAAGCCTAGGTTTGATGTCCTTCCCACCAGAACCTGAGCTTCTATTGGAATTGTCTAGGGCATATAATCAAGCCCCTTATCGCCGCTTTAGCGACAGTTTCCTGCTGGTAAAGCAGCGATAATGTTATCGCCCGTTCTTGATAATATGACCCCGAGTGATTTCACAGAAAACGAAGGGTGAAGATGGTTCCTTGGCAATTACCTGCTGTCTCCAGGGGAACTGGAAAATACATCTGCCCTTGAAGATATGGAGAAGGGGTGGCTGTGGGAGTGGGTCATTTCTGTATCTTTCTAACTTGGAATAAAACCTTTCCTAGCAAAACTAAACGGTATATTCACAAGAACGTGTGATAACTACCGCAAGAGTAGCGTAACGCAACTTCCAATATCGCAGCCCAACGTGGGAAAATAACCCTGTGTCAACGTGGAATTCACAACCAGGCGGTACCATGCGATAGTCTGAACACACCGCGGACAATGTCCGCGATACAACCACCACGACGGGGATAAAACCACAAACCACAACACCCAAAAACAGGCAATGGGTTAAAGCGTGATGAGGAAATCAGCGATAAGCAGCGCCAGGCCTGCAACACACACCTGGCAGGCAAAAAAAATCACCATAAAAGTAGAAAAGACACCCACACCCAAACTGACCTACACCCAAGCACCATGGAGGCAGCCGGAGCAGGCGCGGAGGACAAGCGCAACCCCACAAGCACCCCGGACGACCAGCCCGGGACATCGGGGACAGGGAAGGGCAAGGACAAGAAGACAAGGAAGGCGAAGTTCAGTCCGCAGGCGAACAGGGTCATAGTCACGGAGGTGATGGAACACCATCAACAACTCTTCATCATCTCAAACTTGTTATTGGGCACCAAAACTGGAATATGGCGGGACA
This sequence comes from Triturus cristatus, assembly GCF_964204655.1. Classification (NCBI taxonomy): domain Eukaryota; kingdom Metazoa; phylum Chordata; class Amphibia; order Caudata; family Salamandridae; genus Triturus; species Triturus cristatus. The sequence continues at coordinate 668,392,489 of NC_140587.1, forward strand.
TCATCGACAAGGTTATGCCGTCGGAGAGCTCAAGAGGACAATGGACGAGGTCAAGAGGCAATGGAATGACATCAAGAGGAAGACCAAGGAGAAACTCGCAGCCAACCAGAAGGCAGCAATGCAGACTGGAGGTGGGGACCCAGCACCACAGCTCGAGCTGGATGACATGGAGGAGCTGGTGTTGACAGTCATCAGTGTGGATACTGTGGCCGGAGTCGGGGGACCGGACACTGCTCGACAGAACACAACATAACCGCAACAGGGTGAGTGACCACCAGGTACTGGGGGGTCGGGTGGAGATGGGCACGATGGCACACATGCACAATCAAGCAGGGCACAGTACACACCCACAATGACCCTGGCTCCTCGCACAGACCCACAGACTGTCACAATGTACAATGCCATGCTGTCAGAATGTCAACCTGTACCATGCAGCTACATACATGTGGACACATTGTAATACACATCTCCCCTTCACATCACAGTGGCATCGTCAACACCTCCTGCAGAGCAGTCTCAGCCACGCCTCACGGAAGACGAGGAGGACAACACCAGCATCAACGCACAAGCCCTCCTATACATCATTGACCTCATCTGCGACTCAACTCCAGGATAAGGGCAGTCCAGCTACATCGAGGAGACCCAAGCCACCACCCAAACCACCCAGCAGGGGGCACCCACAGCCCCGGCACCCTCCCAAGTCCCCCAGGAACAACAAATGGCCTTCCAACGCCGTTTGCTGGAGGGCCAGAGAGAGACGGCTCAGCAGGTGCAGTTAGGGTTCGAACTCATGGCTGCCAAACTGGACGCCATCCTTGGGTGTCTATGTCCACCCCATGGTCTCCAACGAGCCCTGACTGACATCGCTGGAGTCATGACACGGAGAGTAGAACAGCTGTCCGCTCAGAGTGGCTCCAGAGATACCAGCCGTGAGCTGGCACACATGCGGAGGCTCATAATGGACATGGTGGAGATGGAGGCGGAAAGGATGGCAGCCACCGCTGCACATCATCGAAATGTAGCTGGGATCTATCATGCCCTGCAGACCTCCATCATGGTATTGCCGCCACAAGGCATGGCGCTGATGAATGCTGCTGCCCCCACACCACTCCACATCTCCGCACCCTGGTGTGTCAGTGCCTCACAGTGTGGCAGACGTATCCACTCAGGACCCTGATGTGTCAGTGGCACACAGTGCCGCAGCCGGTACTGCAACACCCACAGGGGGGACAGGGCACACATCAGGGGACCAGGACGTGGATGGGTTTGTGATCAGGAGGCACTAGCATTCATTTCCGCCACCTGGCCTGTTTGTGCTTGGTGCCGTACATGGCCTCATGACCTTCCTCTGACCCACGATAAACTCTGTTGCGCTCACCTTGAACAGCGACATGGACTGCCACATCCTGTTTGATGACCAATGACATGGCGGACAGACTGCAGACTGTACCCTTCCTCTTCTGCAGTACATGTCATCCCCGGATGGACTCTGGCTGGCCCTCGATGGGCCCATATTGTGTAGCGTGTTCGGCATTGCCCTGTACCGCTCCAGCTGCAGAACTGCACTGGATGTGCAAATAAACATCCAGTGACGCACTGCTGTGTCATTTTTTACATCAATCATGTATGAATGTGTGGATGAATGTAGGGACAGTGATTTCCCTTGGGTCACTGATGCTCATCCTGTGGGATGCCAGTCAGAGGTTGCCACATTGCATATTGTGTACCGGGTCCCGTGAACACTACAACAGGGACACACGCATCAGTCACTTCCTTGTCCAGACATGGACTGGACCACGCCCGAGCCCACGAGTCATTGTGGCAAGCCCTGCGCTAGTCTGGCGTATGGCAGGCCAGACCACTCCGATGACGCACTGAGGGGGGGCCATCATTGCTACCCATCGCAGGCGTACTCGCTGGTGGTGTGCAGGTCACTGGTCTAGTCATCAGCATGTCACAGCCACTCCCTGAGGGTACGTTTGCACACACACCACACCCATCCAGCACAGGCATCACTGGCCATGTGATTCCACCAACATAAGGGGCTGACGACGACACATTCCCCTCTTCCGGTGGTGACTCGATGACAGCCGCTCCACGCTTCTCATTCATAAAGGGCCCATGAGTTGTTGCGCACAGGGTTGGTGGCATCTGCGGCCTGGCGCATGACACGGGCCAACCGCCACGTGGCGCTGACTGGGCTTGCACAGGGTTAGTGGCACCCGAGGCCTTGCGGCTGGCACGGGCCTCCCACCACGGGGCGCTGCTGGGGTTGCACAGGGTTAGTGGCACTCGGAGCATTGCAGCCGGCACAGGCACCCCGCCATGGGACGGTGACTTTGGGTGCACTGAGTCAGTGGCACCTTATGCTGCTGAGGGGATGTGCACCCTGCGATGATTCCCCGTCCCGGAGGTCCGGACAGCTCAGGTTTAGTGTGCCCGCTGGACCGCAGTGTAGGCCAGAGTCAGTGGGCAGCGCGGGCCTACTGCCATGTGGCATCACTTCTGGGATCCCAGAATTAGTGGCACCCATTGGGCTGAGCGGGTGTGCAGCCTGCGATGGTGCCGGGTGCACTGGTATGTCCTCTGCCATGGAGTAATCAAGACCCAGCACCAAACGTGAGACCTGTTGGCCTGCGGAGCGGGGCTGCATGATGTTAAGGGTGCCATGTCAGCGGGCCCCGGGCTTGTGGCTTGCAGCGGCACGTGGTGGGACCTCCTGTCTACGTGACGGTGGCAGAAGGTGAGCAGTGAGGCCTGGGTGTGCATGGGCGGGCATGCTCCGATGGGCAGCGGGAGGGGTTGGGGTGCCTGTGCCTGGGTGTGCATGGGCAGGCAGGCGATGTTGTCTTGTGCAGGTGTGTGTACTGTGCTAGTCATTTATCTGGACTCTGTTTCAGCTGACGGCTCCGACTCAGATGTGTGACCTGGTGAACTGCGATACATACCGGCACGTGGTTGGAGACACACTGGTGGCAGCAGGTGAGCAGTGTGGCCTGGGTGCGCAGGGGCGGCACTCTCTCTCTCTCCCCCTCTCTTCTTCTCTCTCTCTATCTCTCCCCCTCTTTTCTTCTCTCTCTCCTCCTCTTTTCTCTCTCTCCCCCTCTCTACTTCTCTCTCTCACCCTCTCTTCTTCTCTCTCTCACCCCCTCTCTTCTTCTCTCTCTCCCCCTCTCTTATTCTCTCTCTCCCCCTCTCTTATTCTCTCTCTCTCTCACCCCCTCTCTTCTTCTCTCTCTCCCCCTCTCTTATTCTCTCTCTCTCTCTTCCCCTCTCTTCTTCTCTCTCTCCCCCTCTCTTCTTCTCTCTCTCTCTCCCCCTCTCTTCCTCTCTCTCTGTCCTTTGATGTGCGGAGGACACACCTTCTCATCATGTTTTTTGTCTTGCAGGCTAGGACCTACGGATTGTCCCGAGGGGAGTGGCCATGTGTCTTCATTTCATTTCAGTGTTCATTTCAATAACATTTCATTTGTTGCTTCGAAAGTGTATGTGTTCTGCTCATTTCTGTGTCAACACATGCATGTCACCAGTTGTGATTGTGCGACGTCAGGCGGATAATTTTGTGCATGTTTAGGTGTAGCTGATGTGGCATGTCTTCGGTCGGGGAGTGCCAGGGGGTGGTGTTGTTGGGTGTTGTGGCCCTCTTGTGTGTCCGGGCCGCATGATGGGTGGCTCCATGACATCTGTTAACCTTCCGATTTGGCCCTGGGCTGTGCTTCCTTTTGTTGTGCAGGCTGCCGTCTGACTTTACACCAAGTCAGAGCAGCTGTAGATTTCCTGGTGCTAACGCGCCTTATCGTCCGTTTTGTGTTTTCATCGCAGTTCTGGCTGGTCTTTGTGAATGTTGAGGTGTGATGTTGTCGCGGCTTTTGGCACGGGAACGCCCACTCTGCATCTCATTGGTGATAGTTGCGGGGGGCCTCTGTGGCGATGTTTTTTGCAGCTGCTATCGCGGGTATACCGGTACTGTGGGCTGTTAACACCAGCTTGTGAATGGGTGATAGATTTATCTCAACTTTGGCTGCGATAAAGTGCCGTTGACTCGGCGTTAGTTTCTTGTGCATATGCCCCTAAATTGCTGCATATTACTATAACAATATGTCCAATAAATGGCTTCCGAGTGTTAGCAACACAGCATTCTCTATAATGCTCCACTTATATTCCTGCAGTTCATCACACCTTCCACTGGTTGAGCTGGGACACTGTAGCCTAACTTCTTTCACAATAACAGCTGTCATCCTTACGCAGCCCATGTTTTAGCTCCTGTGGTGATCTAGGGATCACAGTGCTAATTCACAAATAGTTCCCGACATGGTATATTGAAATTTGATCAGCCAATTTGCTTAAATTGCTCTCACTATTAACAGCTATATGCTGATATTCATAATCACCCAGTGCAGGGGGTATCCTAGGCTAGTTTCACAAATAAAGCATTGAGGCATGCTGACTCGAGTTACTTTTCTTTCCAGCTGTTCACAGTGACAAATAATTGGGTATCTCTTTCTTTTTCAGATGATTAAAGTTATGTCTAAGCATTTAAAATTAATAATAATTTATTTCACTGTTGTTACAGTTAGTTTGTGTTTTCGCCCTTCAGGTTCCAGTTTACTCGTCTCTTCTCCACTTAGCTAACTTTCCCTTCGAAATTTTTTCAGCTGAGAGGTAACATTAAGAATTATGTAAGTTGAGTTACCGTCTCCGGCTGCAAGGATACATCACGGTTTATTTATTTTCCTGTATGTCCTCCTTGGTCAGTCTTACAAACTGCTATTCCTCGATCACCATCTCAAAATATGTCGCGGGCCGACATTGGGCGAGCGGCCTTTTTAGTGCTGCTCGACATGTCGGCCGCTTTTGACACGGTCAACCATGACATCTTGGTCAGAAGACTTGAGGATGCAGGGGTGAAGGGTTCGGCTCGCGATTGGCTGTTCTCCTATTTGGGAGACAGACGCCAGGTAGTGGCCTTGCCACCATTCCAGTCAGAGATTAAAACAGTTGAGCAGGGCGTACCGCAAGGGTCTGCCATCAGCCCTATACTGTTTAATCTTTATCTTCGCCCTCTGGTGAGCTTGGTTAAATCATTTGGCATCTCGGTTATTAACTATGCCGATGATACGCAGCTCATCTTTTCCATCGAGGGCAAAGATGCGGTGTCGCTGGAGACTTTCCATCAATGTATGGCGTCAACTGCGGATTGGTTGAGGCAGAATTCTCTGCAGTTTAACAGCTCTAAAACAGAGGTTCTACACTGCTCGCTGGACCACATCCCTCGGCCACTGCCTCCTGATTTTTGGCCTGCCCCTTTTCAGGAAGTTCCTTCTGCAGCAGTATCTTCCAGGAACCTGGGCGTTGTGTTTGGGCCTGATCTCCAACTGGATCTTTTTGTAAATAAAACCGTGTCCACCTGCATGATGTTGTTACGCATGCTGTGGAAGATTCTTCCACTGCTGCCGGCCCATGTTCGCCCAGAAGTGGTTCGCGGAACCATTTTGAGTAGGTTAGACTACTGCAACGCACTACTTCTGGGAGCTCCAAATAAATTGATGGCCAAGTTACAACGCGTGCAGAATATGGCAGCCAAGTTAGCCCTGTCCCGTCGTCGATCTGATTCTTCATCTAAGGCGCTAGCCGATCTTCACTGGCTACCAGTTTCACAGCGAGTCATCTTTAAGGCGCTTTGTTTGGTGTTTAAGGGACTTCATGGGCAAGGACCTGCTCCATTGCAGGAGCTGTTCCAGTGGTATGTGCCAACTCGCTCCCTTAGGTCACTGTCAGCACATCTTGTGGTAGTCCCAAAGGTATTGAGGGCTCGGATGGGCGGCCGAGCCTTTGGTTTTGTGGCGGCCAAACATTGGAATTCTCTCCCTTTGCTGTTGAGAAGCTCTGGGGAGTTTCCCTCTTTCAAGAAAGAACTAAAAACGTTTCTCTTTCCTAGGTCTGCTTAACTCCACCTGATTGCTATGTGTGGTGTTGGTATAATTGTCTAAAGCGCCAGGATACCCTTCGGGTGACAGTACGCGCTATACAAATATGCCATACAATACAATACAATACAATACAAAATATATTTTTATTTTTAAATCTTGTGTGATGCTCGCGAAGGAGCAACCCCAATAATGAAGCATGCCACAAATATTTTCTCTAACTCGACAGGTATGTCCCACAGGAGTTAACAGAAATATTTTTGTCAGGGGACAAAGAGTTATGGAGTATGGTATAGCTCTCATAGTATCCTGGTAGTCTGATTTCGATTCATTTTTAAATTTGACCCTGAGTTCCAGAAGTATTAATTTGATTGTTGATCCCAAATGAGGTTTATTGTTGCCATGAGTCAAAATCAAGGACATGCACATTTTTCATCTAATGCATGTTGACGATGTAGGGCTAGGCACTCATCTCACTATTGAATGATCTTATTTTAAAGAAAAACGTTAATATTGTAACCTCCCCGTTACATTTTAGAGAAGCCAGCTGTTTGATTTCTTCTTGGTTTGAATGTTCTTTAATATGCAAATCTGGCTTTGTAAACACCACTGTATAGTAAATTCTGTCTCATGATTAGCTGCCCTGCTTATAATGTTTAATACAAAATCTTTTATCACTTGCATCAGAATTCTTTGAGGTGCTTAAACGCTCATTGCACCTTTGTTTACGCCACAATATAACTGCTATATCTCTCTCAATATATCCTGTACCTTCACTCTCTGACTCATCCCAAACCCAATTCTACTACTATGATCCACAAAATAACCCTTTCTAGACCCTTCCCTACTCTACCCCTCCTTGGATCATCTCAAACCTCTTTTACTATTCAGATCTCTCAAACAAATCTTTCTAACCCCTTCCCTCATTTATCCCTCCTAGACTCATTCGAAACCTCATCTTTCTCCCCAACCCACTTCTAGAAACTCTTCCCCCTCCATATCTCCTTTACTCACCACAAACCTCCTCTTACTGCTATAATCCCCAAATAAACACTTGCTGGACCCTTCCCTATTCTATCCCTCCACTGCCCTTTTCGATCCAACTAACAGCCTCACATGTCCACCGCTCAAATTAATTTCATATTTCCCTATTTTAATTCATCACTCATCCTTTTTGGGTTCCAGAGTAACATGCTACTTGCCGAAAAGCACTTCAATGCCTCGTCAGGGGTAGTATAAATGCAATTACAATTGCAATTACATGTAAAACTACACTCTTGTTTGTGAATAGCAAAAAAATAGTAAACTTACACCAAAAGTGTAAGTTTACCTTTGTGAATACGGTCAAATGTTCTTAGTTGACTCCTGAAGGAGAGGCCTGGTGTGAATTCGAACTCTCAAGCATGCAGTATGGCGGGGATTGTTTTGTGTAGCCTTGTGGCCAATACTTTGACCAGGCTTTTGATGTCTATGCTCATCAAAAAATGGGGCCGTATCTGCCACATTCCAGAAAATCTTTACCGTCTTTCGGTCGCAGGGATATAGATGTTTTGACTGAGATCGAGTCACCTCAGCTAATTTTAACTGCACATGGAGAACAGGCAGAAATAGGTCTCTGCCTGTTTTTTAAAAATGTGCTGGGGAAACTGTCCTCCTTGGAGCACACACATATAGGGAGGTCCACTGGTGTAGCCCCATTACTACAAGAATTCTACGCTGGGGGTCATTACCACATACATATGTTAATACAATGCAGGAACCATTGCAATGTAGGATGGTATAGGTAAGTATTTTAATAATATATTTAAACTTTAACTTGTGCTGTCGACCATTCTTAAAATACCTATTTGCCACCACCACAGAAACAAAAGAGTAGTTGGGTTGGTATCCCTACAATATCAGAGTAAGCCAAACACAAAATACATGAGAAATTGGTCTATGTAAATAACAGTTTGGGTACCTTTGGTGACCTCGCATTAATAGTCTGAGTAGAAACCCACATTTCTTTTAATTCTAACTATCAAAGCCAAAATTTCATAAAAAAATAACTGTGGTGTAACACGCTTTATCTAGTAAAAGCAATTCTTTTGATGAATTTGTTCAGGCTCAACTGTAGTTCATAGGTGTACCCAGTACATTAGTGGTCTCTAGATAATAATTTAGCTTATCCTAATTTTACCTAACTCTAAAAAAGTGGGCTTTAAGGGAACACTGTGGAGGAAACTAAAAATGATCTCAGCCACAGTTAGAGCAAAAACGTTGTGACACCCCCAGTTCTTGGCTCCATAATGTGCTGCTCCTAGACACCAATCTTGCAACTGTGGACTTGAATGCTTTCAAATGAGCAAAATCTCTATATTTTTTATAAGATTATGGGGCTGATTACAATGTCGGTTGGAAAGCCTCCGACTGCTAGTCGGAAGGCTTCTGACAGCGGTTGGATTCCTTCCAACTGACACGGTCTGTTTGCGGTCCGACTGTCTGATTACAATGTCAGCGGTCGGAACGTAAACTGGCAAGCCTATCCGACTTGGTTCCGACCGGCTCTCTAATTCTTCCGGCCGGTCAGAACCGCATCGTATTCCCCTATGGACAGCGTTTGGGCCGTTTAGATTACTATGTTGGTTTCCCACAGCCTTTCTGTGATGTCCTTTTTGACACAGAAAGGCTGTCAGACATCGACTTTGGAGGCCTCTAGGAGGGCTCCTTGCCTCCGCAGCTTACGGTTGGTGGTCGAGGGTGGACCTAGGGTACCCCCTGTAAAACCCTGCCCTGTGCTGCAGGCACCATGGGGAGCCCACCACAGGGTACAAGCTTTTACACACACACCCATTTCTCTATAGGAGCCTGTATTACGGACGGTTTACAGCAGTAGCATAAGCTCCCATCGAGAAAAGTGATTAGGTGACCGAACAGTTTTCGTTATATCGTAATCATGCGGTCAAAACCATGGACCGGAGGTCGGTCGGTCCTGAGACCGAGACTGGGTCGGTCAGAGGCAACTCCGACCGACATCATAATTGGCCCCTTAGCCTTTGCTGATTTGTGGGGTCCATTTGAAAGAGTTAGACAATTTTACCCCCAGGTATTCAGAGTTGAGTGCTCCATTGAAGACAATGGAGTGCTCAAGGTTTCTAATGGCTGGTAGATTGTAACCCCCTCTGAATCCCTGATGCCTTTGTTTTACAAATTTGAATATTCTCCCCTTTAGTGGCAGAATGTTCTAATAGCCTTTTGTAAAGGTTGACTGGTCGCCTTTCTGTTGCTTATTGCTATATTTGTATATTTAATATGTACTAATTAGGTGCAACCAAGCCCAGAGAGTGTTAGCAAGTGTAAAAAGTACAAAATTATAAAGTAAATAACTATTAAAGAATTTACTGTTTATGATGCATAATTTGCCTTTTCTTGCTGCATAATTTACTCAAACCTGTGAATAGTTTGACCCCATCCTGCCACATAATTCCAGTGGCTCGGATTATATTATACTGGTGAAACACCTAAACCTTGATTAAACAAATGACTAACCAATTTCATTTTCCCTTACTATATTTCATAATTGAAAATGTATTTCTTATGATTATTATTATTTATGAATGTTGGCTCTGTAAAAATAAACTGACGTTGGTTTAAGCTCCAGGACTTGAAGATGTGCAGCATTCTTAAAAGGTGCATATTTCGGTTATTTTATTTCGTTTATTTTCTTTAATATTGTGTACGTACTTGTTTTGCGTCTTTAAAACCAAGGTTTTTACAGTATTAGCCAGCACAAAAGGAACTTGCCTTATGAGTTTTTAAAAAACTCCTCTCATGGTGCTTACTATTCACATATTTCAGAATAGTGTCAATAGGTCTTGTCTCTGTGGTACAGTTTAAGAGAATTTCTATTAAAAAGTGCCTCATGAAATTATATTATCATTTAGGCAGCAGTTTATCTGATTTTCCCTTTAGACATATATTAAGGGATGTGTGTGAGCAGCAAACTAAATTACATTTAGTCATGCACTGCAGGTGTCAGGAAGGGATTCATTAGCTAGGTAGGTGTAGTGTTCCGTGAAGTTTATTGACTATCAATATGTTTTCCTTATCTGCTCTGCCAGAAGGAATGCTCTTCAGTTTGTGCGAGGCTTTTCATATGCTCTGGCCTCAAGAAACCTTTTTTATTCACTCGACAAATCATTAGCGTGAAAAGCATAGTAAAAGGAGTCACTTTAAATGGACAGTTTTTTAGAAACACCTCCTGTGCCCCAATGTCCTCTGTCAATAAGCGCTTCTTATGTCTTTCCCTGCCTTTTCTGGCAAAACCCCAGGGGGCAGATTTACAAGGCCCTTGCGCCAATTTTGCGTCATTTTTAACATGGGAAAAGAGATACAAAAGTGGCGCAAGGGGCTTGTAAATAAGCCCCCGGGTGCGCACAGGTTACAGCCTTGAGCTTTGTCTTCCAGCTGTCAACTGTAACTGCCCAAGTGAAGCTGAACCAGCTCAGGGAAGCTTTCCGATCTTGACTGTATCTATAATATGGTTATCGCCACATAGATTAAAATCTATTTTCGTCACAGAATTTGCAGTTGGTTGGTTGGATTTTTTTGTAAACCTGATAAAGATTTCCTACTTTATATATTCAGTGCAAAGATATTCTCAAACACTGCTTCGCCCAACAGTTCCCTTGCTTTCATAATGTCTGACGTCTCTGATTGCCAATCTTTGCATCTGATAATTCCATAGTTTAGTGGTGGATAGATGAAATTACAATTTAGGAGTTTTAAGAGAGGCGGCTTCTCCATTAGGGCAGAGGAGCATCGCCCCACTGCTTTCTCGCAGTGCGAGAAGCAGAAACATAAAATGATATTTTAAATACCATTTTATGTTACTGCTTCTCGTGCTGCAAGAAAGCAGAATGGTATGCCTGGTTGGGGCGGGTGGGTGGGCGGGTTGGGGAGGAGTGACGTGACCAATGCTGTGGGCACTGACTGTTTCTTCGGCCCTCTGGGGCCGACCAAACCAGTCATGCGCACTCTGCATCTTCTCTACTGCATGCAGCCTACATAGAGAAAATGGCTTCCCTACAGGCGCCCGGCTGGGTGCCATCTGCACCAATCACAACACTGCCATTGCAGCGTTGTGATTAGCTTAGGGGAGGGAGGATGGATGCCTGCTTCCTGATACTGGTTTAGACCAGGAGCAGAGGTGGCGTGGGACCGAGTAAGTTACGTTTTTTTATTTATTTTTAAATTACCCCCCACCCGCGCGAGTCATGCGAGCCGTGACTGAGTTTTAACAAAGTTTATTTTACTTGTACCCAGTAACAAAGACACATTTCCAAAGATTCCTTCTATCCGGTTCTGTCATTTCAGTGGTCTACCACCCTCACTGTCGGAGGGGTTGTTCCAGAGCAGGGCTGACTACTTTATGCAGAATTCTTGACTACAGGTTCTAGAATATACTGGTAGGTTTCTTCCTGCGACATGGATGTTGTCATAGTTTTGCTTTATCCCTGGTATTTTTGCATATTGTAAAATCAAAGGAATCACTACTTGTTGAATCAGGTTCTAGTTTTACCCAGCTTGATGTTTCACTATTTACTGATTTAAAAAAACAAAACATGAGGCATATTTAAAAGGAAATGACGGAGTGTGACACTGCAGGAAATTTAGCAGCGCTATGCTCCGTCATTTCCAAAATGCAGGGATGAGCGGTATTTACAACAATACAGCGCACCCCTGCACCTTCCCTAATGCTGGAGATAAAAATAGCTGCCTAGCGCAAACACAGACTCCCTTGCACCATAGTGCAGGGGTGCCTGCGTTGCACAGAATTATTGTTTATGTGCAAGAAGGTGTCCCTTCCTGCACATAAACAATCAATAATGGCGATTTGCTACTTCTGTGGGGTATATTTTAAAAAAACTGGCACTCCACTGTTATGCCAAAGATTCTACCACTATGGTATGACAGATCCTAACGCCATGTTAGCATCGTATTAACAACACAGCGCTACATGGCATTAGGAAGAGATAGCGGCTGAAAAATCGATGCTAATGTGTGCGTCAAGTAGTTAAACAAATTCATGCCACAGAATTAAAAAGTAGCAACTAGAAAATACACACTAGCCATCCCATCATCAGTTTTCTGCAGCTAGCGGGAAAAAAAACCACAGAAACGAGCCTACGTGCTATGAAAAACGTTACACTTACCTGAAAGCAGCAATGTAGCAGCCAGGAGTGAATACAGAATAGGACAACAACCCCAGCAACCCCACTACCAGCCAGGATGACCAGCCAGAGTCCCAGAGGAAGAGGAAGTGCAAGTTCGGTCAAGAGGAGAATGAGCTCTAGATCAGGGAGGTGAAGGAGCACCTACACCAGCTCTTCATCAGCTCCAAAGGGTCATTGAAGAGAAAAAAGACCATATGGCAGTCCATTGTGAACAAGGTGAACTGCTTTGCCATAGTCAAGAGGACAGTGACTGACCGTTAGAAACACTGACAAAATTCTAAGAGCAAAACGATGGTGAAACTGGCAACCAATCTCAAGGCAACATTGCAGACTGGAGGTGGTCCAGCACCACAGGAGGAGCTAGATCCCTTGAGGTGCAGGTGTCGGCACTCATCTCTGAGGAGTCAGTGGTTGGAGTTTTGGCACAGGACAGTGCTGCCTATGACAAAATGCAACGGCAACAGGGTACGGTCCACCATGGGCCAATGTGGGAAATTACGTAATGTCATGAAGTCCAGACAGTCATGTCCTAGTACTATGACACACTGTCTGCAGGCCAAAGAATAGGCACCAGACTAATCTATGATTAAACATGATGTCAATGTAAGGGTCATGGGCATGTTGATAATATGTTCGCGTATGGCAGCATCACATGCCTTCTAGCTGTGTTATGCTATGTCAAAAGGAAAGGGCAGCAATGTGCCATTTCTACACGATATGGCTCTTTCTATTCCTTACTGTTTGTGCTGGCACACACCATCAGTTGTCCTCTAAAGCAGGCACCCCTGCACCATGGTTCAAGTGTATCTGTGTTGGCACCAGCATAAAGGGAAGCACAGGAATGCATTGTATTGTAAACACAGTGCAACCCTGCACTTTCCAATTTACACAGCTTGATGCAGCAAGATGGTTTATTGCATTGTGCTGCACCACATGTCTATGAAAGGTACCCTCGGGGTCATGCACATGAAGCTAGTCTCCAAAGCCCTAGCACAGAATTGGTATCTCACAGGAGAAAAAACAACTGAGGGGTGGGGGATATGTAGGCCGTCGGTAATAACTACACATAGGGGCATTTCAAGAGGCATGTCCATACTCGCCTAGATTAAACTACATGATAAGCAGCTGTTCTGGCAAGCAGGCTCAGACCGCACAGGTGTCAGCTGCCATGGTAGGGACCACCTGAACTCCTGTCACTGCTAATTATGACTGGGTGTGGGGGTGAATGCAAGTGATGTACACCACAACACCAGAGGACCAGGGGGCATATTTACAGTGAAATGGCGCAGAGTGTCGATGCAAACAAATCTGCAGCGTTGAGCTGCATCATTGTAAAAATGCATGGATGGGCCCTATTTACTAGAATATGTGCGACCCCTGTGCTCACCCCTGCACCGCTGCAAAAAGAACAGCCGTGCACCAACACAGTCATGGTGCAAGGGTGTCTGTGTTGGCTCTTGGCTGTTTTTATCTGTGCCAATGCAAGGGAAAATACATGAGGTGTGCTGTATCCTTGTTAATACAGTGCTTTTCTGTGTTTGTGGAATGATGCAGGGTGGTGCAGCTAAAGTGTTTGCACCACCGTGTTGTGCCATTTCTATGTGAATATGCCCCTCGATAGGTACATGTCACCATTCTCAGCACTACTACCATCTGAGATGTTGCCTGACACATGTCACTCTATAACAGTCTGCCATGTCAGTACATTTGATATGGTCACGCATAATGTAGGTGTTGCAGGCACTTGATAGTCAATGTATGATCAGGGTGCTATCACTGTATGGCAGTAAGTCGGTTGCCAGGACCAAATTTGGAACAGTCAGTGGAGGCATGTTCAAATACAAATGCATGGTTCTGATGAAAACGATATGTGACCACCTGCACATAATCAACTCTGATCCTAATGAAATGCCTTGTTCGTTAGTGATTGTAATCTGACTACTATGACAGGGCCCATCTACTCAGAGTAGGCACACAGTGGTAGTGACAACAATGCTGAGTTTCAATCATCTAAAAGGGAAATACAGTGCTTTTTGCAATACACACCCATGCATACCAGCTGTTCTATGCATCAATGAGGAAATGAAAGTGTAATGTAGCGCACTTTGATTGTCAACTGCATTACTCATGCCAACATTTAAGAGACATAAGCAATAGCATTTTCCCATCTCATTGCAGAGGATGAATCCTCACCTCCTGCCCAGCATGCTGTCCTGGACTTCAGTGATGATGGGGATGACAAACAGCAAACCATCAATCAGGACACCCTCTAAGAAATTCTGGATTCCACTGGGACACATTCTGCATACAAGGGGGGGTCAACAGTGTTGTGGGGTCGCCACATCGCAACCTACCAACCACAGGGACTATCTACAACCCTACCCAGAGCCCTGGACTCAGAGGACCACAGATTACCTTCCAACGTTCTGTGGTAGGAGTCCAGCGGGAGTTGGTAGAGCAGGAGGTGATGGAGACTGTGGCAGCCACCCTAGAGGGAGTCCCTGGGTGCCTCAGTCCCAATAGGAACGACACTGCCACCATCAGAGGTACGTACTCTCCACTCCATTCCCTCCAGAAGTCCCTGGCTGACATCCCTGGTGTCATGAGGCTGAGGCATCAACAACTTCCATGCCAAAGTGGCACCAGCGAGATGGCCAACCAGCTGGGGACAATAAGAACCATCATGAAGTCCATGGACCGGAAGCAGGGCTCCCACTTTGCAGCCATGGCTGCCTACCACTGCGACATTGCTGCTGTGTTGAAAAATCAGCAGATCCTCCTCGCTGCTGTGCTGCCAAATATGTTGGCACAGCTGAATGCTGCTGCAGGCACGGGATCCACATCTTCCACCCCTGATGTGTGTGTGCCTCCCTCAGCTGCTGCATCTACTACACCACCCTCATGGGTGCCACTGCAACCATCAGAGGAGGAAGATCTCGATGGTACCTTTTGCCAAAGAAGAAGTCTCCAGTAGCATGCATCTATGCCACATACCCAGTTTCTCCTTAGCCCTGTGCTTATTAACATGCCAGGTAACATCTGCTGCCACTGTCCTCATTTTGACTTTGCTCTGTTCACCGTGACCATATGTGGACTGTCAATGAGGCCTATCCTCCCTAATGACATTGCGGTCATCCTCCTGACTGAAGCACTCCTCTCCTCCACATGTCCCATGACATGTCCCCCACTTGAAAATCTGCTAGCTCTAAACATCCTTTGGGGTTGTTGTCCAATTAACTTTACCTGTTAGCCACTTCAACATTTGCACATGTAAATAAATGCACTTAGAGCTACCTGTGTGTTGTCTGTCTGTAGGAGTAAGGACCAGGTTGACCATTTCCCAGTTTGTGGGGTTAATACACCAACTAATAGCCAAAGGGGCATTTGTTTTTGTGGAGTCAGGCACTGTGCTAGGCAGTGAGTGTAAAATATTTTGTAAACACTATTTGTGTGATAAGAAGCAAGTACTTAATCAAGATTGCAAGCATAAAGTTCTAATGATGGCATGCAGACAATGGTAATGATGAATTAAGTCACCCCACAAGTGCCAGGTCCACCCATGGTAACTAAATGTCACGCAACATTGGGTTGAAAAGTAAACTCTGCAATTGTAAGTAGGTACGAGGCAGCAATCAGTGTGTGAGTCCAAAAAACAACTAATTGGCCAATGCCTTAAACCACAACACCCCTCCAAGACGTGTTGCATGATGTAGCCACACAGAGATATTGTATGTGAACACGTGATTTGCACTGGCTACAATTTTCATCATGATTGCCACGTCCACTGCTCAACAATGTTTTATAGTTAGATGATGTACAGTCAAGTCCAATCAAAGAGATCCCTGTCCATAAGTAAGACAGCTGCTCACACATGTTGACAAACACTGCTAGCAAAGACATATGCATGTACATAACATTAGCTGAGCACACATGCTAACTCCCACACAATTGAATCATGAAGTAGACCTGTATGATACAAGAATTGGCATTTAGTGTTAACAGACTGAGTAAAATTCAAACTACAAAACTTAAACTACTGTAAGCAACTACCGTAATCTGCCTATAACTACATACTAACTATACCTAACCCTAGTGTATCCTACCTAATCCTGCACATTTAGCACAACACTATAAACATCAACCCCGCCAACTCCCTTAAGAGACGTATATACACAAGGACACCAAAACTACACCTAAACTATACAGATAGTCCTAAACAATAATATATGTTTTGTATTTTTAAAACAAAAATTTCTTTATTTTTTGTTTTTTAATTATATTTTTACTAACACAAATGTGAACACATCAACCCCAGCACCCTCAAAATAACAATAAATGCCTAAATATTAACATCTAACCCACCGCTAAAAACCACTAAAAACTCCTAACACTAAGATCTCTCTACTCTAACTAATCTATGCACACCTAAAAACCCGTCAATAAAAACAAATCCTGAAACCAGGTTCTGGGGGAAGGGTAGGTAGGCTCCCTGTGATAGAAACTTCACTAAGGGTTGGACAGTAGCTGCTTGATCTCCTCTATCAGTGTGCGTGCCCTCTCCATTTTGTGCTCTAGCATGGCCACTCTTTTAATTTTAGGTCTGAGAGATCCTTTTTCATCTCATAGTCCAATGAACTTGGCCCTCCTGTGTGCTGCGGTGTAGTAGCAGTTGTTCTCAATGGTTGTTCTCCCAAAGTACTAGGGACTGGGCCCTTGGTTGTTTCTTAGCCTGCCTTAGCATCTTTGTTATTGCTGGCTTTTGAAACTGTTGGAGGTCCCTGAGGAAACTAGCTCCATTTGCCCAAAGCCTTCTTCTCCTTATAACTCCTTTTCATTGCCCTGTGTGCTTTGGCTACTCTCTTCACATGTAGATACCATTCCTTCCGGAGGTTGTGAGCATGCAACTGCTGGGGTGCTATGTTGTCTGTTGAAAGTAAATTGTAAAGATGACAGTGACAGGATGTCTAGCAACATGTACATATCAAATAAGACAACCTTTTGTGTACAACATCAATGTGGCAGCCCCTACAGCCTAATATCACCTTGCAGCTCAGCAGGACCAAACACATTCTCTAAATCTATGAGCTCAGATGCACTGATGCCAAAGATCTGAGGCATGCCAAATGTTGTACATTGCTATGGCAGCCTCCTGCCACATCTATGTATGACCATGTCAGTACATGTAATGCTTGGCAACTATGCTGCATTGTACCCAGGGTATGGTACATATCACAACCTCACTGAACAGTAGTTTACCTTCTGCATCCTCAATGGCCATCATCGTGAATGGCTTTTTCCACAGCTACATGTCCCAATTATGTCAAGTACAATTCTTGAGTCAGAATGAGGTGCAACTTATATGCCAATGACCCATAGCATGAGACATTGCTAACTATACTGAACACATGGCATTCCTCACATGTAAAAATGGATGCTGGACACATAACAAACATCACTCAGACACATATAACACCTTTCCTATCAGGCCTGTTGTAGGTCTATGGTGGACCAACACATAGGTCATTACATGCTCCCCATGTCATTACATGTGTAACTGACATGCATTCTGAAAATCGCCAATCCACAGTCGTGCACAAATGTGATTCATCAACCACAGATAATCAAAGACACTGCCACTGTGGTCATGCCACCCCTGTTAGGCTTCTGTCAGGTGTTCCATCACAGAATGGCAATGTATCTTCACACACATTTTCGAGTTTGGATTAACATGCAAATGTCAAGACCCACTGCATCTCATCTATCATCAAAGAAATAAACGTGTCTTAGTGTAAGGGATACACATCTTTGCTGCAAATTTGCACTACATCAGACATCGCACTCACTCCTTCCGCAGTGCAATTAGCATAGACGAGGCACTCATTGGTGATGTTGGGGTCCTTGAAGGAATCCACCTCATCACATGTGAATGATGCTGGTCCACCTACAAGACATGATATGTCAAACAATGTAGTCATCCTAGGCACATTCCTCTTTAACATGCCTAATTAACATTGTACATCATCCATACATATCGACTATGTAACCCTTCAGGTTGCATTTAAGCAGATGACACAGTTGACAAGCATGACCACATCACGTTGGTAAGGCAGGCTGAAGTATACATGATAATATTGATTCAGGACACACATCTCTAGAGAAATTATTGGATCCCGTCCTAAATCATTACTGACAGATGTCACCATGGCAGCTACTAGTCAGGAGTCAAATGACCTACAAAACTTACAAAACAATCTCTGCAAGGGTTTGCCCAAAACCATGCCTAGATCAAAGTTGACACCAGGAAACGAGTTCTCAATTTATTGCACACGTCATGTCTACTTAAACCCTTTGTAAGGTCAGTTCTGTACATGCCAATGCTGCACAGTACCAGATGCAGTTTACAACATGTCCCAAGCATACCTAAGCCTCACATTGTTACACTTCACAATGACATATATTGGTATACTCATTCGATGTGTCAGATACTGGCTGTCACACCCTGAGCTACTGTACCATGTATGT
Source organism: Triturus cristatus (assembly GCF_964204655.1). NCBI lineage: Eukaryota > Metazoa > Chordata > Amphibia > Caudata > Salamandridae > Triturus > Triturus cristatus. The sequence goes on from NC_140587.1 coordinate 668,411,153, forward strand.
GTGCTCCTCTCTGACATTCATTGGGCCTCATATACACTTGACATGTACAATTGGAGTCAGATATATTAGCACAGCTCCAGGGCGTCAGCCCTCACCAACACCTCCATGAGGCTATGCAGACCAATATGTGTAATTTGTGTTGCATGCAGAAGTATGTAGTCAGAAAAGCCAGTGATAAGCACTGTGGACCGATCGTAAACATTAGAGAGCCATACCGGTCTTATTGAACCTATTGATAAACACATGTGATCATTTAATACAAAGCACCCACTGGTTACCTGAGCAGGGTAAGCCATGGCAGGCCTCAATTAATACTGACTACCCAGGGAAGGCATTGCAAGGAGGGTCATTAGGATATCATCATGCGTAATTGAAAATTGCAAGTGTGCAAAATTTCAGTGCTTCACACAATTGTTTCACTCTGCTTTGGAGTTTCTGTGTCCTGAGAGCTGTCCCTTCCAGTAGCATACTATTAATGTCAGCAATGCACACACATGTGCAGCATAAGTCAAGTGTGCATGTGTAAGCCTAAAACAACAAGATGCAGAAAGACAAGTAGCTTGTACCGCAAGGTCACACCATATGACAAGTGTATGGTGACACAACACAACTAGTGGCCTCAAATTAGACACCATAGTTGAAAATGGGATCCCCATTACTCAGCTGCCTGCCCCTTACTCAATTTCTCCTGCAGATATATGTGTTCTCAGTGTCCTGATGCCAGCACAGTGCAAATCCTAGAAGTGGTGCGCAGCAACATCACTTGTGAATTTCACTACTATGGACTTTGTCAGACCAGTGTGTGGCTTGCTTACAAGACCCTTGTGCCACCACAGCATCACTTCTACATACGCTCCGGTGGCGCTATGCTCTGCTCCACATTGCAATGCAACACAAAGCCACTTACAGTGGCTTAACTGTGCCTTGTAAATACAGGCCTTTTTCACACATTCGTTTGCATGTAATGTGCATTCAATATGTGTTTATTTGGGTGTTTCCATCCAACACCCATTTCATTTGAAGCTACCTCAGATTTACATGTATCTGGAAATCTTAGCCAGCACCACTTACATACACTAGGGGATAGCAGGCCTAAGAGTGTTGCAACAAGGATGTATACCTTAATTTACCCTTTTGTTTGCACTTCCCATGTGTGCTGCATTCTGCAGTACACATGACAGGAGCTACATGCCAGCAATTAATGTTATTGGGCAGGAATGTCCCCCTTCCTGCACAAGTACATTAACCAATCCATGGCTGTTTACAACATCTATGTGTACTGCAGAGAGCAGCTCAAATAGGAATGGTAAATCACCATTATTGATTATGTGCAGGAAGGGATACCTTAGGCTACTTAGGCTACTTAGGCACACTTACAAAAAGGTGCAAGGGTGTCTGCGCTTGCACTAGGCAGCTACAGTCTGTGCCACTGCAAGGGTACACTTGGTGGTTTATCATTGGATTGTGACTACGGCACATCCCTTCATGTTTGAGATGATGCAACACAGCAATATTACTGCAGCATAACGCTGCGCTATTTTACAGTAAGTATACCACGCCATGTTAACAATTATCATAGTTATGCCGATGTGACATCAGAAAAAGTGACTGCATCGTCTACTTACTAACTTGTCCAACAACTTCAATGCCTATGTAGTCCAGCAGGTCTGACTCCCTGCCAACCACATCCTCACAGCGATGTTTGAGTTGCGCCACCGTCCTGTTGATGTTAAATATGCACAGCATCCGTTCACGCACCCTCTCCCAGCATTGCTTCCTCACAGCCACTGGATAGCCCTGGAGGACACAACCCCCACTGGCCACCATTTGTGGTAGATAAAAGTTGACAAGCCACAGGAAGCCCCCAAATTCAACTTATGACATGTGATGCACCCTACCCTTCCCAGGCATGATCCCAGACAGACATATTTATGCCAAAACAAAACAGACACCCCCCCAACACCCACAACTACCCCTAATACAGAAATACCCCAGGAGGCAAACTCCCAATAGGACACCAGACAAAACACAACAATACATGACAAATACACAAAACAAGACTTTACAAACACGCCAGGGACAGCAAACACGGCACAACAGCTCAATATACACCAAAAACTCTCCTGTGCAATCCACACACAACCACTCAGTAGCACAGACAGAAAGACTGTGAATTAAAGTGAAAATGAAGGTAACTTACCAGTTCCTGGTTTACAGAATGCAGGATTCATTACATCACTTCCCTTTATCTATTACTTCACTTCCTGGGCGAATGCCTCACATTTTCAGCCGAAGTGTCAATTTCACAGAAAGCCTAACAAAGCACAATGCGGTTCTTAGTACATGTCTGCTGGCAAACGCCAATTTTGGCTGATGCTGCGGATGGAAAAAATCACACTTTATCGTCATGAGTCATATTTTTTTGATGCAATAGGTAAAAAGTTTGTTTTTTGATGCACAGGGATGTGCAATTCATGTAATATGGAAAGGGACTGCAAAAATGTTGGGTGTTTATAGTGGTCTGGACCTCTTTACATACTTTGGATGTCTTTACTATGAGTGTTGACAGTGAAAATATATGTGAGTTCAAGCTGTTCAGGGATCATACTACGCATAGTGCACAAACACTGGGGCATATGTACAAGGGGATTGTGCCACTAGACCCTCACTTTTGCCAATGCTCTGGTGGTGCAATGCCCTGCACCATGTTTACAAAGGGGCGTTAAGTTACTTGGCAGGGCTTAACATGCTTTGCCAATATGGCATCCTTTCACGCAAGTATCTGCAATGATGTTGCTGTGGGGCTTCCACAGCAACACCCATTACTTTTTTACTCTGCCCCAGATTTACAATGATGTGTAAATCTGAGGCAGCGCAAAATAACTAACACTATGCAAAAGCAGGCGTTAGATTGGCACAACAAGGAGTCATACTGAATATCTCCTTGTTTTTGCTATTTCTAATGTATGCTGAAGAGCAAGACGCCATTAATTATTGTTTGTGTGCAGGAAGGGATACATTCCTACTCATAAAAATGACAGAACTATAATCCCTAATGTGTGCCAATTGTTTTTAATCCCAATGTTTTTATAGTTGCCAAAATGGTGTTTACATTTTTTAATCTCCAGAACAACAGGATGATACATTTTCACATATTCTTTTATAACACTGGAAATTGCGCACCTTATACTGATTTTAACATGGCCTGATTTTGTGCAATAAAAAAATTATCTTATCTTATCTCATCCTACACATAAACAATCATCGCTGCAATGCAGCCACCCTTGCACTATGACACAAGAGTGTCTGTATTGGCACTAGGCAGTGATTTCTTGCACATTTGATAGGTAAAACACAGGGGTGCGCTGTATTCTTGTAACTACGGTTCATGCCTGGGTTTCGGACATGACACAGTGTGGCACTGCAAATGTTTCCACTGCGCCACCCTGCTCCATTTCCTCATACATATACCCCACTGTGGTAGCACAAAGGCACGACTTAACAGAGGTGCACTGTGTTCTAAATATGTCTCAGCAGCAATTGATATTGAATTAGCTTCCAAAGAAAACACAAGGAGATGATGGATGGAGCGCTGAAACTTTTCAGACACTCACCCCCAGTCACAGATCTGGGTTGAATCCATCATCGTTCTTTAGCTCTCTATGCCACCCAAGTTCAGACACAGCTATATGCAAATCAGTCTTGACCCTATGCCTCATGGGAACAGTCCAGCCTGAACTGCCAAGCCATGTCTTCCCTTGACCGGAAACAATCATCCTGGGACCGGTTTCTGGCTAACAGCCGTCATCAGCCAGGCTAGCTTGAATCCAGTGGCAAAGTGAGCAAGGGACCCACGTCTGGGCATACCCTGCCAACTTAGGGCGAACAAAGCAAACACAAGGAGATGATGGACCGAGCTAGCCTGGCTGAAGAGGGCTGTTAGCAGGATGCTTGTTTCCGGTCCAGGGAAGACATGGCTTGGCATTTCAGGCTAGACTGTTCCCATGAGGCACAGGATCAAGACTGATTTTCATATCGCTGTGTCTGACCTGGGGTGGCAAAGTGAGCTAAAGAATGATGATGGATTCAACCCAGATCTCTGACTGGGGGTGAATGTTTGAAAAGTTTCAGCACTCCGTCCATCATCTCCTTGTGTTTGCATTGAATTAGCTTCCCCCAAGGATGCGACTGACTACCACTGCATGGAGTCAGTGCATGCACATGTACAACAGCTCAGCCTACTGCCAAACAGCACCGTGTTCCACAGTGGAGGAATCAGCTTGTGGGGAACTTTGGAAGTGTGCAGTAATTGGCTGGACCCACCTAGAAGGGGTTGTAAGGATGGGGTCATTAGGTTGTTTGAGTATTTGCCTTTCATATCTAAGGGCCATACCCCACAGTGTTTTCATTAGTGGCCACCATGATCCTCAGTCTTGCTAATTGTACTAAGCAGATCACCATGCATGCCTTTGCATGACCTCCTACATATTGCTGATAGTAAGGCTGGGTAAACACACCATAACTACACTCTTCATCAAGGCAATGTTGCTTGTGCATAGCAGTGGATGTTCACATAAAACACTGTTGCACTGGCAAAGTATAGCATGTAGCATGTATATCTGTTAAATGAGATCACTTAATAGATTTTACAAGTGGATAAAGATATTGATGTAGCATGTGTAGACTGTAGTTTTGGGACTGTGTTCCCATTCACATACTATGTGGAACACTTCAAAATCATCATACTATGATTGACCTTCTACTATCGTCCTCAGGTTTGAGGCAGTAAAAGTGGCTAGTAGTAGGAGACACACACACACAGTCATTGCACACTATCTACGTTACAACACCATGTTACTTATGACTGGCAATGGAAGAGTATCTGCTACAGGTAGTTGGCATGCACACTATTTCATTTGTACCAGATTATGTTCAATGCTGCATGTTACACATAGCAACATACATTATCTGTGTGACAATTAGTACAGGACAAATTTGAATGTTTAGGTGTTTACTGTGACTATGGAATTAAAATGCATACAGCGTGGCAGTGGTCTGACATTTATTTACAAATAGATAAACAATGTTTGATCTTTCATCAAACAATCATGGTTCTGAGAAGAAATTATTTATGATGTTGTCCCTCTGCCTTGTTTTGACAACTGATAATCCCGTTCGATGAGGCTCCTCATCTTCTTCCTCCACAGTGACCGGCATTTCCTGCACCCCATTTTCATCAGCCCATGGCACATTTGTCCTGACACATATATTGTGCAATATGCAGCACACCAATATAATTTTACACACCAGAGGTGGAAAATAAAGCAATCTGCTTCAAGATATGTCAAGGCTCTGTAAGCAGGATTTTAATACTCTAAATGTCCGCTCAATGATGGACCTGGTACTGCATAGGGCATGGTTGTAGGTGGGTTCTTCAGAGAAGTCATGACCCATGGCATCAGAGTGTATCCTTGGTCCACTGCAAAGACAGGAGGTGTAAAATTAGTTGAGTCATGATAAGGGATGGCCCAACATTCATTTCCAATCTGTTATGTGTCCCGATTAACTCATGCATCTTGCTTACTGCAAAAGACGAGCTATGAGATCATGTGGCATATACTCAAGTTGGGAAGGGAAATGACTGACACTATCCGACACATTCAAGTGTGCCTATGTCATGCACATACTATTTGTCATACAGGTGAGTGCCAGTGTCATGCAGGTGATGATTTGTCACCAATAAGGAGAGTCAATTTGCCATTGAGTAGACACATGTCTCACATTCATCTATTGTGTCTATTATTGGCTAGTACTGTCATTCCTGAACTAATACCTGTCTGATTTGACAGCATGTAACAGGAGTAGGTGATGTGGCATACTTCACTCACACATATATTGCATTGTGAGGTGGAGCCAATGTTGTTTAATGTATTCTGCCTGTTAAGGATAGTGAGTGGATATCAGTGTGGGACATGATAGTGCACACATGGCAGTGCACAGTGTCCACTATGGTGACAGTACACAAGGGGTATAGATATGTGTCAATCTTGCACTGTACAGTTCAACTTGAAGACTGACTACACTAAAGTGCCACACTGCTTGTGCACAGTGTAGGCTATATCTTCCTTATGATTCAGCGTCCAAGTCTTTGTGGCTGCGCAGCAAGAAACTGTGCAGCATTGCTCCAGGAGTGGCACATTATTTCCATGAGAACTGAATTGTTGGCTGTCATGGGAGATGTAGTTGGTGCATGAGGCGGCACCTTGCTGCACGGTCTGGGGCCTTGGATAAATGCTGTAGTGGTTTGTGCTCAACAAAACAGTGTGCACATAGGATGTGATGTGTGTACATGATGAGTTCATGTAATTTACCATGCTAGGGATTATTTTGTGAGGTTCATATATGACAATATTTCTCGGCTTCACTTGTATAGGATACATCTTATGCTTCATGACCATGGGATTTACATGTGAAAACACAGACTAGAGACAGTGATGGCCTTGCTAAAACAGGATGTTTGGACCCACCTTTTTACATGGTGTTGCATTTGAGAGGGTCTTTAACACTATTGAATGCACACACAGGGCCTCATTAAGCAGTTGTTGCCACTGGGAAGTAATGGGTGTAATATGGCTGTGCTGACCTGCATCCAAAGTGAAGTGGTGAAATGTGCCTTTCAGCTGTCATACAGCACATACACAGTTTGTCCACATATGCACCATCACAGGATAGTGACTAGTGCCAACACCCCCCCCCCTTGCACCATGGTGCACATGGGTGAGCTTAGTGTTCCCACATGACGTCATGTTATGTTGTGTTAATTTAACTTATAGTGCGCACAAATCACCCGGGACGGTTATCTCGGCACAGCGGTGACCTCAAGCAAAATAGCAGCATTAGTTTAGAAATCGCTCAGTCTTAAGAAGCTTTCTAAATTTAAAATGATCTGTGCACTTCGGTACGTAGATTCGTAGTATTTTTTCCAGTAAGAGAGAGCCACAAACGAGAAAAATCTACCACCAGAGCTTGAATTCAAGATTCGGGTGATGGTAAGAAATGATTTGACCGTGGAGCTTAAAAGTCTGCCTGGCTGGTAAGGAGTAAGCTTCTCAGCCAGGTAACTTTTGGATGAGGCAGGCCGCCGTATTTTGGACCACTTGAAGTTTGGAAAGTAGAGCCTCGTTTGTGGTGGCTAGTAGAGCATTGCAATAGTCTAGGCAGCTAATCACCAATGCTTGTACCAATGTTTTGCATACCAAGAGAGAGAGTAAAGGAAAGACTCTGCTTAAAAGACTCATCTTATGAAAGCAAGTGCCAGTGGTAGTCACTACCTGATCTTTCATGGTAAGCTTCTGATCTAGGTGAACTACCAGGTTTTTTACTGTGACTTTATGGGTAGGTGTTGCTCCTAATTCCACCAGCCACCAGTCCAGGGACCAGAGCAGTTGGGCTCTGCTGAAGAGCATGATCCCTGTTTTGCTGGAATTCAACTGTACAAAGTTCTCTGTCCTCCAAGTAGATATGGCTTTCATCCCATCTGAAAAACATGCAGATCTTTATCAAAAGAGATAAGAAGTTGAGTATCACCCGCATATGAAAGAGGTGTTATCCCAAAAGCTCTGATGTTTCAGCAAGGGAGGATACATAACTATTAATTAGCATGGGGATAAGACCAGAGCCTTGAGGCACTCCATAGTCAAGCTCTATGGTGCGAGATCTAAATGTACCTAGGTTGATGGGCTGGGGTCTGTGCGATACAAAGCTCATGAACCATTGAAGAGCCATGCCACAGATTCCTATCGTCTCTAGTCTTTGAAGCAATCTGTGATGAGACACTGTGTCAAATTTAAGCCTGGGCAAAGCACTACGCTACGCTCGCGTAGTTTGTGCTACTTCGCACTAGGCGAATTGCACTTAGCACAGTGCAAACACGTGTAGCGTAGCATAGTGCAGCGGTCATTTTTTGCTTGCTCGCGGTCCCCAATGTCAAGTTGGCGACCGCGAGCAAGCAAAATTACATCAAAGCGAGACTTTTTCCTTGTTCACGATCAGTAACATCAAGTTGCCGATCGCGAGCGTGGAAAATAAACCTCCCGGCCAGCTTCTCAATGTGGGGAGGTCAGGTTTCTCATTGCGAGTGGTCGCGTATGCTCGCGACTGCTCGCGATGAGAAACTACCAGTCTGCGTTGAGAAAGCTGCCGCTCGAGTAGAAATCTACTCGAGCGGCAGAAAACGACCGCTTGCACTGTGCAAGATGCAGTTTGCACTGATTGCACAGTACGGACAAGCATCTGGCACTGTGCAATCAGTGCAAACAGCATCTTGCACAGTGCACTACGCAGTTTGCGAAGCTATGCGTAGCTCACGTAGTGCGAAGTGCACTTTGCGTAGCTACGCGTAGCGCTACTTCGCAAGCTACAGCACTAATAGTGATGACTGATTTCCATCCAGTCAGCATCTAATGTAGTCCGTAACTGCAACAAGCCCCAGAATTCAGTAGTTATGCTTTAAGGGACAAAGTCCAACACCAAAAACACACATTCCATGCATTTCCCTCCTTCTATGTGTCATGTGGAATGCAGGACACATGGTAATTGGACATGACAAAGGGACATGTGAATATGTATCTTCATTTTACCTCCCCTTTGGAGGCACACTATTTGCACAGTGTCCCCGGGCCCCAGAACATAGATTTTGTAGGAATGTTTGAGATATTCATTGGTGTTAGTTGGGAAAGGCTACCACAAGGCCATGGTAGACATCCTTAACGTAGGATGATTGAAGGCTGAAATTTGGTCTGGCATGCTTTACTGCATACCAATGAGGCCATGAAATGTCATGCAGACGGACTATGCATTGCAACATTAATATGATTTGGGGAGCTGCTCCACCAGAGCATCATGAATAGAGATAGTCCATCAGCACAGTACACTTGTACATGTGGCCCACAGTGGCATAGGCAGTCTCGACATTTGTGACTTGGAGGAATGTGTTGCACATAGGTGATGTAGTATGGTGCAAGTATGTAGGCCCACACCAACTACGTATGCACTGACTCATTCAACTCAAGACTGATATGTTAACTTATTTTATGTAACTGACCGCCATGTGGTCTGTCATGTGCTTGAGGTGTACATACAAACCAGTAGGCCATTCCAATGGGTTCCATTCTGGAAGCGCTCATTGATGGTGGATTGCCGGAAGATGAATGAATCATGAGCTGTGCCAGGGTACTTCAAAACGACATTTATGAAGAGGCCCGGATGGTCCATGATTGCCTGCACGTTCATCGAATAGGTGTCCTAGCTTTTGCGGTAGAGGTGTGATGTTGCCACTGGAGGCACAAGTTGCACATGTGTGCAGTCCATTGCCCCAACACATGTGGTAATCCTACAATGGCATTAAAATGCCTTGCTTGTTCTACTGTTGTTGCTACGCTGTGTTGGGGAAGTAGAGGTACAGAGACGTAAGGCTTATAATGGCATCCAGGATTGAGGGAAGGAACACAAAGAAGGATGCCTGGAATACTCATGCCACTCTGTTTGTGTAGTGCTGCGATGTTGGATGCAGCCTTGGTGCAATCTGGGCAGTGACCTCCTCCTCTCTGAGGTCAATGAGGGTTATCCTCTGGCAGAATGTCCGCTGCCTTCTCCTGCTCTGCCTCTGTGGTGGGGGTGATGGTGGTCTCCTTTGTGCTCCGAGCTGCAATACCAATGGATCTATGGCGTAGTTGAGCTTGCCAAAATGATTTGAGTATGTTCTTCTTTTATACCAGTGTGCATCATATTTAAGACCTGTTTTATCTCAGCGCTAAAAAACAGCCGCTAATGGGACATAGTGTCTGTTTTTCAAAAGTAGTGCAGTTTCCCAAAATCCTTATACATATGGCTGTGTCAGTTTTGCAATGGTTTTTTCGAGGGAACACCTACCTTGCATATCCTAACCGAAAACTGACGCCAGCAGATCTGACATTAACAAACATGGGTGCTAGCAGTGGAAAAGTGACTCTAAGGGGCTTTAGCATCACCTTGCAAAAATGGCATTAAAAAATTAAAAAAGGCCACAGTGTCTAAAAAGTGACGATGCGGCGGTGATAACTCCTTGTAAATATGCCCCTGGAGCACACATAGAAGTAGCAAATCGACATTATTTAATGATTGTTTTTCTGCAGGAAGGGACACCTTCCTGCACACAATCATTAAGTAATGGAATTTTGCTCTTACTATGTGTGCTGCAGAATGCAGCACACATAGAAAAAGCAAAAACGAGGAGAAATAAAAGTATCTCTCCTCGTTACACCATTCTAACACCTGCTATTGCATGACATTCCTATGGCACAATCCCCTTCTAAATATGACTTCTATTTAATTATGTACTCAGGGCTCTTGTAGTAGCGCCTAAGGCACGGAAGTGCAGAACTACATAGGCAAGAAGGTGTTTGCGTTTTCCTTCCCTATTCCCATTCAATTTTGATTAGACAACAAAGCAGCATTATTAAATGTCTGCCTCATACCTCCTGCTGGAGTTTCTGACTTAAATCACTGGTCTAAACAGACATGTTTGCTGTTATGTTAGCAAGGATGACATTTACCTCAGTGTACAAAAGTCACTCATATAGGCCCTGTAGGAGAGTAGGATCTTTCTCACATGGGTACCCCCACTTTTTGCTGGTGTTTCACTGTTTTTCGACCTTAGTCTGGCCAGTTCGGGGGTAGGATTCCACCTTTCTAGAAGGAGAGACATGTTCACACTGGTCTACCCTGTAAAGACTTTCTAAAGCCCTGGCATCACAAAATGGATGCCACTGCCACAGACATGGGTCTGGCCTCCTGCTGCTGACTGAAACTCTGGCAGGGAAGGCCTGGACAATAGGTTTCCTGTCCCAGGGAGGTGTAACCACCTCCCCAGACGGGCAGATGTGTATTGGGGCTGGGCGGGAGCACTCTCTGGTGCTTTGAAGTCCTGCACTGGGGGCACACTTGGTGTCCCTGTGCATAGTCCAGTTCAAACCGGTTGCAGGGGCTACCTGCCCCTGCTCTGGTGCGAAACTGGACAAAGGAAATGGGTGTAACCAACCCTCCCATAGGTGGGTCCCTAGAGTATGTCCAACCCCCGAACTTAGTATAAGTATGGGAACCCAGTCCTTGAGACTTTAGTTTACCCTGGAAGAAACTCTGCAACATATATCCAGGACCTTCGACATTCTATTTCGACTAGAAGACTGAAGAAATCTCCCTTGGGGTCAAGGAGTGACTCCCCTGCTTGGCAGGCACCACAGAAGCAACTGTCTGGTCTGCAATTCTGAAGCTCCTGCCAGACGCCGAAGTCTCTGCATCCCCAGAGGTAGAGTTCCAGACTTCCCAGAGGCTACCCTGAGTAGTGCACAGCAAAGCTGAGGTCCGTGGCTATCGTGGGTGACGTGGAACCGTGACCCCTGCACACCGTGATCTTTTGCTGATCCAGCATCTTCCTGGTCCTCTTCGAAGTTGTGCTTTGGGCTCCGAGTAGCCCCAGCCTTGAGCACCTCCTGCACTGAAGATCTCTGGCCTCCACTCCACGAGTGACCCGTGGACCAGTTTCCAGTGCGACCGCTCGAGGCTCCTTTGCGATCGCTAGCCCGTTGGCTAGTGGGTCCCCACGAAGGCGACTCCTCTTCTGATTGGGCTTTCCTGATTGCTCCAGATGTGCCCCAACTCACCCTTGCTGGGTGAGTCCCCCAGACCTTGCTGGTCTGCACCGACGTCCTTTCTCTGTTTCCAAATGACTTGCCGTTGCAAAGGCTTGTTGGGTCCAATCTGGTCGCCGACACCGCAGCACTCGACAAACTTCATGGGACAGCTCGAATCCAGCTCCTGGTCATCGTCGACGCCTCCTGGACCTCATGGCTGAAGATTCAAGACACCTGTCAACTCACCTGAAGCACCCGACATCTGTGGGCATTGGACTATCGTGCGCTTGGTCACTGGTAAGTGACCCAGACTCTGTCCCCTCTGCTTTCAGGTTTCTTCTATCCTAGATTCAGGCTTGGATCCCTCCGGACACTTCTCCTCTTCACGGCAGCAGCACTTCCTGAGCAGCTTCCATTGAAAACAGTGACGCAACCCGACACCATTTGACACCTTTGCACTGGCTTCCCTGGTTGAGGTAACTCGAGTACTCCGGTGCTCCCATGGGTGTTGGCCCTCGACACCTCTAAGTCCAAAAGGGTTCGCTCGTAGTCATCCTCTAAGTGTCCTTAAATTCTTAATTCCTGTTGGACCCGGCCTTGTGGCGTGGCCCATTCCGACCCGTAGTAACATCACACCTGATCCCCCACAGAACCCGGGGCTACCCCCGTCCTTCCCTCCATCTTCCAGACACCGGGCCCCCTCCCTACTCCATCGGCCTCGCATCCTCCAGCGACCAGGCCCTGCACCCCAGATGGCCGACCCCGACCCCAGCGCAACCCCGGCCTAGGCACGCCATGTCGGCTGGGGGGAGAAAGAGCTCCCAGTGAGCAGGAGAGGGAGGAGCAGTTTCACTCACACCTCTGGCCTCCTCTCAAGCGATGGTTTCGATCACCCTCCGGCCACCCTGAGGGCTGGCTCCACGCCTGCTGTGTGTCTGGGATCCCTCCCGACACCGCCTTGAAAGGATCAAAGTACCGCATGGCAGGACCTCCAACAAACGACCCCCAGGGCCAAGACCCCTGCCCGTGAGGACTCCGGACATCAAAGGGGAGTCGACTTATAACAAGGGGCGCTCTGGGACTATCGGCAGATTGAACCTGGAACAAAGAGAACCCTGCTGACGTTGTCGCGGCTAAAGGAACATCATCCCAAGATCCGACGAAACTTTTGGAAACCTCAGTGAGCCCTGCAGACAGCGTCGCGGCTCCACCTGGCAGAGACGGACTTCTGCCTAAGTCATCTGAGCCCTGCAGACAGTGTCGCGGCTCCCCCTGGCAGAGACGGACTTCTGCCTGAACCAACTGAGCCCTGCAGACAGCGTCGCGGCTCCTCCTGGCAGAGACGGACTTCTGCCTGATACATCAGAGCCCTGCTGACGCCGTTGCGGCTCCCCTCGCAACCTTGAGAATTCGAGCCTGGCAGACTTGGTCGCACTCAAGTACTATCCTGGTCCGGCTGGACCCCAAAGACCGTCCCGTATCCCCCGGCTCGAGGATTGAGAGCCGTGCGCCGGAAACTCACCTGCATTGACCCTGATCCTAAGACTGTCCCGCTACCCCTACCCCTACCGAGACTCTTTGGGCCCTTGCCCTACTTGTACAGACGAATCTACGGTTCATAAAGGTCCCAATATTTCTAGATAAAGAATACGTGCTTCAGAATCTACGGTGTGGTGTCTCTGTGTTGCATGATATTAAATCAGCGTGTACGATCCTAGATACGAGACCCAGCCCTGAGGGGATCTCCCGCCAGTGCTCGACTACATCTCCCGGGGAGGGTGAGTCACAGGGTGGTCAGGTACATCTTCTGGCCTTCCTGAGGCTAGCCTTCTAACATTGGTGGCAGGCGACGGGATCCGAGCCCGCAATCTAGAGTTCGTACAGTGAACGGTGGACGCACTACCAAACAAGAACGGCAGAAGAAACCACCATGAGCACCACTGAAACCGATGCGAGTGCTACGTTTTGTGTAAAGCGGTTAGGTGAATACACACACAAGGAGCTGAAACAATTTTGCAGACAACGGAAGATCGCTACCACTGGTCTAAACACCAAAGAAGACATGCAACAAGCCCTGGAAGCCTGGGTAGAGTCTGGAGCCTCCCTTCCCCGACTGGACGAAGTCGGTGAAGAGTTAGAGCAGCCGGACGAGCTCAGGAACTTCCCGAGAACAAGCGATAAACCCCAGGCACAAAGCAAATCCGCGAATGGGGGACGGTCCCCGGAAGATGTCACAGACAGGGAAAGGGACCGAAGTCATGAACTAGAAGTGGCCAAATTGAAAATAGAAGGCGAGATAAGGCTAGCCGAAAAGAAGCTAGCGGTGGAACAACTCCGAGTACAAGGAGAGCTAGAAGAAAAGAAGCTGCAACGGGAGCACGAGGAAAAAAAACTTCAGCTGGAGCACGAGCGCAGCTTGAAAGAGATAGAACTCCGAGCAAAGAGAGAAGGAGCTCGACCCCCGGGGGGCCCAGAACCAGTTCCCCTGGTAGAGCCGAAAGTCCACATCCCCAAGGATGTGGTCAAAGAGTACTATCGAAATGATGACATCCAGCAGTGGTTCAAGGCCTACGAGGTAGCCATGACCTCCCACCGCGTCCCACAGAAGGACTGGGGGGGCCGGGTTGTGGGGTCGATTCCTGAGCGAAGGACGGGACACCCTCCTCGACCGACGGGCCTCTGCGCAAACCTCCTACAGCCACCTGAAGGAGGCCCTCCTCACAAAATACGGCCTCTCCCCCGAAATGTATCGCCAGCAGTTCCAGGACTGCCGAAAGATCCCAGGCACCACCTGGGTGGAATACGTAAACTTTTACAGCCGAGCGCTGGAAGGGTGGATCAAGGGTAGCAAGGTAACCACCTTCGAAGAACTGACCGACCTCATTGCCTGGGAACACTTGTCCACAAATTGTTTTGTAAAACTACACCAGCACCTGCTCGACAGCAAGCTCGCAGACCCGAGGAAGCTGGCCGTCGAAGCAGATCGCTGGGTTAACACACGGGTCCCCCGGGGCCCCGTGGGAGACTACCCCCGCAGCCATCAAGGACCTCCCCGTCAGAGAGGGGGGGGAAATCAAGGGAAACAGAGGGAGTTCCCATCCGGGCCCCCGCGGAGCCCCCCATGAAACCCACCCCCGGGCATCCCAGCTCCTCCGCCAGGCAGCACCGGCCCCCCAAGTAGACAAGGGCCCCAGGTGATTATCACATGCTTCCGCTGTCAACGGCTCGGGCATTACGCCATTGACCCTCAGTGCCCCATGGCCCAGAAACCCCCCACGACAGCTCCCCCAGCCTGACACATGGCCACCGTAACCCTAGGGGAGGAATTTGAGGACCCCGAGGGATGGGAACCTGCAGCCATGGCCCTAGTCTCTCTAGGAGATCGAGATATGATTCCCGGAGCACCCCTACCCGCAAACACCAAGAAGTACCGCCAGCTCGTAACAGTTAACGGCCACCCGGTGGAGGCCCTTCGTGACACCGGAGCGAGCATCACTGGTGTCCTCAGCCACTTAGTCCAGGCGGACCAAATCATCCCCAATGTCTTTTGCCCTGTGATAGCTTCCGACAACACTGAGAGTTTGTGTAAGGTGGTCTTGGTACCATTCGAATGGGGGGGAGTAGCCGGAACATTACGGGTGGCTGTCCGAACCGCACAAGCGGTAGACTGCCTCCTGGGAAACGACCTGGAAAGTTCCCCCTGGAGACAGGTCGAGCGCAAGACCCACCTCGGGATGATGGGTCTACCAGAATGGGTGTGCGCAACCACCCGATCCATGGCGGCCCGACTACCCCCCCGTGGGGGAGTTGAGGACGAAGCCCCCATCACCACCTCCAATGACGAAACCGGGGACGACCCCGTTGAGCCCCACGCCCTATCCCCAGGAGGAGAGCCCCTTGCCGACGACGGGCCCGTCCATCCCTACCCCGCGCAGATCACGGAGTTAGGGGATCTGCCCGTGTTGGCCCAGTGGCGCCACAAAGGAGGCTCCTCCCGAGAGGAATTCTGCCGAGAATAAGTGACCTGTCCATCCCTGGTCGGACCCCGGCAGCTGGCCGAAGCCCAAGCCGCGGGCGACCAATCGGGAACCCACTTACTATATTGGGAGAATGACCTCCTGTACAGCGAACAGCGGTCTGCCGAGCTAGGGTCAGGCCGGGTGCTGGTGGTACCCCTACGCTTTCGGGACTTCCTCCTGGGCCTGGCCCATGATGTACCCCAGGCCAGCCACTTGGGCCAGGACAAGACCTACCACCGCTTAGTAACGCACTTTTATTGGCCGAAAATGCGAGCCCACGTAGAGGTCCACTGCAAGTCCTGCCCCACGTGCCAGGCCAGTGGTAAAAGTGGAGGGAAGCGCAAGGCTCCCCTCCAACCCTTCCCAGTCGTTAGTACTCCCTTCGAGTGGGTCGGAATTGACATCGTGGGGCCCCTAGACCCCAAGACCGCCCAGGGTCACAGCTTTATCCTCGTCCTAGTGGACCATGCCACACGATACCCGGAGGTCATCCCCCTCCGCACCGTCACGGCCCCCGTGGTGGGCCGGGCACTAATGGGGATCTTCTCCCGGGTCGGGTTCCCCCGAGAGGTCGTGAGCGACCGAGGCACCAACTTTATCTCGAAATATATGAGATCCCTGTGGCAACAATGTGGAGTATCCTATAAATTTACTACCCCTTACCATCCCCAAGGCAATGGCCTAGTGGAACGGTTTAACCGGACTCTGAAGGGGATGATCATGGGTCTCGAGGAGCCCCTGCGGCGGAAATGGGACGTCCTTCTCCCCTGACTCCTGTTCGCCTACCGGGAGGTCCCCCAGAAGTCCTTGGGATTCAGCCCGTTTGAGTTACTGTATGGGCACCCCGTCAGAGGTCCCCTGAGCTTGGTCAAAGAGGGATGGGAAACGGCACCCTGGGACCCACCTCAGGATGTGTTCCGGTACCTTTGGACGCTCCGAAACCAGACCCGGAGGTTCCGAGAGCTGGCCGAGGCCAACCTCGAGGCGAGCCAGGAAGAGATGAAGCGCTGGTACGACCAGAATGCCATTCTGGTCGAGTTCCAACCAGGCCAGCAGGTCTGGGTGATGGCCCCAGTAAAGCCTGGCGCCCTCCAAGACAAGTGGACCGGGCCATTCAAAGTGGTGGAACGAAAAAGTCAAGTGACCTACGTGGTGGACGTCCAGTCCCCCCCGGAACCCCCTTCGGGTCCTCCACGTGAACCGCCTCAAGCCTCACTTCGTGCGGACGGAGTTGAGTTTACTCCTGGCCACAGACGACGGAGCGGAAGAGGAAACGGGGCCTCTCCCTGACCTCCTGCGGGCCAAAGAAAAAGATGGCTCCGTGGAGGGAGTGAACCTCTCCCCCTCCCTCACACCCCAGCAACACGAGGACTGCCGCCAGCTCTTGGGACAGTTCTCCGACCTGTTCTCTCTCGTCCCCAAGGTCACCGACTGGTGTGTCCACGATGTGGACACCGGAGACAGCCCACCGGTACGGCACCGAGCCTACCGCGTCCCCGACCGAGTCCGGGCCTGCATCCAGGCGGAGGTCTCGAAGATGTTCTCTCTAGGGGTGATCGAGCCCACAGACAGTCCCTGGGCAAGCCTGGTGGTACTAGTCCCGAAAGCAGCTGCCCCTGGGGTGGCCCCCGAACTACGGTTCTGCGTGGACTACCGGGGGCTCAATGTGGTCACCCGAGCCAACGCTCACCCTATTCCCCACGCAGATGAGCTTATTGACCGCCTTGGGTCTGCTCGGTTTCTCAGCACCTTCGATTTGACCTGCGATACTGGCAAATTGTGCTCACCGAAGGAGCCAAAGAGCGGTCCACCTCCTCCACCCCGGATGGGCACTATCGCTTCAGAGTGATGCCCTTCGGGATGAAAAATGCCCCGGCCACCTTTCAGAGACTGGTGAATAGAGTCCTGGCCGGGCTGGAAGAGTTCAGCGCCGCCTATCTGGACGATATTGCGGTATTCAGTTCCGATTGGGGTGAGCACCTCCAGAGGGTCTTGTGGGCCCTGCGCCAAGCCGGCCTCATGGTGAAAGCCAGCAAATGCCAGATTGGGCAATGATCAGTGGTCTACCTGGGGCACCAGGTCGGAAGCGGGCAGGTCGCACCCCTCCAACCGAAGATTGACACCATCCTGGCCTGGGAACCACCAACCACCCAAACCGAGGTCCGCGCCTTCCTGGGCCTCACTGGTTACTACCGGAGGTTCATCCAAAACTACGGCAGCCTCGTAGGACCCATCACTGAGCTCACGTCCAAAAGACAGCCTAAGAAGGTGCAGTGGACCCCTGCCTGCCCGGAGGCGTTCGACGGGCTGAAGCGTGCCATGTGTACAGCCCCTGAGCTCCAAGCCTCCGATTACTCCAAAGAGTTTGTGGTACAAACTGATGCTTCTGAGCATGGCATTGGAGCCGTCCTATCCCAGCTCAATGAAAAGGGCCTGGATCAGCCCATGGCCTTCATTAGCCGAAGGTTACTGCCCCGAGAGCAACGATGGAGCACCATTGAACGCGAGGCGTTCGCCGGGCGCTAAAGAAACTGCAGCCCTACCTCTTCAGAACCCACTTCCGAGTCCAAACAGATCATCGACCGTTATGGTGGCTCATGCAGATGAGGGGGGAGAACCCCAAACTGCTACGATGGTCAATCTCTCTTCAGGGGATGGACTTCACAGTAGAGCATCGCCCTGGCCCTGACCACGCCAATGCTGACGGCCTCTCCAGATTCTTCTGCCTCAGTGAAGAGAACCCCCAAGAGGATGGGTAGTTCTCCTCGGCCTTCAGCTGGGGGGGACGCATGTTGGACCCGGCCTCGTGGCGTGGCCCATTCCGACCCGTAGTAACACCACACCTGATCCCCCACAGAACCCGGGGCTACCCCCGTCCTTCCCTCCATCTTCCCGACACCGGGCCCCCTCCCTACTCCATCGGCCTCGCATCCTCCAGCGACCAGGCCCTGCACCCCAGATGGCCGACCCCGACCCCAGCGCAACCCCGGCCTAGGCGCGCCATGCCGACTGGGGGGAGAAAGAGCTCCCAGTGAGCAGGAGAGGGAGGAGCAGTTTCACTCACACCTCTGGCCTCCTCTCAAGCGATGGTTTCGATCGTCCTCCGGCCACCCTGAAGGCTGGCTCCACGCCTGCTGCGTGTCTGCGATCCCTCCCGACACCGCCTTGAAAGGATCAAAGTACCGCATGACAGGACCTCCAACAAACGACCCCCAGGGCCAAGACCCCTGCCCGTGAGGACTCCGGACATCAAAGGGGAGTCGACCTATAACAAGGGGCGCTCTGGGACTATCGGCAGATTGAACCTGGAACGAAGAGAGCCCTGCTGACGTGGTCGCGGCTAAAGGAACATCATCCCAAGATCTGGCGAAACTTTTGGAAACCTCGGTGAGCCCTGCAGACAGCATCGTGGCTCCACCTGGCAGAGACGGACTTCTGCCTAAGTCATCTGAGTCCTGCAGACAGTGTCGCGGCTCCCCCTGGCAGAGACGGACTTCTGCCTGAACCAACTGAGCCCTGCAGACAGCGTCACGGCTCCTCCTGGCAGAGACGGACTTCTGCCTGATACATCAGAGCCCTGCTGACGCCATCGCGGCTCCCCTCGCAACCTTGAGAATTCGAGCCCGGCAGACTTGGTCGCACTCAAGTACTATCCTGGTCCGGCTGGACCCCAAAGACCGTCCCGTATCCCCCGGCTCGAGGATTGAGAGCTGTGCGCCGGATACCCACCTGCATTGACCCTGATCCTAAGACTGTCCCGCTACCCCTACCCCTACCGAGACTCTTTGGGCCCTTGCCCTACTTGTACAGATGAATCTACGGATCATAAAGGTCCCAATATTTCTAGATAAAGAATACGTGCTTCAGAATCTACGGTGTGGTGTCTCTGTGTTGCATGATATTAAATCAGCGTGTACGATCCTAGATACGAGACCCAGCCCTGAGGGGATCTCCCGCCAGTGCTCGTCTACATCTCCCGGGGAGGGTGAGTCGCAGGGTGGTCAGGTACACCTTCTGGCCTTCCTGAGGCTAGCCTTCTAACAATTCCCAACCGCGACCTTCCCCATAGAAGTTAAAGGCGATTCGTGGCTGTGAACTCACACTACACGCGTCCCGCCGTGGGTCCCCTGTGTCACTACCTTGGGTGGTTCCTTGTGGTCCAAGCACTTCTACAGGCTCTAGGCTATGTGTCTAGTTCAGTCGTGGTTCTTATACCAATTTATTGGTATATGGTTTGGTATGCCCCTAGGGCCCATGCGTGTATTTGTGCTTTTACTGTTGAATACTGACTTGTAACTTAAGTACTTCGAACTCCAGCCTCATAAAGAGACTAGAGGGGTGTGTTTTATCTTAAATACATATATTTTAAATATATACCTGGTGTGGTTGTCCTTTCATTTGATCATTCAAGAGATTATAGACTGGTAAAACAAGCTGCTTTACATTCCTTCAAGACTTAGTCTGAAAGCTGCTCTCCATAGCTACCACTAGGATACCTTTCAATAAAGGTTGTCTTTAACCTATCACCATAAGGGGTTGGTTGTACTGATACAAGGTGCCCACTATAACTAGTGGTCAGCATATATCAGGCCAACTTCTCACAGGCCCATATATGTATTCTTTATTATGCAACCAGAATCAGGGGCCACATGGGCCTTTCCTCTCAACAACGTACTGTAGCACAAGACGTCATTTTCTGTAATGTCTTCATAAAGCAAGAGGTTGAGTTTTGTCATTTTTAGGTCTCGCTGAGCCCCAGCGCTTGCGCTGGCTCGGAGAGACATTTTGGATCTGGGAATTTTCAAGTGCTGCCTGTGGCCTAAAGCTTGAGTGCACGTGAGCGTGCACGCGCGCAGCCGCCAATCACTGATGCGCGCGCATCACTCACATGCCGTCCCGTCTTAGCAATCGCGATCTGATGCGCGCGCATCACTCGCATGCCGTCTTACTTTCGCTTTCACGGCCGCGCGGCCGTTACCTTCACGGCCGCGCGGCCAATGCTTGTTTTTTTTACATGCAATAGAGAAAAACTGAAAGCCTCACCTAACCCCAAGATCTACAGTTCCCATCACTCGCATGCCGTCTTACTTTCGCTTTCACGGCCGCGCGGCCGTTACTTTCACGGCCGCGCGGCCAATGCTTGTTTTTACATGCAATAGAGAAAAACTGAAAGCCTCACCTAACCCCAAGATCTACAGTTCCATAGAAAAAAAAGATTATAAAACGAGTTCCATCGAAATGCATACTCTCACAGTTTTCTGATCTCTTTCTGTCTGATGGCACTCGCCTAAGAGACAGACATCATATATTTCTGATTAAGCGCAGAGCAAAAACATGCCTCACGGGTGTACTTCCAGCTGCGTCTTGGTAATTTATGCGTGGGAGGGTTCTTGCAAAAACGAACAGAGAGATGGTCCCGGGCACAAACACCATCTTCAATGTGCATCAGGACTTAGGCTGCTGTCTCAGGAATTTTGGTGCGGTGCATATACTCCAAAAACACACAACGGGGAACAACATCAGGCCAGCAAATCACTTAGAAGCGCAGTTCCTGACTTAAAAAGCTCTTACTGTGCTTCTAGACTTTTTCAGATAACGGACTACATAGCTAAGTGTCATTAAGGTAATCTTTCACAACTTTATTCCCTACAGTCTTTTGGCTGGGTAGGCTAAGCCAGAGCATTATGGTCATTGTAGTATAACAAGCAGGCATCACACTATTCTTTTTAAACAGTCTTCTATACAAAACAAGTATTAACAAACACTCAGATTGACGCGCTCACCTGTACTCATTTTTACCGCCCGTAAAAGATTAAGAGACTGACCTGGGACTGCTGGGGCTTGAATCTGTGAAGCCTTGTTTATTATTTAACATGACATTTGTGGAAAGCTTCCAGTACATCACACAGATCCTGGCAATCAAAATTGTACTTGCCAAGGTACATTTTTTAGCAGCCAAGGGCAGGTGGCAAAGTGAGTTTTTAGAAGGATAAAAGTACACAGTACGCGGTAGAGCCATCACAACACCGACAATGGATGCCGCTAGGGCTTTAGCAGTACCGCCCGGGGCCAACCACTGTTAGAGATGCAACCATGATCCACCTACTTGAGTGGTGTTCTTTGGCAGCCTCCTTCCTGCACAGCCTACAACTGCTCAGGATACAGATTCAATTCCCCCTTGAGGGCAGTTCTGGGGCAGGACAGTTATGGAGCCCTTGCGGTTCTCTACCCTTCAGGAACGCAGCAGTCATAAATGAGCAGCTTCAGACTACTTTATGAAGGATTATTGATGGCGCCGAGCCCGAATCCATGCAGGAGGGAGTGAAACAAACTTGAGCGCACTCAAAGCACACTATAACGCCTTTACTCTGTGTTACACAACTCTGGGATGGCGCACATGTAAGTTTATGGTACACTTGTGACATCAGAATGGTACCTCAAGGGCAAGAGCGAGCATCTAGGTGAAGAGTCGGCACACTGATGTTCCCGCTTTTACTTGTGTTTTCTGAATGCCCTACTAGAAAGGGACTTCAAAGGATGCATTACAGATATGCTAATGACTGCGAGTGGTGACAGATGCTGTGTAAGAAGGGCTGTTGGCTCAGGCACAGCGCCATTAATGATCCATCATAAAGTACTCTGAACTTGCTCATTTATTACTGCTGCGTTGCTCAAGGGTACAAAACAGCAAGAGGTTTTTTTTCCCCTCTCCAAGGCAAAATCATAAACTGCTTATGTATCCTAATGCCATGATCCCCGCTGTTTAGATTTTTATGATAATTAGAAAATTTAGAAGTGGTAAAATGTTTTATGCATTTGGTATAAACATAACCATCAGGAGTCCAACGTAGCATGTAAAGAATTACAAAACCAGGGGATCCTCTAAGATCAGAGACTAATTACAAGCTCTAGCAGTCATGCTACCCCAGGAGCCGGCTGCGCAGTCGGCACAACCCAACTCTTTGCATCGGTGGCCAGATGGAAATCCAAGCGAGCCGCTCTCCCCGTACCCTCTGTCCGTAAGTGCAACAAGCAGCAGCAGACTTCCAAATGATGAATTTATTCTGTTAAGGAAGTCAGTAATGTGGAACAAACTTTAAGTTTACCCAAAAACAGGGGGCGAATTGAAGTCCTAGTCAAGAATAGGGAACCTGGCACGGCCAGGCTGAAAACCTTGAGTGGAGAACTTCAGTTTCAAACTAACTGATGCATCAGCAACTTCACTCTGCTGGGTTCCATGAAGAGAAAAACGGAATATTTAAAAATACAGATGACATCATCGACCAATTTAGAAAAGGAGGTATTAAGACCAATGTTTGTCTTAAATAGGTGCACCAGAGCTCCTTCCAGGAGAAAACTCTGAAACAAATGTCTTTAATAAGGTGGATGGCGGCTGGGATGACGTGCAAAAGGCACAGGGGTACAGTAGAAAAGATTTAGAGTTTGAATGACTAATCCAGTGGAGTGACATTACATAGGAAAAACGCATGATTCAAATAAATGATACTTTTTAAATCTTGAAATATCTGGAAGAATAAATACTCTGATATCTGATAATTACCAGCAGGGGAGAGAGAATGCGGTGTAAAACGATGCACAATCCAGCTGACTGAGAAGTGCTTCTTGCAATTACAAAAAAGTAAACAGGCCAGTGTAACTTTCCCTCTACCGCATACTAACTTTATTCAAAATTGTATAGCGAAGAAGATAAGGGTGGAATAAACAAGGGCTAGTGCCACTAAGGCGGTTCATCTACAATGCCTATTTTCTTCCATTTGGGTCGATGGTACTGGTAGGGTGTGAGATCAGTTTCCTTCTGTGGAATCTGCCGGGTTTTAGAGAAAACATCCACCTAATGTGCAAGACTGTCCCATTCCCAGGGGAGGCTGTGCGTGGTAAAGAAACATAGAAAGGCAGGGCGCCTTGTCTTCCACTGAGCGGACACTTACGGCTGCCACTACACTACTGAAGTTTCTTCACACAGCTGTTAATCAATCATCTTCTAAGAATTGATTTAGACTTCTTATCCGGACGTAAAGTTCAAAAGTGAATTTAAAGCAGTATGCGGTCTTCTTGATGTGGAAAAAATTGAGTGTCATGTTTCCAATTTGATGTGCTGTAAAATTGAACGGACTAACAATTTTAAAAACATGTAGCATTTTAAGATATGTTTGAAACAATGGTCTGCTCTATGGGCCGAACGGCGTAAATTTAATGCATGAAGTGTCTCCTAATGGCCATTTCACTTACAATGAAGTTTACAAAGTACATAAAAGCGCTGTCTGCATAAGAATTTCAATTAGGCAGTTATCCACCAGCAAATATTCGAGAAGCCTGTTTATCTTAATTCTTACGTAAATGCAATAGCTTGATAAAAGCAATGTAGTGTACCTCTTTCAGAACAAAGAAGCCCACTTATTCTCAATGGTGATAGGCACTGAGATGAGAAAAACAGTGTTCCTTAGAGCAGACGAGATTATTCAGAGTTCTAAAGAGCTCACACTGACAAAGGCACTATATCAATTAAGAAGCTTTTCATGTTATCATCCACCCTACAGATTAGAAAAGAAGAAGGTGTTTTTTATTAAAAAAAACTCCGTTTAATGGCCTGGCTTAGCCGTACAGCAACCAGACAGTTGTGAGCATTCCTAGAGAGGGGTTTTGGATCCGCCCACATGTTGGGAGCCAGGTGTACAAGTTGTGATTTGAAAGAAGTTCTGTGCTTCCGACAAAAAAGTGCTTGCCATCCACACAGCCATGATTATTTTATTTATCCAGCTGCCTGAGCTTGAACGTTGAGGAGCACCCATGATATTGTAATGCTAACTAGAAGATTTATAATGTATTTCCTCTGGCAGCAACACAGATGTGAGGAGGGTAGTCCTTAATCTACATCTATTTTTAGGTTTGGCTTGACTGTGCAACTCTTATCTGATCTTTTAACCTACACCAATAGCATTCTACAGTTCTTTGCTGGCAGACAAGTATTCACTCCCATGCTATTTACTTGTAATGCTACACATAACCATACAACATTCTTTTAAAACCAGACCTATTGGCATTGCCAATGGTTGTTATTAACTTTTGAAAAGTACAAAGTCTCTCGTCTACATCCAAAGGCCTGCAATGGTATGTTCCTGAGCAAGAGAGAGTTCATAAACATGTTTTAATATCTCAACTTTTAATAAAAGACAATCTTTTCCAAAACCAACACAGATCTGACACATCCACTCTTTGATCCCTTCCCTTTCCTGAGATGGTCTAGTCCACTATTTCCCTGCACAAGTCTCAATGTGAGAAATATTCAGTGCCTTGACTCATAGCTCAGTTCACTCCAATCCTCCTTTGCCAGTCTCCCTTGCGTCCCACTTGCCCACAACCCAATGGAGCACAAAAAATGTGCTTTTAAAGGAAAATGAAAATAGCTGTTGCATAACTTGAAGCCTTCAACGATTCATAATGAAATAAAGTGCTCCTGGTTTTGCTTACTGGGCAGGAGGATGCCTGACTGCATTGTGTGTGCACAGGCAATCATGCTTCAATTAATTAAAGGATAACTTACCTACTCAACCTGTGCCAGCCAGAAACATCCTCCCCTTAACCCAAAGATTGTTTCTCTCAATAATGTCCCTGCCCCCTCCCCAGGGGTCTAAAACTGGCAACCACCCTTGCGGCCTACCGTGGAAATGCCCGGTTTCCGCTACGACCAGTCCGGCCCTGCTCCTTGCAAAGTTATGATGGCTGCCAGTCGAAGGTCCGTGTTACATTTTGAGTTTCATTTTCAGGTTTGCACCAAGTTACCATCTGCTGCCACTCAATGGCAATGTGCTAGTGTAATTAGCTGTTTTTGTGAATATTCAGTTTGAAGCTGGCTCGTACACATATTTTATTAGCTATTTCCCAATCATTATTTGTTAATTACAGTTCAATGTTGCAAATTATTCATTCTGTGCTATTTTTGCAAATTTGTGGGATGTCACATAATTGAGGTTTTTCTACGGTTTCAAATCAGAATGCAACTGATTCGGAAATGTTCCGCGCATCTGGGTTATTGTGTTTTTCAGATCACAAAGACATGCTTGTGGTCTCTAAAGCTTTTGATTTAATATGTTGCAAATTTTATTTAATCAAAAGCAACCTATAACCATTGAGAAGAGAAAGGAATCAAGGAAGGAAGGATGAGACAAGGCAAAAGAGCCGAAGTCACCAGGCAGAAAGGGAATTTAAGTTCACTGCACTGCCAAGGAGTGTATCTCTCTCTCTCTCGCTCTCCACTCTATCCCAGCACTGTCTTGTCTCATTTGGCAGCTCTCTACCCACACCACTATGTCCTGTTATGTTATCCCTTAAAGTGTTATTTATGACCTTCCATTTGCTCATGCAAACAGAAGAATCCATAAAGGCCTAATCGATGTTTAAGATGGACCCGGCTTACTAGCCCATTAGGTAGAGTGGCAACCCCCACTGAAGTCGGGAGTTCCCTACACCACTGGTTCTACCAGTCCGCCACTCCAAATAACATTCTGTCGTAGAAAGTTCCTACTATGTTCCTACTTAGAAAGCATAATTACTTCCCAGCACATTGCCACCACGTCTGCACTGAATATTTACGTTTTAAATGCAAATTATTTGTAACTATCTGAAAAGCAGTATTGGTGTTGTGTCTGATTAATATCAGATTTAAAAAATGTGAACTATATAAGGGTACAATTAATGTCCCATTGTGTTTTTAGCAAATTACAATACCGACTTCTGAAAGGTAGAAACGCTTTAGAATATGCTTATACCTGTAAGTTTTCATCAGTCTATGCAGTCGCACTTTAGAATTGATATGCACAAGGTGGAAGCTTGCAAGCCAGCTGAACAAGATACAGCAGCTCACGTCTCCTACTTTACACTTCGATTGTCTGAGTACATTCAGAGGAGCACGCCGCTGCTTCCAGGCACACACCCAGTAGTAATCTTGTTCTGACAACTTCTGGAGGGAAATCTGATCAAACGCAGAACACCAAGCCAGAGCAACAATCTGCGTCAAGACAGTCTACAGCCAGTACCTACACAACATAAATCCGACCAGCCCGTTAAAGATGCGGCCAAACAGCTGTCTTTTAAAGTTCAGTCATTCTAACTTTTTCTTTAGAAAGGTTGAGTGAGGTAAAGAGTTTAATGGTTAATGTGTTTAAACTTTGTTTCTTCTTGAATATTTATTTAAATTTAGCAAGGCAACTACACCTCGAATTTCAAAACGTAACTGTCAACAGGAAGGCAAGCAATGATCATCATTAGTGTGGCTGTAAAATTTAACATTTCTAGAAACGTGTTTCATGTGTTTTCCTACTTCATCCTAGATTTGTTTTTTTGTGACGTTCCAACGTCAAATCATTGAGCATGTACCTATCTAAAGCCTTTTACTCCACAAAAAAACAATTTTGCATGATAAAAAAAAAAAACACATGCAGACTGATTGGGAGTTAAGTTGTAACAAAGCATTGGCAAAGCAAATAGGTCCTGCTATTGTGATGTATTATTGGCTTTGCCAATTTTATTTTTGCCACGCTGCACAGTATCTTTAAGGTTTGACACAGCCGCCTACGTCATCTTGTGGATGAAACTAGCACCTTTTTTTTTTGTTTATTATTAGCTACTGATCCAAGTTGGATCTGTACCTAATAAGAAAATAAAACAAACAAAAGCGGGTGGGGGAGCGTTAGCTACACGGGGATGGTGGGGAGCAGAGAAAACAAGCATTGGCATAGCCAATAGGTCTCGCTTTTGGGACCTTATAAGTATTTAGTTATGCAGCACAATATCCTTGGTGCAACAACATCAATAGTTGCATGGCTAAGCACTTATAAGGTCCCAAAGGCGAGACCTATTGGCTATGCCAATGCTTGTTATGGATGCCAACATTATGAGAGGTAGATGTTTAAAATTTGAAAATCCTTCAGCTTTTGGGTCACTGAATTTTGGCAATGGAATCCCACTGACATCCCTTCAATTCCTATTTAAAAGTGCTGAAGGTAATTCTGATAAACATAACCTACTTGCTTTGTTTTTGTTTTTATTAACTTGGCCTTGTTTTTTGAAGATACACTGGAAGTGTCTTCTATCAGGCTCAGTAGCAGTATTGTTTATAGTAGCATTTACAAATTACAATTAGTTACAGATTATTAGATGTGATTTGCAACATTTCTGATGCCTCTGTTTCTTTACTTGTGTTACACGTGTCCCTTTTGAAGAATCCAGTAGGGAAACTTACCAATACCACTACCAGTTCAACCTCACTGCATGTGAGCCAGATACAGATACAATATGATGTATTGCTTTATAACATGAATATAGCTTTACCATTTGTATAGATATTTATTTCAGGCTGCCTAGCACCAATGGTTGATTGGGGGGTTCTATTAGCCCTGCATGATCATGCATAGTTGAGAGAGTGGAACACAGGTGTGTCAGTGACACCATATAGTATGAAACAGGAAGGGTTGTGATTGCTTTTAAGTACCATCCCCACATTGGAAGAGTATAGGTCAGTTCACAAGTTGTTCTGTTAGCACTGATGAAGAGAATGTGGAGAGATTGTTCCAAAGCTTGGCCAGAGGTGGAGCCACTCTCAATCTTACGGTCTTTCTTGGTTTGTTCATGTGAGGTTTTGTGTTATATAAAGATCATTTCCTCACATTGGATGGCTCAAAGTTCAAAATAGAGGGCACTGAAAGAGATGTGTCTGGTGACTGAGAACTAATGTAGAATTGGACGGATAGGACTGGTAGCACTATAGCTTTGATAATATAATAGAAACACAATGGCAGTGTTTTTAATGGAATAAATTCTGAATAGAACTCTAGCTATAGTCACTTGTCCTTTTCTTGTTGGGAGAGACCTAAGCCACTGGTTGACTAAAAACGATGTAAGGGTAGATGTATTACAATGTCACTATGTTATGAAAAGAGGCAATAATAACCTGGGTTTACTTGAGGCATGGGGAAAAAGCATAATTCATAATCAATACTAACAAAAAGGTGATTATGGACTATGGTGAGATGTATGTGGAGAGCAAAGATCCAAAAAGGTGTGCAAGTTTGCCCATAGAGAGCAAGCTGATGACATGAAATTGGGGAATAGGGCCATAGCAAGGTGTCTTTCTTAGAGGCATGTGTGCTGACAGGTGTTGAGGAAAGAGGGATCTAATGTAGTGCCCATGACAATGACTTACTGATGTAGGGTACTTGTTTAGGCTGCCGTCGAAGAGAGATGTGAGGCCCTGCACCGAGGATGCCTTGTGCAGGGACGATTCCAAAGGAGGTTGCAGTCTACAGAGGTAGTGCGGGTTTTTGCAATAGGTCCAATCCATGCAACAGCGGTGCTGCATTGGTTCTGCTTGGTGTTGCACCATGCAGCAGAGGAGATGAGTTAGTGTCACTGGATTCACAGAGGCTGACAAGCACCTTAGGCCCACTTCCAAGGGTCTAGGAGTGGGTGGCAACAATTAGCAGGGTAAACTCACAGATGGCAGTATCCAGGTGCAGGGATGATGGAAGCCTGTGATGTCCCTGAGGCTTCACATCAGGATGCAAGACAATACACCCTTGGAGTCACTCTGGGGTTCTGGGTACAAGAGATGCATGTTCAGTTCTTCTTACCCACACAAGAGGGTAGCAGGTAGCAGGTCAGCACAGCAGGGCAACAGTCCTTCAGAGCAGCAGTCCAGCAGAGTGGCAGTCCTTTTAGTAGCACGGCAGTCCTTAGGCCTGGCAGAGTATCCACAGGCTCAGATGTCTATTGTAGAGTTTATATCTGAGGTGCAGTATTTATATTCAGTTGTGCTTCTAGAGGCCAGCCTTTGAAGTGCACAGTTGGCCTGCCTTTTTTGGCCCTGCGTCCGGACTAACTACAAGGGGTATGCTGCCCTTTGTGTGGAGGCAGGACACAGCCTATTCAAGTGTAATTGAGGCTGGGCCCAGCCCTTCCCTCCCATCCTCCCTATTGTGTGTGGCTGTCTATGAGAAATACACAAGGCCCAACTGTCAACTACACTCAGTCATGTGATCCAGAGACAGGCTGCAGGCATAAAGTGGCTAAGGCAGGAAAATACCAAATTTCTAAAAGTTCAAAAAGAACTATTGATGAACAGAATTTTGAACAATGTCAAACATTCACCCCAGTACAGAGATCGAGGCCTAAAGTCATTTTTTTTGCTCCCAATGCATTCAAATTTAAACCCAGCCATATGCAAACCGGTCTCAAGATGCTTGTTTACGTTCCAGGGAGTACCTGGCCTGGCAGTCCCGGCTGGACTGTTTCCATGGGAAACAGGGTGAAGAATGATTTGTATATGGCTGGGTCCAAACTGAGGTGGAATGGTGGGCAAAAGAGAGATGGATTTAACCCAGATCTCTTGACTGGGGTGAGTGTTTGAAAATTTTCAGCACTCCGTCCATCATGTTGTTGTATTTGCAACTTTCTAAAAGTGGCATTTTCAAAATTGTAATGTAATATCTGTCTTCATCATAAGTTACATTACATTTCCAAAGACACCCAATATGAACTGCTTACCTGCTACCATTTGTAAATGAAATCTTAATAAATGTAATAGGGTTATCATTTGAGAGGAGTAGGCCTTGCAGTAGTACTAAATTAATTTTGGTGTATTTCACTACCAGGACATGTAAAACTAAAAAAGACATGTCTAGCCGTTTAAATACATTGCACTCTGTACTCTGGGTTGTCCAGGACCTACTTCAGCAGTGGCTTATATGTATTAGAAAAGAATGTTTAGACCTGACTAAAGGTTTATTTTGCCAGGTCAAAATGGCAGTTTAAAGCTGCACATAACTTCTGCAATAGCAGGCCTGAGTCATGTTTAAAGTGCTACTTAAGTAGGTGCCACATTCTGTGCTGCAGGTCCACTAGTACCATTCAATTTACAGGCCCTGGGTACAAATAGTTCCACTTTACTAGTGACTTACAAGTAAATTAAATATGCCATTTGGGCATAATCAAATTCTATCATGTTTTAAGGGAAGAACACAAGCACACTAGCACTGGTTAGCAGTGGGAAAGTGTGCAGAGTCCTGAACCTTCTCCTGAGGCACAGCCGGGAGCGCTACTTTTAATCACTTTGAATCTCTGCTTTTAAAAAAACTTGTTTGTACTATTTTGCACTGCTACCCATTCTCTCACCTGATTGTTCTCAGGGAGACCACGATCGTTTCGTCACTCACCCACGCAGCAGAGCTAAGCTGCTGAGGGAACGCCCTAATCATCGGCGTCAGCGCCAGCAGCCTGTGAGCCGGTCTTTGGCCACGCCCACTCACTCGAGGCCACGCCCCCTTCACCTACATAAAACAGAGCGGCGTCTGAGCTCTGGTTAGAACCTTCTCCTGAGGCACAGCCGGGAGCGCTACTTTTAATCACTTTGAATCTCTGCTTTTAAAAAAACTTGTTTGTACTATTTTGCACTGCTACCCATTCTCTCACCTGATTGTTCCCAGGGAGACCACGATCGTTTCGTCACTCACCCACGCAGCAGAGCTAAGCTGCTGAGGGAACGCCCTAATCATCGGCGTCAGCGCCAGCAGCCTGTGAGCCGGTCTTTGGCCACGCCCACTCACTCGAGGCCACGCCCCCTTCACCTACATAAAACAGAGCGGCGTCTGAGCTCTGGTTAGAACCTTTCCTGAGGCACAGCCGGGAGCGCTACTTTTAATCACTTTGAATCTCTGCTTTTAAAAAAACTTGTTTGTACTATTTTGCACTGCTACCCATTCTCTCACCTGATTGTTCTCAGGGAGACCACGATCGTTTCGTCACTCACCCACGCAGCAGAGCTAAGCTGCTGAGGGAACGCCCTAATCATCGGCGTCAGCGCCAGCAGCCTGTGAGCCGGTCTTTGGCCACGCCCACTCGCTCGAGGCCACGCCCCCTTCACCTACATAAACATGTGCGTCCCGCGTACGCGCAAGGGACGGGCGCAGCGGGCGCGCCGTCAGCGCGCCGAAGGCGCGCCAAAGGCAAGCCCGTCTGGGCCCGTCCGGGCCCAGACGGACCCAGGCCCAGAGACTCTGTCGGATATCCCTTTTGATCGCGTGGTGTATACCGGAGACATGCTCCGCGCATTCCAACCGAAGGAAATCCTGGCCTGCTACCACACGCACACCAAAGGTAAACCCTTCTTTAACTGTATGCGCTGCACTCCGACTCTCATTAGCTCAACAAAACCCGGATTTAAGAATTGGACTTCTTAATTGCCGCTCCCTTCCAAAACATGCGCTCGAAACAAATCTGTTAATTCAAGATCATGACTTTGATCTGCTCTTTCTCACGGAAACGTGGCTATCAGACAGCGCCGACTCGGACATTGTCATGGCCCTGCCCCCAGGGTACCTCTGTCAAGCTTTACACAGACCCAAAGGGAGGGGAGGGGGGGTTGCCATAATCTTCAAGGAGCAACTTATTTGTAGAACTTCTAACGCCCATATCGAGGACTGCGAAAGCTGCCAATTCTCCATTCAATCCTCCCCAGCTCACTCCCTGTCAGGGCTATTGATCTACCGCCCCCCGGGTACCCCTGGGAAATTCCTTAATGCTGTCACTGAATCAGTCTCACAATTAGCATCTTCCGACTCCAACTTCCTCGTCCTAGGCGACCTGAACTTACACTTCAAAGACCCCACGGACCGGATAGCCGCCGACCTCCTTCAAGACCTATTGTCACTCAATATCCGACTGGTCAACAATGAGCCCACCCATGAGAAGGGACACCTACTGGATCCCGTCCTCACTAATGTGGCAACCATCACCACTAGGCCACCCTTGGTCCTTCCATGGACGGACCACTTTCTTGTCCCTATCTCCTGGGAAATATCCACCATCAATCCTCAAACCACTAAAATTCAGGTCACTGACAGACGGTGGCACAAACTCGCACCTGAGGAATGGGCCGCCGCCCTTGCAGAGTCCACCCCTGAGCTCTCCACCGATCCTGCCACAGCCGATAAGCAGTTTAATGAATGGATCACCTCCTCTCTAGATGCACTCATCCCCAAAACTTCCTCCTTCAAACATTCTAAAAGAGTAGCCTCGGCCCTTTGGTATACTCCAGAGCTTAAAGCCCTGCGCCAAGAGTGCAAGAGAACGGAACGCTCCTGGAGGAAAGACAAATCGGAAATAAACAAAGATGTATATTCTACCTCTCTCTTAAATTACAAAATTGCCATCCGAAAAACTAAAAGCGCTTTCTTCCAGGAAAGAATAGAGAAAGCAGTATGCTCCAGCATGGAATCCTACGCCATCCTAAAAGATCTTCTGAAAACCCCAGTACCTGGACCGAGACACTCCACAGACCCCAAAGCGGACCAGATAAAATGCCAACAATTGGCGGATTTTTTTCATGACAAAATCCAAAAAATTCTCGATTCAATTCCCCCCGCGACTTCGTGCGAGGAAAACGATCTCCCGCACCCCCCAACACCCAGTTGTCTCTCCTCTTGGGGTCAAGTTACGACCGAAGAAGTGGGAAACACGTTAAAA
Source organism: Triturus cristatus (assembly GCF_964204655.1). Lineage (NCBI taxonomy): Eukaryota > Metazoa > Chordata > Amphibia > Caudata > Salamandridae > Triturus > Triturus cristatus. The sequence goes on from NC_140587.1 coordinate 668,444,376, forward strand.
TCCATAAAAAGCGGCTCTCCCAGGGATTCCGCCCCGCTTCGAATCCTTAAGGAGGTAGCCCCTACGATTATTCCCCCCGTGACCCATCTGATCAACACCTCACTCCAACAGAGAGTTGTACCCCCGAGCTGGAAGGCTGCAGTCGTGAAAGCTCTGTTAAAGAAACCCTCCCTCGATCCCGAAAACCTGGCTAACTATAGGCCCATTTCCCTACTTCCGGGAATCAGCAAGATTGCTGAAAAACTGGTTAATAAAAAACTCTCCCAGTTCCTGGAGGTCAATAACATACTAAAAACTTCCCAGACGGGCTTTCGTCCAGGGCAGGGCACGGACATCGCCCTCCTGGCAGCGGTAGAGGAGGCCAGAGCGCTATTGGACGGAGGAGGATCAGTGGCAGTGATCCTCCTCGACCTAAGTGCGGCCTTCGATACCGTCAACCACCAACTTCTCATCAAGAGACTCAAGGGAGCTGGTGTAGAGGGCTCTGCTCTAGCCTGGCTTTCATCCTTTCTGGCTCAACGGACCTATCAGATCTGGGAGAATAACGCCCGCTCCTCCGAAATTCCCCTCCAATGTGGCGTGCCTCAGGGCTCCTCCCTGAGCCCCACATTATTTAATATCTATATGTCCACATTGGAGGAGGTCATCATCCCATTCGGAGTGAGCGTCGTCAGTTACGCCGACGACACACAATTAGTTGTTTCACTATCTCACCCCAGACAACAACCAGCAGACTTATTTAACTGCCTTGCGCAGGTCCATCGCTGGATGAACACCGCAGCCCTAAAATTAAATGGATCGAAAACGGAGGTTCTGCTCCTCGGCCCGAAAGGACCCATATTCTCCCCGAACATCTGGCCAGCCTGTTTGGGCCCTACCCCTGAACCCAAAGAAGAAGTAAAAAGTCTGGGTGTGTGGCTCGACACCGACCTCTCGTTTACCGTGCAGGCAAAGAAAGTAGCCGGGACTTGTTTCGGGCTCTTGAAATCGTTTAGGAAAGTCCTGCCCCTCCTGCCCATCAACTCCCAAAAGTTGCTAATTCAAGGCCTAGTACTCTCGAGGCTTGATTATAGCAATGTGATCTACCTGGGCGCCCCTGAAGCGATGCTGAACAAACTTCAGAGAATTCAGAACACCGCGGCCCGGATTCTCACAAAGACTCCTGCCAGAGCGTCGGCCAAACCGGCCCTAAAACTCCTCCACTGGCTTCCCATAAGAGAGCGGGTCAAATTCAAGGCCCTGTGTCTAGCTCACAAACTACTACAAAATCAAGGCCCCCCTGTTCTTAAGAAACTCATCACATCCTACAAATCCTCAAGACCCCTCCGCTCGGACACGGAAAACTTCATCGTTATCCCCAGATTCAAGAAAGCCCGGTCAGGAGGAAGACGTTTCTCAGTCCATACTGCACGACTCTGGAACTCACTCCCCCGCGTCCTGCGACTCGAACCACAATATCTCCGCTTCAGGAAACGGCTCAAAACTCACTTCTTCCCTCAGTGAATCATGCTTTTCCTTAACCCTGATCCTCTGTGCCCCCCTCCCCCTCCTCTTCCCTCTTCCTCTTTCTCTCCCTTTTCCCACTGTACTTAGGAGATAGGATCTTTTAGCGCTGGGATACCTCCGGGTGACTACGCGCTCTACAAAATAAAATAATAATAAAGCCTGCAAAAATGAAGTCAGCAAAACAGGAGGTCAAGCATAACCCTCAAGTACTGCAACCAAAGGGCTACTAGGAGGCTGATGGAAAGATCCTGTTCCCCTTCATCTTGGGCAATGCATGGAAAGTTTATGGAGTTGCGGACAACAAAACAATCTTGGAAAAACCAGTGTGTGGTTTTACCTCCTCACTGCTAATCCCAGCCAGACAAAATGGTGTGGTGAAATACATTTTGGGGTATATTTACAGGCCCCTGTCGTCACAGGAATGTGGTGATAGGGACTTCGCCTTATTTACAAGGCAGCGTTAAGCCACTTGACGTGGGTTACGCCGCCTTGTAAATAAGGAACCTTTTTGCGCTACACTTAGCATGAAAGAGGTGGGAAATGGGCCTTCTGTCGCACCACCCATTGATTTTGAGACTGCCTCATATTTACAAGGGTGGCGTAAATATGGGGCTGTGCTAAAGTTAAAACCAGGGAAAACCTGGTCTCAGCATGGAGAAATGTGGAGAAATGCTTTATTTGCATTGTGCAGCACACATAGAAACATCAAAATGCCATGAATGATGGTTTATGTGCAGGAAGGAACACCTTTCTGGACATAAACAATCATTAAAAAAATGGTGATATGCAACTTCTATGTGTGCAGCACAATGCAGCACACATAGGAGTTACAAATCGCCATTTGTGATTGTTTATGTGCAGGGAGAGACACCTTTCTGCACATAAACAGTCAATCCCCCAACGCAAGCACCCTTGCACTATAGTGCAAGGGTGCCTGCATTGGCGCTAGGCTGCTTACTTTAGTGCCAGCGCTAGGGGATACACACGGGTGCGCCATATATTTGTAAATACCGCTCATCTCTACGTTTTCAGAATGGGGGACCGGGGTATTAGCACGTTTTGCTTAACCCCATGCCCCGTCATTCTGTTGTACATATACCCCTTTATTTCTGGATCTCGCCCGCCCTATCATGAAGACTGTGAAGAGATTTATATAGTTGCATATGCTGCTTGTTCGCAATGCAGCATTATCTGCCCAGCTCACCATATTTCTAATTCATTAATAAAGTTGCTTAGGAAGATTTCCATGCTAAATAAACTAAAACTTGCCTTGGGACATCAGTACAAACTCCCACCCCATTGGCTTAACTGTACCAAATTCAGCAGGATGAAAGTAAAACTTTTGTATTGATCGGTTTTGTCCAACGTTAAAAATAGAAATATATGTTTGGGGCCCTTCTCAAATAACACAAACTTAGTGCACTAGCATCATATGACCCTTATTCTTCCCCTTCCTATTGTGCTTTAAATAAATTAGCTGCACCTTCTTGCCATAAAGAGCAAACCCAACGATCCATGTAGCCTGCATTTATTGAGAGAGGTGGAAGGGAAACCAATAATGTGACAAGGAAAACTAGGATTCAGATTAAGGAAGATTCCAAGTAAGTAATCTGACCATTACCTCGTCATCCATCGTCCTCATAACAGTCCTACATGATGATGCATGCAGCAGGCACTACAGAAATACAGTAGCACAGAGACAACATACCGAGTGTAATATCATAAAATACCCAGTGATTTTCTCGGCAGAATAAGAAATCAGCAGGACACTGAAGCCAACACATGAAAAACAAATCTTTGGCGAATGCCATACAGACATTCATTCAATAGTGAAATGTGAAGGTGTGCAGAGAGGCCCAGGCGATCTCTGTCTCAGGGAAAATCCCATGGAGTCCACCATTGAGGTAGAGTAGATGCGACTCGAGAAGCTCTTTCCACAAAACCTGGTACGCAAGAGAAGTTACCAACGTGAACAAATGACTTAAATTCACAGTAGAAGGGTTTTTTACCCTTGACCAATAGACCTAAAGTAACAAAGTTGGAGTCAGGCGTCGATAATGAGGCTGCACTGGTTTGGAAAATAGAAAGATCTCTCTGAACACTCGGAATATGAAACCACTAACGAAGCTAACAAAGAAGGCTCAATCAAAACCACGGAAAGGAACTAATCTTTGTTACAATGAAAAGAAGACGAACCTTGGACCGAGCCAGAGGGCTACCTTTTCTGAACAAGAGACAAGGTTGAAAACACAACACATAACATTCTCTCACCAATTTGGAAAAATAGAGTAAAATGTATTAAACTGTTTGACACCAAAACAAAAAAATCAAATCAGTAGAATGGAAGATGTGCAATTCAAACATGTAAGGTAAGTATAGCACCTGAAGGCACAAAGCGCCACTTGTGGTTATTTGGAAAGATCTCTCTTAACACTCAGAATACAAAACCACAGACAAGCATTAACACAACCCACCAGCCAATAAAACCAGCCCTCAAACTGCCCAAAAAACAACCAATGCACTGATCTGTCAGGCCAACCCTTTGGGCAGTGCCTGGCTCACCTGTAGGCCATTCCCACCCCTCTGGCCTCTCAAGTGCAGTCCTATCAAATGGCGTCAATCCCACCATGAACATATGGTTTGATAATAGTCAATAAAGTTTCAAAATTACCAATTGTGGCCATATACAAAGTGTGCATTACAAACAGGCATACTTTGCTTGCTCATGGTAGTGTTGTCAGGTCATCATATGTGAAGAAATGATTATGTTTAAAATTACCGTTTTTATCCAATCATGTCATCTCTGTGATATAATCTACTGTAGACACCATCCTACCTGCTTCTCCAATCAAATATAAAGGAGGCAGGCCAAAAGGGCAGGTGGTCTGGTCCTTCAATACTACTTGCACCACCTTCAAAGCTGCTCTGCACCAGCACTTGTTGCGCACAATGAAAAGCGCGGTGCCAGAGTGGGTAAGGCAGGGGGCCCATAGTTGTATGCTAATGTTGTAACCCCGCTCCTTGCAACGTATTTGGAGGCCTGCCGTAATTAGTCACTATAGACTACCACCTGTAGTTCACTTTTAATCCCAAGGGTGTCCCATAACTCTCAAGTTCTTGTTTAAGAGCCATAATGGTTCTTTTAGGACGGTCAACCACATCGCTCCCCAAGTGAGATGGAAGTCATTGTGAAAGAGGCTGATTTTATACACTGCACCTCCAAAGGGAATACCTGCCATGTGGCCATATATATCTGCAAAGGGCCTTAATGCTAAACCAAACATATGTGGTGATAGGGAAATACCCATGTCTTGTCTCGCTGATAAAGATTAAGGGGGTTCATACCATTAAGCAGCATATTCACCCTGATTCAATTGATGTAAAGATTAGCCAATACATCAAAACACCTAAAGCCAAAAAGGGCTGCAGGGAGGTTCTTAACCTTTTCTTGAGGAAAAAACATTTTTCAAATTTTCTAATGCATTTGTCTACCTGGGACAAACCTGACTGGCCAAGCTCTATGAGGAAACAAAATTCATTTATGGGGTCTGTCGGTTGAAATTCCAGTGATAATGGTGGTGTCTCTGTTAATCAGTAATATGGCCGATAAATACAGTGCACTTTCCAATCTTTGTAATCAAAGTAATGCAGCCTCAGTCATCTATGATGTTATCCCTTCCTTCTCAATTAAGGTATTGGAGAGAGATTGGCCGCAAAAGATACAAGAAGATCTCCATTGGTCTTGTAAAATCTAGCGGTGTATCTGATTCCAGTGCCCGATTGGAGCTCATCCTCTTAATTGGAATGAGATTTTCATCAACCTTAATTGGGCATTCCATCTTGGGTCACTGCTCAGTATTTAATAATGAAAGTGTGACCCATTGCAAGTAATAGTGCACCCCTGCTAGTATATCAGTCCACCTATTATATAGTTGCTTATAAAATTACTAAAAGATAATGAGCCGCTCAACTTCATCACAAACCACCATTCCATCTCTCATCCTAATTGAACCTATGAATCATCTCTTAGCATGTGTTATGAGCCTGTTGGCAAGTTGCTTTCAGACCCTATTCCTGATAAGGTTGGTTCTAAGCAAAAAAGTATTTGCTCCGCTGTAAGCATTTTGGACAGTCCAAATATTAATTCATCCTTTCAATCTAATTCATCGATAGCCACCATGATTAAGCTTTACTTTCTCCCATCCAGTCTTTCATCAAAAGTTCCAGTACATTATTCACCCATTCAATAGCAACCCTTTCTTCAAACCGTCCTTTCGCCCATCCATCCCTTTACCCACCCGTGTACGCTTTCACTCACCCACCCTTTCACTCGTATACCATTTCCTTTCTTTTAAGTTACCTTTCAATCTTTCACGTCTCCCTCAAGCCATCAAAGCTCATTATGTGAGATTTTGCTGTGTTGCAGATAATCACTCAACCACCACTATGGTGGTAAAGCTGAGGGGGTTCACTTCACTGTAATTTTTTATGACAACGAGAGACGCCATGGCAATAGCTAGTGGGCATATTAATTTCAAAATTATGTGACTTACCAGTGCCCATCCCTGCTGCCGCTTCTCTCCCTACAACTACCTGTCTCCTCCTGCAGCAGCACTGGAGCTGGCATCACCAATGTTCTGTGTGGCTTGAATAAAACATTACACACCATTTAGATCACAGATACATAACCCCAAATACAACTGCAATGCAGCATTACATCTCAGTTAGCACGTCAGTATTTTCCACATATCACTCTGGGCATTTGATTGCTTGGTTCACAAAGTTAGACAAGCCAGGCATGGAATATGGTCAATGAAAGACATATGGTGTTGGGTAGGACCTCATAATTTTTTTCCACCTTTGTTCCACTGCCATGGGAAACGGCTGGTATACTGTAACTATAAATGAATGGGTCTGCAGCATTGGGGGGTGGCGGACAATGTTGACCATGGCCCCTGTTCATGAACTGAACTGTGTTACAGCTAGGCATAAACAGGAAAAGGAAAGCCTTCTCAACAAACATAAATGGTGATTTTTATTTAAAATACTAGCTTACTTGGGCCTGCTATCTGAATCTTCATAATAGACAGCACCAACATTCCAATATCCTAAGATTCTACCCTAAGAAGTCCACAACAATCATGAAAGGACTTACTGTGATCAGCAGAGCCCTCGGCAGCGGCACTGGTAGTCTGCACCGGCTGACCAGCTTCTCCTGGACTCTCAGAAAAGTCCCTCTTCTTGCCCTTGGGTGCTGATGAAAGAAATTAAGAAGATAAATAACAATAGATTTGTGAATATGTTAATAATGCCAACAAAATGTTTTATAAAAGCAAACACAGTCACTAAAACAGATCACCTATAGTACTACTAGTTTAGACTCAAGTCTATTGGCTGTCATTAAACCCATACTAATGTACCTGCATCAACTAAACATAACTTACCTCTGAGTGTGAGCAGCTGGGTGGTGCGCCGAACCTGGCTGGTGCATCACACACACTGGTGCACCAACCCTCAGCCCCACAGACGCTCCCGCCTGCTGCCAGCATAGGGGGGAGGTGGCGGTATACAAAAAAAACTAATGCTGCCACCTCCTTCTCTCCAAAGATCATCCGTGGATGCACACCTGGGGGCACCGCCGCCCGTAAGGAAGTCGCCCCTCTGCCATTTCACTGGGTGGGGAAATAATATGAAGGAAAAGGAAGGGAAAGTAAAGAAGAAAAAATATGGAAAGAAGAGGAAATAAAGTTAGAATGTCACAAAACACGAAACATTGTACATAAAAACATGAAATACAAAAAGACACACACTATTACAAAAATTAAAAATTAAGGGTAGAAAAGTTATAAAGGAGGAGGATTACAAACATTAAGGACATATAAAATTTAGGCCTAGCATCATAACAGAGAGCAGAAAAACATGAAGGCCGCACCCATGCGGACCGAGTGGTGCTGTTTGCGCGTGATTTAGAACGCAAGAACACATTTGAGAAATTGAGAATCGTGTAGCGTCATTCATGTGCGATTTTGGAGTGCACGGACGCACTCAGCATTCCCAACGCAACACGAATGGGCACACCGGCAAACTCCACCCGTAAGCAGAACTCCGTGTAGCGCGGCAGAGTTTTTTACTGACTCTGCGGAATTCCACGTAGTAGGACTCCGTGAACTCCGCCCACCCCTATAACTAGTTATGAGATGCACATTTCACTTTTATGAAAATAGAAAGGTCATGATACAGTTCTCGGATTGAAACCTTCATGTCATCACCAACTTGTTTGAATACCTAAAAGCTTCTACCATGGCTAGGAAAATTTAAACTAACGTTGCATCGATTATCTCAACTTTGACACTACCAGCTCGAAGCTTTCAACCCACCTCATCCCCTAACAATTACCCATAAACTCTAAGCGAATGGAATAGTGCCAGCATAAATTCAAAAAGTCTGAAAAATACCCTGGAATAAAGTTATTCCACTATGCTGCCAAGAAAAAACCCACAATCTTCTCAGTAACCACCAACAGCCCCTGCCCCTCCATTTAGCCTCGCTCCATCAATCGATTTCTCAGTGAAGTCCAGCTGCAATAAAACAACATCACACAAACTAATTCAACTGAAAGACTCAAAAATCACTGTACACGACTAACTTACGAGGTGCACCAACTCACCTCATGCTTTGTTACCTCATTTACTACTGACCAGAGCACCATACTCTAAAATAAACCACTTGACATCATTGAATCTCAATCATCAGCATGAAAAATACAAAGGATGCAAACAAGACTCATCTTTCTCCACAAGCAGTAGCCTACCTAGGCCTGCTCTCATCACTCTCCAGCATTACATCTCACTTAAGATGCCTACTCATATGATTGCCACATGCACACCAACCCCAGTGATTTGGAACATTACTCCAAGCACCTTGCCTCTAGTTTACCTACCACAACAAATATTCATGGTGCATCTTAGCAACATAATCTAGAGCAAGGCATCTCAAACTAAATGATAAGTATGTCTAAGCAAACTTAGAAGAATTGCTTCCCATTAGCCCAATAACCATATCTTATATGCCACATTTAAACTGCCATTCTGAACTGCATTGTATGTCTATTGTCTCGATTCCAACTTTCATAACCATTCTCATACAACACTTTCACTCCATTGCACTTATGTAAACCTTGTTGTGCTAATTCAATTTGCCACACACTGCCACTGTCTTACTAGTAAGATAGAACATCAAGCAGCTGTATGCAACAGAAAAGAAATTGTAAGGGTTGCCTTCATCCAGGAGTATGATGAATGCAAACTGATTAATTCAAAAATTACTGCTCAGGTCACTGCCTCACTATTTATTTTTCAATTCAATTCCTTTATTCGAATACATATTGTATCCATAAAGTGTAATAAAATACATGTGTTTCATAATGTAGAAAAGTGTTAAAAGCAAACATGCATAAAAAATACAAAAGTAAAATTACACTCCCCACTATGCAGATTGCAAACACAGCACCAAAAAGTCTGGTGTCTGAACACCAGATATCACCCACTCAAAAGCAAAAGGTCTAATTGTGAAGCTTTCCATGATTACAGCAGTGATCAGCTCACCTCCTCTTGTGATCATATTTTCCTGGAAGATTTCAACCTTCACTGGGAATATGACACAGACACCCATATGTTCTTCCTCCAATCCTCCCCATTGCACAACAACACTGCACCTCTGTTACCCGTACTTAGGTCTCTAGCCTGGTTCTGTTATTCAAAAGGAAACACAACATATAAATTGCTAACTCTTGCAAAGTTGATTAGTCGGACAATGTTGTTCCTTTCAAAATTGTAACCTTAGCTCAACCTCACCCTAATCAATCTTAGATAGAAATGGTGCAACCTAAAGGCCTCAAACACATGGACAGCAAGCATTGGCAAGGCAACAGGTCATGATTTAATGTGCTGTGACATTCAAACCGATATGCACGGATGTGCGCAGACTATCTGTGCCATGTTTCCATAGAACCTATCACTTTCTATGCCTTCTATTTCTGCTCGCTGTTTTGTTCAATTGTATAAGCTAGCAATGCTGGTGCTTTGCAGCTTAGGTCAGTATTTAAAAAGACCTCTAGCCCCCACTGACCTGTGATCTCAGACACATATCTGCTGTGTGATATCTTATTATTACAGTGCAGAGTGGTGCAGTTTGCCCTGGACCTACAAGAGATGTACCACAAAAGAAGGTGCAATAAGAAAAGAAAGGGGCTAGATAGAATGTTTGAATTAATGGCAATTATTTAGGACCTCATTCCAGCCCTTTGTTTTTCACTCATCATGCCACTCTAGACAAAGCACTGCCTTATGAAAATCTGTACTGACCCATCTCCTCATGGAAAAAGTCCAACTTGAACTGCCAGATGAGGCTCCCTCCATGGAACATGACAAGCAAACCCAGACAGTTTTCATTTTGGTTGGGCAACGTCAGTAGGAGACAAACCTATCATACTTAGGAGATCACCTGCAACAAACAACACAATGTATAAAATAACTTAATAATCTCAGCCACTGGTGAACACTTCCAGTCCATTGTTTTTTTCCCACCATGGCACTCTCAAAAGTGCCTGCCTTCTGCGAACAATTACTTACCTTGCTCCTCTTGCGAACAATCCAGCCTGAACTGCCAGGTGAGACACTCTCCAGTAGGGGCTGCAAGCAATACTGGGCAGCTGTTCTCAATGCATGGCAATAGTATTGTGGCTATCAGGATATCTAGATTCCATTTTCTGGGAGAGGTCTTGTGGCATTTTGACAGATCTTTAAAGAGGAGAAGCTGTCTTCAATATTCATGGACACTACCTTGTGCAATCACTAAGAACAGGACCTGGGGCTGACAGGACATCTCTGGAATAGTAGTTTCTATCTGCCATTAGATCCCTTTTGTAAGATCGGTCTTCACAGGAGCACAGGAGGCAGAGGTAGAAGTTCAAGTGTCTTTATTAGGTCGCAGACAACAGAGACCCCATCCAGCACTGAAGACCGGTAACAGCCAACTACTCAGCCTTGCTTAGCAACCTGCAGGTTCCACATTCCATACAGAGTTAAAGAACAACATACAGTGAGAGACTACATCACCTTCCCCCAAATACAAACCATATGACACCCCAACACTGTAAGAAGCTGTACAAAATAAAAGCAAAAATGCATGCTAAACTGAAATGAAAACAGAATGTAACATGAAGTTTTACACAAAATCTTGCAACCTGGCCGGGCGCCTGACTGCCCTGTGAAGTCTCAATCTCCCTTCCACAGGTGACATGGATGAAGCTGAAACAGAGGTTGAAACTGAGGAATCGGACACCTCCATGTGAAGGCATTTAGATACTGTATTGAGATTCCATACCCTGTGGTCACTAGTCTTTACAGCATTCATAAAAACCTTAATCACTTTAAATGGTTTACTAAATTTGGAACTACCTGTACCCAGGCAGGGTGACTTGATTTTGATCCAGTCCCCCACAGACACAGCAGTTTCTTTTACAGCTTTGTGATCATCAAACCAAATCGTACGCTTTTGCAGCACTTGCCTCTCCTTCTCTTTCCATCCTTCGATACATCCAACATCCTCATTAACAACTGTTCTTTTCACTAAAACCCAAGAAGGATAAACTTCAAAGTTAGGTACTCTTCCTTTGAACAGTCGAAAAAGCGACACCCCTGTGGAAGAATGTGGAGTAAACCTATATTCTCTTACTTTCTTTCTCATAGCCAATTCCCAGTTGGTTTCTGACATAATCGCTTGCTGCAAGCATTCTTTCAAGACCTTCACAAACCGCTCAACCAAACCATTGCTTTCCGGATGGTAGAGAGCTGCTTTTTTGTGCTTAATGCCTCTTGAAGACAGAAAATCTTCAAAAACCTTTGAGGTAAATTGAACGCCATTGTCAGACAACAAGGAAGATGGAAAACCTTCCCTCTCAAACAACTCATCCAGAAACTCAATTACCACATTAGACTCAATGGAGTTTACAATCTTAATTTCAGGCCAACGTGAATGCATATCCATACACACCAAAACATACCGATCACAAGAATTCCTTCTTACAGGCCCCAAAATGTCTATGGAGATATCACACCAAGGTCTCTCAGACTGCTCTCTTTTTACCATTGGCTGTGTCCTACATTTTAAGATCCTATCACTACTAGCACACTCAATACAATTTCTAACAACCCTTTACACATGAGCATCCATTCCAGGCCACCAATAGGCTTCTCTTATTCTCTCTTTGGTCTTGACAATCCCCATGTGGCTATAATGGGCACATTCAAGCAAATGATCCCAGAGGTCACGAGGGGGAATTAACTTACTACCTCTCAAGAGAATACCATCAACCACGGACAACTCCTCCTTGACTTGTAAAAAGCCTTTGAGTACTTCACAGCAGTCTTTTTTATCATACCAGCGACTCAAGACCATGGAGATGACTTTCTGCAAAACCTCATCTTTAGTTAACGACTCCCTCCAATCTTTCTCAGTAATTATACCCTCACTGATGAGACAGACGTCAACTTCTTCATCCAGTTCTTCACCTCCAAACCATTCGCCTTCACCCTGGACTGCAACTTCTTCATCACACACATTGCCTAACGTAGACAAACAATCAGCCAAAGTGTCGCTGGCACCCGGAAGATAAGTGACTAGAAAGTTACATTCTTGTAGACCTACAACCCATTTTCTAATGCGGCAAGACACTAAATCTATACCTTTCTTTGAAAATACTTCTTTCAACGGTTTGTGATCTGTTAAAACCGAAAACTGACAGCCCCACAGAAATTTAGGCAACTTACGTATGGCCCAAAATATAGCCAGTGCTTCCCTCTAAATGACGGAGTAATTGAACTCAGCAGCTCTCAAAGGCCTAGACATAAACAAAATAGCTTTGTCTTCACCGTCAACCTTTTGAAGCAGTGCAGCTCCAAGACCCTTTGAACTAGCGTCAGTCATTAAGTAAGATGCTTTCTTGGGATCAAAGCTACTTAGGTCTGGAGCTTTGTTCAATACGTTTTTCAAATTCTGAAACTCTTCATCACATTCCTTGCACCAGACAAACTCACACCCTTTCTTTAGAAGATTTCTTAAATGTTCAGTGACACCTGCAAAATTAGGGATGAACTTGTGATAAAATTCAGTCATCCCTAAAAATGTCACCAGTTCATCCTTATCTTGAGGCTTACAACCTGTAAAATTGGCCATGTGCCCAGAATTGCCACACCTGAAACACTTGCCAGAGAATGTTTTGGATGCGACAGGTTTGCTCTCCACCTTAACAGATATTTTAGGTCTAGATGTTTTTTCCTTATCAATGACTAGAACACCATTATCTTTAATTTTCTTAACAGTATAATTTTTACGAATAATATCAACACATGCCTTTGAATGTTCATGGGTTTTAGCAATAGTAAGAACCTCGTGTAAAGATCGATTGTCCTTCTGCCACAAGGTATCCCTGGCTTTGTCAATACTACAGCCCAACATGAATTGATCCCTTAGACGTTCATCCAAGGATGCTGCAAAATTACAAGTGCGGCAAGTTTGCGCAAATCTGTAATGTATTGTTCCGCCGACTCTTCTTGCCTCTGCAACCTCCTTCCAAAATGGTACCTTTCCAGGACAGTACTAATCTTCGGAAGATAGAGATTAGGATGAAGCTCGAAAACTTCCTGAGGAAGAAGTTTTCTTTTCAGCACTGAGAGACGTGCAGCAGACTCTGGCATAATGGTTAAAAACCTTCTTCCATTTGAGCCATGGAAGGGTGGCTCACCGGAGGAAGACATGAAAAAGGGAGGTGCAGGTACATTTTGCATAACTAACTAATTTGCAATATAATAATAATTATAAATGCTTGTAAGGAATACAGAACTGTACTTATAATAGTGTTTGCACCATGAGGAGAAAAAGGTACCTTCTTTATAGCAGCAAAAGTAAGCTGTGCGTGTCAGCGTGAGATTGTGCAACAAACGAATAGGATGAAGAGCTGTGTGTGTCAGCATTGAAGTTCCATGACACGCATACATTTAAAGACGAACAAATAAAGCTGTGCGTGCCAGCGACGGAACTTGTACGGATAGGTGCTGCGCGTGTCAGCGGTGAGTTGAATCAACACATTAAGCGAAGAAGGCTGTGCGTTTCAGCGAACACGCCAGTCAGTGCACACACTCGGTAATGAAAATAAATCAAAATCAAAACGGCAGGCCCAACGTAATGATGCGGCACACAGAGTGGTGTGACGCTGTGCGTGTCAGCGTAGGATATCGGAGACACGCTAGAAGATGCAAGTGCGCGCACAAGAATGGATGGCAATCACGGCGAGGAAGATGAAGGAACGTGAGGTGACCTAGCAACTAGTCATCCTGATGACAGTAAGGCCGTTCGACGTTAACTTTTAAATCATGCAGCAGCAGCAGCGCTCCTTAACGTTAACTTTCAAACCATGTAGCATGAGCCACAGCCACTGCAATCTCTGTACAGAGGTGGGAAAGTTAGCCTTCCTGGGAGGGACATCCACAACCAGAGACTTGGCTCGCTCTTGTTTGGGACTGAGCATCATTTGCAGGGATAAGATCACCATCCTGTTTCTTTGTGGCAAGATCCTTTTGGTGGCACAGCTTTCTGCTGTCACACAATGGAAAGGCCATTAGATGTTGACTGCTTTTACTTTCATAGGTACTAGGGGGGCATATTTCAGTCCCCTAAGCACTCATGTGAATGGGAAATGTATCGACAATGCCTATGTCCATTTAATAGATATCACTAGTGGATCCCTGCACAGCGATTGAGGCAGTAGTGAGATGCGCAAGCAAGGATCTACCCACTAGGCACCATGGATTGGTTTTGGGGGAGGAAATGGCCCCAGTACTCATGGGCAAGTGCTAATCCCACTAAAAAATGTAAAACAATCTTTCTGCCTCCTACGATGAAGCCACTGGGGGTTAACCCAAAGCTGCCCTCCCAAGGGGCTGCAAAAACCCAACTAAGGTAAGAGGACTTATTTTCTGGGTAGAAATAAAAGGAGTTCGGTGGCCGCCTGGGCACCAGATTGCGCTCCCCCACCCCCAAAAAGCCGTCCTGGGGCTGATTGGAGATTTTACGTTCAATCTGTCATTCCGGGGGGGATGTGGATGAAAGCCCACTAGGGCACCAGAGATAAAAAAAATAATAACAAAATGTCAGTACAAACTTGCATCAGGCCATGTCCCCATCAGAAAATGGCACAATCGTCTGCTCCAATTTTAGCCTAATGTATTTTCCCCTCTAAAGGAAAAGACTCATGAGATGGATGGAAAATATTTGTGGAACCAAGATATTTTTTAGACATTGAATGCGTAGGATAAGGCTTCCCTCAGTTGAGCAGCCAATCCTAAAAGGCTTTGTTCCAACATGTAATCTTTTTAAATATAGACCCCACTGATGTTGGTTTGCAAAGTGGGAGCTGACTTTCAGTCATCAGTAGCCTATGTGATGAATGAAGCTCTAGTGTTGCAATGCTGCAGCATTTAAGTGCATTATAACCATGTCTGCCACATTTTGTAGCCTCTCTTGTTGTATCTACAGGAACTTAGATGAAGCCATATAAGCTATTATCAGCATTATATGCATGCACCCACTGGAAAAATGTAGCTAATTAAAGATCTCATAAATCTAACACGAGAAAACAATGTGCTTACCGCATTGCAAAACTTTTAAGGCACTGTTAGTTCTACTTTCCCTGTTAGGTGTGGAAAGGATTCAAATTCTTTAATCTAGATTGCAATTAGCCATACCCATGCCTACAAAATAACAGCATATTTGATCACCCACACATGCATTATTATTGCTTTGCACAGTTCCAAACCCTAGCAGAATTTCCTAATAATAAACTTATCTCATCATCCATATATCATTATTTCTATTGGTAGTAAACAGGTGAGGGTCACATTTGATCATAGATTGAGTCTACCTTTCTATATGTTTCTGTGTGTGCCTTTTATGTTCACCTCTAAAAACGCAATCCTCATCTTCAAACACCTTTCCTTAATGATGTTTTGTAATGATACAGCTTACTTCTGCTTAAGATGTCCGTTCAGCAAAGAGACCCATTACCAAGCCTCAATTTTTGTTATAGCTCCAGATCATACTATATTATAGAATTTCCTTTCTAGGACAGATCAAAGCACCACATACACACCGTAATCAAAGTCTTATTAAACATTTTCCAGGCAAAAAAGCCAGGCTTATTGACGTTGACAATGCTTGTTTCCTTTGTTGTATGAAAAAAAGATGCTTCCCTATGTATAAACCTTCTACTTTAAACCAACAAACTAATAATTTAACTTTATAATTTCTGGGTAATAGGCACACTGGGAAATCTAATAATAATTGAAAAAAACATTAGGGCTGATTTAGAGTTTGACGGAGGGGTACTCCGTTGCAAAGGCGATAGAGTACCATCTCCACTAAACTGAAGGTCTGCCTATCTGATTAACAGATGGGGAGACCTTCAGTATGTAGACAACATAGACTATTATTCTCTTTTGACTACATGCCCCTCCGTTTGCCTGACATAGTAAGGGCTGTTGGAGATTTGGCCATATGTCCTTCTGCCGGACTTATAGTGTGGAAAGAAACATGGCCAATATTTACTTTTACAAACTACCTCCCAAAACATGGCAGAATGCTAAAGAAAAAAACTTTTCAATAACCCCATGCCCTGGGAGAAAACTCCCATGGTGAGGGGCTGTTTCTTTTTTTTATTTTCAAAACCAAAAGCCAGCCTTCGGGATATTGTGTTTGAAAATAAAAAAAGAAAATTAAAAGTGTGCAGTGCTACGCCGTCATGTTGAGGCGTTACCAGCAAATGCATGAGATATCTTCTGGGGCATCTCTAAATTTGGCTGGTGGAATATCCTCTCTATGGCAAGAGGAAAGTACTCCCTCATGGAGATGGTAGTATTTCCATCTGCCAAAGTCAAAATCAGGCTCATAAGGCCTTATTTAGAGTTCGTGGATGGGATTCTCTCTCAAAACATGACGGATATCATATCTGCCATATTACCAGTGCCATATGCTACAA
Source organism: Triturus cristatus (assembly GCF_964204655.1). Lineage (NCBI taxonomy): Eukaryota > Metazoa > Chordata > Amphibia > Caudata > Salamandridae > Triturus > Triturus cristatus. The sequence goes on from NC_140587.1 coordinate 668,460,973, forward strand.
TGCACTTGTAATATGCTTAAGTACATTTTTATTTTACATCAGCATCTTTAGCAGTGCATTGGTCTGTAAAAAATCCCATTCAGATAAGGAGACACTGAATCGACAAGATGTAACATGTGTGAGTGAGTTTCAGTATTAGCACATGGACTACCATAAAGGGCGTGTTTCACAAAGGTAATTTACACTTTTGTGTAAGTTTAGGATTGTTTTGTTAATCACAAAGGTATTTTACAAGTAGTATCTTTATGATAGCAAAGTCTCAGATAAAAAAAATGTAGGACAGTCCTATCTTTTTATGTGCAGAGACTCTGCAGTCGTAAAGTTACTGCTCGTAAAATGCCTTTGGGAATAGTAAATAATTGTAAACTGTTCGAAATGTGGTTTCTGTAGGAGAGTAGGATCTGCTTCACATGGTTGCCCCCACTTTTTGCTGCTGTAACACTCTTTTTTGACTTTAGTCTGGCTGGGGTCCAGCTATTCAGGACCCCAGCCTAGCTGCTTCCTCTCTTAACTGATTCCATGTATCTTAGGTACATCACAGATTGGATTCTGACGTGCCCTTATAAGTCCCTAGTATATGGTACACTATGTACCCAGGGCATAGGTACAGCAGAGGCCTACCAGGGGCTGAAGCATGTATTATGCCACCCCTGGAAAGCCCTCTAAAATGCTACTGCAGCCTGGGTAAGGTGGTGCATGCGCCCCTTATAGAGATATAGGTTCACTATGGCAGGCCTTATCAATCCTGAAGGCAGGGTACTTGGTTAAAAGTGAGAGGGTGCCCAGGCATGAGCTGAGCCCCTCTGCAGCCTTCGGAATCTATCCTCCGGGGTTGTCAGTAGTGCAGCCTGACCATATACTCTTAAGTGCATTATAACTAAAACGGTTAATGCTAACTTTGGACTGGCTGCACGGAAACATGTCATGTTTTCTGTCAAACACCTTGGAATCATACCCCCACATCAATAACTGGTGTGAGAATATGATCCCACCCTTCTAGGGGGCGAGACATGACAGCACCAGTATACCCGGTACCAACTTAAAAGAGCCCTGGCATCACAAAATGGATGCTGCAGCCACAGACACGGGTCTGGCCTCCTGCTGCTGACCGACACACTGGCAGGGGAGGCCTGGACAATAGGTTTCCTGTCACAGGGAGGTGTAACCACCTTCCAGACAGGCTGATGTGTTTTGGGGCTGGGTGGGAGCACTCTCAGAGTGCTTTGAAGTCCTGCACTGGGGGCACATTTGGTGTCCCTGTGCATAGTCCAACTCAAACCGGTTCAGGGGCTTCCAGCCCCTGCTCTGGCGTGAAACTAGGCAAAGGAAATGGGTGTAGCCGCCCCTCTTTCAAAACCCTCCCTTAGGTGGGTCCCCTGAGTTAGTCTAACCCATTTCTTAGGTATAAGTAAGGAACCCCTGGCAACAGGAATTTAGATATCCCTGGATGAAACTCTGCAACTGAATGCTGGAACGTCAATGCTCTACTCAAGATTAGAGGACTGAAGAAATCTCCCTTGTGGTCAAGGAGTGACTCCCCTGCTTGACAGGCACCAATGAAGCATTTGCCGGTCTGCATCTCTGAAGCTCCCGACAGACTCCGAAGTATCTGCAGCCCAGGGAGATGATTTCCAGACTTCTCAGAGGCCGACCCGAGTCCCCAGCAAAGCTGAGACCCGCAGCCCTGGTGAGTAACGTGGAACCAGAACTTCTGGTCACCGTGCACATTTGCAAGTGCATTGACTTCTTGACGTCTCTTGAAGTCGTGCTTTGGGTTACGTATAGCCCAAGCCCCGAGCACCATCTGCACCGAAGATTGTGGGCCTACCCTCCATGAGTGTTCCGTGGGCCCGCTTCTTGCATTTCAGCTCAAGGCTCCTTCGCGATCCCTGGTCTGTCGGCTGGTGGGTCCCTGCGAAGGCAACTTTGATTTTCCTTGGGCTTTCCTGATTGCTCCAGATGTGCCCTGACTCCCCACCATGTGGTGAGTCCTTCAGACCTTGCTGGTCTGCACCGAAGCATCTTTCTCCTTTCTGTGTGGGTTGCTGTTGCCGATGCTTGTTGTGCCCAATCCGGGCACTGACGCTGCAGCGTTCGACATCCTTTGTATGACAGCTCGAATCCAGCTCCTGGTCATCCTCAACGCCTCCTGGTCCTCGTGGCTGAAGAGTCAAGCTTCACCTCCTTCACCTGAAATCACCTGACATCGGTGGGCATTCGTCTATCGTGCCCCTGGTCACTGACTAGTGACCCAGACTCTGTCCCCTCTGCTTTCAGGTTTTTCTCGACCTCGATCCAGGCTTGGATCTCTTTGGACACTTCGTATCTTCCCAGCAGCAGCACTTCTTCGCCAGCTTCCATTAAAAACGACAACGCAACTCGACACCATTTGACAACTATGAGGTAACTCGAGTACTCTGGTGCTCCGGTGAGTGTTGACCCTAGAACTTCCTAAGTCCAAAAGGGTTTGGTCCTAGCTCATCTCTAAGTGTCCCTAATCTTTAAAAATATAACCGCGACTTTCCCCATAGAAGCTAACGGAAGCTCGAGGCTGTGTTCTCACACTGCACACTGCCCCGTGGGTCCCCTGTGTCACTACCTTGGGTGGTTTCTTGGGGTCCCAGCGATTTTACAGGCTCTTGGCCTTGTGTCTAGTTAAGTTGTGGTTCTTATACCACTATTTTAGTATATGGTTTGGCTCGCCCCTCGGGCCTAACGTGTATTTGTGCTATTTTACTGTGATATTTGAAGTGTAACTTATGTGTCTGGCCCTTTACGCAACTGTAGTGTAGGAAAAGCACTATACATTTACCCAACGAGGTAGCACTTACTGATTAGCCAGTAGAAAGAACTCCAGTTGAGTAGAGGTATTGCACAAAACGGTGGCATCTTATTGGATAAATATGCAGGGCAGGATTCATTCTGGCACGTTGCTCCTGTCACAAAAATTAAACCCCAACAGGAAGCACTTAACTATTTGACCTTCAACTCGGGCACCTGCTTTATTTATATCTGTAAGTCTTACAGATATAAATAAAGCAGGTGCCCGAGTTGAAGGTAAAATTCAGTAACGCATTAATCAGCACACAAAAATCTCTGCGATCACGCAAAATTTTGCGTGATCGTTGAGATTTTTTGCCGTTTTGCGATATTTTGCGAAAGGCACTTTCGCAAATTCCGCCCACCCTTAGTCTGGACCTCTAACCTCATAAAGAGACTAGTAGGGTGTGTTTAGAAATAAATACATATATTTTATATATATACCTGGTGTGGTTGCCTTTCATTTAGCCATTCAAGAGATTATAGACTGGTAAAACATGCTGCTTTACATTCCTTCAAGACTTAGCCTGAAGGCTGCTCTCCATAGCTACCACTAGGATAGCTTTAAATAAAGGTTGTCTTTAACCTATCATCAATAAGGGGTTGTTTGGACTGGTGCAAGGTGCCCCCTATAACTAGTGGACAGCATATACCAGGCCAACCTCTCACTGTTTCTGGTTGGCTAGGGTATGCACCTAAGCCAGGCAGAACCCACCACTCTAGTCAAGGTGAGAGAGTTACACACACAAGATATTCCCTGCTCACCCCCTTCGTATCTTTGCAGAGCAGTCAGGTTTATCCCAGAGGCAATGTGTAAAGCATTTGCGCAACACACACACACACCAGTGACACACTAGGCACACCAAATAAAGTGACTCTACACAAGGTTATATGAAAATATACTTTGTATTACACATAAAGCACAATAGACCACAATCACATAAATTACTTTGCCAACTAGACAATTGCCATCAAATCACATAGATCATAAATCAGTTTGCCATAAGGCAATGGTTGTGATCATATGTAGTGCACTAAAGTGAATTAATCACAGGTTGCACATGTTATCAAAACCACCATCACTGTACATAGGCAACTTCCAGAAATAGTAATCCGTATCCTGATACTGTAAGGCTAAAGGACATATATCATAATATCAGAGCATGAGCTGCAGCAGATTATACCGTCAACAACACAGGGATCATCAATGCGGTGCCAAGATACTCATATCACAATATATGTTTCAATATGTAATACAGCAGTTTATGGGCTAAAAACCTGTAAGTCATCAATACTGGGCATATTAGGCACATCATCACAATGCAGTATGTCCAGGGACATAACTTGTATAGCAGGGAAAAGAACATGAATTACAGCAGGCAACCATAGGGCGTGGTAAATTTCTGCGCTCCTATTAACCGGAATTATGGTAATTCCTGTGAGCAACCAGGATCATCAGGTGGGATACATAAGACCAAAAAGCACCTACGCACCTATTCCCAGATGTATTCCATTTGTTGTAACAGGCACCATAATTCAGGAATATGTACCTCTAATTGCGAGGAGCACAATAGTGTATTGCTGAGGCTGCTCAGGTCCAAATACAGGTAACCGCCCTGCAAATATTGATGTAATTACTGGACAGGGGACAGCCGATGAGAAATGAGGGCCCGCCAGCGTATTATGACTGTGATAAAAAAAACTTACAAGTATCTGCGGACCTCCGGTGAAGGCCCTCCAGGGCAACGTGGGTTATATTCAACCACCCGCTATGCCTTGCCGAGAATGAAGAGTCGGTCAGACAGTAGAGAATACCAGTAGGCATTTTATTAGCTATACTCTGCAGAGGTGTCCATTAAGACCTGCACCCTAAGATGTCTGCCAAGGGACTAAAACCCCAACACTTGGTAATACATGACAAACCATCCTGGGAGCCTTCAACCACGCCCCCAGTGTAAAACTACCAGCCCGGGCCAGACATGAACAAAGGAGGCACAGAGAGATGAGCTAACACCTGCCAGATGGGTACACACTATCAGTCGTCCAAGGCCATTGTGCCGATTCTCAGCATTTCCTAACGCGGGACCAGAGTTACACAATGAGAATGGTATGCAAAAGCAGAATAATTGCTCGTTACCAAGTCAGGTTGCAGCCTTGAACAAGAGAGAAAATAATAACGAAGTACAGTGTTCTGCTGAGGCAAGCAATTCTGAATACTAAGGCCTAGTACGAGCACAGCCCAAGCAGTCTAATAAGTATTACGAAATACAAAATGAAGTCACACTGGCTAACTAAAGCTTACATGCTGCGAGGATAACTCAGTGGGTTGCATAACATGAATACAAATGGCGTCTATTTAGCCACATATTGCTAACCTAATATAGCATAACAAGTGCATTACAGGAAAGGGGGATTTCAAGCCTAACACCGGCTCGGGCCTGTGTTGCCGGCACTGGTAGAGAGGAGGGGGCGTTAAAAGCAAAATAAAGGCTACATCGGCCTGGTCAAGTAGCTGAAAGATGCTTCCACAGTCCTTCCTTTGCTTCCCAAACTCATCCAAGCCTGTGAAGCTCTGTCCCACAATGTTGGGGCTGGAGCCGGGCAGTGCTACTGCTGAGGTAGCTTCTCACTCAGCGGATTCGAACGTGTTGTCAGGCAATGTTTGGAGCTTCCTGGAATGCTTGCTCAGCCGGCGAAGTCAGGGTTCCGGTCCAGGGTGTCCCCTGTTTATACCCACAAGGGATAGTGCAGTGCTGCATGCATTAGGATATGCCATCACCGGGGTTCTTATAAACAGCACTCAACACACACTTATTCTTGCAAGGGGGGGATTGCTCAATAAAGTGCTCTCCATGCACGTTTTGTCCCACCAGGCAGCTTCCTTTGCCCAAAGATAATAAACCCAGAGCTCACCCGGTACTATTCTTTCCTGGACAATGGGCATAAGCAGCCCTCCTTGGAGAGCACTGGGTGCACACCAGCAGGGTCCAGACAGGCATACCAGCACAAGGATCTCTTCAGCAACAGTGGTAGTCCTTCTTTCCTCCCAGCAGGCAGCAGGTCAGCACTTGAAGCAATCCAGACCCATGGTGGTTCCTCCTGGCAGTCAAGCAGCCTTTCGGTTACAAGTCCACTCAGTGCCTAAAACATGTGATGACAGCCCCTGTACTTTTAGTTCAAAAGTCTTTGTTCTGGAAGCACTTCAAACAACTTTCAGGAGTGCACTACACCCCCATTCAATCACAAACCTTGGCTCCAGATGCCTTACAGGGGACAGAGACAGCATTGTGAAAGTAAGGTGCAGGTGCCACTCCTCCCACCACTCTAAATTCAGACCAGGCATTTTTAGGTGCCGGGGGACTCCTCCCACCACTCTAAATGCAGGCAAGGGCCATTCAACCCAGCCCTGAGTCACCCAGAAAAGGCAGGACACACCACAACCACCATTGTGACTGTCTAGAGTGAATGTACATCCCTTCTCCTGTCAGTCCAAACTAGATGGTGAATACACAAACTGGCAGGGCACAACAAATCATAAGCACACAGAAATGTCCTCTTCTAAAACTGGCATTTCCAAAATAGTAATAAAAAATCTGCTTTCACCAATAAGCGGAATTAATAACTACTATTTCAAACAGACCAAACATGGCCATGCTTCCCCTTTCATATCAGAGATTATCACTGAAGCACATATCAGGGAATTCCCAATGCAAATCTATGAGAGGAGCAGCCTCACAGCAGTTATAAACCAAATAGGCTGTTTGTCACTATCAGGACACGCAACACAGTTAATGCACATGTCCTACCTTTCACCTATACAGCAATCCGCCCATGGGGCTTGCTAGGGCCTACCTTAGGGGTGACTTATATGCAGTAAAAGGGGAGTTTCAGACGTGGCAACCATTTTAAGTGCCACGTCACTATGGCAGTAAACTGCGATCACAGATCCTGCAGCCACAGAGGCTTGAGACAGGATTGAAAGGCTACTTCGGTGGGTGGTGCAAGCAGCACTGCAGGCCCACAAGTAGCATTTAATTTACAGGCCCTGGGTATATGGGATACCACTGTACAAGGAACTTACAGGTAAATTAAATATGGCAAACACTTGTAGACAAATCTTACTGAGTTTACAAGAGAGAGGGCACATGCACTTTAGCACTGATCAGGAGTGGGAAAGTGCCCAGAGTCATAAAACCAACAACAAAAGGTCAGATGAAATACAGGAGGAAGGCACAAAGTTTGGGGATGACTCTGCAAAAAGGGCCAGTTCCAACATAAACCTACCCAAAAAATGTAAGTTTGCCTTACTGAAGTATCAGGACAAAGACATTTTTACTTTCATCATTCAACAGGACTTAGTTCCCTAGTATACAAATGTATTGCAAGGCATCATTAAAATCGCCTATGAAATGTAGGTTTTAAAAACATGAAGTCTAAAAAAGTGAAATCTACCTATTAAGCCACAAAATATCACGCAAAAATACAAAACTTTCCTTTGAAAAGGAAAACAGATTCCGATCTTGTTCGGAAGGGCTCCGAACGTGATCCGGCCGTAAAAAGTACGAGCCATACGCGTGTTTACCGACCGACTTGTACTGCTGTATGAGCGAGCAAGTATGATGCGAGCAACGAGAAATTCGCCGACCGACTCGTTTCCATGTCCGAACCGCTCCATACGCCTCGTCCGTAAGAGAACCGTGCCGTGCAATGGAGGCGAATTCCGACCGAGCCAGTTCGATGCACGCGTCGGACAGCCGGATTGAGCCGAAGTTTCCGGCTCGCAAAACGTCCGAGAAACTGCCTTTGGGGGTCTGCGTCGGACCCCCCCATCACCCGCAGCCTTACGACTCGGACATGGGGGGAGTCCCAAGGGTCTCCCCTACACAGGCATGTATGGTACGGATGGCACCGACACCTACCCACTGTAGGGGACGCCCTTGTGCGAGACGTACCCATTCAGTCAATGGGAGCCCATGTACGCGTCGTACGACTGGCTCCCATTGACTTCTATGGGAGTCCGACCGAACCGAGTCCGGCAGCATGCGGCCGCATCGTACTCGCTCGGTCGGACTGCAGGAGTCCAGCTCGGTCAGAAAACACTCCGGATCCGGCTCGGTCAGAGAGCTTTCCGACCCAGATCAGAATCCGCCCCTAAATGTTTCTTTAGATGTTTCTTTAAAGCATTCATTTAAATTCGGAAGTATGTCTGCACATATACTAAATATCAGCGGGCACATTTGCTAAACTTTCACACAACTCAGGGCAGCAAGCAAAGTTGCTGCACTACGTTGCATCAAAGGGAGCGGGCAGAAATGTCACATATTTACAAAGATATGGAGCATTTCTGTTCACTCCTTGTACTGACGTGCTATTTGCAGGCCAGCATCAAAACAGGCACTCTTGCACGATAGTGCAAGGTGCCTCCATTACAGGCAGGATTGTTTTTTGTGCAGAAAGCGATAACTTGCTGGGCATAAACAATCCTTACAGGCATTCTCCTCTTTCCATGTGTACAGCACAGATCTGAAGGCGAAATATCAAGGAGAAATAAAGATAGTTCTCCTCATTAAGCTTCACTTGGGAAGGAGTAGCATTTTGATGCATTCATGGTTTACAAGTCTTTAACAGTCTGGGAATGCGCCAAGATCCATGGATGGATGAATGGGAACACCAATGGTCCACCAATGGAGTGCTTCCCAAGTTGAAATGTAACACAACACATCACAAGCAGCTGCCTTGCATTGCATTTGTTTGCAAAGCCACGCAAGGCGATGCAAAAAGGCTTTGCATGACTTTGTAAATATTACTAAAGCCTTTGCATTGTCCTTGTCTTGCCTTGTTTGAACCAAGGACAGTGGGTGCAAAGACATAATAAATATGGGCCCTGGTTTCTAGCCTTCTGTCTTTATTTAACATTGTGGGGTTAAAGTAGTTGCTTATTGAACTAAAAACAAAAATTTGCGAAAAGTAAACTAGGTCTAGTTACATGGAATTCAATGTACATACTGAGATCCTTGCTGAATAAATGTTATTCAGGGAGAGTTACCGTCTATAAACGAGGACGGCTATGCTTATAGCATAATCTAGCTATCGAAAATGTGATAAATGTTAATCCTGTGAGAAAGTGCATCTTTGTGAGTAGTCTCCACAGATTTTTGCTTTTGTTAGATTGTGTATTCTGTCATATTTTGGCTATGGGCGCTGCAAACAGATTGACTCATTTAAATTGGCTGGTTCCTTGTGGGTAAGTCCACAGTACAATACTGAAGAAATTGAAGCATCATAAATATTAGCTGCCAGGTGTGTGTTGTTGTGTTGATGTACAACACCCACAAATGCTACTTTAAAAGCAAATCTTTAGCTTTACTATTTAGGTCTGTACCAATGGGATCGCACCCGCAGCAGACGCGTACAAAAGGACACCATTTATGACATATGTAAAGGTCTACTTTGGACATTATCTAACTTGCTTATTTGCACCATCTTCAAGACTGCAAGGCATAGGTGCATAATTGACAAATGTAGGAGAGGCCTAATATTTATTGATTGATCATTTGTGTGCCATTTCTACCTCCATGAAGTTTTAAAAGACAAGCCTGTTGCTAGCCTGAAATAGGAAATAGCTCCCCTCGGATCCCCTTTGTGTAACCATCATCTTAGAAATGGCAGTAGGTTAGTGACTTTACAATTCAGGGGTTTTGCAGCAGCTTGAAAGTCATTCCAAAGCTAGTTATTATTGCTTTAAAGGGTATACTTTCGGATATTTAGCTTTTTCCATAGACTTTGGTGCTTGGTTTTACTCGGGGAAAAATGTCCCTGTCACTTAGGCCTGCAGTCACGCAGTCTGACTTTGGTTAGTCCCCTTTCATTTCTGGTATTTTTCTCCAGTTTTAAAATTTTCTCAGACTTTCTTGTTGCTCAAATGCATGTAATTTCTGATATTTATCTGTTTCCCTCGTCTTCACTGCTTGATTTTGCTCGCGAGAAATTGTCACTCGTTGTCATTGAAATGTCACTCATAATTACACTGACATTATGAAAATGTCACACATAGCAATCTGAAACCTTGGCAGCTATGTTTCAATTGTTCAGTCCTTGTAGTGGAAGGACATCAAAAGCCTCTTTTTCACTGCTGGCTTCTGTTGTACTATGGTAAAACCTACATTTGACTGTATTCATATGTTCTCAATTCTAGCTGGAATATATATATATAAAGATCATCCATGCACTGTTACTATATTAATTGAAAATATAATTTGGTGTTGAACATAGATGGTTTTAAAAGTACTGCAAATAATATTTAATGATGATTTCATAAAAGCTTATTTATCTCTGTTCGAGGGCCAGTTCTAGCAGGCACTCTTCCTTTAGTGGCAATGATTTGCTCTTTGATTAGGTGCAAAATATGTTAGAGAAGACAATACTCCTGGGCATGCTGCCAGGGGGAGAGAGTGTGGTAACACACTGGCCCTCTGGTTCTGCCATTTTGAAAGGCCCACTTTATCAGACAACTAGAGAACTTTCTGAAAATGTGGGCTCCTTTAGGCCTAGAAATGTTCATATGGTTGGATTTGAAGCTTTCACCAGTCACTGGCTAGTGTGCCCTTTAGGAAAAGCCTTTGATTACATATCAGAGAAGACTTGTTCGAAGCTACACTAGTTTTTTTTTAAATGCAATTTGTAAAGGCCAAGGCCAGCCTTATGGGGGCATATTGACCCAGATCAATGTTGCTATAATCAAAAGAGGGATGGCCATTGATACTGTTTGTTCATCGGTTTTGACTGCTTTTTTAAAATTAGGTTGAGTATGTCTGCAGAATTAGTAAATGATCTGTCTTAATATATATTCATTCATCGATCAACAATCTAATTTGAAAAAATTAAGTTAAACCTATCAATTTTGATTGTCATCTTTGATTTGAGTTTCGTTACTCGTGATCATGTCTTTTGAGAAATGCTTATATGCCATTAAATTTCGGAAGCAGTGAGGCTCAGCATGCAGGAGATCCACATCTGGGTATATAAGCATTAAATTTCGGAAGCAGTGAGGCTCAGCATGCAGAAGATCCACATCTGGGTATACACATCCCACTAAGGACGTCATGTTGAAGTATACAAAATAGTGATGGATAGAATGCTTAAATTAATCTCAGCCACTGTTAATTACTCAGGCCACATCTCAGTACCTCGTTCTATTACACACCATGCCACATCAGTTTGGACCAGCCATATGCCAATCAGCCTTGACTCTGCTCCAGTGGGAACAGTCCAGCCTTGGAAGAAAGCCTATGCCCTTGTAGCATAACCGTGAAACACTCTATGGTTCATCTACTGCTTGACTGTCTCATGGTCTTGGAAGAGAGGAAGATGATCCTGCACCCTCCCTGCCTAAAAATGGGTGCCAAGACCCTAAAAAGGCTTTAACTGCTGTCTTTCTACTGCTGAAGTAACATTCGCCATTGGCCACTTCTTAAAGGTGATTCTTAAACAATTCTCATTGATGAATGTTAACCCTGTCTTGGGGTGATTGCTGATTCCTGGTCCTTTTTTTGTTTTGTATTTACCATGAATTGTTTGTAACGTTTGATCAGATGAATGTTGTTGTTAGTAGATGTGATTCCAGGGAATTCAGGCTATGGTCGCAATTGGCATCTAGAAGTTAAGTAGTTAGACATACAATTAATCACTTTATCACTACTACCAATGCATTTGAATCCAACTCTCCTGAATATCTTTTATTGTTGATTTATTGTCTCAGATCAGTAAGTATATTTTTGGGAGAATGCGCTGTTGTGGATTTTAATGGTTTAACCCTTAATATTAAGGCGATGGTCTATTTTGATGGGTGAATTAGGTGATTGTAAATGTTTGTAAATGTTACACATCTAGGTTCTGTCATGTATTTGTAAGAGATTTTTTTCTTGCAAATTAATGAATCAATGAAAAATTAAAGAGCAAAACTGACCTTGGTAGCCGCAAGACAAAGATGCCTGATTGATGTATAATATCTGACTATTTGTATCTGCTGCCTGACTGGATAAAAGCTAAGGGGACCTTGTGTCATTTCTTTGCAGTTGCTCCAATGGTTTGACCTCCACTACCCATAGGGATTGAAAAGGCTGAATAAGGGCATCATCGAAGAAAAACCAGAAATCAAGAAGGCAGTCGTAACTCTGATGGACGCCTTGGAGTTTGTTTTTTTGTGTAGTTTGTTTATAGCGCGAACTCGACCACCAGGCAGCAGAGGCTTTACATGAGCACCAGTTGCGTCACAGACAGACAGATTCATTTAGGTAGGCACCGGGAGATAACTTGATTTGCCCAGAACCACAGGATGTTGAGTGTCCTGCCCAGTCTCGAAGCCGATTCCTCAGCTTCGAGGTCGACTGCCGTCAGGCCACATCCTCTCCCCTTGAGTGCATTGCCTTATTTCTACTTGTGTGCACTCTCAAAGCATACACTATATATTATGATATTTAGACAGAATCGCAGTAGTTAGAGGCAGATGTACAATGGAATTCACCGGTTACTATTAATACCTTATAACACAAATCAATAGAGTAATTTATTTTTTTCATAACAGTATTGAGAAATAGCCTAAAAATCCCGTGTGAGCACCGCTTTAGGAAAGTGAAGCTTCAGACAGTCCAGACGGAGCCCCTCTATAACAGGCTGTGCCAAGGTCGTTAACTGGTGCCTGCTGACTTTAGCTAGCTGCTTCTAGAATGAACACCCACTATACAAATGAAGATTGCCCTAGCTTCTGTGAGCAGACTGCAGAGGGGAACAATGCCGAATTCTGACCCTGGTATGTATGCGGAAGGCCATTGAGAGTGCTCAGATAATTTCTAATATGTCGTCAATTTTCATTGTACTGACGAATATTGCATGTATTTTTGTAACATATTGTTTATATCCGCAATTACACAAATTCACATAAGGCCTTGTAAAACAACAAGTTGGATTTCTTTTGTGTGCGTATCCGTTGAGAAAGTGCATTGAATGAACCCCTCAATAAAATGTGTTCCCGGCAGTCTGCAGCAGGACTGATTATTACCCAATATGTATTATCTTTAGGTAAATGATGGTTGATGCTTGAGTCACAGAATTTCTGTTCCTCCTGCTTAAGCCTGTTCTTGTCTAAGGGCCATATTGGCATAAAATGTATATTGGCCCATAAGAGGGAGCAGGAAATCAGAGTGCACTCAGGGGCCACACAAAAGGATTTACCAATCATACACAAGTGCATACCAATCATTACAAATGTGGGGATGTCTGTTGTAATAATGTTTCCCCACAATTCGACTACATATTGAATCACATTCTGAATTTGTTTAAAAATGGCAGATAGGGCTGTTCAAATGGGGGCAAGTTTTACAGGTCCATTGCCACAATATTTGATGGGATGAAGGTTTCCGGCAACTGTGGAGAAGTAATTCTAGTAGTGACAGTGAATCCAGTTTATCCTTTTGAAATCGGGTAGATTTTTAACCAGTAGATCCTTCCACAAGGTGGTTTACTACAATTACTGCATAATCCTGAACAGCAGGGAATCCCCATTGGTTTTCAAGAACATGTGTTATGGTTTGATTGGGGATGACCACATGTGGCAAAGCCATTAAAATGGTTCCTTTGGGCCTCCAAGACCTATCTGGTCTACCTGCAGAGTGTCCGCCCATAAAAAGATAGGATTTTCCTATCTTTTAATGTGTGGAAACTCTGCATTCGTAAAGATACTACTCATAGAATACCTTTGTGAATAGTAAACAGTCGTAAACTAACACAAAAGTGTAAGTTTACCTTTGTGAATCAAGCCCTGAAAATTCTTTTTAACCTCCTTCAAAAACCTATCACCCACACTATGTCACCTAAGATTTTATTTGATTATATTATGATTTTATTTGGTGGAATAAAGCTTGGGTGGTAAATTTCATGTGGGATAATGCATGGGCTTTGGCATGTTTAAAGCTTGGTGGGTCAGTAAAAATTAAATCAGGCTAACTCATTTAATTTTAAAATATTGAGTTCTGCAGAGAAAAACTAAGGAATACAATGGAGAATAGAAAAAAACAGAAAAGAGGTCAACCAAAAAAGTGTACAAATAACAGTGTTGCAGATATGAAATGTTGATATACAAAAAAAAAAACAAAGGCACGAGTCTGCCCAGGAATCTCTGTCTGCTACCATATGTTGTCTCAAAAAAGGTCCCAAACATCTTGAGGTCTTGATTTAGGAAGTTTCAATTATCCCTACATTACAGAATATGGCGTCTTTCATCTAGTCCTGGTGCCTGACAAGGGGACCCCTCAGCTATTCCCTGTCCACTCGACATTGCAAAAGCACTAATAGCAGAGCTGTCAACCTTCTCACAGCACAGGGAACATTGGCGACAAGGGATCATGGTGAGAGCGACATACCAGAAAGTGAAAGTAATCATCTCGATAAGTGAGCCAGATATCTTCATCCAGAAGCACTGAATAGGGGGACAAGCCCAAGTGAGGTGTACAAAATCAGCAGGGTCAGTAGAACATTTTATACAGCGTGAACAGCGTGCAGTGTCCATTTGTTCGATGCGGGGTGTGTTCTGCACTATTAATAAAAACGAAGTGTACAAGCCTGTTTCATCGATTAAGGGAAACTAGCCTTATCTGCTCACAGCAATGTTTCCACACCTTTTGAGAAATTAGCACTCCAAAATCTACCTCTCCACTGTGCCCTAGATCAATTTGCTACAAGAGGAGCTAGCTCCTCAGTCATTTTTTGTAAGCGAGATACCTAACTCCTATTAGTGGACATGAGATACATCTGTGTAAGTGGGAGAAACTCCCAAAATTTGCTAGGGAACTCAGGTTATCTTGTTACATTCTGAATTCTGAAGGAAGTGAATATATCAAGTGCACTAGTCATGCCCTCAGCTTTAAATTGTTCTAGTGCAAGAGAAAGAACATATTGATACCAACACATCCCAACATGACACATGTCGTTTTGTCCATTGTCAGGGTCAGGGAGGGATTTTCAGAGAGCAGCATAGCCGAAGAATAAAGGATCAGTAACCCAATGCTCCACGCCAAAGACCACATTGTTGAGTTAGTGCTTTGTACAGACTTAATATTTTAGGTGGGCCATGGTAAAGAAATCGCAAACATTGTATCCATGTATGGCTTTACCACACATTGTTTATATATTACCTACTGGCGGTCGCCAGTAGGTAGTTATAGTTAGGACCACGTTTCCATAGGAAATCCGCAACATTCTATTTTGAATAACTTTGGCGCCGGTTGACGAATCCTCGCGAATTTTTCAAAATAGGTGGGGCGCTACGCTCCGCTCCTACCCTGAAAGTCTCGGGGGGATTCGTCAAGCGGGGGCTGAGATAAAAGGGGGGTCCCAAAACGCGTTTTTCCCATGCATTTTTCCATAGGACCTTTAGACACAGCTACAGCCCGAACGGCTGAACAGAATTACTTGAAATTTGGCAGAGAGGTAGTCCTCAGGTCAAGGAAGTGCCTTTTGTAGGTTTGGTGTAAATCTGTTCAGTAGATTCTGAGAAAATAGCCTTTAAATCAATATATATATCTGAGCCAGTTGCGGTGCGCTTACGGTGCGCTTACCGTACGCGTACGGTGGCGTGCGCGAGCGCGATTCTGATTGGCCCTTAGATCTTAGTAAACATTCGAATCGGTCGAAACCAGGAAGCGGCGGCCGCCATTTTCTCTCTCGCACTCTGACAGGGGGTTGAAAAACAAAGTGCAAATCATGTAAAGGGGCTGTTTACACAGCTCCCAAGCACCTAGCCATGTCGAGGGAGTCCCCAACGATCCCTCAAGTGAAAAAAGGCAATTTTAATTGTTTCGAAAATTTCGCCGATTACGCTTACCGTACGCGTACGGTAAGAAATAATAAAAAAAAAAAAAAATATCCATATTCTCCCCACCCCGTGTGCAAAAGGTGCCCGAAGTTCACCTTTTGTGCATGGCTCATCATAGTTGAACAAAACATATATTTTACCTGTCACAACGATGCTCATCATATGACCTCCATGTGCGCACGGTGCGCAAAGCGCATCGTGCGTTCATGGCCCATCTAGCGTAACGTGGGCACGCGGTGCGCGAAGCGCACCGCGTGCTCACTGTGCGCGCACGGTGCGCGAAGCGCGGTGAAGTGCGCGAAGCGCACCGTGCGCGCACGGAACGAACTGCGTTAAGTGCTCGCGCACGCCACAAATGGCGTAAAGTAACTTAGCATTTAAAAAACCGTACAAATTCACTGAAAAAACCATAGGTTTCACACACGTTATAGTTAGGAATTAGCATTTAAAAAACCTTGCAAATTCACTGAAAAAACCATAGGTTTCACACATGTTATAGTTAGCTGGACATTTTACTGATAAAAAACCAATGAAATTCCCCCGTTATAGTTACTGTAGGCAACTATAACTCACGCGACCGTAATCCTCTGCTGATGACATATGTGTCTTTATGAAAAAAAAATATTTGTAATATATGTATAGCTAAAATTTAATGGAAGAAGACATGGGCAAATAAGTGTCTAAATACAGTATTAGCATCAGCAGAGGATTGCGGTCGCGTGAGTTATAGTTGCCTACAGTAACTATAACGGGGGAATTTCATTGGTTTTTTATCAGTAAAATGTCCAGCTAACTATAACATGTGTGAAACCTATGGTTTTTTCAGTGAATATATTTATATATATAAGCAATGTATTTGTGGGGGAAACTTACATTAAATGCATGGTAAAGGTAAACGTTGAAAAAGCATATGTGTTCTAAAACCATGTGTGGTAAAAGATGCATGGTAAAGGTACAACATTGGAAAACCTCATTGTAAAAGCTGTTTCCCAGTTAAGCAAGTTCTGTACCTGTCCATGCTGCAGAATACAAGCTACTGTTTAGACATGTTCCATGCATCCCTAAGTACTTTTAACAATACCATGTATGGGGTATGTTGACATGTGTCAGATTCAGGCTGGCATATCTTTGGATACATCACCATGTGAGTGGTCTGCCCTCTGACATACATTGGGCCTCTTATATAGGAGGCATGTACAATGGGAGTCTCATATGTAAGGACAGCACCATTTGACCTGGCCTCAAACGCAACTCCATGAGGCCATGCAAAGGCAGCATGCAAGATTTGCTATGCATTCAGAGGTATTGAGTCAGCCAAGGCAGTGCAAAGCATAGCCTAGCCATAGTGGACATCAAGGAGCCATACCTTTTACATAGGAAATGCTGTTCAAGACCAGTTAGCTAAGCTGTCTAAGCCCTGGCAGGCCACATTAATGCGTGTCTCCCCAGGGGAGGTATGCCGAGGAGGATAATCCGCACATCAGTATGTGTCATTCAGTATCTTATGCGTGCTTCATTCCAATGCACACATACAAGTCTCATACTCTGCCTTAGCATTTCTTTGTGCGGAGAGCTGTTCCTCCTAGTAGAATACCAATCATGTCAACAATGCAAACACATGTGCACTATAGGCCAAGGGTGCATGTGTATGCTAGGCACACCAAGGAGGAAAGTTGCAAGCCTGTGAGCCACAAAATCCTCACTTTTTTAACATATGAAAAGTGCCTCACCGGCACCGCTATGGGTTTCTAAATAAACACTGTTGTTGGTAAGGTGGTCCGCTATAACTCAACCGACTGCCCCTTCATCAAAGTCTCCTCTAAAATCTGCATTTTCTCTTTCTTGCTGGCCAGGACTGGGAAAATCCTCATTGAGAGGCACTCCCACAGATTTTTGCAGACAACTTTGGGGCTTATTTACAAGCGCCTTGCACCGCCGGTGCATCACTTTTGATAAGGGAAAAAGAGGAGCCCCAAGATCGCAAGGAGCTTGTAAATAAGCCCATTTATATGTTCTGTATTGACCCATGACAGCTTACCTGAAAAATGCTTGTGGTGAAAGAAGCACCGCTGGAGTTGATCTGCACTACCTGATTTGTCATCTTATGAGTTGTCGGGATGGGCTGCAGGCAGGTGCATCAGCTCAATGCTTCCCTGGGACTAATTTCTATCACCTAAAGAGACACTAACACTTGTGTGGCCCAATCAGTGTCACAGATAGCAGTGGTGCACAGATCATGCCAGAGCTATTGCCACAGCATTTCCCTCATTTGCATGGGGGGTATGGATATTTTTTGTGCAAAAAGTCATGTGAGCCACACTTAATGTTACCAATATTCATCAATGGGTAAATGAGACACATAGGAAAGCACACAAATCATGTGTACTTAGTTAACAACTCCTCCACCAACTTGGATGCCAACGTAGCCGAGGATGTCAGACTCCCTGCCAACCACATCTGACCAGCAATGTTTGAGCTGATGGACTGTTCGGTCAACTCCAAACAGTCTCAGCATCTGTTGCCGCACATTCTCCCAATGTTGCTTCCGCACCTTCACTGGTTAGCCCAGGTGAACACGTCCCCCACTGACTAATATTTTGGACAGGTAATGGGTCACCAGCTACATGAACCTCTCAAACTCCTCTTTGCTCATGGTGCGAGCCCTACCCTTCCAAGGCATGATCCCAGGATGACAACTAAACGGCCAAACAAACAGAACCCCGCAAAACCCACAACTAGCCCTATAACAAAAATACCCAAGAAGACAAACACCTGACTGAACACAGGACAATACACAAAATAGACAACAAACCAGCACAAAAAGGACTTGAGGGACACAACAGGTACAGTAGACACAATTAATCAGCTCCAAACACACCAAAACGCTCTCCAGCACAGACAAGACACAGCCACTCACAAGCTCAGGCAGTAAACCTGTGACTTAAAGTGAAAATGAAAGTAACTTCCCACTTCCTGGTTTGCAGCATGCAGGATCTATGACATTACTTCCATTGGTTCATAACATCACTTCACGTCACGTTTTCAGCAGATGCACCACTTCTTTTAATGCTATGAATCAAAAAGTGAATTTCACACAAGGCCTGACAAGGCACCATGCGGTCATTCAGACGAGTCAGCTGGAAAGCCTAATTTTTAGCTGATGCAGTGACATCAAAACCCACGCTTTAGGCTCACAAATCAACTTTATTTGATGCAATAGTGCAACTGTGTGTTTTTGTGTGTATTGGGATGTGCAATGCATCTGATCATTTACTGGGATTGCTGTGTTGGGTGTGAATAGTGGAATTGTCCTGCTTACTGTCATTGCATGTGTTTAATATTTGTGTTTACAGTGTAAGCTTGTGAATTAATGCTCTTCGGGGATCATACTAAAAATAGGGCCCAATCCCTCTGGTAGCACAAGGGCAAACCTTACAATAGGTGCTTTGTGTGGTAAATTTGGTATTAGCAGCAAATAACATTGCGTCAGCTTCCCCCACTGATGGCACAAACTAGCTTTATCATGGGGTTAGTGCACCCACATCTATGACAGTGCAGCCTACTGCCAATCTGTGTCGTGTACCACAGTGCAGGCAGCTAGCTGTGAAGATACTTGGGAGTGTTGTATTTTCCCTTGGAGACTACTGCTGTGATTGGTTGCAACCACCTGGAAGGGGACGTGTGGATGGCGCCACATGTTTGGTTGAGTTTAGGCCATCATATTCAAGCGTCACACCCCACAGGAAAGTAACAGAGTCATCATTTGTGGGCCACATGATTCTCATTCATGCTGATGGCACTATGCTAGATCACCATGCATACCTTGGCATCACCTCCTACATACTGCTGACAGTAAGCCTGCATAAAGCACACCATAACTACACTCTGCATCAAGGCAGGGTTGTTTGTGTGTAGCAGTGGGTGTTCACATGCAGATGATGAGACTCGCATGGACCTGGCACAGTCCAAAACTTGACAGACATCTCCATTAGAGCCAGAACAAGGATGTATCAATTTATATAACATTGGGGGTAATCTGTTTCCATTTGTTCTGCATGCTGTTGGTCACATTGGCCATGAAGAACTATTCCATGAATGGTTTATGTTCAGGGAGGTGTTGAGAGAACCCACCATATCATGTTGCGGTACATAAATATCGGCTGTGTGGCCTTGTGTTTGGAAGGATATGTGTGGGTCATGCACACAGCAATAGCACTCAGGGCCATATGTAGGTAATTTCTAGTTACCGATTCCTAAATACCGAATTTTACCGATTCGGTATTTAAGAATCGGTAAATAGAATGTAGGTAAAAAATCGGTAAATATTACCGATTCGGTAATATTCGGTATTACTGATACGGTATTAACCGAATCGGTAATAAGGAATACCTTCCTATTCATTTCTATGGGCCTGGAGGCCCATAGGAATGAATGGGAAGCCATTGACTATTACCGATTCGGTAAATACCGATTCGGTAATAGGGGGAGCATATTCAAGGGTGGCAGGGTGTCACATTGACACCCTGTTGCACCCCTGAATCGTGCATGTGTGCACATGTGGCGCACATACATGCCCTAAGGGCATGTATGTCTGCCACATGGCATTTCTAGAAAAGCACAAAATTGCTTTTTCAAAGGTATTCAGTAGTTACCACCAACCTGTAGTTGGTGGTAAATAACGAATCCTGAAAACAAAAAAGCACTCACTTGAGTGCTCCCTACATAAGAATTAAGGATTCGGTAATTTACCGATTCGGTATTTTACCGATTCCTTAAAATACCGATTTGGTAAATTACCGAATCCTTAAACCTGCCTCCTACATTGGAAAGGGCTAAATACCGGTCGGTAACGGGAAAATTACCGATTTTCGGCCGTTACCGACCGGTATTTAGCTATCTACATATGGCCCTTAGTCTTTACCATCAAGCGTAGCCTATGATTTGTAGATCACAAGGCCAGTTTATCTAGCCACAACTAGTGGCAATTAGTAGGAGGTGCAATGAGAATGTTTTGATATTTACTGTGACTATGAAATCAAAATGCATACACACTGGTAGTGCTCATATGGTTATTTACATATATATGTACACAGTTTCATGTAGATATCATTTTGTGACATGATGTAAGTCACTCATGCATCAGTAAAAAGTTGTGAATGATACGGTCCTTCTGCTGTATTGCTGCTACTGATAGTACTGTTTGATGTGGCTCTTCATCTTCCTCATCCACATCATTCAGCTGTTCCTGTTCCCCATTGGCAGCAGTCCATGGTACATTTGTCTGAACACAAATATTGTGCTATATGAAGCAAACAAGTGTAATTGTCTAAACCTTTAGTGATGAGTTGAGCAATCAACCCCCAGACATATCAAGACTCATGAAGCAGGATTTGAGTACGCCAAATGGCCGCTCTACTATGGAGCGGGTCCTGCTTAGTGCATCATTGTATCTCTGCTGGGGTTCTGTATGAGGTTTGTTTAGAGGAGTCATCACCCATGGCTGGAGAGCATTTCCTTGATCAGCTGCAAAGACAGGAGGGGTACAATTAGTTAAGAGTCACCCCTCAGGCCCCACTTTCATGTACATTCTCTTATGTTTCCTGAATGACTCATACACTTTGCCTACTGTAAGAGACGTGCTTTGACATTGTGTGGCTTGTGCACAAGTAGGAATTTGAAATGACTGACACTGTACCACAGACAGAGCTGTGCTGTCCTATGTGATTCACTTACTCTTTGTCATATGTGGGAGTGCCAATGTCATTAAGGTGATGGTTTTTCACCAGTAAGGAGAGTCAATTTGCCATTGAGTAGACAAATTCCTGACCCTCATCTATTGTGTTTGTTATTGACTACTATTGCCATTTCTTAACTAATATATGTCTGATTTTACAACCTGGAGATGGAGCTGGTTATGGTGCCTACTTCAGTCACACAAATTTGACTGTGAGAATTTGAGTCAATGTTGTTCAATGTGTACTGCCAAGGGGAGGGCAGTGCACTATGTCCACTATGTTGACAGTACACAAGGGGTTTGAGTTATGTGGGAGTCCTTTGCTGTACAGTGCAGCTGGTAGACTAACCACACTACAGTACCACACTGCTTGGGGAAAATGTAGGACATATTTTCCACATGATTCAGTGTCCAGGGTTTGGTGCCTACTCTGACAGGATATGTGAAGCATTGCTCCAAGACAGGCACATTATGAACAAGATGACTGTGCTGTTGGCTGTCATGAGAGATGTAGTTTATGGATGAGGCCGCACCTTGCTGCCCAGTCTGGTACCTTGTGGTACTGAGATAGTGGTTTGTGTGTCATAAAATGGTGTGCACATAGGATGGGATGTGTGTGTATGATAAGTAATGTAATGTAGCATGGTAGACATGATCTTGTGAGGTTAAAATATGACTACATTTCTCAGTTTCACAGGTCTGGGATACATCGGAATGTCATCAGACTGTGCCGACCTGCATCCAAAGTGAAGAGTTGGAATGAGCCATATTCCTGACATTCAGCAGCACATCCATGGTACATCCACATACCCACCATCACATATTAGTAACTAGTGCCAACACACCTCCCCTTGCACCATGGTGCCCATGCACCAGAGTTGTTTCCTCAAATGACTGAATGACTTCAGGGGAGCATTCCTGCACCAAAGCAAACAATCTATGCAATTTTCTCATTCTATCTGTCCTGTGGAACGCAGAACACATAGTAATTGGACATGACAAACAGTCATGTAATTATGTATTTTCATTTTAGCCGCTCCTCCCCTCCCTTTGGGAGGCACATTATTTGCAAACAGTCCCAGGGTCCCTGATCCTTGGATATGTGGAAATGTGTGAGCTCTTCATTGGTTTTGCATGTAACAAAAGCCACCACAAGGCCCATGAAACACAACCTTACAAAGGGTGCATCAATGCTGCACTTTGATCTGGCTTGCCTTACTACATATCTATGAGACCATGCAAGGGAATGCAGACAGATTTTGCATTGCCTCATTGATATGAGTTGGTGACCTGCTTCACCAGAGCATCATGCTCAGGGATGCTCCAGCAGTGCAGTTGACTTGTACATGTGGCCAACAGTGGCGTTGGTGGTCCCACCATGTGTCACTTGTAGGATTGTGTTGAACATATGCCAAGTAGTCAAATATATATATAACAGAATGTTTAGTCCATATTGTACAAGTAAAAGTAGTAGAACAGTATCATTTCAGTCAACAAATGTAGGATTCATGCCTTCTTCCTAAATTCATTTCATTCTTTATTCATCACTTTTTCTTTAAAATCTTAGCATGTAATTAGTAGCCAACGCATTTCGTTCACCTGGGACTTCTTCAGGGCTACAAAATATATACCAAACATGAACGTATTTACAATATATATAAGAATTAAAAACCAAATATATTTACACTGTACATGAAACCAGACGTTGTATAGTGTGTCAGTTTAATTTATGTGCCACATTTATTCCCTTGCTAGAACATTCTTTCACCTAAAATTCAATGCCGTGATTTTGAAGAAAAAGTGATGAATAAAGAATAAAAGGAATTTTGGAAGACTGTAGGCACGACTCCTACATTTGTTGACTGAAATGATACTGCTCTACTATTTTTACTTGTTAATGTGGAATAAACATTCTGTTATATATATACATTTGAATGGAGAGTTGAGTACTGAAAACATCTTTGTGAATTTTGCTTTGGAAATTTATTTCCTTCATAGAGCTGAAGGGGGGACACATTTCTGGTTCATTGCACCACTGTATAGTTCATCCTTACTCTTACTACTCCATGTTGACGAATGCAGGATTTGTGTGCCTTGACCCTTCATCCTGTTTGTTTGATATGCCAAGTAGTATAGCGCAAGTATGTAGGGCCACACCAACTATGTATGCACTGTCTCATTCAGCTGAAGAATATTATGTTAACATTTTCCAAAATATTTAACTGTCATGCGGTCTGTCATGTGCTTGAGAAGTATTTTCCAACCAATAGGCCCTTCCCATATATCCCATTCTGGAAGCGCTCAATGATGGTGGAATGATGGAAGATGAAGGAATCATAAGCACTGCCTGGGTACTTTACAAAGACATTGCTGAAGACGCCCAGATAGTCCATGACTACCTGCACTTTCATGGAATGCGTATGCTTCCTATTGCTGTTGAGGTGTGATGTAGCCACTGGAGCCACAAGTTGCACATGTGTGCAGTCCATTGACGCCAACACATGTGGAAATCCTGCAATGGCATAAAAGCCTTGCTTGTTATCCTGTTAGTCCTGCGTTGTGTAGGGGAAGAAGAGGTACTGGGATGTGAGGCTTATGATGGCATCCAGGATGGAGGAGAGGAATTTATAAAAGAATGCCTTGGATACTCCTGCCAATCTCTCTGCAGTGGGTTGGAAAGTTCCTGACGCCAACATGTGTAGGACAGCCAGTAGTCTGGCCTGCAGAGGGATGCTGGTGCACAGCAGCAATGTTGGCTGTAGACTTTGTATAATCTGGTACAGGAAGCAGACAATGGGCTCCCTCCTGAGCCTGTAATAAGCAATGACCGCCTCCTCTCTGAGGTCAATGAGGGTAATCCTTTCACAGTATGTGTCCACTCCATTCTCCTGCGCTGCCTCCATGGTGATGGTGGTAGTGGTGGTGGTGATGGTGGGGGTGGACTTCTTGGTGCTACCAGCTGCAATAGGAGTAGGTTCATGGTGCCATTGAGCTTGCCAGAAGGATTTGGGTATGCTCTTCTTTTATACCAGTAGACATGCATAATTTTTACAACTGATTTTTCGTAGTGGTAGAATTCTGCCGTACTAGGGCTCTGCACCTCTTTTCCCAAAGTAGCACCATTTTCAAAAATAGTTGTAAATATGGCTTCCTCAGTTTGGTGTGTTTTTTTCGGGGTGGAATGCCTACCTTACATATCATCATCGCTAACTGCCGCAACCGGATCTGGCACTAACAAAAATAGGTACAGGAGTTGGAAAAGTTAGGCTAAAGACCGCTGGCATAACTTTGTAAATATGACATCAGAAAAAAAGCTGACACAGCGTCAAAAAATTGATGCTGCAGTGGTTCTAGCTCCTTGTAAATATGACCTCAAGGTCTTCCAAGCCAAGTAAAAGTTTAAGGAGAACTGCAGTGTATTATCCGTGAGAGGAAATAGTTCAGACATCTGACAGTTTATACGTAGTTCAGCAAAATCACCATATTATGTATATTGTTTAATTACATGAATGATTGGGTCATGTTTGAGTCCGTGGTACCTAATGAATAATAAAATATCATCAGCATAAAGCGTGAGGAGATAACAGCATGTGGGAAACCTCAAGCCCCTATGCGGGTGTTGCTCAAGCAAGAGGGAGTCAAGTGGCTCCATGGCTAATACAAACAATAGTTGTGATAGAGGGCACCCCTGTCAGGTGCCCCCGCCCACACCAAACATTGTTGTCATATTGTCATTGACCGGAATGCTAGCGGTCGGCTCCGATAAAGCAATTAAATTAGACTAAAAAAGGAGTGTCCCAAGCCCATCAATGCAAGATTGCAGAAAAAATGGTCATGTGAGTGAGTCGATGGCTTTCCAAAAACACCAACATTGTCTTGACTTCACGGTTCAAAAAGTGAATCATTTACAAAAAACTAAAAAAAAATTATTGGACTTTCACGTGAATAAACATATGATCAACACGATAACAAAGAACACAGTACCACAGTTTACACAATATGACTGTTGATACAGTTGATTTAACAGTGAGTTTCATAAATCATAGACCATCTTTTGGGAAGTTACATGCTTTATTAAGTGCACATATTACGGAGGAACATCACAATCAAGAAAAAATATATGATGTTACAGTACTACACGGTCAGTCTGACCTACGGATACCTCCGCACTATAGACTATGGAGGACACTACATGGCGCCAGGAGGGTTTATGAGGCGTCCATGTCAGCAGTACAGAGCCAGTTTGTAAATGGGAACCATATATCTTTAGGGTGGGATCGTGCCGGTATGAGCTCCCAATAGCATGATAGTTGATCTCTACAGTATATGATGTCATTTATCCAGGCTTTTATTGTTGGGGGGGATGTTGCACCCCAGTGTAGAGCTACTTTTATTTTTGCTAACAGCAGTAACAGTGCAGTGAGCCGCCTTACCGAGGTTGGAGTATTGTGCACATATACTAACAGTGCCACCAGTAGGGTGCTCGGCAGAGTCTGCTCGGTTATATTCTCAATGTAATTAAGTGTGTTTGTCCAGAAGTTAGCTATGGGCCGGCATTCCCAAGCCAAATGTTTGAAAGTTGCTTGAGGGGTCCCACATCGCCAGCAGTCCGAGTCAGGTCGCAGTCCCATGTGTTTTAATTGTGTCGGGGTGCGAAAGAGGCGGTGTACATATTTAAAGTGAAATAGCTGAAGACGATAGTTAGGAGACAGTTGTTCTAGTTGCTCGTCTGTAATTTCCTCCCTGATATCAGCCTCCCATGCTCTGCGTGATTGTGGGTCTATGATTGGGGATTCCCTTTGTGTGATTGTATAAATGAGGGTCACCAGAATTCGGCCTGAGTCTACTGCAAGTATATGTTCCAGTGCCGGCAGTGACGGAGAAGTATTGGGAAATGTGCTATATCTCGCCCTGCATGCTGCTTGTAATTGGTATGAAGTAAGATAAACGAAAATTAATACGTTTATCCAAGCAATGATTTATGCCTTTTATTTATTTTATTTTTTAAATTAATATCTTTGATCACAAAAAGAACACATAATAAACTACACGAAATACCACATTGATATTTACACAATGAAAGTGAACAACGTGAAAAATGTGTTTTGACATACAATTATAAATAAACTCATAATAGTCAAACATTGAAACCATCAAATGCAATGTCACAAAAAACAATCAGTATATAACAATACGAAATGCAAAGTTGTCAAACAAATTGATAGATTGGACAACTAACAACCTTATATTTGGAATCAATCAAATCCTCTAAATATCAAGGACACAAGGGAGTATATTTGTGATATTTAACCAAGAAGTTAGATTACTTTGTCTGCCTTGTAATATTTAACCAAGGAGTTGAATTCCTTTATCTGCCGAGGCGTTTCGAGTGCCGATTAAATCAATTGCCGCACTCTCATCAGGGCTGGATTAATCTTTCTCACGAACAGACTGCATTATGCCGGTTGCATGTAACCATCAGCAATGTATAACACAAAGTGGTTGCCAAACTGATTTTCAATATTGCGGGGCCAAGACGATTTTTAAACAGCAGATCTTTAATTTCAAGAAGGGGGGCCAAAAACGTGGTCCCACAGAGGAAGTGTTGTAACAAATAACGATCCTTCACTCTCTTTAAAAGTAGTTCGTGGCTAAAGAAGCTTCAAGCTCAAGATTTCAGGCTCAAGGTTTCAAATGGGATCTGTCTCCATTACTGCTAGCAGCTCGGCGAGCTGATTAGCATTAATGGAGACAGATCCCATCCGGATAGTCAGTGTCAAAAGCGAGTGTACCTGATGTTAATGGAAGTATAATGGACTTCCCCAAGTTGATTGTAATCCCCGATATGCCTCCATTGAGTACAAGCTCTCTTGTGATGGGGGCAAAATGTTCCCCCTGATCAGTTATGTAAAGAGTAATCTCATCTGCGTACATTCACACAATCAGACCTCTGGTGGTGAATCCTATCCCTCAATTTGCATGGTGTTGTATTAACTTGGCCGCCAGTGGCTCTGTTGCTATAGCGAATAATAGGGGTGACAATGGACATCCCTGTCGGGTGCCCAGGTAATATTTATGGGATCAGATATTAGACCATTTACTTTAACTCTGGCAGTAGGCAAACTTAACCTGTTGAATGAACAAGTGACTCAGTCCCAGCCGACTCAGGAGAGTGAACAGAAATTTCCATTCCAAAAAGTCGAAAGCCTTTGTGCCATCTAATAGTGCTGCTATTGCTGAGACGCGAGGGGTGGGATAATGTAGCAGAGCAAATTTTGTCCTCAAATTACGTGAGGTGGAGCGACCGGGCACGAATCTGGACTGATCCAGCCGTACGATTAATGGGGGTAGTGTTTGAAATGTGTTGGATAATAATTTAGCAAACATCTTTGCATCTAAATTGATTAGTGAGAGTGGTCGGTATGAGTTGCATCTCTATGGGTCTTTGTCCGGTTTTAATAGTGTGATGATAATAGCCTCTGACATGGATTGTGGTAGGATACCGTTTCTCGAGGCTTCTTGATATACCGCTGGTGAGGGGCCAGCAGCTCTGCATATTCTTTATAAAATTTGGCCGTGAGGCCATCAGTTCCTGGGGCCTTGTCTGTCGGTAAGCTTTGAATTACCTGCCTGATGTCATCCGCAGTAAACGGATCATCAAGGTATTCGTGATGCGCCCTGTTTAGCCACAAGAGTTCTATCGAAACCAGATATTTTAGCAATTCAGAGTCAGCCGGGTCTGACTGAGAGGTGCACAGTTGTGAATAGAAGTTTTTCATTGTGTCCAGGACCTCTGGTGATGTTCGTGCCGGCGGTGCTGTGGGAGTGAGAATTTTATTGATAAATGTGGAACTTCTGGGGGGTTTTAGAAGATTCACCAGTGTCTTCCCAGGCCTGTCCCCTTCCCCGTACCTGCGTGCCTGTGAATACTTGTGCAAAAATGTTGTCTCTCTCTCAGCCTCTTCTTGAAAGGCTGTAAGTTTACCTCGGATTTGCTCTAGTACTGAGGACGATGAAGAGTGAAAGTATTGTAGTTCCAAATTTTGGATCTTGCCCTCCAGCCTAACCAAGCTGTTGCAGATATCTCTGAATACCCCTGACTGTAGGGCTATGCAAATACCTCGAATCATCACTTTGAAGGCCTCCCATATCGTACCCATGGAGTCCACCGAGCCCACATTGTGTTCAAAGTATTCTACTATGTTTTTCCTGATCTTTTCCCTGAATACTGAGTCGAGCAGTTCATTTGGGGGAGCCGCCAGGTGAAAGGTTGAATGTAGGGATTCGGAACTAGGAATTTGATCATGACAGTAGCATGATCAGACAATGTGAGGGGGTGATGTGTGACTCCGATTATCCAAGAGTCTAGGTCTTCGGAGATCAACCTGTGGATAATGTGTGCGGAATGTGCCTGCTCTATCTCATGTGGTGATAAAAATACATTGAAATCTCCTCCCCACAATATTGCAGCATCTCCCAAAGTCTGCACTTGGTGCCATTCTTGATGAAAAAACTCAGGGCTGTCAGTGATGGTTCGGTATATGTTATTGATGAGGACCTGTTGACCGTAAATCGCACCCCGTTCCAATCTGAAGCACCCCTTGGGGTCCGTGACTACCTGCTGTGTTTTTCAAGGGATTCCTTCCTTTATTAGAATTGACACTCCACTGGAATAATTGGAGTAGTTGGACGTGTGCACCTCCCCCCACCTATTTGAATTCTGACTGGATCGGACTGAATCTTTCAAATGTCTGCTTCATGTCTGGTGAGATATGAATGTACCAATCTTGATTTTCTGTGGTTATTTAGACTGCGCACATTCCAAGTGATGCATTTTAATGATGACATACTAGCCTATGAACGCCATTTTTCTCGCGTTTGTGAAGGTGTACAGATCATGATGTACAGTGTTGCCAATAGCGTGTTGCAACCAGAAACCTAGTTTGTCTCTGTGTGTGGTGGATGAATCATGTGGTATGCGTTGAAATTCCTCTTGATAAAATTGGGATGGTCTCACTGGTATTGCATTCAGTGTTGTAAACAGTAACCATTAACATTCCCAGCCCTCCCCCACCCACACCAACCCCCCAATCAGGTTGTGTTGTCATTCCCTTTAACCTACCCCAAATGTGTGAGCGCCCTGTATAATCTAGGACTGTTCGGAATTATCCCTAGGGGAACACGGAGTCGCTGGCTTACTCCCCTGCCAGTTACAGCAGGGTGGCCAAGCACAGTTACGGTATGACATTTACATTATGCATTTTGCTGAACTTGAAATGGGAAAAATAGAAACATAACGTAACTCAGCCTGGTAATTCTGAGCATGTTGCTTAAGCGATTTAGAACCATGTGAGGATGGATGCATCATATATACACACAGAGAGTGCCAATAATCACAATGACAAGTACTGTTTAGAAGGACCAATCGGTACTATGATATTATATGATACAGGTCATTCCTTATCACTTCATGATGCATCTCCTTCTCTGTTCGGGCTCTGACATTTTTTCACCACCTGCTTGGCAAACTTTAATGCTGCACTGGCGTCTGCGAATATTAGGGGCTTACTGCCAGTGGGAACTCGTGGCTTGGCAGGATAAAGTAAGGGGTATTAGATGCCGGTTTGTTGGAGCAGTTTTTTAGCCGGGAGAAAGTCTCTGCATGCCGCATGGACCATTTGGTTGAAGTCCGGATACAGGGCGACTGTGTAGCCTTGATATTGAATTGGCCCCTGCTCACTGGCCATCCTTAGAATGGTGTGTCTGTCTCTGTAATTTAGAAGGTGAGCAAGGATCTGGCACGGTTTGGCTCCAGGCGGCAGCTTGGGGCCCAGGGAGCGGTGAGCCCTCTCAACCAGAAACATGTCGGAGAGATCTTTCCCAAAGAGATCTTTTAGCATTGTTTCTACATATTTTCCATGTTCAAAATGTTCATTGTCTCTGGTACCCCAGTGATGCTGACATTGTTCTGCCTCGATCTAGCCTCCAGGTCATCGTTTTTAGCTTTGATGAGGTTGAGGATCCTGTCCATGTCATAACATCTGTTCATGGGTTTTGGTTTGGCGATCATCGGAATCAGATACTCTAGTTTCGAGCGTGTCTATTCTGGCTTCATGTTTCTCGACCTTGTGGGTTACTTGGTCCATGCATGCTGCCATGGAGTCCAGGTTAGAGTCAATCACCCGCAGACTGACTTTGACCTCTCTCAGCATGGACCTGATGTTATCTTCTTGTGCAGGGCCATTGTTGTCTCTGGCGCCTCATTAGGTGGTGCAATTGCGCCCCCCTTCTGCTGGTATGTCAACCTCTTGTCGAAGTTTAGTTTGGGCTGCTAAATGTCTGTTTTCCCCATGTCTGTTTCCAGTGTGCAGGCCTGTGGTTGCGCTGTGGTGCGATGCCCTTGATGAACACTGGCCCCCGTCAGTTAGCCCAGTTCTTTCGTGTGTTTTGTCTAATGCAACTTAGGTTTTGCACGTGTAGCAAGTGTGTTGGTTTGAATGCTCCTTTTATTGTGCCCTTAGAACATTTGTTTATGCTCGCTGTGGGGGTTAGCAGCATTGTCTGCTTTCACATTTGAGCGAGGCAGAACTCCCGACTGGTGGGCTCGCAGGGCACACAGCCACACAATGCCCTGTGTTGAATAACTCGCTAATATCTGGGCGACAGTTTGTACATGCCTTGCCTGTGTCTGCCTCTTTTGAGGGTCCTGCACCGTACAGTTTACGTGCCTTGACTTGTCCTTTCTACCACATAAAAAGCACATTGTAGGTTTGCACCCCCGGCCACAGTCCGGATTAGTGTGGAGGCCTCTGCAAGCTCACCTTAGGGGGCTCAGCCCTTGTCCAGTCGTGCAATTGATAAGGCGTCTTCCGCCTACCGGCAAGCCAGTGCTCCGACCTCCGCCGGGCCCTCAGGGGAGCCGATGAATCAAGGGGAGTCTGCGACGGGGAGCGCACTGATCCAGACACACCCAGGCCTGGCCGTCAGCAGCCGCAAAAGTCCCAGTTCACAATCCGGGGATCAGCAGCAGCCCAGGCCACAGCTGTGCCGACCTCCCCCAGCCTCGCAGCACACCCTATGGCCGCGCCGCAGGACTCACCGGCCAGGTGTGATCCGCTGCATCTTCCCCATGCACTGCCTCCAGCGGTCGGCTCTGCTCAGCCCCCAGGCGCCCACCGGCCACAGCAGGCACCTCTGGTAGTTCCCTGGCAACATCCGTCAAGGCCAGCAGGGGCGCCAGACCAGTGGCCGCGCCAGAAATACTGGTTACAGCCGCGTAGGCGCGTTCCCAAGGCCACCATAGGCTGCAAGACCGCGAGGCAAGCCAGTTGGGTGATCAGCTGCTCTTCAGCCTCCGGAGTTTTGGGATCTTGTTTGCCTGACTTAACGGCAGTCCCATGAGGATTCATCCGGATAATTGTCAGATATGTGAGCTCTGCCGGCAGAGCCCCTTCACCAAGCAGCCATCTTGCAGCTCGGCTTGGCCACACCCCCCCCAAAAAAGTAAATCATTGAAAGCAATGTTATCAAGGTTATTACATGTGGCCCTGCTAGAGATAAAACTGGATTCATT
Organism: Triturus cristatus; assembly: GCF_964204655.1. Classification (NCBI taxonomy): domain Eukaryota; kingdom Metazoa; phylum Chordata; class Amphibia; order Caudata; family Salamandridae; genus Triturus; species Triturus cristatus. The sequence goes on from NC_140587.1 coordinate 668,492,968, forward strand.
TGGAAACACACGCTTTGGCATTGAAAGAGTCAGTCTGTTAACCAGGGCTTGTGCTAGGATCTTATTATCCATGTATAGAAGGGAACAAAGCCTGTAGCAACCAATATGTGACTGGGCCTTCTCATGTTTTAGAATAACTGAGATCAAAGCATCTCTTCTGGTAGATGGTGGGATTATTGCAGACCATAGAGCTGCAATAATTGTGGAGCGAGAAGCTCCGTATATCGTTGAAGAACTGAGCATTAAGGCCATCGGACCCAGATGCCTTTCTGCCAGTGATACCACAAAAGGCCTGCTGTATTTCAAATAATATAACGAGTACCAATTGTAATTTTCAAGTGCCATCCTCTACCCAAGCCAATGTAACATGATACAGGAAGTACAGAGATCACTAGAGGATACATAAAAGTCCTGAATGATCGCCTCCACATCAGCTACCAACTCACCAGCTGAGGAGCTTAAAGCTGAAACCACTGTCCGTCCTGGGCCTCATAGCCCTAAGGACCCAGGTCAAAGTCCTACTGGGCCCTTCACCTAACTCATGCACCCTGGTCCGGACATGCTTGCCTAAACGTGACACCTAACAGTCAGCTGAGTCGTTGAACTGAGCTAACAAACCATTAGAGTGATCAATACAGCAATGGAATTCACTGACACCTTACGAAAAAACAGAACCTACTGCATGAAAAACGTTTAAATAGGCGGAATATCTCACCCAACTTCAAAAAAGCTTCTTGAGTCATCATGGGGTCATGGTGTGAACTATAAATCTGTCACCACCATATTAAACAGATATATAGAAAATAATTAATGACTTAATCCAGATTTTTATCAAAAATATAAATTATTCTTGATGGTCATCATCATATGAAAATACCTGTGAATGTATTAATCAAATACATAAAATTATAAAGTTAACATAGCTGACAAAACGTAAATATATCCTGCATTTAAGCATCATGGCGCTACCATATTAATACCCACATTCAAAACGCCCAAACCCATTCATTCAACAAGATTCTCACTCACCTCACCAACCTACACGTGCATGTGACAACAGTGAACCAAAAGTCAACATTCAGCAAAGTACACTGATAAACAGAGAAAAGGAAGAACACAACATTTTGAGATTCCATTATTTTGCGTACATATATATAGCCAATAATTCATTTGAACCAAGGTTGATAGACATGTTATACAGTCTATTACTCTAGTCTTGTTGTCAACAAATGTGCCTGTTGTCTCTAGATGTGCAGATGCGCGTTTCGGTGAAGACCCCTCTTTTGGTCACACCTTCCTCAGGGCAGGGTGAAAAAAATGGTGAGAATTCAGATGCAAACTCTGAAAATAGAGCGTAAAATCATCACTAAGTGTATTCAATTATATTCATACACCTTGACTTCAGACAAATAAAAAGGATAAAAGAAAATATGGTGTACAGAAAGAAAGTAAGTAAAACAATATACCAGTTTAGATTGATAACACCTTCTGTGGCTATCATAAGAATGGCAGAAGGGATAAGAAGGGAAAAGCTATAAATAAAGAGAGGGAAAAGTATACAGTGCCTACAGGTTTCTCCTTGTGGACAGTGATAGTGATCTTAGTATATCACCCAGAACAACTACGTAAGACCATGTGAGGTATATCCTCAGTACCTTATATTACACTGTAGGTGTAGTTTTAAAGCTCTTTTACAGACCATTACAAAGAATAAGGCAAATACCTAGTTTTAGGTGAACTGCTAATAGACTAGAGCGATAGACTGCATAGAATGTCTATCAACCTTGTATCAAATGAATTATTGGCTATATATATATATGTATGCAAAATAATTGAATCTCAAAAATTTGTGTTTTTCCTTTTCTCTGTTTGTTTATCAGTTAACTTTGCTGAATATTGACTTTTCATTTCACTGTTGCCTCATGTATGTGTAGGTTGGTAAGACGAGGGAGAATCTTGTTGAATGAATAGGTGTGGGCGTTTTTGAATGTGGGTATTAGTGTGGTAGGTCCAAGATGCTTAAATGTAGGATATATTTACACTTTGTTACCTATGTCAACTTTATAATTTTATGTATTTGATTCATAAATACACAGGTTTTTTCATATGATGATGACTATAATAAATAATTTATATTTTTGAATTAATATGGTTGTGACTGATTCACACTATGACTGCATGATGACTTAAAAAGCGTTTTTGAAGTTGAATGAGATATTCCGCCTATTTAAACGTTTTTCAGGCAGTGGGTTCTTTTTTTCATAATGTGTTGGCTTCCCTCATTCTCCTGCCTGCCTTTGCAATTGTCTGTGTTCCTCTTTGTTGTTGGTATTCAGTGGAATGCACTGAAACATACTGTCACTGTTCTTAAACTAACTGAATATCAAGAGTCTAAAGCTGAGATCTGAGTGACTTCAAAACCTGTGGCTGTTTGGAGACTGCAATAGCCTGGATATAAACTTTGAACATTTCCCACACTGTTAGGAAAGAGGAAACTGATCCAACATTCGTATCAAAATATTCCTCTCTCTCCTGGGAAATGTCAGCCCTAAACACTGAATCTTGCAGCACAGCCAAGGTAATGCACCACGGCCTGTGGGCCACAAGAGGGTCAGGGATTGAAATCTGAAGGAGAACAGAGGAATGATTAGAAAAAGTCCTGGGCAAATATTTCATATCATACATCCACACACTGACATCTGAGGAGTAAAGCCAAAAGTCAATGTGAGACTGTGATTTGTGCGCCAAGGAGTAGAATGAGTACATCGCATCATTACACCCTCATCCCATGCCACTCATCCACCAAATCATCAGAGTCAAGATTATGCTTCAAAGTGTGCATCCCACCAGAATTACCAGCAAGCAGAGAATTTGTCTAATCCAGAAGGGAGTCCAAGATCAGATTAATGCCCCCTCCGTATAACTCCATGGGTGCAGTAGTGGAGAGCAATTGTAGCTAAAAAATTGGAAATGTCCACATTTGAAGTGTATAAGTGAATGAGCATGAGAGAGACGCCATGGAGAAGACCACACAAATAGTTATAAAGACATATGGGTGCAAGGTAAACAAACAACCATGAAAGGAAGAGATGTCTTAATCAGTATTGCCACTCTACCGGCCTACGAACCATTGGAGGAGAAGAAATTAGTAGGACCGAATTTGTCAGGGAATCAATAGGTGGCCCCAGGTGCAATATGTGATAAAGGTGACGTCTAATCCCTGCCGCTCTAGAGATGCCAGTATTAGGTGACAATTTTTAGATGTTCCTGGACCTCGGACACTCCAGGTGCAGAGCCTAACAGATTTTGCCATGACACAGCATAAAAGAATCTGGTAGAACAGCTCGCAATACCCTGCTTGATTCAAAGAACCACAACATCCTGTTGGAGGACATTGATTGACAAACTAAGTAATGCACGTTGCAAGAAAGTAAAAAGGGCAAAACAAAGAAGTGAAGACTAAAAAGAATCCGACACCCACCACCACCCACTCACAATGAATGCTCTAAACTTCAATGAATTAATCCCAATCATATGAATAATCCAAACTAGTGCATAGCCCAAATGGGGCACAGACCAACACCAGCTACCTCGCCCCACAACAGAATGATATCGTCAAGAGGAGAGAAATACACAGAAACATCCATTATTTATAAATAATAAGAGGGGACCAAGTATTAGTAATGGAGCAGCAATCATGCCATGTATATAGAGAGACCATACCCAATCAAGAAAACTCCACTTCTCAAAGGCCACATGTCAGAGAAGCCCCCTTAGACTTGTATAGAATATAGCATATGAAGGTCAACAGTTGTAGGAGGTAATCTGAAGTGGTAAAGCTAGTAAGTATCTTCAAATAAGTCTCTGGAGGTGGAGTCTGCATTCATAGGCAAGTTCTGGGAGTTTTCTATTGCTTCCTCTACTGCAACCTAGTATGGGCCCTCACAGCACTAGCTGCATCCTTGAGCTATGTAAAAAAAAACCACAACCTGGCCCTTAAGCTGGTCGCAGAATATAGTGGAAAATAGTATCGCAGAAGGAATATCATTAACCTGAATAGTTTCTTAACATCAGGAAAGGAGCACATGGCCTCCTGTAAAACCACTGAGAAGTCAGGGTGTATGTTGATGGTCATCCCTTGGTAGAGCAACTGGCGATTCTCCCTTTCCACTCACAATGCTGTGTCCCTGTCAAAGAAGTTCAACAGATGAGCTATCACTGGGTGGGCAGGGACACCCAGTGGCGGCTGTGGCCACAGCAACCTATTGCCCGGTCTACTATGAAGCACAGAAAGAATTGATCCCATCCAAGCCTTCGAACAAGAAATGTTCGAGAATGCATAGGTTATTACTCATGGGATGAAATTCAAAATCATCATTCTTAACAGTAACTTTAGCCACATCTCCCATCAATTTTGCCACCTTACTCTGCAGCTCAGCTCTGTCATCCTCTGCTGTGGAAACTGGACCTTCTACCTCCTTATGGCAGTTATCGTTCTTGTCAATATGTGTTTGCATAAGATCAAGGTGTGCCAAAGGAGCATCAAGCTTTCAACCAACCTGTTGTAGCCTAATACACATCTTCAGAAGTAAACTATGCTTATGCAGCTCAGTATCTTCTTGCGGGGGTTCCTCCCTCTAGGCCCGCACAATCAATTCAGGGTCAGTGTTAACATTTCTAGGAGCCAAAATTTAATTTAGATTGTATTGTGTCGCCCTCACCCATACCATCAGTATTAGGATGCAGTATCCCAGAGGGGCCAAGGAGACAGTGTTGCATAGCAGTGTACACCACAGGCTTGCAACAGTTGTGAGGCAACCTCCAAGTAGCTGCAACCAACCACAGAAGCAGATGTGCCACCGAGCACACCCCTTTGCTGTTATTTCAAGGTCAAAGTAGTGCACACTGGAAGAGCAGTACAACGTAGCTGGTGGTTGGTGCAAATCCTCTGTCAAGGTTTATAGGCTCAGAACTGTTCCCCCTTCATCAGTATAGAGTCCAGCTCTTCATACAAATGGAAGCAAACTTCAAGGCATGCCAAAATGTGTAGTAACTCCTCTGACACTCACAGAAAGAGGGGTAGGAGGGGGTTAGTGTACAAACAGGGATTGCAGCATAAAGCATAGACAATCTCTTACCTCATATGTTAGAGAAATTCCTAGCAGGTATGTGAAGCAATTTAGTTACTGAAGTACACTGCACAAGGTGGAAATTGCAGCTGCTCTCCGTATAAGAGGTGACTCCATCAGGAACAAATCAGTAGATGCCGATCAGCAGAATGTACAGCGTAATCCACTAAAGCTGAAGCACGGGAAATTATGACCAGGGCAGCCAGGGAGCAGTAGAAGCTCTGCAGGTGTGCCACCAAATTACACAGCCCAGTGGCGACCGCTGCATTCCGGATTCCCTGAGGGTGCAATACAGAGGGCAGACACAGTAAATGTCCATTAGGATCCACGAAGTGGCCCCATGGAGTTCAGGCCACAAGAGACCCTACCACATCCGCCATGTTGGTAGGGGTAAGCAGGCTAGAATGCAGATCAACACTGTAGCCCAAAAGCCACAGCCATAACCATGGCAATCTGGGAGTATCTAGTTGGTTGAACTTTGTAAATGAATGCCTTAATGGTATAAATCCAGCCGCAACACATCCAGGAATGTATAAAGGTTGCTCTTGTATTCTAAGGGACCACCTTCTTGAAAGTTGTATGAATAACGTATGATACTCAGTGAGTTAGGGAATGGGGCTCCTGTTTCATGCAGCCATCATCTTAGCTGATGATCAAAATCAAGCTCACTAAAAAAGGAGCCAACACATTTGTCTGTGCGTTAGAGCTTTAACAGAGCTAAAGAATTGCAGATTCTTCTGATCTCACTAGATTGTAATGGAGTGTTTTGCGACCTGAAAATAATGTCTTCATTCTAACAAAACTAACTTTAAACTTAGTAACTTCCTCTCAGCTAAAGTGTAGTTTTGTTCGGCTGGGAGGTGTTTCTTGAATGAAAAGCTTTTGGGTGTAAATGTCCCTAGTCTGGATCCCATTGGAAAAGTACTCCCCAACTGCTAATTGTAAGGCCTTGGCCTGCATAAAATAAAGCTGGTCAGGCTCTAGGTGATGAAAGACTGGGACCGTGTAGTTTTGCAAAGAGATTGTGTTCCTGAAAATGTTGTAGAATGGTTCTCACATGATTTAAGTACTCTAAGTCTGTTTGTGAACAGATTAAAATATTGACAATATAGAAAATAGTGCACACATCCCAAAATTCTCGTGGGACCCCACTGATAAAATATTGAAAGACTGTTAGGGCATTGTAAAGCCGAAAGGGCATTATGGTATATTTGATTAGACTAAATTATACAGAGAAGGCAGTTTTCCACTCATCACCTTCACAGACCCGAAAGAGGTAGTAAGCACCTTGCAGGTCCATCTTTGTGTAAATCATGGAATTACATACTTGGTCCGGTAATTTGGGAATTAGTAGCAGAGAGTATTGATTCTTAATCATAGCTTTGCTCTATAATCAATGCACACATATAATTAACAGTTCTTTTTCGGTATGAAGAATAATGGAGAGAACATTGGTGAGGTGGAATGTCTAATAAATCAGATTTCCAGGAGTTTATCAAGGTATTTTTTAGGTTGTGTGTTTACGGTTCCATAGGGGCATACACAATGCTACAAGGGAGTCTACCCCTGAGCATCAGGTCGTTTCTACAATCAAGAGCCATGTAAGGAGACAATTTAGTAACTTTCTTGGTGTTAACTAGATCTGCAAAATCCCTATAGGGATCCGATAGACTTTCTATCTAGGATTAGGGTATTACAGCCACACTATCCCTAAAATGGCCCCAAAAGTGAAGAGGTCTATTAGATCAAATTATGAGGGGTTTTGTCTGAAACCTGATTAGTTCTGATGATGATAACTCAGACCCATCCACAGCTCTCACTGGTTCCAGTTCATCCTTGAGATCTCGTTGGATCCCTAATTGGGCTAGAAAATTAGTGGTTGCTCCCCAGAATCTATTAGCATCTGTAGTGCCTTCCTTTGTTAAGGGGAAATAATCAAGGTCACTGTAATGATTAAATGACACAGAATTCAACAGTAAAGTTTGCCAGGTATTGTGAGATCATATCATTATTTTTTATGACAAAGTCTACCTCTTCACATGCCAAGAGCTTCAGTTTCCCAGCTGTCCATCTTCACCATCAATGGCAGTCACTGCTTTTTTGAGATTCCAAGATCTAGTGAAGCAGTCTCTGACAAAATGCCTTGCTTTGCCACAATAGAGACAAAGTTTGTGCTTTTGCCTATGACCTTTTTTTCAGTAGTTTATGGGCTCAAACTCTCCTGATTTGCATCAGCTCCACATCCTGTCCCTTATTTTCTTGCTGTCTGTTAGACCTGGCACCACTGGTGTGGGTCTCCCTTCCATTTTTTCCTGTTGCCTCCTGTGTTTTTGCTATGTTTTTGCTTTTGTAAATTGATGTGATGGATTTGCGTGTCCATGATTGGCTGACTTGATTTACTTGATTTACTTGTCAGACCCTAGTACAGTGCACCATGTGTGCCCAGGGCCAGTAAATCAAATGCTGCCACCCACAGAAGCAGCTTGTAAAATGTGGCTCAGGCCTCCATTTGCAGAGCCTGTGTGCAGTCTGGGACTGCCATGTCGACTTGGCAAGTGCACACACTTGCCAGTCCCTACACCTTCCCTTTTCTACATGTTAGTCACCCCTAAGGTAGGCCCAAGGTGCCCCTGTGGGCAGGGTGCATTGAAAGTGAACTGTAGGACATGCCCTGATGTGTGTGGCATGTCCTGATAGTGAAATACTGCCAATTTCATTTTTCACTATTGCAAGGCTACCTGTTCCCATAGGCCGGAATGGGCAGTTAGTTTAGAACATCTTATAAATATAACTGGCCCTGGGAACAAGATAGGAAAATAAAGATTAGTATGCCTGAACTCAGAATGTCAAAATGCATCTTTTGTTGAGGGTGATTTTTACATTCTGTGTTTGAAAATACCACTTTTAGAAAGTGGGTATTTTCTTGCCTAACCATCCAGTATGCCTCTGCTAGGTTTGTGTATTGCATGTATGGCTTGTGAGTGATAGGACCTTGGAGAGGGCTGTGACTCCAGAAGTCTGATGAGTCAGGGCTGGGCTGAATGGGACCTTGGTTGAATTAGATTAGGGGGAGGAGATTTCCTTTCACCTGAATTGGCCTGGTCTGCCTTCAACAATATTGTCTCCACCTCCTGCCAGGAAGCTGCACCAGTGAGGACAGAACTGGTTTTGGCTGGGAACAGACACTATCTGCCTTCAGAGAACAAACGATTTAGGTGTATAAAAAGGGGGACCCAGACCCCAGAACTTTAGATCACTTCTGGGAAATCAAGAGGAACCTTTGTCAAGGAGAAGAGCCGGATAAGCTGAAAGAGGAATACTGCCCCTGCGCTGTTTTCTGTCTGGGGTTGGCCTGCAGTGGCTGCTTGCTGCCAAGGAAAAGAGAAGAAGGACTTTGCTGTTTGCTTTATCACCTGCTTGAAGAAAAGATCTCCAAGGGCTTGAAACTGAGCTTGCCTCCTGTTCTGAAGTCTCAGGGACACAAAGACTTCACCACCAGCTCCCCTGAATTTTCTTGCTGGGAATTCTATCCTGCAAAGAGGTGCCTGCTGCTGTTTAGGACCTCTAGAAACTGTTTGTGGCTGGGAGCTGGAAGACCGACTCAACTGGAAAAATCGTGTCGCATCCGCACTGATTCCCGGTGCATCACCGAGTCACGGGAAAGAAGCGTGACGCATCCGCACTTGGTTCCGACGCCTCACCAAGCAACCAGGAAGAAGCGCGTTGCATCCACACCGGGTCCCAATGCATCGCCGAGAAGACCGTCGCAGCACCTGCTGTGCGGCTGCAAATGTGCACGCATCATACCGGATCGTCGCATTGCATCGAGCCGGCATTTTGTCACATCGCACCGGATCGTCGCATCACATCGAGGCACCATCTTGTCGCATTGTAACCGGAACGCAGTAAGAAACCGACGCATAACCTCCTCTCCAGTAAGGAACCAACGCATCACCCCCCCTGCGCTGCAGTAAGGATCCGACACATCACCTCCCCTGAAGCAAGAAACCGATGCATCACCTTCCCTGCAACCCTTTTGTTTGCTTTGCATGACGCATCTGAGGTACTTTGTTGGAGAAGTGTTGCATTTACAACTTGCATTGAACTGTACTATTTCTACCATTTAAAAGTCGTATTTTTAATATTGTATTGTGGATTTTTGTCTTTTGGTCTTGTTTAGATAAAGAATACTTATTTTTCTAAACTGGTGTGGTGTTCATTTGTAGTGTTTTCACTGTGTTACTGTATGTGTTCACAAATGCTTTGCACGCTGTCTCTGAGATAAGCCTTTCTGCTCGTGCCAAGCTACAAAGGGGGTGACCAGGGGTTATTTTAGGAGTGTATCCCCCTTTCCCTGACTAGAAGCAAGGCTCCCTATTTGGAAAAAGGTGCAAACCATTGCCAACTAGAGACCCCCATTTCTAACACTGTCTTTGGTTAGTTTACATTTCCTCTCGTCCTGTTTACCTTCCTTTCTCCAAGCTGGTGATCTGATTTAACTACCAGGTCAATTAAGTCAAAGTAATCCTGTGGTAAATCCACTATGTGAGATAAGGAGTCATTAGGTCATTCCCCAAACAGTTATAGAAAAGAGAGGTTCTTTTTCCTTCCAGCCATTGTGTTTCTGCTGCCAGTTGGCTATAGGTTGTAATATAGGCCCATAGATTTTTTGACTCTTGCCATAGGTAGAATAACTCATTGCACCTAGTTTGAACAAATATGTATTTGGCAAATCATTTTTTCATAGCCTTTTTACATTTTTTGAAGACATACAATTACTGAATAGACCAATTAGCAGGACTCTACCCAAGAAGAGAGATAACAAAAACAACTCTGTCTGCATTGTTTGGGAAGGCATTTTAACTTCAAAGAAACACTAGTTGGCAGTGACTCATAAAACCTCGCTGGTGCAACCATATAAACAGGGGTATATGTAGTAACTATAAATTTAATGGTTGGGTACCAGTACGACTCAGTGTCACAACTTGCTCAACAAAGATTTTCCCAAATGTTGGTTGTTGCAGAAGGGGGCAACTTTCTTTGGTTCTTTGGTTATATCTGTCAGGTTCGCAAACACTCTCTTACCTTTAAGAATGCTTGACGATATTTTCGCAGAGACGCTAAGAGCCAACTTCCAAGAACTCTACTGGATAACCTATGAATTTGTTTTACACTAGGCTACAAAATAGAGCCCCGGGAGGAGGGCCGGATACTGGACGCACGATGATGTCCTGTTGTCGACCTGCGATCTTAAGGATTCGTGAAATGCGTCCAGTAGTCTTGTGAAGGCGATGAGATTCTGTTGGTGGCGTGTAGTTGTGAATGCTCGGTGTTGAAAGATTTTTATTTTTGTTTTGTTACTCCAGCAGAGTTATACACCATCACAAGATCTATGAGAAATAAGATACAAAACTATGCAATACAAAGATAAATACAATAATATTGTTTAGAGTCTTCTCTTTCAACAGATGCCCGAAGTCTTCGCCTACTTATCAGTAAACAAAAGGTCCCAAAAATTATTTGTTGCAACTTAACAGCAGTTAGGTTGTTTCATGCTTTCTTGCGATGGGCGCCAGAAACAAAATATTAACACTTAGCTTTCTTTCTTCTTATTTTCTCTGTTCTTAGATTTCTTCTGTGATGCTGCGATGCCCTCCTGTGGATGCAGACGGAAGACAGGCAACGATGAAATCCAGGTGAGTTTCTTCTTCGAGTACGGAAGGCTAAGCGATAGGAAACGGCTGGGTGTGGCATTATATACTCATGCCACATCCAGAATGTTCATCACGTGTCTCACGCATGTAGCGCGAGGTGCGTCTTCCGATCCCGGTTAAAGATCGGATAGGAACCATTCTTCGGTGCGCTTCTCATGCTGCGCATTAACTCTGCACTTGAGCGCCAAACTCGTAACAAGGAAGCAGAATGAAGAAGCGTAATACCATTCTTGCATTAAAACACGTACAGCAGCGACCATGTAAACAAAGAAGCATTGGCAAATGTCACATTACATCATGAGTGTTACAACCTACAATAAGCATTGATAAATGCCACAGAATAGTACAAAACCATACTACATTGCAGTCTTGTAATAATTCACAACACTAATGTATCCACACATATGGAGTGCTGGTAGCACGGGACAGGGGTGGGTTTCAAACGGGGTTATATCATGGCGCTTTGTAGAAAAGCGCATCATTGGTACGGGGTGATTTTAAGACTGCCTTACGATTCATGCCAGTACTCCCCTCTCAAAAGCCCTCCTAACACTAGAGGGATTGGTTTTGGTTTATCAGGATATTTTTTATGAAAAAGTTTCACCAGACGTGGAGCATTTTGAAGGTTTGCGAGAGGTTCCCATGATCTTTCTTCAGGACCATAACCTTTCCAATCCACTAAATAATGCAATTTCTTTTGGATTCTTTTTGAATCGAGAATTGCTTGAACTTCGAATTCAGGATTCCCATCAATATCTACTGCAGGAGGAGGGGTATTAACCCGAGTTAATGGATGGAATGGTTTTAACAATGAAACATGAAAGACAGGATGAAATTGGTAATGAGATGGTAAGGCCAAACGAACACAAACCGGATTTAACACCTTTTCTATAAGAAATGGTCCTATGAAGCGAGGGCAGAATTTTTTACCACTTTGGATCTTTACATTTTTTGTGGATAACCACACCTTATCTCCAGTAGTATAAGATGGTTGTAAAGAACAATGGGAATCTGCTTGTTTCTTTTGGGTTTCTTTAGCGCCTGCTAGATGGTATCGTGCTAGTTGTTGAATAGACACTAATTCTTGTACATAAGTAGAGACAGAAGGAGTTAATTCAGTTTTTTTTTTTACCATAATCACTTTGTGGGTGATAACTATGAGAACAAGAGAACGGGGACATTCCTATAGATACATGATCAGAATTATTATATGCAAATTCTAATGCCCACAATATATCTGACCATTCTTGTTCACAACCAGTTAACATACAACGTAAATATTGCTCTATGATTTGGTTAGTTCGTTCAGTCAAACCATCTGTTTGTGGATGATAACTGGATGATGTGCGTATGTCCATATGTAGATTTTTTTCCAATTGTTGCCAAAAATGAGAAATGAACTGGGGGCCCCTGTCTGAAATTACAATCGAGGGAATCCCATGTAGCCTCACAATTTCTTTCATGAAAATGTGAGTAGTTTTTAGCTGTAGGTAATTTCTTCAAAGGATTAAAGTGAGCCATGCGTGTGAATTGGTCTATGACAGTTAAAATGATAGTAAAACCTGTTGAAATTCGTGGCAGTTCGACAATAAAGTCAAGAGATATAGTATGCCAAGGTTGTGGAGGTAATGGTAAAGGCTGCAATAAACCACTAGGGGGTTGATGCATAGCTTTGTTCTGACCACATATAGCACATGTCATTACAAACTGTTTTACATCTTCAAACATGGTTGGCCACCAAAAGGTTCTTTTAATTAACTGATAAGTTTTAGTGACCCCAGGATGAGCAGACAAAATGTTATCATGATGTAAATGCATTGCCTGATTTCATATAGACGAAGTTGGTACATATATCTGGTCGCTCATATACAAAAGATCATCTCTCAACTGTAACATCGGATACTCTGATTTCCAGTCTTGCACATATTTAGTCTTTAGTTCTTTTCTTATTTCAAGTATAATATCATTGTCAATTATTTCGACCTGGAAACAATGATCAGGTAAGATAGTCTGTGATAATTCCTGAGTCTTTGTACAATCTTCAGTCATTCCAATAAGAGATAAAGCATCAGCCTTGTTATTTTCTTTCCCAGAACGATATGTGATGATAAAATTGTAATCGTTAAAAACAATGTCCAACGTAATTGACGAGCAGAAATAGCTTTGGCTGATCTCAAAACTGTAAATTACGGTGATCTGTATAGATTGTGACCGGGTGGCGAGCACCCAACAAGTAATGGCGCCATTCTTCAAAAACAGCTTTTATAGCCAATAATTCTCTGTCAGCTATGGCGTAGTTTTGTTACGTAGGGGTTAATTTTCTGGAATAATAAGCAATTGGATGCATTTGCCCAGTTTCTTTATGTCTTTGAGACAAGATACCTCCGATTGCATATTGTGAAGCATCGGCTTCAACTATGAACGGTTGAGATGGATCAGGATGCATCAAAATCGGAGCTGTGGTGAATTGGTTCTTTAATTTCTGAAAAGCCTGTTCTGCAGAATGATCCCATTCGAATTTTACATGTTTTCGTAATAACTTCATAATTGGGGTTATAAGCCTTGAAAAATCATGAATAAACCGCCTATAGAAGTTGGCAAACCCTAAAAAACTTTGGATTTGTTTCACAGAAGTTGGACTAGGCCAGGTGAGTATGGACTGGATTTTCTTTGGGTCCATTTCAATTCCAGATGGAGTAATAATATAACCCAAAAAGTCAACTTTGGTAACATGAAACATGCTCTTCTCCAATTTGACAAACAGAGAATTTCGTAAAAGCTGTTGAAGAAAAGCCCTCACTTGTTTTACATGGTCTTCTTTGTTTTTTGAATAAATCAAAATATCGTCGATGTATACAACACACCAAATGTCTAAAAAATCTCGTAATACCTCATTAATAAAAAACTGGAATGCTGCTGGGGCATTGCAGAGTCAGAAAGGCATGGCCTGATATTCATAAAGGCCGAATTTTGTACGGAAAGCGGTCTTCCACTCATCACCCTCTCGGACTCGTACAAGGTGATATGCCCCGCGCAAATCCAGTTTTGTGTATATAGTGGCATCTTTTATCTGATCTAATAAAGTTGGAATGAGCGGTAAAGGGTACCTGTTTTTAATTGTCACGCTGTTCAGGGCGCGGTAGTCTATGCACGTGCGCAAATCTCCCCCCTTCTTCGGTATGAAGAAAAGAGGCGACGAGACTGGGGATTTAGAATGTCTAATAAATCCATTCTCTAAATATTCATCTAAATAGGTTCTTAAATGTTGGTTTTCAGATTCAGTAAGTGCATAGATGCGACTACAAGGGAGAGTTGCACCTGGTACAAGGTCCATCCGGCAATCAAAATCTCTGTGAGGCGGTAATGTGTTACCCTTTTTTTTATCAAAGACATCCAAAAGATCTGAATATTCAGACGGAACTCCTTGAATGGCTAACACTGTTTCAGAAGTTTTTGGAGAATCATATCCGTGTACCAATAGCTCAGGAATGTGGTGTTGTAAGCAACCAGCTTGACGATGATCAGATTTAAATAACAATGTCTTTTTTACCCAATCTATCTGAGGATTGTGTAGTGCTAACCATGGAATTCCCAAAATTAACCGAAACTGTGGCGCGTCTATGATGTCAAAGGATATGTTCTCAATGTGTTGTGCTGAACAAGTCATAAGTAAAGTATCAGTCTGAAACTGTATTGGGCCTGAAGTTAATTCTTTGCCATCCACTGCTCTTACTATTTCAGGGTTATTTTTTTGTACTTTTGGAAACCCTAACTCACGTAAACATTTTGTGTCTATAAAATTGCCCGTTGCTCCAGAATCAATTAGAGCATCTATAGACCATGTTAAAGTTTTATTATCAAGGGATTGTAGGGTCACTTAAATACTAAGATGATTGGAAGTCATGGTAGGAACAGTAGAGGCCAAACTTGCCTGCTTACTCGACAAAGCGGCCTCCATGTTTGCCGAGCATTCTAGTTTTCCGACTGATCTAAGATTGCCACTTCGTTACCCTTCCCTTTCACTTTGTTAGGACGAGTCGGACATTTAGCAAATAATTTCTTCATGGTTTCCTTAAACCGTCTAAGGTCATATAATAAGGGATCATTTCTGTCCACAATAGATATGATAGAATAAAAGCCACCTTAGAAGAGTCATCAGGAAAAGCTGTAGGTGTAGCTATAAAATGAAGGAGGCATTGATTCATAAAAATAGTACATTTTGCACTATCGCCATAAAACCGCTCTGGAGCAGCTAATGGAACTGGCGTTACCACTTGAATTTGCGTTGGAGTTGAGGCTGTAGCACTATGCAAAGTTTGTATGTTTGGGTTGAAACTAGATGGCTTTAAAATGGGCTTTTCCGTTGAGGGAGCCCCCCAAGGGTTGACACTAGGAGAAGTTGTTGCTTGCATATTTGTTTGCAAGACCGAAATATCTCTATGTAATGCTGCATTCTCCGTTTTAATGTCAGTTAAAAGTGCAGCAATATCCTGTAAAGAGATCTGTGGATTTTGATTCATAGCGTCCGGGCGAAACCTTTTTCGTTGGCTTGGCCTTCTGTCAGGTTCGCAAACACTCTCTTGCCTTTAAGAATGCTTGTCAATATTTTCTCAGAGACGCTATGAGCCAACTTCCAAGAACTCTACTGGATAACCTATGAATTTGTTTTACACTAGGCTACAAAATAGAGCCCCGGGAGGAGGGTCGGATACTGGACGCACGATGATGTCCTGTTGTCGACCTGCGATCTTAAGGATTCGTGAAATGCGTCCAGTAGTCTTGTGAAGGCGATGAGATTCTGTTGGTGGCGTGTAGTTGTGAATGCTCGGGATTGAATGATTTTTATTTTTGTTTTGTTACACCAGCAGAGTTATACACCATCACAAGATCTATGAGAAATAAGATAAAAAACTATGCAATACAAAGATAAATACAATAATATTGTTTAGAGTCTTTCCTTCCAACAGATGCCCGAAGTCTTCGCCTACTTATCAGTAAACAAAAGGTCTCAAAAATTATTTGTTGCAACTTAACAGCAGTTAGGTTGTTTCATACTTTCTTGCGATGGGCGCCAGAAACAAAATATTAGCACTTAGCTTTCTTTCTTCTTATTTTCCCTGTTCTTAGATTCCTTCTGTGATGCTGCGATGCCCTCCTGTGGATGCAGACGGAAGACAGGCAACAATGAAATCCAGGTGAGTTTCTTCTTCGAGTACGGAAGGCTAAGCGATAGGAAACGGCTGGGTGTGGCATTATATACTCATGCCACACCCAGAATGTTCATCACGTGTCTCGCGCATGTAGCGCGATGTGCGTTTTCCGATCCTGGTTAAAGACCGGATCGGAACCATTCTTCGGTGCGCTTCTCATGCTGCGCATTAACTCTGCACTTGAGCGCCAAACTCGTAACAAGGAAGCAGAATGAGGAAGCGTAATACCATTCTTGCATTAAAACACGAACAGCAGCGACCATGTAAACAAAGAAGCATTGGCAAATGTCACATTACATCATAAGTGTTACAACCTACAATAAGCATTGATAAATGCCACAGAATAGTACAAAACCATACTACATTGCAATCTTGTAATAATTCACAACACTAATGTATCCACACATATGGAGTGCTGGTAGCACGGGACAAGGGTGGGTTTCAAACGGGGTTATATCATGGCGCTTTGTAGAAAAGCACGTCATTGGTATGGGGTGATTTTAAGACTGCCTTACGATTCATGACAATATTGGGTCTTATACCTTTGCAACTCATTCCATAACTCTGCAATTTCTTCTCTTTAGTTTCCTCAGCTACATTTTGGGCCAGGTCAACCAGTATCAATCATTTGGGGTACTCAATTCTGGCAAGGCAGAACTAAATTGTCATGGCTTGACTTTCTATCATGGTCACCACTCACCTGAATGAACCTCCAGGGGTTCCACAGAGGTGATTATGGTACTCCCACTTCACCCAAGAACAGATCTTAACTGAGGGAATTAAGACCATAAGCTAGCAGATGTTACTGAGGAGAAGGGGACTGGCCTGAGAAAATAGGAGAAAGAATCTGTGCAGTCATCTGTTCTATGGGTTTCTTGATGTTCCCTCTCTCCCTCTCAATCTCTCAGCCCACCTAGAACTAGCACAATCTCAATCTCTCTGTTCAGTTAGATTCCAATGTTTCCTGGACTTATCTGAGAATTACAATCAATACACTATTAGGAATCTTCCCATCAATTCAAACAGCAATTTCTTTTAAGACATGATATTTACCAATACTTTCCATTTCTTTTCATACTTTAGTATATTTTGATATTTACAGAAAAATGTAGTAGTCCTAGGCAAATGTACAAGGGCGTTCACATGTTTCTGTTTACACCTTACATCACAAGTCATGAGGCTTATTTCCCCTGATCCAGCACGAGGCCAGAAGTAAAAGAGAAAAGGGGGACAAGAAAAAATAATAATAATATATCTTTACAGCTATCTTCCCTGCGTCGCAGACCTGTCGTCAGTCTAGCTCATTCACACACGCAGTCATTGGTGAGGCCCATAACACCAACACTCACATGTCTCTTACTCACGAGTCTGCACAAAGGCGGGATGATGATTTCGCGCTGGACATGTGGGGGGGTACCTTATTACCTATAGGGAAGAAAAGTTATTTTACAGAATATATATTAGCATTCACCACCTATAGATTCCTAATCCCAAACATCAAGGCACTCCACCCACTTGTTCGATGGACCAATTAGTTGGATTGGTTGATGGTTATTTAGAACCAGCTAGACCACATTTTAAGACTCAGAATCCTTTATTCTCTTTATCGAAAAACCACAAACTCATAATTTCTGTTAATCAAATATTTGTTTATCTAAATATTGTTTTGCAAATAATTTCGACATTTATGATTAATCAAAGTTTAGAAGTTTAGAAATTTAGTCAAGTAATACGGATCGCAGGACATTTATATTTACCTATTCTTGCTATCTGGGTTTTTCTCTAATTCATTTGGCTCTGCAAAACCGAATTTAGCTGTTAATTGTCCAAAATAAAGCAGGCCAAAGCTCAAAGTCCAAAGTTCTTTGCTCAGCACGTTACAGTCCAAAAGATCTCCAAAGGACCAGAAATCGTGCAAGCATCTGTCATCGTCTGTGGAGTCAAAGAGGGTGTGCAGTCATCAAAACTGCCGAATGCCGTCGACAAGAAAAATGGGAAAAAGGGAGAGAGAGATACCCCTCCTATTCTACTGCTCTTTTTATAATACATTTTGGGATAACATGAAACATTTTTAAGCGACGAAAGTCTATGATTGGCTGATTGGAAAACGTTCGATTTTTATTCCATGAAGTTCCCATGGATTTTGCTGGTTCATTTCCGTAGATGACGTAGTCCTTATGCAACAATGTTTTAAGGTTTGCTTGCATGTCCCAATTGTTCATTTAGACCAGTTTTTACCGACTGAAGTTTGGCAGTCCACCAAGATCCTATCCTTGACCGGGGACACTGTGCACAGGGGTTGTCAGGAAGTTCACGGAGCCATCCGAGTCTGCGCAGTAGGCATCGCGCTCACAAGACGGTGGTCACTCCTGAACTCGATTTCAGTCGCCATTTTCTAGGTAGGCCCAAATGTCAACTTAAGCGAAACAAACACAAAAGAATAATTAATGAAAAGAAATGATAATGCTAATGTTAAACCCTCACTAATCCCTTTATATATTAGTATTTTCCTAGCATATAGCGACATATAAAGCGATAATACTCACCATTAGGATCCAAACAGGAACGCAAACATCATATAAGCAACACAAATCATGCAATATCTATTACCACATGTACTACTATCAATATGCGTGCATATTGTAGTCATTAGAGTTATTTTGCCATGCAAATAACAGTTTCCCACGTATAATTGGTGTATGCGATTGGTTGATTTAGTACAACACAGCAATCTGTTAGTAAAATTATAATCAGTAGGTTATATAGTTAGTCTTTACATGCAAAATAGAGGTGGTATACAAAATTTTGTTCTACCTGCTCCATCACCCCTCATGATAATGTTAAGAAATAGTAAATAAAGTGTAAGAGAAAGCCTTCCAAGGACTGTGAATCTTCAGCCATTCCAGAAAGAACATCTATGCCATAACAGTCTGCATCCAGGTCCCAATCTGGCCCTTGTTGGTGCTAGCTATCTGCTTCTCGAATGAACAGAGAATGAAGGTTGGCCTTGCTTCTCTGAGCAGGCTGCAGATTGGAAAAACACGAAATTATGAGCAGGTATATATGCTGCAGACCATTTAGGAAGCTCATATTTTCAGCAGGACTTTGGTGCTCGTGTCGACATAGATAGGCCTAGAGGGGAATGGATTCCATCCAAAGATTGCCATTGATTATACTGAAATATTAACAGTTTTCATTGTGCTGACAGGTGTGGATCAGGAATATCGTAGATAGAATATCGAATGGTCACAATTTCGTGACCAGAATATTGAGAGACAAAATGTCATCAAAAGGATTCTGCACATTTTTTATGCCTAACACACGTATGTACATTGGTTATACATATCTCTTCAAGGTTGTTAAGAAGAGTACATCCATACCTCTCTCTTTTCGACTCACCGCTTTAACATTTTGTCCCTAGATATTTGGTCATGATCTTTTGATCCTTAGATATTCTGCCTTTGATATCCTCTACCACAATCGCATTATCATGAAATTGCCTTAATTTGCTTTACCATAATGTTTATATCTGCTGTTACACTTATTCATATATACTCCACTAAAAGTAGCCTTTCACATAATAAGCCTTTGAACATAACTATGGATTTCGTGTTTCTGTGCAATTCCTTGGGAGAGAGTATTTGAGTGATCCACCTCAAAATAAGTTAGGGGCATATCAGCAAGGGCCGGCGATAATTATCGCTCAGCACGCTTAGCGCGAGGATATTTATCGCCGGCTAACGCTGAATTTTATCGCTGAGATAGCGTGCTATCAGCAACGCTTATCTCAAAAGCGATAAAATTCCAGGCGCAAGCTGCCAAATGTGTGATTATCGCTGGAAATCCAGCGATAATCGCACAACGTTTGGCGATAGCTTGCTGATAGGGCAGGGCAGACTCAGCCATGATATCCACCTTGCATTGGATATCATGGCTAAGTCAAACTAAAAGCAGGCGTAAGGAAAGTAGCGATAAACGTGGTTAGCGCTACTTTTCTTATCGCTATGGTTGTTAGCGTGCCCATTGATAATTGGAGAAGTGTCAGTTAGCGACATTTCTCCAGGTATTTTGGGAAGGAACGCCCACTTTGCATCTCATTAGAGATGCAAAGCTGGGCGTTGTTGTAACGGGCGCTAAGTCAGCAAAACATGCGATAGCGTGTCTTTGCAGATAAGGCGATGAAATTATCGCCGCTTATCGCCCGAAAACGGACGCATAGGCGGCGATTATTTCATAGAGCCGCCTTGATGATATGCCCCTGCGACTCTAGCAGAAAAGATTGTTACCCAATATGCTTTGTTTTGAGGTAAATGAAAGGAGATGCATTGGTCACAGCCTATCTGTTTCTCCCATCAAGCTGCTAAGCTAGTTCAAACGTTTGCCTGCCTAAGACTAAGTTGAATCTATTGGGCATTATTTCCATGTGAACCGTTAAAAACATATTAGTTGAGCCTGCCATATATTGCCTAAATGAGCTCTGAACCCTAAAAGCCTTTTGGGGTCATATGTGCAAGGACTGGCAAAAACTACAGCTAACGTTAGTTAGCGGCAGTTTTCTTACCGCTGTGTATCGCTGAAAACTATCGCCTTGTTAGCGACGTATGTACAAGATGTCGCTACATGGCGATAGCTTCAGGGATCAGCGGTGAAAACTGCTGCTAACATTAGCGTGATGGCGATAGGAATTCCGGCGTTAGAGGGCGAAAACAACGCTAGGCCCATTAGCTGCAAAAAAACGCACGTTAGTCAGCCTAACGTGAGATTTTTTTGCCTCTAATGGAAAAAATGGCCTATCAGTCAGCCTCCAAAAGAATATAGGCAAAAAAACCAATGAAATGCAGAATGGAGCAGCCAGGGCCAAGTGCAGCACACATCAACAACCCCCTCAAGCCACCCCACATCCAGGATGACCAGGATGAGGGCCTGGATGCGTCGCTGGACCTGCGTCTGGAGCTTGGATGCACCGCTGGACCTGTGCCTGGAGCCTGGATGGATTGCTAGACCTGCGTCTGGAGCCTGGATGCCTCGCTGGACCTGCGTCTGGGATGCGGAGGAGCTGTGGGGTCGATGGGCTGTGGTGGTAGACATTGAAGCGTGGCGATCGCCCGTACCTGGTGGTGAAGTCTGGCTGGTCACCTGGAGACCTGTGTGAGAAGACCGCCTTGCACCCCTTGGTGCTGTGAATGGTAGAGGCGCTCCTGCGCTCCAACATAGGGAGGTCTGCATCGCTTACTACGATCCACCACTTTACCGGGGTGCAAAGAGAGGATTACCAACGGTGGAGGGCACCTCTCTGAATCACAGGCTGGATGAGGTTGCGCTATCCGGACACTGTGGAGGGTGAGGCCTCTGAGCTGCGCCAAACTTGTGTTGCGGAAGCGCTGCAAGTTCCCGCCTAACGGGGCCCTGCTGCATCAACTGCATCGGGAGGTTCACCAGCGGATTTGGCGGCGACTGCTGTACCCGTGTTTGTGAAATCCCACCTGGCTGAGGCTCCTGCTGGGTGAGTCACATATAGTCATCTCACAAAATTGAAAATTAAAATACAGCAAGCAGTGAGAGAGGTGATGATATTGGGGTCCTCCCTAACCTAGAGAGAGAACCAAGCGGATGCCTTGAACACAAAGAGCATATGCTGAACGATTTGGGGGTGGTCCCATCCTCCTAGGACCACCCCGAGCAAAGTTATGGGGAAAAATACAATGCCAACCCAGCAAAGCATTATGGGGCGAGATTAATCATATTTGACCCAAATACATATCCCAAATGTCATATTTGACCCAAATGCACACCCCAATTTTCATGAGTGACCCCAAAACACACCCCAAATTTCAAAATTTACCTCATAATACACCCCACATTTCATCTCTGACACACGAAACTCATACCCACCCTAAAAATTCAAAATACCCCATTACTGACCTCACAATGCATTGTAATGGAATGCGATGTTAAGTCACCTGCGTTGTTGGATTTGCGTTCTAAAGGCATTACGATGTAATGGCTGCATTGTAATGGACGTCTCCCGTGCCAAAGGCAAGCCATAGGCAAGCCCATCTGCGTCTGTCCGCCCCTGGACCGCGCTCAGCACCAAGGACCCTTCCTCTCGGACACTCCACCCCTACGGCGCCAGTAACCACCTCGCCATCAACCCTGGATGCCACATGGCTTGCCAGGACCATCATCTGCTCCAGACCGGACATCGCTATCCCCATCACTAACGGCTACTAAATCATCAGCTAGGCCCACCACGACCTTCCAGGAGGAGGCATTGTCATCACCTACAGAAGCACACTCCGATGACCACGCACTCTAATGACCCAACGGTGACCATGGATCACCTCAACTTCCAGATCCGGACCATCCCCAAACCCATCCTCTGCTGCACCCTCATCTGCGGGCCCCCTGGGCCATGGACACCCATTCTCCGATACCATTGTAGACCTCATTGCACACCAGGCTCTCCCATCCACCGACGACATCCTACTCAGCGAACTCAAGTTCCACCTGGACAACCCCAGTGACCAGAACACTACCCCCTCCTGGGGTAGCTCCCCAACATCAGACTCAAGCACCTAGTCACCGCAGCAAGCCACATAGCAGGCCACACGGTCGAGCACGTCTCCCCCGCCATCGGGACCTTCAACTAAAGCCACACCACCGGACTCTCCTGGACCGACCATCATTGTATACATCACCGCTTCACCATGTCCACCGTACACAACCGCCATGATCGCCCCCCTCACAGCTGGATCAAGGCCCCTAAAGTACGTCTCGTCCACTCCCTCAGCACCACCACTCCGCCAACGCTTAAAGATGCTGACACCGCAGCGCGCAACCACCACCAATGGATCTCCAACTGCGCCAACACCCAGGCACCCCTCAATAACTGCACTGCATCAGTACCTTACGCCTGCATGATGGCAAGCATAAGGGTGACACAGTGCCACAGGGATATGCTGGCCCCATGCATTGCCGGAGTTGCGTCATGGTTGTGATGCGACTGCATCAATGAGTGACTTTAGCGCAGACAGATACGTCAGGATTCCAGACGTATCTGTCATTACTTGCATCATGGAGCGCAGTCCATTAAATACAGCGCATCCGTGGTGTCGCAAGGAGGGGGTAGTGAAAAGTGTTTCTACGCTGTCTTGTCGCACCGCTGCAACACTTTTCTTGAGTGAGGCCCAGGAATGCACACTATCTTATTGATGGTGCGCAGTCCTGCCCTGTAGTTTTGTCACAGGGCAGCGCAGCAACATTGCTTGCAGCGTGGTCCATCAACAAAACCTGCTGAAATGAGGCCCCAAGGGTTATCTCCATTTTTAAGACTGGCTATTTCCTGGTCTTAAGAAACTGCCCCTAACTGCAGTTAGAGGCAGTTTTTTTGGTCCTCCAGACTTAAGGAATACCCTTGTAATTATCATATAAGTGGGGTTACAGGCTGTTTTTGCATGGGAACGCCTCCCTTTCATGTCATTATCGCTAACAGAAGTGGAGATATTCATAATGGACGTTATGCCTGAAAACTGCTGCTAACAGAGGTTAGCGGCAGCTTGTACATAAGGCGATATAAATATTGCCGCATTAGCGGCGGAAAAGTGCCGCTAATGCGCCGTAAACTCCTTGTACATAGTCCCTTAGAATTTTTGGAAGGTATAAGAGTTGCCATGAGAATGTTCTTGATCATATCTAATGGTTGGGGTATTTTTATCCAATCTTCAGAAGACTGGGAAAAAGTGTGAAAGCTCCCAAAAACACATTCAGCCTTGGCGGTCAAGAGCTATTGCTTTCTCCACTCTGATCTATAAGGAAGTAGCTCGACTGCTGGGGGCCACTGCCATCATGTTGCCAGCCTCATGTACCCCCGTATGCTACAGAATTCTGCTTTGCCTCACTAAGGATTTTGAGCTTCATAAAATGTTGTAGGTAAAAAGTGGAAGTGAAAAAAGTTTGCTTTGTGGTCCTTGTGAGGTGAGCACTTCATCAGCTTCATTTGTTAAGGTTATCCTGTTTGGAATTTTTCAGTGCTGGAACTCAACTTACAAAATAAGCATCGAACTTCAAAGTGCCCTTCCTTGCCATAGTAGAGATGTCTGACTTCCAAAAACAGACTGTGGGGCGTTTTATCAAGAAACGGCGTTAACATTATCGCCGCTTTAGCGGCAGAAAACTGCCGCTAAAGTGGCGATAATATGCCACAGATAATTCCCATAGAAGCCCATGTTCTGGTGTCAACATGGGCTTCTATGGGAATTCTGAGCGGAATATTATCAAGCCCATTATCGCTGCTTTAGCGGCAGTTTTCTGCCGCTAAAGCGGCGATAATCTTAACACCGTCCTTGATAATATGCCCCTAAGAGGCTGAGCAAAGTTTTGTCTGCCAGACCACCGTGTCTGCAGAGGCCTTCACATATGCCTGCCATGTCTAAAGATCTGCAAATACCTTTCCATAATATCAGTGCCAATGTACATCCACTGGTGGATTGAATGAACTATAGGCAAAGATGAAGGCCTAGTGGATGTCTTTTTGTTGGGTTGCTCAGTATTTATTTTTGCTTTTCTGAAGCAAACTCTCATAGAGGTAATTTTTGGGAGAAAATCAAAGAATCATGGATACTGAGTGAGGCTGCTTCTTGTGTATCAGGCCATAGGTTGTTTTCGGAAGCCCAGGTCGACCAAGATTCTCATAAAGGATATAGCAAGGAAATTCAGTGGTAGTGGCCGACCCAACTAGAGTGAGGCCATCACGACTATAGACTGACAGCTGTTTGCCTGATGGGCGCCATGTCGCAGTCTTCCATATGCAAACCAGGCAGTTTCTCCAACTCTAAGGCCCTCATTACAAGTGAGACGCTAATTACCAATAGGTTTGGTAAGCATAAAAATCCTCATTTATGCTTAATTTCATGGGCAAAACTAGCAATAGGTGATAATTATCGCTTCTGATAAACCACTTTGGTGCATATGTACAATGAAATGTTGGAGCACGGAGCTGTGCCAAATTTGTCAGCGATGTGTTCTGACATTTCCAAAACGCAGGGATGCGCCGTATTTACAACAATACAGTGCACCTCTGTAATTTCCCTAGCGATGGCGCTTAAAATAGTTGCTTAGTGCCAATGCAGGCACCCTTGCACCATAGTGCAAGGGTGCCGTTGTTGCAGGGAATTATTGTTTATGTGCAGGAAGGTGTCCCTTCCTGTAAATAAACAATCAATAATGGCGATTTGCTATTTCTGTGTGCTGCAAAATGCAGCACACATAGAAGTTTCAAATCATCATTTAATTATTGTTTATGTGCAGGAAGGGACACCTTTCCGCACATAAACAATCATTCATGGCATTTTGCTCTTTCTATGTGTGCTGCAGAATGTCACCCACATAGAAAAAGCAAAAACGAGGTGAAATAAAAGTATTTCTCCTTGTATTGCCATTCTAACACCTGCTCTTGATTGGCATTCGCTTTTGGCGCTGCCTCAGATTTACAGATCCATGTAAATCTGGAGCGGCGTCAAAAAGCAATGGGTGTTGTGGAGGATCGCCCACAACACCCATTGCGCGCCCCTTGCATGAAAGGGTACCATATTTATAAAGTGGTGTTAAGCCACAAAAAGTGGCTTAATGCCACTTTGTAAATATGGAGCAGGGCATTGCACTACAGGAATGTCGCTAAAAGTGACGGGAGCAATGCCCTTGTAAGTATGCCCCTTTGATTTGAGATTTTATCAAAGCGATAATTATTGCATCAAATACTGAGACGCTCGTAATGAGAGCCTTAGTGGGATGGTGACACCGGCAAGATTGAGTCCTGCGAATTTTTCAGCCTATAAGTCCCAAGGTAAAAGGTTTGATGTGTGAGACGCACTAGACTTCACCGAACCCCTCTCCGTCGCAGTTGGCCAGACATCCAGCTTTGGTTTTGCTGCCACTTTTTGACTTTAAAAAATAAATAAATCTGGTTTCCATTATCCCAAGTGGACCTTTTTATTTCATTTTCTTGTCTCATTTTCAGTTAATTATACGTGTGTCGTTACTGAATAGAATTTTTTTTTCCAAGGAGAGACAAAGGATTGTATGGGTAACAAAGTCCACAACTTTATCCATCTCAACCATAACTTTCTCGCTGAAGCGGTAAAGGTCAAGCACACGTGTAAGCTGCTTATACCCGCAAAAACTAAGCTTAACCTTCTGTTATCCCGCTGCTCCGATAAAAGCAAGGTCACCTTGACACAGCCACAGCATTGACAAACCATTTAACGGACGTGTTCCTTCCTCATTTCCCATAGTGAAATCATTTATTTCACAAAGCATGTCATTAAAATATTAGCATGTCCTATCCCAAATTAATTAGTAGTAAATGCGTTCGAAAGCCAAAATCAAATTGTTTTTCTCTTCAAAGTGTGAGGTGATGTGTGTAGCATTCATGTGCAAATGAGGCCCTCGGAGCAGTGAGGTTGATGTATCTCTGGTACATGTTTCTCCTAATTAACTTTTCCATAATGCATTACATTTACACTCCGAGCAGCACTGAACATATGCACGGCAACATTTTGATTGAACAATGACCTCCTGCTATTAAGTGTAGGAACAGCTCTTTATATATTCCCCCTGTCTCTTTTAACGGTGCTGTAGAGTACCGCAGAGAAAAAAGTGCTCTACTAAGAATTGGCATTTCTCACTCAATGCGCAAAATATATATTCTTTTCCTTTGAATTACTTTCATTTAAACGTTTAATTGCAAAAACGTTTCACCACTGTAAAGATTGACGTGCTTTAAAATTAAATCTGTCAGGTTCTCTGAAAAATGAAAAAGGAAATAATGACCTATACCAGCAGTGTCCAAGGCAGGCTCAGGAGGGCAAAGTCCATGGAAGATTCTCAGGCTACTCTGATTATTTAAATGGAAATCATTTACGTAATCTGTGGATATCATCTCGTAGAAATCTTGCATGAAGCCAGCCCTCTTGATCAACGTTGAACACCCATGTACTATGCTGTGTGTCGGAAAATAAATATTCCCTCTCATCATTAGGGCATCTTTCACGTGCAACATGGGTTCTTACTGAAGCTGACACAGATTGACGCAAGAAGAAAAACAAAGGTTAAAAGGACTCACACAGTTTGGTCATCAATTATGTCATTTCAGATGTTGCTTTGATGTTATCAATAATGTCATAGAACATTTAATAAGTGGACTAATATGTGAGGGAATTAGCTGGCTAGCTAGTTAATTTAGGGCACAAATTGTTACTCGAGATAAATATAACTGGTGAATTTCAGTGGTTTTGTTAGTTTAAGACAGCATGTTTTAACTAACATTTTGACCTAACTATAACGTTCCTTTACACTTTGTTTTTCACTGAATTTCTAAAGTTTATTTTTAATTAGTAGTAAGATATTATTACATCTCTTGACTATAACTCTACTTCAAACTTGGGTTTCTTCAGTGAATATTGAAGGCTTTTTTAATTAAAGTAAGATGGCCATCTCCGTGCACAGTGTGGGGTTGGGCTCAGGGGCTGGCCTGCAACCAGACCCTGTGCCGACCCATCTGTGAGCTCCCAATCCTCAGCATCGAACAGCCTTCAGCCACGCACCTCCCTCCCAAGTTTACGAACATCAGCCAGAGGGATGAGGTCCCAGGAGCTTAGAAAAGGCTCTGGAAGGGGGGGCTGTGTCTCCCTCTCACCATTCAATGAAAAGGGCCCCAGTGGATTAGGTCCCGGGGCATTATGCCCCCTCCCCCAACAAAATTTGAATTGTGCCTCCCCAACGCCACCCCTGGGGTGCCGGTTCAATCTCACACATTTCCAGGTGTACAATTCCTCGTAAACCTGGAAATGCTTCAGATTCCATGGGTGTTGCCGAGGAACATCCACAGCAACACCCATGGAACACTTCTTTCACACATTTTTTTTTACGGAGTTTTATGTAGCGCAAACTTGACCCCCAGGTATTGGGCATCAGAGCTCTTGACACTAGCACCAGTTGCGTTACATGAGGACACTTTCATTTTTGTTAGGCAAGGAGAGATTAAGTGGCACATGCATCATTCTAAATACCGGTCGCAAAGGAGCAGATTCTGCGAATCTCCCCTTTGCGACCAGTATTTTTGCATTTGGGATGCATCAATCCAAATGCAAATTTGCAATTTAAGTAATCTCAAAATTTGCAATTACTTAAATTGTGAATGCATTTAGGGACTCAGTAATTACCATCAATTTAAAGTTAATGGTAATTTGCGGAAACTTTGAAAAATGCACTAACATGCATTTTTCGAAGTTCAATGTTGCACAAACTCATGTCCGTGGGGTATGTGTGTTCGCAACATGTGGTCACATGGAAATTTCAGGGGGTCATCAGGTGTCCTTTTGGCACCCTTGCACCCTTAAAAATGCATGCGCAATTTGCGAGTACCTATTTGGTACTCGCAAATTGCACACACAATTCCCTTTCATTCCTATGGGCCTCTAGGCCCACAGAAATGAGTGGGAAGCTATTCCTTAGTCGCAATTAAGGAATATGTAGGAATCGCAATTTATTTAGCGATTCCTACATGCATAAGGAATTGCGATTCCTAAATAGCGATTTCTAAAAAATCGCAATGAAGGAATCGCAATTCCTTATGTTGATGCATGTGCCCCTAGGCGATTTGCCCAGAATCACAGGATGTTGCGCATCTTTACTGAGACTCGAACCCGGTTCCCCAGATTAGAGGTCTTTCGCCAGTTCTGTGTGAAAGGGGCACATATTTACAAGGCCATGAAAAGTCACGCAAAGTGGCTTTGCATGGCCTTGTAAATATACTGCAGCACATTGCGCCAATAGAGCATAAAAATAGTGATGCTCCGGTGGTGCAAAAGTGCCGCTAGGAGCACCGTGAATGAGGCCCCATATGTCTTTTAAAACCTTTTTCTAAAACAGGGAAAGAGTTCCAGGGTCCTAAAATGGCTGCCACCACATCTTTGTTGATGTGGTGGTAGCCAATTGGATTTTGTCTTTGATCTGTCATGTCTGTGGATCCTTAGGAACCTGATATATACATACATTTGAAACCTTAAGCATTTTTGCGTTTGCTTATAACTTTGAACTGTTTAGATAACACAGGGCCTCATTAGGATGGCGGTTGTACTTATGCCTGACCGTCATCCAATCGGAAACGGGACTGCCCGGCTAAAAGTCCGGGGTCCCTTAAGACGAGTTAGGATACGACCACCACCACGGTGGTTGCAATGTCTATATTTTGTACTGTAGCGGTGCTGCGGGCTGCAGCACATGCCACAGTACAAAAAATAGACATTACAAATATCCCTGCACTACGCGGTAGGCACCATGCCGTGCCTGCCACATGGTGCAGGGATGTGTAGGGAGGCCCACCAGGTGCATGTTGGAGGCCCAGAGGGGGAGGTCTGCTGCAGGCCCATAATGTCCCTTTCCTCCTGCCTTTTCATGGCAGGTACACCGCCATGAAAGGTCCAGCGTAAAGGAACACTGTAATACCTACGGCAGTGCCTGGCAGGCACCGCCACCATTGTAGGTATTACTTGGCAGCTGGTCTCTCCGACTGCCAAAGAGCTGCTGGCCATCATTATGTGGCGGGTGGTAAAGAAGTCACCAATGGCGGTAGGCTGCCAACAATGGGGTGACGGTGGTTATCCCACAACCATCGTAATGAGGCCCAGAGTGTTTTACAAAGAAAGACTGAGTAAAGCATAAGAATAGAAAATGCGTTTCTACAGGAAATAATAATTACAGGATATACCACATGATATTTGTTAGAACAAGGAAATATAATTGACTGACACAGATGGGATAACAGACATACGCAACTACTACATGTGTGAAATCTGGATAAGAATGTTCCAGTGCAATCAGAGATATTGGGACCCAATTGTGCACCAGAGGTCTTCCACTACTTGCATCCTCTGGTCCCCCTACTGTGGACCATCAAACCCATAGACAAGTAATCATTTTAGTACTTGACTGTCAGGTTAGTGAGGTAGAGCAGGACAAACCTTACCCAAGGAGGTACTGTGGGCTAGAAACTCAGAACTCAGCAATACAACAAATAAAACTCAATAAATTAGTGTCCAGTCAGTGTGTTTTCTTTAAAGGAGAAAGGTACTTTAATACAGGGAAAAATAAATACTACACACAAAATGAACGATATGGAAACACCGTCTAGAATGCCTCACAAACTAAAAGGGGTGCACCCTGAACATAGTTCAGAGAAGTCAACTAACCCCCTAAAGGTAGACTAGGACCGAAGTTCTGATGCACCTTTAACAATTGCATGCCAGCAGAACCTACCCCCTAAAACCACAATACATGCATTTAAGCTAAGCCTGGTTGGTGAACTCTGCTTCGTTTGCGGAGTTTGCGAGTCGGCACCCGCGCTCTGCGGAGCTAGCGGAGTTCTGAAAAAATCCTCCCTGCTTAGCAGAGCAGAGTTTTTTCTTCGCTTGCGCTTGGCAACGGTAAGTTCGGCAGTCCTGTATGGCCATTACAGCTTGCGCTGAGAAACCTTCTGTTCACGTTGGGGAAGTTGCTGCCCCGGGTAGAACTTCTACTCGAGCGCAGGAAGAAGCAGCACCCTCCCTCTTGTGCTGTGCGTGATGCAGTTCATGCTGATTTTCGGGCGCGGAATAAACTCCCAGCACTAAAAATCGGTGCGAAAGGTGCGATGTAATGCACTCCTCCGCTTGCTGAACTCCACGTAGCTTGGCAGAGTTTTTTATCACTTCACGAAGTTTCGCGTAGTGGAACTCTGCGAACTTCGCCCAGGCCTAAATAAGACTATGGTGAATTGTGGACCTGATAGGTATGAAAAGTCCTATTTACTGAGTTTGCCATAGAGTTGTTACAATATATTCATAGTGAAATATGAACATTTCCGTATAGCTGTTTCAATTCCAATAAATTATCATTTCCAAATGGTCCCATAAAGAGAAACATGGTTTTGCCATTGTTTATAGAAAATCCTACCTATTGGCTTTGATTCACTTACAATATGAGTCATTGCACATTATAAACATTTACAACCCACTACTTTCTACTATTAAACCATGTTCTAGCACAATCTCTGATGACACAAAACTTAATGGGCCCAATGCACTCCCCAGGAGCACAACAGTGTCAGCCCTGAACTGACCCAAGATTCCCCCAAGTTCACGAATGTAGCCTCCAAGAGACTCTGGGTGTCACTATTTTTTCAAACACTTGGGGAATTATGGTATTCTGTGCTGCTTCAGGCAGCATCACAACTGCCCCAGGACCAGAACAAAAATCTGTCAATGGTGCTCATTGTTCTTTGAGAATTTTTGTAAAGAAAGTATGCA
This sequence comes from Triturus cristatus, assembly GCF_964204655.1. Taxonomy (NCBI): domain Eukaryota; kingdom Metazoa; phylum Chordata; class Amphibia; order Caudata; family Salamandridae; genus Triturus; species Triturus cristatus. Next base: position 668,524,362 of record NC_140587.1, read on the forward strand.
GATTTTAAAACTTTACCAGTGGCTTATGGAACATTCTTGTATCCAGAGACGTTCTTAGCCTCATTTTGCATTTATTTAGCCAATTTGTATTTCGCACAGCGCCCCCTAGAAGTTTCCCAGTGCACAGTCGCAGAGATAGAGAAGTTATGGCTTCATCAACCTAGAAAAGCCAGGACTTCAAGCCTCTGCGGAAAGCAAGTAATGCCGTACAGACTTTTAGGTGCTCTGGAAGGGAATTCCACACTTTCGGACCAAGATAGGAGAAGGAGCGCTCTTTTATGTGGTAGAAGCAAAATCTAGACATGTTAAACAGAGCTATCTCGGCACCATCAGATTGTGGATGTAGCAGGCTCCTAAACCAACTTTAGCCTTAAACATGTAGCTAAGAAAATTAAAAGAATAAGTTTAAGAACTGTAAGCCAGCGCAACCCATGAAAAAGAAATGGGAAACTGAGGCAACATGACCGCCCATCCGTCCAGTAAATAGTACATTTTTGTCTCTTTTGTTTTTCACAACATTGATGTACCCGACTCAGTGTCACTAGCTGGTGGAATCTCATGTAGGTGCATCTTCCTTCCTGGGCACACACACACCACTCAGTAGAGTGACTATGCAGCAGGCACCTGAGCCAGGAATTCTGTATTCTTTCACCGCCTGGCCTGGTACCTTACTCGGTGGCTGGCAGTAAAGCTGCAGTTTTCCTGCTGCCTCTCTTGTGAGAGCTGTGGTCATTGGGGCGGAGATGGAGGCTGTCTTCATTAGCCCTTTGGTCACAGGTCTCGGAGACTCCTGTGCAGAGTAATTGTTTTCATGTTTCTCTACATCGAATAGAGAGGCAAATCTTATGCAAATGTTGCAGCTGCTTTTTCTGCAGGTAGACAGTTCCAGTCTGTCTTGGTTAGAAACTGCTGGCCATGGTTAGTATTTTCTTGGCTCAGAGGTCCCAGGGACATCAGAGGAATTATTATTAGCAGCAGAAAAAGGGCTGATGAGTAGCTGTTTTAAATTACAATATTTCTTAGATTTGCCATTCAGCTCCAAATGGCACACTCCAGCCACCAGGGGTTTTATTATATAAAGTGCCCCGGAGCGCCATGGCCGTTTGCGCCTGCTTATGTGCCCCCAGGACACTTTGGTATTACAGAATGGGCTGCAAACGCTTGTGAAGCCCATTCTTTAATACCAATAATGCTTGCGCACATAAAGCGCCAGTGCTATCTGCAGGGGTGGTTTCCCTCATTTGCATGGGGCGTGCCCCATGCACATGAGGGAATCACTTTGCCTCTGCACCCGTGCCATATTACAGTGTGGGCGCACAGGCAAAGAAGCCCCCAGGAGGCTCAGGGATAGTGTGCCATCTGAAAGGTGGCACACTGTCAGTGCACCCTCTGATGGCAGCCCTCTGGAGGGGGGAAAAGGGGGTCTCATAGACCCCCCAGACACCCCTTTGCAGGCGGGTGCAGTCATTGACTGCACCTGCCTGCAAAGGGATCTCAAATCCCGCTTCAAAGTGCAGGCTGGTTGCCTCCTGCACTGTGAAAATACGGAGCAGCTGTAAAGCAGTCACTCTGCTTTTCACAGGAAAGGCTGCCTCCAAGGTTGCACGAGTTTGTGCTGCCCTGGGGGCATTGCATTCATGGTAATAAGGCGCATTTTCACTGTTTGCCCCCGGTGCACCTCAGCACAAAAAATGAAAATGCTCATTTACCGTAATACGGCCCCTGGAGTGCTCCAGTGAGGCATCTTGGCTCCCAGATGTTCAGAGGTTGCTTCTTGATGCTTTTTCAAAGCCTCTTGGAACTGCTGCTTCTTTTTTCTTAGTGGCAGTGGCTGTAAGACTGCATCTGAACCATATTCAGTTTCGATATTCTCAATGAGAGAAAATGGCCTTTTTTCGTGGTCAACTAAATTTTTTTGCTGAATGTTATGACTGGTTTTTAAACACTGCTATCCAGTGTATGTGTTCTGACTGCCAAACATGTCAAAATTGGCATATTGAACTTTGTTATAAGACCGTAGTCTATGGTGCCCAAAATACACCCATTGGATGGAAAGCTAAATCTCACCTATGGAATGCAAAACTTCTGTGCCAACCACTAGTGCTATCAGGCAAAAAGGACTCCAGTCCTGCCCCAGAATCCTTTCAGCTGCAGTTTAAACCTGCAGCCCAACCTGTCAAACTAATCCTTTTCTTAACAATAGAAAACTTTCCTTTTAAATAATAATAAGCCACCCCTATGTAAGTCTTGCAGTCCACAAGGCACGGTGAATGGTCATTAAAAGAAGCACATTCGAAATTTCAATTTTTCATGTCCTTATAGTGACTGGCATCGAAAAGCTATTTTCAAAGAAGCAAGGCTTGCTGCACCATAGAGAAATACTGAGAAGCAATACTAAATATTACTTCTCCTAGCTTTAAATTGGGACCAGTTGGAAATATTATTAAACCACTATTGTTCATATTTATTAAAATCTCAACCCAATCGTGGAGTTGGTTTTTTAATGCACATTAAGAAAAACAAACTTTTAGGAAATTACCTATTTCCTGCCAGAAGCTCCTGGAGACTAATTTGCATTAGTCTAGCAGTGGATCACTGAGTGCTTAGCCCTGATGAGGTGTGAAAACTGCTCCCAGAGCAGAGATAATGGTCTTGTGGTGTCAAGGTGTTTTGTTCCACTGCCAAGAAAACTAATTGGTAGGTGCCCAGGAGCTTAGTTTAGTTCAAATGGGCCTCTCCATTACAAGCAGGTATCAGATGACACCTGAACAGGTCCCCTCCTTTTTCAGGCAGGCAAGCACCAAATCCAGTGGAGGAAAGCTGCCCTCATAACGGGTTTGGAGTGACCACTGAGTTGGGGATGCTCATTACCATGACCTTAGCTCTGGGTGGCACTCAGGATCTATACAACAGGAAAAGGATTTCTCCAACTTAGATTGTGAAAGTGAGGGGCACCTTGGTGTTGTTCGAAGTAGAGCACAAAGGAACTGCTGTTTAAGTGGGCAGCATTACCCCTAGGAATATTTATCCTATTGGTAGGGGTGGGGCCAGGATTGAATCTCACCCACAAGCTAGAGTGAGGTATAAAGATGTTACCACAACACACCTTCTTCAGGACAGTGCCAGGCCTGAGGAAAAACAGGAGAGGACTGGACCTGCTGTTTGTGACCTGAAATGAGCCCTGGACCTTATTACACTTGTATCCAGGACAAATACCTGAACTACAAGGGTCAGTTGGCTGGCTTTCTCTTTGGCTACTGGAAAGCAAAAAGGTACCAGAGGCCTTTTCCGGCAAATCTCCAATCACCTGTACCAACTGCACCTGACCGCGACCCTGCTGGTGGCCTCTCCTATAGTGAGTATTGATCCCCAAATGCTGTTACTGAGGTCCTGGGAACCTTGGCGGTGTCTAACTGGACATCTCAGAAAACCTAGAACTTAGAAAAGTTTTAGACTTCAAGATCTCCAGAGGACCGTGACAAACCTGCCAGCCAATCTGTAGGTTTCCCCCTCAAGGAGCTTTTCCACAGCAGTCAATCCATTTAATCAGGACCTCTATAAGAAGGCATCCAAGCCTTCTGGAGCCCAAGTTGGATACAGTCTGCAGACTTGCCCCACTGAAGGATTCCAATGACTGAAATATAAATCTTGACTGTATGAAGCATCAAAAGTATTTAGCCAGCAAGAGGGTTTGCCCGTATATGACAATTACAATGTTCATACCCTGAGCTTTTCCCAGTAAAACCAATGCTTAGCAAACATTTCTTTATTTTTGTAAATCGGTGTGGGATTTATATTGTGTTGTGTTTTTTTTCCTTTTAAGTTGTATTGGTACTTCAAAATGTTTTACACATTCTCTCTAAGTTAAGCCTTTCTGCTCTGTGCCATAGCTGCCAGAGGCTGAGCTCAGGTCTCCATTACTGCAACCTATTACTGGAACTAAAAAGTTAGTGACTTTATTGCTTGTAGTGGAGAGCATTAGACAGCTTTCATACTGTCTGTACTCATGTGTAAATTGGTCTTCTACCCGGCAGGCAGCAGATTCTTCACAGTGGAATAAAAATCCTAAATGTTGAAATGTTTTGTAAAGCAGATTTGCTGATCGCACATTGCAAAATTGATTTCCTAGCCTTAGCGCTGGACGCTTTCAAATTATGAAGCAGCAGCATTCTCTTGATCATGATGCCTTGAGAAAGATCAATATTTTTTAGCTTGGTAAGTATTGCTCAGCTGCTTGACTCATTATGTTGTTATCTGCCATTCGCTCAATATAAGTGGCCTGGTAAATTGTGGTGTTCATCTCATCTGAAAAAATGTGACTCAGCTGTTGGAATTAATTAGGTGCGATAAAGACCACACAAATATGTCTTTTTGGGGAAATAACATGGATTTTGGTACTTACAGAAAAAATTTGCATGATCCATTAAATGCCAGACACTTGACCTTGATCAGCATAAATATTCCTTGAATGAGCGATGGTCGATGAACATTATTTTAGAAAGTTTTCTGCACTTTTGTCAAATGATGCCAGAGTTATTATCACAAGAAATGCTCTTCCTATGGAAACTCTGAGCTCATATATGTGTATTTTATCTACTGGAGGCCGCAAGTGGGTAGTCATATTTAGGACCATGATTCCATGGGAAATGCATTTTTTTACTTGCCTATATTTTTTGTGCTGTTTGACGAATCTTCGCAAAAAATTTCCCAAAAAAGTGGCTTGTGCATGTAAAGTTTCAGGGTGATCTGTTAAGTGGGGCTGAGAAAAAGGGGGGGGGGAGGTTAAAATAGTGTGCTTCTTATGGTAATTCCCATATGGGCTTTGAACATGACTACAGCCCAAAACTTTTTGTTATTTGGTGTAAATCCATTCAGAAGTTTAGGAGATAATAAAGGAAATTCAAATTGTATCTTAACGATCATGGATAATTTGCGACAAATTGCGACTACGCGAACCAACAGGATTTCCATGAATAACTGGTCGAAACCGGAGCAGAGAGTTGTGGCTGCCTTATTAGTTTATTGGGATTTTCCCTGGGGCTGAAATGTAACAGCAGAACCTGCCATGAGGTGAGATTGGATGTGTCCTGACCGCATGGGGAAAATATAAGGATATTTGAGTCACTCTACATCGGTACAATATGTTGATGAACAGGTTTTCTTTCACGTGCAAAATTCGTGAATTCATTGTGACTGTCAGCACAGCCACCCATGTACTGTCACGGCCAATCAGACAATGATGCATCCACCCACAGACCCACTGATACACCCACCCCTCTCACTCACAGACCCACTCAGAATTTCATCTTCCCACTCACAAACCCACTCAAGCTCATGTCCCCACTCACAGACCTATTCAGACACTCACACATCCACTCATGCAGTCACAGACTCTTGCACCCACTCACAGACACATTTAGAGACTCACAGACCCACTCACAGACCCACTCAGAGACTCCTGCACCTACTCACAGATCCACTCTGAGACTCATGCACCCACTCACAGACCCATGCAGACTTATGCACCCACTCCCAGACTCAGACAGACTCATGCACTCACTCAGAGATCCACTCAGAGACACACACACACTCAAAGACCCACTCAGAGACTCATGCATCCACTCACAGATGCACTTAAAGGCTCATGCACCTACTCACAGACCCACTCAGAGACTCATGCTCCTACTCACAGACCCACTGATACACTTAAGCACCCAGTCACAGGCTCAGTCAGATATCCATCCACCCAGTCACAGACATACTCAGCTATTCATGCACACACTCACAGACCCACTCAGAGATTCTTGCACCCACTGAGACACCCACTCCAACAATCATACACCTACTCACAGACACACTTAGAGACTCACGCACCCACTCACAGCCCCACTCAGAGACTCATGCATCTACTCACACACCCATTCAGAGATTCATGCACCCATTCCCAGATCCACAGAAAGACTCATGCACTCACTCAGTGATTTACTGATACACTTATGCACCTACTCACAGACTCGTTCAGAAATTCACCCACCCAGTCACAGATCTACTAAGCTACTCATGTACCTACTCACAAACACACTCAGAGATTCCTGCTTCCACTCACAGGTGCACTTAGAGACTGATGTACCTACTCACAGACCCACTCAGAGACTAATTTTTTTGTTTAAATTTGTTTATTGAATTTTAAACTTTTCATGTATTTAGACAGGCACCATTGACAATCAAATGTATGTTGACATTGATAAACGAATTCACAAAGCAGATGTCATCACATAAGCATTACATAGTCAGCATTTTGTTTATGCGAAGCATTTGGAGTGCCAAATATAACAGGGTAATAATAATATCAATTGAAACATAAGGGTAAAGCCCCATTGATTCAATGTAATGTGATAACAGCATATGCCAGCTACAGTGTAATGCCACCCTTCCCGACATACCCTTCCCCCACAACTGCACATTAATCACATATTAAGATTGTATGGCACCAACCATTGCTGTTGGAATGATCATGTATTAACTTGGATATGTACATGAGGTGCAGAGGGTTTGGGGCCTTGCAGGTGTCCTTGGCTGAAACCCTCCTTTCATGATGTCTATTTTACTCTGTGTTATTAGTTTGCTCTTGTGCCTCATCTAACCCTTACAGGGTCACCTGTGTTTCTGAATTATCCTGCCAGGAGCTGAGGAAGTCTGTTAGTATTGCATATCATACTGCCATCAGAGGCAACGTACGCAATCGCTATGGTGTCTTAGCGAAATAGCGCTATGCTTTCCGTCTGGGCCCAGCATATTAAAGATTGGAACGAGGCCTTGGTAGCTGGGATTTCAAGGGACTTCCAGTGCCTGGTAATTAGTCGCTTGGCTACGATGAGTCCTAGGTCTATGAAACAGGTTGTTACTTTATATTTTTTAGGCCTCTGATAGAGACCCAAAAGGCATACCTTCCAGGTCCACTCAACCGTGCCACCGGTACACTGGGCTAAGAGTTTTGTTAGTGTTTCCCAGTAATAGACCATTGCAGTGCAGGCCCATAGCATATGTAAGAGATCACCTCCCACCAGCCCACACCTGGGGCATTGGGCGTCATTATGGCTAAAGTATTGATTAATCTTGGCTGGTGTCATGTAAGCTCTGTGTGTTATGAAATATTGTGTGAGTCGGAATCTGGCATTCCTAGGAAAATGCATGGGTCCTTCTTGAATGGCCTCCCATTCTTGAAAAACTTTATTCGGTAAGGAAATTACATACCATAAAAGCATTTACATATCAAATACATTAACAGTTATGCACATATAATTTTAGCAAAAATGAATTAATTTGGCCTGACTAAATGGCAGTAAGTGCAAAAAAAGCGGTTAAGAGAAATGTTTTGACAATCATTAAAAATTGGTAAAATACAATAAAAGTGTTTAAACGATACAGGGCAGGAAAGGAACAAACAAACCCCCCGCTAGCAATTTTAGGGTGCATAGGGGGGCTATCCCAGTTCATCGTAGGGTATGTTTGGATGACTTGTGAAAACCATCTGTCAGTTAAATGTTTAAAAGCAGGGAGGGGGGGCTAATCTCCATTTAAAGGTTGGTTCTATGTCGCACACAGAATTTTAAGAACATTGCCATATTTTTTGCCGATGATTCTGTTTCTAGCATTTGAAGGACCATAAAGGCTGGCCGACATTGGGTTAGGCCCAAAAGTTTCAAAAAAGGGATCAGGTATAACTTTCTTGGCTCTACATAGAATTTACAGAACATGATTACATGCAAAGTTGTTTGGGGGGAAAGGTCGTCACAAGGGCACAGCATCAGTTGGGTGCTCCAGTCGTTTATCACAGGGAAAGTAATTAAGCGATGGAATATGTTCAGTCCCAATCTGGTGAGTAGGAATTTCTCATAGTTACTTAGAGTGGAGTTCAAATAAGGCTCTATTTGGTCAGTTGTTTGTATGGAAAAAGACAATTGTACAGAGTTTTTGCTTAGTTCAAGAGCCAGGCGCAGATCAGTTAGATGGGTTAGGCACATGTCTCGCAGTCTTTTTCTGGGGATCGAGGTAATATTTTGGGGATTTGAAAAAAGGTGCTCAAGTCCTAAATCCATTAGAAAGTTTTTGACGAAAGCAAGCCAAGTGATTAGTGATCCGTGCTCCAGTTTCAAGCAGTCATTAATGAGTTCCTGAGTGAATTTTAATTCTGGTGTGGACCAGATGCGATGCCACAAAAGAATAGGCTGCATACGTATCACGTCTGTGATATATGGAAGACCCAGTTCGCTGTGAATATTGAAAGTTGAAGTGGACAGCGGAACTCCCAGCAAAAATTTCAAAAAGGAGTTCTCTGTCTTTTGGAGTAAAGTGACTCGTGCGTTTCCCCAAATCCCGGCACCGTAGGTTGCCGTGCTGAGGCATTTTGATTTATAAATGTCTAACATTTCCTTGGATGCTCTTTTGCCCAGCCTCCGGGCGAACACTCTCAGGGCCGTTGTTGCTTTTAAAAATTGTAAATTTCTGTTCTCTATGGCGCTTTTCCAAGTGGTTTTATTATCTATCACGACTCCTAGGTAGGGGTAAGTGGTGGTATACTCTATTTCGGTGTCGTTTAGATAGATGTTTTTCTTTTTACGTGAATGTTTCCCTAATGCCATCACGAAGGTCTTTTTAGCGTTGATGTTTAGGTCCAAATGTTTCATGAAATTTGTGTATCTCACCAGAGCCCGTTGTAGCTCAAGGGGGGTGCGGGCGAGTATGACTGCGTCGTCCATGTATAGGAGGGCGGGAATTGGGCGTTGTTTAATGTGTGGTTGGTCCTGGCTACCTTTTAACAGGGCTACTTCTAGGCCATTGGTGTAAATGTTAAAAAGAAAGGGAGCCAGGACACAGCCTTGCCTTACCCCCGCTCGATTCCAAAAGATGATGTTAACTGTCCCCCGATTCCATATCTTACTCTAGTGGTAGTATTCGAGTAGATTTCTCTGATGTAATTGACCAGATTGGTATCAATGCCCATTTGGGTCATTACAGACCAGAGCTTGGTATGGTCTACGCAGTCAAAGGCTGCGGACAGGTCAATGTATGCCATGTAAAGACTGCCACCCTTTGCATGGACATACTTCCCTCTCAGAAGGGTAAGGTTGAGGACCTGTTCTATGGTGCCTCTACCTTCCCTGAACCCAAACTGGAGGTCAGACAAGATGTTGTTTGTCTCAGCCCAATTTTGTAGGCGTGCTTAAAGGATTCTACCTGCTACTTTTCCAAAAGAATCCAGTAAGGAAATAGGTCTGTAGCACGCAGGACTGTTCCTATTACCCTTTTTGAATATGGGGACTAGGATCGAGTCTGACCAAGAGGTTGGTAGTCCTACATGTCCCAGTGCTTCTAGAACGTTTAATAGCAGGGGAGCCCAGAGGTCGGTGTTTGACTTATATAGGTCCATAGGGACCGCGTCAGGTCCCGGGGCCTTTCCTGACCTGCTAGCATTCAGGGCCAGCTCTACCTCTACGAGCTCAAAGTTCATGTTTAGTGAGTTGGTTCGGGCCGTTGGTAAGGAGTGAGTGTGTGTAAGTTGCCCAGCCGGATTTGAAAAAAATTTTGAGAAATGGGTGACCCACTCTTGTTCAGAGATGGTGGTTTCGAGTGTGCCGCTAACTTTCGGTCCAGTCAGAAAAGAGGAGTTTACGATCTCCCAAAAGGTTACCGAATCTTTATTCTGGCAGCTATTATGTAATGCAGTCCAGTGTTCTTCTTTAAGTTCCCTTTTCCTGGATGCTACTGCCTTGTTATATTTTTGCCTAGCTATTGAAATTTCAAGGGTGTTTCTTGGGGTTTTTTTGAGGGCAATCTTGAGATTTTTGTGGGCTCTAGAACATACTGGGTTGAACCACCTGAATTTAGGTTTATCCTGTGGTGTTTTTTGCACCCGAGTGTGCACTGTCAGTGCGTTCTTAACCTCTAGTGTTATTTTTTCATAATTAGCCACAATCTCTTCAGGAGTAGACGTCTCCGTTAAGCAGACTTCAAAGGCTGGATGGGCCGCATTAATTATGGTTTCTAGAATGGCGATGGGATTAATTTTAGACCATTTCAATGCGTTGCCATTCGGACGGGGCATGGAGATAAGATCTGCATGGAGTAATGTTTCAGCGTTTTTTTGTGGGGCAGTGGTTTGAATTATGACGGCCAATTGGAAGTGGTCACTAAATGCGCAATCATGGGTGATGACGTCGGTGATCAGATTAGGGGAAATATTCCCTACTAGGATGAAGTCAATACAGGAGGATAGGCCTCTGCCGTTAAAAGTTGGAGCAAAGGGAGTTATGGGGATGGTGAGTTCATTTGCGAAAGCCAATTGAAAAAGAATCATGGTCTCATTCAGAACAGACCCCTTATGGGAGTGTGAAAAGTGGGGGGTATCATTTTGTAGATGGTCCAGGTAACCACAATTACCATTTAAGGTACTCTTACATAGTGCTAAGTTAAAATCCCCCCCCCCCAGATTATTATTGGTTCCTTTCCTTTACTAGAGGTAAGTTGTTTTTGTAGGAAAGCGCGAATTTCTTTTATAACCTCTGTAAATCTGGTATCCGGGAGGTTATTGTAGAAATTAACTATTAGGATAGGTGGCATTCTACTTATGATGACTCGTATGATCTGATATTGTGGCTCAGTTTTGAGAATGTGGGCCTCCAGAGTTGGTATTAAGTTTGAGACATATATGGTTAATCCACCCTTTGCTCTACCGGATGTTGAGGGGAGCGCTGGGCTGAAAAAGGTCTTAAAGCCATTTATATGTATAGGGGTTGTTAACCATGTCTCCTGGAGGGCAATGATTTCTTTTTCCTTAATGAAATTAATCCATTCTTCATTTTGGATCTTAGTACGGAGACCTGATATATTCCAGAATGTTATTATTAAAGGCGAGTTTATTTTCTTGGGTATGGGATTGATCCTAAAAATGTTTTGCTTGTGTGCAATAGGGTCCATGCTGGTACTAGTATCACCCTCCCTATGAGGTCTTGCTGTCGGAGGGAGAGTGTTTTCAGGTGTACTGATCTGTTCGGGGTTGAATGCGATCCCTTGTTGAGTAGTGGGTATTAGGTGAGTTGTAAGAGGGAGGGTCTTATTTTTTCCAAGATGTAGCTCAAAGTGGGCAGTTGGTAGAGGTGGAGGAAGGATCGCAGTTGGAGGGACAGAATTGTCCGGTGGTGTTAACTGTCAGTCCACCTCGTCTAGTGTGGTAAGCTGTTCAAATCTATTTTGGGTAAGAATGCACCCATTCCCTCTATGTGCACTTATTTGCTCGCTACAGTAGAAATAGTCAAGTGACACCATGTTAATGTGAGTGTTTTCATGTGTTATTGTCCTGTTGATTCTGAGTAGAGAGCAAACTAGGCCTGGCGACCTAAAGTTTATGACTATACAGTCTCCGGGACTTTTTTTGTGAAAGTCACCAATCCAGCCCACTCTCCGGACCATCAGAATCTGGTTTATATGTCTTGGGTGGAAATAAGTGTTTTTGGTAAGCCAGTAGGTGGCCTTATTCCTTAACGAGACCCATGTTTCGATAGAGTCTTTTTGTAAGGAAGGGACATTTGTTAGGACCAAGACGTATGGCCGGGCAGCTGGTGGTAAATGTAAGTGATCTTTATTTGGAATAGTAGAAGCTGAGGGATCTGCCCTGTTGTTGTGATTTGAAGTTACTTTGGGGCTCGCGGGTGGGTCTAGTTCAATATTTGGTCTTAAAGCTCCCTTTGTTACTTGGATCTTCGTCGATCTGGTTGTGGGAAGAAGAGTAGGGATATTTACACTGGGGTTATTGGAATGGTTAGTTAAAAGTGGTAAGTTCCGGTTTTGTTGTGCATGTGGTTGACTGGTTACCGACGGTGTATTTGTCGAATTAGGTCGGGTTATGCCATCGAGTACGGTTTTAGTGAGTTGGGCGAATTTGTCTTCAAATACCGAGGAAAGTAGGGAGATCATTTCACCAAGTTTGTCTTCAATGTCATGACTGACGGCTAGTTGTAGTGTCTTTACACTGTTTTCTACTGATAGCTTGATCGTCTCGCCAAGAGTAAATAGTTGGTCGTGGGGAGATGGATTTATTTCCTCTGTTTGTATGCCTATATCACAGGTGGCTGGGAGTTGTAAAGTCTTCCCCCCTTTGGGAAGCTGGCCTTTTTTGTGTGTCCCCCTCCCATTACTCATTTTAGTTTTGGCTTTCCCTCGTGTTAAGGGACCTTTTGATTGTGGTGCGCCGACATTCGACCGAAGTCCAATTCGGTCAGATGAAGTTGTAAGGGGATTGGGCAAAAAATCAGTGGTGATCATCGGAGTAGGTGATTTGGACTGTGAAGATAAATTTAAAACATCAATAGTTCTATTTGGTCTTGTCGAGGGTTCTAAAGAGAGCCTCCTCTCGGTTGATTGTATTTCCTGTATGATTATGGATTCTGCCCTCAGTAAATAGGCGTCTAAAGTGCCCGCTGTGCTTTTACGTGTTTCCATTTTGGAAAGGTGAAACGGTTACCAAAAATGGAAATTGACGGATGACACTATACGGATCACGCTATGATAAAGAAAGGACTTTACCTTCTGTTATGCTTAACACAACCGTATGGAGCTTATAAGGGGGCAGTAGACTTTGATCCGATAGTATGACTTTGCGGCGGTATCCCAATGGCACGGCAAAGAGGGATGGCCCGGCCCGGCCACCCTCGGCCTCCGGACGGCCACAGACGGCCCGCCCTCTGCCCGGGCTCAGCCCGGCGCCGCCCGCACGCGTCCGCGAGGCGTAGGGGGTTGCCTTCTTTTAAACGCCTCCAGACGCGGGAACCAGGCAGTGGGCGGTGTCGCTGGGCAGGCTGGGAAGTGTAGTCCGCCCCACTCCGCGGCCGCGCGATGTCAGCAGCACGGCGGCGGGGGCGACCACAGCTAGAGGGCACCTGACCTGCTCCAAGACGGTGTTGGTAGGATGGCAGGTAGGTAATGGCAGCGTAACCTCCTCCAATGTTATCACCGGCTAGAAAATGCTCCCCGCTCCCCAGTGGGAGCTGCCTTCTTTTAAACGCCTCCAGGCGCGGGAACCAGGCAGTGGGCGGTGTCGCTGGGCAGGCTGGGAAGTGTAGTCCGCCCCACTCCGCGGCCGCGCGATGTCAGCAGCACGGCGGCGGGGGCGACCACAGCTACAGGGCACCTGACCTGCTCCAAGACGGTGTTGGTAGGATGGCAGGTAGGTAATGGCAGCGTAACCTCCTCCAATGTTATCACCGGCTAGAAAATGCTCCCCGCTCCCCAGTGGGAGCTGCCTTCTTTTAAACGCCTCCAGGCGCAGGAACCAGGCAGTGGGCGGTGTCGCTGGGCAGGCTGGGAAGTGTAGTCCGCCCCACTCCACGGCCGCGCGATGTCAGCAGCACGGCGGCGGGGGCGACCACAGCTACAGGGTACCTGACCTGCTCCAAGACGGTGTTGGTAGGATGGCAGGTAGGTAATGGCAGCGTAACCTCCTCCAATGTTATCACCGGCTAGAAAATGCTCCCCCATTCATGCTCTGTGCTTGGCCACTGTAGATCTGCGTCCCAGTGGGTCCTTGGTAATGATAGCGGGAGTGCTGCATGAGTCTGCAGGGATTCTGCTATCCATCTGGTGAGGTGTCGCCCCACGCCCAGTACATGTAGATATTGAATTGTCAAGTGCGTCATTGGCTCTTGCGTTATGTTGCGCATTCCTGCTTGTTGTCAGTCCATCTTTTTGGCTGACAATACATGAGCTATGTGTGTCTTTGGTACCAGGACAAGTTGAATCGCAGTGTTTATTCACACTGTGGAGCCTCAGGGTTTCTTGCCTCTTGAGCACCCGCTGCTTAGGGGAGCGAGCTCATGCAGCGTGGGCTACAATCAACTGTTGGGGTCACAAGGCAGAGCTCAGCCATACCGCTCCACTCCGGTTCTTTTTTTTGTGGGTAGGGTGGTTTTGCTTTTCAGGTAGTGCATTCACCAAATGCAATTGGCAATGCGGAGCTCAGCTGGAGCACCAGCTTTCTGCCCTTTTTGGGTGTTGCACCTGTAGTTGAGCCTAGGCTCGAAACAACCTTCGGGCCATCCCGTTTGTTCACCGCAGGGGTAGCCTGCACTGTTTCATCCAGGTTGTCACGGTGTGGTGCATACCGTTCCGTGATCGCTGCTTAGGCTGCTCCCTACATGGGCTCTCTTCTTGAAGGAGACCCATACAGACACTCACGCACCCATTGATATTCTGACACAGTCAGTCACAAAGCCACTCAGACTCTGTAGGAGGCTGGCTGTCCATATACTGTACTAAAATGGAATACACTGTGCGGAGAGTCCAGTGGATCCCTTACTGGTACACAGAGGCAAAGGTAGATAATACTAAGGCTCTTTTAGTGGTAGTGTGGGTCAGCAGCTAGGCTTATCAGAGAGTTGTGCTAAGCATTTGTTGTACTCACAGAGACAATAAAAAAGACACACACTCAAGAATTAATCTGAGACCAATTTCTAAAAATAACATTGATTTTTATAGGATTTTTTGAGAGCAAGAACTTCGTTCTAAGGTAAGTGCTTTTTATGTTACGAATGTTCAAAGTTCGCAAATAAATAACTGTTGTCTGCAGTTATGCACAATAGAAGTTGATGGGAGAAAATAGGAAAAAGCATAGAATATCACACAGTGGGTTCTTGAGGTTGTAGTGCTAGAGGCACTCTTGTGGTCTGACACCCTGTGATGACCTTTGAGTACCATTATTTTAATTGACTTTAGTGTGTTATTTTATCCTAGCCTGAAAGTACGACGGTCCTGCATATGCCTTAATTCTCTTACAAGTTCCTTTCTTGTAATCTTGCTGTCTTTCAGTGGAAGCTGTCACGGAGTAAGACAGCCTTGCCAAGAACAGAATATGTGGGATGTGCATTTGAAAGCGTGAAAGGGAGAGAGAGGTATGGAATGTACTTTTTGGTTTCGAAGTGCAGTGTTGTGGGCAGTGCTGCACACACACATGTGCTCGGTGTTGTACATTGAGAGATGAAGTATATGAATCTATAAGCAGTTGTGCACAATTGTGCATTGTGTTGTACATTGATGAGAATAATGAAGTTCTTACTATTGGCTTTGACATGGCCTCATGTTATCCTTTTTCCTGACTTTGCCTTGCTTCAGCTCTTCTGCGTGCACAGCAGTGCTTGCAAGTTGTTTGGGTTATTCACGTTCAAGGATTGTTTTTTGTTTAATGTACTCTGGAAGGCTTTGTGCGCTTCTCAAGATAAAGGCTGGAACATGCGAGATTTGGAGAAGGGGACGTGTGAACTCCTTCCTGCCATGTGAGTGCTAGCTTGGAACTTGGCCAGTTCTGGTAAGATTCCTCGGGCATGGGGAGAGGTCTTTCTCGAACCTTCTGGTGTGTTTAAAGCTGAGGGTTGTTGACTCAGAAACAGGGAGTTTGGAATCTGAGTGGGGACGAACGCGTCTACCGTGGAGTGTGGAATTCTGGTTGCTGAGGCTCTCAACCACGGCTGTTTACTTCCCCAGTCAGGAGTGGGTGAGATGCAGTGTTTGCACCAGGTTAAGTATTGAGTTTTGGTTATTGCCATTGTGATGTTTGGCCAGTAGCTTTGATCATTTGATGTGTTTTCTTTGTGATGTGTGAGTGAATCAAGGTGCAACTCCAAAGTAATCATTTGATGTAATATAGCTTTCTGATCCCTTGCAGGACTTTCAAGTATATTTGCTTGAGTCTTACTTCACATTATTTGCTGCTTGTTTATTCATCAGTATTATTCATGCATTATATTTACCAAGTGTGTTGTTATTGCTTGCATATAAACATATTTATCTCTTTGTGTATTTGAATCTTGTGCATTTGGCATCCGGGAAAGCCTTTCAGTTAGAGAGTATTGTGTAAAACCCCAAGCCTTATTCTAAAAGAGAGAGAGTTCTTGCATTTTGTAAAATAAAACACTTTTCTAAAGGTGCTGTGTTAAAGTCTTTGTTTCGCCGGGTGTTGAGCCATCGTGTGGTAGCTGTATTATCTGATAGCCACAAGCAAGACGGAGGTTCACATTCTGGATTTAGGTAAGTAGCAGGGCAAGGTCCAATGTTCCAGCAGCGGACGATTGGGAGCTTCCAGGATTCGACTGTGAGCAGGGTGCATTCTACGAAGAAGGAGGCTACCTGAAAACACACTTCACAAAGGAACTTAAAAGTAAGTCCGTGGGGTCCTACTCAAGGAAGCAGGTTGTGAGCCTCTCAGGACCATGGGAGCATAGCTAATTCACAGTTACCCAGGCCGGGCAGGCTGGGTGCAGAGCAGATAGGGCAGTCAAGCGTTCTGCGTTGAGATGGTCCTCACAGTCAGGGGCAGGCAGGTTGCAGAAATGATTCCAGGACAGGTGGGCCACTCACGGAGTGGGTGTCAGGGGTCTAGAAGTCCGTTGATGGGTGTCTGCATCCTGGGTAGTTGGGGTTTGGATAGGACTCTTTCTTCTCATTTTTTTCAGTGTAGGGGGTCCAATAATCTGGATAGTGGCATGGCTTCGGTAGGCCCTGGTGTCCTCTCACTTTGTGGGGGGACAGATATGGCCCTCCAGAGCTGATGTAGCTCTTCTGGCTTGGGTGTTGCATCGGGGTTACCAAGGAGCTGCAGATCGGTAAACCGGACTTCAGGGTTTGGTGCCTTCAGGCTGCAGGGTAGTAGCTCCTCTACTCCAAGGGAGGCTCTTGGCAAGTGGTCAAAGGCCGGAGGTGCTCCAGGATTCTTCGAGGTCTCACAGTGCAGGCTGAGACAGCACACCATGATTGTTGAGTCCTGAAGCAGCCGGCAGGGTTTGGTGCAAATTATCTGCAGTAGGTCTTTGGTTCTCGAGTCAGCAGCTTTTCTTTTTCTAGTATTCTTCTTAGAGCCATCGGATCTAAGTTCAGAGTCTGGCGATGCCACCTAAATACTTAATTTAGGGGCGATAAAGTGGGTGACAGCTAGCTATGGGGAGACTAAACCCTCTAAGTAACAGCTTCCTGTGGAAAGGGGCACTACCCTAGCCCTGATAGGTTGATCTCCTACCATCTCAAGATGGAGGAATTGGAAAAGTCGTGTCCTCATCGCCTACCCCACCAAAGGGGTGGTGCTGTCTGAATGTGGGCACACCTCCTAATTAAACCAGTTTTCCCACCTGTCCTCCCACCAAAAAGGGTGCAGGAAAGGAGGGTAGGCATCTTCCACTATATGGAGATGTCTTGTTTGCATTTCAAAAGAGGCATTACCTTTAAAACCTCCTTCCCTGGCAGGCCATCCTGGCCTGGGGGAGAAGTGATGCACCTCTGCACTGAGAAGGCTTTGTTCCTGGCTTCGGAGAATGCTGGCTCTCACCCAATGAGGTCAGAAACATGTCTGGTAGTGGTAGGCTGACTTAGACTAATCAGACACTACACCAGTGCATGGTAGGTTTTAAGGGAACCCTATTAAAGGGTCTCCTGCGCATCTATCAATAAATCCAACACGGGCATCAGTGTATATTTATTAAGATGAGATGTTTGGTACCAAATAAATTAGGGTACAGTGAAGCCATCATGAAGCTAGGAACTTGTAATGATAAGTATCCAGCTCATCTACTCTCTATGGCTTACCTGTGCAATTACAGTATCTAAGAATGGTCTCAGATATTGTAGGGTCATATCTGCTCATGCAGAAATGTCAACACATGGGAGATAAAGCACCCTGCCTAAGGACTGTAAGGCCTGAAGTAGGGTTGACGTAGCCATATCTCATGCAATGTATGTGGGCTAGGCACACAGGGATGCCATGTTGACTCTTTTGTTTTCTCTGCACCAAGACATGCAACCTGCAATGACAATGTCCATGACCTGGGTGAGGGGTTCCTAGGGTGGCACAATCTGTGCTGCAGCCCTTTCGGACCTGTAGTGAGGGCTGCAATTTATATACGTACATTGCTAAGTTAGCATAACCGCGTTAGATGTTAGAAAGCCATCTTGACACTTTTGCTGCTTTTGCACACGACACAGCAGTTACATGTTATTATTTGAGAAATGCTTGCTCGCCTTTTCTTCACATGAGAACTGTCTGTTGTTCACATCCCTAGCCGTGAGCTGCGACCTTGGTCTGAACATTGTGTAAAGAAACAGTCTGGGTCGCTAGACGGTGCATGTTTTTGGGTTCAGGTTGATCGGCCCACTATTTAGCCATAACACGCACACAGCTGCAAATACCTGAGAGTCGAGCGCTTTTAATATTGCAGGCTGCATGCTTGATTCACACATTCGGAAGAAGAGCTTTCCCAGGTGCAGAGTACACCTGATCCTGTGATGTGATTCCACTAAGCTGATCTTTACGGTATGGGGTTCCCCATTCAAGCCTAGAGACCTTCTATTAGTCTGATAATATTAGTTTACTAGCGAAAGGAAGGTGGCTGTATTCCACTGTCATTATATTATGATTTCTCCTTTCATTTTCTATGGCATTGTAACTATGCTGATGGTTTTGATTTTACTCATTTGTCTGCTTATGTTAGCCAAAGTACTGCATCTTAGGACACGAGGTATATAAAATAAACTCTTTAAACTTTACCGTGTCTCTGTTTACTCTTGTTGTGGACTGATATGAGAATAATAACGAATAGGTATTTCTGATTCCCACCATTCCTGAGAATACACTAAGTCGCTTGTTCTGGGTTGTCTATACATTGGGACCGCCGAGATAAATACGGATAACGAATGGGACACTGATGCGGGTCGGATAGGGGTTCTGGGTTCTGAGGTGAGTTTTTGGTACACCACAATTCACTGAGGTCCTGTTTTCCTGCACATAGTTCTGTGCATGAGCAAAATCCCTGCAACAGACCCTCTTCAGTCCGAATGCCCTATGTACCAGGGGTACCATTTACTAGGGACTTACAGGGGTTGCTGAGGTCGTGCCACTTGTGGTACAGTTTTTAGGGAAAGAACAATGGTACTGGAAACTTGGTTAGTGGGAACCCAGTTCACCTCAGTAAAAGTTGCATCAAAAAACAGGAAAAAAGTGTGTAGGGGTACTGCAACAAAAACCCAGCTTCCAACACCCACTCAGAGACCTATTCAGAGAGTCATGTGTCCACTCAGAGTCCTTGTCAAAGACTCAGACAACCACTCACAGACCCACTCATAAACTGACACACCCACTCACTTCCCCTCTCAGACAGTCATGTACCCACTCACAGACCCACTCAGAGACTGATATACCTATTCACAGACCTACTCAGATACCTCTTCACCTACTCACAGACCCATTCACCCACCCACTCACAGACCCATTCAGATACTCATATACCCACTCACAGACCTAATGACACACTAACGGACCCAATCACTGGTCCCACTCAAACACTCATACATGCAATCCCAGACACATTAAGAGACTCATACATGTTTTTATGTAGCGATATAGATGGCAATGTATCTAGTGTGATGGTTAGAATTAATTGTAAGTTTATACATTTTGAATGGTTAGTGGCTATTGAATGTCTGCCTTTGTTTTATGATTTTGCAATGTATTTGCCAGTATTGCGGCATCTTCACAAACATTACAAAAAACTGGAGAAAAAAAGATATTTATTATGAAAATGAACAATATTTTGGGCACTAGGTTGGCTCTGAGAAGAGCCTTTCTGTTCATTGTGTTTATATGACAGCTACACATAAGACTGGCTGCGGAGTTTCAGGTTGCAGAGAAACACCATGTTGCCTTCATCTGTGAAGTGGACTCCATCACTTCCATAGATTCCATGCATGTCAAAATGCAGATTGTTTTTCTAGATAGAGCCCATGTTAATGTCTCTGAAGAATGCAGAAACAGTTTTATTAACATGTTTCCTGGCTTTGTCAATATGTGGACTGAATTGAATAGACCACTTCCATTTCTGTCTTTGGCATATGTTGGAGTTAACCAAGGCAGTGTGAGGTGAAAAGTGTTATTAATTGTGCAAACTATCCTTCTTTTGGATTTCCAGTGCTACCCCAGTCAGTGTGCCTCAGCCATTGTCACCACAGTGCACAATCATGAGGTCAGGGGTTAGGTCATCCACAATGCTTTTAACCAAAGGCAACAATTGATGCCACTTCAATCCCCTTCAAGTACCTGTCAATACCACTCGTTCTAGTAGACTCTCTTGGCCAAAACACATAGCTGTGGCCCACAATCCACACTCTAACCATTTTAAAGTGAAGCAGCAGCACCAGGCAGGAGAAGGCTGGAGCTGAATGAGACAGTTTTCAAAATGAAAGGCAGTTAACATGAAGGTGTGCTCCTGGTTTAAAAAAACATACTTGATTGTATGCTGTGAATATGGAGGTGAATAAAATTAGATAATGTCTTGAAAGTATATGTAACTACATGTAGGATTGGCTGAAGGGAAAATAAAAAAGTGTATTGCAGACTAGGATCAGCTTTTAAATTCTGTAGTGTAAACCGCACCTGCTGCATCTCATTTTGTAACTAGTATAGCTCTTCTAGAATGTACTGCTAACTTGTGACCTACTGGTTATAGTGGGTGGCTATGGAGACTGTACTAAGTGTGCATTAAGGGAAGGGTGTTAAAGAGCGAGTTGTCTGTATTAGGAAATTAAAGGTCTTTTGACTGAGGGACCGATTGCGATGTAGGTCAGAAAGCCTCGGACCACTCGTCGGAAGCTTTCCGACTGCAGTCGGAGGCTATCAAACCGACACGGTCGGTTTGCAGTCTGACCACCCGATTACGATGTCGGTGGTTGGAACGTAAACCCACGGTCATTCCGACTTGATTCTGACTGACTCTTGGAGTTTTCCTACCATTCAGAACTGCACCATAATCCCCTATGGATGACGTTTCCGCCATTGGGATTACAATATTGGTTTTCCACAACCTTGCCATGCCAGCCTGTCTGACACCGAAAGGATGTTGGAAAGCTACTTTGAGGCCCCTAGCAGGGTACGCTTGCCTCTGTAGCCTACAGTCGTTGGCTGAGGGGGTACCTAGGGTGTCCCCTGTAAATCCACGCACTGGTGCCTGCCACAGGGTGCTGGGTTTTACACCCCCCCAATTCTTCATGGGAGCCGTATTATGGCCAGTTTACATAATACAACCTCCCATAGAGAAATGGGAGTATTCGACCAAACAGTGTTTGGTTGCATGATAATCAGGCGGTCGGAACTCTGACCAACATCATAATAAGCCCCTGATTGTTGTGTATCAAGGATTACATTCTAGTAAGGGCTTGCTAATGAAGTGTACTTCACTACTAAAGTTACAAAAGTACCAACCTAAATATGTTTTAGGACTCCCATTTTTTTGTGCAAAAAATGTGTCACCATGATCACTAATAATTTGTGATTTTGTATAAAAAAACAACCATTTTGGGCTTCTTTATAAAAGTGTATGAAAGGGTTAAGACATACTAAGCATTCAGAAGTTGAGATGCAAAATAAAAAAATGAAAGATATGTTTTTATTTGACGTCTTCCACACTATCAGAGAGTGCAATGTTGAAAATGTTGCCATTAATGGTCGCTTTGTATGAGTGTGGTGTGCCATTCTTATGCTTATTTTTTACATTTCTTGAGAGTATTGTATCTAACTGATAAGAGCAAAAATATTGATCAACAAACTGGATTTCCAGGTATGTGAATAACATTTAATTTGGAGAAAAAACTGAATGAAAAGGTATATGTGTATGTGAGAATGTTAAAAAGACAGTATGAAAACTTTAGAAAAAATATTCATACTTCATAATATGATCTATAAATGGTAGTGTGAGTGGTTTTGTATAATTATTAACAGGTCAGTAATACACTTTATGAGTGTATGAGACTGTAACTGTTTGTCTGATGTACAGACTAGGTGTGTGAGAAATTGCTTCACAATCTGTTGCTCTGGAATTCTATATTGTACATTTTCTGCTTATTGCATGCTGTAATTGGTAGAAATCTGTAAATTAAGAGTTAAACTTATACTGAAAATGTAGTTGAAGATGTGAAAAGATTTACTTGTCTCTTTTTGATGTGCTGTTCATAAAGAACAATTTTCTTTGAAATCTGGGACTTGCTGTCCTGCATATTGTATTTTAAAAGAGGGCTACAAACGTCAGAATTGAAAGAAAAAAAAAACATGCACTATAGGTGGTTTGTGAAACTTGCCAGCTAAGGAGTAGATACCCTTTCGGGTAGGTGTTGGCAAACTACAGGGCGGGTTTGTATGTACTTAGCTGTAACTAACTTTTTATGCTGTTTTGGTGGCAATAGTCCTTCCCTTATTTACAGAGCTGCATTAAGCTTCTCAATGTGGCTTAACACAGTCTTGTAAATATGGCCCATTCTCACGCAGCACTTAGCGTAAAGGGTTGGCCATTACTTTTGATGCTCCCCCCCATTTACAAGGAGTGGCGTAAATATGGGGCAACACCCAAAATAAGACCAGGGATAACATGGCTCAACCTGGTGAAACGAGGAGAAATTAATAATTAATTCTTGTTTTTGCTGTTTCTATGTGTGCTGCATTATGCAACACACATAGAAACAGCAGATTGCCTTAGTGATTGTTCATGTGCAGGAAGGTTTTCCTTCCTGCACATGAACAGTCTTTCAAAAATTATGACTTGCAAATTATATGTGTGCTGCACAGAGCAGCACACATGGGAATTACAAATCATCATTCTGGATTGTTTATGTGAAGGTAGGGACGCCTTCTTGCGCATGAACAATTGTTCCCTGCAACACAGGTGTATTAGCGATAGGCAGCTAAATTTAGCACCAGCGCTAGTGGAAATGCAGGTGTACACCGCATTCCTGTGAATACAGCACATGCCTGTGTTTTTAAATTGACAGAGCTCAGCATTAAAAAATTTGGAGCTACACCGCTCTCCACCAGATTATTATAAATATGCAGCATAGTGTTTAAACATAGATCAAGCTTACTACTTGTCACCCTATCTCTGCATTCTCACTGACAGCTTCACAAGGCATATAAAAGCTGTTTCGCAAGCCTCCAACCCTTTTTTTAGTTTGCACAAGTCACTTCTGAGATGTGCTGTAGGTATGCTATAAAGCATGGGGCTTTGTGTTCAAAAGATGAGAATGTCCTTTTGAGTTCAGTAAGTTACTTCTGCACTTGCAGGCGCCTATACCACTTAGTATATATAGTATACCACCTCTAACCTCTTCCGTGCTCATGACGTCTCCCGGCCGTCATGAGTCACGATGGGCGTGTGCGGACGACGGCCGGGAGACGTCATGACCACGCCCGCGATCGGAATGTCAGCACCGCGGGAGCGCTGCGGCGGAATTTGCGCCGCAGCAAAGAGGCTAAAGCAACTGGCATACATGTTTACAAAAGCATAGAGTCTCTCTTTCTCACCTAGTAAGACAACTACAGAAGTACCTATACATTCAGTCACTTATTGTGAAACTAGTTGTGTATGCAGGAGACTCAAACGCAGGTGTAGACACACATAAATACCCCTCCACTCCCTAAATGAGGTATTGAGGTATTTGTTCAGCCAATAACATTAACATTTAGAGAGTCATAGAGGAACTAAAATAGACCATCACATACCGGCACATTTACTTAAACATCTCATGGCACTACTACAGGTGTACTCCTACACTCCTTAAGATATTTAGTCAAGTAGTGACACAAGGGTATCATCCATCTAGAGAAATAGTCCTTTAAACATGGTTGAGGCCGACTAGTGCAGAGCCTGTCTATACACTCTCACTTCCAACTTCACTGAACATGTAAAAGCTGTTAGGCAAGTCAAATATTCAAATTTTAGTACACTTAACTCTCCTCTGAGATTTGCTGTAGGTATGCCATAAGGCACAGTGGTTTGTGCTTAAAAGTGAGAGATGTCCTTTTGAGTTTTAAAAACTTACATGTGCATTTCCAGGCCCTTATGTGAAGTACTACATAGAGTATGACACCCATAAAGCAACTCACATACAGGGTCATAAAAGCATAGAGCCTCTCTCTTACCCAGTCACACAACTAGAAAAGGGCTTAAAGATTCAGACACACAGTCAGAGACATATTCTGTGTGCAGTAGTCTCAAAGGCAGTTGCAGACACAGGTGCATACCTCTGTATTCCGTAGCACAGGCACTAACGT
The DNA here is from genome assembly GCF_964204655.1 of Triturus cristatus. Taxonomy (NCBI): domain Eukaryota; kingdom Metazoa; phylum Chordata; class Amphibia; order Caudata; family Salamandridae; genus Triturus; species Triturus cristatus. The sequence goes on from NC_140587.1 coordinate 668,548,486, forward strand.
GTCTGTTCAGTCACTTACATACACATTTAGAGAGCCTGAGAGGTACTAAAGTTATTAGCAGCACAAAAAACTCTTTTCATATTGAAGAGGTGGGCATCGGAATATGGAGAGACAAAGATAAGGAGTCAAACAGCAAACATGTTTACTCCATTAAGATTTGGTCCCATGTATTTAAAAGCATGACTCAGTCCTTTCCTTTTTTTTAATTCTCTGTTTTTATATATGTACTTATTTAGTGTTTGCCTATGAAATGTCCAGGGCAGTGGATGCTGTCCTAGTTTTGGGAAAAGGATCTTTTGCAGAAAGGTTAGATTTTTCAATTAGCATCTAGCGTACTTTTGGCAGTTTTAATATGCGTATATTCAAGTAACAGAAGAGATGAGAGGGAAAGGATCATGGCAAAGATTTGCATAAATAGATGACAGCCTGCTGCATAGATATTCTGGTGAAAGAAGTAATCCTATTTATTGGGAGCATGGAGAGAGTGATTAAGGTAACGTCAACCATCCATGGAAAAACTAAATTGTAGAGTGAGTGAAACAATTTAACTGGACAACCCAAGTAACCCGAACTATGTGGAATTGCTTTCGCAGAGTCAGACTGCTCCCAACTCGCAGAAGAGAGAGACTATTATTTCAGAAGCCACTGGGCTACTCATGTATCTAAACCATACCATAACTTAATTATTGAAGCAGAGCAAGAAAGAATTCCTATTATCGACTTATCTGCAGCCTTTAAATTGGAGAGATGTAGCCTTACAGCTAGAGCGTCGTATTCGAAGCTGGGGAACCGGGCTCGAGTCTCAGCAACGACACTCAACATCCTGTGATTCAGGGCAAATCACTTAATCTCCCCATGCCTGACAAAAATGAATGTCTTTCTGTAACGAAACTGGTGCTATGTAAAGCGCTCTATAAAACTAAAAAAAAAAAAAATTGGTGACAGATAACTCCTACTCTTAAAAATATAGGGGCATATTCTCAAGGACTTATCGCCGAGTTAGCGGCACTTTATCGCAGCCAAAGTGGCGATAGATTTATCGCCCTATTCACAAGCAGGTGCTAACAGCCGATATTGCCAGTTTCCCTGCAATAGCAGCTGCAAAAGACATTGCCACGGATTACGCTGGCAACTAACGCTTATGAGATGCAGAGTAGGCGTTCCTGTGCAAAAAGCCCCAACAACACCACTTCGCAACATTCTCAAAGACCAGCCAGATCGGCGATAAGATCACAAAACATGCGATAAGGCGTTTTAGCAGCAGGTAATTAACACCTGGTATTAAGTCGGACAATAACCTGCACTAGAAATGGGAGCCCAGCCCACAGCCACACCAGAAGAGCAGATGTCATGGAGCTACTGATCATGCAGCTCGGACACCCAAGAGGGCTACAACACCCACCGCCACCTCCCACAGAACCCCACCGGGCCCTACCCCAGGCACCCCCCCCTCGGACAAAGATATATTACATCAACTTTACGAAATCATGAACAAAACAATTTGCCTGATGTCGCACAATTACAACAATAAACATTCATGTGTGGTCAGAAAAAGGAGAATCATTAATTTGTCTTTGAATTTCCAAACAAATTATTTTATTCAAATTAAACTCAAAACAACTATTTGGAAGAGTCATGGCGGGTCTTCTCTGGACAATCTGTAAGTCACAGCTTGCAAGACAAAATTCAAGATAAGAAGGTGTGTCATGCACTCCTCAAAGGACAGAGAGAGAGAGAAAGAAACGGAGAGATAGAGAGAGAGAGAGAGAGAGAGAGAGAGAGCGAGAAAGAAAGAGAGAGAGAGAGAGAAAGAGAGAGAGAGAGGGAGAGAGAGAGACAGTGAAAGGAAGAGAGGGAGAGAGAGTAGCGACACTGCAGACCCAGGCCTCACTGCTCACCTGCTGCCACCGGTGTGTCTCCAACCACGTGCCGGTATACACTGCAGTCCACCAGGTCCCTTATCTGAAACAGAGTCCTGATTTATAAATGGCAGAGTTTATATCATTGCACATCATCGCTTTCCCGCCCCTTGCGCACACAGGCTGCTGCACCCCAGTTTCTCCCAGTGGTAAGTGCTCGCCCCTGTGCACCCAGGCCTCACTGCTCACCTTCTGCACCGGTGTGTCTCCAAGAGGGCCCACCACGTGCCGGTGCAAGCTCCAAGCCCGGGGCCCGCGGTCTTGCCAGCCTCCACATTATGCAGCCCCGCACCGCGGGCCACCAGGTCACACACGTGATTCTGGGTCTTGATTTTGCAATAGCAGAGATCATATCAGTGCACACTGCATCATCGCAGGCTGCACACCCGCTCAGCTCTTTAGGTGCCACTACATCATGTGGCGGTAGGCCCACGCTGCCCGCTGGCTCAGGCCTACACTGCGGTCCAGCAGGGCTCACACAAATCCTTACCAGATCGGACTGCCAGGGCGGCACATCATTGCAGGCTGCACACCCTCTCAGCACTAAAGGTGCCCCTACCTCAGTGCAACGAAAGTCACCGTCCCGTGGCGGTAGGCGCGTGCCGGACCCAGTGTATCCGGTGCCACCAACTCTGTGCAACGCAAGTCATGGACCCTTTCTGATTAAGTCTCGTGATATGCTAGGCGGACAGAGCCATGTCACCTCCGGCAGTGGGGAAGAACTGGGACACTTAACATCATCCCCCCCTTTATACGTAAGCCGAGTGGGCTGGCTCAGCGTACGCCAGGCCAGCGTAGGCGTGTGAATAATTATTCCTGGGCCCTGGCGTGGATCATTTCTGGGCTGGACAGGAAATCAACTGATGCGTGTGTCTCTGTTGCAGTGTCGGCGCAACACGGTCCGCAATCGACGATGTTGCAATGTTGCATGCACCCGGAGGGCAGCTGCGCACAAAGGGATTGTAAAAGGAGCGCAAGGCCGCTCAGGCTCTTGGCTCATACATGCCAACTGTTGTGTGTGTATCGCTATTGGCGCACCATAAGCCTAAGGCCTAGCCTCCATTGCAGCATGAAAGTCTCATCACATTTCCAGAATGCAAGCAGTATTCAGACTAACATTAGGGGTGAAAGCTCCTTTGTTTCAATACATAAGGCGGAAGGACATCTGCACCTCCGACCTTGGTCTTGCTTGCGGCAGGCACACCCTGAGACAGATACCATAGCAGATGATGGCGACTCTCACACTACGCACAGTGCTAATGAAAGACCAACTTATTCAAACCCCACACACAGAAGTCCTTGCTCGAGGTACTCTTGCATGGAATGCCCTTGACACTTACGTATACAACAACCCATACGTCCAAATGTTGCACACAAATATGACTCATTTCTCCGAGCTGTGGCATATCATCCACATAGCTGCCGCAGGTCAGAAGAATGCCGTTTCTGCGAGAGCCACCAACGCAATGGCAGAACATCCCGGGCACATGCACAACGCCAGTCATGTGGAACTGTACTATGACCGAATGCTGCCTGTTAGTGTCTGATGCATTGGTCTGCATGTTGTGGCCCTTGTCTTGCCCATACTGACATGCACATGCTAATTAAGTCTACGCAACTTCACTAGTGTTCAACTGTGATGAGTGCTGATTAGAATGACAAATCGTGTGCCTTAATGAGCATTGTCCGTACACAGTGAGGGACTGACTGATGCATTTTAGTTAGGGGTGAGTCCCTATTGCCAGCTCAACCTCTGTGAGCCAGACATTGTGGTTGGGATAGTTGCTGATAAACCTGTGCTCTTGCGTGTCTTCAGCAATGTGAGTATGGTGTCCAACTTCTTGCCATGTGGATCAATGTGATCCATCACTACAGGCTGTGTCCACCCAGTTGAGTGTGAGTAGGTGTGCGAAGAGATGTTCTGTTGTCAAATGTGATGGGGGACACTACTTTAGACCTGCCAACGACTTTGACATTTCATACACAGCCCTATTTCTAACATTGCGTGGGGCAAAGTTGTGAAATTGCGCGATTGTTGTTTCAGAGCAATGAGGCCACAGCTAGTGCACACATTCCCAGTGATCTCACTGCCTATGTGTGTCACGGTCAAACATGCTCATTGCTTTCATTTCCCAGGGTGTACCTTTTTGTGCAATCAATGTCCTTACATTCATCCATACTTTCATACATGGTCAATTATGGACATGAAACATCCATGTGAATTTAAATGATTTATTCAGCATTTGTTGGAGTGTCGGAGCTGGAGCAGTACATGGCCATGCAAACCCCACGATACATTGTAGCCCGGTGGAGGGCCAGCCAGAGTCATTTAGGGATTGACAAGTACATCGGAAGAGTACAGTCCGCAGTCTGATTGCTGTGTCATTGGTATGCAAACAAAATATGGCAGTCCATGTCGAGGTCCAAGGTGAGTGCCGCAGAGTGAGTGATAGGTGTTGTTACAGGGCATGATGTAGAGGGCAGAACCAAGCTGAAACATGGTATATAGCAGAGAAGATTGGCACTGGCTCCTTCTTAATACAAAGGTGGAATCACCCGCATCTTTGTCCTCTAAGTCATCTGTCTGACATGTGGGTGCTGATGTTTGGTCTGCAGCACTGTGTGCCACTGACACATCAGGGGCCGGAGATGTGTGTGTAGAAGTACCAGCAGCATTCATCAGCGACTGCCTTAGTGACAGCAATGCGATGATGATGATCTGCAGGGCATGGAAGATACCAACAACTTTTTGCTGGTGTGTATCCGTGGCAGCAATTCTTTCTGCATGCATCCGCTCCATGTTCTCCATTGTCCTCAGCATCTGTGCCAACTCTCGGCTGACATCGCTGAGGCCACTCTGACTAGACAGTTGTACTCTCAGAGTCATGACTCCAGCGATGTCGGGCATGGATTGTTGGACATCATGGAGTGAACTGTGGGTGTCCGTTAGGAAGTGTAAGTGGTCCCTGATGTGACTTAGACACCCACGTATGTAATCTAGTGCGGCTGCCATGAGGTCGAACCCCACCCGCAACTGTTCAGCCACCTCCTTCTGGCAGTCTAACACTTGGTCTTGGAATGTGATGTGTTCTTCGGAGAGGTGCTGGGAGCCAGCCATGGTGGTGGGTGCTTCCTGCTGTGTGGTCTGTGCAGGGGGTGGGGTCTCCTCGTTGCAGCTGGGCTGCCCAGCTCCTGGAGGTGGGTTGCCGTAGCTGTCCATGAGCTGTTGTAGAGCATCGGTGTCGAAGGTGTGGAGGTTCTCTTCATCATCATTGATGAGTTGTCTGGTCTGCTCTGCAGGAGGTGTGGATTGTACCTCTGCAATGTGAAGGGGAGAGGCATTTTAACATTGTGTGCACATGTATGTTGACGCATTGTTCAAGTTTACATACAGACAGTATGACAATGTACATTGTGACTGTTTGGGAGGGGCTGACTATTTGATGCGGGACAGTGGACATTTGAGCTACATCACGGATGTGAGGTTGTACACGTACATTATCATCTCACAGTTTCCTACTATGCCAGATGTAATTGGCCAGTTTCTACGCACAAGCGGAACCAGTGGTGTACTCTGTTCTGTAGTGAAAGTGTTGCACTTTGTACCACATTGTCGTCAATGTTGATGTGCTGTTGATGTTGATGTTTCGTTGCGCGCGCTGCATCGCATTTTGCGATGCAGCGCGCGCAAAGGAATTTGTTTTATTTATTTAAATGTGTACTTACCTCCGTTCATCCATATTCCGGTGTTTACATTTCCCCACCCTGCCCCTCCCCCGCCCCGCCTCACCGCCCCACGGAACTCCCTCCACGGTCCGCTACTGCCCATAGTGTTTACAAAAAGTAATAAATACACACAGGCGGTGTTTCAGTGTTGTGTGCCTACGGTTGCGTAAGGAATATTTTGGAAGATCGCAGATTTTAGGAGGCTAATTTCTTTCTGGAATTATTTATGCAGAGGGGTGCTTCGGGACAGCAGAAAAAAGCCTGACCATGTGCTCAAATCTTATAGTTGCATTTTTTTTATGTTTAAAACGTTTTTATTGAGACAAAACAAACCATGGGGGAGGGGGATAGGAGGCAGGATACATGGAATACAGTCAAAGAAGAGGGGATGCATCTCCAGAGGGTTGGCAATAGGTGGCGCGGTGGCTCAGAGGGAAGAATACAGTAACTGAACGCTAGAATTGCAAGCTGTGGAATCCCTCGCGCGTATCCGACACCCCAAAGCTGAGCAAGAGCATCCCCCCCCATCAACACCTCAATATAGTTGCATTTTTAACGCATCCTACTCAAGATAGTCAAGTATTATTCAAGGACAAATGCTGAAGGGACAAGTTGACATTTAACTTGAGGGGCTGTGCTGTTTGCAGGAGCCCTAATTGTACGATGCTGTGTCTCTCTTCACTACAGATATCTGCGAGGACAGCAAAGCCATGATGCTATTGCTAATGTGATTCATAGTGCATGTGAAAGCTTAGGGACCTTGACATTTTATAAATAGCCGAGGTAAGAGGCACACAATAGTCTTGTTATTGCAAGCGAGCCATTACTGCACATTAAATAAAATACATCTTTTTTCAGAAACTATTAAAGCTACATGTGTATAATATACTTAGAACAATCCCAAACATTGAGGAGTGGGAAATGTGCAATGGTTTATTAAACAGAATGCTATTGCAACACGAGTCGAAAGCGTGCTGTTCTGAGAAGCACGTGGAACATATAATAGTGACGTAGCCACAGGTGCTAGAAGCGCAGGTGCCTGGGGCGGTTGATGTGACACCCCATATATCTTTGATGGAGTTAAGGTGGAGACCTATCAATAACATGCATTTACCTAATATACTTGAAGTGTTCAAGTTAAACTGTCTTATGCCTGGAAACTGTTTGACAGAGTCCTCTTATAGCATAAAGAACTGCGTTCTTTTCCTTTTGTGACTGTATTTTTTGAGTATTTTGTCATATTAGCTAGTGAAACTCTTGCTGAATACATTTAAATTGAGAGGTCCCCAGTATTAGAGAGGTTTTCTAACATGTATATCTAAATGGACATGTGTTTGATTGTAAAGCAAAATATTTCTCAGCAGCTTTGAAAGTGCATCCGAGGCGCACAAGTCAATATATGTCCATTGCTAGCACCCCCACTCTGGAAATTGTTTTAGCACTACTGAACTCAACAGAACGCCTCGTAACGAGTGGGCTACTAACTATTCAAACAGCCTGCGCAGCTCTAAAGAGTTCTCTGACAGTGTGAGGGGGGTTAATACCATCCACATAACGTGATTCCTCACATTGCCCTCCAATGCACAATCCATGTAAAGAAGGACAAAATATACCTTAAGTAACCTCACATTTGCAGAACCCCACACACGACATCACGAATATTAACAGAGATTACATATATCAGAAACCATTACTGTCTTCATAAAAGACATTTCTGAACTCTCAGGTTTCTCTTGCTGCTAAAACACAGATTTAAGCCCTTGCATTTGCCTTGAGCCACTCAGGGCGACGCAAGGCACAGCTTACGTCAGATTTATGACGCAACGGAGGAGTCAGCCTGCATCGTTCTTACTGACTTGTGTGGTGCAAGTGCTGCGCTGTGTTGTCCTGTATGACGCAGCAAGTAATGTGTGCCCATGAAAATGCTAATGCAACAGTAAGGCAGGGGGATCTACTAAGTATACGAGGCCTTCAGCATGTTAAAAGGGCTTCTTGTCCTAATAGTTCACCTTCTACCGACTTCTACTATATATCTGAATAAGTGTCTAAGGTCCTATGTGGAATTTTTCCTAAATGTACTACACTGTCATAGTGCATTACTGACTGTGTTTGTGGTAGTTTTGTTCTGTAAATATACATATAACAAGAAGCATGGATTGCCTGTTGGACATGTTAGTTAGTAGTGAGTTGTTTCAGTGAGAGCCTTCATTTGTGGAACATACATAAGAGCAGTATCTGTCCATATGAGTCAAAGGGGACATGGGAACCACTGTGTGAGAGCATTTAGTATAAGCGTTGTCCTTACATAACGAATTACATGGCATCCAACTCAATATGGAACACTGGATGTATACATCGGCATATATCTCTAAAACTGTCCATTTACCTGTGAAAAACTTCTAATGACATGTCTTTGCTTTTATATATATTGAATGTAATCCTATGACCTAGCAACAGGCAATCTTGAGGAATAATGTTTAAGTAGTATAATTGCAGAATAAGACTTGCCAAGGTGTTTAAATATCAAGTCGGCCTAGGAGTAGAAGTGCCTGCCCAGGCTCAAGTGCACTAGGCCAGCAACATTTTGAAACAGCTACTTGTCTGGATGGTTCACTTGGTAGTCTTAGACCTTTAAGGGCAGATTTATGTTGCACTTGCGCCACTTTTGCGTCGCCGTTGCGTCACTTCTGTGATGCAGCAGCAGCGCAAATCCTGCGCCATGGTGCGGGGTATTTACAACGTGACGCATCTGGGAGATGCGTCACGTTGTAAAGCCCTGCGCCACATGTAGGGGTTCCAGGGCAGGTGGGGGCGTTCCGGCGCAGGAAGGCCTCCTAAAAGTGGCTGAGTGAAATCTACAAGATTTCACTCAGTCACTTTTAGGCCCATGCTGCGTCAAAACCCTGCGCCTGCTTGAAGCAGGCGTAAGGATTGACGCAGCATTGTAAAGATAGGGCCCCCCAGATCATTGCTGGAGCTGCGTCGCGCTTGCGACGCAACTCCAGCAATGCGCCACTTTTCGGCACAGATGCGTCACGCATCTGTGCCGTTTTTGCCCCATGGTGCGCCGCATTATAAATGCGGCGCATCCATGGTGGCGCAGCTGTGGCGCATAATAACTGGCGCATCCCTGCTGATATGCAGGGATGCGCCAGTCGTCATAAATCTGCCCCGTAGTACATATATGTGGATATGTGTCTCACTTCTTATCAGTTTTCTATATGTAGTAGTCACTTAGTACATTGCTGCCTCTATTTCTGACTGTTTATCTCTGTAAATCTATATGTAAAGGGAGGAGCAGATTGTATCATGGGTGTGTCAGTCACTAATGAGTTGCTTAAGTAAGAATGTAACTGCCTCCAATAGCAGTAGGTACATAACAGTTGTGTCTAAATATGTGAGTGAATGTGGAGATGGTTGTAACACTGTCTGAGAGGATGCATTATTAGCGGTAAACATTGTTTACCACGCATGCGATGCAATGCATGCCATTACAACGCAGTCATTACAACGACCGCGTTGTTACATCACATACCATTACAACACAAGTCATTACAATGACTTTCTGTAGGGGGCAGAAGGTGTTGGACTAAAAATCCTACACCTTCCCTACTGTTGCACAAACTGTAGTTGGAATAGTAAATTATACTATTACAAAATCCAGCGCCCCACTACAGCAATTCCTGGTAATGACTTGCGTTGTAATGGTATGCAATGTAACAACGCAGTCATTGCAACGGTTGTAATGCATGCGATGTAACGTGGTCTATTCAGTAGTAGCTCTGACCTTTCATATGCAATTACATGACATTAAAATCAATTTATAATACTGGATGTATAAGTCAACATCTGCGTCTAAAAGTGTGCATTTACCTGTTAAAAACATCTCTGTAAATATGTTCACTTTTATGCACATACAGTTTACCCATCAACTAGGTACATACTAGCTTATGGGTGATTTATAAGTAGAACTGCAGTAGATTGAGGATTGTCAAGTGGTTTCAAATATCACATTGGTTTAGCTGTAGAAGTACATATACAGGTTCAAGTGTACCAGACCTCAGACATGTTGAAAGGGCTTCTTCTCTGGAAGGTTCTCTTGCTAATATCAGAGCTTTTCTATATATCAGGATAATTGTCTCAGTTCCCATTGCGTGTTTTTTTTAAAAATCTGTAGCAATTTCTATTACCACATTCATGGGTCTGTTTCTGCCTTTTGCTGCTTTAAATCTATATGTAAAGGGTGACAAGGATTATCTGTTGGGTGTGCCAGTCACTCATGGGTTGTTTAACTGAGTGTCAATGCCTCCATTAGTGTTAAATACATAAGAGTTATGTCTGTGCATGTGAATGAAGGTTTAAATGTTTGAAGCACTGTTTCACTGGAGGTACGAGTAGTTCTGCCCTTTCATAACTACTTTCATAACATTTTCAACTGAGTGTAGAACACTGGATGTATAACTCAGGTTATGCACCTTATAGTGTGCATATACCTGTCAAAAAACATCTATGTACATATGTTTGTTTTTATGGACATACTGTTTACACTATGACCTTGATATAAACTATATTAGGAATGAGTTTTAAATAGAACTACAGCCAGTTGAGGTTTGGAAAGGGGCTTGAAATATGAAGTTGGCCTAGCTGTAGAAGTGCATGTACAGGCTCAAGTGTAGTAGAATTGAAACATATTGACCAGTTACTTCTAAGGATGAATCTTTTGGTAGGTTCAGAGCTTCACTACATATTGGGAGAAGTGTCTCAGTTCCTCTCTAATTTTTTTATCTATAGCAATATCTATTAGCACATTCATGGCTCTGTTTGTGGCTGTTGCTTCTGTAAATGTATATGTAAGAGGTGCCATGGATTGTCGCTTTGGTGTGTTAGTCAGTAATGAGTTGCTTAACCAAAAGAGTCACTATTTTTATAGCACTAGACAGATAAGAGTTGTGTCTCTGTATATCAGTGAAGGTTTAGAGTGACAGTGTGAACGGATATTTCAGTAAATCTGCAGTTTATTCTATGGCATGTCTTCAAGCTTTGTTAGAGGTTACGTTTAAGTAGAATAACACCAGAAAAAGGCTTGTCAATGGATTTTAAATAGTAAGTCAGCCTAGCTGGGCAACTGCATGAACAGACTCAAATGTACTAGGCCTGAAACATATTAAAAGGACTATTTGTCTAGATAGTTAATTTCACAGTGTGAGAGATTTACTAAATATCTGTATGAGTCTCTCATTTCCTATCTCGTTGGATTTCTTTGTATATATAGCAAACTTTTTAATATACTGCTAGTTCTGTTTCTGGCTGTTTGGTTTTGTAAATCTATATGTAAAGAGTGCCATGGACAGTCTCTGGGGTGTGTTAGTCACTGATGAGTTGCTTAAGAGAAAGTGTTACCACCTCCATTAGCATTAGATACATAAGAGTTATTGTGTGAATATGAGTAAAGGTATAGATGCTTTAAGCACTATTCAACAGGATATATCAGTAGTTGTGCCATTTTATAACCACTTACATAATATTCAACTGAATGTAGAACACTTGATGAATAATTCAGTATATGCGCATAAAAGTGTGCATCTACCTCCTTAAAAAATTCTAATTACATATTTTTGCTTTTATGCACATATAGTTTACTCTTTGGTCTAGGTACATGTTACCTTAGAGAATACTTTTAAGTAGTTCTACTGCAGGTTGAGGGCTGTGAAGAGGTTTATAATACCAAGGTGGCATAGTGGTAGAACTGTATGCCTAGACTTAATTAAGTGCGCTATGCCTGTCACATGTTGAAAGAGCTTCTTGTCTCAGTTGCTAGTGTAAGACTTCCATTATGTATCTGATTAAGTGTCTCAGGTTTTATCTAGAGTTTCTTCATATACATGCTAATTTCTCTTAGTACATTACTGACTCTGGCCCCGATTCACAGAACTAACTTAAGACAAAATCCTAAACTTACTACCATTTTGGTATTCACAGAATGCACTTGCTACTTTTGGCATTCACAGAATGAACTTACTACTTTTGGTATTCACAGAATGGACTTACGACTACTAATTTTACGTCCGCACTCGGGCCGGAATTTCCGCTCCCGGAGCGGGAATTCCACACCCGGAGCGGGAATTCCTTTTCCGGTCTGGAATCTCTGCCTACGGGCCGGAATCTCCGATTCCGGCCCGTAATACACGAAATGTGCCCGTTGATCATTTTAGCCACGGGTAAACACCTGTCCAAGTGCCTACCATCCCCCACCATGCATCAGCTGACACACTGCAGCCAATCCCAGCCAATAGCTCCATTTTGCCATGATGTTGCAAGTGCCTACCATCCCCCACCATGCTCCAGCTGAAGCCAATTAACACTAATTGACCAGCACCACAAAACATATAAAAGCAGCACACATTGAAGGAACAGGTTTGGCCACAGAGAGTTTGTGATCACAAGGCTGCCATCGCCAGAGAAAAATGGAACTAATGAGGAGGAAGAAGAACTTCACTGCAGAGGAGACCACCATGCTTGTGGAGTATATAGTGAGGCACCACAAACGCCTATATGGACTCCCACACTACTGCACCAGTGGCACACATAAGGCAGCCCTATGGTAGCAATTAGCCACTGCTGTTACAGCATTGGGGGAGGAGCGGCGCACAGTCGAGGACATCAAGAAGAAGTGGCAGGATGAAAGGCAGAGGGTGAAGGAGAAGTACTCCAGGATCGAATTAAACAGGATCCTCCCTGCTGCATACTCTGGACTCACCATCCTTCTCACCCCACTGGAGGAGGCTATCCTTACCACAATACACCCCCACTTGGTCCATGGGGTGCCTGTTAGTGATGTCCGCTACGTGGTTCCAGGTAAATGGGATGAAAAAGTGCATGAAAAGATTGTCTGTGTTGCACTGTCATTGTGAGTAAGGAAGTTGTCCAAAGTGTATATAAAAATATAGTCAGTCAGAGACTCATGTGTCACCCTCTGTATGTAGCACCGCAAGTCCCAGAATCCTTTGCATTAGAAAAGGCAAATCCCTCCCCCACTTTTGAAAACATGGGCACAGTACTGTTGCCGTATATACACAATCCTGCTAAGTAGCAATTGACAAATATTAGCAGGGATGTGCCAGTAACAATGCGACACGCAATTCAACTCTTGCGCCACCAGAGATGTGTTGCATTTACAATGCGGTGCACTGTGGCGCAGGGATAGACAGATGTGTGTTGCATCTGATGGCATTAGGGGGGTGCTTTGCTGGAGCCGTGTAACAAGTGTGACGCAACTCCAACAATGTCCATGGACCTCCCATACCTAACGTTCTGTGCCACTCCTTACGTGTGCTTCAAGCAGGCATAAGCTTGTGTCGCAACAGCCTCTGAAAAGTGACTCCATGAAATCTCGTCGATTACACTGCATCACTTTTATGAGGCATATCCCAAAGGAACGCCAACCCTGCCTACATCAAAGCTGACGCAGGTTTAATGTTGTGCAGGGCTTCACAAAGTGAGGCATCCCCATAGATGCGTCACGTTGTCAATAAGTCGAAATGTGTCACCTGTATTACACCACCGCTGTGTCACAGAAGTGACCCAACAGCGGTGTAAATGTTTTTCAAGGGGCTTGTAAACGTGCCACAAATTATCCAAGAAGTAAATCACCCTGTGCCAGCCTAAATCACAAAGCAGAAGGTGAGAGAATCATCAGATCAAAATAGTCATACACATATTCTATTGTTCATTTCCCACCCTGCCACGCCATTACATCCCCAACGCACCACTGCTCCTACCTGCCCCGTCTGCGGCAGTACTTCACAACACTGTTAGCATGCAGAAGAAATGGGGGATTCCCTGAAAAGTTCAACAAGCACATTTCCCATTTGGTTACTTTTCTCTCTTCTCACCCATTGACACATTCAGCCAGAGCACAGACAACTGCAGTAGCAGAGGTCCCTGCATCTACTGGGAGGAATCGACATCGTACAGAGAAAGGCATACCACCCTCACTAAGTGGTAAGTCAAACTGGCCAGGAAATGGTCAAAATGCATACATTGTTAGGAGACGATAGAGGGACATATAGTACCCACATATGAAAGTCAACCAGAGATGAAAAAATAGCTACATTACTATTGGAGTTGTCAATGGACATTCACCTTTAGCAAATGATATTTGTGAACAGCGAAAGACAAAACATAACATGCCTTGGCTCATCATACCTTTGTAATTGTGGAACATAACATGTATTTCACCAACAGTCCCAGACCTCGGAATCCAATCCTGTAATAGAGTGCCACAACTAGTCAAAGGGTGTCCCCACTAATTTGTAATAGTATCTGTAGACCTAATCAAGAAATCCAGTTTGCACAAATATGGTAATGATGAACAAGAAGTGAGATACCAGTGTCAGTAGTATTGACAATGCATCCACTGTCCAACTTCGAATGTTTCCAATATACATTAAATTGCCCAGTCCACACAGCTGGTCATGTACTTCTTACATTGGCTGGCTTTTTTGTTGGCCATCAACAAAACACGATAGTGGACCTTACCTCAGGATTCATAGTCATGTCATTGTGATATAGGTTGCATCTAGGTAGTGGGCCCATTCTAAGTTATATGTGGGATCACTCATGATATTAAGTATAACACACTTCTGCAACGGTGGTGCCCACAACTGCTTGTGATCATCCTTTGTGCCAGAAATTGAGTGCATCACATGTGGCTGCAGAAATGTAAAGTTGCAAAACACACTTATCATTGTAGGTACAATGAGGTCCTCCCAGAATCAAAGACACACACTGACTTCTGCTACAAGGTTGGCTGTGACATCTGTTCAGGGACCACACACTGTTCCGGTGCTGGGCCAAGGTAAGTAAACCCAAGAATAATTCAGGCTGAATGCTCATTAAATGTGCCTTTCACCTCCACTGTATGTTGTATGTGTTGTACAACACTGTTGTCCTGCATCACAATATGCTCACATATGCCATTTGAACACATGCAAGATCAGACCCTGGTGGCTAATGAAAGGACGACACAAAATGTATGCCAAGTAAGTGTAGAATGGACATACAATAGGACAATGTGTCATATGAAGTGACCAAAACAAAACAGGTTAGCAATTCAATGATAGGAAAAATCCCTAGCAAAATATATATGGTTAAATCATAATGAAATTGGCATGGCTGAGGCCCACACTGATGCCAGTAGTGTACCTTTGAGATGTGTGTAGAGGCTGCCAAGGTGAATCTTCATGCAGTCACACCTGCAAAATAAGTTGGCTGAAGAGCAACACGCTAATCCAGTGCAGGCAGAAAGCATCAAGGCTTCTCAGCCTATCCGCAATGTGTGATCATAACCAAATGTTGCATTCTGCTTGCCTCCTCTCTTACCGTATTCACATGTATAGGTGAGTGTTTGACATATGAGGTTTGGATGTCTGCTGTACAGGATACCATCCGTTGTCAGCTAAGTAGTACCATGATGTTGGAAATAGAGTATGCAAAGAGAGGACACTAAAAAGGATGGACATAAGAAATCTGTGTTCTCTCATTCAAAAATTAGCTGTGTGACTCCATGGGTAGGTAAGCACAAATGAGCAACATCATGTCCCTGACTACTGCACATCTCACACATGAACTCCTTTCTGACTTGTCAAAAGACATTACACTCATGAAAAATGTTAGTCTTAATGGCAAAGGTGAAATCAGTGTAATGTGGAGGAGTCCGGGTCATTTATCCCCTTCCTTGAAATATCAGTAACCTTCTCATACAAGTTTGTCTGTTGATGTGTCATCTCATTGATGTCAGTGCTGCGTGGACGTAACAGCTGGCAAATGCTGCATGTGAGCAGGTGCCCACATGTAAAGTTCATGAGGTAAACATGCTGCACATTGTCCTGGATTATCCGCAAATGGTTATTGAGAATGACATGTTGGCTCATAGCTACCATCTGTTGTACTAAAATATGGACATGTATGTTTCATCACAGCTGCTGACAGGATGACACCACTGCAGCGGACACCATCCCGGGGAATGCATGACATCCTGGCTGCAGCAGTGAAACCCTTGCGCACCTGTCCTTCAGGTAATTTTGGCATGAGGTGTGTCACTAGCTTAGATTACTAAGCCATGACAGAGATCAAGAACCCCTTCTGCGTGGAATCAGCAGTTGTCGTTTACAAAGTGAAATACAAATCAGGAATGTCATGTGCCTGTCTGCCAATTAGTGATGCAGATCATTGAGAATGTTGTCACTTCCCTCTTCAGCTGCTGGATCAGGGACAGCTATGTCTACAACATCTATGAGGAGACAGGTTCAGCAGGTGACACTAGGGGGGACGTGAAGGGACAGAAAGTTGTGGCTGGAGCTGGTGAGTTTGCTTGTATCATGTACATCTCCGTGTAACACCTCAGTGCTATGGTGTGAGCTGTCATTTGTGGTGGTACCCTAACCAGGTCACATGATCCTCAGCTGTTGATGCAAAGTGCAGTTAATACAACTCTTGTGTTGCACCACATGTAATACCAGGTCAATCACTAATACGGTTGCAACCTCTGCGTTGTAGGGGATGCTGGGAATGAGGATGACAGACCTACGACCAGTGCGGTCCTAAGGGGAATCAGAGGGGAGAATCTCCTGATCCTTCAAGCGGTTATGTCAGCAGCAAGTACTGCTCAAGAGGAGGAGGAAGTTCCTGAGGACATCGACTTGGTGGATGATGATAACTACATGTCCATCCACTCCGGGGATGACGATTCTGATACCAATGAGAGCTATCGTGCCAGATTGCCAAAATCAGTCACGGCATCACATCCTCCGCCAAGCAACGTTCGTCAGCCTCCTCCCAAGCAGACAATTGCCTGTCCCCAGCATACAGCAAACGAGCCACAGCTCCCACGCATCCCAACACAGACATCACTCCCTCACAGCCCTCACATCCAGGACCTACATGGTGGTTCCCCTACCCACTCTTCCCTATACAGTATATCCCTGCCATCATCTTCACCATCTGGGGGAAGTACCAGCCCTGTTGTGGTGCAGGTATCCCCTTGGCACCATTCTCCTGCCCACAGGTTCCACCTGCCACCCCCTCCCCTGCTGTTGGACCTGCTCGTCCCATCCATGGCAGACACCTGCAGAGAGGGCCTGCACCTGTCTATGGTGGCCAGTGGGAGCAGGACTTCTTCCAACAGCAGACAGATGTGAGGCAGGACATTCGTGCCATAGGGGCTACCCTGTCAAACATGTCTGAGTCCCTGCAGGACATGGTCCAATTCCCTCAGGTGGTGGACAGGCTGAGCCAAGTTTTGGATAGGATGGATAGAACTTGGCAGGACATGTCCAGGAATATGAGAGACATGATATCCATCCAAAGGGAAGAGAGTGCAAGACACCATGCCTTGGCCATGAGGATGATGGAGGGCATGCTGAAAGTGATACAAAGTCTCCCTTCACGGTCAAAGCAGGGAGGGGAGCCATCACATCTGCCTGCAGGACAGCACATCCACACACCTGTACCACCAACTGCACAGCACCACAGCAAAGGTACACATCCACACCGGCGGCCTGAACATGCACTCCCACCACCTGCACAACCACCACCAACACCTGCACAGGCACTCCCACCACCTGCACAACCACCACCAACCCCTGTACAGGTACTGCCACGCCCTGCACAACCACCACCAACACCTGTACAGGCACTGCCACCACCTGCACAACCACCACCAACCCCTGTACAGGCACTGCCACCACCTGCACAACCACCATCAACCCCTGTACAGGCACTCCCACCACATGCACAACCAGCCCTTGTCCAGGCACAAACACCAAATGTGCATACACCATCTGCCCCTGCACATGTAGATCACCCTGTACAGGCACATGGACAATACCCACCTACACATAGGTGACAAGCCCGGCTTGACCCCTCACAGCGATCATCACCTCCAAAATTGCGATGTCGCAAGCACGATCGCCAGTGACAAGAACCCCAAGACAAATTGACCACGTGAATATGTGTATAGAAAAAATAAAGATCTACAAAACTAAGATTCTGTTGTGTATGATGTCCTGTATAATGATGTAGGTGGCCTAGAGATGTGAGGAGGTATGTGTCTGTGTGACACAGTTACAAGTGTAACCCATCATTGCAACAAGCCTTTATGTGCATAGCAATTGACTCACCAAATATGTGTCCATATTCTGAACCAGACATCCAAAATGAAGTCAAACAAGTTAAAGTAAGTAGAATTCCTCAAAGATATTTATGTATGAACAGAAGAACAACCGTCCATTTGGAAGGGAGAAAGGAAAACAAATGATGATCTTAATGCAGATGGAGAAGGGAACTTGGATTGGGGTGGGGCAACAAAAATATAACACGTCAGGGAGCGTCAAGGAAACCAGTCTATTTACAAGGGGAAAATGAAATAATTGTTCAGGACGACGTCTCAGTCAAAAGTCAAGTGTCCTTCTGGTCATCCTCTACTACCACAATGTCCAGATCCTCAGAGTCTGATGCAGGCACACGGCTGGCAGGTGCAGGAACAGGCACCACATGGGTTCGGGACACACAAGGAGTACGGCGGTAAACAGTGTGGGGCAACGGACAGGGGGAGACATTGACGGTGGTATGGGAAGGGATTTGGGAGACAACAGACGACATGGCTGTGGCCATGGAATTGATGCTGGTGGTGAGGGTGGCCAGAGATCGGACAATGTCCTCTCGCATCATGCATATCTCCAGACACACTTGTAGCATGATGCAAGTGAACATGTCTGACTGACCCTCGCACATCCACCTCAAGTCCTCTGGCACAGCCACAGGAGGAACAACACCGGGAGGGGCCTGGGGGAACAGGAGGGATGTGATGCCTCAGGTCCAGAGACAATGTTGTGGTCGAGCTGGCAGCTATGAGGAGGGGGACTGGTTGCAGGGGATGCAGCTGGAGCCCCCGATGGAATGGGGGACTATAGAGGTAGGGAGGGGCTGATGGCAGGTCCAGATTGGGTATTGGCCTGCCCCAGGAACCCCTCTTCAGGACCCACAGGTGAAGAGTAAACTTGTAAACTTGGTACTTGTATAGCGCACGACTCACCACTGAGGCATCTCGGCGCTGTAACTCATACCGCTGTAGGAACCCTTCCTGGCTTTCCCTGTGAAGTGTCCACTCCTGGGCACCCCCATGGTGAAGCCAGGGATCCCAGCGCTGTTGGGGCCATTGTGGAGATTAAGCAAGCTATTGCCCAGAGTTGCAGCGTGGGACCCATGATTAGAATAGGCACTGAGGCGAGAATGTCAGGTCCGAGGAATTATTTAGCCCGAGACCCCACCGAGGCGGGAATCGAACCCTGGTCCTGGACCAGAGCTCTGCATCAAGGTCTGCCGCTCTAACCATTGAGCCACACTTCTCAGGGGGAGAGTAGCTCTCCACCACATCATGGGCAGAGGTGTTGGGTTCTCCCCCCCACCTTCAATGTCCACAGCCTCCACCCGGGAGGTAGCACCAGAGTTGTGTTCCTTGTCAGTCTAGGTGGGTGCAAGCCCCATGCCTCCTGATGTTGAGGGTCCCTCCTCATCCTCTTCTTCCTCGTTGGTGGAAAGAGGGTGTAGCCGCCAGCGCACTGATGGCCTCCCGCTCCGTACCTAGTCCTGCTATTCTTCCATTTGGCCAGCTGTGCCTGCTGAAATGTAAGCAAAATCCTGATGTGGTGGTTGTTTCATGCAGGACGAGACACATACATAGATGAGCCAAGGTCAGACTTTGTTTTCCTCTGATCACACTCTACAGTTGTCAGTGTTTATGAACTTACATTACGTGTATGTTCACTATCATTTACTGAATTGAGTCTGACATGGACATCTCACGTGAATGTTTGTGGCTTACACAACTGTATTGGCCAACCCTCAACCTTGGCATTCTTGTAATCTGAGTGTCCTGTCACTGCTACATGTGCAGGTTCCAAAACCAGTCCACCAAAGGAGAACATGAAGATTCCAGAATTATTTGAATTTGGCCATTGATATGGAGTCGCAGCTATTTAACGTCTGGACAAGTGTCAACTGCTTTGTAGCATTGTATGGGACAAGACAAGTGCCTAATGTGGGTCACACATCCACATAGGGTCTGGGCTATTTCTTTAGCTACATTGTGAGTCTAGCCTTTTGCTGTTCCCACACATAATCTCACAATCCAGTGCCACCTATTGGCTTTGGTGACTGATAAGGTAGTGCAGTACACCGGTGAACAGTGGTGGGTCGTTGTGACAGCTACCTGTAGATGTGAAATGTCATACAGGCCACTGAGGGTGAGACGTCTGTCAGTGGACACACCTTGCAAATTTAGAAGCACTTAAGAGGGATGCAAGGATCTCAAAGTCTGTCTTGACTCCATGGCACATGATGATCTGTCTCAATTGGAACCCAAACTCTACAAATGCAATGCAAGTCACAGCATCCAATACCCTTTGGCCTGCCATGCGCACACTGGACAGTGTCTGTACCATTGCTCATTCAATGGACACATCAGTTATGATTTCCTTGTTTCAATAGTAGTGGTGCTGGCAGAGCAGATTTCAATATGAATGCACAAGTGTGTCCCATTTACCCAGTTGTCATGAAGAAACTACAACTCCCAAAATGCACTCTGCCCAGTACAGTCCATATGCCACAGTGCGCCTTTTTCATCTTGGTGACTGCTGCATGGACACAGAATCAGTGAATGGAGGCATGGGACACACAATGGTACATATTGTTTCACTCACATGATACTTCCAGACACATATTGCATATGATGCACTTACCAGGTCCCTGCTTCTCATGCTCCTCCAGCTGAGCATGGAGGGTCGGCCAAGCTGCTCGCAAGACCCTCCTGTACAGTGGGGAGAGGCGAGGACGATGCCATGGTGCTGGGAAGACAGGCCCACCAGCTCCTCAGCCTTGTGCCGGAACCAGCGTTTTAGGTCCTCCCAGCGTTTGCGGCATGCCCTAGCACTCCTGGTGTGGACTCCCACTGCACTGTAACGCTCCCCAATGTTGACCCTTAGCCTGGCCCGGGCTGCATTGCTCAGCTGGAGTTCTGGGTCCACATATAGCTGAGGATATTTAGACAGCACCCCCTCAGCTAAGATGTCTAATTCACTTTCAGTGAAAGGGGGTGCTTTCTCTTCATAACCCTCAGCCAATTTGGGGCAAATAAGTAAGATGAGAGCAGCAGGATGTCAGAGGATCTGATCTGTGCTAGAGGATGACTCAGAATGAACACAAAATGGCTGTCAACAACTTTCTGTGATGTATTTCCTGCCTCCCACTTCCTGTAAAACATTTCCTGTATGAAATAATGTGTTCCGGGTCATTTTCGGAGTTTACGGCCCGTGAACATAGTTTCCGGTTCCGGAGCAGCAGGTCCGCACATGCGCATTACGCTCCGAAATCGGAACTTACGTTTTCGGCCCGTAAACTCCGAAAATGACCCGGAACACATTATTTCATACAGCAAATGTTTTACAGGAAGTGGGAGGCAGGAAATACATCGAAGGAAATAGTTGGCAGCCATTTTGTAATCATCCTGATCCATCCACAATCAGAAATCAAATCCAATGCCATCCTGCTGTTCTGTTGTGGAAAAAAATGAAATGACAGTGCAGGTGAGAATAATGAATATGTAACAAAAGGAGGAACAGACCATTTAATGACATTTCTGCATGGACGGGGGGGCTGACACAACATCAAACCCCAGTTTCATTTTCTCCTACTTTGCATTATGGTACATGTAGTCCATATTGAGTGTTCATTACCAGAGTTGTGTGATGTGTTATGTAACATTGGGGTGGAGCAGTGTGGATATATCACAGACACATGGTGCCTGATTCACCCATGACATCATCACTCACGTTGTGGGCCCATCATTTGTGGGGGAGTCAAATCTGTTGAGGGCACAGGCCTGAGAATGCAATGGTTATGGCCTTTTGTGATTAAGTGACCTATCCTCATAAGGTCCGGGTAGGTCTCTCAGAACATGTATCGTTTTTCATCTGCGTCAATAGATTCTTTAGGGACATCCACTACACTGATCGCTGACATGGGCACATGAGCTGAAGCACGCTCAACCTTTTGACTACTGTCAACAGCTGTGATTTACATGCAGTGTGGCTTGCAAAGTTGTCTCAGGAAGGAATTTATTGACACAGTCATGTATATCCAAGTTTCATCATTGACAACCGACAGCAAACCACATTTTGTCCATGACACTACAGGTTCATGTGAAAAACGGGGCAACGAGCTGATAACGGACTTGCATGCCCTGACCTCGGTTATGTGCAATGGTCCGGTTTCCCAGATTCAGAACTAGACCGAGGTTCCAGTGGTATGTGTAAGCCATGCATTAAAGCAATGTTGTGCAAAACACAGCAGGCTAATATGATCTTGCACATGGCTTCTGGGGAGTACAGCAGCACACCCCCTCTACGGTCGAGACATCTGAATCGTGACTTCAACAGACCAAAAGTGCGCTCTATGATGGCTCGAGTCCGTATGTGTGCCCTATAGTACCTACGCTGAGGTACATTGTTTGCACGCCTGTAAGGGGTGAGGAGATGTGGGGAGAGTGCATACCCAGCGTCGCCTGAGGAGTGAAGAAAGGGCAGTTGTTTACATTTCCCTCTTTGATTTGCACAGGACATGATCTATACTTTAGTACATGCAGTATCTGTTGGGCCATGTATGTAGCTTTATGATTCTTATTGCACAATGGTTAATGTTGGGGGGCATTCAGACATTTCAATAACACATTTCCCTAATTTTTAATGCTTGGTACTTACCCAGTAGCCACATGTTGCCAAATTCTCCCGCAGCCATCCTCCAGACAAGATGTGACACGCGGACTATGAAGCTGTCATGGGTACTGCCTGGGAACACCGCATGCACATTAATGAACCTCCCACTGGCATCAAAGACAGCTTGCACATTGATGGAATACCATCGGTGTCTGTTGCAGAAGATGTGTGCAATGCGGCGGGGTGGCTGAAGGGCCACATGAGTACAATCAATTGCACCCAGCACACGTGGGAATTGTGCAATGAGATAGAAATCTCGTGCTACCCTTTGTCTCATGGCCAGTGTATGTGGCATTTGTATGTGGTTGTGGGCTCTAGCAGTGATGCATCTCAGTACCTGATGCAGGCACCACGACTGGTTCGCCTGGGAAATGCCCACATGGTCACTGGAGACCCTTTGGAAAGACCCAGTGGCAAAGAAATGGAGAGCAGAAAGGATCTTGAGATATGCTGGTATTGCATGTGAGCAGCAGGTCACAGAGTCAAGTTCCTGCTCCCACTCACATATCATATCCAAGATGACTTCTGGAGGAAAACGGTACCTGGCCCTTACATCTTGGCTGGACATTCCAAATATGTTGACCCTCTGTCTGAAGATCCTGTCTGCTCTCCTCCTCCTCCTCAAGTAGTTTTGCCGCATGGCAAGGGGCAGTGCAACAAACACATTCAGTGACAAGTTGAAAGGGTTTGTGTGTGTCTGCTCTGCATTTATACATGCTGCAGAGCTAGGATTGGCTGCAGTGTGTCAGCTGATGCATGGTGGGGGATGGTAGGCACTTGGACAGGTGTTTACCCTTGGCTAAAATGATCAACGGCCACAGTTCGCGTATTCCGGCCCTGAATCGGAGATTCCGGCCCGTAGGTGGAGATTCCGGCCCGTAGGTGGAGTTTCCGGCCCGGAAGCGGAATTCCTGCTCCGGGAGCGGAAATTCCGGCCCGAGTGCGGACGTAAAGTTAGTAGTCGTAAATCCATTCTGTGAATACCAAAAGTAGTAAGTTCATTCTGTGAATGCCAAAAGTAGTAAGTGCAGTCTGTGAATACCAGAAGTAGTAAGTGCATTCTGTGAATACCAAAATGGTAGTAAGTTTAGGATTTTGTCTTAAGTTAGTTCTGTGAATCGGGGCCTCTGTTTGTCAGTATTTTGTTTTCTAAAGCTCCGTATCAGAAGCATGGATTTTCTGTTAGGCATGTCAGTTAGTAGTGACTTGTTTCAGTGACAGTGTGACTGCCTTCATTAGTGGTTCATATATAAGAGTAGAATCTAGTGCATGTAAGTAAAAGTGTACATGGTTAAAACACTGTCTGAGAGGATGTAGTAGGAGCTGTTCGTAGGCGAGGACTCTGATACTTGGTCGCTGCTGTGGAGCCTTTCATCCTCGGAGGAGCAGCGGGGATATCGGGACCCTTGTGTTTTTCTACCTGAAAAGGCTGACTCCTGACGCTGGGACTGCGAGGCCCAGGGTGCTCTAGGACATCGCACCTGGCGCCTCTTCCCGGCTCCTCCCCCCATTATCTCTCCTTGATAACGCCTCACGGCCCCCGCTTCGCGGGAGCCGTTCGTAGGCGAGGACTCTGATACTTGGTCGCTGCTGTGGAGCCTTTCATCCTCGGAGGAGCAGCGGGGATATCGGGACCCTTGTGTTTTTCTACCTGAAAAGGCTGACTCCTGACGCTGGGACTGCGAGGCCCAGGGTGCTCTAGGACATCGCACCTGGCGCCTCTTCCCGGCTCCTCCCCCATTATCTCTCCTTGATAACGCCTCACGGCCCCCGCTTCGCGGGAGCCGTTCGTAGGCGAGGACTCTGATACTTGGTCGCTGCTGTGGAGCCTTTCATCCTCGGAGGAGCAGCGGGGATATCGGGACCCTTGTGTTTTTCTACCAGAAAAGGCTGACTCCTGACACTGGGACTGCGAGGCCCAGGGTGCTCTAGGACATCGCACCTGGTGCCTCTTCCCGGCTCCTCCTTCCCCTCCTACATATGGCACGCCCTTCACCGCGTTAGCGGGACGCGTGCAGGTCGCAGTCCGGGGCGAAGCCCGGGCCAAGGGCGGGCACGTTGTAGCCCGTTTGAGACCAAGAGAGACCGGACCGGGCCACCCCCCATACACCTGTGGACCAAACTGTATGTGCACTATTGTTTGCCATCTCATTGCATCATACCTTGTTGGTTGGGTACAGTGATACATAGGCTGTTTGCTGCAATTGTGGGTGCGTAAATACTACACAAATATTACACCTTTTGAAATCTTGTCTTGAGTATAATGGCTACTAAAGAGGGCAGGAATCATGCTCACAATGCTAATCTTACGGGTACTTTAGATAATTTTATAGTAAGAGCGAATTCTGTGATTGACCAGGGCATTGTCCTTATGGAACGTAGAGTTTCGCAGGACCTTGCCCTGGCTAGGCGTTCATCTCTGGGTCCTTTTGCAACCGCCCGTACCCCTAAAGCTCTAGAGGGCACATCTAACTGCATAGGTTCCAAAACAACTATGCTGCCCCTTACCCAATTTATAGATGATACATCCCAAAGCGATCTCCTGAGCTGTGATGATTTGCCAACTACCCCGAGAGTCACATCGCCCCCAGTGACGAGCCACGGACCGACTCTACGAAATAAAAAGGGTAAAACACTAGGGACGATCCCCAAAACTAAGCCCAAAGCTCTCAGTGCAACTAGCACCAAATCCGGGGGAGCTAAACTAGTAAAACGTCGAAAAAATTTGGCTCCTGAGGCCTCCACCATGGCCGCCGAAGGCACCGGTATTTGTACCCTGCACCCAGAGACCATTCATCCAAAGTCCTCCGGGGTACTTTTGGACCAGGTATACGCTCCTCTTACCACTTCGTCACAAGCTGATGGGGCCATATTAACCTCGCATCTAGATACATTGTTGCGTACTCTTCTAGGCCCCTTGGAAAAAAGGTTAGATAGCATAGTGACCCACCTCACAATGCTCGAATTACAAATCAAGGGCATCTCTGGCAACGCTATAAATAAAGTACAACCACATTGCTCCTGCAATTGTACCCCTAATAGTAGGACGGAGGGGGTAACGATAGATGCTCCTTCCACCTGCTTAAACACTCAGCCATCTATCAACCCACATGTTGCACCGCAGGTAGTCGCTGCTAACACACTTAATCTCCCTCTACCACAACATGAAGCCAGGTTTAGTGATACCCAGCACTCAGCTCCCAATAATCCAGGAATGGTCTTTCCGGCAAAAGATAGTGATAATGGAAGGCTGGAACTAAGGGGAGGAAAGGGAAAGGTAATTAGGTCTACCTCGAGACTTGATCTACCCCCGGAAGCAAGCCCTTATGTGGCTGTTCTCACAGGGGTACCAGAGATCAGTGAAGCTAGTAGCGAGGATTTTATTTCCCTTAAGAACAAGACAATACAATGGCTAAGTATCCATAGCCATTGTATTCATTGCTGTGCGAATGGGCCTGCAGCCTACACAGGTTGCACTTGGATGTAAGTATCCATAGGCCCTTGCCCCCTCATGTCAGAAGTGAGATCATTATGGTTAGAAGGGTGGGCTGGGTAGGACGCACTCCTAAAACTCTTAATGGTGACTGCGTCATAGTCAACTTCAGGGATCCTAGGACAGTAGAATATATCTGTAAGTGGGGATTTCCCCGCTCAGATACAAAAATAGAAGTATGTCCACTTATTTCCTTCTACCCTAGCGAATCTCTGACGCCACAGGAAAATGGCTGGACCCATGTACCCTATTCTCGTTGGGGAGGAGGCGGGAAGACAAGGCGAGATGCCTATACCTTGACACGGCCCTATATCCCCTGTTCAAACAGGTTTAGTTACCTTGATCAGGCCGACTGACTGGCCAGGGCCACCAATGGAACCCAGGAGAATTCTGAAAGTGTGATCATTGCCCACGAGCTAAGAGAGGCAACAAGTGAAAGTAATATGTCCTCTCGCAAACGGGAGACTTCCTCCTACTCTGTAGGGATCAGTATTGGTTCCCCACTAGAGAGAACTAGCTGTACCACTAGTGAGCAGTACCCCCCAGTAAATCTAGATAGCATCAGTACTGCCCCATCGCACTCCACTGAAACACAACAACAGGGCTGCCCATCTCACCCATTTGATTCTCTACCCCCCACCCCGAGCCATGCTGAGCACTTGATCATTACATCATGGAATGTGGCGGGTTTGAATAGTAAGTTAGAGTGCCCAGAATGGGGCACTTTTGTTGATACTTCTGATGTGATTTTGTTCCAGGAAACCTGGGCCAGGGAGGAAGCGCATAGAGTGGGGTTTGTGGCCTTCAATATCATGGCACGTTGGGGAGGCATTGGCCGCCCTTCCGGTGGCCTGACAACGTGGGTTGGTATACATTTGGGCTGTAAGGTGGAATTAATCCAGACCAACTCGGACGATATTCTGTGTGTCCTTATGACATGGCCTTCCTTTTTTAAACTAGCCGTAATCAATGTTTACTCCCTTCCTACTGTGCTGGCAAAGGAATCCAGTACTATCGGGGAATTATCAGTTTTTCTCGACTCTTTAAATCGGGATATCCAGTATGTGATCGCAGGTGATTTTAACTGTCATTATGAGCCCCTGCAAGGGCTGAATGAGGGGGCATTGATGGAAGAGGATGAGTTTTGGGGAATCCCTCCTTGTAACTCTGCTCCCGCAAAGGCATGGTCACCATTGGCCATGCAGATTATGACTTTAACTCTTCATAACTCGATTAGAGCGGTTAACGGTAGGAAGCCCTCTGATATCCCCTCTAAGTGTACTTATAATAAAAAAGCTCACGAATCCCACCTAGATTATGTTATGGTCGAGACTAGGTTATGGCCAAAGATAGTGGATCTGGAAGTACTGCTTAGAACGGATAGTGATCACAATGCCCTGATGTTGAAGATGGAATCCCCCCTTATTTTAAAAAGCCATACTGAAGTGTGTGATGACCCTGGACTTGTCATTTCCAACAACAGGAGGCGGGTCAAATGGGGGAACTTGCGAGAGAGGAGGGATGCACTTTCTAATTTATATACACTTATTCTTCCCCTCCTCACTATGGCAAGTGACATTTGGGCTCAAGGAATGCACTCAGGTGCATATGTGAATCTGCTTACCCTACACCAGGATTTGGTGGACACTCTAGCTGGTATTTTCAATCCAATTGCCCCATCTAATAAGACTAGGGTGCTCCGCCCCTCTTCCTGGTACAATGGCGCTTGTAGGAGGTCAAAAACCGGCCTGATAACTGCCATTAAAGATGGCACTGACAGGTCAATTATACGTGCTCTTAGGTACTCCTACAAAGAAGTAATGAAACAGGCAAAAATAGCCTGGGATTGGGAGAGATGGCAAGACTTAGCCTCTGCACTTGCTAATAAGGAATCGCGGAGATTTTGGGCCATCATGAATTCAGGGTGTGCCGAACTGCGCAATGCAATTGAAGTAAATCTAGATGCGGGGGTCTGGGAATCCCATTTTAAATCCCTCTACGCAGTAACCTCTGAATTAGATCTTTTGCCCCTGCACACATCTATATCTGGGGACTTTGAGGTTTTGGAATTTTCTATTGAGGATGTTAACACTGCCCTGGGAAAACTGATGAGTGGCAAAGCACCAGGCATTGACAAACTCCCTGGAGATATGTTTAAATAACAACCAAAGATTTGGGCGCCGTACTTGTGTGCTCTATTTAACACCATATTGCGCGGTGCAGAAGTTCCGGGCACGTGGTTGGGAGCAGAGATTGTACCTATTTTTAAAAAGGGCTCCCCCTTGCTCCCAGCAAATTACCGGCCCATCAGCCTCATTGATGTCCCCCAAAAAATATTTGCACAACTTATTTTAGATCGACTGCAGGAGTGGATCAATGAGAATGAAATTCTTTCCCCCTATCAAGCCGGTTTCAGGAGCAAAACATCCACCATGGATCAGATCTTCCGTTTAGTTATGCTGTATTGGAAGACTGTGTTAATAGAGGGTGGCAGCCTCTACATGGTGTTTGTAGACCTCCGCTCAGCTTTTGATACTGTGCCTAGGGGGAAACTTTGGGTTGTTCTTCGGGATTTGGGAGTCCCTAGCACACTTTTGGGGATATTAGTGAGGTTGCACACACAGAATTTTGCACAGGTTAGGTGTGCGAGAGGAGGAGTATTGTCTGCTAGGTTCCCGGTAAACAAGGGTGTTAGGCAAGGGTGCGTCCTTGCCCCTACCTTGTTCTGTTTATATGTAAATGGGATGATATCTTACTTGGACGCAGTGCCAAACAATGACGCACCTAGGCTGGCAGGCAAGAAAGTCGCGGCTATAATGTTTGCCGACGACACTCTTTTACTATCCAAGTCACCCATGGGGATACAGCGCATATTGAACGGCTTTAACAACTTTTGCTGTGAACACGGTTTACAGATCAACGTAGACAAAACTAAATTTATGATATTTAATCCCTCATCGCACACCAGACCTCCTCCTATCCTGGATTCAGTTTCACTAGAGAGAGTCCAGACTTTTCAATACTTAGGTGTGACACTAAGCGAAAATCTCTCCTGGGGTCCTCACCTTGCTAAATCCCAACTTAAATTGACCCAAATAGCGGGGGGAATATTAAAAATGACCAATGCCTCAACATTTAGGCCCATAAGTCCAGGGCTTGAAATATATAAATCTAGGGCAAGAGCAGCGGCTCTGTATGGTGGGGAATTATGGGGGCACGCTGCCAGACCCGAAATTACCAAAGTAGAGAATAGATTTTTGAGGCAGCTGCTGTTGCTTCCCCAAAGTACACCCCTTTTACCGCTAAGGCTCGATTTGGGCTTATTCCCCATCCAGGAGGAATTGTCTATTAAACCCCTTAGGTTTTGGAGGAGGTTATGGTCAACCCCTGAACTTTCACAGTACAGAATTGAACTACAGGAAATATTGAGCCTAAGCAAGGCAGTGCATATCCCCTGGCTTACATACGTCAAACAAGAACTATTGACAATGGGCCTTGTAGATATGTGGCAAAAACCGGCAATTGCCTGTAGAGAGATTTCAGGGAAATTATTTACTGAGTGCTATAGAACACGATGCTGCAGTGTATGGCTGCACGATTCACAGAATGGCACTCTGGTTAAATCATTCCTAGAGATAAAAACTGTATACTCTTTTGAAGACTATATGAATGTGATTTATCCTGTATTGGCCAGGAAGCTTTATATCCAATGGAGGTTCGGCTCCCTCCCATTAGCGAGCCTCACAGGTAAATGGTCTAAGTCTGGGGTTTCCCATTGTCCAGGTTGTGGTGCTGACAAAGAGAATGATTGTCATATTTTATTTTTCTGCCCTTTGTACAGCAGAGCCCGGAAGTACTGGATAGTACCAATTTGTAGAAATCTGGGCTTCCGGAATTGCGCAGATGCACTTAGAATCTTTAAATCTGACACTGCAGGTCATATTGTGTTTGCCCTTTCTAAGTATCTTCATGCTTTCTGGATTAAAAGGAGTTTTATAATCTCAAATAGTGCTTAGAAACACTGGTTTTTATTAGTTTCTGAAACTGCAGTTACTGTTTTAATGCTGTAATGTTTTTATGTAATTATGGATTTATATGCAGCTTTTATGGCTGAAATATTGCCGAAATAAAGAACTATTGAATTGAATTGAATTGAGTAGGAGCTTTGCCCTTTTATAAGTTCTTACAAGGCATTCACTTCAATATAGAATGCTGGATATATACGTCACCATATGTCCTTAAAACTATCCATGTACCTGTCAAAAACTTCCAATTGCATGCATTCGCTTTTACGTACATACAACTGATCCTATGACCTAGCTACAGGCTATCTTAGGGGTAACTTCTAAGTAGCACAATAGCAGAGTAAGACTTGTCAAGGGTTTTAAATAATAACTCGGCCTAGCAGTGGAATTGCATGCACAAACTTAACAGTACTACAATTGAGACATGTTGAAAGGGCTACTTGTCTGGATGGTTAACTTTGTAATGTTAGACCTTTAGTACATATCTGGATAAATGTCTCACTTTCTATCTGGTTGTTTTTTTCTATTCTTTCTATATGTAGTAAAGTCTATTAGTACATTGCTTCCTCTGGGTCTGGCTGTTTTGCTCTGTAAATATATATATATATAAGAGGTAGCAAGGACTGCCTCTTGGGTGTGCCAGTCACAAATAAGTTATTTAAGTGAGGGTGACTCTGCCTTCATTAGCGCTAAATACATTAGAGTTGTGTCTGTGCATGTGAGTGAAGGTGTAGATGCTTGAAACACTGTTTAATGGCTGTATTAGTAGCTTTGCCCTTTTATAACTACTTACATGACATTTAACTGAATGTTTAAGATTTTATGTATAAGTCAGCATATACACCTAAAAGTGTGCATGTACCTCTGCAAAACATCTATCTATGCAGTAAGTAGAAGTTAGTATAACATTTTAAATTGTGTTGATAGAATACTGCACCTTCCAAATATATGTCCTTATTTTTATATACATTGCAGCTTACTTTACACCCTAGCTTCAGGTAATGCTGAACAAATGTTTGGATGTGACTTTTACATAATAGAACAACATGTTAACAATAGAAAATCTTTATTACACTAGGTCTCAGACATATTTAAAGGGATTATTCTCTAATTGGACTACTTGGTAGTGTAAGAGCTTTATTACATATGTAAATAAGTGTCTCAGTTCCTGTCTCAAGTTTTATCATTCTTCAAATATGCTTGTTGTTAACAGGCTTATGGCGACACTGCTATCTGCAAAATAGAAATATTGGCAGTCTGATTTTAATCTTGACACAAGTGAAGAATGTTGTTTTGTAAACTTAAAAATCTGCTTTTGGGTGTTCTCAGAAAACAAACTTCTGTGTAAGTTTGAGAAGTCCCGACATGCTGGAGCTTAGCTCAGCAGATAAGTGACATATTTCTGAGATAAGTACAGCTCATCACCAAGACTAGGTCCAATATTCTTACCTTCTGAGTAATTAGGATAGAACATGCTGAAAGGGCATTCTTGGCATAACATTCTCCTAAACACTAATTTTGAAGCACTTATAAAATGTTGAACTGTAGCTGCTATTAAAAACAAAAAGCAAAAAAATATATTTGTATATTGTCTATAAAAAACGTTAATATTATATTTTTCATAAATAATGACAGTGTAATGCTATCAAATCCAATTATTACTTTACCTTTTTTACTATTGTCTTTTATACTACTTCACCATACATGG
The DNA here is from genome assembly GCF_964204655.1 of Triturus cristatus. Lineage (NCBI taxonomy): Eukaryota > Metazoa > Chordata > Amphibia > Caudata > Salamandridae > Triturus > Triturus cristatus. The sequence continues at coordinate 668,580,186 of NC_140587.1, forward strand.
TGGTCTGTATGTAGTCATCTTCAAACAGTGGGGAAAAAACTATCGAAAGGATTGTGCAAAAAAACCCTAAAAGTGCATAGTGCATCATTAAACATGTGTGTAACTATGCTTTACACTCACTGCAATGTCTTAATTAGTTGTTTCCTCTCTATTACCTTTACTATTTAACATAAATAGATTTGAAATCATGTTCTACTACTTTTATACCTGGTGCAGTACCACAAACAAAAATGTACTCTAGTTGCTTTTCAGCATATTATGTCCACTAGGCTAAATAATAAGCAAACGAGTAATTACCAATACTGATATAATCCAATCCATTCCCCTTTTCAAGGACATCATCCCCAATAGACCAAATTATGTCCATAGAACTTTGGCTGCAGAAGCAATATATATGAATTTTGTAGCTTAGAAGGCAATCTAGCTTTGAATTTACTGTTGGTATCTTTGCAATGTGTCCATCCGCTGTTACTTAAAAAACAGTATAGTATCCAGATCTTATAGTGGCGCCTTCATGAAAAATAATAGTCACTGTACTATAAGTTCTTCCTGAAATAGATATTTGACCTGATTTAAAGTTTATAATTTCTGTTTGTAATTTTGTTTCATCTAGTCCACACTATTGTAGCATAAAGGGGCATATGTATGAAACCAAAATTTAGTCGCAAACGCTGCAAATCGCAAAAAACAGCGTCTGCGACTAAATTTTCGCAATTTCATATGTATGACACACATTCTTAGGAAAAATTAAGAAATCACAAAATTAGCGATTTCTTAGGCTGCAAAACTGAAAAATTGTGATTATGTTTGCAATTTCTTAAATAGCGATTTTTTTGACTATCACAATATAAGAAATCGCTAGCAAATGTAAGAAAAAGTCGCTAATTGCGATTTTACGAAATTCGCAAATTAAGAAATCGCAATTAACACCAATTGCATGCAGGTGGTAAACTGGTGCAAGGTACTTAAACCACCACACAATGCAACAGACCCAACCACAATGGCAGCAATGTTCGTGATAGCCAGGAGGCTGCGTATTCGGGCTCTTGCACAGAGGAGAATGAGACAGGAACGTATATTCAGGCTGCGCATCACTCTGTTCCAGCACACTGAAGAGGACATCTATGACAAGTACAGACTGCACCCACAGACCATAATGGACCTGATTGAGGAGCTGAAACCCTACTTGGAACACCCTACACGCAGGACACAAACAATTCCCACACATGTGCAGGTCCTGTGCTCCCTGCACCTCCTGGTGTCAGGGAGTTTTCAACGGGTAATAGTGGAGGTTGGTGGGGTGTCACAGAGTGCACTTTCGCGCTTCTTACATGCCTTTCTAGATGCAATGCTACAGAGGCTCTCACAGCACATATACATCCCCACCACCCAACAGGCATTACAGCAAACAAAACTGGACTTCTACCAGATAGCACGTTTCCCCCACGTCATTGGCTGCATCGATGGGACCCATGTGGCCATCACACCCCCATCAGCAACTGAATATGTCTACAGAAACCGGAAATGCTACCATTCCCTCAATATACAGATGGTGTGCAACGCAAAGTATATCATCACTGACATTGTCCCCAAATACCCCGGCAGTACACATGACTCTTTCATCTTTAGACACAGTGGAATACACAGACGTCTGAGTGCTGGAGAATTTGGGGAGGGATACCTGCTAGGTAAATACATGGCACACATCAATACATCCACTACATCACTTGAGGGGGGGGACATTGACTTACCTATTGTGTCTATCCCTGCAGGTGACAGTGCCTATGCAGTGCGGGACTTCATCCTGACCCCATATCTGGATCCTGCAAATGCAAGTGAGAGGAGCTACAACAGGGCACACAGATCTACACGCAGTGTCATTGAGCGTACCTTTGGAATCCTGAAGAGCCGCTTCCGGTGCCTGCATAAAAGTGGAGGCGCACTGCAATACAGCCCTGAGACCTGCTGTAAAATCGTGGGAAGCTGTGCAATGCTACATAACATGGCAATGAGGAAAGGCACCACAATTGATGTGACCGATACAGACACATCGGATGACGAGCGCCCTGCTCCCCCTGCCAGACCTGCATCAGGAGTCGGGGCAGCTGCTGGACGCCAGAGACGGACTGAGATCACACAAAACTACTTCTAGGTGAGCAATGATGACATGAGACAAAAAAGCTTGATAATGTGTGCAGTGTTTATTCACACTTCACAATTATGAAAATTGTAGCTGTCCCCAGCACATGTTATGCACACAGTGCAGGTAAAGCACAAGTAACTGTGCACACAGCATAGTAGGGTTACTTCACCCTGTTTGCATTAAGTGTCACCGCACAGTTCACCTCCTTCGGTGACGCATTGGTGGTGTTTGGCGTCCAGGCTGAGTGCCCCCCATGGTGTTCCCTTGTCCTGCACCCTGTCTGGCACTGCGTCGTCTGTCCCCTGGCAATGTAGGAGTGATGCTGCTCCTACTGGAGGTGTCTTCACTCTCGGCAGAGGCCATGAGCACGCTGCCACCTGCGTTGGCCGTCTGCAGCTGCTCCACAGCAGTGGTGACCTGTGCAAGTCCTCGGGCTATATCCTGGCAGCAGTGCGCCATTTCGACCTGCATAGTCATGCTTCTGCGTGTGAGGGTGCTGGTGGTGGTGCAGAGGCGGTTCACGGCCTTTGTATAGTTGTGAAGGCGTGCATTGGCACGTCGGCCAGCCCTATCACTGGCGGCCTGGTTGTGCCTCAAAGTGTCACAAAGGTCACGGATGGCACCTGCCATGGCCATGATGCCCTCCCCCATGTTTTTCTGGTCCTTGTGGATGCGGCATAGCTGCCTATTGATTGACCTAAGTGATTTGCTTTGCAGGCGCTGTTCCTGCAGCATGCTATGTTCCAGGCCTGAGAAGATGGATTCTTCGGCTTCAGTCGCAGTGCTGCTCCTGGGCCTTGACCTGCGTGTGTCCTGTTTTCGAATCCTTGGCCTTGGTGTGTCCTGTATGGGCATGTGTGACACACCCTGACTCCCCTCTCTCCTGTCACTGTCATCCCCTGTGGCCGGTAATTTGTCCTCACATGTGTGCGCTTCCTGAGCTGGATTGGAATCTGCTCAGTTTCGTCACTGGAGTCCTCAGGCTGTGCAGCCTCCTCTCCCTCTGCGCTCTCTTCACGTGCCCTGGATTGTGCTGTGGATGTAAAGGGGACTACATGAGTTTGTGTGTTTGTCTGCAATTGGCAATCAATAAAGTTCCTACAGTTTGTTTTGGCTAACCTCTGACACTGTATCATTCACTTATCCCCAACCCACATGTTGCATTAGATTTCCTTTGTCTCATGGACACACTGTCAGACATAGTACTACAAGTCCCATGATGCATTGCTGGGTGTGCTGTAAGACTTGGACTGGAATGATATTTTGTGAGGTTACTATGCGCATTTGGGGAAGTGTCCATGGAATGGGGATGAGTGCAGATTGATTTTGCATGCATCTTACCTTGGCTGCTGGATGCAGGGTCGGAGCTGTCTATGTCAGCCACAACACCGACGCTCTCAGGCAGGAGAGTGGACTCCACAAGCTCCTCGTGGGGTGTTGGCTGTTCTGCTGTGGATTGTCCTCCTCCAGTCTGATTTGCGTCCTTCAGTCTGGCTGCCACCCTCTCCTTCGACCTCTGGCGCATGTCATACCATCGCTTGCGCAATTCTTCAATGGTACGATTGGTCACTCCCACTGCATTCACCTTACTTTGGATGTCCAGCCAAATTTTCCTTTTCCTCGCCTCTGGGACACGCAGTGCCTTCTTGCCTTGTGGCTCAGGTGAACAGGTGCAGGAAATCACTCCAGTTTCCTGTTTGTGATGTCATCAGGCTGCACTTGGATTGCAGATTCCTGTTTTTGCGATTTCTTAATTTGCGAATTTCGCTATTAAGAAATCGCAAATGAGGTTTCTGAGAATATTTTGCGATTTTTAAGAAATCGCAAAATATTTGCGATTTAGTTTTTTACATCCCGCTTTGCGAATCTCAATTTGCTAATCGCGAAATATCGCAAATTGGGATTCGCTAAACGGGAGTTTGATACATATGCCCCTAAATGAGGTATTTTCCACTTATTTGTATTTGCAATGTAGACATCATGTCTACAATTTGAACAGGTCATATTTTGATTTACTGCTGACTAGACCCCCAGTTGAAGTTAAGAGTACTGTTAATGGAAGGGGTAGGAATAGCGTAAAAGATTTTTTGCTGTTCCCTTCACGTTATTCAGAGATGATTCTCGACTTTGTCATACATGACATAGCAATTAGCGATCACTTTCCTTAAAGTGTCACTCTGAATACCAACCTTCTCTCTCAACATGGGGTTACACAAAGCGTGTCAACTATGGAAAACATCAATATCTCCCAGCGCAATGAGCTTGCTTTAAGATGGTCCACGGTAAATCCAAATACTTTTTTAGAGAAATTAATTTCTATACAGAGGGCTGCTTTTGAAATTTGTCTAGTCAAGTCTGCAGAGGCACAGAAAAGTATCACATCCTTTGAGCAAATAAGAAAAGTATTAGTGAAGGGCTAACCGTTAATCGGAATAAAGGTGGAGCAGGGAATTGCGGGTGGTGTGACACAGACCATACAAAGGCTTTAAGAAATTGAAAGTTAGCATTAGGTAAGCAACCTAGGTCTACCCGGAAGTTCTAAAGTGTAGACATGCTTACAAGCTTGCAATTAAACACCGTGAAAAAGGCCTAAAGAAGGAGTCCTGGAATCAACTACTTGAGGCTAGCCTGACAAACAATAATATTAATTTCTGGCGCATTATTAACTCATTCTTCCTTAATACAGCTGATAGTCCTTGCATTGAGTGTGTTATTACTGAGGCCGAATGGTTAACCCATTTCATTAATCTTTATTCACATCAGAAGGCTATTATTATTGCCTCTGTAACAACAGCTCCGATGACTATTTCTACTATAATCCCCCCCGTCTGACCAGATTTACCCTGACATTTCCTTGGATAAGGTTGTTTTGGCTCTGAAGGTGAGTAAAGGAGGTAAAGCTCCGGGCCCTGATAGGATCCTCATTGACTTGTTCAAATCCAATACTAATCTTTGGGGTCCCCTTTTAACTTTACTCTTCAGAGCATGCCGGAGTGAAGGACTTTTATGTACATGGCCTGAGTCCCTTATAGTCCCCATATGCAAGAAGGGCAACCATAATAGTCCAGCACAATACAGACCTATTTCTATGCTGGACTCCCTAGTCAAGGTGGCCGGACGCATCATTCTAGGAAGATTAAAGTACTGGACAGAGTCCAATAGTCTCATCTCGGATTAGCAATATGGGTTCTGAAGAGACGTGGGAACTACAGAGCAGGCTATCAATTTAAACTTACTTATAGGGAAATACGTGCTCTTTAAAAGAGGTTGCCTGTTTTTAGCATTTGTAGACTTAACCTCCACGTTTGATTTTGTGGTGCATGACAAATTATGGTCTGTAGTCAACATGGGTGTAGACCAAACAATCGTGAACTTCCTTAGAGACATGTATGCATTAGGATGGGGCAGAGTACTCTATGGCCTATTGGGAGAATGTACTCAACCAATTAATATAGAAAGAGGAGTTCGCCAAGGCTGCATACTTTCTCCATTCTTGTTTAACCTTTATCTTAACAGCCTAGGCAGAACCCTTGCTTGTAAGTGCACAGACTTACTCCAAGTAGGGCAGCGTTCGATTCTGGCACTTCTATATGCCAACGAGACTGTATTAATGGCTCGTACCCCTCTTGGCTTATAGCGACTACTTGATGAATTTGCACAGATTATGCAGAACCTGAGTTTGAAAATTGACCTCAGTAAAACCTTTGTGATGAAACTCGGGAAAAGATTAACAATCTGCCGTGACATTTTTATTGAAGGTCTAAGATTTTGTTTGCATCCACCTTTTCTTACCTAGGCATTTTATTAAACAAAGATGGGAATTGGAGTAGCGTGATTAAGTCAAGGAGGCTTCAATTTGTCACGAGCACCACAGCTTTGTTGAATTTTGTTAGGAAGCTAAGTTTTAAACACCAGAGAGAAAGAATTACCATCTATAAGACCAAATGTAGACCAACCGCCATGATAGGTCTGAGATTTAGGGATATGCGAATGCTGATCTACTCCAGTTAGAGGAAAATGTACTTCTGAGGAATCTCCTTGCCCTTCCGAAATGTTGCTCAACTTTCGTTTGCCACTTTGAATTGGGAGTGCCCTATCTAGCAGACATGATCAAGATCCAGCCAGTTTTGCTCTGGCACAAGATCTGGTCCTCTGATTATACAGTGCTTAATTGTTCTATTATAGAGTACTGTCTTAGATCAATGTCTGCAGTTAAAATCCTCTGGCACAAATTTGTGTGTGACTTTTTGGTTGACATTGGCAATCCTGAGTTTTTTATCCCCCTGAGCTCTTGATTAGTATCCAAAGAAAAGCCCTTAAATCAAAATGTTTATCGCTACTTGAGGATTTGAGGCTATCTAGAGAGATAATGAAACCTTCGGTCAGGGAAAAACAGCTAATTCTGACCAGCCATGACATGCAACCTTATCTGGCTAATGTATATAACCCACGCCATAGATTTGGGCTGACTCAATTTTGGTTGGACATTTTCCATTGCTGCAAAATTTTTTATACCCCCGGTTCTGCATGTTTATATTAATCCGAATAATCTATTAATTGTAATATTATTAATTTGTTTGAAGTGATGACTCAACAACCATATTAACCAAAGAGTTACACGTGGGAATTGCACCTTGCATGGCTATATTAATTGTAAACTAACTTGAGTATGCATATTAATAGTAGAAAACTAGAATATTGCATGTTATATGTCGCTTTGGTGATGTATTTGTGATTTGTGATTTGTGCTTTATTCAGTGAGTATAAACTGCTATGAGTGCTGCTTCTGCTAGATAAATACACAAACATATGGGTATTAGCAAGGGGATAACATTTTATTAGCCATTTCTATGTTTTAATTACGTTTTTGTGTTTCTTTTGCTTAAGTTGACCATTTCGGCCTATACAAGATGGCTGAACGAGACGTTAAACGTGACTGCCCTGACAACACGAGGTTCTGGGTGAAGTGCGCAGGCGTCACCGCCAGCAGCAGTGACCTGGATCTGACCCCGGGAGAACATGTACCCTTCAAGGACGCTCCGGGAACCCATCCAAGACAAAAGACAATGCTTGATTTAAAAACCGGAACCAGCAAGTGCGATGACTTCATTTTGCGGACTATGTGAGAACTTCACTTCACGACCCCAAGTTGACCAATCCGGATTCTCTAAACCCCGATCTTGATACTTTTTGATATTATTTTCATTATAAAAGTAGGTAGGAAATCAGGATTGGGATAGATTCGCTGATCGCTTGCTCTTCTTTGACGAACTAGATTTCCTGACGTTATGCTGACGGAGAGGACGGTGACACTGCTGGACAGCTGTTATCCTGAATCTTTGAGAGACTGAATTGCGGCCTAACTTTGCTGAATAAATTCTTCTTTGACTGATTGACTTAGAGGACGACTTTAGCCAGAATAGGTAAATATGATGCTCTGAAATGATGATGATGATTTCTAACGTTTCTTGCAATATTTCTTAGATAAAGAATATTTGATTAATTGACAAATGTGTGATGTCGATTATTTGAATAAGAAAACAATAGTAAAGAAGTAATGTGTAGATAGACGAGCTTTATTCAATAAAATTATAGATAACAACTAAATGATCCATCTCCTTATGAGAGGGATATTTTAGAAGTCTGAGGGCAATGTGTTTAAGGTTAAGGTAAAGGTATTCCTCTCATGTCAGTGTTTGGAAGCGTATTTTCCCTCAGAAAACAGATCAACGGAGTGTAAGTATATTGGTGTTATGGGCCCCACCAATGAATGTATTTGAGTGAATTGGAATGCCGAGGTAGTTGGTCTGTGCCGAAGAGGAAATAGGACGTCCCGCGTTTTCTGGTAGGAAGACGATGGTTTTTATTGTTTTGGTTTGGGAATATTGCTTGTAAATAGCTTATTGATTATTGGTTATTGATATTGGTTTATGTACTAACACTCTATGGTGAGTCGTGTAGAGTTTTATGTTGTTTGCACGGCTTCTGGGATGTAGGAAGTCAGAAGTTTGTAACGGTTCCGTAGTAGAGCAGAGGTAAGCACTGTTCTCAGGAAAGACGGAATTGTTGTTATCCTGTAGGTACACAGGAGAAACGTGTGATGATTGAAGTTGCACGACGCATTGTCTGGGTTCGATTCGGTGACATCGCCGTGTGTTGCCATTAGAGACATTTTCTGTGTGAGAGAAGTGTGTATGATAGCGAAGGTTACCTGTGAAATTCTGGTCTTAGGTACCAGGGATCCAACTGGCATTCCGATAACGCTTATCACTGGAAAGGTAATAGGTACTCTCTGAGCTTGTTAGAAGGACAAAGGAGAGGTAAGCGCTGCTTTGTTAACGTATGTCATAATTCTGTAGTAGGACAGACTGTTCACTGTTCTCAGAAAAGACAGGATTCTGTGTGAATGTACTACTTTTTCTTGTATGAAAGTGCGTGAACGGAATAGCATTTGGGTTAATTGTGAAACTCTGGTTTTATTTCTCAGGAGCATTGGGTCTCCAACTATGTGTCTTAATTCTGGAGAAATGGTTAGCTAATGCTTGTTAGAAGGGTGAAGTAGAGGGATGTGCTACTTTATCAACGGAAGTAACGATTCCGTAGTAGGGCAGAGGTAAGCGCTGCTCTCGGGAAAGACGGAATTCTCGTGAGAAAGGTCTATTGCTATTCTTTGGTTAGCGAAGCGGACAATGGATACGTTTTATGTTCTTACTAACAGAATTGTAGAAATTGAAACAAAAACTTACTGAGCAGATTTGTAAAGGAGGGGTAGACAGGAGCAGGAGCTGCCGCAGCGGCTGCTGACGTCAGAACGACCGCGCTGGGATTGGACAGTTGGTCAGAAACGTAAAACGCTCCGGATTGGTGCATTAGTGTGCGCCGCGCTAGGAGTGGAGAAATACAGGGTGACGTAAACGCTCCCTATTGGTGCGTTAGTGTGAGTCGCGCTGGGATTTGAGAATTGTGACAGTGACGTAGACGCTCTGGATTGGTGCGTTAGTGTGAGTCGTGCTGCAATTGGACAGAGTAGCGGTACAGTCGTAAGGAGAAACTAGTAAGACACGAAAGAAAGGAAAATGGATTACGATCCACCAGAAAAGGAGAAAAAATCATGGTTTGGTAAATTTAAGAAGTGGTTTAAGAAGGACAAACCAATCATAACTAGGGAAGGACAGTTACTTCCTCCACCGAAAACCCCTGCATCCTTTATGGTTGCGAAATATGGGTATCATACCTGTATTTGGTTAGACAACTGGGTTAAATACACTGAGAAAGACGGAGTATTGGCTTTTCCAGAGCATGGTTCATTTAATTTGGCAGTTTTGAGAAATTTGAGAGAGAGAATGATGAATTTTGAACCGAGACCTAGACCGATTCAATTTGAGGCTTTGACGGAGTGGGAAAACGAAATGCATGACCGAGGAAGACAGAGAAATGGTAGAGGATATAGGTACCTGTTTGGCAGATCGTACGGACATGAGACGCATGATGATCGAATGAGAAATTGGTGGAATGCGAGTATGACTGAGGGTTTGTTTTCCGTAAGAACAGCAGGAGAGAATGAAGGACGAAAGTGTGTAGAAAAGAGGCATAATGTGGAGTCAAGAGGGTACGGAGTGAATGAGTCTGAGGATGATGTTCTTGATGATATGTTCTATAAGAATCCAACACCATACCGACCAGAACCAGAAATATTAACTCCAAGTGCCCCAATAAAAGAAACAGTACAAATCATAAAATCGGAACCAGAACTCCAAGATTTGGGAAGAAACAAACCTATTAGAGAGGTAGAAAAGAAGTCTGCAGGAAAATTGGATGGAGAAAATTCAGAAGAATTAGCAAAAACAACCCTAGAATTAACGGAGAAAATAAGAGAATTGACTAAGAATTTGGAAGCGGTAACTGTACCAGTAACGATAGGGCCAGTAAAGCCTATTTTTGACAAGCAGAAAGCCAGCGAACATTGTTTGACAGTCCCTTATAAAAGTAATAAACCGGTTGAACAACCAAGAATGAGTCAGAGTGAGAATCCATGGAGACAGACTATGAGTATGATTGAACCGAATTTTTCAAATAATCCATTTGTAGGTCAAAACTGTGCAGAGAAACGTATGACAATGATAGAGACAATGTCAGAAACTCAAAAAGATTTTGGACAAGGAAATGTAGAGAAGCCAGTAGGACCGTCTACAGAGGAGTTGAGTGAATGGTTGAGAAGCTTGCAAAAGAAAGACAAAGAATCCCAGTCAATAGATATAGCTAAATTACGAATGGTACTGGAAGAACTAATAGTAGGAACTATCCCGACAGAGAAGTTAAAAACGTACCAAGATGAGGAATTGTTATTTCTGTGCAAAAGTGTAACATGGAGAGCAAAAAGTCTTCATGAAAGATTAGAAGAAGTGGCAAATGAGATGGGTATTGATATTGAAAAGGTAAAAGCCTTACAGAAACCCTATCGAGTAGATTTCACCGAAAAAGACATTGAAAACATGAATACCACAGGGCGAATAGGTCAGATTAAGGATATAATTATTTTGTAGAGAAAATGGGGAGATGTGGACAAATGGAAGACAGATGGTATCGTAAGCGAGACGAAGTTTCAGACAAAACGTTTTCAGCTTATCCTGTGAGAGAGAAAGAGAAGGTTGTGACAGAATGCCCATTGAGAGAGATTCTGGGAGGAGGATATGTGCATGTCCCATGGACTAGACAGGATATTTTGTCATTTACGAATGACTTCCCTCAACTGCGTGAGAAAAACCCGTTGAATGGTATAGACAGGTGGACAGATTTGTGAAATTATCCAAAGTATTGTGGATTGATCTGTATAGCCTGTTTGACATAATCGTACCAGCAGATATATGGACAGAATGTAAAATAGTAATAGATTGGCCGACACAGGAATACCCAAGGGATCCTAAGACAGGAGCTCCAGACCCTGAGGTAATGAAGAAATACGAACAGGTTATGGCATTCCTGAAGAACAAGGTACCCCCTAAAGAGACAGATTGGGTGAAATTTGACAGAACACATCAGGAAAGCAAAGAATCAGTACATGCCTATTATGAGAGGTTAATCTTAGCATTTAAACAACTCAGTGGAGATGAAAATTTGAGTGACAAGGATTTGAGTCATTTTTTATACAGATTTGTATATGGTCTTCGTCCAGAAATTAGTGAAATGATAAAACAGCATACGGTAGAGTGGCAAAATAAGAAGTATTGAGACATGCTAAATATTTCAGTGATGAAATTGAGGCAAAACAGCGAAAACTAAAAGAGAAGGCAATGTGGGCACAGGTAAAAGTAGCAGAGAGACAGGAAGCACAATTAGCGGAACAAGCTGGGTCAAAACAAAGATTTAATCCTGGGAAAAATAAAGGGAATATTGAGGAAGCTAAAAAGAAATTTCCGTGTCATAATTGCGGTAGGATAGGGCATTGGAAATCCGAGTGTAAGAATCCATCAATTACAAATGATGAAAATTCATCCTTGAATCCACAGGTGCAGAATGAGGTGAGTGGTCAACATGAACGACAACAGCAGGGTGTAACACAACAGAATCAGGTGCCAAAACCACCTTTTCCACAGAACAAAAATTGGCAGAAGTATAGTAAGGAGAATGGATTCTACAACGAAGAACAGGTAAATAAGCCGCAACACGCTAGTGCTGCTTCGCAGTATTGGCTGCAACGCGATGAAAGCGATTCAGAAGAAGGTTATTGACGGTGCCGAAGGGAGGAAGAAGAGTGCGTACTTGGTGCAACTCTAGAAGTAGACCAGACAGGCCCATTTGTAGATGGAAAAGTTAATAATTGAAATATTACTTTCCTAGTTGATACTGGTGCTACTCGATCAACTGTTAGATTAGCTGATGTTAAGAATCTTCCTCTCTCGGATGAAATGATCCAAGTAGTTGGGGTCTCCAACAGACAGATTAAAACTTACCTTACAGAACCAGTGAAAGTCAGTATAGGGAAATTTTCTGAAATGCACAGGTTCGTAGTGTGTGACACTAGTCCTGTGAACTTGTTACGTAGAGATTTATTGTGCAAGATGAATTGCACTATATTTTGTACTCCAGATGGAATAGCCTTTGAAACACCAGATGATGATGTGTTGTATAAAATGACATTGGCAAATAGAGAGAAAGAGGTTACAGGAACCTATGCTGTATTCAACCCTGACGAACTACCAAAAGAATTGAAACAATTAGTAAAAGCAGAAGTTTGGGACTTCACAGGAGAAGATGTAGGATTGATGAGGAATGTAGATCCAGTAAAGGTAACTGTAAAAGAAGGAGTATGTTATCCAAATGTCCCACAATATAGATTGACCCCTGAAAAATTCGAAGGAGTTACTCCTGTAATTGAGAAAATGATAAAACAAGGATTTTTGAGAGAAATAATGAGTAGCCCATGTAATTCACCAATCATGGGACTGAAAACGCCTAGTGGGAAGTTCAGAATAGTGCAAGATCTGAGAAAGATAAACAAAATTGTTGTACCATGTTGCCCCATTGTACCGAATCCATCTGTGATTCTATATCAGATCCCTCATGATGCAGAATGGTACACAGTGATTGATTTGTGCCATGCTTTCTTTTCCATCCCATTGCACCATGACAGTCAGCAAATTTTTGCATTTCGTTTCGGTGAGCGTATTTTGGCGTGGTGCCGAATTCCACAGGGATATACAGAAAGCCCCTCAATATTTAATATTTAATCAGCTATTGAAAAAGTCTTTGGAAGTACTAGTCCAGTATATCGATGACCTACTTGTGGCATCGAAAACTCGTGAAGCTTGTGAGGTAGACACAGTAGCTTTGCTGAATCATTTGGCAGATGGAGGACTAAAAGTGTCACCATCAAAATTACAATTTTGTAAGAAAGAAGTCCAATATTTAGGACACAGCATTGAGAAAGGACACAGGAAAATAACCATAGACAGAATCAGGATCATAAAAAGAATGAGTCCACCAATGACTCAAAGAGAAGTGAGAATGTTTCTGGGAATGGTTGGATATTGTCGTCAGTGGATAGGCAATTTTTCATTGATTGCAAAACCTTTGGTACGTCTGACAAGAAGTGATGTGAGAGATCCTATTGATTTGAACAAAGAGGAGTTGGCAGCATTCAAGAAGTTAAGAGAAGGATTGTGTGAAGCGCCTGCATTAGGTATTCCTGACTACGATAAGGAGTTCGAGTTGTATTGCAGTGAGAGAAATGGATGTGCACTCTCTGTTCTAGTACAGAAGGATGGAAAACTGAGGAAACCAATTGCATATTTTTCATCCATGTTGGACCCAGTAGCTGTAGCCCTTCCTGGGTGTCTGAAAGCAGTAGCTGCTACATGTCGAAGTTTGGAACAGAGTGAAGGAATTGTGATGATATATCCTGTGAAAGTGTTTGTACCTCATGATTTGGCGATTCTTTTAACAAGGAGTCGTACTCAGTATATGACGCACAGTCGACTGACTAAGTATGAAAAGGTCATTTTGGGTGCAACAAATGTGAGTCTTGTGAAATGCGTGAATGTGGATCCTTCAACATTGTTGCCTGACGTAGAGCATGTGGAGGTAAGAGATAAAGCAGATCATGATTGTTTGGATGTCCTTGATTTCTGTACAAAACCAAGACCTGACATAAAAGATAACCCTTTGCCAGAAAGTGATTATGTCATGTTTGTTGATGGATCTTGTTTGAGAACAGATGATGGAGTGCTGAGTGTAGCATATGCGGTGTGTACAGTTGCAGCTGTGATGGAAGCATTTTATTTGAAAGGAGTAAGGTCGGCCCAAGTAGCTGAACTTATTGCCCTGACCAGAGCCTGTAAGATTGGGAAAAGTGTGAGAGTAACTGTAATAACTGATAGCCAGTATGGCTATGGGGTGGTCCATGACTTCGGCAAAATTTGGCTACAAAGAGGTTTCCTGACCTCAAGTGGGACTCCCATTAAGAATGCTGAAGTGGTTGGAAAGTTGCTTGAGGCAATACAGCTGCCTAGGCAATTGGCTGTGGTAAAATGTGCTGCTCATAGTCGCAGTGGTGATTACATTGCCACTGGAAATAAATTTGCCAATGACATGGCACTGTATTGTGCACGAAATCAGAATTCAATCAATCGGGCAAAGGAAAAAGAAACGATTTCTTGTTTCCCAATGTTTACTAACACTGTGGGAACATGAGATGAGGTAAGACAATTGCAGGAAGAAGCAGGAGAGGAAGAAGTAAAACAGTGGGTAAAAGCAGGATGTGCACCAAGAGAGAAAGATCTTATGTGGGTCTATCGAGATGGAAGACCAGTTATGCCTGATAGCATGATGTCTGCCATGGCACGGATGTATCATGGACAGGGACATATAGGGAGAGACGCCATGATTAGGTCTTTTAAACAAACTTGGTATAATGCCAAGTTCAGGCTTGTGGCGGAGAGTATTTGTCAAAGATGTCTAATTTGTCAGCAATACAATCCTGGAAGAAAGACAGTGGTGAGTCTAGGAACAATAGGTCGAGAGGGAGGGCCTTTCACCAGAATGCAAGTAGATTTCATTGTGATGCCTCCTTGTAACAGGTTGAGGTATGTTTTGGTAATGATATGCCTATTTTCTAGGTGGGTGGAGGCGTTCTCAACAAGAAGAAATGATGGAATGACAGTTGCAAAATTATTGTTGAGGGAATTTATACCTAGGTTTGGGTTCCCAGTAACAATTGAATCAGACAGAGGAGGACATTTTCATAATGAGATCATAAAATTGATTTGTGAAGCATTGAATGTACGACAAAAACTGCATTGTGCCTACCGACCAGAGGCTTCTGGTGTAGTAGAGCAAATGAATGGTACTATCAAAAACAGAATAGGGAAAATGTGTTTAGCCACAGGTATGAAATGACCCGATGTCTTGCCTCTGGTACTCATGACTATTAGATCAATACCAGACAGAACTACTGGTTTGAGTCCTCATGAGATCCTCATGGGACGCGCAATGAGACATGTATTTATACCAGTCAACAAGCTGATGACAATAACTGATGACATGGTATTGGAATACTGTAAAAGCCTGGCTGACGCAGTTCATTCTGTGTTTCATCAGGTTGGAGCGGATGCCACCACTCTTGAAAAGAAGCCAGCTCATGATCTAAGCCCAGGGGACTGGGTATGGATAAAAGTACACAGAAGAAGAAACTGTTTGGTTCCCAGGTGGGGAAAACCAAGGCAAGTCATCTTGACTACAACAACAGCTGTGAAGTGTGCTGGATTGAAGAACTGGATCCATGCAAGTCATACCTTGAGAATTCCAAATCCAGTTGATTGTAACAAAGAAAAGGACAGTGGAGAAACAATAAAATAAATCTGTGAGAAGGAAGTGCCAGATGAAAGATTGAGAGAAATCCCACCTGAAACAACACCTTTAGATGGACAGGTGCCAGATACAGAGAGAGAGGGAAAGATCATTTAGTTATTTATTTATTTATTTTTGCAATTTATTAAGCGCAGCGATTGCCCATGGGCGTCTTGGCGCTATAACTTTCAGTAATAAAAAGGATGAAAATATAACAAATACAGAAGGCATGTTTATTGGTTAAACAGCCAGGTTTTTAATGATTTTCTAAACTGAAAAAGGGATTGACTTAATTTGATATGTGGTGGGAGCGTATTCCACATTTTAGCTTCTGAAACCACAAAACGTCTGTCTCCCCAAGACACCGTTTTTGTGCGTGGGACAGTGATTTGTAGACTAGTCGCGGATCTTAAAGATCTGGTAGGTTGATATAAAGTTAGTTGATCTTGAAAAACTTGTGGGCCTTGTTTGTTTAGTGCTTTGAAAGTGAGACATAAAGTCTTGAATTTGATCCTATTCTTAACAGTAAGCCAATGATAATCCCTGATGGTTTGGCTAATAGAAGCAAATTTAGGAGTGTTGGAGAGCAATCTTGCCGCCGCATTCTGGATTGACTGCATTTTTGCTGTCACCCAAGTTTGAGCATTTGCAAAGAGGCCATTACAATAGTCCAGAGACGATAGAACTAAAGTACTTACCACCGTTTTAGCAGCATTTTCAGGTAGGAACGGGATGACCTTTTTGACAATCCTTAATTTCTGAAATGCAATTGAGGCCATCCGATTTGCATGAGAGGCGAAATTAAGTTTGTCATCAAAGACAATGCCTAAGTTCCTGACTTTAGATGCCGGAGTCGGCAACGTTCCCATGGATGGAGGCCACCAGACGGATGACCACTCTGGGAACAATTTCCCAAAGATGATCACCTGAGTCTTCTCAGAGTTTAATTTTAGACAATTCTCAGCCATCCAATCTCTAACTGCCAACATACACCTGAAACCTTGCCGCCACCTCCTCCCCATCGTTCTTAATGGCAAGGACAAGCTGGGTATCATCCGCATAAGAGGTCAGGCTCATCTGGTGTTGTTTAATAACCCTCGCTAAGTCCGACACATAGATATTAAAGAGTGTCGGACTTAGAGATGAGCCCTGTGGAACCCCACAAGGTAATGCCAGACTAGCAGATTTAAAAGGGCCTAGCGTCACTACCTGTGTTCTGCCTGATAGGAAGGATGCAAGCAGATTCTTGGCTTTTTCTTGAATGCCTAGATTTCCGACACGGTCAATCAAAATAGAATGATTGACCGTGTCGAAAGCCGCCGAGAGGTCCAGCAGTATTAATACTGCTGTCCCACCTTGATCTTTGATGACTCTGATGTCATCAGCGGCTTTAATTAAGGCCGTCTCCGTGCCATGAAACTTACGGAAACCAAATTGTGTGTTATCGAGCAATTTATGTTGTTCAATGTATTCTGCCAGCTGGTAGTTTATAGCTTTCTCCAAAATTTTTGCGAGAAATGGCAGCCCAGCAATTGGTCTGTAGTTTTTCAGCTCCTCTTTATCTAGCGAGGGTTTCTTAAGAAGAGGTTTAATTGTTGTGTTTTTTAGGCTGTCTGGATAGATCCCTGTTCTGAATACAGTGTTACAAACTAAGGTAACAGTCTCTATAATTGTTTCCAGGACTGGGAGAAGAATTTTTGGGGGACAAGGATCCAATGCCGATCCTGATTTTATTTGTTGTATGATGATCCGCATGAGTGCAGTATCTATATCTTTGAATTGGTCCAAGGAACAATTCAACCGACCATGATTACAAAAATTAATATCTACCTTATCCTTGGACGTGAACTCTGCGTAGATATCATTTACTTTAGTAAAAAAGAATTTAGCTAAAGAGTCGCAAAAACTCTGCGAAGAGGCGGGGACTAGATCTACTGCTTTACCTGCCAACTGCTGTACTACTCCAAACAGTTGTTTGCTGGAGTTCTTAGCATTCTCTATTTGTTGAGCATAGAACTTTTTTTTCGCCTCGTTAATCATTTTTTTATAACAGTGTAAAATGTCTGTATATTTCCTTCTGCTCTCGTTGTCATAGGATCTACGCCAGCGACGTTCCTGAGTTCTACATTGCTGCTTTTTTATTCTTAATTCCTCATTAAACCATGGGGCAGAAGGTGTCGTTCTATTTTTTTATATAGATTTTGTAGGTACAAGGGTATCAATCGCATTTCCAATCCAGAGGGTGTACTGATTGGCAGCAGTATTAGCTTCTTGGGAAATCTTAGGGCGTGAAATTTCTAAATGCTCTTTGAAAGCGACATAATCTAGATCCTTCCAAATTTAAAAATACTCTTGATTTCTTGGCACGTGCTTCCTACCATGTACAGAATTGACGCTAATCCTGGCCAGAATGGCATGATGGTCGGACCACGTAAGTGGCAGAATATCATAAACTCTTAGCCCATTGATATTAGAGAAAATAGCATCCAGAATGTGACCAGCCTCATGTGTAGATGTGGTGATCTCCCGAGAAAGGCCAAAAACATCCAGGTTTGCCAGTAGTGTTTGCGTGTCTATTTCGTCAATTTTGTCTAAATGAAAATTCCAATCCCCTAATATCATACAGGAATCTTCCACAGCCAGGGTTTTCAACAATGAACTAAGATTGGACAAAAAGTCATTGCGGGGGCCCGGTGGCCGGTATAGAAGTATGCCTTTAAGATTAAATGTAGGTGTGAGCAGGATATTAAAATGTAGAGCTTCACAGGACGAGGAGAGAATGGGATTAGTTCTTATGGGAAACTCAGACCGGGCTATTATGGCTACGCCACCACCTTTCTTTCCCCGCCTGTCCATTCTCTGGATGGAGTAATCCGGTGGGACAACAATCACTAAGTCCGGGTCAGAAGTATCGTCCAACCAAGTTTCTGTCATGAATAAAATATCTATACTATTATCCTGTATTAGTTCCGCTATTTCTTGTCTATGCCTACAAGCTGATCGTGCATTAATTAATGCCACAACAATATTTTTAGTTTCTTTTCCAGCCCCTCCATGTCTTACATTACTTCTGAATGGTGGGATGCACTTACATTCTGGACATCTAATGATAGCATCTCCAATCACCAACTCGGGATCGTAGAGGGGACACCCGTTAGTATATCCGGTTCTGAGCTGGTGCAAGGAGTCCGAGGAATAGGTGATCTGGGTCCCTTGCAAGCTTGGACCAGGGGGTCTGGCCCACGGCCCGATCCTGGCGCGGACGGGCGCAGACAGGCTTGCCTTAGGCGCGCCTTCGGCGCGCTGACGGCGCGCCCGCTGCGCCCGCCCGCTGCACGGTCGGGAAGGCATGGAAATTTATACTGTGCAGAGGAGGGCGGGAAGCGTCCTAGAGCTGGACCGCAACCCGTTTAATCCCAGTAAGGTGGCGGCTAGCGCCCTTGACCCCACAGCGTCAGCACCAATCTGCTGAGGCGGGAGTAAGGAGTCGAGCGCAGAAGCCTCGTCTCAGCTTGTATCTCGCACCTGAATATCCGGTCAATTTTTAAAAAGGCAAGTTAAAATATATACAAATTTTAAAAATAGCTGCTCCACCAATTCACTATTTTCAATCGATTTAACAAGAGGGAAAGCTAGAGCCCCCGGCTTCCGCCTCAGGGGTAGTATTACTGAAGTTTGCACACTAATAGGTACATGCCCCTTAAGTATCCTGGGAGGGCGGGAAGCGTCCTAGAGCTGGACCGCAACCCGTTTATGCCCAGTAAGGTGGCGGCTAGCGCCCTTTGACCCCACAGCATCAGCACCAATCTGCTGAGGCGGGAGTAAGGAGTCGAGCGCAGAAGCCTCGTCTCAGCTTGTATCTCGCACCTGAATATCCCGTCACTTTTAAAAAAGGCATGTTAAAATATATACAAATTTTAAAAATAGCTGCACCACCAATTCACTATTTTCAATCGATTTAACAAGAGGGAAAGCTAGAGCCCCCGGCTTCCGCCTCAGGGGTAGTATTACTGAAGTTTGCACACTAATAGGTACACTCCCCTTAAGTATCCTGGGAGGGCGGGAAGCGTCCTAGAGCTGGACCGCAACCCGTTTAATCCCAGTAAGGTGGCGGCTAGCGCCCTTTGACCCCACAGCGTCAGCACCAATCTGCTGAGGCGGGAGTAAGGAGTCGAGCGCAGAAGCCTCGTCTCAGCTTGTATCTCGCACCTGAATATCCGGTCACTTTTAAAAAAGGCAAGTTAAAATATATACAAATTTTTAAAATAGCTGCACCACCAATTCACTATTTTCAATCGATTTAACAAGAGGGAAATCTAGAGCCCCCGGCTTCTGCCTCAGGGGTAGTATTACTGAAGTTACATTGCGGAAGACCCGAGGAGGTGTAGGGAACCCCAACATCCAGTTAGAAGCAGGGACAAGTAGTCAGCAGGAAGATTGCGTGACTGAAATTCGAGGAGGGATAGAAGTAGGGAAAACAAAAGAGGTGGAAAAAGAACTCGATGAAGGTAAAAAGCAAGTTGAAACAGAGTCTGAGGAAAGCGAAGATGTAATACCAGAAGGCCGAGTTCTGAGAAAGAGAGCTTGGAGAACTGAAAAGAATGATAAAGGGAGTAAATTGAAAAGAGCGGCCAAAGACGAGGTGTGGCCAAACAAATTAAAGAGACTGAGATATCGACTGACACGCGTAAATTCGCCAAGAGCTGAACAGGTGAATGAAGTAACGAGTCAGGAAAAAACGAAAGAAGAAGAACAGACAGTAGTCAAAGAAAACAAACGAACAAGAAAACCTAACCAAAAGAATAAATCACCGGAATGGACATATGTGGCCCTGCCTGAAGTGAAGGAAGAGGCGGATAGCCAAGGAAATCCAGAGGTGGTTGTACCAGAAGTAGTTGAGGAAGACGAAGAATCGGAAATCCTGAGAGTTATATTGTCCGATATTGGAGAAGAAGCAGATTTTCAGGACGACCTGTATGTTGAAAACGAAGGGATGGTGAAAGATGATGAGATGCCAAACTGAATGAGACAAGAAAATTACTAATGGAAACACAATAAAATACTGAAAAAGACAAAAACTGGTAGAAATACGTAGGTGCTCAGAAGCCTTGGGTTAGAAACTAGTTGTGAAGTAGAAGAGGCTAAGTCAAAAGACCCGGCTCATTTTAGAAAGATGGCAAACATAGAAAGTAGCAAAAGTAGATGTACCTTCCTTAGAAGATGGTGCAAAATGTGTTGTTGTTGTACAGGATTATTAATGCTTCTTTGGAGTATTCTTGCTCTACTAATTTATTTTAAAATTACTGTGGATACATTAGAAGGACATAGCGATAACATAACTAATATAGGGAAAGCTCAAAAGGTAGTTCCAACTAGAATAGATAAAAACTATTTACATAAAGACAGGTCAATAACAGATTTTTCTAACAATGTGTTCGAAAAATTGTTGTATGAATATGTAAAAATAATGGACGTAAGGAATTGCTACGTATGTATGCAATTACCTGCATCTGTATCTGAAGGAGTGACTTATCATCACCTTCCTGTAACATATGGAATAACATGTAGTGTAATAGCTAGTTTATTTCATCAAACAGGTAAATTTGAGTATTATTTTTCAGATGTAGATACTATATTTTCACAAGTACCAGCAATTAACAAACTAAACAAGGTAAAACCTGCAAATGTATTAGGTGAATGTTTCTTAGAAACAAATGAACTAACCTTAGAATATATATTTAGAAATAACTTGACTTGCAGTTTAAAGAAAGAGAAGACATTCTTGGATATGGTTGAAGAAAGGAGATTGAAAATGCAAGGGAATGTTTCAAAAGGGAAAGTAGAGAAAACGGTTTGGGATGTAGAAATGGAGAAACATTTAAGAGAAGAAACAAGTCCCACTATGGCTTTAGATTGGCCTCAGAAAGGGAAATTGTGTATAAGAAGGAATCAGACGGCGTATGACAATTATTTTCTAGGGACTAGTGAGTGCCATGATACATACCGAATCATGGGAGGATGGGGATATAAAGGTGGAAGAGATCCAGTCTTTCCAGGACTGTATTTTATCTGTGGGAATAGGGCATATTATCGTTTGCCAGACCATTGGTATGGTACATGTTATGTTGGCCTGGTTTTTCCAAAGATTTTTCACATGGATAGAGGAGAAGATGGTGTACATAGTTTAGGTAGTTATTTAGCACGTAGTAAGAGGGAATCTTGGACTGGATCTGACCCCGGGAGAACATGTACCCTTCAAGGACGCTCCGGGAACCCATCCAAGACAATAGACATTGCTTGATTTAAAAAAACGGAACCAGCAAGTGTGATGACTTCATTTTGCGGACTATGTGAGAACTTCACCTCATGACCCCAAGTTGACCAATCCGGATTCTCTAAACCCCGATATTGATACTTTTTGATATTATTTTCATTATAAAAGTAGGTAGGAAATCAGGATAGGGATAGATTCGCTGATCGCTTGCTCTTCTTTGACGAACTCGATTTCCTCACGTTATGCTGATGGAGAGGACGGTGACACTGCTGGACAGCTGTTATCCTGAGTCTTTGAGAGACTGAATTGCGGCCTAACTTTGCTGAATAAATTCTTCTTTGACTGATTGACTTAGAAGACGACTTTAGCCAGAATAGGTAAATTTGATGCTCTGAAATGATGATGATGATTTCTAACGTTTCTTGCAATATTTCTTAGATACAGAATATTTGATTAATTGACAAATGTGTGGTGTCGATTATTTGAATAAGAAAACAACAGTAAAGAAGTAATGTGTAGATAGAGAAGCTTTATTCATTAAAATCATAGATAACAACTAAATGATCCATCTCCTTATGAGAGGGATATTTTAGAAGTCTGAGGGCAATGTGTTTAAGGGTAAGGTAAAGGTATTCCTCTCAAGTCAGTGTTTGGAAGCGTATTTTCCCTCAGAAAACAGATCAACGGAGTGTAAGTATATTGGTATTATGGGCCCCACCAATGAATGTATTTGAGCGAATTGGAATGCCGAGGTAGTTGGTCTGTGCCGAAGAGGGAATTTGACGTTCCTCACTGCAACACCATCATTTAACCAACTTAACTACTGGTCGCACAATCCTGTATTATGCCCATGTGATAAGGTTTCCAAGCAGAATAATATACCAATTCTTTTTTTTGTGTAGATTTTAATCAGAGCTGAGAAAATGTTTTATTAGGCCTCTGTTAAAACATATTGGATTTGTACAATATAGTCCAGCTTGTATCTATTTGCAATCGCTTTCGAGTTTGTACATATGTGCTATACTGTTGCGTTTCTTATAGGCTGTTTTACAATGCAGGAAGCAGTTGTAGACACTTTATTGACTACAAGGCAATGTTCCTGCTTGTTTTTACCCTATGTGTTTTATTCCTCTTTTTAACTATGTCTTTAAACTGATTCTTAACTTAGATATTGTGATATTTTTGCAGCTTTTATGATTCACCATGAATAAAGTTTATTCAAACAACCAATTTGCTGCTTTAATCAATTTGTCAAAAGACACAATTTTGCAATCTGGTAGCATTAAGTATAGGAATCGATCTGCATGTATTTCAGTGGTAGAGGTAAATAAACATTCTTCACGATCATGCTCCCATTTCTAACTTAGTCCAAATAAGTTATCAATATTTATTTAATCTGCTGCTGAGACTCCAAGGCTGGCCATTATAAATTCATGTGCATCTTCTTGTATGTTCAGGGTAAATATCACTGATCCGCTACTTATATCCAAAAGATGTTGAATGCCAGAAGCAGTATGCTTTTTGCTTCTAACAGTAAGCAACCATTGGAGTAACCGTTTTGCATGATTTTATTAAGAAGACGTGGTAAATGATAGATTGTATTGAGAACCACATTAGCATAGCAGTTGATACCTGAACTGTTTTCTAACTGGGATCCTACAATATCACCCTCACTTTCCGAGTTTTTCTTCTTTATGCTTTCAACTTTCTCTTGATTGCCTTTCTTATCTTCCATTTCCGTTGAGTGTTTTATATATCTCTATTTTGGACATAGTATACGTTTCTCATAGATTGGGTATTCACATAAATGAGGAGCATAGAGACTTATTAAGTGATTGTACCCATTAACACAAGTTCTATCAGCACTATCCTTTTTGTCATCAAATTCAATCAAATTCAAACCGGATAATGTTCTTACTAGAGATAGTGCAACATATGCCATTCCTCACCCACAAGCTACAGAACATCCAGAACGCTGCCGTAAGACTGGTCCTCGACCTGCCAAGACACTGCCACATCTCCCAGCACCTGCTCACACTCCACTGGCTCCCCATCTCAGCTAGAGTCACCTTCAAGATGCTCACCCACGCCCACAAGGCCCTCCACGACACCGGACCAGCATACCTGAACAGCCGACTCAAATTCCATGCACCCCAGAGGACCCTACGATCAGCCCAGCTCTCCTACGCTGTGAACCCCCGCACCAGAAAGACCAGATCGGTAGGCCGCTCCTTCTCCTTCCTCGCAGCCCGAGCCTGGAAAGCCCTTCCGCTCCACCTCAGACAGATAACATCAGTCCCCATCTTCGCAAGAAACCTCAAAACCTGGCTCATCGACAGACCCCCCCTTGATGGACTGGAGCCTGCTAACCCTCCCCCACCCCCGTGCCTTGAGACCCTTTTGGGTGAGTAGTCGCGCTTAACAAACGCCTGATTGATTGATTTCTTTAAAAGCACTACTTCAGATGTTTACAAAAGCTCTGTCTATACTTAATACTAGAGATTCATGGAGAGTTACAGCGCACACTACAGACACTCGGAACTGTTGTTTTCAGACATACAAGTCCTTTACAAGCAAAAAATATACAACAAAATGCTCAATCTGCTTTACTCCATTTATCTGATAACATTTTACAACTAAAATTCCTATCTGATCCCTGTTTGGAAAATTAATGAAATCAACAAATTTACCCATAGCACTATTTACTAATCCTTCCCCTGCATTCAATTTACATCGCAAAATAACTCAATAGTTTTTACACACACGTAAACGCTTTTCTAATACTCAGTCTTTGTTACAGACTTCTCTAGTGATTCAATTTTCTTTGTAGTTTTTCACTTAGTAGTATTGTTACTCGCTGGTGTTCCATTTTACCAATATCTGTCAATTCCGAAATGTTTTGGTTTTCGAGTTTGAGTATTTCATCATTAAAGTTGGAACACTCTTGCAGTGTAGGCATTAAACAAACTATGGATTTGTGTTCTGCAATCAGATTCTCCATTAGTTGTTCTGGTGTCTTTTCAGCTGTAAACAGTTTCTTTATTAGTCAACTTTCCAAAGCTTGTTTACCACCTTTTGACAAAACTCATATTCTTATGTCTTCAAGGATAACTCCATATTCTTTATCAGCTGCTTGTCGCATATTCCTTACTAGTTCCTTGTCTTCAAAGTTTAGCCAAATGTTTACATTTCCAGTACTTCCCCAAGAAATTCCTTGTTTCATTGTGGAGTAGTGTTTTAAAAACAAGTTGTCCTTTAACAGGAATCAGTTGGAGTAGGTCTCCAAAGACAATTAAATGCTTTTCTCCAAACAATACGTCATAGTCTGTTTTTAAAATCTATTGTATACTCAAGTGTACAAAGGCAAGCTTTCAGTTTGAGACGTTGCTTACCTCATCAATGATTTAAAATTTCGTTTTTTTTAGATCTCTTGAGACTTTGTGACAGGTTTCACCAGATCACTTCTGGTATTCTGGTTTATGATCATGTGCCTCGGGTGGCATAAGTAGTAGTTGTAAAGTAATTCCTTTGATGTTGTGTGTAGCTAATCAAGTGGGTGCACTTACTACACATGATAGATTTGATTCTGTAGTCATGTGTAGACAAATGGTTAGAACTTTAATTAGGAAATGTTTTCCTGTTCCAGCTTGACCGCTGATGTATAATAGAATAGGTTTAACTGATGAGCATTGGCATTCTTTTTTGTACAGGAAGCCATGTTGTATTTTGTATTTTACTTCTTCAAAGATTTCTTTCTGTTCACTGTTTAGTTGTCCTTCTAAATGTTCAAAATCAATAGTCTCCTGTCTTGCTAGGTACATTGCCATTGGGGAGCTCAACAGTACCTGCCATTTGCCCCCACTTCCTTGCTGCCAGCAATTTTCCCGGTCCTGCGAGACCGCGAGAAAGAGGCCAATCAACCGGGGGCATTAAAACTACCACTCCCAGCAGTCCAAGCGGCGTCTTCGCCGGCATCGCCACCTCAACGCGCCAGGAGGCACTTAAATTGTGGCCAGGGCTCCCGCAGCACGGGAGCTCAACAGTGCTTGCCATTTGCCTTCACTGCTTTGCCACCAGCAATTTTCCCTGTCCCGCAAGCCCGCGAGGAAGAGGCCAATCAACCGGGGGCATTAAAACTACTACTCCCAGCATTCCAAGCGGCGCCTTCGCCGGCAACGCCACTTCAACATGCCAGGAGGCACTTGAATTGTGGCCAGGGCTACCGCAGCGCGGGAGCTCACCAGTACCTGCCATTTACCTCCACTGCTTTCCCGCCAGCAATTTTCCCGGTCCCGCAAGCCCGCGAGGAAGAGGCCAATCAACCGGGGGCATTAAAACTACTACTCCCAGCATTCCAAGCGGCGCCTTCGCCGCCAACGCCACCTCAACGCGCCAAGAGGCACTTAAATAAATTGTGGCCAGGACTCCCGCAGCATGGGACGTGCGTGGCCGCGCCCGGGCCTTGCCTGGGCTAAGGGCGGGCCAGTCTGCGCCCGACAGAGTCCGGAGGAGGCCGGGCTGGGCCACCCCTCTGACAGGTTCCATCTACTAAGCTCTGCTGAGGTGAGTCACACATATCTGGTAACCTCGAGTGCTGAAATATCTCATTATGGGGATACGTACCATCATATCAAGCTTCTGCCCCTCTACCTCCATAGACAGCATGCTGGAAAGAGCAGTTAACATTGTTGCCACCGAGATTGAGATAACCGAGAGGCGACTGTTCTTGGGACTGGCAGCTCCACTGTCTGCTTCTTTTGCAGGGGAGGGCCAAGATGATTGTATTGGCCCCCCCGTTGCCTAATTTATTGTGCAGCACCACTAGGCACTCACCAATTCTGTGAAGCGGCTGTACCAAGGAAAGCAACCAGAGTAATGAGGGTAACGGGCCATTGAGGAGCCCCCAGCAGTGGCCTGCAACAAGGATATCTTACCAAATATGGATGTCTCCCTGAACCCAGTAATCACAGGGGCAAAAAGAAAAAGAAAACTGGCTAAACCCACCAGCTCCAAGAGGAAACAACTCCCCCGTTTAAAACAACAACGCACCGCCCTGAGCTCATGTATTCAAGGTACGGTGACCCCTGCGACCCCCGTGACCCATGAGAATGCAGAAACTGCCGATGTCACTTAACTTAATCTGGAACATTAAATCATTCCACCCACACTCAGACTGAGTCCACAGCAGCTCCTTCAACTCGTTTCAGGCTTGGTGATACTTGAATTGACATTATAGTAGACACTGTATATGAGCGTATGAGAGACCTCGTAGATAAGAATTTCACTGCACTTTGGAAAGGTTTAGATCATTTGGAGTCAATGACAAACAAACTAAATACACACACCAATATTTCTAAATCAACCATCAAACAAGGGGGGGTCTCCAAATTGCGGTCCTCCAGTGCATTGAACTCGAATCAACAACGGCAAACCCCAACACCTCTGCCCCCTCCTTCTATCAGTATCTGTGATACGTGCAGCAAAACTAAGGAATGCTCTTCATCTAAATCCATTCCTGCCCAGAAAAAATCAATAACTACAGCATGCACTAACAATCCAAACACTCTTACTCACTCAGCTGATCATGTTGCCACCACAAATCCCATAAATATAGCCACCTTAGGGTGTAACACTCAGAGCGCAACCACCACTATCAAAAATCATGCCAGCTGGATGTCTGCTGAGGCCAGTGACGAAGTCCTTAGCCTACCACCAGAAGCATGTCCCTATGTCTTAGTCTTAGCAGGTGTTACCCCCCTAAGAAAAAATCAGACTGAGACTTGGGACCAATTGCAAAATAAAAGCGCTGATTGGCTTGGCAAACACAAAGGGCTTAGGGTGGCAAACATTAGTGACATCACAATGGTACGCAGGGTAGGGTGGGTTGGACCCTCACCGAAGAACATTGAGGGAGATTGTGTTGTCATTAACTTTCGATGACCGTCACTGGTAAGATCGATATTGATGACACAGGAACTCAACAACACTATTCCAACACTTATCTGGTCACTGTCCCTGGGTTTTTTCTACAAACCGACCCCGGGCCAAACATCTTTGTCATTCCCTCGCACACAGTGCATAACAGGTTTTCCGCCCTGTCTGGTTTAGACAGCCTGGATTGACTGTTGTCCACTCCAACATCAGTTGAGCCTGTCCCTGCTAGACCTACGCTCATTTCCTTTGGACATGACAACTCAAAACCACATGATCCAAACTTACATGTGCTAAGCTGGAAAGTTGTCAGCTTAGCTTCAAAAATAAGCTCTGAAGATTTGGTAAATATAGTCAAAAAATATGACATCCTCATGTTCCAAGAAACCTGGGCCACCAGGGATTTATATCTAGAAGGGTTTGTATGTTTTAACATCACTGTACCTGTTCCCAAAGCAGGCTGTCCATTTGGCGGACTTTCCATTTGGGTTAACATCTCCTCAGGTGTCAGTGCTAAGACTCTTGCCACAAACAACGATAACTTTCAAGCCCTGGTCTACACTAGGCCTGGGCGAAAATTTCGTTCCGTTCGCGGAAATTGCGATAATTTGACATTTTCGCGTTCCGCGGAGAGCGCGAAAATGTCAAAATTTCCGGTTTCCGCAGCTTGGCGATAATTTGTTTCTTGCTCGCGCTGTAAAATAATACATTCTCGCGCACGCGCGATCTTCTTACCTGAATCCCTGCGTTCGCCGACAAGTTTTCTTGATCCGGTCGCGTTCTCCATGAGATGTTGTATTGTTTTTAGCCATTTGCGCTGTCTCGCGACAGTTCGCGCCCGCAGTGACGTCATGCGTCGCGCGATCACCTCTTTCTTCTCGCGATCATGCACCGCGAGAAGAGTGAAAACAAGATGGCCGCACCCGCAAGCAACCACATGGGTAAGTTGGCGAGCCGTGAACACGCAGAAAATACCGCGAACGGGCGGGAAAAAAACGTCCGCATCTTCGCGATATTTCCGCGTGTTTGCGGAGATTTTAAACATTTTCGCGATAATTTGCGAAAGTCGCTTTCGCAAATTCCGCCCACCCCTAGTCTACACACAGGGGCCCCAATTTGCTTTCATTAACTTTTACAATAATGACTTTCTAACCTCACCAAATATGAATTTTATTAACTTGTTTAATTTTATTTCCAATTTACAAAGTCAAAAGGCGTCGCACAATTTAGCTGGAATCTGCCTAGGTGGCGATTTCAATGCCAGGATTCCCAGGGAAAATGAATTAGCCACTGTTCCTCCGGATTACGAGCATCCATGCAAAAGGGGGACAGAACTGCTAGATCATTTGTCTAACCACAATTTACTAAATGTGATGGAAATTGCGAAAATTGCGGCTGTACATCATAATGACAACAGTTTAATACCTACATAAAGAGGTCGTGGTTGCGCTTCAAACATAGATTATGTTTTTATATCCGCGTCACTAGAAGACTTTCTATTAAAGGCTGAGGTCATATCTACTGTGCAGGGCGACCACAACCCAATTTTAACCACAATCAGATTTGCCCCTAGACCGGATTTTGTCGAAGAGCCTGGGGCTAGTAATTTAGCACCCTTGACTCATAACTTGAGAGTGATTTGGAAAGGCATTGATAACAACAACTTGTTTTCTAAAATGATAACAGCCCATCCATCACTCAATGATATTTGTTTGTCATCTACTGACCCCAAACCGGAGGCAATTAACGCTTTCAGTCATCTATGGGCCAGTAATAAACAACTGATCTCTAGGCCTGCATTAGATACTAATCAGTGCCCAAGATGGTTTAACAATGCTTGCTCACGAGCAAACAGAGAGCTCCGTGTAGCACTTGCAGCAACACCAAGGGACGTAATTCTTGTTAAGTCTCTGAGGCAACATTACAAACAAGTGGCCAAGCAACAAAAAGATGAGATCCTAAAAGAACACTGGGACAACCTTGCTTGTGCCACTAGACTTAACAATGGAAACGGGTTTTGGGCAGCAGTTAAAGATATGAGATTTATGGGTCTTACACTCACCTCCTTAAGCTGTAACATAACTAGTGAAGCCTGGGATGCCCCCTTTTATAAGATTTATACAGCCCCATCCCAGAGTGAGGCCCCTTTCATGCTGCTTTGCGGATTCCGATATCCGAGTCAGAAGTCGAGGACGCCATTCACCAAAGCCTAGATAATAAGGCCTTTCCATTGACCTTATCAAGCATAAACCGGAGTTCTGGGTGCCCCTTCAACTTAATGTTTTTAATAATTTAACAAATACTTTTATCCAAAGCACATGGTCTACCAGCATTATTGTTCCGATTTTTAAAAAAGGGTACCGATCCAACCCTACCTGTTACAGACCGATCTCTCTGATTGACAATACATTGAAGATTCTTGGGAGGATCCTGTTCAACAAAATCAGGTCTTGGGCTGAGGAGGAACACATTTTAAATAAATGCCAGTTAGGTTTTAGAAGTGAATTGGGAACTGTGGAACAGTGCCTAAATCTTAATCTGATTGTCGGCAAATACACAATAGCTCGGAAGTCCCCCATTTACTTGGCTTTTATGGACCTCACCTCAGCCTTTGACTTTTTTAACAGGTCACGTTTGTGGTCTGTCCTTTTAAAATATGGGTTGGATGAGGTTTTAGTTCATTTTTTGTAGCTTATCTGCAAAGGGATTTGAAGACACGGGTGAGGATTGGAAAGGACAGGGAGGTTTCAGGGGACATTATTATCAGTAGAGGGGTTCGGCAGGGGTGTGTACTAGCCCACCTCCTATTTATTTTATACATTAATGATCTACATAATGTATTGTCCAAACTTACCAACAATGTCCCGAGAATTAATGGTAATACACTCCCTGTCCTACTGTACGCGGATGATGTAGTCCTAATGGGCCACACACCGAACGCACTACGGACTTTAGTTAGGGGTTTATTAGATTTTATGGCTGGTTTGGATCTATGCACTAATTTAAAAAAATCATTTATAGTGACCTGTGGCCCCAAAAAGCACCGTATCAACTCAATTACCTCAGGATATCAATGCTTGTTACGCACTTGCACTTTCCCATATTTGGGGCAAGTATTTTCCGGCAGTAGTTCCTGGGCAGCTCATGTGGCTCACAGTAGGAGTACATTTTTAAATACCACCAATTCAATCAACTTGTACCTCCCGCAACCTAAAAGATCTGAGGTAGTGCTATCTATAACTAAAATCAATAAAACATAGTGCATTCCCACTGCAACATACGGTGCCGAAGTCTGGGGCTTTACAAAATGTAGTAGTATCCAGGGAGAGGAAAACAGATTCTGGCGGAAACTTTTGGGGGAACCAATTTCCTCCTCATATTTTGTTTGCCCCAAGGAATTAAAACTGTTTTATATCGAAGACTATATTAGGGCCCGTCCTGCCATATTTTGGCTAAAACTTTGGCAAAATCCGGCAGCGACCTTAGCTGACTGCCTTGAATGTGATATGGGCGGGGACATACCTTGGCTTACCGCTGTTAGAAAAAGTCTGATCAGCGTGATTCTCGAACATATCTTTTTAAATCCAAGTGACTTGGAGGGTGTAAATAAAAAGACCCTCCAGGAGGCTCTATATGAACAATACAGCAATACAAGAGATGCAATAGAGCTCTCGAAATCGTCAGTTGCACGGTATATGTCTTTGGTGGACGTTGTTTGCCCCCCATCACATCTGCCATCAAATTACCTTTTAAAGAACATAGGTCCCTGGGAAAGAAGTTTGCTCTTCCGCCTTAGGGCTGGCACCTTAAAATATTCATTTTGCTTCCCTATATGCTTGTGGCAACCGCAGCAATCAATCAATGCTACATTTTTTATTTTTCTGCAATTTTCTATCAAAAATACACAAAACAATTCTTGATCCCTTTCTTCAAGGCAACTGGCATCACTGACTATAGATTAGCCTATATGGAAATTCTTAAGTTTAAGAGGGATGATTTGATTATTTGTGTAAGTTCTTTTTTGAAAGTGGCAGCTCGTTCATGTGCCTCAATGAGCACCCCATAACACATCTGATTGCATTTAATTTCATCATGCTGCTATTCAACATGAGTTATAAACCCTTTTTTTGGGATGGAGTTCTGCAAGAAACTGGCGCTTTACAGTTTATATTTGATGCTCTTTATTATATTGTGCTGCTATTTGTTAAACATTTGATCACACTTTATTATATTATGCTGCTATCTGTTAAGGGCCATAAATTCTCACTTGGCCAATGCTTTTTATGACGTTGCTGCTCTGTATATCATGTCTTCTTTTATAACATATGTATTTTTTATTGTTGTCCCTTGATACATACCACAAGCCCCTACTTGCCAACTGCTTTTATACTGTGCATTGTTTTGGAATGTATGTATTTCTGCTGGTATTTTGACCTGTGCTTTTATGGATATTTTATATCCAAATAAAGATTTCTTGAATTGAATTGAATTGCCATTTCCACTTCATTCATTGCTGATGTTGCTTCATTCTGAATAATTGGTTGTCCAAGTGGATCTTAACTCAGTGGGCTTGAACTTTGACTACATCGTTCACTTTCTCTTGTCGCTATAATAGTTTCTTCTTGTTCAATCTCATCATTTAACATTTTCAAATACAAAGAAAAAACTGAACACTGAATACTTTATTTTTCAGCATCAAAGCAATCTTCATAGAAATCATGATCTCCAAATAGCTTTGTTTTATCATGCCAAGGTCTAAACAGTTGTAAAAGTGCCAAATAGATCAATTCTTTCTTTTCTGGAGTTTTTACAACTGAGTTATCAATGGTTGATTAGATTTCCTTTTGCATGTTTAACCAAACATCCATCACATCCAACTACTGCATATTTTTCTTATTCTATGTGTTCTATTACATTCTTATTAAACTTATAATATTGAAGTACTTCATAAAGACACACATTTTCCAAATGTAAACTTCTTCTAGGATGGTATGTATCCAACATATTTGTTTAGACAGCATCAGTATTTTGTGTTGAAAAACTTCTAGGTTTTGGATTTCTGGTAAAGACTTCAATACTCTTCTTTGTGTGTTGGCAAGCCCTAAGCTTACCACTTGCGTAACGAAAGTTGAGGGGGGCCCCCTTCAAGGTACATGAAGGGGCCCCCACTCAGTATTTAAGATGGAGCTCTCAGGCCTTAGTACGGGGCTGAGGGGGCCCCCTGCAGCTCGGGCCCCCCCCGCACCGCGGGGGCTGCAGGGGCCTGTGTTACGCCCCTGTGGCTTACCCAAATGATTCCTCTTGACTTTGAAAATAAGCTGGCTGAACTTAACCAATTTGAGCACTCATAGGATCCTTTCTCTCTATGAGAAAGCATCTTCAAACTAAAGCTGTACAATTTCTCCTCCCACATCTCTTTCATCTCTGACTACGCTGATTCTGTATTGTATGATGTCACATACAGAGCAACAGCAATTGAGTTGTCAGCAACGAACAGTATATCAATGTTTGCATTCCATTCAGTATGGCTGGATTATAATCATTGATATACTTTGAGGCTTCTGTTTTATTAAGTTATACATGTTTTCTGGTGATTTGAGAGTGAATGTATGTCTCACTGTTGATAGAAAGCTGTTCCTAGTGAAATCACAGGTCATGGAAATCCAAAATTACATGTTTTATAAAATGTACCCTTTAGCTCTGTATTTACGACGACAGCATTTCCCACATCTGTGGCTTTGAAACCATAAAACTTGTTGTTTCAAGGAGTTTTCTCCACCATCTTTTGGGATGGCATGTTACATATTGTTCAATAAAATGCAGGACAGCCTCATCACTATCTGTACCAAAATATGGGGTGAACGTCTGGCTTGGTACTCCTTTCACCAAAAGGAATCACTTACTTCTCTGAGTGGTGGGTTTCTTTTGTTACATATAAAATACATCATAGCTTTAAACCTGTGATTGAAATACCTGCAAACATTTGCAGGATCCAAACACCAAAGTTCACCTGATGTCTTTAATTCGATATTTTTAATGTTTGAAATTGCTTTTCGCAGGAACTCAAACAGATCATCCCATGCATACTCAGCACAACTGAGTGGCAGAAACTAGGTAGGTGCTCCTAGGTTTGTTAACATGCATTTAAGTTTTCTGTGTTGACGATAACAAAACTCGTTGGTGCCACGTTGGCATGCCATCCTATTAATTCAAGTATATTCTAAGTTTTCATCACTTTCATGAACTTTGTTCAGGAATTCTCTTGCAGAGAGATTTTGTAGATGTAGTCCTGTCTTCAATATATTGTTAACAGCATATGAAAGGCCAGAAAAATCTATTTCAAATAGAAGATGAAATATGTGGGGAATAGATTGTCGAAATCTTGGGTTTTTGAATATAATCTTGTTGACCGGTATTCAGATGCAGATATCTGTGCAGGTCGGACATCAAAGAGTCCACCTTCTCAAGTGGGGATCAATTGAGGGAAACTCTGACCTTCCAAAATTTTCTCTCACACAGTCTTGGGTGTTCCGTTTGCTTGCTTTATTTGAAATAATTAAATTCCATCACTAATCACTTCTTTTGAATGTAGAGGATGGATGCTGTAATGTTCTTAAATCTCTCTGTTTTGGATGTATCTACTTTTCAGGTATATTTTTGCATTTTTAACTTTACTAACATCAACTAACTTTTGCCAATTTCTTTTTCTTTGTAGGCACACCATTTGCTAGAATAACAAGTGGTTCATTAACCTCTCTATCTACACTAACAGTTGTAAATATTCTGTTTAAAGGTAAGTACACAACTCTGCCTTTTAGGCCTTTTTTGTAGATCAGTGGGTAGCAACTTTCCAGTTTTAGGCCCCGTACAAACTATGGCCTGAAATGGGTATAAAGTTTAGATTAGACTCATAAACATTTAAATCTGCTAGTTCTTTAGGACTAGACACCAACTCTCAGTTGTTACATACAGCACTAGTGAGCATTTTGTTTTCTTCTAACTTGTAATAACAGTATTTACAAATAACTTGTCGAGAAGACAAGTCAATTGTTCTTCAAAAAATAAATAGGCAGGAAATTGTTGCCACTTATCATTGTTTTCTTTTTCACTTTTGGAATACAAATCAACAGTCCGAGTTTGATGTTTGTTGTGAGTACTTCTCTATGAAATACAAACACAGCTTGGTTTTTCAGAAGAAATTCTGTTAAACTTTCTAATCTTCTACAAAGTTATTCATAGCAGTCTGTGTGTCCTCTTCTACTACAGCTGTAGATAACAGGCACTCATTTTCCCCACACTCCTCTTCGGGCCCAAAAAAACAACAGTGAACATCATCACAAACGTTTGGTACTTCTGCTATTCCACCATACAAAAGAGCTGTATTAAAATCTCCTAGGTATTCTGCCGGAGTTTTTATATTGTAAAGTTTCCTAACAAACTTGTGCATTTCAGAGTGATGAACAGCTAACATTCTGAAATGAGAAAAACCACTTTGACACACTTTCTATGACAAACATATAAGTGAGTGTCCCTGTAAATTGTTATACCTTCTCACTTTGCGCGGATCTAATCCCTGCAAAATTGCAATTTTCTTCTTCAAATTTCTGTATGAAAATCCACGTAAAAAATGTCTCATTTTATCAATAGACTGTTGTCGGACACTACAAATACTGCTACATTCTACTTATATACAGGGGCCTGTCTACGTCTTCTCTGTACCTCTTCTGCTATGACTTCCTCAACATTCCTAGCAACTATTTCCTCTTTCTCAACCAAAATGCCCTCCTTTACTTCATAGCATCGACCACTTGTTTCAACTGCATGCACTAATGTGTTTTCTTGTAAATAGCTTTCTTCATTAAAGCAAGGCTTTTTACTATATGTATGTTTCCATTCTCCTCTAAATCTATTACAAAAGTTACTTTTATTCAAAATTGTTTTCTCTGAACTTTTCTCTTCATATTCAGCACTGTTTTATCCAGTGTTTACATTCTGTATAAAATTAATATAAACAGTTTCAAGGCAAATGCTTTATCTACTACACTTTCTGTAAGTTGTCTTTGCTGATAATCTGCTGATCTGTAATAGCGTTTATAACTTCTTTCTAAATTTATTATTACTCTATTTCTAAACATTCTTCCTCTCATATCTTTATACTGTTTCTGTCTTGCTCTTAGATGACTTTTTTCTTTAGAACAATTTCTACTTTGAACTAGTATAATTTGTTTTTGTTTGTGAGTTGTTGGTAAACTTTTCTTTTTTTTCACTTCATTTTCAATTCTTTTTTTTATCTAAGTACTGTTCTAAGAAATTGCTTGGTTCTCTTACCAGCAGATTTTTTCCCTAGAGTGTATTCTGTCCATTATGTCCTGGTTTATTTTCAGACTATTTCAATTAGTACTCTTTCTTTTGTGCTTTTCTCCTTTGTTCCCTGTTTGTCATGTTACATCTTCTGTTTCAAGCCAAATGGATGTCTGAAAGGAAAATAGAGTATAAATGTAGTGCATGACTTAACTTTTGTGCACATAGGACTGTACCCTATAGTCTAGCTACAGACTACCTTAAGGGTGAGGTATCGATGGCAAAACAGTAAATTAAAGATTCTACTCAAGTTTGAAATGCCATGTTGCCATAGCATTACAACTGGATTCCCACTCTCCAGTGTAACAGGGTTAAAACATGAGTGTGTTGTTGCCTTTTGGGGGTGTGATGATACATGTAAAGTAGCCTCTGTAAAAGTGTGTTGAAGAAGCTGTATGGATCATTTTATTGGTATCATAGAGAATACTAGGGTATGCAAATATGTGTAGTAGTGCTTCCATTAGTCCTACTTAGAAAAGAGCTCTCTGTGTGTGGGAATGAATGGTGAAGTAGCTCAGTGAATATTTGCCTGGGGGTATGACAGCCCGTATCATTTTTAAGTTAGAGTCATTAGCTCCACCACAGGTGTCAGATTATATGTAGAAATACAGACAATGGCAAGAAATATTAGAGGTCAGATATTTAAACTTGACAGAATAAATTTTCAGTTTACATACATCACTATCTACGGCTATTTGCAGTGTATCTCTGAGGTGAGTTATATGCAGTAGGATAATGCTTAATATACTTAGAAACATGTTTAAAACCTCATATTTGCCTATCAGTTTCATTAGAGACACAGAGCTTCCCGTGCCAGGCCTGACCCAAAATAATAGACCGACTATGTGTATACCAGCATTGTTAGTGTCAGCATGTTTCCAGATACCTCAAGGAGCACGCTGCTGCCTTTTGGGGATGAGATGAACATGTAAAGTTGCCTGTAGGTATTTGACTACCTCAGGTACAGGCTGTATGCTCTGTAAATGTGTGCAGAAGAAGCTGCATGGATCACTTTCTGGGTCTCATAGAGAACACTGAGGAGTGAAGCTGTGTGTTCAAGTGCTTCTATGAGGTCTACTTACAAAATACCTTTTGCCTCTGGGATTGAATTGTGAGGTAGCTCAGTGAATATTTGCCTGGGGCTATGATAAACC
The DNA here is from genome assembly GCF_964204655.1 of Triturus cristatus. Lineage (NCBI taxonomy): Eukaryota > Metazoa > Chordata > Amphibia > Caudata > Salamandridae > Triturus > Triturus cristatus. The sequence goes on from NC_140587.1 coordinate 668,617,393, forward strand.
GTATAGTTTCTAAGTTGGGGTCATCAGTTGCACCACAGGTGTCAGACTACATGTAGAAGTGCAGACATGGCTGAGAAATGGTAGAGGTCAGACATTCAAACTTGACCGAATACGTTTTCAGTTTAAGTACATAGATCACTATCTACGGCCTACTTGCAGGGTACCTTTGAGGTGAGTTATATGTAGTAGGATGATGCTTAATACACTAGAGAACTGTCATGCTTCCGTACCTGACGCATACTATGCATCCTATGTGCAGGCGTAAAACCTGCTTATTCCCCGTTAGAAATCCACCCCTATCCCGTGCATCCTGCATTCCAAAGGTTATGTAGGCCTGGGTGTTTAAAACTCTAAACGTGAATATGATTGTACTCATTTATTCTGCAAGTGTGTTATATAGTTTACCAATGTTTGTTTATGTGTATGCTCAGCAATGTATGTTATGTAATTTGCCAATGCTTATTCATGTATATGCTCAACTATGTAATTGCCACGATGTTGCTTGAAATCTTGGATTTATGTAGAAAAATCGGGTGTTTGCTTCCTGTAAACCTCGGAACAATCTATTGCGCTACACGCGCGTATGGTTTGCAGCTCAAAGAAGCTTTGTTCAGACTGCTCGTTGTCTCGCGTCTGAACGCGTACAACGTAGCAGCTGTCAAGGGTGCGGTTCGGGTGTGGCTCAGCTATAAAAGGCCACACCCGAGTTCTGGAAGGCGCTTAGCCTTCCGTCTGCAGTCCAGAAGACATCGTTACCTACCTGAGTTATTCCGGTTTCCTGGAAACGCGTTCGACTTCAGAGGCTTCTAGAAAATCCTTGGCTCCTGTAAGAACAGAGAAACAGAAAGAAAGCTAAGTACTTTTTTTTTTGATTCTTTAATACAAAAGGCGCCCATCGCAAGACAGCATGAATATTTAGCACGCAGAAGAATAAAGACAATTTTTGGAACCTTTTTTGTTAACCAAAACAGAAAAGACTCAAGAACTTTTAAAAGCACATTTTGGTGTTTTGGACATTATACCAAAAGAAAAAACCTGTTCTAGTGTAACAATTTTAAAATATTAGAATGTTATGTTTTTTGGTGCACATTCTCTTACTGTGTTTTTAATTCAGATTCGTGGGATGAACTCAAAAGCAACCTCATATCAGTAAGTGAATTGAAAAGGCTCATAGCGTCTCTGCGAAAATATAGTCAAGCACCTTACCGGTAAGAAAGCAAGATCTTGCAGCTAAGAGTGCATTGATAACCTGACAGAAGGCTAAGCCCACGATAATACATTTCGCCCAGACGCTATGGACCAATCACCACAGCTTTCGTTGCAGCAAATCGCCACACAGATAGCAAAGCTGAGAATGCAGAATTACGTAAAGATATTTCAGCTTTGCAGGCTAATATGTCAGCATCTGATGCAACTAGGACACAGCCTTGGAGCTTTCCCTCAGCAACAAAACCATTAGTGAAACCAGCTAGTTTTCAACCTCACGTCCAGAGTACTGGGATTGAAGCTTTGCCAGCGCAGATTCAAGTAGTCACTCCAGTCCAAGTTCCTTTAGCACCCCCTGAGAGATTTTATGGGGATAATAACAAATTCACAATATTTTTGAATCAATACCATCTTCACTTTGCAGCCAAAAAGACGGCGTTTCCCGATGATGCATCCAAAATAGCTTTTATCCTATCATATTTAGGTGGGGATGCGGCTTTGTGGTCAGTGCCTCTTGTAGAATGGGATGGCCCAATCCTTTACAACCTCAGACGGTTTGAAAATACAATGAAAAAATTATTCGCTAAACATGTCTTTGTACAGTCAGCAGATCATGAGCTGTTAAATCTTAAGCAAGGATCCTGTGATCTGTTACATTATATTTCAGTATTTAACAGACTTGTAATTGAGGCAGACTGGCCCGAAGAAAGACGTGTTTCTTTGTTTTACCGAGGTCTTAAGGATGATCTGAAAGACATGGTCACTCAAATCTTAGACCCTCCAACAGATTGTGGAGACTTTATAGACCTTGTAGTAAAACTAAATCATCGTTTAGTTGAGCGCAGGGGTGAGAAAGGAAGAACTGATCATAAAGTATTCCAATTTGAAGAAAGATTTAATAGTAAATCTGAAGCAATCAACAAACCAGATTTGGGAGAACCTATGCAGATTGGGACCATAAGAGGCCCTCTTACCAAGGAAGAGAAAGAAAAAAGAAGAAAATTAAATCAATGTCTATACTGTGGAAAGGCTGGACATTTTGTAAAAGAATGTCCCAGTTGGCCTACAAAACCAAGGGTTAAGACAAATGAAATAGCTATCTCACAGCAGTCGGAAAACTAACCTGCTCGATAAACGACGAGGTCGGTTTCTCGGGTAAACAGTCTACCTTGGCCTCTACTACTCCCACAGTATCTCAGTGTCATATTAGCATTCGAGTAGTGTTACAATCACTTGAACATAAAACCAAATTTTGGTCCATAGATGCTTTAATTGATTCAGGAGCCATAGGCAATTCCGTTGATGCGCAATTAATGCAAGAGTTGGGATTAAAATCTGTTCCTAAAAAACTCCAGAAATAGTAAGAGCTGTAGATGGCAAAGAACTAAGCTCTGGTCCCATAAAGTATCACACAGAGACTCTTATTATGACTTGTTCCACAAAACATAGTGAGCATATCTTCTTTGACATAATAGATGCTCCTCAATTTTGCTTAATTTAAGGAATCCCTTGGTTAGTTCTTCATAACCCTCTTATTGACTGGGCTCAAAAAACTGTGTTGTTTAAATCAGAGTACTGTATTTCAGAGTGCCTACAACATAACATAAGTGAACATTTAGTTCAGGGCTATGATTTTCCCATGGAATCTAAGAACGTGTTGGTACTGGAGGGAGTCCCTCGAGAGTATGACAATCTGTTAGATGTTTTTGACAAAAAAAAGGGAAACACCCTACCACCACATAGGGATTATGACTGCCGAATTGATTTGACCCCGGGCGCCACTCTACCTTGTAGTAGAATCTGTGCTTTGACAGAATCAGAAAATAAGCATTTACGAAACTATTTAGATGAATACCTTTCAAATGATTTCATTAGACACTCCAAGTCACCGGTATCTTTGCCTCTTTTTTTCATACCGAAGAAAGGGGGAGAATTACGCTCGTGTATCGATTACCGTGCAATCAACAATGTGACAATAAAAAATCAGTATCCCTTACCATTAATACCAACATTATTAGACCAAATAAAAGATGCAACTATTTATACTAAATTGGATTTGCACGGAGCATATCATTTAGTGCGAGTCCGTGAGGGTGATGAATGGAAGACCGCTATCAGAACTTAATTCGGTCTATATGATTATCAAGTGATGCCCTTCGGACTCTGTAATGCTCCAGCAGCATTCCAGTTTTTTATAAAGGAAATTTTGAGAGAGTTCTTGGATATATGCTGTGTGGTATACATTGATGATATATTCAAAAGCCACAGAAGATCATGTAAAACAAGTAAGAGCCATTCTTCAGCAGCTTTTAAAGAACTCATTATATGTAAAATTGGAAAAGAGTATGTTTCATGTCACCAAAGTTGATTTTTTGGGTTATATCATTAGTCCATCTGGAATAGAAATGGACCCAAAAAAGACTCAAGCTATTTGTACTTGGCCCAGTCCGTCTTCTGTAAAGCAAATCCAAAGTTTTTTGGGATTTGCTAATTTTTATAGACGCTTTATCCCAAATTTTTCACAGCTCATCACTCCAATTACACAACTGTTAAAAAAAATACAAGATTTGAATGGGACAAGGAAGCTGAGCAAGCCTTTCGAGCCTTAAAAGAAAAAATTACTTCAGCTCCTATTCTTATGCATCCAGATCCATCTCAACCATTCATTGTAGAAGCAGATGCTTCGCAATTCACCATAGGAGGCATCTTGTCTCAAAGACACAAGAATTCTGGGCAGATGCATCCCATAGCGTACTATTCTAGAAAATTGTCCCCTGCTGAGCAAAATTACGCCATCTCTGATAGAGAATTATTAGCCATAAAAGCTGTTTTTGAAGAATGGCGACATTATTTGTTAGGTGCTTGTCATCCCATCACTATCTATACAGATCATCACAACTTACAAATATTGCGTTCAGCCAAGGCCCTATCAGCCCGCCATTTACATTGGACTTTGTTCTTTAATGATTACAATTTTATCATAAACTATAGGCCAGGCAAAGATAACAATAAAGCAGATGCTTTATCACGCATCGGAATGTCTGATGATTCCAATCTAATGCAAAATCCACCAAAGTTAATCCTGCCTTCACAATGTTTTCAGGTGGGTGTGATTAACTCAGATGTCATCATGGACATTAAAAAAGAAATAAAGACAAAACAGAAAGATGAGTGGCAAGAAATGTATTCTTTATTGCAATGGAGGGACAATCTGTTAATAATGAATGAACAGATTTTTGTACCAACATCTCAATTACTGCATTGAATTATGCAAGCTCACCATGACTCACCTTTGGCTGTACATCCTGGGGTTACTAAAATGTACCAGTTAATTAAACGAATGTATTGGTGGCCTTCCATGTTTAAAGATATTCAACAATATGTAGAAACATGCACCACTTGTATACAAAATAAACCAACTCGCCATGCTCCAAGTGGGTTATTACGACCATTACCATTACCCCCACAACCATGGCATACAGTATCTCTTGATTTTATTGTAGAATTGCCACGTACTCAAACTGGTTTCACCACCATATTGACTGTTATAGACCATTTCACTAAAATGCTCATTTCATACCTTTGCGAAAATTACCCACTGCCTTTGAAATGTCTCACATTTTTATGAAAGAAATAGTTAAATTACACGGAATTCCCTCAGTTGGACTTTCTGATAGAGGTGCTCAATTCATCTCTCATTTCTGGCAACATTTAGGAAAATCATTAAACATGGAAGTACGCACCTCGTCTAGTTACCATCCACAAACCGATGGTTTAACGTAACGCCCAAATCAAACAATTGCACAATATATACGTTGTATGTTGACTACTTGTGAAAAAGAATGGTCAGAAATATTATGGGCAATGGAATTCACTTATAACAACATGGACCATTCCTCTTTAGGGATGTCCCCATTTATTTGCACTCATGGTTTTCATCCAAAACTCACTATTGGACTAGATAATTCTCTTGTAGCAATTCCATCTGTAAATGAATATGTCTATAAACTGGTAACCATTCAGCATCAGACACAATATCATTTTGCACAAGCAAAAGAAAAAGATAGACACCGCACCATACAACCATCATATTCCATAGGAGAAAGGTATGGATGTCTACTAAAAACTTTACACATCAAGAGTTGTAAAAAGTTTAGTCCACGCTTTATTGGACCTTTCAATGTTGAAAAAGTAATCAATCCTGTTTGCATAAAATTGACACTACCAGCCAAGTACCGTTTTCATCCGGTATTCCATGTTTCCCTAGTCAAACCTTTTCATCCACAGACACGACTTAACTTGCCACCCCCTGTTGTAGATATTGATGGAGTTCCAGAATTTGAAGTCAAAAAGGTACTTGATTCAAAAAGAATTAGGGGTAAGCTGTTCTATCTGGTGGATTGGAAAGGTTATGGTCCTGAGGAACGCTCATGGGAACCACTTGCTAATCTGCAAAATGCTCCACTATTGGTCAAGGCTTTTCATTTTTGATACCCTGACAAACCCAAACCTATACCAACAGTATTGGGGGGATTATGCGAGGGGGGTACTGTCATGCTTCCGTACCTGGCGCAAACTATGCATCCTATGTGCAGGCGTAAAACCTGCTTATTCCCCATTAGAAACCCACCCCTATCCTGTGCATCCTGCACTCCAAAGGTTATGTAGTCCTGGGTGTTTAAAACTCTAAACGTGAATATGATTGTACTCATTTATTCTGCAAGTGTGTTATATAGTTTACCAATGTTTCTTTATGTGTATGCTCAGCAATGTATGTTATGTAATTTGCCAATGCTTATTCATGTATATGCTCAAGAATGTACTTGCCAAGATGTTGCTTGGAATCTTGGATTTATGTAGAAAAATCGGGTGTTCGCTTCCTGTAAAGCTCGGAACAATCTATCGCGCTACACGCGCGTATGGTTTGCAGCTCAAAGAAGCTTTGTTCAGGCTGCTCGTTGTTTCGCGTCTGAACGCGTACAATGTAGCAGCCGTCAAGGGTGCGGTTCGGGTGTGGCTCAGCTATAAAAGGCCACACCCGAGTTCCGGAAGGCGCTTAGCCTTCCGTCTGCAGTCCAGGAGACAACGTTACTTACCTGCGTTATTCCGGTTTCCTGGAAACACGTTCGACTTCAGAGGCTTCTAGAAAATCCTTGGCTCCTGTAAGAACAGAGAAACAGAAAGAAAGCTAAGTACTAGAGCGCAGAAGAATAAAGACAATTTTTGGAACCTTTTTTGTTAACCAAAACAGAAATGACTCAAGAACTTTTAAAAGCACATTTTGGTGTTTTGGACATTATACCAAAAGAAAAAACCTGTTCTAGTGTAACAATTTTAAAATAGTAGAATGTTATGTTTTTTGGTGCACATTCTCTTATTGTGTTTTTAATTCAGATTCTTGGGATGAACTCAAAAGCAACCTCATATCAGTAAGTGAATTGAAAAAGCAAAAACTAACATAACATATGAAAGCCTTTTGTGTAATTAAAATGGAGAAGTCATACTTTATTTTCTTCATCACATTTACAATGGAGAAGAAACAACGTCTGCTTCTTCAATACGGACACAGCTACACCAACCACATTTGAACAACTATCATCATCCCAGGGCGCCAAGACCATTCCTGTGATTCGCAGGTAGGACATTTGCTTAGTTCAGTTAGCCCGACTCGACTGATAGGACTTTGAGCAGAAGAGTTAGTTAACACCTGTACTTATTTTCGCGTCCTTAAAAAACACTTCTTGTTACCTCACAGGTTGACAACAGGAAAAATCAACAACGCCAGGGTCCGGCCCTCCTCCCTGATTTCTATATTGTAGCCATAGTATAAAACAACTGAATACTGGTTATATTCTAGGGGTTCTGGGAGGTTGGCTCATAGCATCTCTGCGAAAATATAGTCAAGCACCTTACAGGTAAGAAAGCAAGATCTTGCAGGTAAGAGTGCATTGATAACCTGACAAGAACATGTGTTAAAATTCACATTTCTTTACCAGTTTTATTAGAAACACAGAGATTCCGGTGCCAGGCCTGACCCAAAATGAAAGGCTGACTCCTGTGCATGGCAGCCTTGTTAGTGTCCAGATACTTGAATGAGCATGTCTGTGCCTTCTAGGAGTGAGATGACACATGTAAAATAGCTTTTAGGTATTAGACTACCTCTGTTACAGACTGTATGGCTCTGTAAACACGTGTTGAAGAAGCTGCATGGATCACTTTCTGGGCGTTATACAGAACACTGAGATATGAAGCTTTGTGTGTAAGTGCTTCCATTAGGCCTACTTATGAAAGAGCTCTGTATGTCTGGAACAGAATAGTGAACTAACTCTGGAATTATGTAACTGAGGTGTGAGAAGCTGTAAAGCTTTTAAGTGAGGATTATGAGTTACACCTCAGGTGTCATACCACATGTACAAGCACAAATATGAAAGAGAAATTATTGGGTATTAGACGTTCAAACTTGATAGAATATGATTTCAGTTTTAAGTGCAAACATCACTATTTATGGCCTACTTGCAGAGTACTTTTGAGGCAAGTTATCTGTACTAGGATAGTGATTAATACTTTTGGGAATATATGTTAGGCCTCACATTTCCCTACCAGTTTCATTAAAGACAAAGAGTTTCCAGTGCCAGACCTGAACCAAGATGAAAGAGCAACTCCTGTGCCTGCTTGTCTTGTTAATGTTGGTGCCTTTCCAGATATCTACATTGTTCACTTCCTACTCTTACTGTCATATTCTCTATTGTTTCAGATGTCAGACATGTTAACAAGCCTACTTATCGCTAGAAAAATCTATATATATATATATTACCTACTGGCGGTCGCCAGTAGGTAGTTATAGTTAGGACCCTGTTTCCATAGGAAATCCGCAACATTCTATTTTGAATAACTTTGGCGCCGGTCGACGAATCCTCGCGAATTTCTCAAAATAGGTGGGGCGCTACGCTCCGCTCCTACCCTGAAAGTCTCGGGGGGATTCGTCAAGCGGGGGCTGAGATAAAAGGGGGGTCCCAAAACGCGTTTTTCCCATGCATTTTTCCATAGGACCTTTAGACAGGGCTACAGCCCGAACGGCTGAACAGAATTACTAGAAATTTGGCAGAGAGGTAGTCCTCAGGTCAAGGAAGTGCCTTTTGTAGGTTTGGTGTAAATCTGTTCAGTAGATTCTGAGAAAATAGCCTTTAAATCAATATATATCTGAGCCAGCTTACGGTACGCTTACGGTACGCTTACCGTACGCGTACGGTGGCGTGCGCGAGCGCGATTCTGATTGGCTCTTAGATCTTAGTAAACATTCGAATCGGCCGAAACCAGGAAGCGGCGGCCGCCATTTCGTGTGTTTCACTCAGAAAAAAAAGAGTGATAACAAGAAAAGGGGGCAAGGAGGAGAGTTACAGACCCCCTTACATTTGTGAGGGGGTCAAAGAAGGACAGAAAAGTACAATGAAAACATTTATTGATTTTAAAAAAAATCACGGGGTACGCGTACGGTAAGCGTACAGTAACAAAAAAAAAAATAAAAGAAATGAAATTCAGATTTAAGTGTTTAGTTATTAGGGGGCTCTAAAAAGAGCCGTTGTGTTTATAAAGTTATTTTTTAGTGGTACCTACAAGTAAGTACCGATGCAGAGTCTAAGGTTCAAGAGGAAGACTCTGTTCCCTTCATCATTGAAGTGCACACCATCTCCTCTATAAATGTCTTGCATGTCGTAACGCAAGTTGTTGTGGTAAATGGAACCCATACCATAGTCACGGAGGAAAGCAGAAACAGATTTGTTGACGTGCTTTCTTGCTTTGTCAATCTGCGGACAGAAATGATTGGACCAGTTCCATTTTTGCCTTTGGCATATGTTGGAAAACACAAAGGCAGTTTTAGGGAAAAGTGAAAACAGTTGTGCAAAGGTGTCCTTCATAAGCATTTCTAGACCTACCCCAGTCAAAGTGCCTAGGTCATTGCCACCACAGTGCACTATTATGAGGTCAGGGTGTTGGATTTGCATGAAGGATTTCACCAATGGCATCAATTGGTGCCACTTTAACCCTCTCTGACCAATCCATTTAATGTCTACATTTGGCAAAGCAAGGTCTCTCACAATACCTGTTTTCTCTGCAAACTTTTCACTCCAGAAGACATAGCTGTGCCCTACAATCCACACTGTGAACATCTTCAAAGGAGAACTGGATGCACTCAGGAGGTGTAATTCAGTAGAATGGTAAAAAGAAATGAAAGAGAGTTTGGAAATGGAGGCATACATATTTTTTTTATAAAAAAAAGAACTGATTGGCTGTTTCATACCATTCTACACTAAAAACTAGGCTGTATGTGTAAATTTATAGAAGCATGTTTTGTATTGGTACAGAAAAATGTGTTACCAAAGAACAGTACTATGGATTTGCTGTAAGGTTTGAAAAGTCAAGCACTCTTGCTCTGTGGAATTGAAACATTGTTTGGTGAACTTCTGACCTAACTCCACACAGCAGTGTTCCATGAGCTGTTGCTATGGTAGCAGGCAGAAGTCAAGTTGGGGGAAGGGTACTAGGCAGAAGTCAAGTTGGGGGAAGGGTACTTTTGGAAAAGGGTTGGTTTTCAACCAATAGAAATGTGTGATTACATTTGAAAAAAAGGGAGAAGCACTGAGATTTGAAACTTACATGTATATATGTGGAAAAATAGAGGGAAACTTTGCCATTATCTGGTTCTGCTGAGAGGAGAGAGGTGTAGAGAACAGAGATCCTGGCTCTGATAATCTGCTGTTTGAGTGCCACATTTCTTTCACAACTAACTAATTTTAAAGGTGAGGTTAGAGTTTGAGAGGAGATGTATATGGTAAATTAAGAAATGAATAATAGAAATGTAATTCTTTTTGTTGAAGTTGTGTTTATTATTTTCTGTTTTGGGAGAAATTTAAATGTGAGGAACATGTAAAATAGTATGGACTATGTTTTCACGATAAATTAAGGTGTATTGGTATAAAAAAAGAATAGTTTAAGGGTTTGAGGTTGGACTCAGTAATGCAAATACATTCAGCATCACTAAGGCTGGTTGCCCTTGGTGGAATGTAGGCAGTCACCCAGGTTACACATGTTGGGAAATATAGGCAGAGATTTATTGTGTACAACTCTGGTAATTTTATATTTGCATTAGTAGGAAAAAGGGGGAGCGATTTTTTGGTGCAGAAGCAGACTCTTAGCACACACCCAGCTCCTTTCCATGTGGAATCATGCACAGTATTTACAAGCGAGTGGGGTTTGAGGTTTCAGTCTGTAATGCAAATACATTCAGCATCACTAAGGCTGGTTGCCCTTGCTGGAGTGTAGGCAGTCACCCAGGATACACATGGTGGTGGTCTGAAAAAGCAGTCTGGACATAGGCTTTTTAAAAAATCTGAAAAGTGGATTCATAATGTGTCAGTCTGTAAAAGTGATTATCACTTGCCAAAAAAAAAGAGCAGTAAGTGTGCTTTCAAATTGGCAAAGAAATTTCGTTTTGTGACTAATGTGAAAACATGACTGTGTGCAAATAGGAATTACAGGCAGAGATTAATTGCGTTTTGCTCTGGTGATTTCACAGTTGCATTAGTATGAAAAAGGGGGAGCGATTTTTTGGTGCAGAAGCAGACTCTTAGCACACACCCAGCTGCTTACCATGTGGAATCATGCATAGTATTTACAAGCGAGTGGGGTTTGAGGTTTCAGTCTGTAATGCAAATACATTCAGTATCACTAAGGCTGGTTGCCCTTGCTGGAGTGTAGGCAGTCACCCAGGATACACATGGTGGTGGTCTGAAAAAGCAGTCTGGACATGGGCTTTTTAAAAAATCTGAAAAGTGGATTCATAATGTGTCAGTCTGTAAAAGTGATTATCACTTGCCAAAAAAAAAGAGCAGTAAGTGTGCTTTCAAATTGGCAAAGAAATTTCGTTTTGTGACTAATGTGAAAACATGACTCTGAGTGCAAATAGGAATTACAGGCAGAGATTTATTGTGTTTTGCTCTGGTGATTTCACAGTTGCATTAGTAGGAAAAAGGGGGAGCTATTTTTTGGTGCAGAAGCAGACTCTTAGCACACACCCAGCTGCTTTCCATGTATAATCATGCACAGTATTTACAAGCGAGTGGGGTTTGAGGTTTCAGTCTGTAATGCAAATACATTCAGCATCACTAAGACTGGTTGCCCTTGCTGGAGTGTAGGCAGTCACCCAGGTTACACATGGTGGTGGTCTGAAAAAGCAGTCTGGACATGGGCTTTTTAAAAAATCTGAAAAGTGGATTCATAATGTGTCAGTCTGTAAAAGTGATTATCACTTGCCAAAAAAAAAGAGCAGTAAGTGTGCTTTCAAATTGGCAAAGAAATTTCGTTTTGTGACTAATGTGAAAACATGACTGTGTGCAAATAGGAATTACAGGCAGAGATTTATTGCGTTTTGCTCTGGTGATTTCACAGTGGCATTAGTATGAAAAAGGGGGAGCGATTTTTTGGTGCAGAAGCAGACTCTTAGCACACACCCAGCTGCTTACCATGTGGAATCATGCATAGTATTTACAAGCGAGTGGGGTTTGAGGTTTCAGTCTGTAATGCAAATACATTCAGTATCACTAAGGCTGGTTGCCCTTGCTGGAGTGTAGGCAGTCACCCAGGATACACATGGTGGTGGTCTGAAAAAGCAGTCTGGACATGGGCTTTTTAAAAAATCTGAAAAGTGGATTCATAATGTGTCAGTCTGTAAAAGTGATTATCACTTGCCAAAAAAAAGAGCAGTAAGTGTGCTTTCAAATTGGCAAAGAAATTTCGTTTTGTGACTAATGTGAAAACATGACTCTGTGTGCAAATAGGAATTACAGGCAGAGATTTATTGCGTTTTGCTCTGGTGATTTCACAGTTGCATTAGTAGGAAAAAGGGGGAGCGATTTTTTGGTGCAGAAGCAGACTCTTAGCACACACCCAGCTGCTTTCCATGTAGAATCATGCACAGTATTTACAAGCGAGTGGGGTTTGAGGTTTCAGTCTGTAATGCAAATACATTCAGCATCACTAAGGCTGGTTGCCCTTGCTGGAATGTAGGCAGTCACCCAGGATACACATGGTGGTGGTCTGAAAAAGCAGTCTGGACATGGGCTTTTTAAAAAATCTGAAAAGTGGATTCATAATGTGTCAGTCTGTAAAAGTGATTATCACTTGCCAAAAAAAAAGAGCAGTAAGTGTGCTTTCAAATTGGCAAAGAAATTTCGTTTTGTGACTAATGTGAAAACATGACTCTGTGTGCAAATAGGAATTACAGGCAGAGATTTATTGCGTTTTGCTCTGGTGATTTCACAGTTGCATTAGTAGGAAAAAGGGGGAGCGATTTTTTGGTGCAGAAGCAGACTCTTAGCACACACCCAGCTGCTTTCCATGTATAATCATGCACAGTATTTACAAGCGAGTGGGGTTTGAGGTTTCAGTCTGTAATGCAAATACATTCAGCATCACTAAGACTGGTTGCCCTTGCTGGAGTGTAGGCAGTCACCCAGGTTACACATGGTGGTGGTCTGAAAAAGCAGTCTGGACATGGGCTTTTTAAAAAATCTGAAAAGTGGATTCATAATGTGTCAGTCTGTAAAAGTGATTATCACTTGCCAAAAAAAAAGAGCAGTAAGTGTGCTTTCAAATTGGCAAAGAAATTTCGTTTTGTGACTAATGTGAAAACATGACTGTGTGCAAATAGGAATTACAGGCAGAGATTTATTGCGTTTTGCTCTGGTGATTTCACAGTGGCATTAGTATGAAAAAGGGGGAGCGATTTTTTGGTGCAGAAGCAGACTCTTAGCACACACCCAGCTGCTTACCATGTGGAATCATGCATAGTATTTACAAGCGAGTGGGGTTTGAGGTTTCAGTCTGTAATGCAAATACATTCAGTATCACTAAGGCTGGTTGCCCTTGCTGGAGTGTAGGCAGTCACCCAGGATACACATGGTGGTGGTCTGAAAAAGCAGTCTGGACATGGGCTTTTTAAAAAATCTGAAAAGTGGATTCATAATGTGTCAGTCTGTAAAAGTGATTATCACTTGCCAAAAAAAAGAGCAGTAAGTGTGCTTTCAAATTGGCAAAGAAATTTCGTTTTGTGACTAATGTGAAAACATGACTCTGTGTGCAAATAGGAATTACAGGCAGAGATTTATTGCGTTTTGCTCTGGTGATTTCACAGTTGCATTAGTAGGAAAAAGGGGGAGCGATTTTTTGGTGCAGAAGCAGACTCTTAGCACACACCCAGCTGCTTTCCATGTAGAATCATGCACAGTATTTACAAGCGAGTGGGGTTTGAGGTTTCAGTCTGTAATGCAAATACATTCAGCATCACTAAGGCTGGTTGCCCTTGCTGGAATGTAGGCAGTCACCCAGGATACACATGGTGGTGGTCTGAAAAAGCAGTCTGGACATGGGCTTTTTAAAAAATCTGAAAAGTGGATTCATAATGTGTCAGTCTGTAAAAGTGATTATCACTTGCCAAAAAAAAAGAGCAGTAAGTGTGCTTTCAAATTGGCAAAGAAATTTCGTTTTGTGACTAATGTGAAAACATGACTCTGTGTGCAAATAGGAATTACAGGCAGAGATTTATTGCGTTTTGCTCTGGTGATTTCACAGTTGCATTAGTAGGAAAAAGGGGGAGCGATTTTTTGGTGCAGAAGCAGACTCTTAGCACACACCCAGCTGCTTTCCATGTAGAATCATGCACAGTATTTACAAGCGAGTGGGGTTTGAGGTTTCAGTCTGTAATGCAAATACATTCAGCATCACTAAGGCTGGTTGCCCTTGCTGGAGTGTAGGCAGTCACCCAGGATACACATGGTGGTGGTCTGAAAAAGCAGTCTGGACATGGGCTTTTTAAAAAATCTGAAAAGTGGATTCATAATGTGTCAGTCTGTAAAAGTGATTATCACTTGCCAAAAAAAAAGAGCAGTAAGTGTGCTTTCAAATTGGCAAAGAAATTTCGTTTTGTGACTAATGTGAAAACATGACTCTGTGTGCAAATAGGAATTACAGGCAGAGATTTATTGCGTTTTGCTCTGGTGATATCACAGTTGCATTAGTAGGAAAAAGGGGGAGCGATTTTTTGGTGCAGAAGCAGACTCTTAGCACACACCCAGCTGCTTTCCATGTAGAATCATGCACAGTATTTACAAGCGAGTGGGGTTTGAGGTTTCAGTCTGTAATGCAAATACATTCAGCATCACTAAGGCTGGTTGCCCTTGCTGGAGTGTAGGCAGTCACCCAGGATACACATGGTGGTGGTCTGAAAAAGCAGTCTGGACATGTGTTTTTAAAAAAATCTGAAAAGTGGATTTATAATGTGTCAGTCTGTAAAAGTGATTATCACTTGCCAAAAAAAAGAGTAATAAGTGTGTTTTCAAATTGGCAAAGAAATTACGTTTTGTGACTATTGTGAAAAGAAATGTAGTAATATATTTAAATAAAATAAAGGATTTTTTTTTTAGTTTTTTTCAGGTATTGCTGAAGAGCAGTGAACAAAATTTAAGATGCCTACAAAATCCAGAGTTAAAAAAACCCACAAAAAAAACCTATATTTGAAGACAACTGGAGGACCAAAGTTAGTAGAAGATGCTCATGTTGGGAAAAAGAAAAAATCTTCTGGTAAGCAGAAAAAACAATTTCTAAAAAATATATTCAAAAGAAGGAAAAATGTACAAAATGTCTGTACTGGAAAGAATGTTTTGAAAAGAAAAGGGCAGGAAAAAATTGAGAATTTAGTTAATGCAAATATACCTTCTGCAACTGAAAAGATTTACATAAATAGAAAAACAGCGTTTAAAGAGATACGTAGAAAAATGTTTCAGAGAAGAGTTATGTCCAATTTGATAAAGGATGTGAAGAAATATAAGCAAAAGACTAAGTTTTATAAAAGAAAAAAAGAAATTGAAGCCATTGCAGCAAAGGCATTAGAATTAAAAAGGAAACTATTCATTTTAATTTTGAATAGGATGCGTACATTAGACAAAATGGTTAATGTACTGAAATCACATAGCAAAAGGAAAAGAATAGTGAACAGAACAAACTTTTGTAAAGTGTTTTTAGGAAAGTGGATGCATAGTTCAAGTAGTGAACCTTTTTTTAATGAAGAGAGCTATTTTCAAAGTAATAGTTTGCTGCATGCAGTTGACACCAGAGGTCGTGCTTACGAAGTGAAAAATGGTTGCATAATGGAGAAGGAGATAATGGTTCCAAGAGATGAGGTACAAGTGATGGCGGATGAGGCTATGGGGAGACGTCCTAAAGCCCCAGTGTACACTTGGAATTGTAGTAGTATTTGCACTGTGCGTCAGGAATCTATTGACAAATTTCGTGAGTTTCTAAGAGAATATAGTAAAAAAAGTATAAAACAGAAGATTAAGGTGCTTCAAAGTCTGGATCCATGCAGAGTGAGAGAGAATACTGGTTTGCAGGGTCATTCTCTGGCTTGTCTATCTAGAAAAGTGTGTAATAGTGTTTTCCATCATTTTAGGATGCTGGCTGTTCATCATACTGAAATGAGAAAGTTTGTGAGACGGTTGTAATTTGCCAAAAGTCCAGCAATAAAGTTAAATGAATTGAATAGGGCTCTATTCCAAGGAACGGTATCAGATGTAGAGAAGGTTGTTGATGAAATTCAGTTTTGTTACTTTGGTCCTGAACAAAACAGTGCAGAGAAGGACACAGTAAATGAGGAAGAAGTGGAAGAGAATGTAGAACCCTCTGTAAGTAACACATTTAATGATCACATAACAAAATTTGCAATAATCTCTAATGAAAGACCAAATTTTACTTGTATTTGTTGCCGCAGAACTCATTATAGAAAACAAACTAGGAATGTTGATCTCTACAGAAAGAGTGAAAATGAAGATAATTATAAGTGGAAGGATTTTGCCACAAATATATTTCTTGAAAATTGTTTTGATTTGGGTGAAGATCAGCGTATTTGTAAATACTGTTACAACAAGTTAGAGGAAAATAGAATGCCGACCAGAGCTGTACATAATAATTTAGAAATGGATGCTATTCCTGCTGAACTTTCTGAATTAAATACATATGAGTCTATACTCATTCAATGTGTTCATCCGTTCCAGACCATAGTACGTATGGAGCCCAAAACTGGTAAATTACCTCCTTCAGATTTACTGAGAGGTTTAAAAGGTAGAGTGGTGTATTTGCCCTTGGATTTGAAAAAAAATATGGAAACTATTGATGCAGATACTTTGGAAACTGAACCATTAATTATTCTGGTTAATGGTGTACCTACAAAGAATAAGAAGATTTGGCAGGAGCTGGTAGATGTGCGGAAAGTACAAAGAGCAAATTTGTATTTGAAAAGGAATAACAAATGGTATGAATCAATTTATATAGAAGAAGAAGAAGAAGAAGATTTACAAGAAGACACAGAAACACCAACTGGACAAATTGAAAAAGTGGACAAGTCAAAGGAAGAAGAAATTTATGAACATTTTAGCATACATCCTCTTCATTCAAAAGAAGTTATGGGAGAAAATATTGATCTCTTTCAGATGAAGAAAGCAAAAGGAACTCCCGTGAGTGTATGGGAGGAGAGCTTGGAAGCTCGATGTTTTCCCCAGCTGTTTCCTAAAGGAAAAGGAGGACGATACGATGAACGTCCGGAACAGATTCCAGCTTCTGAGTATCGGACTACAAGACTATATGCTGAAGATCCCAGATTTCGACAAAGTATTCCTTATTTGTTCCATCTTTTATTTGAAAGCGATTTGTCTGCACTGTCTTATGCAGTAAATCACATTTTAAAAAGTGGAGTACATTTACAAAATGTGTCTGCTAAGGATTTTATGGAGAAAGTGCAGCACCGAGATGATCATTTGGAAACACAACTGATCAATCTGATGGCTTGCCAGCGTGGGACAAATGAATATTGGTACCGACGCCATGGTGAATTAAAATGCATGTTACGGAATTTAGGAACACCAACATGGTTCGTTACCCTAAGCTGTGCTGAGTACGCTTGGGATGATTTACTGGATTTTTTACGAGAGGCAAATTCAAACATTAAAAACATCGAATACAAGACAACAGGAGAACTGTGCTCATTGGATCCGGTTAATGTTTGCAGATATTTCAATCATAGATTTGAGGCTATGATGTCCTTCATCTGCAATAAAAAAAATCCACCTCTTGGAGAAGTAGTAGATTTCTTTTGGAGAAAAGAGTACCAGGCAAGAGGTGCTCCTCATATTCATATGCTGTTGTGGATCAAGGATGCCCCAAAGTTTGGAACAGATACTGATGAAGCAGTGTTATCTCACATTGAAGAATATGCAACATGTGCTATACCAAAAAGCACAGAAGAGAAAAAGTTAAAGGAGCAAGTTTTACGTTTCCAAAGTCATCGGTGTGGAAAATACTGTCGACGGAAATACAAGAGCAAAGATAAATACTACACTAAATGTCGATTTGGATTTCCTAGACCTGTTCTTTCAAATGGAAGAGTAAACAGTTTTATGTCAGCTGTGAGACATACTATCACAAGAAAATCACCTAAGAATACCTACAACCTAAAAAGAAAAGAAGAATCAAAAAATATAAATGACTGCAACCCAGTCATTTTATCCATGTGGAACGCTAACATGGATATACAGTATGTAGCTGACAATTCCATTGCTGTTGCTCGATATGTAACGTCTTACATTACGAAATCAGAAAAAACAGAATTGAAGGAAATGTGGGAAGAGATTTCTCACGAGAAGACTGTCAGTAAGAAGCTGTACAGTTTCAGTTTGAAGATGTTATCGCATCGAGAAATTGGATCCTACGAATGTTCAGATAGGTTATCTTCTGCAAGTCTCTACTCGAAATCAAGAAGAATAATTTGGGCAAGTTTAGGCCTTGCAGCAATGAGAAATCGGGTACTAAAATCTGTTGGAGAAATTGAATATTTGGCCGAGAATGACCCAGAAAGTACAGATATTTTGAAATCAAACATGTTGAACACATATTATCCCAAGAGAAGTCAACATCTGGAGAACATGTGTCTCTATGAAGTGCTGCAGAACTACATTTATTCACGGAAAGCCGCAGAAGACATCAACAATGGAAAATATAAAGTCATTGGTGAGGAAGGATGTTTGGTGAAGCAAACAAAAGGAAGTTTGATAAATCACAGGAAGCTGAGTTGCGACACTACTGACAAGAAGGAATTTTACTACTTGGCTCTTTTACAGTTGTTTAAACCATGGCGTACAGAGGATGAACTACTGGGAGAATTTCAAAGCTATGAAGATTCTTTTAATGCTTGCAAAGACAGTATACAATGCAGTACATTCTCAAGTTATCTGCAAATGTTAAATGAAGAAATTGAACAGGAAACTACAATTGCAGCAGAAATAGCTAGAGACAGTTCTCAGGACAGCCAAAGTTCAGAAACACTCAGTCAAGATCCCCTAGGACAACCAATCGTTGAAAATTAAGCATCAATAGCCATGAATGAAGTGGAAACGGCTATGAATCAAGCTCAAGAAGAATTTATAGACTTACAAAATTTGGAAAGACAACTGAATGAAGAGCAGCAACAAATTTATGAAGAGATCAGAAAAAAAATTGATCACGGATTTCTACATGAAAAAAAAGAGTGCTCATGCACATCATTTTATCCAATCAGGATGTATGTAAGCGGACAAGCTGGAACTGGAAAAAGTTTCCTAATTAAAGTCATCAGAAGCTACCTACAGCAAAAAACGGATTCTACTTTGTCTTGTGTGGTTACTGCTCCAACTGGGTTAGCAGCATATAACATAAAAGGAATCACTTTACATCGTTTGCTAATGTTACCAGTGGAGCATGAAAACAAAATACAATACAACAAGCTAACTGGAGAAGCATCCTTGGAAGTTTCAAGAGTATTGAAGAAGATGCAAGTTCTCATTATTGATGAGGTGAGCATGGTTTCAAACTTAATGCTTGCCTTTGTGCATTTAAGAATGCAGCAAATTCTGAAGACAGATATTGACATGTTATTTGGTGGAAAACACGTCATAGTTTTTGGAGATCTTTTGCAACTTACTCCAGTTAAAGGACAACCAGTGTTTAATACTGTCACACATGAAGACACGAAGAAGTCATTGGGAAGCATCGGAAATACAAATATTTGGTCCTTCTTTGAGTACAAGGAACTTACTACTAATATGAGGCAAGCAAGCGATGAAGAATATGGAAGTATTCTGAAAGATATCAGAATTGGACTACTCACAGAAGTTGGCAAAAAAGCATTACAGAGTCGGCTGCTACATAAGTTATTTCCAAAGGAAGAAATAGTTGCAGAGAAGATATACAAGAACATTGCAGAAAACAAAAGTGTCATCTGCTTAATGCCAACTCTACGTGAATGCTCAATATTCAATGAGGAGCTTTTGAAATTGGAAAAGGAAGAGATCAGGAAATTGGAAGCAGTGGACAAAATTGAGGATGGAAGAATTACTGTCACAGTAACAGGCACACTGAAAAATAAATTGGATTCACTAGAGAAGAACATTTCCAAAACAGCTGGATTAGAAAAAAATCTATATGTTTGCATGAACTGTAGAGTATTTTTAAGGAGAAATTTGGATGTTGAAAAAGGTTTAGTTAATGGAGCTATGGGAAGAGTTGTGGGTTTTATTAATTATCAGAAAAAAGATGGAATTGAATGTTTAAAAATAAAATTTGATCAGATAGAAGAAGTTAAAGACATTTGTCGTTGTACAGTTCGTTTCATGCTTGTGAAAGACTTATATGTACGTAGGAAGCAGTTTCCGTTTTCTCTAGCATATGCTGTAACTATTCACAAGTCTCAAGGATTGACTGTAGATTGTGCATTTGTGAACATTGGTTCAACTGTGTTCAAAGAAGGTATGGCATATGTTGCTTTGTCACGAGTGAAAACATTATCAGGTTTATTCATGATAGACTTTGATGACTCAAAAGTTAGTGCTGATACAAATTGTGTAAAGGAGTATAATAGATTAAGAAGAAGCTATGCTCCTCATTTAGGTCAGTATCCTGTGTTGGAGAAACGTGTAGTTTCTCGTAAAAGGAGAAATGAGAATATCTGTAATGAAGATGTAGAGAGGAGGAAAAAAAAGAGGAGTGATGTAAATGCAAGCAAAAAGAGTAAGGAAAAAGAAGAACAGGTTGTAGGATGTCATTTTGAAAATAGCTCTGGTGTCAACTGCTACGCTAATGTAGTGCTGAATGTTGCATTTTATCTGGAAAGTTTGCAAGAGCAGATAATAGTAAATCAGGGAAAAAGATTCTGTTCTGAGCTGAGTCTCCTTTTTCAAAAGCTGAGTAATGATAAAACTCAAATAGAAAGTGCTACTGAAATTAGAAAACTTTTAGATGTATGTTCAGGACGAACACAGTTTTCTCAAAATGAACAGCAAGATGCACACGAATTTTTGATGTTTTTTCTTCAGGTACTGGAAGAAGAAGAAGTTGCAATTGATAATTTATTTAGTCTCTCTTATAAATGGGAACATAGTTGTGAAAACTGTTATAATATATGTGGCTCTAATGTTGATAATGAAAGGTTTATTTTTTTGACATTGCCAGAGAGTAAAACAGTCACTTTTGCTAAATTAGTTAAAGATGCTAATCATAGCATGCAATGCGGTGAGTGTCAATCTGACATGTTTTCAACATTAATTTTAAAGGAATACGGACAGTATGTAATTTTAATGATGCAACGATGTAGAGCTGATGGTTCAAAATTGGATACTTTAATAAAGAAGTTTACAGGACAGCAATTATCAATTTCAGGAAAAACTTTTGTAACTGTTGCAATAATTTTCCATGAAGGACCTACTGTTCCTTCTGGACATTACACAGTTTATCTTAAATGTGAAAAAGGCTGGACACTGTGTAATGATTCCCAATTGGTTTTTAAGCAACGTTTGCCTTTTGATTTGGCAAATTCCTATCTAATCTTCCTGAAACCTAAATTTTAGAGAGACTTGGCAAGATCTGGACAAAACAATTTTACCATTTTATTGGATTACCATTGGAATTTTCAAAAATAAAGATTTTTTAAATTATCATTTGGCCTAATGGAAAGATAACCAATTGTAATGTGGACTTTTTTAATTTTTAATGAAACTTTCGAAAACCAAAAATTTAGAGAAAATCGGTAACATCTGCACAATTTAAATTTTGGAATGTTATTGGAGTGCCATTGGAAATTTTTTCAAAAAAGATTTTTTAAATTACTATTTGGCCATGTGGAAAGGTAACCAATTCTATTGTGGACTTAATAAATTATTAATAAATCTTTCGGGAACCAATATGTTACAGAGAATCGGTGAGATCTGTACAAATAAAACTTTCGAATTTTATTGGATTACCATTGGAAATTTAATCAAAAAAGAATTTTAAAATTACTATTTGGCCTAAAGAAAATGGAACCAGATGTATTGTGGAGTTATTTGAGATATAATATTGTGATTATACTTCTGAAACAAAAATATCAGACGGTATTTTAAAGAAATAAGTATTGATATTAGATAATATTTTTTTAGAATATTATGCATTTCTATAATGTTAAGTTTAAGTAAAAAGAGATTCTGGGCTTTTTTAATACAATCTTTGAGATTGTTATTTTTTTTTTGCCCGCTGTTAAATGATGAATGCAATTGCTTTCACAATTTATAGTGAAATGCAATATATTCTGAAAACAGCAAAAATAAGGCAAAAATATTTTTTGATAAATATGTAAATATGTGTACTGTATTATAAAATGTTTTAAAAATATTAATACTTTTTTCTTTTTTTTCAGATTGATATAGAAAATTTTCGAAAACTAGAACCATTTTTAAAGCAATTTTTAAAAAAAACAAATGAATAAATATTTATTTGAGTGGGTATGGTAAGTCAATAATAATAATTGTAGTCTCTCAAGGACCTTGTAATGTGATAATTGATTTTTAGTGTTTTTTAAAAAAAAAAAAAAAAATTACGCGCACCGTACGCGTACGGTAAAAAAAAAAAAAAAAGTTTTTAAAAACATATATGAAAAAAAGATGAAAGATAAGGTTGGCTCTTAAAAGAGCCGTTGTGTTCATGCAGGGACAGAGGAAAGAAAGATTGGGAATATTAGACGGTACGACAAGTGTGCAGATCTATTTTACTGTTCACCAGGGAAACACTGGTCTCCCTATAAGTAATTAGATCATGACAATGGGCGCACCGTACTTCAACCCTCGCAAACCGAGGGTTAATTTCCAGAGGGCCAGAAAAAGGAGATGCTCCCCCCACAGATGAAGGGCTCACCTGACCTGCAGAAGAAGGACTCGGCTCTGCAGATGATGGTCCAGGCTGAGCTGCTGTGGATGTGCTTGGTTGACTTACTGAAGGGTTACCTCCAGTAAGTCGAGCATGTGTCCTTCTGTGTACATCCTTGAGGTGCCTCATCATGGTATGATTCCCAAAGGAATACTTCCTGTCAGGATTACCTCTTGAAAGTTCACGCTTACACAGCTTACAAGTTACTAAGGGTGCATTTACCTTTTGCTGGCCTTCAGGAAAAGTAAAATAATCCCATACATAAGAGGTCTTTTGTTTCCTCGCTCTCTGCCTCAAGGTAGTGCTCCTAGTGCTAGCCTCACTCTCAGAAGGGCTCTGCTGTTCTGCCATCGTATCACAAAGACAACCCAGCTCCTTCTCCTAAGGGATCACAAGCAGAAATGAGGGGAATGGGTGTGGTGTAGGAGAGTTCTAGAACTGAAAGTAGTTTCAACCAATCAAAAGTTGTGTTTCATGATCACATGACCTACCGTACGCTTACGGTACGCTTACGGCAAAAGTACGCATGCGCGTAAAAAAGACACGCGCTTGCGCGCATGCGCTTAACAGTCACTCCCCGACACTTCCGCGTAACGTGCGCGTGTAGCGTACACGCGTACACGTCCCACGCAGAGTACGCGCGGCTACGCAAATTGCGTAAATATACGCAAACAGCGTAGATAAATTACGGACATTGCGTAAACCGTACGCTTACCGTAAGCTTACGGTACGCGTACTAAAAAAAAAGAAAAAAAAAAGAAAAAATGTACTGCTAATAAATTTTACATGTTTATTTTATAAAATATATTTAAAAAAACATATTAAAGAATTTTAAAAATTTAACCATAGTGTTTATAAAAGGATAGAAAATTAAAATAAAAATATGTTTAAAAAAATAGAAGAAAAAAAAAAAATTAGCATTTAAAAAACCTTGCAAATTCACTGAAAAAACCATCGGTTTCACACACGTTATAGTTAGGAATTAGCATTTAAAAAACCTTGCAAATTCACTGAAAAAAACATGGGTTTCACACACGTTATAGTTAGGAATTAGCATTTAAAAAACCTTAGAAATTCAATGAAAAAACCAAAGGTTTCACACATGTTATAGTTAGCTGGACATTTCACTCGTAAAAAACCAATGAAATTCCCCCGTTATAGTTAGTTCAGCTAACTATAACTCGCGCGCCCGCAATGCACTGCTGATGACGTCACATATTACATCACTCATGACATGGTCAGTGACATCACTCATGACATCACTGATGACATCTCAAATGACATCACTGATGACATCACTGATGACATCATCCTTGTGATAGAGTGGCAGACCTCCTCTTCCCCTAATATAACCTTTGATACACACATTCAAAAATAGAAATTAAAATTTTAAAAACAATGAACATACCAATACCAGTTACAACAACCTATACAGTAATTCTAAGATCCAAATACACATCCACTCATTCACCAACAGTCCTATACAGTCACTCATACATGTACTCACTCATCATATGTACTCATACACGTATACATCCTGTTACACAATGCCACTCATCCATAGAGCTACTCACACACATAGTCACTCATGCTAATAAAGAATCAAACATACATTTACTTGCATATACAGTTATACACACACCGCCACACTTACTTCTACAGAAACTTACACATACTTAGTCTTTTAAACAATCACTTATAGAAACACATACTTATTCATACAGGAACTCTTCCTATCTCTCACTCTCACATATACTCGCTTATATACACCAATAGTGACATATACTAGTTTAAAACATATGTAGTTACTCATAGAGACACTATTGAGACAGTCATTCACTCACTAACACACCCATGCACACACTCATCCACCCATAGAGTCCTGCACACATGCTGTCTTCAACACATACAAAGAGTGAGTCATTCATTCATGCACCTATGCACTACGTAATACCCCCCACCGAACCATACAGACATCAGACACTGATACTCAAAAAACCAACTAATAACCTATATAGACACTCATGTAGCTACTCACCAACCCATGCAGCCACTTATACACAAAGTGAGAGACTGATACAGATATTTACATATTTAAACATTACTCACTAAGCCATGTATTCACTAAGATACACTTAATCAGTCAGTTATACAATCAATTTTTCAAAAACAATTCATCCATTTAGACACTTATATACCCATTTATTCTTCCATCGACCTTGAGATATACATATATAAAACATATGTAATTTTCAGAAAAACACACATTCTCTGGATGATGTCATCAGTGATGTCATCAGTGATGTCATTTGAGATGTCATCAGTGATGTCATGAGTGATGTCACTGACCATGTCATGAGTGATGTAATATGTGACGTCATCAGCAGTGCATTGCGGGCGCGCGAGTTATAGTTAGCTGAACTAACTATAACGGGGGAATTTCATTGGTTTTTTACGAGTGAAATGTCCAGCTAACTATAACATGTGTGAAACCTTTGGTTTTTTCATTGAATTTCTAAGGTTTTTTAAATGCTAATTCCTAACTATAACGTGTGTGAAACCCATGGTTTTTTCAGTGAATATATATATATATATATACACCATTATTTACACTAATAAGATACAATTAATACAATTCATATTTTTTTATTAAATGTTTCGCAACTTCTATAAACAGTTCCTTGCATAGTTAAAAAAGTAAGTAAATTCACTTAAGGACTCTTACACAATAGATCACTCTCTTTCCGCATTTGTAACTTACCTGTGAGATTCCGCTGTAGATTCTAAAATTATCAGAAACTTTTAGGTAATTGTCTTTTTCACACAGAAAATGTGATGTGCCACTCTCAATAAGGAAGAACCAGTAATAGCAAATGTCCCCTCTCTTTTTCCAAAGAAATGAATGTAAATAGCAAATAAAAATATTCCCTTCATTTTTCCAAACTCTAAAAAGACTTTCTATTGGATAGTTATATTAACACTTTATTAAGCTCTTCTAAAGAAGCCCAATCTGGTTGTATAACTTGAGGGAGTCGCAATTTCATCACAGTACCCTGCTCAACCCCCATGTAACTTCGAGGTGGAGTAGCAAACCTTCCTGGGAGTTCAAAAAGCCATTTCTAACTATACTACTATCATTTTTCAACAACATTTCACATTCAAACATACTACTGAATTGGGACAGTTCAATTTTCAAACTTATAAGAAATGTAAAGTACTCCATTTTATATTTTAAAGGCACACTGTACTTGAAACCCTTCCCCCACGCTGATTCACCCCAGTTTCTATAGCAACAGTTTATGAAATATTGTACTGTAGCAGTAAGTCAAAAATTGAGCATCTTTTTAACTGCAGCACACCAGTAACATATATGGTTGAGTACTTGAAAATCTTAGCATATCCAGTGTATCGTATCCTTTGATCACTTATCTCCTTTTTATGAACCAGATTCCCCCCTCCATTTTAGGTGCCATTCATTATACCAACTGTCACATTCAGCTACAGACTTCTTCTGAATCCTATTGCTCCTTCATTCAAATTGCTTACAGTATGGATTGTGGGTCACAGCTAACTTTCCTGGGGCAAAAGTTTGCTAGAGACAGTGGTATTGATAAAGACTTGGGTTTGCATAATGTGGAAATTAAATGGTTTGGGCAGAGAGAATTAAAGTGGCACCAATTGCTGCCTTTGTTTAAAAGCATTTTGTATTTGCAACCCCCTGATCTCATGAATGTGCACTGTGGTGGCAATGACCTAAGCACAGTGACTGGAGTACGGCTGCAAATCCCATTGAAGGATGCCCACAATGATCAATCATAGCAATCATACTTTGGAGATAGTCCCTATCTTTAATTTATCGAGATATGAATTGAGTAGCAATGAAACTGAGTTGTTAAGCCATGGTCTATCTTTTGTCCCTAAGAATAGAAATGATTCTTTTGAAACTCAGATTGAGTTATATAAATTTTTCAGGACAATTCGTTTAAAACATTTGTTAAACAAGATTCCTTTCTCTACATATAACAATGTCACAGGGCTACGTTGTCCATCCACCTTCTATCCAGCTACTAATTTGATCCCAAAAGAATTGGTTACTTTTGAAAACGTAGTACTTACAGAGAATGAACAAATGTTCAAAAACAGAAAATATGTTAAATACAATTTTTCAAAGGAGGAACATTTGACTCTTAAAACCCTTGCCAGTCGGGATGATATTGTTATCAAACCGGCTGATAAGGGTGGTAGTATCATCATACAAGATAAGACAGATTATGATATTGAGGCCCTGATCAAAAAGTACCTCAGATATATAGACAATATATTTCTGATATGGGAGGGATCTGTTCCTAGATTGCAAGAATTTCACTTGTGGTTAAATGAGCAAAATGACAATCTAGAATTCACAATGGAATTTGATGAGCAAGCCATCAATTTTCTAGATTTGCAAATCTGGAATGATGATGGCAAGTTATCCACGAGTCTCTATACAAAACCAACGGCAAGGAACACTCTCATTAAATACACAAGTCATCATCCTCGTAATTTACGCGATAACCTCCCTTTTGGGCAGTTTCTGCGTATTAAACGAAACTGTACCAGACGTGAGGATTATTTTAAAGAGGCGAAAGTCTTACAAACAAAGCTGGTCATGAGAGGTTATACTTACAGGTTGGTCAAACGCTCTCTCAAGAGAGCCTGGTATTACGATCGTGAGGCGCTGCTACAAATTAAAGACGGCCATGAAAACAAACAGAAGTTAATTACTTGTGTAACTACTTTTGGAACTGAGTCCAATTCAATAAAACGGATAGTGACAAAAAACTGGCATCTAATACAGAAAGTCGAACCACAGATGGCATTACCCCGGTTTGCCTTTAAAAGGGCGAGGAATCTGAGGGACCATTTGGTAAAAGCATATAAAGAACCGATTCCAAATACATTATTAAATCTATGGGGGTTTTTGCCTATAACTGGTCACTACCCATGTGGACATTGTACTGCTTGCCCTACTACATCTATAGTGAAATCATGTGTGCTCAATGGTAAAGAATGGATATTGCGACAACATTCAAATTGTCTTACTAAAAATGTTATCTATTGTATAGAATGTCCTTTTGCATTGTACTATATTGGGAAAACAACACAGGAAGTAAAAAAATGAATAATTCAACATCAATCACGTATCAGGTGTAAGATCGTAACTGCACCAATGGTGGAACATTATTTGGAAAAACAACATACTCCGTCAGATATGAAATGGTTTGTGTTGGAAACTGTGAAAAATACTAAACAAAGGCAGAATGTGGACCGTCTGCTTACATTGAAGGAAAACAGATGGATTTGGGCAGCTAAGACAGTTGAGATGGGATTGAATTCCTTCGTGGAATGGCAAACATTGGCTACTTTGTGAATTCCTGGGTTCCCTAGCTGAAAGTATCTGTGGAATATTTCAGGGTTTCCTGATTTATTGAATTGGGTTGTCTTGTTGGAATACTACACTTCCATGAGGGTTCATGTTGTTTCTTTATATACGATCTGGAACATCGTAGTGGTTGGTGCTTTGAGTATCCTAGATGTATTGGTTTGTTCGAATTTGTTTTCCGAATGAGATTACTGGCTTGAATAATGCACAGTTCTAAGATGGCCGAACAGATTACGGGTACAAGATGACCGTTTGTAAACATCTCGGGATGTAATCACGCGAGAGCTGACATTTCCTGGCTCACATTATAAGCCGTTTTTAATCATCTCTAGGAAAATTGACGTTATACCCCTATATCCTTATGCCATTATGAATTATATAGGCAAGGATATACAAAGTAATACAGACTATAATCAATGTTTGACATATTATGCCATTTGAGTTTGGGCAATGAGGTGTGGACAACATAGTTCTAAGATGGCCGACACGTTTTTGGTAACGTTGAATGTCAACATGGCAGTCTTTAAATATCACAGCTGCTGAGGGATGTTTGCTCGTTTTGTTTGTCGCGTGACCGAGGCGGCATGGAAGCCGTTGGAACAAATGATTAAAGTAAGTCATATGCGATGCATTAAAGTATTTTACATTCAGCCCCGATGATATAGTAGAACTGTGGCCTGAGTATATTTAATTATTAATTCACAGAATTGATTGATGCAGACAAGTGGTGCCGACTTTCATGTGAGTAACGCCCTGGATCGGCGATGTGTTTGATTTGGATTTTGATTTTAACTCACTAGGTTAATTTATTGGGAGATAAACTTCGTTGAAAAACAAACTTTTTTGACCTGTACGTTTGTTTTGGTCTTTTGATCCTGATTTAGTGCTGTCTGAATCGAAGGACGTTGTATTGTAAAAAACGGGTCCAGAACTTCCAACTTTTCGATATAGTGAGTCTTTTGGCCTTTTTTTGTGTGTAGAGTACTTTTCACAGCATGGTGTGTTGGTGGTTTCTTTGTGGTTATCACTTCATTGGTGATATGTTTTTTAAGTTGTTTTGGTCATTGGTATGGCACTTGGTATTGGGTAGATTAATCAAAATACATCTGTTTTCCTTTTGTGTACAGACCTTACAGATTTTGAACTCAAATGATTTTTGAATATTTCTTTAAATTTTGATTATGTAATGTATAAGTATATGTTGTTTTTATGATAGATTCATGGTGCAACATCTGTCCTGAGGATGGTCTCGGGGATTTGATTTTCCAATATTGAGACCGAAACGTCGACACTACGACACTTCTTTTTGTACATATAATCATCATTTGACGACATTAGGAATCACATTTGTTTGAGTTAATTGATTTCAATATATGTCCAATTGTGTATGGTTCATATGTTTGTATAAAAAGTGTCATATACTACTGCATATGGGATTTAGAATGAGACAGTAGTTCTTTTTGTTGCCATTCATGAAATGACATTTGTATCGATATTCATCGCTCTATTGAATGAAAAAAAAAAAACACCAATTATATTGAATGATTAAACATTTTTTGATACAAAACGAAAAAATAAATTTGGGTCATTATAGTCTTTTGAGTTCTTAAAAATTAAGTTCACTACGGTGACTATTTAAATTAGAAATTTAAGGTGAATAAATCCTCAAGGTTTATTTTTGCTTTGTTACTGCCTTTGTTTAAAAGCATTTTGTATTTCCAACCCCCTGATCTCATGAATGTGCACTGTGGTGGCAATGACCTAAGCACAGTGACTGGAGTACGCCTGCAAATCCAATTGAAGGATACCCTTGCACAACTGATGTTGCTTGTCCCTCACATTGTATTTGTGTACTCTAACATATGCCAAAAGACAGAAATGGACGTTGTCAAATCAGTTTTGTCCACAGATTGACAAAGCCAGAAAACATGTTAATAAAACTCTTTCTGCTTACATTAAAAACCATAACATGAGATTTATCTACAACAACAACCTGTGTTGTGACATACATGGGATCTACAGAAGTGATGGAGTTCACTTCACAGATAAAGGCAACAGGGTGTTTCTCAGCAAACTGAAACTGTCCATCTTACTTATCACGTGGCCAATAGGGACATTGTCGACATCACTAAGTTAGCATGAGACCAGCACCCATGATGCAGCTTTGGCACACGTTACTACATGGCTTTATTTTTGCCAGACTCTGTTTCTGCCTTTCACATGAGAACTGTCTGCTGTGTTCATTCTCTGCCTGTTCCTTGAGTTTAGTCTGAACGCTGGGAGCAAGGTCGATAAACAATGCCCCTTGTTATTCTGTTCTGGTCAGTCCCTAGCAACTTGACAAAACACGCTAACGTAGCTGCTGCTGAAAACTTGCACTTTGATATTATGGGGATGCATGTTTAGGTAACACACACTTGGAGAGGGTGCTTTCCAGGGAGAATAGCAACACAGTTCCAATGATGTAGAGATACCATCTAGGCACTAAGGTATGGGGTCTGCTGACAAAGCACAGAAATCTTCTATTATATCATAATACTTCTTCTTACCAAGGGGAGGGAGGTTAGGCATTATAGTCCTTTCTCCATTGTCTTTATATGATGACATCTCCCTTTATGTTATATGGCCTAGCTGCAATGCTAATTGTATTAGTTGTATGCATTTTTCTGCTTGTTGTAGCACGGCTACTGGATGTTAGAGCACAATAGTTAAAATAAACGTTTTAAACTATATTCGTATCTTGGTCAGATCTTGTTGTGGACAGGTATGAGAGTGTGTGAAAAGGTGTGTCTTGTTACCGCAATTCCTGACAGATCCAGGAGTGTTGTGTTCTGGGGTGTCTAATCATTTGCTTCTTCATGAGTATGTAGGAGAACAAGTGAGACACTATAGTTAGTTGGTCCTGGGCTCATGGGCACTAAGATGGTGGGAAGGCTTAGGCCCTATACACTGACGTCCCATAATACTGCGCATAGTTCTGTGTATGTGCAGAATCCCTGCAACATACTTACATGTGGCTGCAACAAACCCATAATGAGCACAAAGGCTCAGAGCCACCTGAGTCTTCTCAGAGCCACCCTATAGAAAGTAATTTTTTTCAAAAGCTATATTTCTCTAAAATATTTTTGGCAGCTTTGCAAACCCATCGCAGGTACTCAATGCATAACAACACATATTTAAATATAGATTTAATTCTATACATATTAAAATGTTTCACTGTAAGTGTGTGCTTCACTCTGAGGAGGTCTATGACAGGCTTCACAAGTGTCTGAGTAGGTCCGTCACACAATGTGTCAGAGTCTGAGTAGGTCTGGGAGTAGGTGTGCATCAGTGTCTGAGTGGAGTTGTCAGTGAATGCATCAGTGTCTGAGTGAGTCAGTGACTGGCTGTGCCAGTGACTGAGTTGGTCTGTGAATGGGTGCTTCAATGTCTGAAAAGGTCTGAGTGGGTATGTCAGTGTCTGAGTGGGTCTGTGAGGGAGTATCTAAATCTCCGAGTGGCTCTATGAATGGATACATCTCAGTGGGTATGTCACTGTCTGAGTCGGTGTGTGACTGGATGCATTAGTGTCTTAGTGGGTCTCAGACTGTTAGCATCAATTACTGAGTAAGTCTGTATAAGGGTGTGTCTGTGAGTGGGTGCATCAGTATCTGAGCAGGTCTGTTAGTGGCTATTTCTGTGTCTTAGTGAATCAGATACTGGATGCATCACTCTCTATGTGGGTCAGCAAGTAGACATGTCAGTGTCTGAGTGGGTCTGTAAGTGAGTGCATCTGTGTCTGAAAGTGGGTGCATGAGTGTCTCAGTGGGTGTAAGTGGGTACATCAGTGTCTCAGTGGCAATATGAGTGTGTGCATAACTATGAATTGGTCTGTAAGTACATGTCTGACTGTTTGTGTAAGTGTGTGACTCAATACATTATTGAGTGATTTACTATTTGAAAATGTTTTATTTATTTATTTTGGATAGGTCCACGACTCCTCTGCAACGCTAAGTGCAGCGATAGGGTCATGACTCCGGCCACCTTAGGAAAAAAGATTATAATTGACTTTCTGAACTCATTATAAATACTCTACTCAACTCTACATTGTTATACTGGGGTTAGGGTCCTCCTATCCTGATCGCTTCCTCCGGACTGGCATTGCATCCTTAAAATGGCAGTCTTATTCTGTATGTTCGTGCCTCTATCGGGATGTTACACGGAGGCCAGGCTGAGCGCCGCAACAGTATTGTGACTCCATCCAATAAATAAAAAAAAATAATAATTGATTTTATGAACTCATTATAAATACTCTATTCAACTCTACATTATTATCCTGGGGTCAGGGTCCTCGTATCATAACCCCTTCAATTAATATCTTTACTATTAGCTATCCCTGGTACTGGCTTTACAATTGCGGCCCTGGGGACCCCATCTCACGGTGCTAGCTTTTTCTTTTTTAAATTGTTTTTAATAAAGGAAGTGGGGCCATGTGCCCCTCCTTCCCTGGAACGATTTTGACCCACGGGGACCCCAACCCCTCCGGGCCTGGCTACAAGACTGGGTGTAAAAAATTTTTGGGAGCGACCCCACTGCCCAAGAGACAGGGTACCACAAATGTGTAGAGAGAAGAGTTCTCTTGGGTATAGTAAACCACCTTCACCTCAGCTATACCATATTCTGTCATACATCTATCGGTCACTCATTTTACCAATTAAAAATTGTGAACAACTCACAGTGTTCAACCAAACTCAACCTAAATTGTGGATCACCCAAGTCAACAACCGTATAAAACTCAAAGATAAAGAAACAAAATGAGTTAAAAATTATTATCACAATTTATTCACAAGGATATGAACACATATCTATATCCCAAAACTGAATCAGTGAATGCACTCAACATAAAAAATACATAAACATACAATTAAAAAAAAAATTTCAGAGAATAAAAGTATAATGTGAAATCAATATATTCATCACAGAATGGTATAATTCCAGTGTAAATCAATGTATACGTATCATAGGTCTATTCTTTTCATAATAGATCGTCATATGAAACAGTTACTGGATTTTAGACCAATTCTGAATTGCACAGGCGTCGACGCGTTTCGGTGGTAAATTCTTATTTAGGATCCACCTTCATCAGGACAAGAATAATAAAATCTCTCCAATTTTTCTAAAATAGCTTAAAATAACCTAATGAAGCAAAAAGAAAAAACATTTCCCATCAGGAATAAGAAAAAAAAATGTTAAACAAGAAACAACAACACTACAAATATCCTGAATGTATTGTAACCGGAATTCTTAAATCAGTGTTAAATCCATAATTATCATACATTTAGGGAACATTTTTATTTTGTTGCCCAACCAATGGCACAATCAGTGAGATATCCCGTTTAAGTAAAAAAACTTTTTTTACATATGGCCCTATCTAGTCTTTATCAGTAAGTGCATACGGTCATTAGGAAAGGTGTCCACTAAACAATTTTTCATGCATAGCCCAAACACACAAACTTATTTACCACATCCATATATCATCATTACTATCAGGTCTACCACTAATGTCCTAAAACACAGAGGCCCAAATGATAATATTATTTTCCATTAGGTATTTAATGACCTTGCGTTATATATCCCTCTTTCAGGGGTGCTTTTGATGTACAATAATAATAATAATACATACCCCCACTATGGGTTCAGTCCAATCAGGGCAACAGACTTATTGTTAAATTTTGTTGTTCAATATGTTCCTGGTGAAATGCTTTGATATCACGTTTTGTTCGGATTAGAAGATCCTAATAAGGAACACAGATGTCCATTAAGATCAAATACTAGTGCGGACAGTATACACACAAGATTAAACCATTGGAGGTTTGCTGCTTACCTCAATAGTAGAGTATATAAAAAAACACTATATATGTAGGTTCAACTCATTAGTTCCGAAAAATCCGCATGGATATTGCAGGATTTATATTGATCGATGGAGTCTTCTCATGGAAGCATATATCAAAATCCCCCTACAATATTAATGAATATTAAATATTTTATATTTGACATATCCAAGTGTAGGTGTCAACTTAGACATTGTATATTGTAAGTCTAGCTTAATACACTGTGAATTCATACATTTAACTGCAATCCAAGCAAATTCAAAATACCTGGATACATATAAATACATGCATTTCCATAACAATCCATAGTTTTATTGTGTTTTAGTTTTGTATAACAGGGACAGAATGTACTCAACTAACATGTTATCAAATATTCTTACAATTAGCAAGTGATATAGGTTGTTTTTAGTCAATATAAAGTTAGGTGTCCTAAAATTGTGTCTTAAGTAAAGCACCTGTTGATTCGGGATTTTACCAAGAAACTATAAAGAGTATCCTGATGTACCTCAATCTCTTGTGGTCACACCATGAAGTCAATAGTCCCAGAGTAACGTTTATCTTATTTACCTGCATTAAGGGGCCCCCAAGGTATATATCATTTAAAATCTTCCGGCCAAGTAAGGGGGCAAAGTTTATATGAAACATCTAAAACTCCTATAGCAAGTTCCCCATATGTCACTATTCTAGACCCGTGATTATTTACTCCCCGTATTATATTCACCTTGATGGTTCGTTAGTCTTGGCGGGCCAACTAGAGGGGCAGGGTTTGTGTGAGAAATCTAAAACTCCTGTGATTAGTGCTCACTAAGTTACCATTCTAAACCCGTGATTATTTTATCCCCGTATTATATTCACCTTCGTAGTACGTTGTGGCCAGATCCCACCAAATACCGCTGCGTTGTCCCGTGCATCTCGTAACCGGGTAACGGACCATTAAATTCGTTATTTGTTCACAGATCCTTTTATATGTTTGAATACTTCTACCCAACTACTTACACCTGGAGTGTTACGTCTAACTAACGTGACTTACACTCGTGCTCTTAAAGCGGCAATGTGTTTCTTAAAACGGCAATGCCAAAATGAACCCTAAAGTGGGGTCCACTAATAGAGAAAATTGCCGAATGTTAGAATTTTAAGTATGGTTTTGCACTCGGGTATATTCTTTGGATAGAGGGGTTCAAAAAAGTCGGATTTCTTAATCTCGAGTTATTTCTTAAATTACTAGCAGCCAGATAGATTTAATTAAGTGGTATATAAATTTAGAGTATGGTTTTTCGCTCGGGTATGTTATTTGGATAGAGAGGTCCAAAAAAGTCGAATTTCTTAGTCTCAAGATATTTATTAGATTACTAGCAGCCCGATAGATTTGATTAAGTGGTATATGAATTTCCAAAGAAATTTTTCTTAAAGCAAAAATAAAAATGAATATAAAAATAAAAATAAAAATAAATAAGGATGGTTAATGTTTCAGCTATGATAAAAGCTGACAAACTAATAAATTAAATCCCTATGATTTGTCCTTTCAATATAAAAATTAAATATAGGTGGCGGATACAAGTTGGAAAGAGTCTGCCACATAAAGAAACTGGTTGCCGGTACGCCAGCTAAATTAATAAAGCAGATGTCAAATCCTTAATATATCCACCACATATCTAAGTGAAAAATTGTTATGTGAAAAATTGTTATCATTCTATCTATCAGTCTATCAGTTTCATCCAGTCCTCTTTAGTGTTCAAACCCATTTTAATGGTGTCCAGGATGGAAATATACCATTGTTCACGTTTTTTACGTTTCAGGGTTAAATCACCTGATCTCTTATTGCCTTCTATCTTCTCTATAATAAACCACCTAAAGTCCATTAAAGTATGTCCCTCTTTTAAAAAATGGCTAACAAGAGGGGCATTTTCCTTTTTGTTCTTTATTGCAGATTTATGTTCTCCCAGCCTGATACGTAATTCCCGAGATGTTTCACCAACGTATCCCAAGTTACAGGGACATAAAAGTAAGTACACTAAATTCTTGCTCCTACAGTTATTCAAAGTTTTGGAAACCAAAGTATGTTTGTTATAAGACACCTCTTTGCCCTGTATACACTGTCCACACATGTTGCAACTATTACATTTATAATTTCCAATTGCCTGGGTACCCATCAACGTTCGTTGATGTATGGAGGAAACTTCTCTATAGGTATGTACTAGCTCTCTTCTCAGATTATTATTACGTCTAAAGGCGAACAGTGGTCTATTTAATTTGGTCGATGTCCGGTCATAAAGGATATTCCAATTAGAGTTAATGATGTTTCTAACTTTATTACTCAAACAGGAATATTGACTTACAAAGACCAATTTCTTCATATCATTGGTCAAATGTTTTCCTTTTTTCTTTTCACCCAACATACTCTCACGATCATAGAATCGTGCCCGTTTAAAGGAATGTGCAATCAATTTCTTGGGGTAGCCTCTACTCTTAAGCTTATTGGTTAAAATCTCAGAATGCTTATAAAAATCATCAATGGATGAGCAGTTCCTCCGTAATCGGAGGAACTGTTCAAAAGGGAAATTGTCCTTTTGGGCCTTGGGGTGGAAACTCGAGTAGTGCAGTAATGTATTTTTATCTGTAGGTTTAGTGAACAATTCAACCATTAATGTACCTCCAACCTCTTTGATCCTCAGATCCAGAAAAGTAACACTTTGATTGCTGTATTCTGATGTAAACCTCAAATTGATATCCCCTAGGTTCAACCAAGTCAAAATTTGTTCCAGTATTTCAATAGTGCCCTCCCAAATGAAGAAGATATAATCAATGAATCTGCTCCACTTCACGATGTTTTCAAAAAACGGAGCAGACTCATTGAATATGTGGGTTTCTTCAAATTGACCCACATATAAGCAGGCCAGACTTGGGGCACAGGTGGCCCCCATGCTGGTGCCTTTGGTTTGGAGATAGAGGTCATCTTTAAATAAAAATAGATTGTGTTTAAGCACCAATTCTGTACAGGCCAGAATGAATTCAGCCTGGGCCCCTCTACATTCAACCTGCCTCAGGATGCCACCAATGACACTCAAAGTCGCATCCTGGGGTATGTTCGTGTAGAGGGCCTCAATGTCCAGAGTGACCAAAATCTGGGTTTGGTTATTCAACTCACAACCTTCAATTGCTGTGATCATATGGGCAGAATCTTTGATGTAAGATTTCTGTTTTTGGACCAACGGTCTTAAAAAACTATCCACGTATTTGCTCAGTGGTTCCAAAAGGGAGTTGATTCAACTAACAATGGGTCTAAGTGGTGGATCATTAGTGTTCTTAAGGATTTTAGGTAATCCATATATAGCAGGGATTACTGGTTTGTCATTGTACAAAAACCTATTTTCTTTTTCAGAGATCCAACCATTTTCATTGGCTGTGGAGAGAAGTGTAGAGATCATCCCATTCAGTTCATTCCATTTCTTCATTGGTACCTTATTGTAGTGGTCCCGTACATTTAGGAGGTTCATCACCCTTCTTTCATAATCTGGGGTGTCAAAAATAACTACCCCTCCACCCTTATCGGCGGGTTTGATTGTAATACTCAAATCGTTTTTAAGGTTAGAGATAATATCTCTCTGTTCCTTACTGATATTGTTTGTGGTGGGAGGTTGAGATCTACAAATTTCTTGTATTTTCAGTTCTACAACTTGTTCAAAGATTTCCACCTTCTTGTCCACTTGGCTAATATGTGGGGTAAATGTAGATTTAGGTTTGAGGCCTGAGATATTAATTTCTTCCACCCGTTCTTGATCCTCAAAAAACCTCGTTAGTCTAATTTTCCGAAAGAAAGACTTAAGGTCTTTCTCTAAGATAAATTTATTGGCTTGGGTGGATGGAGCAAAACTAAAGCCCTTAGCTAGTACCCCTAATTCTGCCTCTGTCATAGTGCGTCTGGATAAGTTAATGATAGGAAAATCCTCATTGGTTACCTCCAGTATCTTCGATTCCTTGTTTCCAGGAATTCCTCTTGAGGTTGATGCCTCGCATATTGTCCTCTCCCGAATCCCCGATTGGGTCTCTGTCCTCTCCTTGAACGCTGGTCTAAAAAAGAGGAAGTAGAAGATGGGGGGGCAGGGCCAGAAGTGGAGGGTGTATTGGTCATTTGTGCGTTTCCTCCATAATCACCCCTTTGGTAATTAGCACCTTGATTATTTCTATTGTTTTCGTCATCAGATCCTGATCCAGATGACTCCGAAAAAGTAATACGATATTCTCCCACCCCTTTGGTATGTTGGTTTCTGTTGATATGGTCTTTCCCAATTTAATTCACTTTTTTGTTGATAATAATTCTTTTCTAAGTAGGGATAATTTGCCTCTATGTTATATTTTTCAATGTCTCTCCTTAGTTTTTTTGTCTTCTTATTAGTTAGGTAATCACTATATCCATTGATCTCCATATCTAGTTCTTCTAGTTTTTTCTTTGCCTCATCTAATGCTGAATTGTTTTGAAGTTCTATTAGTAGCTGTTCTATTTCTTGTTTCTCTAGAATAATGATCTCTTGAGCTGTTTCAATAATAAGGAGTAACCAATCTCTACTGCATCTATTAGCAATGTGTGACCATGTTTCTAAGAATTTTCTGTGTTCAATAAAAAGACCGGGTTCATTTCTGATTTGTAATCCTACTGGTATTACCCCGGCTTTGACATATTCCACTAGAAATTCAGCATGGAGTTCAGTCCTCACTAGTTTTTTCTTTAAATTATATAATTTACCCCATTTGTCGGTATTATTTGAAAAGACAGTCACCTTATTGCTGTTTTTAGTATTGATGATCTTATTAAATTGTTCCTCACTGAATCCAAATGTTTTAAATTGATCCATTTTCTATATATGAGGAAAAATCACCTACAAGTAGGGAATAATAGATAGTGTAATAATCTTTTCAAAGAAAAGACTACGACTCCCCAACCAACCGGTTGTGCTTAATACAATGTAAAAAATGTTTGGGAGCGACCCCACTGCCCAAGAGACAGGGTACCACAAATGTGTAGAGAGAAGAGTTCTCTTGGGTATAGTAAACCACCTTTTTAATTGTATGTTTATGTATTTTTTTATGTTGATTGCATTCACTGATTCAGTTTTGGGATATAGATATGTGTTCATATCCTTGTGAATAAATTGTGATAATAATTTTTAACTGATTTTGTTTCTTTATCTTTGAGTTTTATACGGTTGTTGACTTGGGTGATCCACAATATAGGTTGAGTTTGGTTGAACACTGTGAGTTGTTCACAATTTTTAATTGGTAATATGAGTGACCGATAGATGTATGACAGAATATGGTATAGCTGAGGTGAAGGTGGTTTACTATACCCAAGAGAACTCTTCTCTCTATACAATACTGGGTGCCCTGGTCCCATCCAGGACACCCAGTCATTTTCATTGGGGACCAAAAGGGGAGCCTGAAGGACTCACAGTCCCTGACGGCTTCTTGTGTCCTGTGGGAGCCAGCATTGCCCTTAGACAGAGGGAGCTGCTAACATGATATCCCTCTGTCCAAAAGCAATTCTGCCCTGCTTCTAGTAAGTGCGAACATTTTACATGCCCTCTCCTATTCGAAGCACAGCAGAGTTTGATATGGCATGGGGTGTTCCCACGAAGCCATAGCAAACTGCCATTGATGGGCACCCTGGGACATTACTGGAGCCAGCCCGGGGGGGTGGCCGTCCACAGGACAATCTATGGGTCCTGAAGGGGTGCCACACAATCTTTCCTCCTTTGTAGAACAAATCCCCAGGGAGGTGGTGGTCCCGGGGGCTGCAAGGGACCACATGGCCCCCGCTATAACTTTAGCAATTGACTCCGGGGAGGTGGCGGTCCCTGGGGCCACCTGGGTACCCCATGGGCCCTACCCTTATTTAATTTCAGCTCAGGGGCTCTGGAGCTGCAGGGGGCATGCAACTCAACACATCAATTTTGAATTTTGCCACAGAGATGTGGCGGTCCCAGGGGCTAGGGGCCACATGAGCTCCCTGCATTCAATAATAATTTGCCCTGGGGAGGTGGCTGTCTTCAGGGCACAGGGGTTGCCAAGGGCACAGGGGTTGCCAAGGGCAACCCCCATAAAAGTTTCACTTACATTCAGTCACTTACACACCAACTGACAGACTGATACAGACATTCACACAAAATAGTCACTCACCCATGCAATCATTGAGACATGCATAATCACACACTGATACAGTCAGTCACGCACCCACTAAATCATCCATACAGGCACTCATATAACCACTGATTTATCAATACACCTTGGTGTATATATATATATTAAGCACAGTGATGTAATTTGAGATGCCATCAGTGATGTTATCAGATATGTCACTGATCATGTCATGAATGATGTAATATGTGAGGTCATAAGCAGTGCATTGCCGGGGCGTGAGTTATGGTTAGCTCAGCTAACTATACCTTCTGAATTTCTCTGGTTTTGTGAGTGAAATATTAGTCTAACTATCATGGCCTTGTAACCTTTTCTTTTTTCAGTGAATATTGAAGGTTTTTTTTAATCCAATTTCCTAACTATAATAGCCATTTAACCTTTGATTTTTTAAGTGAATTTCTAATGTTTTTTAAATCCTAATTCCTAAATAAAACTTACTTTTAACCTTTGTTTTTTTTGTGAATTTCCATGGATTTTTAAGTAGCAATGGTCTTTGCGGAATGGTGGGGAAAGGAGACAAGGCTTGTGACCAGCTCTCAGAAATCCCACTGAGTAGGACTTGTAGAAAGTACCAGGAGGGCTTCTTGGTCCCCAAGGAACTTTAGCATCCAAGACAACTTTAGTCTCAAACCAGTAGTGTGCCAGGAGACGTGTTTGTGGAGCAGTGAAAAAAAGGGGTGTGGCCTCCTGAAGACCGCTTAGCAAACTGACTGCGTGGAACTTGCTGGAGGTAACAAGAGCTATACTTGGCCCCCAAATATCCTCAATAGCCAAGGGGACTTCACACTCCAAATAGCACTATACCAGGAGATATGTTTGCAGAGTGATGGAGAAAGGATATCCTTGATGATTGCACAGGTGGTGAAGGTATGATTCTATGAGTGCCAATGCCAAGGGCAGACTGAGAATACTGGGTGTTTTTAGCAAAGTGTAAAACACATATATAGACATATTTTACATAAGGTTTCAGTGTAGCTATTGAGTAAGATACTTATTTAGCTTTTCCCTTTGTATTCATTTGTCAAAATAACTAAATCAAACATGCATTTTCCTTCTGCACCGCAACACCAGAGGTTGCAATGACTTCTGTAGTCACGAATACAAATGACAAAGTGAAAAACAGATATATAGACATATATTACACAAAGTTTGAGTCTAGCTGTTTAGTAACATATTGGTTTAACTTTATTTTAACAAGACATTTATAAAAAAGAACAGTTAAAAAAAATAGCTCAACATCTGAACTCACAAATAGAACATAAGTACCAAGCACCCATCAAAATACCCAAACTCATGGGGAATTAAAAACAGTTACAAACCGGGAAAGTAAGGAATATCATTGGATAATATACTTTTCAGTAAAATGAATAGGAAGTATACACCTACTCCTCCTTCTTGAATCTTCTTTCCCAGAAGTATATTGTGAGCAGGTGGTAGATTTTGGCTGAAGACTTTTTTTGGACTCATGTGGGATGACGTTCATGTTATATCATCTTAAAACGTATCATAGAAAACGTCTGCAATTGCAGATCAAGCAGAGGGAAGCTGGAGGATCATCTACATCAGTGGCAGCAGCAAACATTCTCGGGCAGAAAGTCCCCTCAGAGATACAGACAACTACATCAGATATGACTCCAGAGTTTTCAAGAATGGCCACATAATGCATGGACTGCAGTGTTGTTCTAAGAGCTGATGAGCAGTGTGTTACAGCTATTCGCAATGCTGTCAAAAATCATACATGTTAATATTTTCCCCCTTTAATATTTTTTGCACATTTCATAAGACAAGTTCATAGTGAGCAGCAAGAAGGCAACGCAAAGCTGGAGGACCCTCGACTTCAATAGCAGCACAACAACATAGAGTCCATTCAAAAGTCCAATCGCAACTTCAATTTGGCTCCCCAGTTTGCCCCATCATACTGCATGGATTGTAGTGAGTGCTGGAGAGCAGTCCATAACGGCCCTTCGCAGTGCTGCCAAGAATTTTAAATGTTTTTTGGGTTTTTTTTGGCCCTTCATAGTTTTTCTACATTAGCATGCATTTTATTATCTTACAAAATGGGTATCTAATATCTGTGTGTTGTTCATTTTATCATCTTCTAATTTATTTGAACACTACTTACATATGACTTGCCATATAGACAAATCAAACCATCCCTCTACAAATAAATACACAGGTAACTTTTGCCAGTTATCATTATATACTTTTTCACTTTTTAAATAAAAGTCAATAGTCTGTGTTTAAATTAAGTCTGGGTGGAATTTGTGTTGCGGCGATACGTGGAACTCCGCGAAGTTGCAAAAAAAATGGGAAACAGCCATCACATTGCGTGCGTTACAACGCAGCTGTTTCAACGACCACATTGTTACATTGCAGTACCATTACAAAGCAATGAATTACAACGACTTTCTCTAGGGGGCGCTCTAAATTAAGGAATAGTATAATTTACTGTCCCTACTGTTGCACACACTGGAGTTGGAATAGTAAATTACACT
The DNA here is from genome assembly GCF_964204655.1 of Triturus cristatus. Classification (NCBI taxonomy): domain Eukaryota; kingdom Metazoa; phylum Chordata; class Amphibia; order Caudata; family Salamandridae; genus Triturus; species Triturus cristatus. The sequence goes on from NC_140587.1 coordinate 668,659,887, forward strand.
ATTCCTGAGTCCAGCGCGCCCCCTAGAACAAGTCGTTGTAACAACTTGCGTTGTAATGGTACTGCGATGTAACAATGTGGCCGTTGTAACAACCACGTTGTAATCGCATGCGTTTACAACGCTTGCGATGTAACCAGCTATATTCTGCAAAAATACTGCCGCGAAGTTCCGCGAGTGGGCGGAAATGCTTATCTCACCCGTTCGTGTGACGTTTCTGCCGTACATCAACACGGATTGCGTGATCGGGTAGAAATATTGTGCGAATTGCACCACACAGTTGCACATGGGCGCAGCCATCTTGTTTCTTACTCTGTTTATGGTGCTGGGTCCTACTTTTCCATCCTTATTCAATCTTTGCAATCCTTGCTTTCTAAAACTTTTTTTCAATTTTTTTGATTTAGCATCTTACCCTTTGTCTTTCTAAGTGTGTATTTGTTTTTTTATTTTTTAGCTTTCCTACTTCCTTATTACCCAGTCCTTCCTTCTTTTTACCCATTTCTTTTTTTTCTCTCTTTCCCCCAGCCCCATGGCAGATAAGGGTGCACCAAGGCACGGCCCTGTTTTGCAAGGTGGAGATAGCAGTGCTGTTTTTTTATATCCAGCGCCACCTCCCCTCTACCCAGGCAACAGGCCTGGGTCTGGGTATGGGATGCGGGAGGGTGCGCCGGGCAGTTTACCACTGCCCTGGGGTCCAACTCACCCATGAGCAGTTGGCGACCTGCTGGTCCTGCTAGGAGTTGAGGTTGCGGGGCTAGGTGAGAATTTATTAAAATCATACATTTTTAGGTTGAGCTTGGATCGACCTGTTATATCTGTTTTGTGGGGTTTGGCAAACCCACCCATTGCCATTGGTTACTATCTGTGGCATTCAGAAGTGCTTGCTTCTTATTGCTGCATTTCTGCCAAAATCCCTCCGTTGTGTGTTTAGTTCTCTTCCCGGCGATTTTACTCTGAGAACATTTGATTTGGCCAACACATAGTACAGCTGTGATGGCCTCTCTTCCCTCCTCCCATCCCTCCTCCCATCTGGCTATTGCAGGTCAGCCGGAGTTGTTTGTATTTTTTTATATATGGCGCGAACTCGATCCGTAGATACTGGAGCACTTTACATGCATGCCACATACCTTACAGACGACACATACATTTTTGTTAGGCGCGCAGAGATTAATTTATTCATGATGCCTGAGTGGGCGGAGTCTAGGCTGCTCCTGTTACTTCTCAGACTCCGGTTGCCACTTCTGCTCATGTACTGCTTGTTCTTAAAGTGTAACATGTATCATGGATTTGCACCCACCCACCCTGCCATCATCCAGCCTGTGCGCCCTGTGCATGAACAGGCACTGCAGCTCGTGCGGTCCTCTCCGGTTACCGAGGTCCTGTTAATTGACCGGTTTGTGTTCAAGCTGAATCTGCAGTGGGAAGGGGAGGTTTTGTAATGCAAAAGGAAGTGAATGTGGGAGCGAAAGCAGTGGCCCCAGCAGCTGACAATGGAATAAAAGTAACCCTTTTGTATGAGCAGGTCTCCTGAGGCACTTAACAACAGAGCGACTAAGTGTCACGTCTGGGCGGGGCCAAGCACTGTTGACCGGATGAGGTCTGTGTGGCTGACGATGGTGATGCTGTGGTCCAAACAGGCAAACCTGGGGTCATCCACGAGAGCTTTGATCGGGCAATAGTTTAGGATACATGCAGTGACCTCTTGGAGTGTTTGTCACATCATATTAATTCTTTTAATGAAATGCACATTTTGTGCCATTTCTGAATTGAATATTGAGTATGTTTTGATGAAGGCTAACAGCTCAGTGCATTTTGGGAGCTGTAGTCCCAGTTCAAGACTGGGCTAGCGATACAGATTACAATGATTTTGAGAATGATAAACTGGATGGCATATATGATCTCGCTATTGGTATGTAGTGTGGGCCGGACATTAGTTGAATGCAGTGCATTCTGGAAGCTGTAGTCCATGGTTCACACTAAGTGCCAGTTGTATTGCAGTTGACCATCATTTTTGAAATAAAGAAAACCTGTAATCCACAGGGATAACTGAGCAAGGACGTGGGGAGGCAGCTTTCCATATTCTGGGAGATGGAGGGTTGAGGAAATCTCGATTATCCGAAGGCCTTTGCCTGTGAAATGCCTTATCAATTGGGCACATACTATCCCGTGTTAAAATAAAATCCTCTAGGTTTATTATTCTGTTTCAGCAGAAGCAGCATGACCTTTTTTGACCAGAAATCCCACAAAAGATCAGGTACGGTATGCATCATGTTAGATGTGATGGAATAGAGAAGCAGGAGAAAAGTGAGGTTTTCAGCAAATTAGCTGTTTGTGACGAAGAGGGGGTGGTACACGATCGAAGGAAAACACGAATAGTACAGTCGTGCAAGGTGTAGTGCCCGGACAGGCCGGTTTACACATTTGGTGCTGTCATGGTTTCTTCTTTTGCTTCCGACTCGCCAAATGGCTCTCCAGGGTACTTCTGAACCCAATGAGTGGGGCATACTCTGATATTTGGAATATGGGGGGATGGTCAGTTGCAGGAAGATCAGCAGGATATTGCAGTAATCTATTTTACTATGTACAATTGGACTGATGACTTGGCAGAGCTGGGCGGCAGATATTGAATGAGTTGTGCATTCCGTGGCCAAGGAATTGGTGCATTTCCATATTTGGGTAATAGAAAAACTGAGTTTGAGGTGCTTATTTGGGAATGAGACCCGGTCCATGTCGGTGCAATGGTTGATTGTACCTGGTAGCAAAATATGTAATGCACATAATCCCGTTTACCACAAAGTGGCACTGTTGGGCACACTTTGGAATGCTATGTGGAGTGCATTAGTATAGCACATTGACTTCATTTGTATGGTCCCACAGCGCTTTCAGAATCTGGGTTCTCTTTACACTTCTTGTTGAAGGGAGTTAAAGTGCTCAGATGACACTGTATTCAGTTGAATTAAATTGTTTAGAAGTGAATCACACTGGACAGTGGTCAGCAAGGTTGGAGTAGCCTAATGGATTTGACTGATGCTGCCTCAGCCATTTCAGCCTTCCAGACATCGCCCTGTTGTAATTTATCCTCCATTTCCAATTGCTAAAATGTCCCTGTGTGTGTGTGTTATTGCTGAATGCGGCTGTTGGTTGATGGGCTTGAATGACTGGCAGGAGTCTGCTGTTGGAACTCACCCCCTGAAGCATGCTGTACGGGGCACTGAGGTTTACTTAGCAAGAATGATTGTGTTTCCCCATATTGTGGGCTTTGCCTCAGCAGCTGGCCTTCCTTCAGCGATGACAGCCAAGCTCTTGTTAGGCCACTAGACTTATGCACCAACAAAGCACCAAATGATATGGCAATGAACCTAATTATACAGCAAGGAAAGAAAAATTATGCAACATTACTAGTTAGCTATTTTGCAATTTGATTGTTTGTTTTGCTTCGCACTGTTGCCTTTGCAGCAGCCAGTTAAAAAAAAAATTTGGATAGTGTAAACAAAATAGTGATGTGGTACCCTCCATTGTCCCACCACTCTCTCCTCCTAGTTTCTGCAGTCTTCTCTTCTACCATATATTATTATTAACCTCTAAGGACTCAGAGGGGGTGGGGGTGAATTACCATTGAATAGAATGATTGTCGTTCAAAAATGATCAATCAACCACATTTCACTTCTCTTACCTGATTAGTTTAAGCGAGGGCTCCATGGTTTCCCAAGGTGCCATCATGGTGGTGGTAGTAGTAGCAGCATGCATTGCTAGTGTTTCTTTTGATATTGAAGGCAAACTCATCAGAACTGAAGCAAGGTCCCACTCCCTCCTAGGCGAACTAGACCTTGTAGGCTAAGGACTCGGAGAGTGGGGACTATGCATCGAAAGGGAAGTTAACAATTTGAAATAAAAAAACTAGGTCAACACCGTTATTATATGCAAGCTTGATGACAGTTACCAGAGACTAGACTACTAGAACAGTCTCAGTCTCAGAGACAAGAAGAGAGTATGATAAGCAATGAAGAATTTAATTAATCAGAACAATGTTGAGCTACTACGTACTGTACGAAGTGGACAAGCTTAACCTTAGATGCAAATTAATACAGTTCCTGAATGATGATACACTGTGCTGGGGTGGATAATATAATATATACTGCCAGTGTGGGCTGTATGAGCTTAAAAATAAGATCCTCCTCACCCTGCACTGAGTTGTGTTGCTTTCACCACATCTGTCCCACCTAGTGTGTGATCAATTAATGGTGTAAATTGCTAAGTCACACCTCAATAAATCACACAGCCTGGGGGAAGAGGCTTACGGGTTTGATGAATGGTTGGAAAGGGGGATTTGAGAGAAAGGTTTGACAAAGAGAAACACTACACATGAACAACACTCATCTTGCAGCAGACCATCATAAATCTGTTATGGGAGGAAAAATAAATGCATGCATGATGATGAGTGGTACTAGACTAGTACAGGCCAGTATATTAATTATGCAATTGTCTGTCTGCTCCCAGAGAGACCCAAGTTACATACATTATATTTATGTTCTGTTGTACCGGGTTTAGAAAGATAGCAAATACAACTAAAATATCTGTAGGAGTAAAATAAGAAAACATAAACAACACACAGTCGTAATGATTGAAGAGAGAAAAAAAAGATGCTGTATATATTGGGAGTTGCATCTTCACATTCCTATTGGGCTATCCGCCCATCAATCTTGGGTGCCTGGTAGATGCGGTTTGGTATGGTAAGTGTGAGTTGTTTTTCCAGTATGGCAGAAGGTTAAAGGTCCTGTAGAAGGAAAAACAAAAAAAAATATTGAAAAATCAAGGAGAAAATAAAAAGTTAAACTGCAAAAGGAGTGCAACAAGAAGACTTTCAGAGGCAGCATAGCTAAAATAGGATCTGTTTTTGGCAGATACCTCCAACAACAGGCCACCCCCACCCAAACTCTACTGAGCTTCGGATTCGAGCCAGACAGCACTAGGCACACATACATAGTATACACAGAGAAACATAGCATTTTCCAAATGAAGTAAAAATTTAAAAATCAATGCACTAATGTCATTCACACCACACTCACCGCCCACCACCACTACATAGACATGTAGGTCTGGTCTGTGTTGGTGTTTACCTTTAGGTCATCAATCATCCGAATCGGTTGGTTTCAGTGAATTTGAAACTTCCATCTTCTCGCGCCCTGAGTTATTCCATCAATCATCTCTGATCCTCTTGAGTCCTGACCTGACTCTGACTGCGAGTATGGTGTCCAACTCCGAGTCCGTACCAACACTGTCTGACTCCCAAGTGAGTCCTCCAGACTCATCCACTCCCGACTCAAAATGCAGTTGATCGGCCTGTAGTAGTACAATCTTGTTATGGAACAACAAGAAGGGAAAGATTGACTTGAGTCACTTTGTAGAATAGACATTCACAACAAACAACAATCACTCAGCGTGCAATACGTGCCATCATTTACATGTTCTTCCACAGTGTCAGGTCCGAGCAAGACAAGCCATGTAGTACTCTTAGATCCAGTCAGTTGGGTAAAGTGGAATACAGGAGGAACCGATTTAAACCTCGCAGAGTAATATCTCTGTGAGTGATGACCAGATTACTTCGTAATCTTTTTGATTCAATTCGGCGGAATTCCAAGATGGCCGCCGGTAACGCCAGTTCAGAAGTTACAAGTTTTTTGTTTTTTGTTGCGGTACTCTCTTACCTTGAACCCCTTGGTGTCTCAGCCTGACTCTTGTGCCATTGCGATGTTGCTGATGATGATGTGGGTGGTACCACTGCACTGCTGGGGACAGGGCTACTTTGTGTACCAGAGAAAATTAATCCCTCTTGTTCACCTTCCACCGTGATTGGATCTTCTTCGTCCCCTCCACCAACAACACTTGCTTTTTGGCTGCTAAGGTGTGCCTCCCATTGGATCAAGTGGTGTTTTCTCAGATGGGTTGTTTGACCTCCGGTACCATAGTTTGTACCAAGCTTACCCTGACAAACACCTACTCCACAAATGTTCACCACCTTCCTGATAACCAAAAAGAAGTCCCAAACTGGAGAGGTCAACTTTCTGATGCTGCTGGTGCCACTTGCAATGTCAGATGAACTGGTAGGTGGGCGTGACGTCTGATTCTCTTCAGTAACTACTTCTACTGAGGTGGTTGTGGTGGATGTAGGTCGCTTCCTGGACTTTGTAAATATGGCAGCTGGAGGTGATGTTGGTGGTATATGTATTGGTGGTATCCGTGCAACATCCCTCACAGCAATTTGGGATGGGGTAATGTTGGTCTCCACTGGGGCGGAGCTAGTTTCCATGATGACTGGCTCATCATCATCCTCCTCTTTTACATCTACCTCCATAACTGTAAGGCTTTCTGGAACTTTCGTTTTCCCTAGCCTTGTTTTGTGGCATGCCTCACTCTCAAACTGAGGTGGGATCCAAGTGGCGTCTAGATCATCAGAAGGGGGGCTTGAAGAAGAAGTTGATGGATTAACCCTCCTTTTCCTTGCTGGGGATTCGGAAAGCAATGGATCTTCTGAAATAGTGGCCTGCTCTTCTTCTTCCTCAGCAGGAAGCTCGATCTCCTGAACTGCCTCTAATTTGGGAGAAACAACTACTATTGGGGGTGGTTGCGGCTGTTGTTGCCCACTTATCTGAGTTTCCTGCATTGCGATAAAGATAAGTCAATTTCAACATCACTGCTAGTTGGCTTGGTCGTCATGATTAAACTGGCTGCCACCTCGCCAGACATGGGCTTGGGCCTAGCTTGGTGGGGTGGGTCCACTGATGAGGGGGTGCTGCTCCCAGCTTGCTCACTGGACATTGCTGGTACAGGTGCAATTTTTGGTTTCCCAAAAAAGTGGTGGTGGCAAGTGGCAGTGCCTTCTTCTCACTGGCAACTTTCTTGATACTGGACCTGGTACCTTTCTTTTGGGCCACAGGGCTAAAAGAAGGTTTGCAAGTTACAACAACACACATCCAACAAAGGCATTTGCTTTAACACACATGAACAAAAGTGAAATACCCCCAAAAAACTAATTTTGTATTTCAATCCAATGCCATCCATCCCCTAAATGATGTTTAAATTCAACAGACACCACAGAAACAGTTGTTTCATGCACCCATGAGTACCTCTGGGCCTACTGGCTGAAAGGCCGATTGGCAGACTACTGGGCTACATTGTGAATTAAATCAACATTGCACATTGATTTCAAAAGTTGGAGAAAATTTAGTGAACTGTGCAACATGTTTCCTTTATAAAAGAAGAAAAACTACTTTAAAAAAAACAACTAGGCCCCTACTGAAACTACAAGGCACCCACAACAATACATTTAAAAAAAAACGATGAAAAGTACAAATATATCTAGGTGCATGGCCCCAATCAAACAAACAACACCAATTTTCCAACTTACTTGTGAAATCTCAAATTCAAAAGTCCTCAAATCCAATGATATATGATGCAGCAGACACAAAGAGTGATCCCTCCAGCTCCAAATCCAAATGAAAAGTGACCAGGAGATGGTCAAAGCACTGGGAGGAGCCTGCGGGACAGGAACAGGAAGTTCCTTCCTCTTAAAAAAAAAAGAAAAAAAGAAAAAGTACTCCTTGCACAACAAAGTACAGCTAAATGTCAATTTGAGGAGTTTTTTCAATACTAATCATCATTTCGAGAAGGTTTTGATGCTGTTCGGGGAAAGAACCTTCTGCTGATTGCAGTTGTGGGAGATTCTGCCCGTTCGGTATCGCCTTCTTCACAAAAGTTCCACTGGAAGTCCGATGGCGTGCCCGAATAACATGTTCAAGATTGCAAACTCTCCCGGGAACGTGCGGCTTCTTAGCAAATCTCGTAGCACTTGCGAACAGCTCGGAATATCTCGTCAGCGATCGCAGGTACCCGGTAAGTAGCTCTCGCATGCGTCAAAATACATTTCGAGTGCGCGAACACAAAAAAACTCTGCTCCTTTACGAAGTGCAGAGTTTTTTGGCAACTCTGCATTCTATGCGGAACGCGGAGTTGTCAAAACTGTGTGAATTCCGTGAGCGGAGCTGAGTTTTACGCCCAGGGTTAGTTCAAATCTTCTAGTAAGTGCATCAACATCATATTAAAAACATTCTCAGTTTTTTTAGACAACAGTGTGTAAGATTTTGTAATCTCTTCTTTAAAACTATCAACTGTAATATATGTGTCTTGTTCTGTAACTCCTCCTCTTAATAACTCTTCCTTTTCCCTGGAATCCTGCTCAGGACCAAAGAAACAAAACTGCACATCTTCATAAACCTTTCTACGTCTTCCACACTACCATGCAAAAGTGCTCTATTAAAGCAAGAGTTTTCACATAATACAGCCTCCTATGTAAAGTTTGCATTGTTGGGGGGCGCTAGGTGGCGCACGAGCAAGATGGCCGCACAAGTGTGAGGCTCCTGCAGCTCGGTCCACTAATCCACCCAACTATCCTGCCTAGGAGGTCCTAGGATATAAGACGCTATGCCTGGTAGTTCAGCCAGACCTGGAGTCCGTGAACACGGAGCAATTTGGACGCCCCTTTCGGTACACCAGCGCCTTCCCAAACTGACCAGTACGAGCAGCCTGTCATCCCTGGAGACATCTCGGACAGCGTTAGGTACGCGAGCGCTGTGGTGCCCACATGGCGCACAGGCTGCAGACCTGCACAACAGTGACGTTTTTGATAGCAGAGGGTGAATGACCGAACGTTTATACTGCCCCTTGTGCCTGTCACACTCTGCGAGCTCAGCTTCCCAAGATCTTGTGACCCACCGCTGCTCTCTGTTGGCTACTGTGTGTTGCCTCTTGTCACCGCGGACACAGGCAAGCGCCAGGCAGTGCCACCATTTGTATCAGGCTCGGATGCGACCATCTCCCCGTCCCAGCATGTCAGCGTACAATAACTGGCTGTGACTACTCCCAACTCGGAGCACCTAATATACCGGCACAAACTTTGCGACTCCAATAACTATTCCAGCCTGGTGAACACCATATACCTCTGCTCTCCATATCCTGCAATACAGGGATACCCGCAGCCGGTAGAAAAACAAAGGAGGGGAAAAAAAAATACAAAAAGCCTTGCCAAGCCATAAACCTACCTTCACGAGCAACAAAATAGTCTGTAGCTCCCGGAAGCATCTTGGGGGAAATGAGCTACGCAACCGTTGGGGGTGTCCACGTGAAGCTTAGGCCGCTACCTCGTTCGGCCGTGGTCTGCGGTGCCATTACAAACAGCGAGGGAAAGTTCACTCACTGGAGCACTGTATGCACCTGCTAACTTCTTCAAGACATTCTCCCTGGAACTTACGGCCCGAATACATCACTTGTCCCCAGCAGAGCTAGTTGTGTTGAGACCGCTAAACGCCTACGACCTCATTAAATGTGAGCACACTGAACCGGCCTCTCTCCGCTCCATCCGCTTGGCTGGCCCCTCATCCCCTGTGCAGCATACAGACTTGCACAACTGGTTTTGCCTACCTACATCTCAGAATGCCCAATATGCCCAGGTGATTAATGAGACAGAGAACGGTACACTCATGATAATTGGCCACATGTCAGCTGGTAATAGCAAAATATAAGCAGCAACCAATGCATCTTGCCTTCCTGATATCCTGCGCCTCTTCGCAGCATATCCTGCTGTGAGAACGGCCCACGCAAACTGAAAAGCTCCCATAGTCCTCCCCTAAACAAGCAATACTGAACGCTTGCTCACAGCTCTCTGCATTTCCCCCCGGACTTAAATACAGCGGTGTAAACACACACAAGCTTACATGCCTTGCATCAGCAAACTACAGCAGAAATGCCCGTAAAGCGTCCACCTCATCTGCAACGCCTAACCGGTAGGGAGTGTATTGATTGATACCGCCCTCAGTAACAAGAACTCTTGTTCACCAGAGCTGAACAGAACTACTTAGGAGGATACATCCACTGCCTAGTTTCTATGCAAAGAAGCTAATCATTGCAAGCCTCGCGGTTGGCATTATCACAGCTGATAGAGAATCACAAAAATGGGGAAGGCAGATACCAAACAAACACGGCTGACATTTGAAGCCAAAAAGAGTGGCCGCGTGCAGCAAGATGATCCTGATAATGCAAGTGAAGAACACGCACAAGGGTCAACATTATCACAGGATGAAGACATGAAAACTCTCCTCCTTGAAATGAGACAAAGCCTTACTTCGAACGCAGATAAAATGGATGCCATGAACAGTCGTATGGATGCCATTGTTCACAAGTTAGATGGCCATGATGAGTGCATAGAAGAAACCGAACGCCGCATCTCAGATGCTGAGAACACCACGTCGCATATACAGACACAAGTGCGTAAATGGATAAACTACTTAAAATTATTTCTGCAAAAAATTAAGACCTTGGGGCTCGCAGCAGGAGAAACAACATCCGAGTCATTGGGATTCCGGAGAGCACCAACACAGGCCAGATGTATGAGTTTATAAAGAGACTGCTGTGTGAAAGTTCCATGAAAAGCTTTCGGACGACACAAAAACTGCGGAACGCAAGACTAAATTTAGAGGTAAATACTGGGTGGCCCAAAAATACAGAGAAGGAGAATGCCCCAGCAGGGCTCTAGCAGAGACAATACAAAAACCCTGTTTCTCTAATTACGTCTCTGAAATTGTAGGTCCTGAAGGAGTACTGTACAGAGACACTGCTGATGTACTGGATACATTTACCGTTCACTATTCTGCGCTATGTACCTCAGGTAGACAAGACTCTCTCAATCTAGCTAGCTATGTAGAAGATGTAGCCTTGGGATGGTTGTGTAACACACAGAGAGAATTCCTGTGCGCCCTCTTTGAATTGGATGAGACACAGGAAGCCATTATGCATATGAATTCCAGCATAGCCCCCGGCCTAGACGGGCTCCCAATTGACTTCTACAAAACATACACTGATCAGTTAACCCCCATTCTAAAAGAGGTGTATGAAGATGCCCGTGCGAATGGAACACTCCCAGAGAGAGGCACTTATTACCTCCCTAATGAAGCCCGGGAAACCAGCAAACCAGTGTGATTCTTATAGGCCACTGTACCTCATCAATAATGATGCTAACATTCTCGCTAAGATCCTAGCCAATAGATTACATTTATTAATAAAGAAACTTGTCCTTCCCGATCAGGTTGTGTTCATCCCAGGTCGTGCGACCACACACAACCTACGTACCTGTTTTTCCATATTACATAATGTGGATCCCAACCTAGCGCTGGTGGCGGTCTTTTTAGATGCCGCTAAAGCGTTAGATTCTGTTGAGTGGGATTATCTACTAGGTGTTCTACAACGAATGGGCTTCTCTACACTGTTTCTCTCATGGATAGGTCTATTATACCGGCTCCCAACTGCCAAAGTCCTGATTAATGGGCAGATGTCTCAAGACTTCTCCATCACTAGGGGCACTAGACGGGAATGACCACTTTCCCCCCTGCTTTTTGACCTAGCGGTTGAGTCTTTGGCAGCTAGACTACAGCAACACCACCAGGACAAAGCCTTACGATGTGATTTGCGCCAGATACTCATATCCCTCTACGCGGATGATATCACTCAAAGCCCTATGTTCAGAAATGATCAGATTAATATGAGGGGGAAAACAACCATGGCTGCAATGGAATATACTTACCAGACCCTACTCTCTAGGTGGGTTTGATGTCCCTAACTTTGAGCTATACTATGTGTGTGCCCAAGTGCATTATGCTTATTACTGGTTCCACCCACCCAAATATATGCCACAGGTTGCAGTGGCTAGCAGGCATGATATGTACCACTCCTCAGCCTCAAGACAAAGAATCCACATCAATCACGTGTACGGTTGCTGCTTGTGGGTGCATTATGAACCTGTTAAAAGCCCCAATGCTCGACTCTCCGCTACTCCCACTACTTTATCATCCCCAAATGCAATTACTCTAGGAGACATGGTTTCGTAAGGTCATGGAACGGACGAAAATCGCAACTTGGGGAGACCTATACCATAATGGGACATTCCGTTCTCTAGAACAAATATTCCGTGAGGTTCCGTCATCTCCACTAGACGTATTCTTTATGTACGGCTCCGACAAGGCGTGCAAAATAATATCCCAGCATTCCCACTGGAGCCCCCAACATTAGCCCCTCTGCACCTGATACTACAAGTTACCTCTCTAGGGCATACTGTTTCCACACTCTATCATACAATACATACTCAGCAGGAAAAAACCCAATGCCCCGCTCCTACACACTGGGACATAGAGCTAGGCCATAAGCTCTCAGATAAGCAGTGGACATATTGTTGTCTACAGACAGAGCAAATTTCAGCGAGTAGCAGACTCCGCAGTGCGCACTTCAAATGTTTACACAGCCTATACTACACACCAGTCAAAATGTACAGATATAAGCTGAAAGACTCCGATAGATGTGATAGATGTGGAATGGGGGGGCCGACTTTCTCCATGTAGCTTGGGGCTGTCCTAGTATAAATTACTACTGGAGTCAGGTCTTTGAGGCTCTAGAACAAATGGAAACACTGACCTTGGCACGCACACCTCTGGTGGCTTTATTGGATTACACTGAACTAATAGACAAGCCGTATCGTCGCTACCTTGCAACAGCACTATTAATGGCCAAACGCCATATTGCGTGCAGATGGGGCAGAGGTAGGGCTCCGAAATTCAAGGATTGGCTTACTGACTTAATATATGGTCAAGAACAGATGAATAACTATGCAGAATTGCTCCCCCCAACATCGCGACCTAAGGATATTTGGGATCCTTTGAAAGGCTACCTCATGACGCATCCACTAGATGCCCCTGCCATACATGGAGAAATATATCAGGTATAATTATATTAACCCAAGGCGCTCACAGGGTGACTGTACTATGTACTCCAGGCCACTCATTAGCCTTCCCCTTACCACTGCACGAACTGTGTTGTACAATGTCTGTGTTCTGATACTTGGCTGTAGGTATTAAACAATGTGGTATATCGCAAACTCTCAAGTGAATATTGAATAGTACTATAATGTGATGCACTTTCCACCAAATTGTTCTGCCTATGGTCTAAGGTTAAAAGACAGTGTTATAAATAATGTTGGTTCCACTATGTGCTATCAAATGCTTCTGTCTGGAATGTATACAATCCGTAAATTTGCATATCTGTGTCTGTAAAAATAATTGACTCTTTTGTTGATGTGCTTTCTCTTTGAAAATCAATAAATACAATAAAAAAAAAGTTTGCATTCTTGACTGGTATAACTTATTTTGTGTTTTAAACTTTGCCTTGGAAAGATACGTAGGACATTTTCTAATATATCAATGGATTGCTGTCTAATACCAGAAACACTACTACAATTCCATTTGTATACATTTCCCTGACTCTGCCTTCCTTGTACCTCTTCCGCAATAACTTCTTCTACATTTCTAGGTACCATCACCTCTTTTGCTATAGGACTACCATTCTTCATTTCATAACATCGTCCTCTTTTAATCAATAGCATTAACTAATCTTTTATCCCGGAGATAGCTTTCTTCATTAAAAAAAGTCTCCTTAGAAGAAGTATGTATCCATTCTCCACTATAAACTGTACAACAGTTACTTCTATTCACTAATTTTTTTCTGGTTTTGTCTCCTCATGCACAACCCTATTTTTTCAAGTGTCTTCATTCTATTTAGAATCAAAATGAAAAGCTTCCTCTTCAAAGCAAAGGCCTCATCAACGACTCTCCTAACTCGTTCTTTTTGTTTCACTGCATCTCTCCTTCTTCTACACTTCTTAAAATGTATCACTAAATTTACAGGGCTGTAACTATGCAATCATTATAACATTTGCGCAGAATCTATGCAGCCATCTAAACACCCACTTACAACCGATGCAGTCACTGAAATACTGAGGCACACGTGTGCAATGATGAAATACTCAGGCTCCACTCATGCACTCATCTGATTACATAGAGAGTACAATTTTAGTAAATTGATCCCACATCCAGTACCTATGCAGTCATTTAATTACTGAGGTAATAGTCTTGCACTAATACAGTCAATCCAGCATTACACCTATGTTCATGCAGGCACTAATTGCACTCAGTTACAGCCTTGTTAATTGCAAAAGTCAATAGTTAGTACCTAGGTGATTAGATGAATGTATGGGTAGTGCCTGCATAGTTCAATGACTATATAATTTATGCCTGCCCGATTGCAAGAGTACATGTGTAGTGTCTAGGTAATTGAATAACTCCATGTATAGTGAATCACTGATTTGATGACTGCCTGTCTAGTGGCCAGCTGATTGCATGAGTGCCTGAATACCTCTGGACTGACTGTAAAAGTACCTTCATTGCTGTTAGATACATAACAGTTGTCACTATATCGCTGACTCATTGGTTATCTCCTTTTGTCAGTAACAAACTACTTGTTTTGCTGTATATATTCTTTTCTTCTGAGCTATATGTGAGTGAAGTCTAGGTATCACACTTGATATATATTAGCATACATGGATCTCTAGAAACATACATTGCTTTGTTACTGAGCATGCAGATGCATCAGTAAGTTTCAAAAACGGAAAACATAATTTTGAAATTTTTCACAGCACAAAACGTTTTGCACATGGCATACCTGCATCATTTCTCAAATACTTCTTCTGCATTTAAAACATAGATTCAGCAAATCTCAAACAAAAGTTACACTCAAAATGAATCTAGCACAAGAACTCTCGAGGCATTCTGCACTATTAATCCTTCTCAATTTTAAACAAACCATGTTCAAAGAAAAACACTACCCTCACCATACACATGACATTTTCATTAGCCTTACTGAACATAGATCACGATGTAAACATATATGTGATTTCTTAATAGATGTAGACTTTCAAGCCATCTTTCCAAAAATATATACCTCTCTGCATCTTTAAGTAAACTCAAAAGTCCCACTGTATATATAGCTGTGTGCAAACAGAATAAACACATCTCAGCATCTAAGCACATGCAAAGCGGTCATATAAGTTAAAAACACATTGACAAACACTTACCAATACATACCTTACATGTATTACTTCTTTCTAATTCATATACAGGTAGACAACATGTTCTCATCTTTATTTATCACTACTCTATCCCTGTTTAATAATGTTACTACAACTCCCAGAATTCAAATAACAGGTGTGTCTATTCACATGATGATTACACATTTAAAACATTCTTAGTTCCTCATTGCAACTTTGTACTGGACTATACTGTTATTTTTCAATAAGATGTAATAAAAAGGCACTAATTCATTTTTATGTTACTTCCCAAAACATTCACCACTAACCTCTTACACACATACCCTCTAATAGATACAATCCATCTCATATATATTTTTTCACATCACTGTGATACTCCATTTATTCAAACCCCATATACATCTTCATTTCAAATATACATTTTTAAAATAATTACAAAGTTATACACATACCAGTGCACTGAGTTTGTAGATGATAGTGTTGTTTTAGCTCTTTCTGGATAGATTTGACACTAAGATTCGTACAAGCTAAGCTCAAGAATGGTACCCCCCTCTCATACAAAGCAACTCTAAAATGGCAACCTCTTCAACTTTCCTCTCTATCATCATGAGAAAGACAGCAAATGAAATCATGTCTTTCATTTAAGACTAAAGCATTTCCACTTGTGAATGATTTGTATCTGTTAACCCTTTCTCTCGCTTTTAGAACGAGGATCCTGTCAGTGTGTTTTCCTGATCATTGCAGAATAATCATAAAAAAAGGGAGTTCAAACTTCAAACCTATATCTAGCTTCATTTTTCTGAAATGTAACTACTACTCAACAGTTTTTTACATAGTCCTGAGTTGGAATTTAAAACTTGCCATTACTTACGTTGTGTCATCACTGCTCAGCTTTAAAAAAAAATGTTCTGTCTCTATAACCCCTTTCCCCCCAGTGGAACCAGCGGGTAACAAGTTCACAATGCACTCCACAGATTCAAAAGCATATCCATGTCTCTATTTCCTTCCTTTTACAACAGCCAATAATTAGACTTCTTGCAAAGGCATCCAACACACTACCAATTTGTCATCATTTTCATGCTGACAGCATCCAATGAAATATATACCTTTTAAAAAAAACAACAAAAAAAAAACACCTCCATTTTAACTGCTTTTCCTTAGGAAAATGACCTAATTTAGCTCCAGCCTTCTGCAGCCTTCTCCTTACTACTATTGCTCCTTCACTTCAAAATGCTCAGAGTATGGATTAGAATATGGATTGTGGGCCACATCTATATCTATTGGGATAAAGATTTTATCTAATTAACACGTTATATACATGCCAGTGAATTGAACTCATAGATTATATTGTTATTTTATTTTTTTCTGGATAGTTTTGACACTGTTAAGATTTGAAAAAGCTAAACACAAGAAAACACTCTCATAGAAAACAAAAGTAAAATGACAACCTCTTCAACTTTTAACTCTAAGATCATGAGAAAGGCATTAAATGAAATCATGTCTTTCATTTTAGACTACACTATCTCCACTTGTGAATTTTTAGTATCTGTTAACCCTTTCACTCTCTTTCAAAAAGAGATTCCTATCTATGTGTGTTTTGGATGGATTTGCGATGCTTGCAGAGAAACTACGTAAACAGTTTAATACTTAGTCCTGAGTTGAAAATTAAGGCTTGCCATAACTTAAATTGTGTCAACACTCCTCAACTTTAAAAAAAATGTTCTGTCTCTTTAACACCATTCCACCATTACACTTTGTTGTACCCTATAACAGGTTGACACAGGTAGCTAGGTAGAGTTTTATAGATTTCTTTATTCGTTCCATGTTGCAGGTAACATCAGTATTTTTCCAGTTGACAGCCTTCACTCCAGCCCCACCAGGAGCAGCCTCCCTACTGCTCAGCCCATCTCCAACTGCCACCATTCATCCACACAGGCACCCAGGCATTCCATTCATCACAGTCACACCAACATTCTGATACCATCTCTCACTCTGGCTGAGCAGCTTTTCCAAAGAGCGGAGCATGTGTCCAAAAGGATCCCACGACGTGATGATACCAAATCATGCTCCCCCTGGCCCATAGTCCCGATACTGGCCTCTGGCTCCTAATGCTTGCGTCTGGCACGTGGTTGGCCGAAAACAAACAGGAACCAATGTAAGAGCGCAGTAGTAAAAGGCAGCCAACCCCAAGATGACGGCACGTACGTAACTCTGAGCCGGATGGCTCACAGTGCATCCATGCATGCAAGCGCCCAGAAGCAGCAATTCACTGCGAACAACCAGGAATGTCAGAGGGGATCCATTGTGACATCACAGGACACTAAGATGCAGGTAAGACTGCACGCGCAATAAATGACACGCACCTCTTTTAAACTGCACCGCTACGGTTAAACTGCCAGGGGGCTGCCAGGGACAGTATTAAAACATAAAATGGGCTCACCACTGTAGCCACTAACTGTCTGCCAGCAGGAAGATCATGTGAATATGCGTGACAAGTAGAAATACATTAAAAAACCATCAGGTGCACTAAATGCCAAAAAAAACATTGCACTAACAAACCAAACACTGTCATCGACGTCCACAACACGATGGCACAGTGTGCAGATGTTTGCCAATCCAGTACACATGTTATCCATTAAAGTAGTGTAAAGTAACTTTCAGCTCGAATTTTCAGTAAGCAGTAACTTCCCTTATAAGACTCTGGAGATCGCTGGTAGACCGCTGTTTAAAATGTGTAAAACTGTAAACATCACAAAACCAGAAGAACCATCCAGAAATGTAGGGTAACTAAGTTGAGTTGTGGAAGTACTTCATTACAACTAGTGGTACATTCTTTATAAACCTTTGGAAATTAAGAAAGGCACCACACCAGTTGATCCATCCATATGTAGAAAGTACTGACAATGTGCTTGTAAGTTTACAGCAGAGTGTAGAATGTAGCACAAATAAAATGTGGGAGTAGTGAGGCTCACACCACTTACCCACACATGGATCACAATCATTTTAAAGAGTCCAATGGAGCATGTCCAGGCTGGGGCACTGGTGACTGGGGCGGTCCGTTGACAAGGACACTGGTGGGTGGGGCCGTCCATTGACATGGGCACTGCTGGGACTTGCTAGCCTGTAGCTCCATACTTGCTTCTTGTAGTAACTCTTGTTTCTGTAGTTGCTCTTGGTCTCTGTAGTTAACCTTGTCCATTTGTAGTCAGCTTTTAAATCTTTAAAAATGCTCGAGTCCAAGTCCAGTCGTCGCCAAAATATGTTGTACCCTATGATAGGTTGACACAGGTAGCCAGGTAGAGTTTTGTAGTTTTCTTTATTGTTCCATGTTGCAGGTAACATCAGTATGTATTCCAATTGACAGCCTTCATTCCAGCCCCACCAGGAGCAGCCTCCCTGCTGCTCAGCCCATCTCCAACTGTCACCACTCATCCACAGAGACACCCAAGCATTCCATTCATCACAGTCACACCATCATTCTGATACTATCTCTCACTCTGGCTGAGCAGCTAGGAGAAAGCTAGGCTAAGTAACATGCATAAACATTACAAGGATATAACACACACTTAGCTTAGTGTACCTAGCAACCCAGTGTAGCCAGTAGGTCACAAGTTTACAGCACATTCTAGAAGGAACATGCTACTTTCAAACGAAATACCGCAGGTGTTGTTTACTCCACAGATTCAAAAGAATATCCATGTCTGTATTACATTTCTTTTTTTAAATAATGGCAATCATAGGACTTCTTCCTAAGGCATCCAAAACACTACCTAAATCTATTAACTTTCATGCTGACTTCATCTAATTAAATATATAAATATATATTATTAAAACACCTGCATTTTAGCTGCCTTTTCTTTGGAAAACTACCTCATTCAGTTTTAGCCATCTCCTCACTAGTATTGCTCCTTCACTTCAAAATTCTTTGTGTATGGCTTGTGGGCTGCAGTTGCATCTATTGGGCTAAAGAGGCTGCAAAAAAGAGCGGTATTGACAGGGACTTGGGTTTTCCAAATGCGCAGATTACTTGGTTTGGCAGAGAGAGTGGCTTTAGTTAAATCCATTGTGGATTCCCAAGCTTCTCACCTCATATTTGTGCACTATGGTGGCAATGACCTATGCTCATTGACTAGGGTAGGGCTGGAAATCCTAATAAAAGAAACCTTTGCAAAACTGATGTTGTTTTTCCTCACACTGTCTTGGTGTACTCTAATATATGCCTAAGACAGAAATGGAAGCGGCCAAATCAATTCTGTCCACAAATTGACATAGCCAGGAAACATGTTAATAAAACTGTTTCTGCATTCCTCAGAGACCATAAAATGGGCTGTATCTTTAACAATAATCTGCGTTTTGACATGCATTGAATTTATAGAAATGACGGTGTGTACCTGAATCTCTGCATCAAGTCTTCTTTGTAGCAGCCATATACACATACGAACCCAACAGCTCTTATCAGAGCTCCCCTAGTACCTGAAATATTGTGAAGTTTTTGTAAAGTTTTTTTTTGTTTTTACAATTTTCATAACGACATCATGATCTCCACGTACACGTATCAAAAACGGAAAACAAAAGCAGAACTTCAATGACCACAAACACATTCAAAAATAATATGTGAAAATATCCATTCTGAACATTGCACTACACATATTACTATAAACATAATTCTTTCAAACCATGCTTAGATTCATATTTTTGTACTAAGTTTCTTTAAAAACCATCTTTCAGACCTATTCCTGCTTTCGCGGTTATGTGATTGTGCCTTTTACATAAAGTGAAAACACATATATGCACAAATATTACAGTATATTAAACACTCAGGTTTTCTAGTGTATTTCTAGAGCAGCCATCTCTAAAACGTATTTTCCGTTTTGGCGGTGAATCCGGAGATCACCATGGCGTTGATCATCGCGATCCTCGTGGTTATGTCATGAAAGCAGAAAGCAAAAGCAGGAATTTTAATAGCCACCACCACATTAAAAAATGATAAATATGTAATTAGTTCTAACCCTCAAAGTACATTACTCACTATATAAATAACTCTATAAAAACATTTATCAAAATCTCAATATCTCTATATCAATGCGTATAATGATTCACTGATATATTTTTTAATATTCCCACCAATCTTCGCGATGCGTACACGATAGTTGCGATGTCCCCGTGATGGGAATAGGGGGGCTGCGCCGGCGGTCGCTGTGTCAATACCAATATTGCGCATGATCAATTTCTTTTATTTTTGACACATAACTTGTGTAACTAACTCCCCCATTTCTCAAACATGAGGTCAGAGTACCTCTACTCTGACCCCTTATATTAGGTTTTTCAGAAATTTTCAGCCATGATCAATAAAATGGCGGCCTCAACTTTTTGCTCAGGTTCTGTCAAGCCAATCAAAGAATTCCCATTGGTGCATGCATCCGCGAGTACCCACCAAACCACTGTGAAATATCCCCGACCAGAGATATCACTATCATTTTCAGCTTAAATTTCACAAAAACTACTGAACAGATTTACACCAAATAGGGAAAAGGCACTTCCTTGAACCAACATCTACCTTTTTGCCAAATTTGGTGCAAGTCTATTCAGCAGTTCGGGCTGTATGTGTGGCTAAAGGTTCCTAAGGGAATTAACCCGTTCTGTGCCTATGACGAGCTGGGCTCATCATGGAGCACAGTAGCGATGTGCCCATGACGAGTCCAGCTCGTCATGACACCCACCCACGGGGGAAGCGCTGGCGCTCCCCCCGTGAGTGGTCGATCCTTTTTTTTTTTACTGGGAAGGCAGGGGAAGACCTTCCCCTGCCTCCCCCGCCCCCCACCCCCGCGTCATCAATGACGTCAGCGCGCGAGCCGTGCTGACGTCATTGGAGGTTTCCCCTTTGTTCTCCGTCGTGCAGGAAGCCATTTCCTTCCTGCGCAACGGAGAAGAAAGGTGAGTTTTGGGGCTGGGGAGGGGGGATTTGGGCTCGGGAAATGTCCTTTTCTTTTTTGTGCTGGCAGCTGTCCCCCCCTCTCTTCCTATTATTCCCTCTCTTTCTGTCTTGCTCCTCATTTACTGAAAACCGTAACTTGAAACCGTTCACAACCTCTTTCATTTAGTTGCTTCCCTGTGAAATGGATCCAAAAAAGAAAAACACTTGCGGGAAATGCCCTTTTTCTGACATTTTTCTATTCCAAAGTGCAGCAGGATGGAGAGAAATAGAAGGTTTTAAATATGAAAAATAAATACATAACTAAATAAAGCAAGACAGAGGGGTTGCAAAGTGGCCAGATTGGTTTTATTTACATCCAAATACATCAGCCTCACTTTACAGACTTTGCCAGTGAAGCGCTACTTTCGTTTTCTCGTCTTTCTTTGAACAGAATTGTTGTTCCCAGGTGGGAAAGTGTACCATTCCTGGAGGTACTGCAATACCTGGTTGATGGGTGGATTGGAAAACACAATGTGTACCATGGCTCTGTGTTTATGGATGTGGTCTTTTTATACCATACTGCTTACGTTTTGTAAGGATATAAGCAATGGACATTGAAACGGTTCCCTTCAGGGCCCTCTAGTCATGTCCAAACTTTTCAGGTAAAACCACTCGCTGATTTCTGAATAGTGAGTGAGAGATCGTTAAGGTAACCATGTTGTTTCTGCTTACATTTCACATGCTTTGCATTCCCTATGAGGGGTTGCTTTTTTTTTTAGGCAGCATATTACTCTTATCAAGTGCATAATTTGAATTGAGCAACATCCAAGTGTTTATATCGGGCACAATTAGGTTATAGCTGAAGGCAGTGCGAGTTTCTCTCAGTGGGCAAGTATGGTGTTCAGTGGGGGAGAGGATGTGGCACTATGGCCAGAGCTGTCGAATTTGGAACTGGGGAACCGGGTTCAGCCTTCATGACCAGTCCACCAGACCACTGTACTGAGGGAGCACATTCCCATGCTAGACCTTAGAAGGCCCCACTAGACCTTAGAAGGTTTGATGACTTAGCACAAGCAGGTGTACCCTAGTGGTGTCAATTGTGGGTTAACCTTGAAGGCCTGTCCACCACAATCCATGCTGAAGTTCATCTCCAGTCTTGCGGGCAGACCTACAAAGCAGCAAACCCTAGAGCAACAGTGATCGAGTCGCTGTGACTCTGTCACTGAGGTCACATGAACCTTGAGCAGGTTAGGGCGATGCGAATGGTGTGACCTCACTGGGTACCTATTTCGGTTGGGTGCGTAGTGTTTGCAAGTATATTATGGATTGAAAAAAACTTGCTGCCTCCTTCCTGACCTCCAGCAATTTTCAGGAACAATAAAAATGTCATGATAACTTTGGTGATTAATGTTCTTCCTAGAGAGAGATGGAGTTTTGTCTAGTGGAAGGGTTGACTCCTGGAAAGGTAGCACAGAGGGTTAATGTGCCTGCTGCAAAGAACATGTACCATGCAGATCACAAACTGCACTGCTTTAATGGGGGTACCATGATGAATGGTCATTCAATGTCAGCTGTAGATGATGGATCCCTGAACAGTGTCATATATGTGCATGTTTGCATTGTGCGGAGTGGATTACCAGGTAATTATTCACGCAGCTCTCTGAGGGATGTCACATGCGTTTTTCTGAGTCCCCAGATAGATCATGCAGTCTGTGTGTTCTCTTTTGTACTGCCAGTCACCGGTGTATTCAACTGTGTAGCCTTGGACCGTGCCATGTATGTGCATGTAACTTGCATGATCGAGGTAACTATTAGCGGCGATACTAAGTGTCTCTCGGACCTCTTTCAAGTGGTCGCCGTCCTTTTTCCCCAGCAACCCCCCCTCCCCAGGGGCGGCAATCTGAGAGATAGCCCCGGGCACCACAAGCTCTAGCTACGCCTCTGCCCCCGATGTCTCTTTTATGCATTCCTGCTGCACGATCGTTCGATCATGCAGCAGGAATGGCCACTAGCGCCAGGGTTTTTTTTCTTTTTTTAGGTTTGGGGTTGTTTGTGGGAGCGGCCCCTTAGGCAAGGGTCGCTCCCCTTATGGCCACATTATTTTTTAAATATTTTAAAGTGCAAACAAAATCAAAGAGGTAGCAGACGATACGTTACAAGAGGAAAAAGTGATGTTTGCATTTTACAAAAGAGTATAAAATACAAGTAGAGGTAAAATACTTCAATAAATAACTCAGAAAACAAGAGGAAACGTTACGTTACATGAGGCAATGGTGGTAATTGTGCATGTATCAAAAGCAAACAAAAATACAAGAGGTAACAAACAATATGTTACAAGAGGAAAAGTGACATGTGTGCAAGTAACAAAAGAATACAAAGTACAAGTAGAGGTATAAAAGTGCAATAAATGGCAGACACTCAAAACACAGGCACACACTGGGAAGGCACTTATATAGGCATGGAGAACAGAATTTCCTATAATGTAAAGACTTCCTTCAGACAATAGAGAGGGCGTGAAATAAGTTTGGAAGTGTCTTTGCAGGAGGAGAACTTTGAGGTCGGTTTTGAAGGACTGGGAAGAGGGGGTGGTCCGGAGCTGAGGCTGAGTTCCAGATTCTCGCCACGTTGCCTGTAAAGGATTGGGCCATCGATCTTTCCTTCTTGAAAGTGGGAGGTTCAAGCAATAAATTTTGCGCAGTACGTGATGGTCTAGAGCATTATATGCATATGTGACATTAATGTTTTTTTCTCCTTTTTATTCTAGTCTAAAGCTTTTGATTCCTGTTTCCGGTTTCGACAGTGGTTGTTCTGCAGTTTTGTGTAGTTGCATTTTTTTGGTAAGAATTTTTTTTTTTTTGTATTTACTCCAAATGAGTAATATTGTAATGTTTTAATGAATTTTTTTGTAAGTGAAGTCATAATGGCAGCATATTTAGTTAGTGGTTTGAGTATGAGATTCTTTGCGATGTGTTTTGCATAGTCTTATGTGTAATTTATTTTCTCTTTTTTTTTTAGTGGGATATTGTTGATCCATACTGTGTCTGTGCAGAGTAGGTGGTGGTGAGTAGTTTAGCTGCCTCTGGCAAGTGAGTGGTATTGTTTTGGAGTATATATGTGTTTTTGATAAAGTTTATTACTTATTTTACAAAGTGTTTGTTGTTGTTGACTTGTTTGACAAGTTACCTTTATTAATAAGCATTATGGCTAGCCGTAGAATGACTGCTCAACAGGTGGTTGGTATGCTTCTTGAATCTTCCTCTGAGCATGATTATGAGACTGACAGTGCGTCTGAGTGAGAGGAGGGAGGGGAAGATTCTGGCAGTGAGTTTTCTCTCCACATGGAATCATCGGATGATGAAGGTACTCTCAGTGCAGATGAAGGTACTCTTGGTGTGGATGAAGCAACTCTCAGTGCGGATGAAGTGCCTGTCTTAGAGGAGGAAACTGCTGTGCCGATGGTGCAAGAGGCATCTGGATTGCAGTCTGAGGCTGCTAGGCTTCCTACTGGAAGTGCTGGACTTTGGGTTGATCCAAACTTGGTGCAGCCGGTGTTGCCTGCCTTTAGCGGTGACGCAGGGTGTAGAGTGGATTGTGAACACTTTTTGCCTATACAGTTTTTTCAGTTGATTATAGATGATGTATTTTTGGGTGGGATTGTTGAGCAGACAAATTTGTATGCTGAACAGTTTTTGAGGGACAACAGTGACAAACTTAGGCCCCAGTCTAGAGCTACCCGGTGGTCTCCCACATATCTGGAAGAGATTAAGAAGTTTTTGGGTTTGACTTTATTAATGGGTGTGGTAAGGAAGCCAACCTTGGCTTCATATTGGTCTACTAGCCCCTTGTTGGCAACTGCCATATTTCCTGCAGTTATGACTCGTAATCAATATTTAGTTTTGCTACGTATGCTGCATTTTGTTGATAATTCTATGGCGTTGCCACAAGATCACCCTGACTGTGACCGTCTTTTTAAGATTCGGCCCGTTCTTGATCACTTTGTAGATCGATTTTCTGAGATCTATACTCCAGGGAAAGAAATATTTATTGATGAGTCTTTGGTCTTGTTCAAGGGCCGTTTGGTTTTTAGGCAGTACATCCCTAGCAAGAGGGCATGCTATGGAATTAAGCTGTATATGTTGTCTGAGAGTAGGACATGATATGTTTTTAATTTTCGTGTGTACACTGGTAGAGATTCTACTATTGACCCCCCAGGTTGTCCGTCCACTTTTGGAGTTTCAGAGAAAATTGTGTGGGATCTTGCTAGAAGACTGTTTAACAGAGGCCACCATTTGTACCTTGATAACTTCAATACTGCTGTGGAATTATTTAAGGAATTGTATAAAGTGGACACTTTTGCATGTGGCACAATTCGCTCTAACCGTAAAGGTTATCCGATAGAGCTTGTTTGCAAAAAACTTCAGAGGGGGCAGTGCAGTTCCTTGCGTAGTGATGAACTACTAGCTGTAAAATTTGTGGACAGGAGGGATGTGTACATGCTGACTACCATCCATGATGAGAGTACTTCACCTGTGGCTGTTTGGGGTCAGGTTGCTGAAGTGCACAAACCTGTGTGCATTCTAGACTACAATAAGCACATGGGTGGTGTTGACAGAGTAGATCAGAGGTTGGAACCTTACTCTGCTATTCGGAAGGCTTATGTTTGGTATAAGAAGTTGGCCATCCATTTCTTCGAATTAGCAAATTTCAATGCTTTTATTGTGTTCAAGGAGTGTTCTCCTGCGTCAAAGTTGACATTTCTTCAGTTTCAGCACTCTGTGATAGCTAGCCTTGTTGTTGTGGAACAGGCAAGTGTTCCTAGATTTGGAGTGGTGGAGGATGTGGCTCGATTGAAAGATCACCACTTTCCTGATTACATCCCTCCCACACCTTCAAAAGATTTTCCCACTAGGAGATGTAGAGTCTGTTGGCGAAGAGATAAGCTGAAGGAGTCTCGTTATTTCTGTCCCGGGTGTCCTTCTAACCCTGGGCTGTGTATGCCTGCTTGTTTTAGAGCGTACCACACGCAAAAGAAATTTTGGGAGCTTCCTTGAGTGGTAAAGTGACCTGCCTGGTCTGTATCGTTTAAAAAAATTATTCTGTTTCAAGGTTGGCATTAGTGCAGTGTATTTAGTTTCAGATTTTGTGTTAGAAGATTTGTATTTATTTGCAAATTGTTTGTGTTTTTTTGTATATAAAATCCTAAATGTGATGATGGTGTGTGCAGGTTGGCGCTTGGCTGGAGGTGTGCGTGGACTGGCGCTTGGCTGGCGGTGTGTGTGTTCTGGCACTTGGCTGGCAGTGTGCGTGGACTGGCGCTTGGATGGTGGTGTGCGTGGAGTGGCGCTTGGCTGGCGGTGTGCGTGGAGTGGCGCTTGGCTGGAGGTGTGCGTGGACTGGTGCTTGGCTGGAGATGTGCGTGGACTGGCACTTGGCTGGTGGTGTGCATGGACTGGCGCTTGGCTGGCGGTGTGCGTGGACTGGCGCTTGGCTGGCGGTGTGCGTGGAGTGGCGCTTGGCTGGCGTGTGCGTGGACTGGCGCTTGGCTGGCGGTGTGCGTGGAGTGGTGCTTGGCTGGCGGTGTGTGTGGACTGGCGCTTGGCTGGAGGTGTGCGTGGACTGGCGCTTGGCTGGCGGTGTGCGTGCACTGGCGCTTGGCTGGCGGTGTGTGTGGACTGGCGCTCGGTTGGCGGTGTGTGAGTAGTGACTTGGTGCTGGTCACTACACACACTGCTAGCTGAGCGGCACTCCAGGCAATCCATCAGTTTGTGTAGTTGCTGTGTCAGGAATGTGGGCGTGTGGAAGTGATGGGCCCTTGAATGGCGCTGTCTGCTGGTGTGAGTATTGTAATGTGATGGGCCCGCGGCTGGTGGCGTGAATGTTTTGTATGTGTCACACGTATGAAAGGTGTATGAATGGCCTGTAAAGAGGTTGGTGCCTTGTCGTGGCTTTACAGATCATGAGCTGTGAGTCAATGGTTCAATTTCTTGTCCTTTCAATTATTAATAGTGCATTTCATTTTTGTGAAATCACTTGCTAATACAATTGTATATACTGAACCATTACTCACCCTCATGCCAAATCCAACCAGTATGTGTGTGTGCTTTAGGATTAGAAGGCTGTGCAGTAAAATTTCCTTTTTTGTCTTCCTGAAGCAGGGTGTACCTTGTCCCTTTTTGGGAATGTTGTGATGTGTTGGTTTTGTGCCTGGTGGTGTGAATGGTCTTGTGTGTATCACGTATGAAAGGTGTGTGAATGGCCTGTAAAGTGGTTGGTGCCTTGCCATGGCTTTACAGCTCACGAGCTGCGAGTCATTGGTTCAGTTTTTTGTCCATTTAATTATTGACAGTGCATTTCATTTTTGTGACATCTCTTGTTAACAAAATTTAATATACTGAACCATCACTCGCCCTCGTGCCAAATCCAACCAGTATGTGTGTGTGTTTGAGGAATAGATGGCTGTGCAGGAATCTTTGTCTTTTTAGTTTCTATGCCAAGGTGTACGTTCCATGTAAGAATAACCCACCAACTGTAGATATTGTCGTAAGCCCATGGGAGTTCATGGTGATGTCTCTCTTGTGAATTGCAAAAAGTTATTTTAGCCACAATGTCCTGCAAACCTCAAAATGTCTGTCACATTTTCCTTGCAATATTGTGCCGAAATTTTCATGCTGTAGAAACAAACAACTAATTATGTCAAAACGATCTGGTTTTGCAAGGGGGTCAACTGTCTTTTTGGCCCGTGCTCGGCGGCCATCTAGGGAAACCTACCAAACCCATACATTTCTGAAAACTAGACACCCGGGGGCTTTCAGGGAGGTATGGCTTGCATGGATCCCCCAACGTTTCCTTACCCAGAATCCCCTGCAAACCTCAATTTTAGCTGAAAAAATCACTTTTTTCACACATTTTTGTGTGGGAAAGTTGTGGCATCACTGGGCTCACTCAAATTTCCCACCACCCAGCGTTCCCCCAGGTCTCTCGGTAAAAATGGTGCCTCACTTGTGTGGGAGGCCCAAGTACCCGCGACAGGCAAGGACCTAAAACGTAGTGAGGCAACATCAAAATTGCCTATCTCAAAACCACCTGGTTTTGCAAGGGGGGTCAATTGGGTTTTTGGCCCGGTGCTCGGCGGCCATCTAGGGAAACCTACCAAACCTATACATTTCTGAAAACTAGACACCGGGGGCTTCCAGGGAGGTATGGCTTGCATGGATCCCCCAACGTTTCCTTACCCAGAATCCCCTGCAAACCTCAATTTTGGCTGAAAAAAATCACTTTTTTCACACATCTTTGTGTAGGAAAGTTGTGGCATCACGGGGCACACTCAAATTTCCCACCACCCAGTGTTCCCCCGGGTCTCCCGGTAAAAATGGTGCCTCACTTGTGTGGGAGGCCCAAGTACCCGCGACAGGCAAGGGCCCAAAACGTAGTGAGGCGACATCAAAATTGCCTATTTCAAAACCACCTGGTTTTGCAAGGGGGGGTCACCTGGGTTTTTGGCCCGGTGCTCGGCGGCCATCTAGGGAAACCTACCAAACCCATACATTTCTGAAAACTAGACACCCGGGGGCTTTTAGGGAGGTATGGCTTGCATGGATCCCCCAACGTTTCCTTACCCAGAATCCCCTGCAAACCTCAATTTTAGCTGAAGAAATCACTTTTTTCACACATTTTTGTGTGGGAAAGTTGTGGCATCACGGGGCTCACTCAAATTTCCCACCACCCAGTGTTCCCCCGGGTCTCCCGGTAAAAATGGGGCCTCACTTGTGTGGGAGGCCCAAGTACCCGCGACAGGCAAGGGCCCAAAACGTAGTGAGGCGACATCAAAATTGCCTATCTCAAAACCACCTGGTTTTGCAAGGGGGTCACTTGAGTTTTTGGCCCGGTGCTCGGCGTCCATCTAGGGAAACCTACCAAACCCATGCATTTCTGAAAACTAGACACCCGGGGGCTTCCAGGGAGGTATGGCTTGTGTGGATCCCCCAACGTTTCCTTACCCAGAATCCCCTGCAAACCTCAATTTTAGCTGAAAAAATCACTTATTTCACACATTTTTGTGTGGGAAAGTTGTGGCATCACGGGCTCACTCAAATTTCCTACCACCCAGCGTTCCCCCAGGTCTCCCGGTAAAAATGGTGCCTCACTTGTGTGGGAGGCCCAAGTACCCGCGACAGGCAAGGGCCCAACATTTTTTGGGATAGGCAATGTTGATGTCGCATCACTACGTTTTGGGCCCTTGCCTGACGCGGGTACTTGGGCCTCCCACACAAGTGAGGCACGATTTTTACCGGGAGATCTGGGGGAACACTGGGTGGTGGGAAATTTGAGTGAGCCCGGTGATGCCACAACTTTCCCACACAAAAATTTGTGAAAAAAGTGATTTTTTTCAGCTACAATTGAGGTTTGCAGGGGATTCTGGGTAAGGAAACTTTGGGGGATCCACGCAAGCCATACCTCCCTGGAAGCACACGAGAGTCTAGTTTTCAGAAATGTATAGGTTTGCTAGGTTTCCTAAGGTGCCCGCAGAGCTAGGGTTAAAAAACTAGAGCTAGGCACTTTGCCGAAAAAGGGTCATTTTTCACTGCGAAATTGAGGTGTGACCACGTTGCGTTTTGCGCCGTTTCCTGTCGTGGGCACTAGGCCGACCCACACAAGTGAGGTACCGTTTTTCTCGTAAGACGTTGGGGGATACGGGGTGTGTGGAAATTTTTGGATCCATGCAGATTCCATAACATTCCACCACAGAAATGTGGCGAAAATGTGTTTTTTTTGACAATTTTTTAGGTTTGCAAGGGATTCTGGGTAACAGACCCTGGTGGGAGGCAGTCAAGTCACCCCATCCTGGATTCCCCTGGGTGTCTAGTTTTCAAAAATGTATAGGTTTGCTAGGTTTCCCAAGGTGCCCGCAGAGTTGGGGTTCAAAAACTACAGCTAGACTTTTTTCAAAAAAAGGGTAATTTTTCACTGCGAAATTGAGGTGTGACCACGTTGCGTTTTGCGCCGTTTTCTGTCACGGGCACTAGGCCGACCCCCACAAGTGAGGTACCGTTTTTCTCGTAAGACTTTGGGGAACGCGGGGTGGGTGGAAATATGTGGATCCACACAGATTCCAGAACTTTCCACCACAGAAATGTGGGGAAAATGTGTTTTTTTTGACAATTTTTTAGGTTTGCAAGGGATTCTGGGTAACAGACCCTGGTGGAAAGCAGTCAAGTCACCCCATCCTGGATTTCCCTAGGTGTCTAGTTTTCAAAAATGTATAGGTTTGCTAGGTTTCCCAAGGTGCCCGCAGAGCTAGGGTTCAAAAACAACAGCTAGACATTTTGCCAAAAAAGGGTCGTTTTTCACTGCGAAATTGAGGTGTGACCACGTTGCGTTTTGCGCCGATTCCTGCCGCGGGCACTAGGCCGACCCGCACAAGTGAGGTACCATTTTTCTCGTAAGACTTTGGGGGACGCGGAGTGAGTGGAAATTTGTGGATCCACACAGATTCCGGAACTTTCGACCACAGAAATGTGGAGAAAATATGGGTTTTTTGACAATTTTTTAGGTTTGCAAGGGATTCTGGGTAACAGACCCTGGTGGGAGGCAGTCAACTCACCCCATCCTGGATTCCCCTGGGTGTCTAGTTTTCCAAAATGTGTAGGTTTGCTAGGTTTCCCAAGGTGCCCGCAGAGCTAGGGTTCAAAAACTAGAGCTAGGCACTTTGCCAAAAAAGGGTCATTTTTGACTACGATATTGATGTGTGACCACATTGCGTTTTGCGCCGTTTCCTATCGCGGGCACTAGGCCGACTTGCACAAGTGAGGTACCACTTTTCTCGTAAGACTTTGGGGAACGCGGGGTGGATGGAAATTTTTGGCTCCACGCAGATTCCGGAACTTTCCACCACAGAAATGTGGAGAAAATATGTTTTTTTTGACAATTTTTTAGGTTTGCAATGGATTCTGGGTAACAGAGCCTGGTGGGAGGCAGTCAAGTCACCCCATCCTGGATTCACCTGGGTGTCTAGTTTTCAAAAATGTATAGGTTTTCTAGGTTTCCCAAGGTGCCCGCAGAGCTAGGGTTCAAAAACTAGAGCTAGGCACTTTGCCAAAAAAGGGTCATTTTTCACTGCGAAATTGAGGTGTGACCACGTTGCGTTTTGCGCCGTTTCCTGTCACGGGCACTAGGCCGACCCCCACAAGTGAGGTACCATTTTTTTTGTAAGACTTTGGGGAACGCGGGGTGGGTGGAAATTTTTAGATCCACACAGGTTCCAGAACTTTCCACCACAGAAATGTGGGGAAAATGTGGGTTTTTTTGCACAATTTTTTAGGTTTGCAAGGGATTTTGAGTAACAGAACCTGGTGGGAGGCAGTCAAGTCACCCCATCCTGGATTCCCCTGGGTGTCTAGTTTTCAAAAATGTATAGGTTTGCAACATTTCACTAGGTGCCGGCAGAGCTAGTGTTCAAAAACTACAGCTAGACACTTCGCAAAAAAAGGGTACATTTTCATTGTGAAAATGTGGTGTGTTCACGTTGAGTTTTGAGCCATTTCCTGTTGTGGGCACTATGCCTACCCACACAAGTGAGGTACCATTTTTATCGGGAGACTTAGGGTAATTCAGATTTGTAAAGGAACTGTTATTACCTATTGACTTTCGATGCATTTCTGCCTTCCAAATGAAAGACATTGTGTAAAAAAGAAGTCATTCTAAAAAATGACTGATAATTCTTATGCTAGTATGAGTATTCCCAATTTCGGAAATGTGCAAATATCTACTGTTTCTAAACTCTATATTTTGTTCCCATTTCAGAAATACATAGGTGTCTTTCATACCGATTTTTCCATGCACACATTTTTACAGAATAATTACTATATACCCGGTACATAGTAAAAAACCATTGCAAGTTGCTGCTCAGTTTTTGGCTCTGGGTTCGTCAGGTTTTTGGTGAACCTTCAAGTCCTATATATCCCCACAACCAGTAATGTCCAGTGGATGTAACGGTATATTGCTTTCAAAGAGCTGTCATAATTAGAAGAAGTTACGGGTGAAACCGTTGACACAAAAGGCTGTTTTTTTCAACTAATTTTCAATTTATCCTATATTTAACTGTTAGTTTCTATAAAGAAACCTTGATGGATCTACACAAATGACCCCTTGCTGAATTCAGAATTCTGTCTGCCTCTCTAAAATAGCTTTCCAGGATCCATTTTTGCTTTTGTACCCATTTCTACCATTAACTGGAAGGAGGTCGAAAGCACAAAAAATAG
Organism: Triturus cristatus; assembly: GCF_964204655.1. Lineage (NCBI taxonomy): Eukaryota > Metazoa > Chordata > Amphibia > Caudata > Salamandridae > Triturus > Triturus cristatus. Next base: position 668,692,033 of record NC_140587.1, read on the forward strand.
CAAAAATAGGCTATGTCCCAGAAAAATGCAAAAACTGTGTAAAAAATGTTGGGTTTCTGACAAAAGTCTGGTATCCCCTAAAAGCTGGAAAAATTGTGATTTCAACCCCATAAACCCTTTTTTGATAACATTTGCAGGGAAAAACCCAGATGCTTTAATTTGCAGCCCGTTTTTCCAATTTTTCCGAAAAAACCCAAAATTTTGCTGTATTTTGGCTCATTTCTGTGACCCCTCCAGGGGAATCCACAAACTCTGAGTACCTTTCGATTCCCCATGATGTTGGAAGAAAAGAACGCAAATTTGGCGTGGATACCTTATGTGGTCAAAAGGTTACAGGGGCCTCATCGCGCCCTATCCCAAATAGCCAAAAAAAGGCTTGGCACAGGAGGGGCAAAAGGCCTGGCAGCAAAGGGGTTAACATTATAAACGCACCCTTATTTTTCACCCCAAATTCTCAGTCTCCTTTGCACGGATTACTCCCAAATTTTGCATGACAACCAGAACCTACGTTGACACTTTTTTGGGGAAAATTTCATGGAGATTGGTCAAACAAAATCAAAGTTATTAGCAAAACAAAAAATGCTTTTCCTACGAAAACATTGGTCCAAACTATAACTACCTACTGGTGACCGCCAGTAGGTAATATATATCAATATATATTACCTACTGGCGTTTGCCAGCAGGTAGTTATAGTTAGGACCAAAGTTTCCTAAGGAAAAGCATGTTTTGTTGATCAATCTCCAGGGAAGTTTCACAATACTTCCCCTTTTTGGTTCAGCTGCTGTTTTGAAGGTGTCAGGGTGTTCCATCAAGCGGGGACACAGAAATTAGAGTGTTCCCAAAACGCGCTTTTCCTTATTTTTCGTCCCTGGGATTTTTATTTTTTTTAACATGACTACAGTCTTAACCACTGAACAGAATCACACCAAGTTTGGCAGAAAGCTAGATGTTGGACCAGAAGGCGTGCTTTTTGTGATTTGGCATGAATTCATTCAGTAGTTTTGAAGATTTTAAAGTTTAAATAATATAGATATCTGGCAGTCCAACAGCCTACTGAAACCTTACTGAAATTTGATTGGCTACAAACACTGGAACCAAGAAGTGTAGGCATCCCTCTTGGGACGTAGTTCCACAAAAAATGTTTAAAAAAAGAGAAGTAGGCAGGGTAAAAACACTTAGGACTCTTGGCGGGGTCCCACTTGGACCCCTCCTAGGGCCAAAAAAATGTTTTTTATATTTTACATTTTTGGTAGGATACACTGATCTGGCCGAAAGGTTTTTAAAAAAAGAAGAAAGCTACCCTCCTGGTACTTTCTGTAAGTCCTACACAGCGAAATCCCTGAGAGCTAGTCAGAGACCTGTCCCCTTCTTCCACCACTCTGTAAACGCCTAAAAAACATAGAAATTTACTGAAAAAAAAACAAATGTTACTGGGTAGTTTTAGATAGGAATTACCATTTAAGAAAACTTACAACTTCAATGAGGAAAACAAAGGATACAGGGGCGGTATAGGTAGGAAATGAAATGAAAAAAGCCTTAAAAATTCACTGAAAAAATTAAAGGTTACAGGGATGTTATAGCAAGGCTCAGGTTTCACTCATACAAAACCATTGAAATTGAGCAGTTACAGTGAGCTGAGCTTACTATACCTCAGGCCACCGCAATGCACTGCTTATGACCTCACATATTACATCACTCATGACATGGTCAGTGACATCATTGATTATAATACTGATGAAAAAAAAAATTCTTATTCAATTGCATATATTTTTGTAGTTTTATTGTATATATGTTTTTCCTACGCACAAACACACATTATAACATAATTAATAAAAATATCAATCTTACATGATATTAATTATACGATTAGATTCAGAATTTATTACTATGAATATATATATATATATATATATATATGACACCAGTAGATTCTAAACTACATACAACAATAAGGCAGAGGAAATCAAGAAAATACTCCGGAAACACTGGCCCATCCTCTCTATCGAAAGAAGTCTCACAGACGTTATAGATGGCAACCCTAAAGTGACATTCCACAAAGGAGTGACCCTAAGGACAAACTTAGCAAAAGTGATTTGGGGACTAGGGGCCAGATGTATGACCTGTGAAAATAGTGAGTCGCTATTCACTACCTACCAACATCACAGGCAACACGATTGCGAGTCGGTATTCACTCGCATTGCTACTTGGCCCAAACGCTATTTGCAAGTCACTATTGTCTTGCAAATAGCGGGCCCCGTAGAAACAGCATTTTTGCATGCGCTATTTGCGAGTGTGCATGAAAATTGCAATAAAGCACTCGCAAATACCTAAATTGTATTAAAAAAAACACCTCCTGTTTGTGGTGAAGGACCCCCAAAACAGGAAGTGGTAACCAAATCAACTTCTCAACCAAAACCAAGCACATGTGCAGGGGCAGCAGCACTGTGAGACACTGCTGAGAGAGAAAACATGAGCAGCAAGGAGAGTAATAAGGGAAGTAAGCAGAGGCTGTGAAAGCTGAAGTTCACAGATAAGGAGCTGGACATCATCAAGGAAGAATGCTGCAATCACCACAATGAACTATTTGGCAGAGCCTCACATCGTCTGGGTGAAAGCGAGAAGAGGAAGATCTGGTGCACACCGCTCCATAGATGACATTAAAAAAAGGTGGTATGACCTTCGCTCCAGGGCAAAGGAGAGGGTGGTAGCACGGCTGGAAGCAGCAAAAAAGACCGGAGGAGGACCATCCACTTCAGCAGACCCAACACCAGCTGAAGCAATGGTGTAAGCCACCCTGGAGAGGGCAGCAGGGGCAGGCTTTGGGAGCCTTGATACATCCCACCCATCCATAAATCCTGGTAAGTGAACACTGTGCATGTGACGTGTAAATACCCATTAATGCCTGTACTGTGAATACATACTAATCAAACACAGGCAAACATCCATGTACAAACAGCAAACAACACTAGTGTTGCATCATGCGAGATGTAGTCTGTGACAAAATAAGTGTAGTGAGGGAATGACTTGAGCTGATAAACATTTGAAAACCACTGAAACAGTGAAACACATATGTTATTATGTACTGTCATCTCTTCTGCCACATCAACACACCATTGGAAGCATAGTACACTGATAAGGACACACCGGGTAGCCACGAGCCAGAGCTAATGGAGGAAGGGCAGGACGTTGGGGAAACGAATGAGGACAGGTCCACTGAAGTCCCATCCACTGTGGCTGCAACCACTACAGTGTCAACACCGACTGTCACCTCTGCAGCACAGCAGGACATAACACCACAAGGTCCTCTGTCCACCCGTGTGCATCACTCACGGAGAACCCAACAGTCCCAGCGTAGGTCCCAAGGTCTGTCCTCCACTGGGTCAATCAGTCAGGCCACGTCTGCTTCCATTGACAGGGAAATCCTGCAAAAACAGCGCCTGCACAATTAGATACAAAAACAGAGAAATGTCAGAAAGTCCCAGGGGTTCTGCATGGTCACAACCAAACTGGCACAAAATCAGGCCAGAATCGAAGCCAAACTGGATGCCCTCACCAGAACTGTGGCAGACTTAGCCAAGGAGTGGTTTGCAGAAAGAGATATTCTGGGGCGCATTGAGCGCAGCAGGGGACAGAAAATGGACAATCTTAGCAGGGCAATCAATAGGCTGGCGCATGCTACTAACAGACATAGCCAGCGCACACTTGGCCTCCAAGTGGAGATGGGCCCCTACAGTGGCGATGTAGCACGTGGCCCAGAAATAATTACAGCTGCAGTGGAAACACTGCAGACAAATCAGCTAATTGGAGATTTTGGCATTGCTGGCACTAACAGTGAAGTGTCTAGCCGGAGCAGCATATCAGCAACAGAGACACCAATGTTGCGCAGAAGCAGCAGCCGCAACCTTGGGCTGGGTAGTGGCACCTCTGGCCAGGCTACACGCAGGGCCAGGAAATGGACAATTTGTGGTCCCCAAACATCTTTCATGTGCCTTTAATGTCATTAGTATTGGTGACGAAGCCTAATTATTTTCCATTATGTGGCATATTCCTACAGTTACTGAGGGACAATTTTTCCTACTTTGAAAATGGATATGTGAAAATTAAAAAACACCCATTGCTAGTCACAATTTGTTCTGTGTTTTGTACAGCTGAGTGTCTAGCTGGTGTGTATGTACCTTTCAGAAAAAGTTGTTGGCAATCTGGTCCCTGCGCCTTCTCCCCTCTGCTGCAGCGCTACCATCCCTTAGTTGTTGGACAGGTGGGCCCGGGCCATCATCCTCAGAATCTGTGCCAGACACATCCATGGGCAGTCCACCCCTGCAGGCCATGTTGTGCAGCATGGCTCATGTTTCCACAATTTTACAGACTGTCTCTGGCACGTGCAGAGCTCCCCCACTCTTATGTAGGCATCTGAAGCACGATTTCAGTATTCCCAAAGTACGCTCAATCACTGTCTTTGTGCGCCTGTGTGCAGTGTTGTACCGCCTTTCATGCAGCCGCGGCCCATGGAGGGAGTTCCGTGGGGCGGTAAGGCGGGGCGGGGGAGGGGCAGGGTCGGGGGTTCTAAAAACCGGAATATGGATAATTGCAGGTAAGTAAACAATTAAATAAATAAAACGAATTCCACGGGCCGCGGCTGCTTTCATGTATGTTATTGGGAGATAGATACGGTGTGAGGATCCACGGATGCAGAGCATACGCACTGTCACCTGTTGTGAGACATATGATGTTGATGTTAAATGCTTACGGACATGCAAGTACGTTAACAAACATCTGGGGACAGGTGATAACATTACCTAGGAGGTATCCATCATCAAAGTCACCTCTTTCTAACCTTTGATATAGACCACTGTGCCGGAAAATGAATGCATCATGGGTGCTTCCAGGGTGCTTGGCTACAATATCTGGGATGATGTTTTTAGCGTCACACACTACTTGGATATTGAGGGAATGTGTGCTTTTCCTATTATGAAAAATGTATTCAATGCGGGATGGTGGACATATGGGCACATGTGTCCCATCTATGCACCCTATGACCTGTGGGAATCTTGCTAACCTGTAGAAATCCATTTTTGTCTGGTCTAATTCCTCACTGTCACGGGGCATGTATATGTGTTGATGTATGTGGTGTAGCATTGCATCTAGAAAATCATGGAAGAAACGTGAAAGCGCACTCTGAGACACACCACCAGTAACTACAATGACATCCTTTTAACTATCAGTGGCCAAGGGGTGGAGGGAGGTCAACACTTGCAAATGTGTGGGAATAGCATTGCTGCGCATGGTTCTACTATCAAGTTGTGGCTTCAAGGTGTCAATGAGCTTTAGAATGACCCTGCTACTTAGCCTGTACTGATCATAAATCTCCTCTTCTGTCTTATCCAACAATGTCAGCCTGACTCTGAATATCCTCTCTTGTCTTCTCCTCTGCAATGTTGCCGTTATCCGCATCCTCCTTGCTAATACATACAGGGCAGCCATTGTGGAAAGGTTTGTGATGCATTCTGGGTGTGTTTTTATAGGTTGATCCTGATTGCCACCTGTTTCAGCTTAGTGGTAAATTGCGTGCGCAAATTGCCTTTTTTGAACGGATTCGCAATTTGCAACTAGTCTGTACTGGCAATTTTGTGAGTTGCATATTGCGATACGCAATTTTGTTAAAGCAAAGTGCATGAGCTAATATTGCAAGTCGGCATTTACTCACAATTCTTTTGGGGCAATTTCGAATGCTTTTTGTACATTGGAATTTGGCAATATTTGCATGCGCAAATCATTTTGCGACCAAGTTTGCGCATGCAAAATGGTCGTACATCTGGCCCTTGGACCAACATTGGGATTGACATACATGGTCTGTAAATACAGCACTGTTGTGACTGACTATACATCCCCTTTCAATGGATCTGATGTAATGATAAAACCACACTTCACCTTCATGCCAGATATTTCCATCTATGTCCCTAGATGTCCATGTGACCTATGGTTTCTAGGTAGTACCGTCCATTCTATCAAAGAGAGCATTTTGGAACAATAGAGGGGTATCACACATGTATACTCAAAATACCCAGTGGCATGACACTTTAATATCCATCACAACATAGACATAGCCAAACGAAAATGTTTTGTGATTGATAAAATGCCTGTCCTGAAGAGGGGTGGTGACAGGATCCAAGCCCTCAGACGTCTTGAATCTGAATATATTATTGGCCTTAATACTAAGACCCTGACACGGCTCAATATTGATGGCAAACTTTATGTCCATCCGGGTTGATTCATTGGATTCTCTGTTCCTAATTTCTGGTGCGTTAGCCCTATGAATTTCAGCGATTCAAATAGTTTTTTTCTCATTACCTGTTAGCCATGATTTTTTATTCCTACCATCACTTTTTTCCAAATAGATGTATAGGATTGTCATTGTTACTTTGCTTTCCACACATACGCTCTTCACTTTTCGCACAAAATCTTTTCTTTCGCTTATTTTGTAGGTCCCGTTTTCAAGAATCTTTTGTGTATGGCTATTATTACTATCAATTTAGAAATGAACTGTGAAGCTCCCCTGCCTTTCATGTTTAAGAATTTAGTGGATCATATTTTGTGCCTCTGGGAGCTACAAAAGCCTGGGTTATGACTGTGGAGTCTATTCACATAGGTGGAGCCACTTGTTGGGACACCTGTATAACGCAGAGATGCTATAGTATTTGATACAATGTGTGTTTGCGCACTGGGGCACCATGGAATAACCACATTGGAACTGTGCCTTGAGACTTTGCAGTTATCTCGCAGCAGGGGTTAATGTTTTGTTTCAGATACAGTACCTGGTATTCTGACCTCCTTTTCTGGAAATTTGTGGCGACTTGAGACTACTCGCAACTGTTCTACCAAATGGGATATGCATGCACCACTTTCGGAATAAGTGTATTAACATACTTATATAATATTTTCTGCAATGATTTTAGATATTTGTATGTATTTGGGAGGTCGGAAACCTTTATTTAAGGGTAAGATGTTACCATGTTGTATTACCTTGTGATACCGACTTTACATTTTTTACCATTTTCAGAGACTTCTTTTGGTGGGTTCCATTCAGAACTCAGGCTTGTGTATGCATCTTTTGTGGAATATTAGCTCTCGTCTCATACTCTCCTACCCCCCTTATCTCTCATTTGTAAGTGTTGGAAAATGAAACTTATTAGGTGAGCATTTTACTTCATTTTATTTTACTTCACTTCAACACTTTAAGTTTATTATATTTTGTGTGTCTAAGATGGCCACCATAGTATGCATGAATACGTGGGACCGGAGTGTCCTTCTTCACTTTTTACTGTCCACTTGTTATTTAGTGTGCAAGGTAATCGGGCCTGTTTCCTATGAGCAAGGTATTTATAAACGTGTAGGGAGCTCTAGCACATCGCTGAGAAGGATTTGATTTGATTTGTCAGCAATACTCCCCTTTATTCTTCACACCACTGCGAGTACACATTTTATGCAGGTTCATCTGGTGTGCCTGGAGCCATGTTGTTTATATTAACAGGGTGCCTCCCCTGAATGCACACCCATACTGTAAGGATTCAAAGCGCAATAAGGCTCAAGGAAATGTGTCACAGTGAAAAAACACCACAAATGTAATCCACACCTGTTTAGAAAAATAGCTAATATTCATCTGAGTAAAACAAGACCAAAATAACAGAAATCCAATATACACAAGTCAAGATATGAATTTTGCAACATTAAATGAAGTTATAGCGCTTAGAAAAACAATAACTCCTCTCGGGGCTATCTTGACGTGCTCAACGGAGTCGATTCCATACGTTTCGGAAGATCACGAGGGAGCACGGGCCGGCTACGGAATCGTACAGACCCTGGTTACAGTACCTTGTAAATGTTGACAAAGATGGAGGTGAGGCGTCGCTGAGGACAGTGCAGCATCAGTTCCTTACCGCTTTGCAGGTCCTTGGCACTTTGACGCCTGGGATGGTGCATGGCAAAATGGAGGTGAAGCATCACTTTAGCAAGTGAGCCATCAGTTCCTGGAGGTGGTGCGAGTCATTGAGCCACTGACACCAGGGGCGTTTGCAGGGCGCAGGGGGGGTGACGAGGCATTGGTGGTGTTGTGTCGGTTCCACTGTTGGTGCGGGGTGGATGAAGTGTCGAGGGTCAAACCAAAGGGGTCAACTTTGTGGTTTCGATGTCACACCATGAGGCCACAGCCACCTCAGCTGTGACCCAGTGATCGATACTCATGCTGTGGCAGGTCTTCAGAGGTGCTTTGGCGGTGTCCGAGCCTGCGTTGCAAGTCATAGTTGTTGCGGTGAGCGGGGACCATGGTTCAGGCTGTAGCACGGTGTTGAAGAGTGGCGCTGGCTCCGAATTCACACACCAAGTTGAGGTGCTGGCTTCTTCTCTTTTGGCATAGCAAACTAACTTTCAAGAGCCCAGGAACTGGAAGTGGCACCGCTTGGTAGAGTAGGGTTCTCAGTAGATGAGCCCAAGGGCTGCAAGTGAAGTCTTTGATGGCCCTGAGACTTCCAATGGGAGGCAAGCTCAACTCAAGCCCTGGGAGAGACTTTGAAGCAGGACGCAGAGAGCAAAGACCAGTGAAAAATAGATTTAGCAGTTTTTTACAACCAGGACATATAAAACACAAAAGTACATGTACTACCTTTTAAATGCACTGCCTCCTGCCCATGGGCCTACCTTAGAGTGCCTTTCATGTGATTAAAGGGACGGTTTGGGACTGGCAAGAACTTGCCAGGTCGACATAGCAGTTTAAAACTGTGCACACAGACTCTACAGCAGCAGGCCTGAGGCAGGTTTTCAGGGCTTTTCAAGTGGGTGGCAGGATCTGTGCTGTAGGTTCACTAGTAGCATTTGATTTACAGGTCCTGGGCACATGTAGTGCACTCTACTAGGGACTTATTTATAAATCAAATATGCCAATCATGGAAAAAACAATCATACCATGTTTTAGAGGAGAGACCATATGCACTTTAGCACTGATAAGCATTGGTAAAGTGCCAGGAGTCCTACAGCCAAAAAAAAGAGAGTCAGGAAAATTGCAAAAGGAAGGCAAAGAGTTCGGAGGTAACCCTACAAAAAAGGCCAGGCCCAACAATAATGGACTGCTTGTTAATATTGATTAATACAATGTCGATGTACACCATGGCACGTATAATGACAAACTCTCACTGCTGTTGACGAATCCACCCAATATGACATCCCCATCAACCCAGAAGTAAATGGCAGGCCCTGTGACCCTGGCCTGAAGTAACTTATCAACAGAGAACAGGTAGGGTGACACATAACCCTTAGAGAAACGCACCAACAGCAAAAACTCAGATTGATTATGCAGCTAGGCAGCGACACCACAATGGTCTTGGGAGATTGGCCCAATAAAACATGGTTCGGCCAGGGAGGTGCTTGTTCCCACACCACCATAAAGTCAGATGTCACACTAAGTTAGGAACACTCAGCCAATCAGAACACAGCATTCCCACTACATACAGTGATCACGTGCTCCCTAAGGCTGACATCTGGACACATACCCACTGGCCCCACATTGTGTCCATGCAAGGTCGAGACCCACTTGCGCTTCTTATCAAATTACCAGATTTATGGCCCTGTGACTAGGCCCAGATTTCTGTCTGCTAAAGAATGTACAAATTGTTTGATAACGCTTCATGGAATGCATCAAAAGACTGGCAAAACTAATCTGCTTTAAGACAGTCTACAGACCCCGACTCTGTTACCTGTTCTCCCAGCCACTGTGTTTAATTAAACAACTGTTCCTGTTTTGCCAAATGACTCTTGTCTTTCCTTTTTCAAAGTAAATTCATATTCAAGCAACATTTAGGCAAGCGTGGCAGGAGAGATTGGTTCTTCGAGCCCAACTGTAGCTGAAGGAACAGGCCTGCCCATACGGATTCACATCTGCACAGCAAGAACGGTGAGCAGATGCTGCAATTGATTGGAAGTCTGTGGGGCAGAAGTCTGTCCTGAAGCTGCCATCAGTGGGTAAGAGACTACATGTGGTCCTTAGTCTGAGCATTTGGCGATTGGCAAACTAGGAAGAAACATAAAAATCTAACCTGAGCACCCTACCACTAACAAAAATCTGACATATGGCCTATTTTATATGTCCGAGCTGTGTAGTCGCAAGGCAGCTTCAGAGGCAATCCAGGGGAGGTCACCTTTTTCCGATAGTCTGCACGCTCGGGAAGGTGAGAGTTGTTTAGTCGCTTGGACTGCTCGGCGTGACACAGAGGGTATGCTTGTCTCTGGATGTGATACATGGATCGCATAAACTGATGGGCAAGTCACAGAGGGTACACATAGGCTCTGGGTGTGATATACAGCCACCATCTGGATCTTAATTTTTTGGTCTAAAGGAGATTTCTTAGTGTTGTCGGTTTCTTAACATTGGTAGTACCTGAAATAAGTGAGATGTGTTATTAATTTGAACCACAGGGCGGGACACAGCCTGGCACTGACATAAGGTGTAATTCGGATGTTACGGAAAAATTCGGACCTTGGAGAGTAAGGTGCAGATTGTGCTTGGCCAAGAACGGCCTGTAGTCGTCGAGTGGCTCCTTCTTCTACACATAAATTGTTGATCTTTGTCTCCAAGCCGATATTGACAGATTATTGGGCTAACATAGTTCTGTGCACCGCCCAAAGCCTCCGATCATTATTGAGTGGTATATGCTAGGAGCGGGCTAAGGTTTTGTGGACAAAGTCATTGTTTTTTCCTCTGTCACTTTTTTCTCTTCATTTTTCATTGTGGTTTTCAATTGATGCCCTTTGTCTTGATGTTGTAGTGCTGGTAAATTATTGCAAATGTCTCATTAACGTTTCTTGGTGTGTGTGTGAAGAAAAGACCACTTTTTATACTTTCTATTCCACTGCTAAAGTCACAATTCACAATGTTTTGAATTTATCATTGCACTTTCTTACAGGTTATTACCCTTCATCTGCATTGTTTTATGTATTGTGAAAGTTTGTTTGATGCATCTTTGTCCTAAATCTGACCTTGTTGTAAAGTATTTGTTACTGGCCCACTCCCCTGTACATGTTTCCCCATGATCAGAGTTGAATTTAGTATTATCTAAAAAGCTTTGAGAAGTTTGAAGTGCTCTAACGCCCTTAAAAAAGCTCCTAAGCCATCATAGAGTCGCCTTTGAACCACATGCTAACTAGATTCCCCACACATGCTAAAAAACAGGATAAATTCTTTAGCATATAGTACGCACACATTAGAACACATGCGTTCCCCTGGCCAGATGGGGGAACCTTCAACACCAACATAATAGAACACCCAAGGACACACATTCGGACCAAGTATGTAGGGCAGAAAAACGCTAGAAGAGAAGCACTGTTAGAACTGTGGGCTATTTTCAAGGTGGACCCAACTTACAGTTCTGCCCCAGAACCCACAAGCAAGGCGTCTGCACCTCCCCCACCATACACAGTCACCGAGGTGCTCTCTCTGAGGCCTGCCATCCCTGCTGTTCCTGCACTGGGTTACACCACCCCACCTATTGAGGGGGCCAAAGTGACCCCTACCAGGCAGCAAACCACTAGATCTAGGGCAGGGAGGTTGCCATATCCGCAGGCCCAAGCGATTCTGGTCTCATCTCGGTTTGATGCCAGGTTTTCTTGAAGTTCAACCCCCCATCCATTGTATGTAAACCACCAAGCCCCAGCGGTGCAGGGACCCTGAACTTCAACCCACCCAGTACAGTGCTCTCAGGTAACAGGAAGGTTTGTAGCCATACTGGATAGTGATACCACCACTTGGAGGATGAAAGAGCTCTCAGCCCTCCGGGGTCCAACATAGAGGGGGTGCCACTGTGTATATTGCCCCAGGTTATGCCAAGGCAGCGGAAGAAATGGCAGGATGTGAGCTGAAGGACAGGTTCCAACCAAGGAGAACCACAAGCAGCACGAAGAGGAGGCAGCCTAGGTGGGAGTTAGAAGAGAGGCACGGGTTGAGAGTAGATAGAGACAGCAACATCACCTGGAAGGTGCAAAGGGAGAACAGACCCACGCACCCCCCGGAGGAGAGCGGAACTAGGTCATGGGCCCCACATGGAGAAGAACACAAGGTAGGACTTGAAGGGAGGCCCCCGTCGGGAACACAAACACCACCAGATTGTCAGCCTAGTAGGGGGTCCGACCAAAAATTAAGAGATCAAGCTAGCCTTGCCCAAATGCAATTAAGATATAGGAGAAGCAGAATGGCACCTCTACACACGCTCAAGGAGAGCGGCAACAAGGATGTCTGCCATTGCCCCCGAATGCACTGGTTGAACAAGCTGACCCCTAGAGAGATTGCAGCTAGAGAAGAAGGCAAAGTCTTTGCTTGACCATTTTGCCACATGCTAGCCCACTGGACCAAAGGGAGGGCCAGTGATAGACCCTGGCAGGAGGAGGGATCCTCTGAACCAGAAGACATGGCCATCACAGAAGACTACATCTGGCATGCAGGGGGAGATCCCGGGTGGAATTCCTATACATGCAGGAATGTCTGAGAAGATGGAAGCGCTACACTGAAGAAAAGCCAACAGAGCAGCTCCAAGCCAAAATATGCCAGTTGTTACAGAAAGGCATGTCAGGGACCATCTATGTGCCATGGCCTCAGATGGACATAAAAGGGCTCAAGAACAAACTGCCCCCATTGATGGACGGGTGGGAAAATGGATCTCCTGTTCTGAGAAAAACACCACAGGGATAAACCTAGAAATAGGCGATGTCAAGAGTCTGCTCAGAGCAGAATATCACAGTGTTTTCCTGAGCCCACATCCGCGCCATCACACTGACCAACACTGAGCATGACGGGCTGCCTTCAATTAATTTAGACACCACATATGGACGACCCTGAGGAAAATGTTCCCTGACCATCCAGATGTAGGAGGATTGATGGCAAAGAGTATGAGGCCTGAAAAACTGTCACCGGCTTTCTGGACAGTATAAGGGAATGATGGGGACAGGAGACAGGAGAGTCATGGACCAGCATGGGCCCCCATGTTGCCTTCTTCTACAAGATCCTCAAAAAGGGTCTGGCCATTGAAATTCAAAGTTGGCTGGACAGAGTAGTGGGATTAGACACCAAATCTTGGTGGGAAATACAGGCCCACATATTACATTACTACAGGAAGAAACAAGAAAAGGATAGGCAAAAACAGAAGCAAACCCAAAGATACACTGCTGAGCTGGCCCATCATAAGTTAAAAAAAGACCGCCCTTAAGGGGGCTGCATTAACTCCATCTGTCTTGAAGGGAGCTCCGCCGCTGAACTCAACAGAGTTTTTCCACCCAGTCCTAGCTGCTGAGGTCAGGGGGCTGGTAGCAGCCAGACCTCAGAAAGTGCTACTGCTGTCACTGAATGGGCCACATGGCCAACCGATGCCACCTGAAGGCATACCATGAGTAAAGATCGATAGGCCTATGCCATCCTGTGCAAAATCCAGATCCACAAAACCAAGCCCAGATCAACCCGAGCACAAAGCACATTCACCCGCAAGGAAATCAGTCAGCAAACACACAACTGCAATAAGGACCAGGTGGTTGGCTGAACACATAACAGCAGCAGTAGGAAGGGAATGCAGCCAGCAAGCACTGGGGCCACAGCTATTGCATGGAAAGGGCGACTGTGTGGGGAGGCAATACCTTCACACAATCGCCCAATCCAAATGCGCAGTACATCCAAACCCCCAATATGATCCATCCACTTCACATCAGCTCAGAGAAACTCACCCCAATAATAAAGACAGTAGGAAAACATTCAAGCCTTTACTTGCGTCCAGGAAACTCAGAGCTGCAGTATGTTTGGTTGATCTGAAAGAGTGATCCACACACCCACCAGGATCATCCCTCTAAAATGCTCAGCTCTGTCACAGTGAGGAGGGAGGACAAAAAGATCGACAAAATAAAACTCAGGCGACCCATGACCAATAACTCACAGATTCCTAAAATGATGCCCAAACTGGAGCCCTCCATCCAGCACCTCACCAAAGATTGTGCAAAATGGATGCACAGAAATGCCCCAAAAGGGACAGGCACAGGAATCTCCAAGACCTAAAAATTATGTATGTTTTTCTAAAAGCTAACCTACAAACCACAGCTCTTATTTAACTGGTCTGAAATGAAGTCTTATGTGACCACCTTAACAGCAGCCCACCACCTCCTCAGTAACAACCTCTGAAGTCCCAACAACCCAGAGGGTTTAGGCTAAAAGGTCAACAAACTATTTTTTACAGCCATTTTTTACTAACGGACTATTTACACTGTGCCAAGCAAATGCACCCCCGGACGCAAGAAACCTGCAGACAACCCCTCCAGACACCATCCCAAGACCTGCAATGTTCCAAAAGTTATGTATTATTGCACCTTTGTACACTATCTGTTTAACGTGGGTGTGGGTGCATCCATCCATAGTGAGAAATATTCCTAGTCACATGGAGCCTACCTTGACATTTCTAAAGCACTTGCGTAAGAACCTCTACCACCTCACTTACACTTACACTGAACCGAACACTAGTATTCCACTTGTGCTGCATAGCACACTCTTACAAAGCACATGGTTTCAGAAAATGACTGCTGTGGGCTCCCAGAGATAGGCTCGATCGTGCTATGTCTGTTCGCTGATACCCCACTCCGTGGTCACTGACAGACTTTACTTATCCCAGGAAATAGGCCCTGAAAAAGCAATATGTCTCATCTTCCTGCACCTATGTAGGATTAGGGCCAAGATGCAACCTAGTAGAGTAGAACTCCATAGAGTAGCAGTAAGTAAACATCACCCGGTATAATAGACCAACCCCAATGCACTTTGAACCAAGCCTAGCGATATTCAAACTGATCTGACTGACAGGATGTGCAGGTGGTGAACCTTAGGGGAGGACACTGTTTGGCCCTGAGAGTTTCCAAAAAAGGAGGTTCTTGGAGGTAGAAAAGCCACTACACCAGTGCACAAACACGTCCACTTAGCCTCCTTCTCTGGTCCCAGGGTAACCCCTAGCATGTCTGGGGCAGCCTTCTTTAATAACAAATAGACCCCAGGCATGGACTTCCAAAGCAGGGCCATTCACTGTCTTCTTTAATGACACATAGACCCCAGTCATTGAGTTCCAGAGCAGGGACGTACACCTCAATGATACAAGGGGAAATAAGTCTAGAATGGAAGGGTTGAATGTCAGCATAGATACCCTATGCCAGGAAATTTAGGAAACTGAAATAGATAGGTACACATGGCTAGAAGGGAAGGGACAATCCCTAATAGTATGCAAACCTACACTGCATTCCTTGTGTTTCAGAGGCAAAGGAATGATCCCGCTTGGCACAAATGAAAATTGTGGAGCAATACTGTACGTACCAGACACACAATGGGACACCTGGTCACTGATGGATATTGTCTGCAATGTGGGGAGTTTTCCTACATGCAGTTCATTCCCAGATTGCAGGGGCTTCGTGCCCTGGTAAGCATACACACCCGACCCTGTTCATCCCAGTAGAAGACCTGTCCAAGTTGTTCAAACATATGCTGCAGAAGAAAATAACTCTATTGCATCAGGCTTGAGAAAAAAAACTGCTGACTATTTTGGCTGGGCTCAGTACAAGGACATTTCGTAAGAATTTAGACTGTTTTCTGACACTCAAGTAAATGCGGGAGGGTCCATACTCCTCTTCATCCTGCAAACAAAGGCAAACACCAGCGTGTTACAAATAACCAGATGGGAATTAAGAAAAATTATCAACAAAACTGAGCTCTGCCTAAATGCTATCATGGAAGAACTAAAAGCTATCTGCCTCCTGGTGATGCAACATCTGTATGTGCTGGACTTGATGACCGAATGGAGGGTAGGTTGTGTGCCAAGATTGGTGCATACAGCTTTACTTTTATCCCAGGAAATGTTATGGACAATGGGGCACTGACTCCTGCCATCCAAGCATTGCATCATCTACAAGCTTATATGAAGGAGGGAGGGTGCCCCTGAGCAGGATTGGTTCATTGATTTGTATTCCTAGCTCCCCTGGTGGGTGACGAGAATGTGCACGTCATTGTTCCGTATGGTTATTTTTGTGCTGGGTTTGTGTGGTTTCCTACTAGTGGGGATTCCTGCTTTAAAAAAAATGCAGTAGTCAAATTTGGTAGAATGCAAGAAACTAGGGAAGAAGTAACTGGCATAACAGAAACACACCAAACCTCAAATAATGATGACTTTCATGAAGTGTGGTGCAATTAATGTAGATGAAAATTCAACTAGAGAGGGTATGTTTATATTGATAAATAGGATGTCGATGACACCATGATATATGTTTGTATAACAATGAACTTGCATCATTGTTGTCGAATTCACCCGACATGACCTCCCCATCAATACTAAGTCAGAAGAACATAGTCAGGCAGGCCCTGTGACCTAGGTCTGAAGTAACTGATTGACGAATCACGGGCGGGTGACACGTGACCCTTAGAGCACTGTGCAAACAGGAAAACCCATATCGATCCCAAAGATAGGCAGGGACACCACAATAGTCTTTGGAGATTGACCACAATAAAACATGTTTGGCCGGAGGGGCACGAGTTCCCAAAACACCATAAGGGCAGATGCCACACTAAGTTAGGAACACTGCAGTAATCACATGCTCTCCATGCCGGACATCTGGACTCGTACCCACTGGCCCCACATTGTGTCCAGGGAAGGTCGAGACCCACCTGTGCTTCAAATGACCAGATTTATGGCCCTGTGACTTGGCCCAGATTTATGTCTCCAAAAGAATGTACAAATTGTTTTATGATGCCTCATGTATTGTATGAAAAAGATGGCTTCAAGATAGTCTCCGGACCCTGACTCTGTTGCCTGTTCTCCTCGCCGCACCATTTAATTAAACCAACTGTTCCTGTTTGCCAAATGCCTCTTGTCTTTAATTTTCTCCAGGTGAATTCATATTTGAGCATTATTTTCATTAATGCTCTTGTCAAACACCCAGGAAGTGCCAAGAATGCATGCATATTTCGCCACAGTACCATCAATGAGCGGATTGAGAATGGCAGATATGGGAATGGCATACTCATTTGTAAGCAAAGCAGAATTTGACCATATACTAACTAACTTGCATGGTATGACATACTAGTCATATCTGTGTTTGTGTCCGGATGTTGTGTCATATGAACATAATGGTAGTATGCTACTCAAAAATATAGCCAATGATATCCCATTGTGTTATTACCACACTGATTCTTCAATGGAAGTAGTCAAATTTCACAGTGAGAAGTATTGTGTCCATGTAAATGAAGGAAATGACAATATATGAAATGTCATAGATATTAATGACAAATCCTGTGGTCTTGGATCATAATATCAGAACAAAGAACAAATCTTAGAAATGTTTGAAATGTGTGTACGTGCAATGGTATGGCAAGTCAGGAATAGTAGAAAAAATCTAAAGAAAATAAATATTGGTTGAACAAATATTGTAATCCTAAGCCCAGGGGTTACACATGGCAGTATACCTGTAGGATGAACTAAGTATCACATGAATAAATGTAAAAAGAGCAGCACAATTCAACATCTGTCATGCCCTTAAAGTGTAGTATCAAATCATGAAATAAATCTATACTTTCGGCACATATGTGACACCAAAAGAGAACATTGAGAAACTTCATTAATGATATAGATGATTAATTTCTCCCATCAAGTTGACTATGTTTGCTGCTTCTCAGTTGATCAAAGTAATAGTTACACAATGAATAAATAGGTTTACAAAAAGATGCTATACACTAGAAAACAATCTAGGTGAAAATGCAAACCACCGATGAATTTTGGCACAATTCCAGGGAAACCTGGGCATGTGTCAAAATGTTACATCTTCCTAGTGGAGGTGCAAAGAGGAGAAATATCTTTATTACTCCTTGTTGTTTCCACTTTCTAAGTATGCTGCATTCTGCAGCACATTTAGAAAGAGAGAAATGCCTCTGAGAATTCTATTTGTGCAGGAAGGTGCCCCTTCCTTCAGCAAGAAAATCCTGACTACAGCACAGGCACCCTTACACCATGATGTCTGCATTGTCGCAAGGCAGCCAGAAGGGCGCCAGTGAAAGGAAAGGGCAAGAATGTTGTATGATGGTATATATGGGACATTTCTGCACTTTCATGCAGCGAAGCACAGGAAGGTGGCCTGATGGCCTGCACTGGGTGAAAGATTTATAAATGTGGCCCCAAGTGCCCGAGGTATCATACTGTGATCGAAAGCAGCACACCAGGCCAAAATGCTGTGCTGTGTTGCGTTACAAGGAGGTAGTATGCTTGTTGCTTAGTAATGCAGAGCAGAGCTTTGCCCAAATGAGTGTTACTCTAAAGCCATTTCTAACACTAGTGAAGGTTGTGCTTGAAAGTAAAATAGGAAATTTATATAATGTACTGTTTTCCCTCACTTTTGTGATGCAAAAACTGGCCAAAATGTAGCTACATCTGCTAGATTCGGAATACATATCATTACCAATGCTACATAAGGTATGTATGTGTGGCAAGGCTAGTATTTATGTACCAAGGGGCTTATTTATGAGTAGGTCATGTAGTGCAGTGGCACCGTGTGACCGGAGAAGGGCAGGAATGTGCCATATTTAAGGCAATATGGGGCATTCCTGCCTTTTCCCCTGTGTTGGCACACTTTTGGCAGTCTTGCACAATGCAGGCAAGCTTGCACCATGGTGCAAGTGTGCCTGTGTTGCATGCAGGATTGTTTTTGTGCAGGAAGGGACATCTTCCTGCACAAAAACAATCCTAAGGGTCATAGTCCTCTTTCTATGTATCTTGAAAAATGCAACAAACAAAGAAAGAGGAAGTAACGTGGAAGAATAAAGATATTTCTCCTCATTATGCATCATATGATAACACGTATCTTTGTGGTGCATTGCCAGGTCTACCAGTTATGGTAAATTTGGGAATGTGTCAAAAAACATGGGAGTTGCATGGGAACACCCACGTAATGCCTTTCCAGGGTAGAGTAAGGCAACACAGTGATTTGCGCTGCGTTGCCTTATTCCAGGGCTATAGAGCCACTCAGGGTCATGCAAAGCTGTCATGCGTGGCTTCATAAATCACATGTAAGGTTAGTGTCACTCTTGCACCTTGTTGCTTGGTGCAAGAGCGACACAAACCGGATCATATATATATATAGGCCCCCATGCATTTAACTGTGTCACTAGTGCATGACACATTTTTCATACATGGAGTACTCAATGTACATCCAAGAAGCAGTACATAGTTCTGTGTATGTATATATGAGTGCATGAGTATATAATATTGGGTATATAGGGCCTGATTTAATAATGTTTCATGCAGCACAACACAGCAAGCCACCTTGCTGTGCTGCATAAAAGTGAAATGGCAGAAATGCAAAGTAAATACCATTATACAGTGCTTTCCTGTCCTTTCGTACCACTAGCTCTCTTTTGCCTGCCCAGAGCCAAAACAGGTACCATTGCTTCACGTTGCAAGAGGTCCTGTGATGAAGCAGGGCAGCAGTTACAACAGCACATGGTTAGGACATGATTTTGGCACATGATGTTAGACATTTCTGACCTTTCATCTTCAGGTAGCTCTACATTGCAAGGTGAATGGCTGCATTCTATGGTCTGAAAATGTATACATATGTCTCTAAGAGTGTCTACATGTACCATTATATTAGTATGTCAGAGTGCTTAGTTTAGATTTAGAGCTGTGTGTAGTTGCTCTATGTTTAATGCAATTTTACCATATTTGTTTTGCAGGTGGACATTGCCCTTTTTCACACAACGAAATTGATAGCTTCAGGGATACAGATGCAGAAAGTAAGTGTCATGACAACATGATTATCACCCTGTAACAAGCGTGTGTGAATCATTTTACATTGTGTATGGTGAGGAATTCCTTACTTGACAACAAATCACTCAGGTTTTTTGACCAAACACAACATCACGTTTAGACAAATCGTCAAACAAACAAGGAGCTAAGTTAGTGTGAATTTTTTGTCAATTTAGGTGTTGGCAAGTATTTCCACTTGAAATATGGGGATGGAACCTGCAACATTACCTGTGTGCCATACCTAACTACAGTTTGCATAAACATTCATTACATTGTCACCAGGTTAGCCATCACATTGCAAACACTGCACAACTGATAGGTGCTGGAAATGTGGCACTAACATCCCAGCTTTAGGGATATCTTGATTACAACCTACAAAATAGTACAATTAACATCTCACCATGTGTTGGTGCAGGGGTGTGAGATATTTCTTTATCGTCCAAACATTCCCTCACCCTTACCACTTACCTGAGGTATATCTGTTGTAATCCTGTCTCAGGGTTATCTGACCCTCCATCAGAGGTGTCCATTTCAGACCTATGTAGAATGGAGTGACTGTGGCCCCATTACACTGATGCCCTGGAGGCTGCGTGGATGCAGGGTAGCTAATGTATTAATCCAAAGTTTGCTACTAAACAATAGCTCTTAGCCAGTGTAATGCACATTGTGAGGGTAGATGTCCTCATGGCAGGGCTGTTGCCTAACAGATGTCACATGATGACAACCTGCATATCTTAGTTATTAATGTCTCTGATAGGACACAAAGCATCGATGCAACTCCAGTAGGCCTCACATCATGTATTCAAAAGATTTGGGCTAAGATTGGCCAGCAGGACATTAGCATTAGATTTCCCATAGATTGACAACTCAGTGCCAGCCTCATGAGCAGTACCTAACCTATGTGGCATTTATCTCTAGCTTTAATGCAGCACTATGTGGCAAGCTACCTTACTGCACTATGTGAAAATGAAAGGACATACATGCCCAGTAATAACAACATACAGTGCACTCCTATCCTTTTCTAGTGGTGGTGTAAATTTGGCTGACTAGTGCCAATGCAGGCACCCTTGCATTATGGTGCAAGGGGGCAAGCATTGTAGCCAGAATAGTTTTTGGGCAGGTAGGGACACCAACCTGCACAATCACACTCTGCAAAATGCAGCACTGGAAGAATGTGGAAAAATACAATGAAAAATGTGTTTATTTCTCATGGTTTAGGCTTACCTGGGACCTGACACAGTTTGACATGTTTCCAGGTCTAGCACTGATTCTAAGTCTTCAAAAATGAATGTGATAATGCATTGAGACACCCATCCCCCATCTATGGAATTACTTCCTGCCACAGAGGAAGGCAACTCAGCAATTGTCTCTGCCATGCATAACTCCAAATTACTCTAGACATGCAGAGCCACAAACGTTGCCCTTGCTCAGCTTAACACATCTCATTTAGATTTTGGCTTGCCCTTGCCATCCCCTTGCATGATGCAAGGTCAACTCAAACATTACATATGCAGACCATGGGTAATATTTTTCAATTAAAACATCAGCATGAGTTAGGATCACTAATATGAGTAAATTGCGTGATTATATATTGTGACTAAATAGAAATATGTATGTTAACACTAACCTTAATGTGGTTAGACTGACATACTGTAATTGGAAATGTCATTGTAATGAAAGTATATTGAACATTTTTCTATAACAATTTTTGGTGTATGTAAGGATTCGCCCTAATAATTTCATAACATTGTCAGTTAGATTTTGTAATAAGGGATGTGCATACACAACTTGACCTAATATGATATACAATGTTCTCACATGTCAGCAGATTTGAGTAAAACTGTAGCCTTGAGATGGGCAGGATATGGCTGCAACGACAAAATCACACATTGCTTCCAGAACATGGGGTGTACCTACGACAAGTAGAATGCAGCAGGCACATGGGCATCATCAACCAGATCACAGGTCAAAAAAACATCCCTGGCAGCATCATCAACTCGTGTGGCCACTCAGGTGCAAAGCCTGTCTCAGCGCACACCTGGACCCTCAGGATGTCTGCAGCCAACCGCTAGGGCACTAAGAAAACAAGTAGGTGCTGCATCCTACAAAATATACTTGACATGTTAAAAAATTGAATCATATGGCCAAGAGAATTGTCAAGATGACTATACAACCAAAAAGCAGTGTGAAATATTGTTGAAGTGCCAGGAGGCCCTCCAGAATATTGCCACACAGATCTGAACCAGGATTCTACCTCTGTACATATCCTTACCTGTTTTTTATACTTTTTATATTAGTGTTTTAAGTGTTCTTAGTTACTTAGATCCTCATTTATGGGGTTTTGGCTTAGGGCTGTGCAGCAAGTCACCTTGCTGCACTGCCATATTTCAATGTAAAAGGGCAGGGATGCACCATATTTATTCAATATGATGCATTCCTGTCCTTTTTCTATGCACTTGTGCCATTTTGCCAGCCTAGCGCCAATTCAGGCACCCTTGCACCATGGTGCACGGGTGCCTGTGTTGTAGTCAGGATTGTTTTTGTGCAAGGAATAGGCACCTTCTTACATGAAAACAATCCATAGAGGCATTATAAAAAGAGGAAAAAACAAGGAGAATTAAAGATATTTCTCCTCATTACGCCTTCCCTGGGAAGGCGTATATTTTAACGCATTCTCAGGCTTACAAGTCCTTGTAAATCTGTGATTGCGGCAAAACCTATGGGAGAAGATGTGGGAACAACCACCACAATGCCTATAGAACACCTCCGCTGCACAGAGTAAGGCAACACAGAAATTTGCACTACGTTGCCTTTCTCAAAATTTATAAGGCACTTAACGCAATGCAATTCGGCATTGCGTGGCTTCATAAATCGGACTCATGTATGTACGACTTTGGGTGGTGCAAACGTGATGCAAGGCTCTCATAAATATGCTCCTAAGTGTATAGTGTAGGTTTAGAATAGTGTAGGTTAGATGTAGTAGAATAAGATGTTTTTGGGTGGATTTTGAGTATGTTTTTATTCAGTGAATGTTTTGTGGGTGGGGTGAATGTTTTGTGTTATAATGAAATAAAATATCAACAACAAATTTTTAAAAAGTTTAAAAATATATATTTGTTTAGGCTTCTATGAGTAGGTAGTACATGTTTAGAATCTAGTTTATGTTTGTAGTGTACTGACCTATGAGTATTAAGGGGGTGTGTGTTGATGGTTATCTTGTCATTTGTGAATAGTGGTTACGATAGGTTAAGTGTTAATTAAGTAGCATATGATAGTTCTTATAATAGTGTAGGTTATATAGGGTTATCTAATGTTTTTAGATATTAAGTTTTCAATTTA
The DNA here is from genome assembly GCF_964204655.1 of Triturus cristatus. Classification (NCBI taxonomy): domain Eukaryota; kingdom Metazoa; phylum Chordata; class Amphibia; order Caudata; family Salamandridae; genus Triturus; species Triturus cristatus. The sequence goes on from NC_140587.1 coordinate 668,715,210, forward strand.
AATACAGTAACTATTGCTCTTTTAGTGAATCTTATTTATTTGTTTCAAGTTCCCACTATTGTGTTAGGTGAGTACATGATGTTCAAATAATCCTGAGTATATACTGTAGGAAAATTGTGGATTATCACACTCCTCTGGACAACTGTAGGCCTTCCTCACATAAGAGTTATATATAGACCCATATCTATACTTTAGAGACTGGAAGTGGGGCTCAGTGTTCAATCTGACACACAGTACAACACAGGTAGTCTCCTCACTGTATCTTCCTGGCTGAAAGGGAGAAGGCAGTTGAGTGTTGGTTTTGACATGATACTATAGATAGCTGCTCTCTGCTTACTCAGGGACACAAACTGCTGCCTAGCACTAATGCAGACCCCCTTGCACCATAGTGCAAGGGGGCCGGCATTGTTGGCAGTGTTTACTTCTAGCTAAGTGTGCCACATAATGCAGCTCACTTTCATATTTCATAATGTTTTCTTTAGGGAATTTCATCAGTATTCCCCAGCATGTTTGCCTTAGTTTTAAAAGTAGATATGCTAACTCGGTTAAAGGAATGGAGGCTAGGAGGCATTCTCAGACACCCCCAACTTGCATTCACAAACTAAAAGGAGTAGGATTTACCACAATGAGTGTGCTGAAGACACGTGTAAGAAATGCATTCCTGAGCCTCATGTCGCTGACATAGGAGCCATTTGTAAAGGTTCACTAGGCATGCATTTGGTAATGTTAAGAATGGAGGCGGTAACTTGACAGGTGGCAAAAATGTAGTCAAACAGTTTTTTCATTTGTGAAGGTTGGGGATGCATCAAATGTCAACAGTTCTAGACATGAATGGGAATTCCGCTCTGTGGCTTATGATTCTGATGGGCCCTTGCATGGCAGTGTTATCTTGATGTGAGTGCACTGATTTGTTCGTTTGGGCTCATGGGGGCAATATGAAAGTCTTGTGTGTGGTGTGTGAATGGCGTGCAAATGGACATTAAATTGGCTGGTGTCTTGACGCAACTTTATGGCTAACCTTATAGTCTTGGTTACAGTATCAAGATACTTTGATAAGCATTTGTGCTTTGAAGCTAGCATTTCTGGAAGTGCTTAAACCAACCAGTGTAAGTGGTGGATTAACTAGCATTTGTGCTTTGAAGCTAGCATTTCTGGAAGTGCTTAAACCAACCAGTGTAAGTGGTGGATTAACTTTAAAAAATTAGTACCAGATTTATATCTGTGACTGTAAGGATAGTCCATCGCAATGGCAACAACATATCCTTACCATGAAGATAATGGTCTTGGTACTTGATATATATGTGGATGTAGAATTGGTGTAACCAATGGTAAGACTACTTTATCAGTGGCATGGTTTCACCTCTTCCATGTCCCAACTGAGTAAGGGCCATCTGTGGCTGACCTCTGTGTCCGACCACCTAATTTAGATGTCAGAAATACAGATCAGTTTTTGCTGCCCATCACCACCTGAAAAACCATGGTGGTAGGGGGCAATGATAACTGCTTAACACCCACCCTGCCATGTGGGATAGCTCCCATGGTGCGAGGGGCTTGTCTTCAAAAGGAAAATCAAACTTTGAGATTTTGAGTAGTGAGTCAAACATAAAAAGACATTGACAGGAACCACCATTTCCATGGCTCTTGTTGGTATTTTTCAACTGACTGCAAGACTGGCCGTCATTTCTAAATTTGGCGGGTGTGGTAGTCTCAGCATGGCAGTCTTTAAGTCCGCTACCAGAGAGACTGAGGCTTCTTTATCAGCCAAAAGGTAAAGATGGCCCTCACTAAGAACTCCTTGTTTTTGGGGGGTTTTTCCAATGTGGGAAGCTGTGGATTTTGGGCCCTGGTTCAGCTAGCACCTGGGCAAACCTGCATATTGTTTAAAACTAGACATACAGTAGAGTACACGGGTGCATGACTTGTGTGGCTCTCACCAGGTAATTTCAGCCAGAAGCCCTTGAAAATATCAAACTTTCATAAGAAACCCACGTTTTCGGCATGTTAATATGATGGAAAGACATGGAATCTGTAGGGAGCCACATGTTTCCTACCACCCTGATTTCCCATGCCTCCCAATAAAAATGGTATTCCACTGTGTCAGGGGCCCAATAAAAACCGACTCAAAAGACCCTGAATCTCTATGTTGAGAGTTAAGCAATAGGGGTAGGTGCTGTATTTGAGGCTGTGCTGTTGTTACATCCATGCAAACCTATAAATATGAGATATTTTTGAAAACTAGACAACTATGAGTATTCAGGGTGGTATGCCTTGCATGGACCCCACAAGATGCTCTTACCAACAAGGCTCTATGACCCTCAAACTCTGACTGAAAGCACACATTTTCCTTCCATTTCTATGATGGAAACTTCTTGAATCCAAAGAAATCCAAATATTCCTTCCAGACTGCATTGCCCCTCTTGTGCCGATAAAAACGCTGCCCCACTTGTGTGGCTGGGCCTAGTGCCCACTACAGAAACCGCTCAAACCTTTACTAGGGGACTCTCATTGATCTTTGTTTGATCCATTTGTGTCACGGGCCCAAGGCCTAACCACACAATTGATATATAATTTTTATCGGGAGACTCGGGGGAATGCCGGGTGGATATAAATTTGTGGTTCCCCACAGATTCCAGAGCTTTCTGTCACAGAAATGTGAGGAAGATGTGTTTTGTTTGTCAAAGCTTGAGGTTTACAAGGGATTCTGGGTAAAAACACTAGTGAGAGCAACATAAGTCAGCCCACCCTGGGCCTTCCTATGCGTCAAGTTTGAAAATATTTACAGATTTGCTAGGTTTCCCTAGGTGTCGCCTGAGCTAGGGTCCAAAACCTACAGCTAACAACATTGGAAAAAAAGGGTCATTTTTCAGCGGGAAAAATCCAATACATCCATGTTTTGTTTTGGGCCATTTCCTGTTGCAGGCACTAGGCCTACCCACACAAGTGATGGACCAGTTTTTATCAGAGAGTTGAGGGAATGCCAGGTAAATGGAAGAAAATTGTTTTTTTCTAGTCAAAGTTTGAGGTTTGCAAGGAATTCTGGGTAAAAAAACCTAGTGAAAGCCATGCAAATCAGCCCGTCCTGGATACCTGGAAGTGTCTAGTTTTAAAAAATGTACTGATTTAATAGGATTCTTTAGGTGCTGGCTGAGCTAGGGTCAAAGATGTATAGCTACCCACATTGGAAAAAAAGGGTTAGTTTTCAGTGGAAAAGTGCGATGAGTCCCTGTTGCGTTTTGGGCCATTTCCCATTGTGGGCAGTAGGCCTACCCATACAAGTGAGGTACCGTTTTTATCGGGAGGCTTGGAGGAATGCTGGGCAGATGGAAGTTTGTAGCTCTTTGCAGATTCCTGAAAATTCCAGTACACAGAAATGTGGAGTATGTATTTATTAGTAATTGTTTTTAGGTTTGCAAGGGATTCTGGGCACAAATGTACCTGGTGAGAGCCACACGTCAGCCCCCCTAGATACCCCTAGTTGTCGAGTTTAAAAAAAATTGCAGGTTTGCTAGGTTTCCCTAGGTGCCAGCTGTTTTAGGGTCTAAAATCTACAGCTAACCACAATATGAAAAAGGGTAGGTTTTCAGTGGAAAAATATGATTTGTCCATGTTGTGTTTTGGGCTCTTTCCTGTCACAGGCACTAGGCCTACCCACTCAAGTGAGATGCCATTTTTATTGGGAGACTTGGGGGAATGCTAGGTGGATGGAAATGTGTAGCTCCCTGCAAATTTCAGACATTCCCAACACAGAAATGTGAGGAAAGTTGTTTTTTCAGTCAAAAGAAAAACAGCTGAGAGCTTTGGAAGTCACCCCACTCTGGATGCCCCTAGGTGCCTAGTTTTAAAAAATGTTCAGGTTTGCTAGGTTTCCTTAGGTGTAGGCTGAGTAGGGTCCAAACGTTACAGCTTCCCATATTGCAAAAAGGTCAGTTTGGGTGGAAAACTTTGATGCATCTACGTTGTGTTTTTGGCCGTTTCCTGTCACAGGCATTATGTCAAGGCACAAAAGTGAAGTACCATTTTTACCATAGGACTAGTGGAAATTCTGTTTGAAGGGTACTTGGGGCCCCCACAGATACCAGAACTGTCCATCACAGAAATGTAGAGGAAAATGTTTTTTATTAGTCAAAGTTTGTGGTGTGGAAGAAATTCTGGGTAAAAAATCTTGGTGAGATCCATGCTAGCCATCCCACTCTGGAAACCCCCCCTTGCATAGTTTTCACAAATGTGGAGGTTTGCTAGGTACCTTAGTTGCCAATTAAGCTAGAGTCAAAAATCTAGAGCTATCCACATTAGAAAAAAGGGTCTGTTTTCAGTGGGAAAATGTGACGATTCAATGCTATGTGTATGACCCATTTCCTCTCACAGGTACCAAGCCCACCCACAGCAGTGAGGTATTATTTTTATCAGGAGAGTTGAGGGAGCATAGAATAGTAGAATATTTGTTATTGCCAATTGAATTTGCTGCATTTGTGCATTTCAAATGCATGCCAATGCAAAAGACATTTTGAAAAATACCCTCTAAATCATATGCTGGTACCGGTCCCCTTAAATTGAGAGATGTACAAATAACCACTACTCCTAAACTCCGTATCTTTAGCCCATTTCAGAAATACATAGGTTTCCTTGATACACATTTTCACTCTACCTATTTTTCTACATGATTTGGTCTATACTTGGTAAGCAAGGAAAAACCATTGTACGGTGCAACTCAGTTTCTGGCTCTAGGTACCTAGGGTTCTTGGAGAACTTACAAACCATAGATTTTCCCGCAACCAGAAGGGTCCATCAGATGAAATGTTTTTTTGCTTTTGTAAATCAGCCATTGTGAAAAAAGTTACAGATGAAAATGTTGTCGCAAATGGCTGTTTTTTCCAACTCATTCCAATATTTCCTTTTTTGAACAGTTATTTTACTTTGGAAAACATTGAGTGATCTACACATATGACCCCTTGCTGAATTTGGAATTCTATTTAGTTTTCAGAAATCTATAGCTTTCCTGGATCACTCATGGGTTTCACACTGGTATTCACCACAAACTTGAAATAGGTTGAGAGCACAAAAAATAGGAAAAATGGGCTACCTCTTTAAAAAATGCCAAAACTGTGGTCTAAAATTAGGTTTTTGATTTATCTCTCAATGTTGCTAAAACCTAGTAAGATAGTGACTTTAGTACAGCAAACCCTTTGTTGATGCAATTTTTTGAAAAAATCCTACCCTATTATCCAGAGCATTTTCTACAAAACTCTAAATTTGCTATATTTTCCCTATTTTCTCGGTCCTCTGCAGGGTAATCCGCAAATCGTGGGTACTTCTCAAATCCCCAGGATGTTGGAAAGAAATTACACAAATGTATTCTTGCTGTTGCTTGGAAATTAGGAGAAGGAGGGGGAACCCCTTACTTTGTGGAGAAGGGTGAAGGCCTGCAAAGAATAGGTGCCCCCGCATCCAAAGTGTGTAGATACACCCTTAGAACAAGTGCTGTACAGCTCCCCCCTAGTATCCAAGACTCCCTCCCTACAGCTACAGCTACAGTAAATGTGTTAAACACACAAAAAAAGGGAGGAGTGGAAAAAGATAGGGTGAAAGAGAAGGGTGCAAAAAGTGAGTCCTCTGCATGCACGAAAGGCTGAGGGAGAGGCAGAGGTAAGAAAGTATTGTCCCCTAAAGTAACGATAACACCCTCTCTAAACTCATACTATAAATTTCTTGCTGCCCCCGTAACCTGGGTCTCCAACAAGGAAGGCGCTTGGCCCATTACTACCAGTAGGATGGAATCGAATCAACTCCAGAATTCGACGCCAATTAAGTCAATCATGCCGCTGGAAGAAACACAACCCCCTGCTACACTTTTGACCCCGGATTGAATGGCAGAGGCACTGTCAGAGGTTTCTGGAAATCACCAAATATCTGTTCACCCTATGGTCACTATTAAGCCTGGGCAAAGCACTACGCTACGCTCGCGTAGTTTGCGAAGTTCGCGCTACTTCGCACTACGCGAATTGCACGTAGCACAGTGCAAACACGCATAGCGTAGTGTTGTGTAGTGCTGCAGTCATTTTTTGCTTGCTCGCCGTCCTCAACGTCAAGTTGGCGACCGCGAGCAAGCAAAATGACATCCCGGCGAGACTTTTTCCTTGTTCGCGATCAGCAACATCAAGTTGGCGATCGCGAGCATGGAAAATAAACCTCCCGGCGAGATTCCCAACGCGAGGAGGTCAGGTTTCTCATTGCGAGTGGTCGCGTATGCTCACGACCGCTCGCGATGAGAAACTACCAGTTCGCGTTGAGAAAGCTGCCGCTCGAGTAAAAATCTACTCGAGCAGCAGAAAACTACAGCTCGCACTGTGCAAGATGCCATTTTCAATGATTGCACAGTGCCGGTTGCTTGTCCGCACTGTGCAATCATTGAAAACGACATCTTGCACAGTGCGAACAAGGTACTACGCAGTTTGCGAAGTGCTACGTGTAGCTCGCATAGTGCGAAGTGCACTTTGCGTAGCTACGCGAAGCGCTACTTCGCGAACTACGCCCAGGGTTAGTCACTATTTCAAACCGCTTTAGTGTATTGGAAACGCAAAATGTTCAGCCAAGTCCCCGCCCAGAACTAATGCAACAAGTAACATCCACCCAACATCTTTCTACATCAAACCCAGGGTCTTTGGCTGATATCCTTTTAGTACTCAAGGATGACATGGGGAATAGATTCACAGTCTCCAAGTCTAACCAAGCGGCAATCCAGGCATTGTGGGTAGTGCTAGCCCAGAAGCTGGAAGAGGTATTGTTAAGAACAGACATTCTGGAGCAGGAGATTCCAAAAATTAAAGAGGCACTCAATACTTCCTCATCAGAAATGGCCGAGCTAACAAGTCAAAATAGGGAAATGAGGGATGATCTACAGCGTTTGGAGAACCACACTAGGAGAAACAATTTGAGACTGATCAATGTTCCCGAAGCACTTTAAGGCTCTGATATTAGGGGGTTTGTGACATCATTATGAAAGGAGACAGTTTTTAAAATCTCCCCAAATATAGACCTATCTCAAGAGATACAACGGGTGCATCGAGACCCCTTTAAAAGAAACCCAGCAAAACAGAAGCCCAGAAACATCCTGATAAATTTTCATAAGTATACTGTTAAAGAGGCAATTTTATCAACAGCACTCAAGGATGGAACATTAACATCCAATTCCCTCTCTAACTCTTTTCCATTTACTATCAGGTCGGACGTATGTCATACCACTGCGCTGAAACAGTGGGAGATGGGTAAACGAATGGAGGAATGGAATAAACGGGGGCTAGGGCACAATTGAAGTTTCCTGCATCACTTCGTACCATGTGGAACAATCACATGTACATCCATCGCTCGGTTGAGGAGGTAGATGATCTTATTGATAAAATTAAGAAAGGAGCAGGGGTTTAGGTGAGGAGCAATGTTAAAATAAGGGAGGCCCTGAGAGATTAGAGAGACCAGGGAAAGGAAAATGTAAAGGTTAATTACTTCTTCTTTTTGGCCCGAGGGACTGAAGCCAACTAGGCTTATAGCCTAAATAGTAGGGAGGGTTTCCCGGGGGGTTGGAGGGGCACGTTGGTGGGATTGGGGGTTGGTAGCAGGGGGGAGCATGAGGTGGGGAGCTGTGGGGGAAACAATCAAAAAAATCCCCTATCACACTTTCAATTTCAGGTAGCCCGTTCTGGGTTTCCCATATTAGGTACAGACATAATTGGAAGGCCCCCCTTAAGAGCTAAACCTTTGCAATGGGTGTTTGTGATCTAAAATTCCTTTCATGGAATATTAATGGTTTAAGATGTCCTTGTAGACAAAGGTAAGTGATGAAATACCTAGAGCAAATTCCCGCCCAAATATGTTTAATTCAGGAGACCCACTTGAGCCACCTAGAGAGTCACACTATATTTGCAAGGTACTCTTGGATAAAATATTTTTGCACCTCAGAACAGACAGTCCACTGCAAGGGGGTGGCCATTTTGATAAAACAAGGGGTGGGCTGCACAATCAAATCAATTAAAACTGACCAAACTGGGAGATGGATAATAGCCAGATTAGAATTTGGAGGATCAGAGATAGTATGTGTATCCTTCTACGGTCCTAATACCGATGACCCCACATACATATGTAAGCTACAATGGAATCTGATGGAAGCAGTCTCCCCTATAATAATTGGAGGTGATTTTAATGTGCTTCTTGACCCCCCTAAAGGATAGATCAAATCAGAGCCACTATGTAGGGGTGTCAAGCTCGAAAAAATATGATACATGATCTGGAGCTTTCCGATCTGTCGAGGGCAAATATGGGTAACAAACAGGGCTTCAGCTTTCACAGTAAGAAACATGGACACTTTTCTAGAATCGACTATGTCCTGATAGATAGGTCCATTTTAGACGATATGACATCAATAGCCATCCAGCCCAGCCATATATCAGATCACGTCCCTGTTGTTTTTGCTTTAGCAGGGAGCCGGTACAATTTAAGACCCATATGGGCACTTAAAAGATCTATGCTGGCTGACCCAGAGATAGCAAGAGATCTTAAACTTGCATCCCAATACTATTTCTCTGTAAATATTGGATGAACATCCATGGATTATGTGTGGGATGCCTTTACGGCATATTTGAGGGGCTTCTTACATAGACGCATTTGTACCAAGAATAGGTAGGAATCACAAGAGCTACGGATGCTGGAGGATAAACTCTCCCAATTCGAGGCAGAAAGGATTCGGCTTAATCACGGGGCACCTGAAAGAGTACTACAAGTTCAGAGGGATCTGGAAAATACCCACCAGAAATATAGTGAAAGGCTCGATCAGAAATGTAAGGCACAGTGGTTGACAAAATCTATGCAGAACTTTGAATATGGAGAGAAGGCAGGAGCACTCTTGGCATGGAAAGCCAGAGCAGATTGCGCAAAAACCATATAAATAAATTAATAATAAACAAAAGTGGGTAGAGATCAAGTAGATTGGTGGACATGCAAGCCCGGCTGCTTTCACTATTCTCTGAGATCTATAAGGAAGAGATTATACCAAATACTGAGATCCTTAAAACTTGGTTGAGCTAGAAATCCCTATCGACCTTAACAGCCGAAAGCCATGAAAGCTTAGATGCCCCAATAACTGAGGGTGAGGGTGAGATTAGAGAGCAAATTGGGAAATGTAAAAATAATAAAGCAGCAGGTACAGATGCGCTCCCCAGCGAGGTATATAAACTTCTGCTGGAAGAGCTCGTCCTGATTATGGGTATTTTATTTAACTCAGTTTATGAGTCAGCAGGCACGATACCCAGGTCAAGGAAAAGAGGAAACTATAGTGCTTATTTTGAAACCAGCAAAGGATCCCTTAAGGGCGGACTCCTATAGACTGATCTCCCTGCTGAACGCTGACTATAAGATTTTTATGAGCATTCTAGCACGGAGGCTGGTTATAATTATCCCACAGCTGATTAATGCTGACCAGTAAGGTTTTATTCCTAAAAGATATATTCAAGAACAAACGCAGCAACTAATAGGCAAAATAGATCTGGCCACGGCTCAATCTGAACCCTTGGCCGTAGTGGCACTAGATGCAGCCAAGGTGTTCGATAGAGTATGCAGGTTATATCTCTGGGAAATATTAGGGTCATCTTCATCCCATCTTCATCCAGACTTTGTTAAATTGCTATCAGGGGGCTTCCGCTGAAATATTATTAAACGGGATTTTAACGTCTAGCTTTAATATCCTAAGAGGAACTAGACAGGGCTGCCACCTCTCACCCTATTATTTAACATCTATATAAAACCCTTGGCACAAGCGATAGGAGCAGATGACCTGATTACGCCCTTTAAATCTTATCAATATAGCAGCAAGGTCGCTTTATATGGGGATGATTTGCTGCTATATACTGATAACCCAGTGGTGGCAATACCAAGGGTTGAAGTTCTGTTAGAGGAATTTGGATCCTTGTCGGGGTATCTAGCCAACACCTCTAAAACTGAGGTGATGTGCTGGAACATCGATAATGGGGGGGAAGAATAAGCCAAGAGTTCAAGTACCTGGGCATCGTAATAGTTAAGGAAATCGAGAAAATTCCACAGATTAATTTAAATAGGACCATAAAAGAAGTCGAGCGACTATTTGCCAGGTGGAAAATCCTCCCTTTAATAATCTATGGCAGGGTCAACCTAGTTAAAATGGTTATCCTCCCTAAACTAACGTACCTCTTTAATGCCATCCCTCTTAATTTCCCAAATCTAGATATCAGTAAAATTCAGAGCAAGATCGGGAGTTTCATTTGGGCCTATAAGGGTGCCAGATTGGCTTGGAAAAAGCTTAGACATAGGCTTATTGAAGGGGGGCTGGCCCTTACGGATATTAAGTGGTACTGTGTTGCCTTTCAATTAAAAAATATTCGAATGTTGCTTACAAAGCCAGATGAGTCACCTTGGGGCAGACTTTTGGCTGAAATGACAAGGCAGGATGGTGGAGACAGCTTTCTGTATAAATTCGGGGCACCTAGGTACTTTAAAAAGTGCGATTGAAAGCACTGAAGGCTGCCCTTAGTCTATGGTACAAGGTCAGAAGCAGATGGGGGATAGGGGATTACTCTGAGTTCGCTCCAATCTGGGATTCCCCAGGGCCCCAGTCATGTTTTAAGGATAATCTTGCAACAGCAATTAGAAGAGCGGGTGTTACTATATGGTCCGAATTGTTAACATCAGAAGGGGTTCACCCATGGGAGGTTTTAACAGCCAGGATTGGAAGTGGCTTCTCCAGATTTAAATACATACAATTAGTCTCTTGGTATGCAGCGGCGAAGGGGGTAATATATGGGGACTGGGAGGTGGAGCAATCCCTACCAGATGTAAACCTTAAGAGCAAGTAAATCTCAAAATGGTATAAGAAGTCCCTGGAGGAAGAGGAGAAGGAATACCCCCACAACACCTTGTATGGAATCAGGTCCCCTTGGAATTCGACATTGAAGCACTATATGAACCTTCTTTGAAGCTTCTGTATAAGTACGTTAAGCTGGCAAATCTCAAGAAGAACCATTTTGTTATGAATCGATTATACTATACCCCTGCAAAGATCACAAAGTTTGCTTCACTTTCCACCCCTAAATGCCCAAGATGCGATCTCATTAAAACCAACAACATCCATATCTTTTATGAATGTTCCAGACTTAGTGCTTTCTGGAGGGGAGTTGAGGAAGCCCTCTGTGGTATCTTTGGAGAGAAAATTAACTTAAATGCAGCTTTGGTCTTTTTTGGGGATGATGGTACTTTAAGTAAGAAGATGAGGTATTCACATAGAGGTTTATTGCAATAGCTTATATTAATAGCACAGAGGGAAATTTGTATAAACTGGAGAGACCCTTTGCCCCCTAAGCTTGAAGACTGGGTTAAAGCTGCTTTTACAATGGCCCGACTGGACTAGGGAGGAAGAGAAGGGAATTGTTCAAACATTTGGCAGGCCTTTACATTGTGGAGTAGAGGTCTGGGACTTGGGAATGCAGCAGCCGCGGGGCGCACAGGTCGGAAGGGCGGCTTTAAAGAATTGCAGACGCATATTTGGTGAGATGAGGACAAAGAAAAAAAGAAATTACACAAATTTGATGTGTTTAACCTATGTGGAAAAAAGTTATAAAGCTCTAAGTGTGAACTACCAGAAAATGCCAAAAAAGTTCTCAGCACTGGTGGAGGGGGGATTCCCTGCAGCTAAGGGGTTAAAACCAGCACTTCCAGTGACCATACATGATATTGCCTTATATGTGTTGTTTTCAGTTCTCAGTGTACACAGTGGGAGATAATAGTGACAGCTCTGGAGTAAACAATAGTGGCTCGTCTTAGAGAATATGACAACTGGGGATTGGGTTGGGTGTAGAGCTGACAAAAACACAATCAAACAAATACCTTTGACCTTGCAGTTGTAATGAATCTGTGGTGTAGAAATGGACAAAACTTGATTTACTCTAAGTCATATTTTACTTTTATTGCTGAGAAGAAAGGAATCACTGAAACCCTGAACTTATTTGATTGTGACATTAGCAGCAATACATCAAAAATGACAGTACCCATTTCTTTGTGATACATTTCACTTTATAAGAGATTTCATTTAAAATATTCTGCTGCCATGTATTCAATGATGTATGACAGGTCAGATATCATAGAATACATCACTGAGCACAGTTGCCCTATATTACATTTATTTTCATTCAATCTGTTTAAAGATGACAGCCTCTCATTTCTCTATGACCATCCGACATTATATCTTTGTCCCTCACATTTTTTTTGTTATAGTTGACAATATTGCAAAAGAGCCATTTGGTTTTTCTGTTTATTTCAACAATTTCAGGTCAAAGGTTACAAATGTTTTAGGAGCAGTCACGTTTTATTTTGTTATAATAAAACTTGACAGGGTAATGCAAATCACTGACCAAACACACAATATAAAAATTTAACAAGGCATCAAACACGCAAATCCCAAATCATTTATGGAAATCACGGAGTAAGCCAAGTTCACACTTGACAAGGGTATGATTTTGTTGTTTTAATTATTTGCAGTGGTATATAATTGTTTAGCTTGGGTGAGGTTTATACATTAGACGTACAAAGTGCCAGATTTGCAAACATTTTGCACTGTGTTTTCATCGCTATGGTGCTGCAAACTAGTACAAAATGTTTTTTTTCCTATTTACTTCCTAGGTCAGATACCTAGAAGTAAGGCAAAGCAGCACAAAGTGCTGCTCTGCTTTACTTAGCATCAAGGGGGCGTTTCATGGGTGGTACATGGGTGTTACCAGGCAACCACTCATGCTTTTTGACACAGAATCCCGTCTAACAAAAACTTGACACAGGATATTGCATCAAACATTAACGCCATTTGAAAACAGGTGTTTTAATTTCTCTTTTTTTGCAACTTTGCATGTGTGCTGCATTGTACAGTACTCATGCAAAGTAGCGAACGTTTCAAAAGGTGACTTGGCATAGTATGTTGTACTGGAAGGGAACCCTTCCAGCAATAAACCTATGCTAGGCTCATGAACACATGCAGTATGACACAAAGGTGTGTGTGAGGCAATTAGCTGGTGCTAGAGAAAGGGAAGGAGAGAGCCATATCTCTGTTGATATGGTGCTTTCTTGCTCTCTCCTCTCACGCACAGCAGTACAAACATGACCACAGGCCTACCACTGTAGCCTGTCTGTGAAGATTTACATCTGCAAACTCAACCTTTCAAAATACCTTGTTTGACAGTCATAAAACCCTCCTTTTTAATATTAATATGACACTCTTAAGTAGGCCTTCATGCCCACCAGGCGGCAAAATGCATGGTGGTTCAAAGTAGGACATGTAAAAGTTTAATGTTAAACATTTCTTTACAGTGACAAGGTCTCCAAAGCTATTTTAACTCGAGCAAGGTTATCTGTTCCCTAGGAAAGCATTGTGATACAGTGATAAAATGTAAAATTGTTATCACTGCCTAGGAAACAACTACACAGCTAATTCTTGGACATTTTAAAATGTTTATATCAAGCCCAATTAATTGGGAAAGTCAGATTTGTAATATATGTTTTAGAACAGGTACTTTTAGAAATTAACCTATTACCTGCCTAAAGTATGAACTTCTAATTGTCACCAGGAGCTTCACCTCTCCTTTATCCCTCTCGTCATCCAGGCACCAATACCAGTGAAAGAGGAGTGGCCCTCTCAGAATCATTTTTGAGTCACCACAAAGGAGGATTTGCTCACTTTTCTGACCACACCTCTGAGGTGGGCACAGGATCTCTGCACAAGGTAAGAAAGGTTCTGCCAAGTTAGCCTGTGAGGAGACCTGAAAGGCTGGACTTGCTCCCGCTTGTACCCGGGACAAAGAAATGGACTCCAGAGGTCAGATGGCTGACCTCCTAAAGCCATTTGCCTAAAAAAACTAGCTGAACAGTTCCAAATGGACCTTCCATGCATTGTGCTGGTGCTAAAGTGAGTCAGGACCCCCAAGTGCAGGTCTGGGACCCTTAGCTGTCTGAAAGTGTACTTCTCATAACATCCTTAAACATATGGGACTTCGAGACATTTTGCCTCCAAAGACTTCTGGAGAACTGGGAATAATCTGGCAAGTCAATTTGACAAAGGTGTATTGTCGCTTGGCCAAGATTCAGGTTTTTACAGCTCTGAGCTGTTCCACAGCAGAAAATCCATTCCAGTGGGATGTAGTAAAGAAGGCATCTGAACTTGTGAAGGCCTGTTTAGATATAGCTTTCAGCTGTTGCTCACTGGAGGAATACGAGTTCCAAAAAAGTGACTACTTCCGAACGTAGAAATCTTCATCAAGTGAAGGCACCTTTTTTGAGTGCACATTTTGAATTTATTGTGCTTGGTCCTTTCCTGTCAACAGTCAATGACTTCACCAGTACCTGAGGATTTTCGACTTCTATTACAGAGATTAAATCAGAAGATAAAACCTCCCACTGGGACAAATATGGTTTCTGTATTGGACCACACTCCATCTCGGTCAGCCTTAACTGGGTATCAAGGGCAAACCAGAGGAGCGCGGATCACATGAAAGCTTCTGGGCGATAATTTTATTTACAACTTTGAAGATTCATATTTCTGGTTCTCTTTGTTGGATGTTTGTCATTTTTATGTCACTTTTCATGAAATTAGTCTCTATTTCTATAAATTTGAGTGTTTTCTTTTTTGCTTTGTATTTTTGACTTGTTAACATTTTTGATACTTCTAAATACTTTAAACATTTTCATAAGTTAAGCCTGTGTGCTCTATACATTAGCTGCAAGTGGCTGAGATTAGGTTTAAGCTGCTGAAACCTTTAGTGAATTTAACAAGAATATTGACATAATTAATTGTAGTGGACTAATATCCAACCAAACTAATAATATATTTTCCCATTATAGGCAGTGGAAAAAAAACATTCTGTACCAAGTTTAATGAAATTATAATGCTCTGCTTTACTGTACTCTTCCTACCATCATCTCCCCCTGACATATGGTATTTCCTGTAGTCTCCTATTAAGTATATTATATGGAGGAGGTAGTCTTCAATATTATTTTTTGAATTATGATGTAATTCTCCCACAAGTTCCCCAACAACTTAAATAAGAATCCTCATTTAAAAGGTGCAGAGACTGCAGGAAAATATTTTGTATCCCTTAAGTCACTAGACACTGCGTATGCACATAGACATAATTTGACTTGTTCAATGTCAGATGTGAAATAGACATTTTTGGATTTGGGAGAGGACAGATGGAGAGATCTAAAGTTTCAAACTGAAACTAAAAAGTATCTTATACATTAATAGTGGAGTAGCAAAGACATTGAACATCAGGAAAAAGGAAATGTACCCACCTTAGTTTTAGATTGGAAACGCAAATAAAAGTGGTGTATGCATGTTGATCCGAGTTACATGGATCCATTATTTCCAGGGAAGTGCCTGTGTGAGCATACTTTTGCTACAAGAGAGAACAATTCTCATTTCCTGAAGAGAGAGGAGCCCGTGATTCCTGGAGTCTATTTTATTTGTGGACAAAATGTCTATTTCCAAATGCCACATGGATGGCATGGTACCTGTTACCTGGGCATTGTTTTCCCCAAAATCTTATGTGTGGAACATTTGTCTGATCCTGTGTGGCAAGAGAAATCCAGAACTAAATGAAGTGTTAGTGCAGCAGAAGTAGTGGGAGATAATTTTGGTGCTATAATCCCATCTGTAGGTGTGATTCTGAAAGACATGAAAATTAGAAAGCTGTCTACTGTAGTGGATAAATTGGCTACCAGTACCGCAAATCTCTTATCATTTGTAAATACTGAGATGATTAGAATAAGGTCTATGGTTTTACAATACCGTCTTGCATTTGTCCTTTGGCTCACAAAAGATGGCAGAGTTTGTCAGAATGCTGCACTTATATTCCAGACAAAAGTAAGGACTCCGAGAAATATATTAAGAAGATATTCCAGTTGATGAAGGATTTCAAAGAGTTGAAAGTGACAGGTGCTTGGGAAGTTTTTGGAAATGGGTTTGCTTCGATAAGTCGATGGTTTGGAAGCTTGGGAAGTGGAATATTGGGTGCCATTTTGAAACCTCTTTTGATAATCACCCTTTGTGCAATATCATTATAATTGATCTTTAAGGGATATCAGCTTGCACAAGGTAGACAGGGAGTTCTGGGAGTGAAGAGAAAGAGAGCAGATGTGGAGTTAGAAGAATGTCAGCGCAGAAATTATGATGATATGAAGTGTCTATAGGAGTCCACAAAAAAGATGCTCAGCTTCACTAGGTTTTGATTGATCTAATCTGAGAATGAGCTGATTGTAATCTTTCCTTTAATTTGTTGGGCCCCCCACTATCTGACAGTTTGAAAGCACTTCAGAGACGCGCTTCGGCTGTGTTACCAGCCTTTCTCAATCTGAAACAAAGTGCCACGTTGACTCTGCCTTTGTGCTCACCGTAATCAGTAGACATAATCAATATACTCAGTAGTTTCCTTGAACACTGATCAATTCGACATGTGCATTATATTTATACTGCAACGTGAACAAGCATTGTAAATTAAAACATCACATAGCGATTTCCTTAAGATTTAAGGCAGCTTAATTACAACTCAACTCATAAAATCACCAAATGGGTAAAACAACAAACAGTATACTGCTGCTGCCTATAACAACTGCTAGTTATTTCACCGAGTCACATCTCATTAAATGCTTTTCACCACTTCAATGTGTATTTCGAATGCCAGTTGGGAACTGAACTGGTATTACTTGCACATTCACCGCCCTCTCGTAAAAAATAGCATTTGAGTCTTTCACTTTAAAATGAACGATAACAAAATGATTATTTCAAACAGCTGTGCCGTTTGGTGATCATGGGCTTTATACTGTATTTCAAATATGTGAGTTCATCTGGCATTTCAAGTTTCTTTCTTTAATGCTATCAGTCATCATGTTCACACAAATTATCCTAATGTTACATTGTGCGTGGAGATCCACTTTCAGCATGTTCAATAAATCTTTTCTGACACAAAAGTGGCACAGCAATTACAAGCTGCTAAGTTAAGAGAGCCCTTCCCCAAAAACGATTTGAGCCTTCAGTCCTCACAGCAACAACAATGTTTCCAGTGGCCAGTACCTGATCTTCATTTTGGAATCCTGAGTGAAGCCCAAGGCTTAACATGGAGAAACAAAGGGCCTCATTGGGATGGCGGTCAGAATAGGGACCGCCCGACTTCAAGTCAGTGGTCCTGCAGTCCGAATAAGGATGTAACCGCCACCACGGCAGTCGCAATGTCTATTTTATGTATTGTGACGGGTGCTGCGAGCTGCAGCACCCGCCGCAGTGCATAAAATATGCCTGAAACATATCCCTGCACTAAGTGGCAGGCACATTGCGGTGCATGCCAAATGGTGCAGGGATATGTAGGGGGCACCGTAGGTGCCTCCAGAACCCAAAACTGAGACCCAAGGGGAAAGGGGGGCCCACTATAGGCCCCCAATGTCCCTTTCCGCCTGCCTTTTCATGGCGGGTTCACCGCCATGAAAAGGTAGATGGAACATCTTAATGGCAGGCACCTCCACCATTGTAGGCATTGCTCTACCTCCGAAGGACTGAAGGGCTCCTTGAGCCCATCGGATCCGTGGCGGTCGATCTTTCTGACCGCCACACATCTGCTTGCCATCCACATGTGGAAGGTGGAAAAAATGATTGAGTTGGCGGTGGGACCGCTACTGATGGACTGTCGGTGGTGGTCCCACCGTCATCGTAATCGGCCCATAGTTCCCATGCTGAAAGTCTCAGGATTTCCCGGCCCCAAGTACTCCCCACCACCTCAGCCAGTGCCACAAATTCCTCATCTCAATCTAAAGCTTGGGGGCAGGTCGACATGGCACTATTGTACCTTCTTTTTCAATTTACGGTTAATACGATGTACCCTAACCCTGGTGTTGTGTGTAAAAAGCATCACAGCTACACTTTATGAAATCCAAAACCAACTCCCCATGCATCCAACAGAGAGCACGCACAAAAAGATGGTAAATTTCACTTTCCTATAATGGGTTGGGGTCCCCACGACCCGGCGGTTTAAAAGCACTTCAGTGACGCGTTTCATCTCTGTTTCCAGCCTTTCTCAATCTGAAATGCACCATGGTGACACTGCTTTTTGCTCACAGTAATCAGTGGGCATAAACAATCTACTTAGGGGCCATTTACGATCTCGCTCGGAAAGCCCTATGACCGACTCTGTCCCGTAGAGCATTCCAACCGAGTCGTGCTCCGGGGCTCTGAGCGACAGAGTACGATGAGCTGCAATGCTGACAGACTCAGGTCACTCGGAGCCACATTGAAGTCAATGGGAGCCTGTTGTACATCGCGTACATAGGCTTCCATGATGAAAAATGTATGTCTTGGAATAGGTCACCACCTGTCGCGTGTTCGCATCAGTGCCCCCCGCAACGTACACGCATGGGTGAGGTGGACCCCTTGGTCCCCCCGCTGTCCGAGTCGTAGGGCCCCAGGTGAAGGGGATCCGGCGCGGACTCCTGAAATACGCTTCCCAGAGCTTTTTCGAGCCAAAGGCTCCGACTCACACCGGCTGCTCACAACGCACATCGTACTAGGCCGGCCGGAAATCGAATGCATTGCGCCGTATGCGTTGGACATTTTTGAGTCGCTCGGGAGGCATCGCTGATGGGTACGAGTCAGTCGGGCAGCGAGGCGATTATCGCATGGTACTCGCTCGTTCGTGTAGCTGTACGAGTCGCACGGAAATCATGCGTTCGACTCGCACTCGCTACTGGCAGATGCCGCTAGGAACCCTTCCGAGCGAGATCGGAATCGGCCCCTAAGTAGTTTCCGTGAACTGTGATCAATTTAACCGGTGCTTTATATTTATACTGCATTGTAATTAATAAAACCATCACATAGACATGTCATAAGCATTTAAGCAGCTCAAATACAACTCAGCTCATAAAATCATAAAATAACAAACAATATACTGCTGCTGCCTATAAACACTGGTAGTTATTTCATTGAGTCTCATCTCATTAAATGCTTTGCGCCACTTTAAAGTGTATTTCGAATGCAAGTTGGAATTTAAACTTACCTTTGTCCCCATCTACTCATGTGACCCATGTGATGCAAATAATATCAATTAGATATGGTGCACTGGAGGTACAGAAGGTGCATTTATGTTATTTTTTTGACATATATTTGTGTGCATATTAACGGTTTTCCTTTTTCAGAGACATCTGGATTGCAGATATTATTCTATAGGTTTAGCTTGTAAGGTGGTGCGCTAAAATGTATTTAATGAAAGTCATTCGCCAGGGATTAGTGAGAATTAATCACATATGTGTTCAATACTTACTTCATAAATTGTGACCAGTTGTCATTTCTGGTTAATAATACATGTATTAGTTGATTGTGCCACATATAAGAGTACAGTATCTTTTATTGGATTATATATAAGTTGTAGAATTCATATGCATTTTAAGAAAACTGATAAGCTAGCATTCTTGTGGGCCGGTAACCTGCAGTCGAGACATTTAATACTAATTTAAAAGTTGTTTTTCTGCATGTTTTTCTCCTCTGCAGGTGCAGACCAAAGACATTCAATAGTTACTAATAAGCACACTGTATTTCAGAGATAGTGAGGCGAGGAAGAACTAGCAAGATCAAATAATTTCAATGAAGAACAAAAGGAGTCTTACCAGTTGGTACTAACAGATAAAGGGAGGAATCCAAGGATGCCTTGGAAGGGGAGACTGGGATATGGGAGTAGCGTTCAAGACACCATGTTCTTTCTCAGGAACTGTAAAAGTACTATGATGTTTATGAGGTCATATTTCTCAAATGTTCTATGTTCATTTTAAATAGTGAACCCATCTTGGGTTTGATCAGATTCACTTTAGACTTGGAAAGGTACAGACTTCTCTTGTCAAAATTGGATTCTGTGGCTTCACGCGATATATGAATCCTTACCTATAGAACTTCTACAGAGGTGCTGATACTGACACCTTTCTTTCTTCTTTCATTCAATGGGATTTCCCCTATCCTTAGTTTAGTGTACGGTTTAGAAGATGTTGCAAATCTTTCCCATGTATGGGGAGAAGGATTGACATTATTCTTCTAGTCATCAAATCCTATTTCTTATTTTTTGCATTCTTCCACCAAAATTCTTATATGCTTCTTGCTGTTGAGGACCAATACTGTATGTCGCTTTGGTCTTCTTTGAAAATCCTTTATTTTTGTAGTATGTTCTTGAGAATAATTTATAGTAGTCTGGGTTTGAGTTTGTTATAAACTTTGTAACCTCAAGTTACTGACTCTTAATGTGTGGTCCAAATGGTCACACTGTACCTTAAGATTCAAATTTTTTGCTATCACCTTTTCCTCTCAAGCTCCTATCAAGGACCAGTGTTAAATTCAAAGAAACTGCCCAGAGTGTTCTCAATGGTAAGGGCAAAATAAAGCCTTGAGTCATGATTGCTTCCTGCGTTCCCCAACCCCATTGCCATCACAAACAAGGAGGGGCTTTACAAGGCAATAAGTCCAGGAAGAGTAGATGTGAGAGCATCTAAGCCCAATATTTCAGGCAATAAGGCACTACCAATAGCATCCAGTGCTTATTTGACATCAGCTTATGGCCATAGGTGTACAGTTGATACTGGGCGCCATGTTAATTACCTTTTGTACTGGAGATATTTGCAGCTTGGATAATTATTAAACAGCTCAAACAGCTAAGGCTACTGCTGGTAAGAGTTACCCTTCGGCTGTCTCAGATAACACTGTCTACTTGGTACAGATTTCTTAATTTAAACCACAGGTATAGAAGGAACAGGACACATTTAAGAAAAAAAGGTCTCACATTGTATTAGAACATTCCCTGTGTCCAGAACAGAGAAGTTCTACATTGGTTAGAAAGCTGTTCCTCACCTCTAGAATCATTTGACTGCATATTCTATTGTAGCATATCGTAATTAAAAAGTTTGGTAATGTACAATTTGTTCGATATCAGAAGTTAGACATGACTATCACAAAGAGGGAATTAGTTGAAAATTCATTCTTTAATATTTTTTGTAGTGATGTTTATAAAATTATATCCTTTTTAATACACTTATTTCTCCCTTAATTTTTTGCTCTGTTTTCCTTTTTCCTTATTGATTCAAACCAATACTTATATACACAAAATGTTATAGCGTCATAGCATAATTTATCTGGACATTCATTTATCAGAATATGGTTTGCTAGACTCTATACAGTTACGTCTTCAATTATAGTGCAACTTATATCATACACAAAATAATACATAATAAACATGGCTTATTTCAGTCTACGCGCGTTTCGGCGTTCAGCCTTCCTCAGGCGGCCATGGTATTTGAAAAATCCTACGACATAATAAAGAAAAAGAATAGTCTGTAACACAATGTACATTACCATTGAAACCAAGTGTACATTTATATTAAAAAAGGCCCTATATTAGTCCTATACATATATACATATATACACCTATATACATTTAATCTATGTAACACTGACTGTAAATCGATTGTTCAACAATAACCTTCTCTCAATAATGTTGTGGCTTGTCAGAAACAAAAATGATGGTTATATCCATTATAATGACATATACATTAGCTTCTACCCAGCGTTATTATATTTATAATGCCTTGTTCCCCCTTTAATGTGAGTATCTAACCTCTATGGTTTCGGGTTATCGATGCCTTCCACCGCCTTTTTGTGATCATGTGGTTACCTCACTGTTATTTTAAGGAGCCAAAAAACTTCCTCGGTATGATTATAGTAAGGTGAAGCTAACTTATTGTGTTCGCTATCAGATTTGTTAATTGATTGCTACATTCACTGATTATTTTTACCTTATCTATTTAAAGTATATCTGTATCCAAGGTTCCCTTTTGTCAAGTGGATAGTCTATCCAGTTCACTCTGTTCTGATGGCGGTGTTGTTTACCAGAAGAGTGTGCATCAGCCAATCATTTGTACGGTCACTCGGGCGTTGACCATATATGCACTAAAATAACATCAGATAAGATAGCAGATTAATCTTTTTAATCTTTTTAATCATGGTACGGAAGTTGAAAACTAGTATGGACTATTTACAGCGCTCGATAGCACTTACCAAGGTAGCGGAGATTCCGTGTTCGTCCTCTCACGCTTCGTTGCTATCTGGGGAGGGGCTTGTTTTTGAATCGCATATGTTCTTTCAGCCCGTTATTGCGGGTTCTAAATTGAAACACATAAAGCTATTGGTTCTAGTGTGGCGCACTAACGTAAAGTAATCGTAGGTGATCCGTTATAACTTACCCGATCACTATAATCTTTTATTTAGGCCCGTTATCTCGACTTTTTTTCATTGGTGCTTCATCGACGTGGTTTGGACTAATTGTCCGAGTCGTCCGAACCTAGGGGCATATAATTAAGCCAATGAATCTACTTGAATACCGAATATGCCAAAGCATTCCGGCGTATAATTAATTCGATATATTAGCTGGTGTGCCAAAACATACCGATACATTGAAGCGCCGCAGAGCTAGTTCTCTAGTGTGTTCCTACAACACTCACCTCGCCGCGTCAGTTCTCCCTTCCGTTTCTCAGCAGATCACCAGGATAGAAAGGGGACTGGGCGTGAAACCGCTTCTCTTATGCCAAGAGCTCCCCGATCATTGGTCCGTTCCTACGGACATTATTCTTGCGCTTAAAGCGATACTAACCCGTTATTTATTAGTTCTTTTTTCTTTTTTCTTTTTTTGTACCAGAGATTATTCGCTATTCACTGTGGCATTAGTTGTTATATCTTATGGCTTGACTCCATGGAATCTCACTGTTTAACCCCTTCTTATAGGTGTCCAAAGAGAATATCCAAAAAACCTCTCTCCTTTTTCGAATTTCAGTTCCCTGCGTCCCAGTGATGTTAATTTTCTCAATAATGAGCCATCGTATATCTTTTACGGTGTGGCTATGCTCAATGAAGTGTTGGACTAGCGGTGCTTGTACCTTTTTAGTCTTGATCGCTGACCTGTGTTCCGTTAAACGAGTCGCCATCGACCTCGATGTCTCCCCTATGTAAGTTCTATTGCAGGGACATAGAATGGCGTATATGATGTTAGTGGATTTACAGTTAGTTAAACATTGTAGGTCTATTTTTACTCCATTTATGGAGTATTGTTTCACTTCTAGAGCCGAATCACAGGCTAGACAGGACATACATTTGTAGTTACCCTTCAAAGCGGGTAGGCCTCCAATCGTAGTCTGAATGAATGTGGGTGTATTCTTTGGCATCCGCGATCTTGTTATTAGATCTTTGAGGTTTTTGTTCTTGCGATACGCAAACATAGGTTTCAGTAGATAGTCTGGTTCTGTTCTTGTTGCATTTAAAATATGCCAGTTACCATTAATGATCTGGCATAAAATGCCATTCATGGTACTGTGCCGTGTTACCATCACAAGTCGGTCATGTTGTTTAGGTGTTTTTTTGCTCAGCAGACTTTGGCGATCGTAGTATCGAGCTCTCTTATACGAGTCTCGTACCAATCTTTTAGGGTATCCCCTAGCTACGAATCTCGCTCTCATTATTTCTGATTGTTGATCATAATCCGTAATGTTGGTGCAGTTCCTCCGTAAACGGAGGAACTGTCCAAATGGAATAGTCGTTTTCTGCATTCTTGGATGGTAACTAGAAAAGTGTAACAATGTGTTACGAGCTGTGGGTTTGGTAAATAGGTCCACAGATAGCATACGTTCTTCAGACTTAATGGTGACATCCAAAAATTCAATCTTATGTTTGTCACTTTTAGCTACAAACCGGATGTTATCGTCGCACAGATTCAACCATGATACAAATTGCGTTAAATCTTCCTCGGTGCCGTTCCAGATGTAAAAGACATCATCAATGAATCTAGACCAACTGGTGGTTGATTCACTGAATGGGGCCACTTCATTATAGACATATCTATGTTCATAGTGCGCCATGAAGATGTTAGCCACCGTTGGCGCACATGAAGCCCCCATACTTACTCCTTGGGTCTGCTGGAATAACGACCCATTGAACTCAAATGTGTTTTCTCGAAGCACAATGCCCAAACATTCCAAGATGAATTGAGCCGGGCACTCAATGTTGTAAATCTCAATGAACCACCTCACAGCTTCCAAAGCCCCCTCCTGCGGGATATTACTATAAAGGGCCTCAATATCCATCGTGACCAGAAGTTGGGTGTCCTGGTCAAAATGGATTTGTTCAACCTTACTAATAATATCGGTTGTGTCCCTTATATAAGATCTTATTTTGGGGACATGTGGGCGCAACAGAGCATCAACATATTTAGATAATGTTTCTGTTGTTGATCCAATGGTGGTCACAATGGGCCTATAGGGTGGGTCCGTGGTGCTTTTGTGTATTTTCGGGATTCCATATATTGAGGCCATTTTGGGTTTAGCCACATTCAAGAAAGTGAACTCCTTTTCACAGATGACCCCATCTTCCAAAGCATGAGTGGTTAAATCTTTGATCATTTTAGAGACCCTTTTGGTGGGGTCCGTCCGTACAGGTGTGTAATGATCTTCATTGGATAGCATGCTAGTCATATTTGCTACATATTGATCAGTATTCATTAACACTATGCCTCCACCCTTGTCACACCCCTTAATAGTTATATCCTTATTGTTCTTAAGGGATGACAAGGCTTGATATTCATCCATGGAGAGATTGTATTTGGGTGCCGGGATGAATTTAGTGGCTGCCATCAGTTTATTGAACACAACGTGCTCAAAGATGGCGATCTCAGGTCCTACCTGTTCTAGTGTCGGGACAAACGTTGATGGAGGAGTCATGTCTAACTTCTGATATCGAACAAATTGTACATTACCAAACTTTTTAATTACGGTTTCCTATATATTTTTCACAAATATTTACTTTAAAACCCTGAGATAGGAAACTAGATTAGGGGTACCCTTGTTGTGTTGCAAAATATTTCTCCATGGCCAGTCCATGCGGGGCAGTATATATGTTTTATGTATAGTTATCTAAAAGTGCACTGTAATTGATATATACAACATAGCCATCTCAGACACATTGAGACATAATGACTATATAACCTATTGGGGTCTCTTTCGTGGTATTCCTCTCTTTTATTGAGTAGAGCAATTCTCTTAACGTAACTAGAGACAACATCATTTTGGCACCTCTAGACAATTTCATTAATTGCTAAAAAATGGATAAACTCCAAACATTTGGTTTTACAGACGAAGATCTTGCCACATTATTAGGAGATTTTGCCATAGGTGGCCAAACAGCATATGCCACTAGTTCTCTAGGTTTTGAAGACTTTAATAAATTAACTTCGTTAAAGAAAAAAGCCAAACGAATTGAAATGCACGGTCACTTTATGTTAGAGTATCTCAAAGTAGGAATTATTCCACAAGGCTTAAGAGTAAAAAACATTCCAGGCCTCTTTGTTAAA
Source organism: Triturus cristatus (assembly GCF_964204655.1). Lineage (NCBI taxonomy): Eukaryota > Metazoa > Chordata > Amphibia > Caudata > Salamandridae > Triturus > Triturus cristatus. The sequence goes on from NC_140587.1 coordinate 668,740,673, forward strand.
ATTAGAAAATTCCTTGAACGTTGGTCTCACATAGCCAACAGATGCTCCCGTGATCTCATGATCCTGATAGTCGAAACATCAAAGGAGATGATTCAGACATTAATGGAGGAAATCCAAGAATTAGAGAATAAAATCAAAAGCAATCAAGCAATAGAAGAGGCTAAAAAGAAGTTAGATGAAGTGGAAACTGAGATGCTATCCTATCATGAGTATCTGATGAAACGAAAGACAGAAAAGCTTAAAAAAGATGTGAGATACACTAGTCAGGAGAGAATGTACCCATACCTGGCTGATAACTTTTATCAGCAACAACCAATAGATGAAGATCAATTTCAACCCTCAGCTGATAGATTTACCAAAAAAGTAGTCACCTTCTCTGACACGACGGACTCTGAAGGAGAAAACTATGATCAATACCAAGCTGGTAATTCAGGCCGACGAGTCGCAGGCAATAGCAGAGGAGAACGTCCAGGTTTTTTAGCCAGGCGAGGGGGACAGAGATCCAGATGGCGGCCCAGATACCAACGACGTCAACGGGGCAGCTACCAGCAATCGTACAATTACCCGCAGGGGCAGAATGTGTACCAGGACGATCCCCAGGTCCTAACAACGAGACATGCCCATTATTGGCGCGAGTAAACCAGATACCCATCTTTAATCTTAGTACTCATGTGATAGATCACTCCACGGAGTCTCTGCTGACGAAAGGACTTTCTTTTGTCCCGCATGCAAAAACAAACAGATTTGAATTATTCCAAGACCTAATCTCTTTCTTTCGGAAAATAAGATTACGTGCCTTCTTTGAGGGACGGGAACATCAAGAACCCCTAATGCCCAATAAATCAGGCTTAGCTCCTCCATCAACGTTTGTCCCGACACTAGAACAGGTAGGACCTGAGATCGCCATCTTTGAGCACGTTGTGTTCAATAAACTGATGGCAGCCACTAAATTCATCCCGGCACCCAAATACAATCTCTCCATGGATGAATATCAAGCCTTGTCATCCCTTAAGAACAATAAGGATATAACTATTAAGGGGTGTGACAAGGGTGGAGGCATAGTGTTAATGAATACTGATCAATATGTAGCAAATATGACTAGCATGCTATCCAATGAAGATCATTACACACCTGTACGGACGGACCCCACCAAAAGGGTCTCTAAAATGATCAAAGATTTAACCACTCATGCTTTGGAAGATGGGGTCATCTGTGAAAAGGAGTTCACTTTCTTGAATGTGGCTAAACCCAAAATGGCCTCAATATATGGAATCCCGAAAATACACAAAAGCACCACGGACCCACCCTATAGGCCCATTGTGACCACCATTGGATCAACAACAGAAACATTATCTAAATATGTTGATGCTCTGTTGCGCCCACATGTCCCCAAAATAAGATCTTATATAAGGGACACAACCGATATTATTAGTAAGGTTGAACAAATCCATTTTGACCAGGACACCCAACTTCTGGTCACGATGGATATTGAGGCCCTTTATAGTAATATCCCGCAGGAGGGGGCTTTGGAAGCTGTGAGGTGGTTCATTGAGATTTACAACATTGAGTGCCCGGCTCAATTCATCTTGGAATGTTTGGGCATTGTGCTTCGAGAAAACACATTTGAGTTCAATGGGTCGTTATTCCAGCAGACCCAAGGAGTAAGTATGGGGGCTTCATGTGCGCCAACGGTGGCTAACATCTTCATGGCGCACTATGAACATAGATATGTCTATAATGAAGTGGCCCCATTCAGTGAATCAACCACCAGTTGGTCTAGATTCATTGATGATGTCTTTTACATCTGGAACGGCACCGAGGAAGATTTAACGCAATTTGTATCATGGTTGAATCTGTGCGACGATAACATCCGGTTTGTAGCTAAAAGTGACAAACATAAGATTGAATTTTTGGATGTCACCATTAAGTCTGAAGAACGTATGCTATCTGTGGACCTATTTACCAAACCCACAGCTCGTAACACATTGTTACACTTTTCTAGTTACCATCCAAGAATGCAGAAAACGACTATTCCATTTGGACAGTTCCTCCGTTTACGGAGGAACTGCACCAACATTACGGATTATGATCAACAATCAGAAATAATGAGAGCGAGATTCGTAGCTAGGGGATACCCTAAAAGATTGGTACGAGACTCGTATAAGAGAGCTCGATACTACGATCGCCAAAGTCTGCTGAGCAAAAAAACACCTAAACAACATGACCGACTTGTGATGGTAACACGGCACAGTACCATGAATGGCATTTTATGCCAGATCATTAATGGTAACTGGCATATTTTAAATGCAACAAGAACAGAACCAGACTATCTACTGAAACCTATGTTTGCGTATCGCAAGAACAAAAACCTCAAAGATCTAATAACAAGATCGCGGATGCCAAAGAATACACCCACATTCATTCAGACTACGATTGGAGGCCTACCCGCTTTGAAGGGTAACTACAAATGTATGTCCTGTCTAGCCTGTGATTCGGCTCTAGAAGTGAAACAATACTCCATAAATGGAGTAAAAATAGACCTACAATGTTTAACTAACTGTAAATCCACTAACATCATATACGCCATTCTATGTCCCTGCAATAGAACTTACATAGGGGAGACATCGAGGTCGATGGCGACTCGTTTAACGGAACACAGGTCAGCGATCAAGACTAAAAAGGTACAAGCACCGCTAGTCCAACACTTCATTGAGCATAGCCACACCGTAAAAGATATACGATGGCTCATTATTGAGAAAATTAACATCACTGGGACGCAGGGAACTGAAATTCGAAAAAGGAGAGAGGTTTTTTGGATATTCTCTTTGGACACCTATAAGAAGGGGTTAAACAGTGAGATTCCATGGAGTCAAGCCATAAGATATAACAACTAATGCCACAGTGAATAGTGAATAATCTCTGGTACAAAAAAAGAAAAAAGAAAAAAGAACTAATAAATAACGGGTTAGTATCGCTTTAAGCGCAAGAATAATGTCCGTAGGAACGGACCAATGATCGGGGAGCTCTTGGCATAAGAGAAGCGGTTTCACGCCCAGTCCCCTTTCTATCCTGGTGATCTGCTGAGAAACAGAAGGGAGAACTGACGCGGCGAGGTGAGTGTTGTAGGAACACACTAGAGAACTAGCTCTGCGGCGCTTCAATGTATCGGTATGTTTTGGCACACCAGCTAATATATCGAATTAATTATACGCCGGAATGCTTTGGCATATTCGGTATTCAAGTAGATTCATTGGCTTAATTATATGCCCCTAGGTTCGGACGACTCGGACAATTAGTCCAAACCACGTCGATGAAGCACCAATGAAAAAAAGTCGAGATAACGGGCCTAAATAAAAGATTATAGTGATCGGGTAAGTTATAACGGATCACCTACGATTACTTTACGTTAGTGCGCCACACTAGAACCAATAGCTTTATGTGTTTCAATTTAGAACCCGCAATAACGGGCTGAAAGAACATATGCGATTCAAAAACAAGCCCCTCCCCAGATAGCAACGAAGCGTGAGAGGACGAACACGGAATCTCCGCTACCTTGGTAAGTGCTATCGAGCGCTGTAAATAGTCCATACTAGTTTTCAACTTCCGTACCATGATTAAAAAGATTAAAAAGATTAATCTGCTATCTTATCTGATGTTATTTTAGTGCATATATGGTCAACGCCCGAGTGACCGTACAAATGATTGGCTGATGCACACTCTTCTGGTAAACAACACCGCCATCAGAACAGAGTGAACTGGATAGACTATCCACTTGACAAAAGGGAACCTTGGATACAGATATACTTTAAATAGATAAGGTAAAAATAATCAGTGAATGTAGCAATCAATTAACAAATCTGATAGCGAACACAATAAGTTAGCTTCACCTTACTATAATCATACCGAGGAAGTTTTTTGGCTCCTTAAAATAACAGTGAGGTAACCACATGATCACAAAAAGGCGGTGGAAGGCATCGATAACCCGAAACCATAGAGGTTAGATACTCACATTAAAGGGGGAACAAGGCATTATAAATATAATAACGCTGGGTAGAAGCTAATGTATATGTCATTATAATGGATATAACCATCATTTTTGTTTCTGACAAGCCACAACATTATTGAGAGAAGGTTATTGTTGAACAATCGATTTACAGTCAGTGTTACATAGATTAAATGTATATAGGTGTATATATGTATATATGTATAGGACTAATATAGGGCCTTTTTTAATATAAATGTACACTTGGTTTCAATGGTAATGTACATTGTGTTACAGACTATTCTTTTTCTTTATTATGTCGTAGGATTTTTCAAATACCATGGCCGCCTGAGGAAGGCTGAACGCCGAAACGCGCGTAGACTGAAATAAGCCATGTTTATTATGTATTATTTTGTGTATGATATAAGTTGCACTATAATTGAAGACGTAACTGTATAGAGTCTAGCAAACCATATTCTGATAAATGAATGTCCAGATAAATTATGCTATGACGCTATAACATTTTGTGTATATAAGTATTGGTTTGAATCAATAAGGAAAAAGGAAAACAGAGCAAAAAATTAAGGGAGAAATAAGTGTATTAAAAAGGATATAATTTTATAAACATCACTACAAAAAATATTAAAGAATGAATTTTCAACTAATTCCCTCTTTGTGATAGTCATGTCTAACTTCTGATATCGAACAAATTGTACATTACCAAACTTTTTAATTACGGTTTCCTATATATTTTTCACAAATATTTACTTTAAAACCCTGAGATAGGAAACTAGATTAGGGGTACCCTTGTTGTGTTGCAAAATATTCTATTGTAGCAGACAGGTATCTGCCCAAAGAACTCATAGCCCTAGAACAGCGGACCTTACCTGGTGTGGGCTTGATCATCCAATTTGAACTAAACCCACCCTACTTGGTGTTGAGTGCGGCTGATCTGAGGAGGCGTGCTGAACAAACAAGGGGAGCCCGCACTCCATTCACTGCATCTGAGATTGTGTCTGACTTGAGCGAAGTAGATTGACTCATAGAAAAGTGTTCAGTTTCAGGTACATGAGGTAGTAATATGCCAGGTTTCCCTCCTTTGGTAAATTACACTGAGACTCATAGCCCACAGAGCACTTCAGCGGACCACATTCTTAAAGAATTACCTTCTATTCTTATTTCCATCAGTCCAACCGGTACTACCGAACCTCTCAGTTCCTCATGCTTATCCCAATGCACCCAGTTGTCTAAAGTTACCATTTTGAAATGCTACAGGTCTAATGTCAAAGCTGTTTGACTGCACTTGAAGGAAATCTATTGATAGTTACAATATTTGCATGTTCCAAGAGACATAGGTGGTAGAGCTAGTTTTTAGGTTGGGGTTATTACATTTTAGTGTAGAAGATCTGCCCTCTTAGCATGGAAGAGCTGTGGGTGTGCTTATTATAAGGGGCAAACTGCCTCTAAAATGCAGGATTAAAAATCTTAAAATTTCCTCACTAGATATATTAGGTCTGTCTATTTCCTTGCAGTCAGCTTAGTGTAATTGATGTTTACAATTGCAGTGTTTCTCCAAATAAGGAATCTCTGACTTTGCACCTGGTTGATACTTACCTCGACCCAACCCAGTTCTCAAGCAAAATTGTGTTAGCAGGTGACTTTATTATAGCCTTAGAGCCTGCGGTAGTGGGCTCTACTGGCCATTAAAGGCCTGCTTCAGCGGTAAATGCCTGAGTCGAAGGCGAGGGCCTTCAACAAGGGCGCCGGCCTTTAATTTTAATGGCTGGTAGTGCTGTAACACGTGTCACTTAATTTTTTAGTAACTTTTAAACGATTTGAGGTATGCATTTAAAAAAAAAATCTGCAATTTACGCAGCAGCTAATGGATTATGTGGCAAACGCAGCAAATCAATAATTAATGCGAAATCACTACAGCTGCACAATCCCATAGTTCCAGTGGTCCTGATTATAATCTCGAAACACATCACATTCTAAATATTGTTACATACAGAAAGTTTCCTTCAGCCATTGCTCTATTGGAGTATAATTTATATTTTAAGCCAGCCCACAAGACAGCACACAGAGTGTGGGACTGGGACAACCCCCTTACAATAGGCAATGTCAGTCACATTTTGGATCATTCCACTGGGCAACCATTCTGTGTTTGCATTGTACAACAGTCTGAGGGCCAACATTTTGCCTGTTTACTATGTTATTCCACGCCTGTAAGTGGTGGCATACAAACAACAGAGTGCCTGGCTTCAGGAAACAATTTATTTCTTGCGCATTAACCAAGGGCATTTAACAAAGTGCAGTTTTCTGCTCAAATCATCTCTGGTGCTGCCTAACAATCTGCTATCCCCCCAGTCATCTGCTTGGACTCTTCTTCTTGCTTTATAACAAACAAACATAACAGAAGTGAAAGTATTAATAATAAGGAGCAAGTTATTTTATTTTTGGAAAAGTAACAGATTGACTAAGCGAATTAAACAACCACTGCTGAGAAATACTGTGACCCACAAGTCATGAGTTCAAAACTGACGGAGCTGACCCACACTTTCCATTCTCCCCAAGTTTAGTAAAAAGTACAAAATAATAAAGTAATACTATCAAAAAATTTACTGATTATGCCACTGTGAATTGGCCCATTAACGAATGCAAAAAATGCTTTTCACATGTATCAAATCCTATTTTACTATTCAGTGACCTGCTACCGAATCGCAAACTGGGTTTGCAATTCGCTATTCGGAAGGGGCCTGTTTGGGGTGACCCTTCCAAATAGCGAATCCTAATGGTATGCAGGAATGTTTTGTGACCGTGAATGCGGTTGCAAAATATTTGCATTTTTCCACCTACTTCAAGTAGGTGGTAACCCATTCGCAAATATGAAGGGTCCACAAAATCATTTTTCAGAGCAGGCAGTGGTCCCACAGACCACTACTTGATCTTAGAAAATTAAACAAAAGGTTTACAATTTTCTTTATTAAATGGAACCTGTTTTTTTTTAAGGAAAACGGGCTGCATTTTAAAAAAATGTTTTACTTAATTTAAAAGAAATCACAGACATGGTGGTCTGCTGACCTCATGATTTGAGTGATTCCTAGGGGGTCGGAAATTGTGACCTACCTCAATAATATTCATGAGGTAGGTCATTTGCGACCCCCTAGTAATCTCAGAAAGTATTCAACAAACTTGCATACATGCCAGTTTGCAATTTTCTAATTGTGAATCAGAGGATTCGCAATTAGAGAATCGCAAAACAGCTTCTACATACATCTGGCCCTAAATGCCATTATTTGGTTGCATACTGTGCTTAGAAACTGATAGAGCCTGGTTTGAGCACTGTAAAGAAACAAATAAATATAACATTCTCTTAGTGGGGTCTTCCATGATAGAGAAAAAAAATCCCATTTTGGAATCTCCTACAACCATCAAAAATAGGCACTGTAGAATGTTTGATGATATCTGCTGAGTTTTGAGACCAATTTTGTCATTTTGCCCTGGGTGGTAGTCTGCCAAAATAATGTTGCAACAAGATTGTGAGATACAAATATTATGTCCTAAATATTGTGATGCTGAGCTTATGAATATTGTTTTTTAGTATTATTTATTACATTTGTTAAAATAATGTTGTGTCTTACATTGTAATGTATATCCTCTTTATAAATGTACTTTTGTACTGTTTTTTTAAATATTACATTGCAGTTTGTAAAATGTTTTAGAAGTGGGAGGTTGAGTTCATTGCGAAATAGAGTTTTTTTTCTATATTTTTGTTATATTTTAAATTAGTGTGTGTTTTGAATTCACATATTTCAATTGTAAAATATTATTTATATTTGATATGATTTTGTTCTTGAATGATTGCATTTATGAAATATTTCGAAATTTAAAAGTTGATAAAGTGTTCTCTTTAATTTTGATGTAATTTTGAATTAGTATGTTGAATATTGCATTAGTATGTTTTTGTGAATGCAAGTATTTAAACATATTTAAATATGAAGAATTGGTTACATTATTACATTTTCTTTATAATTAAATTGTTATTTTATTAATTTATTGATGTTGTTGTAACATTTATTCTTTCATTTTTTCCAAATTAAATATTTTTGCAGTTTTTTTTTTTTTAAATTTTGATTATTGTAAAACTATATAAATGCTCATTCTTTTTGGAGTTTATTTATACATGTTTAAAATAGTTTAGTTTTTTTTAATTTAAATAAAATTGTATTTATAATGTACCTGTTTTTAAAATTACAGAAGTGTTTTTTGTTGCTTCCAATTCAGCATATTTACTTAACATGTTTTTGTATAAGTAAAATGAAGTCTTGCAAAGTATTATTTTCAGGACAATGTGTATTATAATCTTGTGGGACTTATTACTTAAAAACCTTCAATGTCTAACACGTTCACTAATGTGGATACATTTGCAGTGGTGATAGTTTATATAACCTTGCTCCCCTAAAGTTCAACACTCTAACCAATGTGGTTTAATGTGGAGTGGGAATAGTAAATCTGACATCCCCAAAGTGTAACACTTTTCTCAAAATGGTTAAGTTTAGCCTGGGAATCACCAATTCCCTAATGGGGTTATGTTTGGAGACGGAATAGTAAACCTGCCCACCCTAAGGCCAGCACTTTCCCCAGTGTTGTGAAGTAAAGAGTGGGAATGGCAAATTCTAACTCCCTGCATTCCAACACTTTCCCAATGTGATTGAGTTTGGAGTGGGAAAAGTAAATCTCACCTCTCTAAAAGTCCAATACTTTATCCAGTATAGTTAAGTATGGAGTGGGGAGATTAAACATCACCCTCCACAAAGTCCTACATTTACTCCCAACATGTTTCAGATTGGCATAGGAATAGTCAATCTCACTCCCCCCACACGCCAACACGTATCCCAAATGTGGCTACATTTTTAGTGGGTATAGTAAATGTGATTGCCATGAAGTGTTTGCATTTGTTTGTATTATTTCTTTTGTAACTTAAAAATGTATAGTTATTTTCAGTATAATTGGTTGGTTTCTATATGAATATATATTTTTAGATTTATTTTATATACATTCACTAAACATCTCTTTTAATGTATGCTATTTTTTTAATATACGTTACTTTACAATAATTACAAATCCTCAAAATTTTTAACAATCCACATTTGATACAGGTGTAGTGTACATCCATTTTATCTTTCTAGTTATGCAATTATTAATGCATGTTCTATAGCCATTTTAACAAACGAATAATTATTTTCATATTCCTTTTGTTTTGAAAATGTTATATTTTAAAAATAAAATGTTATTTTAAAAAAATACTGAAAAAAATAGCATTACTGCTTATCAATCATTTTTATGAATATATAAATAACAATTTTGTACTTTTTTTAGCATATAACTCTTTTTATATGTTGATGTTATTTTTTTCATTTAATAAACATTGATAAATAAAATACAGTTTTTAATTACATTGATTCCTGTGGGATGGACGTCTTATTGAAATTAGATTTTCCCCACATAATTTTTTTAAGTTACTTTGATTTTGTAGTCATTCTTTGTTACCTTTGACTGCTCTTGGTGTTTGGGTTGCAATTTTCCAATGCTGGTCTTCAGTTCAGATGAAACTATGTTACATTTATTTCTAAGGGCTTAGTGCTAAGGGGCACTTGTCAAGAGTTAGCTAGGCTAGTCTTTGTTTGTGAACGTTATATTAGTGTATTGTTTGTTAGTGTAGTATGTGTTAGTTTAGGGTAGTGTGGTAGGTCTCACAGCAAACTTAAGTAACAATATGGGTCCTATTACTATTTCGGGCAGACTTGTGTCTGCCCGACACCTTCTCGTAAACAAGACCGATCGACCTCCTGAATAAGATGCACTGAATCTGTTCGGTCGCATTCCAACGTTCCCTATGAGAGCATGTGTTTTGGCCATAAACTGGCTGTAGTACATGCTCCCACAGGGAAATGGGAGGTGGTGTTAATTACTGCACCCTGTGGCAGGCACCTCAAGATGCCTCCCACAAGGTGCAGGGAATAACAGGGGTGGATCATAGGTGCACCTTCAGCCCCCCAACCCAAGGCCACAAGGAAAAGTGGGCCCTGTTGGGGCCTCAAATAAGCTTTCCAACAGGGTTTCCATGTTAGAAAGGCCGGCATGGCAACCCTGCCAGAAACCATGCATTGTAATCCTGACGGCATAAACTACCGTCCAATTGGATTACGTGCCGGTTCCAACTGGCTGACGGGCTCCATGAACCCATTGGAAGCCAGCCAGAAAGACCGGCCTGTTTCAATTCCGACTGGCTGTATCAAAATCAGCCAGTCAAAATTGAAACCGACGATGTCGGTCATAAGCCCTAGGGCATCTTGTATCTTTTTGAGATTACCAATTGCAAACTTTATCAGCTGTGATATAAAATTCTAAGTATTTCGATAAAGTTGTAGTCATAATTTTGGCTATTAAAGTTACTTACCTTGCCATATCTATTTAGTCTATAATTATTTTCTTGCATACTCCCTGTACTGAGCCATCAGGCCATTTTTTCCTAGACATTTGATTGATGTGGCATGACTTTTAAAAGATTGACTAGTATTCTTTTATCCTTAGTGATTTTTCATCTCTCATACAAAACAAATCTAGGTAGGTGTGTTAGTAATTGGCTTTCTGGTTGGCAGAGGTATGCACCCTGTTTAAGCAGGAACCAAAGTCCTACTCAAGGTTAGTCAGGCTTAACTTAAGAGGCAATGTGCAAAGCATGTGTGCAACACTTCACAGTGAAAACATCCCAAAAAGGTTCCACACCAGGTTAGAAAAATGTAGAATATTTTTATGATTAAAACAAGACCTAAAGGAAACAATCCAAGAAGTACAACAGAAGTTATGAATTTTTAAAGAATAAAATAAAATAAAATGTAGTGCTTAAAAGCATAAAGTGCAGGGACCAAAGTACCGTGTTTGCTTTGACGTCGCAGATAAGATGTGAGGATCAAAGAGACAATGCATTGTTGATGATCCATAGGATGAAGGGGATGCATCATCATTGAGCCGTGCAAAGTCAAAGATGCATCAGGAATAGAGGCAACGTGCCACACAGTTGGTGATGCAATGCACTTGGTCCTCCCAGCAGTGGCAATGCTATGCCTTCGATCCTTGCAGCAGCGGAAATGCATCATCATTCATGAAGATGCACCAGTTCAGAGCCACACTATGGCATTGATGTGTGGCTTTTTAATGGAGCAGCACTTTATATCTGCATTCAAGGGTCCAGGACTAGATTTGTACCACTTGACAGGGCAGGACTCACAGATGGCTGAGTCCAGGTGCTATGGCAGGTGAAGTGGAAGTCTTTTATGTCCCTGGGACTTCAATCAGGAGGAAACCCAGTAATCCCTTTGAGTCACTCTGGTTATGGGTTCCATTGATGTAATTTGAATCCTTCTTACCCAGGCAAGGATGACAGCAGGCAGCAGGTCAGCACAGTAAAAAAGCAGATCTACCAGAGAAGCAGTCCAGCAGAGTGGCAATACTTCAGCAGCACTTCCTCTTCCTGACAGAATATCCACAGGTCCAGCAGAGTTCTGAAGTGGTAGGGTCAGAACTCCAGATCTTATACCCTGTGGTGCTTTGAAGTGCACAGAGGTCCTCCCTTTCTGCTCTGGCTCTAGACTCACTACAGAGGTTAAGCAGTCCTTTGTGAGAACAAGACACAGCCTGTTCAGGTCTAAGTGTGAGGCTGTTCTATTAAATGGCTGTTTTACTGGGAAGGTTAGGATTAAAACAGGTTTTTCTCCTTGATAAATGTGTGAAAAATGGAGATGCCCACCCAGAAAGGCCCATGAGGCAAAGTGCCCCTGGGCACTAGGTAACATTACCTGGTGACTTCTAAAAGAGACGTAGGTCCTTTCCATTTACATTTTTATTCTCTCACTTTAGTTTAAGTATAGGGTCCCATTTATTCGCCCTGATGAATGTCTCAGAACTACTCAGGCTGCCGAAGGGCAGAAATATGTTGGCACCTCAGAGGTATGTAAGGGATATAGCACACATCAACATCTTCAGATAATACTTTATGGTATTTTTAGTCAGACCTAGCGTACCGCCTTAATAAAGGATACTTTGTGTTTCTAACAGTATCAACTGGACCTATGTGATCTATCCCAAAACATTATAATTAATTAAAGAACTCCCTCAAGAACGCCCAATTTGACGTTGTGTCGAGTCCACCCTGGTGGTACTACGTTTCCAGGGTGGGATGAGGTGGCCTATGATGAAGCATGTCACATTAGGTGAGTGAGCCCCCCCTTGCGCATTTCTCAGAATTGCCAGACCCAGCATTAGGGAAATAGTAGAAGGGAAACAGCACTGTAAGAGAAGCATTACAAATAATCTCCTCAGATGCTTCCTAACAGGTTACCGTGCCATTTTTGTGTGTTTGAGTTTATATTACAGGAAGGTGTAGTGCCTCTTACAGCCTCTCTTTCTCCTTTGGTGTTTGAGATAATGTGAGTCTGTGTCCAGTTCCTCTCTCCCATCCTGCCTAGGATGGCCCATCAGGATGTGGATGACCCATCAAGTTACACCTGACCGTGCTTTGTGTGTTGCTGTCTAGAGATAATGCACAAAGCCCAGCTGGCACCCACCCCAGACGTATAAGTTGCGCCTAAGTTAAGCCCTTCTGCGCCCGTCCGCGACGGGCCGGGACCAGGGGCCATAGACCTTGCCTCACCTCTGGTGTATACTTCGGCTCAACTGTCTGCTCACTCCACTACTCTTCCACTTTCTCCTTCTCTACGGCTCCATCTAGACGCTTTGGGCATTTATGCCCGCCCTCTTCCTTGTTCCCTCTCTGATGGTAGTACTTCCTCCCTTCCCTTGCCTTGTATTCCTCCTGCTTCCCGCTCTTCTCTTAGTCTCCCTCCAGCCTCTGCTATTCTGCTCAATACTCGCTCTGCGGCCAAAAATCATACGGCACTTTCCACTCTTCTTCACACGGACTCTCCAGATTTTCTATTTCTCACAGAAACCTGGTTCTCTTCTGACTCTCTTCCTGATCTCTTAGCTATTCTGCCTGACACCTATTATGCCCTCCGAGCTGATCGCCCGGACGGTAAGATAGGTGGGGGTGTGGCCATGATAATTCGATCCTCCTTGAAATTTCAACTCCTCGCCCACCCCCCTATACTTAATGTAGACTTCTTGGTGGCCCGCTCCCTTAATCTACCCTCTCCTCTTACAGTTGTTCTTCTGTATCGCCCCCCTCAAGCCATGCCGCTTTTTGTGTCCACCCTGCTGGACCTCCTGGCCACCCTGGTAGTCAACAATTCTTCGTTGCTGCTACTCAGGGATTTTAACTATTGGCCAGGTGATCCCAGGGAGGATTTATCATCCAAAGATTTCACTGCCACTCTTAAGTGCCTCAATTTTTCCTCTCATGTTTCGGCCCCCACTCACACACAGGGTCATACTCTGGATCAAATCTGGTCTTCATGTTGCAACATCTCATCAATTTCCATTCTTCCCTGTGTCTGGTCGGATCACTCTATGATCTCTTTCTCCATCCATCTGGGCTCTGCTGAGAAAGCTCCCTCTTCTAAGACCATCTTGGCACGCAGCTGGAACCAGATTGATCTTAATTCTCTCTCCTCTTCTCTGGCTCTATCCGCTCCTGACCTCACTAACCTGCCCTTGGAAGATCAGGCTGACGCCATTACTGTTTGGCTCTCCTCCTCTTGTGATCAGGCCGCCCCCCTCAAGAGGGTTAAGCGTGTTCGACCTTATGATGCCCACAAATGGTTTACTTGTGAACTAAAAACTCTTAAACTGGGTCTCAGGCGCTCTGAACGTCAGTGGAGACGGAACTACTGTACCACTCTCCGGCTCAAATATAAAACCCTCTTGAACTAATACAAAAGTGCTATTTTAGCGGCCAAGACCAAATACTTCACTGAGAGAGTTACCCTCTCTGCCAACAAATCGCGTGAAATTTTTTCCTTAGTTCATAGTCTTGCCACTTCTGACCGCACTTGCACATCCTTGGTTCCTTCCCAATCTTTATGTTCTTCACTCAATGATTACTTTATTGATAAGATCCTTACTATTAAGGCCAACATTCCTCCTGCGCCCCAACCTGAATTTTCTGCCTCTTCCTTTTCACCCTCTTCTTCTTTTAATTACTTTCAGCCCATTTCCTCTCAGCTCTTCTTGGATCTGCTTGCCAAAGTTAAGTCCGGTTCTCCTGCGGACTGCGCTCCTGCTCGCATCCTTAGAACTCTTTTTTCTAGTTGCCCTGCTCCCCCTCATGCTCTTCTTAATGCTTCTCTTACTTTGGCTACTGTCCCCTCTTCATTCAAATCTGCTATCATTCTTCCCATTCTTAAAAAACCTAGTCTTGACCCCTCCTCGTTATCTAATTTCAGGCCTATTTCTCTGCTTCCCTATCTCGGGAAGATCCTTGAAAGCTACGTCACTACTTGCTTATCCACCTATCTCGAGGAGAATCGCCTTTTGGCCTCCCACCAGGCGGGTTTTCGCCCTGGCCACTCTACAGAGGGCGTGGTGTTGGCAGTCATGGATGAACTTAAGGGGAAAGCTGATAGCAGTCTCCCCCAGGCCCTGGTTCTCCTCGACCTGTCCGCTGCGTTTGACACGGTCGATCATGCCATTCTTCTCGACCGTGTCAGCGCAGTGGGCATTCAGGGAGCTGCCCTTTCCTGGATCGCGTCCTTCCTCTTCGGCAGGACGCAAGCGGTTCATCTTTCCGGATTCTCCGCTCCCCCTCGCTCAGTCACCTGTGGGGTGCCGCAGGGCTCTTCTCTCTCCCCTCTTCTTTTCAATCTTTATATCCGCCCTCTTGTCTCTTCTCTTCTCGAGCTGGGGGTTTCTGTGTATAACTACGCTGATGACCTCCAGCTTGTTTTCGATCTCTCTTCCCCTTCTCTTTCCCTTCCCAAATTTTGCTCTACCCTAGTTTTTATTTCGCAGTGGATGAGCTCCAATCATTTGAAGCTCAATCCGGATAAAACGGAGCTTGTCCTCACCGGTGGTCCTTCCAACCCTTGATCCCCTGTTCATTGGCCTCTCTCTTTTGGTCCTCCCCCGGCACCCGTCTCTTCTGTCCGGACTTTGGGCATCAAGATCAGCCAAGACCTGTCTATGCACTCACAAATTAGTTCTGTTGTTTCTTCGTGTTTCCTTTCCCTTCGTATCATTCGCAAGATCTCTCGTTTTTTTTCGGCTGATGCTCTCAAAACTATAGTCATCACTTTAATCATCTCCCGCCTTGACTATGGGAATGGCCTGTATGCTGGCATCCCGGCCTATGAAGCCCGCCGTCTTCAGGCCATCCAAAATCAGGCGGCCCGACTCATTCTTCACTTACCTAAATGCTCTCACATCACTCCTGCCCTTAGGTCTCTCCACTGGCTCCCAGTACATTTCAGATCTTCTTTTAAACTTGCTTGTTTGGCCTTCCTGGGACACCATCGTTCTGCCCCTCTGTTCATTAACTCCCTCATCACCTCTCATGCCCCCGCTCGCACTCTTCGCTCCTCATCTTTGTCTCTGCTTCACATTCCCCGCTTTCGTAAAACTCGTACCGGGGGCCCTCGCTTCTCGGTTCTGGCCCCTCGGCTTTGGAATAGCCTTCCTCTTGCTATCCGTTCCATCCCCATTTACCGTCACTTTCGCAAGGCCCTTAAAACTTTTCTTTTTTCCCAGGCTTTTCCCGGCTAGTCCTCTTGGGTTTTCCCTGTGAGCGTGTTTGAGCCCCCAGCGCCAGGAAGCCGCTTTGGCCGCAGTGCGCTTTACTAAATTCCTTTTTTCATTTCATTTCATTTCATATTGGAGACATGCTGCAGGCACACATGGCTAAGAGCAAAAAAATGCCATATATATAAAAGTGTGACAAGAAAAGAAAATACAGCACAGGTGCACTAAATTATCTGCTTATTAAACACAGTAAACTGGTCTACCAAAGTTTAAGTGTTAAAGTGTGCACCCTGTAGGGGGCTCTGCCAGCCACCTTATTACTGCAGTAAACAAAATGAGCCCGGATGGATGTCCAGGAGCTCAAGATGCACTACTATAATGTTACTTTAAATTCCAAGTGTACAATAAAGTAATCAAAGTACTTTTGAAAATGTTTGCAACAATATTACATACGAAATCAGTGAATCATTTGGATTTCAACTTAAGTTATCAATTATTTTCATAATAAATAACAAGCAAAGAGAATATCCAAAACTCATCTTTTATTCAGTCCATAGCAAAGTTTTTCCCAAAAAAACGAAATGATGCTTGACTCAACATGATGAATCTGGTAACAAATATTATGTCCTTGCCCAATGCATTTCGGGCAGGTTCTTGCCCTTCGTCAGGGGTATCTACAACATCAATGACAATAGTGACTGTCAAGGTAACAAATAAATCCTTCAAAACATTCATCATATTATAGCGATGCTCATGCAAAGGAACAGACAAGGCTCTAGAAGTAGCGTGTTAGATTCAAGACTAGGAGAAAGGAGATGAAAGACTGATGAAACTTCAGAGCAAAGTTATTATAAGTGCTGGAGTGAACGACCGACATTGACGCTGATCTTGAATCTAACATGCTACTTCTAGAGCCTTGTCTGTCTATTGTTGCAAAAATTTTCAAAAGTACTTTGATTACTTTATTGTACACTTGGAATTTAAGTGACATTATAGTAGTGCATCTTGAGCTCCTGGACATCCATCCGGGCTAATTTCATATTGATAAAAGTGGCATTTTAAAATTGATAGATTTGACTTTGCCATTAAAAAGGATTTATCATTACAATTCCATAGGTACTAAACATGACAGTTCCACCCCCTTTCACTTAGGGATTACAGCTTATTAAATATACTAAGGAATCCCTATTGATAAGGGTAAGCCTCACAGTAGGAGAAAATAAATGTGGGAGTTTTTAACTACAAGGGCATGTAATACCTAAAAGTACATGTCCTGCCTTTTTTTTTATACAGCACCCTGCCCAATGGGCTACCTGAGCCTACCTTAGAGGCGACTTATATGTAATAAAAGGGTAGTTGAAGGCTTGGCAATGAGTTTTGAATGCCAAGTTGACATGGCAGTATGGTAAGTAACCTGCCACCTCAGACCCTGAAATGGCAGGCCTGAAACATATTTAAAGGGCTACTTAAGTGGATAGCACAATCATTGCTGCAGGCCCACGAGTAGCATTTAATTTACATACCCTGGACACATGTAATGTGCTTTACTAGGGACTTCTAAGTAAATTAAATATCCCCATTATGGATAAGCCAATCGTACCACGTTTTAGTGAGAGACTACACGCACTTTAGCACTGATTAGCAGTGGTAAAGTGTGCAGAGTCCTAAAGCCAACCAAAATAAATGAAGCAAAAAGGAGAGTAGGAACGCAAAGCCTTGGAGGATGAGCCTACAGAAAGGGCCATTTCACACACTACCCCCCTCCAGTCTAAATCCAGGCTAGACTAATCAATACCTTGATGGATTTTCTTGCTGACGCAGTAAAACAATGGCCCATTAATGCTGGGGTACTTGTCAGTTATGCACCTCACTGCACTCAGTTGGATCCCTATCCCTATCTCTCCTGAGCTGCTGACTTGCCCATGGGTAACCCTTATGCTTACCTCTGGATGCTACCTGTGCATCACCTACCATTACTTTGTTCACAGATACATTTCAGTAGGCAGATAGTACCACCATGGATAACAAAGTGATCTGGCCCGTTCCACCCCAGGTTCAGGTTTCAGTCCCCAACAAAGGAAGACTCTGTCCACAAGAACAACAACCAATAGAGGCCACTGACAGCTGGCAGTATTCAGAGCCAGGCTCCAGGCCATCCAGAGCTCTCTGGCCTCTGAGGTTGTTCAGAGTGGGGTTCAGTAGCCCCAGGCACCTTGCACCCCTTTTCCACTCTACCTTCTACCAGTTCAGGGGTGGTATCCTGAAACTGGTCACTCAGCCCTCGGTCAGTACCCTGCGGCTAAACAGAGGCTAAGGGTGAGTCCTTTCTCACCATGGCTCTACATCTAGGCTCCTGTACGCTCCACTTGGGAGTGGTATTCCCAGAAAACTGAACTATGAGGATGCTCTTGGTGGGAACCCCTCTCAGTTCTCCTGACTTTGGGTGCAACTCATTCCCCATAATGCAGTCTATGGGCATCTCCGTATGAACTATGACTCTCATCTGGGTCACCTCCACAACCTATTCCTGGGATACCAAGGCCATTGAGTGGAAAAGGTCTACACACCTGGCCAGTGTACTGCTCTGAGAAGACTAGCTTTTGCACTATCATAATCTGGTTAGCCCCAGTATCCCTCAGAGCAGTGACTGAGACCCTCATCCACCTTCACCTGGTGGTAGTGATGACTTCAAACATCAGGGACCACCAGCTCACCCGCTGAGTCTATCTCCGAGCTGAAAGAGATCATAGTATGGTCCATGACCTAGTCTTGGGTAATATTACTTATCCTTAAAGCTACATTGGCCCCTTCTGTAGAGTTCCTACCAGTGGGTGGTTTCTTTGGACAGACAGAGTCCTCTTGCTGGTGTCCTAGTTGAGAACAATCAAAGCAGCAGGGTTAGAAATGGGGCGCCAAAAGTAACCGTGCACAAGAACATCCCTCCTTCTTCTCAGAAGGGACATGGGAACCCTTCCATTCCCCCTTAACCTGAGACTTGTCTGGTTTTCCCTTGACCTACCCCCTCATTATGCTGGGAAGAACCCTGAACCACCCTTCTTGGAGTCACCCCAGGTACCTTTTTAGACACTCTGTTGCTGACTCAGAGGTCTACCTCCTCAGCAAACATCCTGGGGTCAGTCACCTTGCTATTGACCAGGTGTTGGCGCAGCTCTGTAAAACAATTATCAAGCATGTGCTCTTTCAGAATTTGGTTTTACAGCTCTGTATAATCTGCTATCTTGCTGACCCCCAACCAACTCACCATGCTGGAATAATCTGTATGGAACTGCACAAACACAAGTCCTATCCTCACCATTGAATACCAATGTTAGAAATGGGGCTTCTGGTTTTGCACCCTGTCCAAGCAGGAACCACAATCCTAGTCAGGGTAGGTCACCACACACCCTAAATTATCCTGTGCTCACCTTTTGGTACCTGGGTACAGAGCAGTCTAACTAAAGAGACAATGTGCAAAGCACTTGTGGAACACTTCAAACAGTGAAAACAACACAAAAAGACTACACGCCAGGATAGAAAAATATATTATATGTTTATGAGGAAAACAAGACCAAAACTACCAACATCGAATAAGTATAACTGAACAAATTAATTTTTAAAGAATAACTTGAAATGTAGTGCTTAAAAGCATGATGCGCAAACCGGGACTATCTGGTGGCGCAGACCGAGTTAAATACAAACATTCAGGCCGACTGCGATGGAGCGCAGCATGGATACAGGGGCCAGCCTTGGCCTTGGCCTTCTGCATAGTATCTTACTTAGGTTGATGACGAAGATGGGATGCGAGGATCAAAGAGGCAATGCATTGTTGACGATCTGTAGAATGAAGGTGATCTATTGTAGCTGAGTCGTGCAAAGTAATCAGGAATAGAGTAGGCCCAAGTGTTAAACTCTGCTCCGTTCATGGAGTTTGCAGAATTCGGCAACTCTGCATTCCACGGAGAACACAGAGTTACTGTTAAACTCTGCACTCCGCAACGGAGCAGAGTGTTTTTTGGTCCGAACACTTGAAATGTCATTTTGCGTGCGGGAGTGACTTGCCGGGCTCTCGCAATTGCCCAAGAGATTTTTAGGGCCATTCATGGGCACCAAGAGATTTGCTAGCCTGCTGCATGCTCCTGCGAGATTTTGGGGTCAGCAACACGTCATTCTGTGCGCCGACGACTTCCAGCAGATGTTTTCTACTGTACGTGATCCCAAAAATGCAGGATCTACCACGGCTGCAATCCTGGCCACTTCTTATTTGGATTTGGAGCAGGAAAGACTTTCTATTTGAGTTTTCACAAGTAAGTTGAAAACCTGGTGTTATTTGTTTGACTGGGGCAATGCACATGGATTTATTATTTGTACTGTTAATGGATTTTAAAAACGTATTGTGATGCGTGGGCTGTTGTTTCAGTAGGGGCCTATAGATCACTGATTTCTTCGCATTTTTTTTCTTCTTTTGTTAAGGAAAAATGTTTCACAGTTTACTACATTGTCTCCATGTTTTTAATACCTGATTGCATTCACTATGTGGTCTAGTTTGCCAATTGGCCTTGCAGCCCGCAGGCACGGTGCTAGTCATGGGTGCATGAAATAACTGTTTCTGTGGTGTTTACAGCGTTTTAAGCCATAAATTGATTTGGCTTGAAATACAAAATGTTTTTAGCCCAATACTTTTTGTCTTTGGCATTGCTGAATTAATGATGTTTTCTTTGTTTTACCAAGTCTGCTTTATCTGGCCAGTGTGTGCATTTGTGTATTTGCCATAGGTCACCATTTGCCTTTGTTCAAGATGCCATGTGGCCACTGGCCAGGGACCATTTTGTGTAGTCAATGGACTGTCCCTAGGCATGCATGTGGTGTTTGTTTTACAGGCCTGTTTTTGTTTGTACTACTAATTGAACAGCAACCATGCCACATTTCACAGATGTCCTTCTTGCTTCTTCTCTTTTAGGTGCATGACAAGACAACAGGAGACAACACATCACCCACAGTACTGCTAGAAATACGGCCTGTGCATGGTGTGACGCATGAGTGACGCACACATCAGACATTTCTTCAACTTGTGAAGCTAAGTGCCACTGCTAACTGACAGCTTCAAGATGGCCCAAAGAAAGGTGCTAGAACTGCAACCAAGAAAGTGGCTAGTGAGAAGAATAAGGAGCTTACGACCACCACCACCACTGGTATGTCACCCCAGATGATTTTTTTTAAAACAAAAAACTGTGCTTGCCACGTCGGCCTCTGGGTAGCAAGTTGGGAGCAGCACCCTCTGAAGGAAGTGGCCCGTTAGGGTCCCCCAGGTCACTAATGACCACCTCTCAGCCTTCCAAACCAAATGAAGAGTCGGGCAGACAGTAGATTGTACAAACCAATAACTGTTTATTCATATAAAATTAGAGCAGATCCCGGTCTGCCCAGTCGCTAGGAGTGCTGCACAAACGACTGAAATAGAGAAGCAAAGAGATACAATATGTACGTTTCATGACTGGGCGAAGGCAGGCCCACAATGGAATTTTCCAAGCAGATGCAGCTGGACAGTGAAATACAAAAAAATAAGTTTTGGTTCTCATATCTCACACCACCTAATACAACCCAAGGTCGTTTCACCCTGCACCCGCCACCAGACAAGTGGGAGAGGGCCTCTATCTAGTGAGAAAGGTATGCACTAATCTGAACAGTCTATTCATTAGTGAAGCAAAACCCAACATTGCAGAAACGAATCGTAACAGAGCCTTTTTCTCAGAAACAGCAGAGGATTTGATTCGATCATGATTCAAAAAGGCGTCTGAATAGAAAATGGTGCCCCGAATGCTAACTTACATAGGGCAATGCGCAAACATGAACATTTCTATTCTAACGGACCCTCCTTCTACCATGAGCTAAGATATTTTCTAACAGAAACAAGGCAAACAGGAAACCAGGAAAACAGGAAACCATAAACAATAATAACAATAAACCCTTCTGAGCATTCCATGTTCTCAGCATTGGGAAAGAAGACTGTAAGGAGGGTAGAAGTTTCGAAAATGCCCTCGTCTATGTTCCTGCGGTCCTCTATTTCTGTACCATAATTGCAGCATTGGTATCATGAGTCGATATCTTCCATTTTGGGGTGAGAATGGTGGTACATTAAGAGCAACAGAAAGGAAGACACTGAATAAGAGCACAGCAATACACCAATATCACGATCAGGTAAATCAGCTTTTCAAGAATCTAGCCCCAGCTACCAAAAAGAGACCAACTCTAATTTACACTCTCCATTCCCTTGACATTCTGGAGGATATCGAGAATGTGCTTGGTAATATTCTGTTCCATATTTTTTTATCCTGACCGCACACTGGTCTCCCACTACCGGACATACATCACCACTCTTGGCTAAGATAAAATCAACCGTGTATCTAGTCTGTTCTGAATATATTTGCATATTTTCCAACTGAGTGGTGATGTCGCGTAAAGCTGCCACTGTAGTATTAAATACAATTTGTAACTTGCACTCAAACTATTCTCTAGCTTCCTCACCCCGAGCCATAGAGGTACCACCCAAAGTGAAAATGGAAGAAAGGATGTATCCAAAAGTGATCCCATTACTGTAATTATTCACCTCTATATCGGTCACTCCCACACAGAAATCTTTGGTCAGAGTCCTTTTAACCTAGGAGCCAGTAGGCTTAGTGTATTTACAAGGCACACCTAAGGGCAACACCATCCCAAGAGCTACATCGTCCTTACCACTATGAACGTTAGAATAGGTACTGTTAGATAAAAAGTAAGACCCCGGGTGTGCATGAATTGGTCCTTCATAATCTACTGCAGCATATCTAGTGTTCATTCCGAAAGTGCTTGGATCTTTGTCATTCACTAAAGGGATCGTATTTTTGTACAACACTATTCCAGAACAATTGATATACAAAGAAGTGTCCGTAATATTCACAATAGGGCCGCAAGTAGGATAATAACTTGCCTTCTGGTTGACTATCAACTCCTTGTAATGCCAGCCCACCAAAGTGACATTCTGCTTCTCCATATAAAAATTGTCGCAATATGTGTTTTTATCACAACCTGGATAACCCATTCCCGGTGGCTGTCTATAATATAAACAAGGACCTGGATAGGCGAAACCAAAAACTCCCTTCACTTCTGTAAATTGTGATGGACGAGTATATGTATAATTTACAAGTGATAACAGGTATGCAGTCCATAAACTAGTGACAGATTCAGTGGGGTAACAAGCCATCCCGGCTCCAAAGAATCTCTTGTGTGTGTCTAGAAATACATTATTCGGCGCTGTCCTTTTATTTCTTGTTGGGTAAATAACCTTACCCTACTTACGTAAAGGCACATCCTGATCATTTTCCAAAACCTATGACACTCCACACTATATTATTAGCAACAAAACCACAAGGGCAACACATGTTATTTTCTGCTTGCGAGTCCACACCTTATTATGCTGGGCAACAGGAATCACTGGCTACTTTTCCTCAGCAACCTGTCTACCAAAGGGATGCATAATGGATGGAAAAAGGGGGCGAAATGTAAAGAAAATATACAAGTTTCCAGTGCCAGTCAGAGCCCTAATGGTATAGGCTCCTAATGTCCATCAATACGTTGGCGTTCTTGAGCACTGGCAGTGGAGCTTGCTCTGTCTGTCCCAAGCTCTTTTAATGTATCCCACGTTGAGCAAGATGGTAGACCTTCAAGGTATTCTTTGGCCATCCCTAACTAATTTCAAACAACTAGAAGAAAGTAAGCAAAAATCCTTCAATAATCTCAACTAACTCTGTTGATATTATAACTCAGTAAACCTATCTTATGCAGTTCATCTCTAATCTCTTTTCCCCTTAGACACAATTTCCCTCAGCTGAGGGCTCAAATTGTACCTGATAGCCCCAGGCACCATGTGATCAGTGAACAAGCGTTCTTTGATAGCTCGTATTTCTGGAGGAACAGCCTAGTTCAACACATTTTCATTTTCTTTATCCGTCTGCATCCATGTTAGCTAGGCATCACTGAAAGGGACAAACCTTGGCACCTTCTTGCACTCCGAGTCCCCAATGCCGTCTTTCACCCACTGGTCATAGGGCAATGGCAAAGGAATCCTGTGACAGTGGGACGCATGGAACCAGTTCTTATGGCCAGCAACCTTCACAGCAGTATGCATCACCAATAGAACATGCTCAGGACCCTTCCAGCTCGGCTCCAAACGTTTCTGAAAATTGCACAGTAGGACAAAGTCACCAGGCTGGATATCTTGGCCGGGTCCCTCTGGTGTAGAAGGTAGGGACTCTCACACCTGTTGGTGAATAGAACGTAAAGTCTCTGTTAACTGGCCAAGGTAATCAAGCAATACAAAGTACAGAATATATGAGAACCTCTGAGGATGAGGGACGTCACAGACGATCGCCGGGCGCTCAAACACGACCTCGTAAGGAGACAATCCTGTCCTAGAATGTGCTGTCGTTCTTGTCGACAAAAGTGCTTATGATAAATTATCTGGCCACTTAAACCCTATGGTGTCCTGAATTTCGCCAATTTCAGTATGAGAGTACCATTGTACTTCTCAACCAAACCTGTGGATAATTGGCAGCATGGAATTTTTGTTTTACATGGAGACCCTCCCAAATGAATAATCAATCAATCAATCAATCAATCATGGTATTTGTAAAGTGCGCTACTTACCCGTGAGGGTCTCAAGGCGCTGGGGGGGGGGGGAGTTCCGCTACTGCTCGAAGAGCTAGGTCTTGAGGAGTCTTCTGAAGGCGAGTAGGTCTTCGGTCTGCCGTAGCTGGGTGGGTAGGGTGTTCCAGGTCTTGGCGGCGAGGTAGGAGAAGGATCTGCCGCCAGAGGTTGTTCGTTGGATGCTGGGGACGGCGGCGAGTGCGAGGCTGGCGGAGCGGAGCTGGCGGGTGGGGGTGTGGAAGCTGAGTCTGCTGTTCAGGTAGGCTGGTCCGGTGTCGTGGAGTGCTTTGTGTGCGTGGGTGAGGAGTTTGAAGGTGATCCTCTTGTCGATGGGGAGCCAGTGTAGGTTTGTCAGGTGGGGGGTGATGTGGCTGCGGCGGGGGACGTTGACGATCAGTCGGGCGGAGGCATTTTGTATGTGCTGTAGTCGTCGTAGGTGTTTGGCTGGGATTCCGGCGTAGAGTGCATTGCCGTAGTCCAGCCTGCTGCTGACGAGGGCCTGTGTCACCGTTCTTCTTGTTTCGGTCGGGATCCACTTGTAGATCCTGCAAAGCATGCGGAGGGTGTTGTAGCAGGAGGAGGAGATGGCGTTGACCTGTTTGGACATGGAGAGGGAGGAGTCGAGGATGAATCTTAGATTGCGTGCGTGGTCGGTGGGTGTCGGTGCTGTCCCGAGAGTGGTCGGCCACCAGGAGTCGTCCCAGACCGAGGGGTTGGGTCCAAGGATGAGGACCTCCGTCTTGTCCGAGTTCAGTTTCAGCCGGCTGCTCCTCATCCAGTCGGCGATGGCCTTCATTCCGTCGTGGATGTTGGTTTTGGCGGTGCGTGGGTCCTTGGTGAGGGAGAGGATGAGCTGAGTGTTGTCGGCGTAGGAGATGATATTGAGGTTGTGGTGGCGGGCCACTTGTGCGAGGGGGGCCATGTAGATGTTGAACAGCGTTGGGCTGAGGGAGGAGCCCTGGGGGACGCCGCAGATGATGTTGGTGGTTTTGGATCGGAAGGGTGGGAGTCGGACGCTCTGGGATCTGTCGGAGAGGAAGGATGTGGTCCAGTTGAGGGCCTTCTCTTGGATACCGGTTTCTTGGAGGTGAGTTTTTAGAGTGCGATGGCAGACCGTGTCGAAGGCGGCCGAGAGGTCTAGGAGGATGAGGGCTGATGTTTCGCCGTTGTCTAATTGGCGCCTGATGTCATCTGTGGCGGCGAAGAGGGCAGTCTCGGTGCTGTGGTTTCGTCTGAATCCGGATTGGGACGGGTCCAGTATGTTGTTGTCTTCAAGGTGGCGGGTCAGTTGCATGTTGACGATTTTCTCGATGTCCTTCGCCAGGAACGGGAGCAGGGAGATGGGTCGGAAGTTCTTGAGGTCCTTGGGGTCCGCCTTGGGCTTCTTGAGGAGGGCATTGGTTTCGGCGTGCTTCCAGCTTTCCGAGAAGGTCGCTGTTTCGAAGGAGATGTTGATGACCTTCCGTAGTTGGGGGGCGATGGCTGCATCTGCCTTGTTGAATATGTGGTGTGGGCACGGGTCTGTCGGAGATCCTGAGTGGATGGGGTTCATGACCTTGCGTGTCTCGTCGTCGCTGACGTTGGACTAGGAGGTAAGGCGGTTGGCGTTGTTGGTGTTCGGAGGAGGGGTGGAGTCTGGCATGGTCGGGTCGGTCGTGGTGTTGAAACTGTCATGGATGTCAGTGATCTTGCAGTGGAAGAAGATGGCCAGTGAGTTGCACAGTTCCTGTGAGGGCGGGATGTCGTTGGTGTTGGCGCTGGGGTTGGATAGTTCTTTAATGATGCGGAAGAGCTCTTTGCAGTCGTGTGCATTGTTATCCAGGCAGTCTTTGAAGGAGGACCTCTTGGCTGATCTGATGAGGTGGTGGCGTCTGCGGGTGGCGTCCTTGTGGGCTGTGTGGTTGTCCGGTGTACGTTCGTGGAGCCATTTCTTCTCCAGTTTCCGGCATGCACGCTTGGAGGCCAGGAGCTCGTCGGTGAACCAGGTGGCTCTCTTGCTGGCGTGGCTGTTGGTGGGTTTCTTCAGTGGGGCGAGGGTGTTGGCACAATCGTCGATCCACTGTCTGAGGTTGCGGGCTGTGGCGTCTGGGTTGGTGGGGTCGGTGGGTGGGTTCTGGGAGAGGGTGGTGAGCAGCTGGTCTTCGGTGACTTTGCTCCAGCCGCGGCGAGGCAGCTGTTGGGTGCGGTGGTTGGTTTTTTGAAGGTGAAGTGAATGCAGCAGTGGTCGGTCCAGTGGGGTTCGGTGGTGTGGTTGAAGGTGACGTGGGTGCTTGTGGAGAAGACGGCGTCCAGGGGGTGGCCGGCGGCGTGGGTGGGTGCAGTGACGAGTTGTCTGAGGCCGAGGTTGGTGAGGTTGCCGATCAGCGTGGTGGAGTTGACGTCGTTGTTGTTCTCGAGGTGGAAGTTCAGGTCCCCGAGGAGGATGAGGTCCGTGGAGGCGAGTGCGTGGGTGCTGGCAAGGTCGGCGATGGAGTCGCTGAACTGGGCCCGGGGTCCGGGGGGTTTGTAGACGAGCTTTCCTCTGAGGGTGGTGTTGGGGTGGTGTGGATCCGGAAGTGCAGGTGTTCGGCGGCGTTGAGGGTGTCATCTGCGTGGGTGGTGACCATGAGGGTGGACTTGTGGACGATGGCAATTCCTCCTCCAATGCCGTTGGCGCGGTCCCTCTGGGAGATCTTGTAGCTATCTTGGATGGCAATGGCGATGTCTGGAGCAGAGGAGTCGTTCCACGATTCGGTCAGGAAGGCTATGTCCGGGGCAGTGGCGTCGAACAGATCCCAGAGCTTGATGGCGTGTCTGCGTGACTCCTCTGTCTGCGTGCGGAGCGGGTGTTGAGGAGTATGCAGCGGAGGTGGTTGGGTCTGGTCCTTGATGGTTTGGTGGTTCTGTCACAGGTGAAGCTGCAGCTGCGGCAGGAAAAGGGTCCGTGGGTGCATTACGGGGCAGCCTGGTTGCAGCGTTGGTCTCGGCCGGTGTTGAGAGCGTGGAGGGAGTCAGCGTCGTAGCTGAGGCTGGGTATGGTGCGGTGGGGTGCGCGGGGTCCAGGGGTTCAGGCGCGGGGCGCAGTCCAGGCACGGACGGGCACAGACGGGCTTGCATCTGGCACGTCTCCGTCGCACCAGCAGCGCGGCCGCACAGCGTTCTGCATTTAGAAGGGGTGGAGGGAGGGAGGAGCAGCTGGGAGGCGGGTGGCGGGAAGCGAATGGGAGAGGAGGGGGGCGGAGCCGCAGGGGACGCAACAGCGGGAAAGGAATGCGGGGAGCACAGCAGAAGGAAACAGGCAACAAATACGATAGGAATACGAAAAACAGTCACTAAGGCAGCGCACAGAGAAAACAGGCAACAAATACAATAAAAGTACGAGAAACAGTCAGTAAAGCAGTGCACAGAGAAAACAGGCAACAAATACACTACAAATACGGGAGACAGGCAGCAGATCAGACCGAATACTTACCGCCCACCACTGGGCCACCAGGGATGAGGCGCAGGCGGGAGCCTGCGGGTGGAGGAGGGCCTCGAACTCCCGACAGAAGAGAGGGGCAGCAGCCAGAGGACACAGCACCAACAGGGAACGCTGGGGCGGTGGGGGGAGCGTCCTGGCCTGAGAACAGGTCAAGGTCAAGGAATCCCTTTTGCATTAAAATGACTTCCGTTGTCACTCCAGATAACTCGGGGCAAGCCAAAATGAGGAAAGAACTCCTTCAGGAGTACCTTTGCAGTCGTAATGGCTCTGTTATCTTTAGTGGGTAAGACTCAACCCATTTACTGAATGCACATACAACCACCAAAACATACTTAAGTTTATAGCATCTCTCTAATTCAATATAGTCCATTTGAAGGACTTAAAAAGGAATAGTGGGTGGTGCAAAATTACCGGGTGGTGTAGGGGCACCCTTCCCTGGATTATGCATCATGCAAACCATGCAATATTTCACCAAATGCGTGGCAGTCTTAGAGATATTGTCATTCTGTCATACAGGGTCTAACAGCCTACAAATGCCTTTTGCACTGAAATGAGCTGGACCATGTTCCATAGTAACCACGGGAAGAACATATGCTTCTGGCAACATCCATCTCTGCTTCCCTGATTTATCAATCCAACATCTTTCCTCATTTAACTGTGCTGTAATTTCCTGCCATGCCGCTAATTCTTCCATTGTGGCTACACTTTGTATCTCCCTTACACTTTCAAGGGTATTCTCAAACCTGGCAACTTCAGGGACCCACCTAGCTTGACGTGCTACAAATATAAGTTTCATCTTTGTTCTGGCAGTTTCCTTAGCTGTCTGATCTGCAAAAGCATTTCCTCTACCCACGTCATCAGTAACCTTCCTGTGAGCATTACATTTAATTATGGCCAATTTCTTGGGGAGCGTTAAAGTGCACAAAATCCTCAATAATAGGTGCCCATGCTAAATCTTGGTCCCATGAGGGTAGGGAACCCTCTCTCTTCCCAGAGTCGCCCATAATTATGCATGACCCTGAAGACATACTGGCTATCAGTATGGATGTTGACAACCAGTCCCTCACTCAATTCGCCAACTCGAATAAGAGCAGTGAGCTCAGCAGCTTGAGCTGACTGATAGGGGATCTGTGATGTCTCTACCACCATGCGCGACGAAGTGACAGCATCAGCTACTGTTGTGGTGCCATCTGGTAATTTAATTTAAAACAAGAGGCATCGATATATAGTTCTCCTTGGGGGTCATATCGTAGAACGTAGTAACGTGGCTGGATTCAGAGGATATGGGCACTTTTTTATAAATTGGTCAGTATCGAAGAAGAATGGGAAATTATGGAGATAATTATTTCATATCATGTGGAACGGAATTGCAATGTGACTGACATACATATTTTTACAACTTGTAGATACTCCTGATGAAGGTTCTATAACCGAAATGCATTGAGTAGGACGTGAATTGAATGTTATGGAGGAAATTCGGAACACGTTCATGCATAGGCCTGGATCGGCAATACATACAACAAGTTACATGCTAAAAGTTTTTCAACTAATTTCACAGCTTTTGACGTGATGGAAAAAATAAGTGGAAAAATAATGATGAAAAGTGAAGAAAAGAAAATGGACAAAAAATGATTACTCAGGTGGATGTGTATTACTTTGAGATACCAGTGTGCTCACGGCTGTGCAACCCGTTTTGACCTGCTAACTTGCAGGCCACTATTCTTGAATGAATTATGCTCAGGTGCGTAAGGAACGGCGCACTAATACGGGTGCTGCACGCCAAACGATAAAAAAGGAAGGCAACATGAACCATAATGAAGAATAATAAGGGTGTGCTTCAGGATATTCTTTGTCTTGTCGTCATGTATGCCGTTTCACCACCTGGTAGCACCCCAACACAAGGGAAGCCAACAAACTGAGATTAAAAGATAACAGCGTGCTTCACGTCAAAAGCAGTTCATTACTTTTGGATCAAGGGATAAGTCATAAACATGGACTGCTCACATCACAGAATGTTTATTTGGCACACTGATAGATGTTTATGTTCTTAATATATGCACTGACATAATAGAGGGGGCTTGGGTTTGAGGCTTGATTTTGCAAAGGATTGTGGTTAATGTAGTGAGTACACAAAACACTGACAGGGTCTGAGAGTGGGAGGTGGTGGGGATCACGTGATGGTTTGCAGCAATGATCGTAGAGGCGGGGTGGGTAACATCTATTTAAATTTGGAATGATTAGCATGGTCGCTACAAAGATACAACGAGCGCATAAGAGGAGGTTGAAGCGCTGCGAATTTTACATCAGGTATGTACGGGGGTTTGATAAGGTGACAAACTTAACATAGGGCAATAATGTAGTAATTTTTTGGGGGGTTGTTTAAGTTGAGTAGAGGTGGCTTAAGGTTCATAGGGGTACGATGCTAGAATATTAAGGGGTTAGTTGCGTTAGGGTGCACAGATTAAGTATGTGTTTTTAAAATTAGAATGAATGTTTACGTTAGGGGCTAGACTTGTGGGTCACATGGAATAGTTTGTATGTGGTGAGTGAGGTGGGAGTCACGTTATGGGGATGGGATCGGGATATGGGCATTTTTGTATAAATTGGTCAGTATCAAAGAAGAAATGGAAAATATGGAGATAATTA
This sequence comes from Triturus cristatus, assembly GCF_964204655.1. Taxonomy (NCBI): domain Eukaryota; kingdom Metazoa; phylum Chordata; class Amphibia; order Caudata; family Salamandridae; genus Triturus; species Triturus cristatus. The sequence goes on from NC_140587.1 coordinate 668,771,134, forward strand.
TATCATATCATGTGGGACGGAAATGCAATGTGACTGACATACATATTTTTACAACATGCAGAGACTCCTGATGAAGGTTCTCTAACGGAAATGCATTGAGTAGGATGTGAATTAAATGTTATGGAGGAAATTCGGAACACGGTCATGTATAGGCCTGGATGGGCAATACATAGAACAAGTTACATGCTAAAAGTTTTTCAACGAATTTCACAGCTTTTGGCGTGATGGAAAAAATAAGTGGAAAAATAATGATGAAAAGTGAAGAAAAAAAAATGGACAAAAATTGATTACTCAGGTGGATATGTATTACTTTGAGATACCAATGTGCACACGGCTGTGCAACCCGTTTTGACCTGCTAACTTGCAGGCCACCATTCTTGAATGAATTATGCTCAGGTGCGCAAGGAACGGCGCACTAATATGGGTGCTGCACGCCAAACGATAAAAAAGAATAATAAGGGTGCGCTTCGGGATATTCTTTGTCTTGGATTCAGAGTAGCACATCTTTTAATTGTAATATGCTTAGCAAAGAGGGTCAATTTATAGCCTGTTAGACGTGCACTGGTGAGGTGAAGTGTGTTTGTCCTATTCAAAAGTGTATCCACAGCATGGGTACCATAACTGTGAGGTCAGTATCAAGCACCAGTCAAGTCAATTGTCTGATTGAAGTGGCCACAGCTGCGTACGCTCTCAGACAACTTGGGAGGGCCCTTGTGACGGGATAAAGCACAGCAGAGAAATAAGCACACAGCCGTTGCTTATCCCCAAACTTTTGTGTTTGGACAGAAAGCCAACCATCTCGTGGACATAGAGAACAAACGGTTTGCCATAGTTAAGTGTTCCAAGCACTGGAGCCGAACAAAGCGCATTTTTCAGTTGCTCAAAAGACTGCTGGCATTCGGACATCCAGGGCAAAGGCTCATGCACTTCTTTCGTTGTTAATGCAAGCAAAGGATTAATTAGCAAGGAATAGGTAGGTATCCATTGACAACAGTGATAACTATAATAGCGCGCACATCTTTTTGAGTTTGTGGAATGGGCATTTTAACAATGGTACTGATGCCCTTAGGGGTCAACCTCCTACCCTCCTTCGACAGTAGGTGACCTAATTAGTTGACCTCCTGTCGACAATTCTGAAATTTAGAAAGGGGAACCTTATGTCCATGATGGGCCAAATGCAACAACAATTGGACTGTACTATCTCTGCAACCCTGTTCCGTATCAGAAGCTATGAGTAGATTATCAACATACTGCACCAATACATTACCTGGAGGAAGTGATAAGGAACCCAACTGACCTTTTAATGCTTGACTATAAATACTAGGACTCTCTGTATAGCCCTGAGGAGCGCGACAGAATCTAAAACTGCAACAAGCCAGTGTGAACCCAAACAAATATCTACTATCTGGATGGATAGGAATACTAAAAAAGCATTTTTCAAATCAATAACAAAGAAAATTTAGCGGTGGAAGGAAACATCATCAAAAGCACAGTAATATCAGGAACAGCAGGGAACTGTGTAACCACTAACCTCACGCAGATCAATCACAAAACCATAAACATTATCAGCATCCTCGGAGGAACCTGACAGTGCTCTTTTAAGAATTGGAAGAGTAGAACTATTACAAATATTGCCAGACATTTCCTCAACTACTCCATTTTTTATCAAGAACCCAGTCTCCAGCCTGCGGTATCTTCTACTTAGGAATACGACGCAAAACAACATTCTCTATAACTTGTATAGAAACTGGTGGATATGTAACAGCCCTACATCCATGTCACCTGTGGCCCATAGAGTGGGTGGGACATCAGCAAAGTCAGCTGGGAGGGGTGCATTCTGAGACAAACACTGTTTAGTACTCACATGTGGACCCATAGTAATATAGACTCCTGCAGGAGAGCAATAGATAGTAGCATGCAACTTCTTCAACAAATCTAAACCTATCAGATTCTCACCACAGTTAGATGTCAACAAAAACGAAGATTCCACAGTAAAAGGACAAACAGTCAATGCAAGGGGGCATGAAATGGGGCTTACAACCAGTACACCTAACAAACCTACTGATACATTTTTGTGGCCAGACAGGGCTGCCCCAGGGGCCATTTGCAAAGGAACAGAACACTTTTTCGCACCTGTGTCCACCAAAAATTCCTTAGTCGAGCCTTGCAAATTCGCTGAGACATAAGGACCACACTGATCTACAGGAACTGGTCCCTCTCCCTGTCCCTGGCTGTCCTAGCTATAGGACATACCTGTTACCTCATCCATATTGTAATCATCATGATAATAATGGCCATCTCGAGGGTCATCAAAGTAGTTATTATCAGAACGACCCTGTGAAACTGTGGCATTCTGAGCTCTCTCTGTCCCATGACCCCTCCCACCAGTACCCGCCCTCTAGAAGCTGCAACTTTCTGCAAAAGCACAGGGCACTAGCTACGCAAATGACCCTCCTCCTTACAATACGCACACTGATTTGGCCCTAAAGGTGTCGTTGAAGGCTGTCTACTGGTACGTGGAAGCTATCTAGAAGGACCACCCCGTACCCTACTATTTCCCCAAAACGCTTGCTGCAACAACACCTTCGTCTTTAAATCCTTGTGTTTCTTATCAGTCCTATCCTTTTCCTCCTGATCTCGGTGTTCATAGTACTGGGACATATTCAAAATAACAGAGAGGGAAGAGGTGGACCAAGTACTCTCAGACGTCTGTAAACGACTTGTATTTCAGGAAGAAGATTAGAAGCAAACCTGTCAACAAACAGTCGAACTCCTCCCTCAATAGACATATCCTGCCCAATATAGTCTAAAAATATATCTTCAAACTGGGTAAAGAAATCATAAACATTTTCATCCTTTTTCTGTCGACAAGCCGTCAATTTGTCCCAGCTTACCTTCCTAGGCAGAATAAGGGAATGAACATATGTAATAATGCGACCTGGCAAAGCAAGTATCTCAGCTTGGGGTTTATCACCTGGCTTCCTTTCCTGATCCCGTCCCATAATCACATCCCATGTACCACCCAACTCTGTGACATGGTCTTGTGTATGAACCTGTCTCCAAACATCACCTGGAACGAGGAGACCAAAAAAACATTTCAATATCAGCAAGAGTCATTACAGTAGGAGAGGCAGCCTCTGGTATTCTTTATAATAAGCAGCAGGATTCTTCCTAGGATCAGGCGAATGAGCCTAAAGGGCTATAACCTCACTCCTTTTCCATGGATCATAAACCCATTGTTCTTGAAAAAGGACTGCTACAGCCGGTCTAGTAACATTCCGTTATCGCAGGTACCTCCCGCATCGGAAACTGAGTTACCCGAGTAGGGCACCTCTCATGTAGTCTACCCATGTAGGCAACTACAGTTGTAAAATTCCCAAATACTTGGCCTGTCTCCAAGTCAATAGCATACACACGGTCTCTAATATCAAATAAAATTTGAGGCGCTTCTGTTCCAATGTGGTTTTGCCAATGACTAATCAATGTAGCAGACATATGCTTAAGGACATGTTGCTGTGTAAAGGGTTCAAAATCTCGCATGACTTCCCAAACATCCTCCACACTATGGATCACATTACGAGCCCACCACGCAGCGTGGTCAGCTATTACTTGTTTCTTTTCATCCCCCACCTCAGATTGGACTAACAGGCGTATTTGCTCCTTGTATTTCGTCCACTCTCTATTCTCAAATGCACGTACTGGTGTCGCAACATTCAAAGGCTTCAGAGGATGAAAATCCATGGCAGGAGAAACAACAGAAGTGACAGGTACAATCGTTGCTGGTGCTTGCACCGGAGGAGAAAGAACAGAGGATACAGGAGTTGAAACAGTAGATGTGCTGGGGGTCACAGTTGCCAAAGATGGCAAGGACAAAGAAAGAGCAGGAGGTGCCGTAGCAAAGCCGTCGAAACAACAGCTGTAGATACAGGAACAGCCAAAGCAGACATAACAGGCTGCTGTAACTGTAAGGAAACGGCGGGCTATATCTTCTGTGGGGCATAAGGGGGTGGGGGTCAAGTATCTAGCAACTCCTCTACAAAGGTATTGTCTCCTTCTTTGGTCAAATAAGACTTATAAATATGCATTCAACATCTCCTATCTTCACATTCAATTCCAGTCTCATGTTTTTCTCTATCATATGCCACAGCTTTCTGTGTCAATGTTTGCATTTTCCCCTTTCGAAGTAGGAGCGTTCAAGAGATTCAGCTTCATGCTGAGGAAGTAAAGCAATCTGCTCCTGAAAATAGATTGTCTTCAAGATTTCCAGCTAAAAAAAGGAGGGTTAATGGTGTATCCCCCTTCTGATGATCTAGACACCACTTGAATACCACCTCAGTCTGAGAGTAAGACACACCACGAGATGACTCAGACAAGGCTAGGGAAAAGGAAGGTTCCAGAAAGCCTTAAAGTTATGGAGCCAGATGTAGAAGAGGAGGATGATGACGAGCCAGTCATCATGGATGTTGGCCCGGCCCCAGCGGAGACCGACGTTACCCCAGCCCAACTTCCCGGGAGGATGTGGCAGTGGCACCACAGTTCCAACCACTGCCAGCTGCTATATTTGCAAAGTCCCGGCAGCGACCTACAACCAGACCCACCCCAGTCGAAGTAGGTACTGCAGAGAGTCAAATATCAAAACACCTACCTACTACCACCAGTTCATCTGACATTGGCAGTGGCACCAACGTCAGAAAGTTGAGCTCCCAGGTTTGGGACTTCTTTTCGGTTACTCAGAAGGAGGCAAACATTGACATATGCTCCCTTTGCCGAGCAAGTGTTAGTCGGTGTGAGAAGCTGGCCTGGTAATTAAATTGGGCACTGGCACCAGTCCAGACACCCCTTATGGTCATTTAAGAGGTCTCAGATAACCTCAGAAAGCTAGACGAGTGGTAGCTGAGGAGAGCAGCCTTCGGGCTTAGTCTTGAAGGAGTTTAATGCAGCTTGTTTTAGCAGAGCGCAATCTTATAGTATAGATTAAATGAAAAGAGAACCACACAGTAGTTATACAAAATATGTATTTATTAAATCACACTATCTAGTACCTTACAGTATCTCCTACACGGAGATAGACACAAAGCACACAATACTTAAGCAAAGGAATTACAGTAAATAGCACTAATACACAGTGGGCCTAAGGGGGCGACCAAACCATATACTAAGAAAGTGGTATTAGACTTGGGCTCTACACTATTAGCTGATACATTTTAACCTAAGTAATCAATTCTGGGAGAGTTGAATTTGCATTTTCCACACCCAGTGTCACCCCTTTTCTCTCAAATTGGACAAAACATGCTGCACTCTTCTATCGTGTTGATCCTGGTCTTTCCCAAACAATAGATCATTGTTCTGGAATGCAATAACTCCTTCTAGACCTTTGAACAAACTTTCTACAACACTCTGAAATACTGATGAGGCCGATGCCGGAGTTATGAAAGATGTAAGGTGCCTAGGGCTGGGATGGAAATGTATTTGATGATACGCCAAAGGCATGTCAAGCAGACAAAAAATGTTGCCCCCCGTCAGAGTGGATACCATCTCTGTGATGTTAGGAAGGGGTGCACATCATTCCAATTTGATTATTGAGATCGTGTAAGTACATACACATGCAAAACGATCTGTTTGCCTTGTGTGCTAAGACAATGGGGGCTACCCAGTCTGAACATTCTACAGGTTCAATGACACCTTGCTACCATAACTTATATAATTCCTTCTTTAACACTGCATGAAAGGCTAAGGGCACTCTCCTAATTTCATGAGCCACAGGGCATGCATCATCCATTACTCTTATTTTATGCATAAAACCCTTCAGTATGCCTAACTTCCCTTGAAATACTTTGGGATCACCTCTTCCCATGTGTTCTTCTCCTGTACCAGAGGAATTGTTAAATATTTCTTCCTTAATACAACTTTAGCAGGGTTGTTTGGATCCAACAATATTCCTAAATTATTTTGATCATATGAGCCCAGTAAACAAGCATCATCCTTAGCTCCATCGACCAATTCATTTGTGATACATGTCTGGATTTTAAATTCCTCTTTAAATTCTCCCATAATATCTATGGATTTTCCTCCATAGCCAACAGAACAAATTTTAGAGTCTCTCAAATGAATACTCTTGAAATCATTTTCCCACACTTTCTCACTTAACATAGTGAAAGGGGATCCAGAGTCCACCTTGACCTTTACATCAACACCATTGATGTTTAGAGCACAGAAAGGTCTTACCTAAACCCCACATACAATTTCATTGTGTACATCCTTAACCATCATTACTTCTAATTCATCACTCGTGGTGCACTCATCTTCAGCAACTTTGCTGGGATGTACACTATGGATTTTGCTTTGTTGCATTCTGCTTGAGGACCTACAAAACCTGGTGAAATGCCCTTTGCCCATACACTTGGCACAGATATGTTCTTTGGCAGTACATGCGCTGGCACTTTCAAGGTGAGACATGTTACCACATCTATAACACTCTAACAGTAAGAATGATTGTTTTTGTTTGGCTTGTCAGATACCCTTCCCATGTCCTCCTTGACTTTTCCTTTCTTGTATTTTGACTTCAAAACTAAAACATCCTGAGGTTGGGACTTCATATCTGATACAGTCATTTAGTCCATGAATGAAGTTGTGCTTTCTATTCTGGACGCCATCTCAATGGCTTTATCTCACTTGAGATTTGGTTTAGATAACAATGCTTCCTGATTTTCTTTTATTATTGGTCTTCTCAATCAGTTGATCTCCTATCATTTCTTCTTCAAAATCCTTGTATTCGCACGAGACCACTAGCATTCTCAGAGCCTCAACATAGCTGGCAGCCGATTCACCAGAAAAGTGTGCTCTTCTGTAAAACTAATGGCTTCTATGGAAAGGGAGTGGGGAGATTGAAGGGAAGTCAGTTGGGACAGGAACATTGAAGCTGGAGCTGCATTCATCCTGCTGTCATTCTGACCCTGAATGAAGAAGTTTTGCATACATGTCTGCGTCCTTGTAAATTGCAACAATGTTCACTTTACCCATTATTGAAATTGGAAGGCCTTCCCATCTATTTAGCATCTGTGGGAATTTACTCAGTATTTAATTATAGTTAGCAGGGTATAATCCATCATATCATGAGAATCCCATGTTAGGTTAATTTCCAAATATCTCACAGCTGAAACTGCATATTTGGGATTATTTTGCATGGCACATGTATAGATACACACAGTCTTATTCATAATCAGTGCACATCCTGAAAATTTACCATACTCCTTCGCAATTTCCTGTACTTCTAGGAGACTCCTTTTAGAGTTCAATGTGACCAGTTGCACATCATTTGCATATGTCATAAATTTGATAGTATGTCTGGGTAGCCTAATTTACTCAATGTATACGTTGGTTTTTATCTTAATAAATGGCTCCACATAGAATGCATACAGACAAGGAAAGAGAGGCTTTTACTGTGCGTAATAGAGATTTTTGAGCTTGTAACTTGTCAACCAGGCAATGATAAACTGCTTTCATAACCTTTATAAATTGTTGTGGAAACTTCATCTGTTGCATAACTCCCCATATAAAAAGTCACTCCACATCATCAAAAGTCTTATCTTCATCTAGACCTATCCGAATCAGAGGGTGTTGTTTGGTTTCCTCCTACTTTATCAGAACTGTGGCTACATTAGTATGTACAGTTGTATCTCTCCCTGAAACAAAGCCATGATGTAAGGTAGATCCCAATTTAATAATTTTACTATTTAACCTAAATGCTAAAATTGTTGCATATATATTTTATAATCCATACAAAGAAGAGAGATAGGCTAGTAGGATTCTATGTGATTGGGGCGCTTATTTTGCTTACAGACAGTTAATCTACAGGCAGTATTCCATGATTCTGGTATACCTTATAGACTTCAGATGGTCTAGCTTCTATACCTGTGCCTTGCCTACTGGGGTAGATTACTTAGCTTGGACTATTTTTCGTCAAGTGATTGTAGGAGTTACCTTGTCCTCTTCTGAGAGATATACAGATTCCTTTTAGCTAGGAATGATTTATGCTTTCTCATATTTCTTTGAGTTCCCTAAATCAGAATATCCTGCAATATAAAGTTGGTCATAAAACCTTTAGTATAGAAGGCTTGTATAAGGTATACATATTTTCCCCTTGTTCATATTGTAGGAGTCTATATCTCTTGATCTGAAGGGTGTATGATGTAATATATAATGCCAAAAACAAAAAGAGGGACACAGGGCTAATAAAGGTCCAGCACACACGCCCCTTGGTTAAGACTGAAAAACAGAAAGGTGTGCAGTTACTGACAGTGGTAGGTTGTTTGGGACCTGAAGGGGATCTGATCCTTCAGGAGCAAGAGCCCTCACACACCCCAAGGGGTGTCATGCTTCATCATAGGGTAGCTCTTCATTGGGCTGACACTGCAATGCCCAAAGGCCCCGCAGGGGGGCTCTTTGCCAGAGGTCTTTTGATCTGCTGTCTGTGAAATGAGGGTGTTATGGTGAGGGTTTGGTGCGTGGGTAGTGTGGGAAAAAAAGTGTTTAAAACTAACTCTAATGGTACGTCAAGTTAAATTTATTATTACAGAACCCTAGGTTATATTAAAAACAAGTGTGAGCTGCAGTGGTTATAATGGACCACGTTGGCTCTAGGTGTGAGTGCAGGTCAACATGTTTCTTGCCGCTAAGTCTAAAAATATCAGGGCAATTCTTCAGGACTGTGAAATAACCATAAAAAGTACTCCAAAATGAACAGTAATGTGTACAAGTGTAGCTTATTATGTCGCTGTCCCAGATGCTGAAATGGTGTTGTGCACCTTTAAGCGGATGACAGTACCGACCTAGAAGAGGGGAGAAAGGAGGGAAGGGGAGAGACAAAAAGGGGGAACAGGGAAGATTTTAAAAAAGTGGAGTACACTTTCTATAAAGCAACAACTGTGCTCATGGGTGTGAATGCCCAATTATTGCATGCTTTATATAGTGCTCAAAACCTGGTCAACTGACTAGGACCTGTACCGCAGTATACTGCTGACGTTGGCCATTGCAGATCAATAAAGCTCGAGATCACCGTGTTGCGACAGCTTTCACGACTGGGTCAACACCCTTGACACTTTCCTCCTCTTTAACAAAACTGTGTCTGACAATAACCTACCTTTTCTTGACCTTCCGGTCACTCTCAAGGATGGCCACCTTCAATCTACCACCTATAAAAAACCAACGGACAGCAATAGTCTTCTACGTTATGATAGCCACCACCCTAAACATCTTAGGGACAATTTGCCCTATGGCCAGTTCTTACGCTTAACCTAAGAGACACTATAGTCCACACAAGACCCAAACCTGTACACAGACAAACACTACTCATATCACAGTTTGAATGATTATAATCCCTGGGGAGAGATTCACAATTAATATTCGCCCCTCTACATCTCTATAGGTTTATCTGTCATTAACATACATGACCTGACTTCCAGTAAGAATGGTTTGCCTGTGAGCTTTTTTGACGTCTACTAACCTTTCTACAAGACCTGCATCATGTATCTTGTGTGGTTAGTACACTTAGACAGATTCCCATATCTTCATGACTTTCTTTTAAATCTATACACCGTTCCAATATGGCCCCCACTGACATACAGCCTTTTGTAGGGTAATCAGGCCATCACTATATGGCCACTTTGATCTCTACAAACTGTAGAGGGTGCTCGTTGGGTTCCACCTAACAAATAGCACACAGGCTTGTGTTCCCCTCATTTGGTGCCAGCAGCTTTATGGCTTATGGGACCACAAACATTGAGTACGATCTCTTGATCCGCATGTGTTCATTAAGGATCCATGCCTGATCATTATGTTTTTTGGGTGTTTTTTCAAATCATTCCAATATGGCCCCTGTAGTATCCGTAGCCTGTAGATAAGTGACTGTGCCATTTACAAATGGCCGCAAGAGTTATGGGAATTCAAGATGGTGCCCGTTTTCGCCCCACCGACCGAACACCACATGGCCTAGCAGCCCTGATTGCTCGCCACTTCTAATACAACGTGCTGCAGGAACGCTGCTACTCGAGCCAAGCTGTGCAACGGGTAGGTCGTATGCACCCGCGGCGATCCTTTATCGTAAGTACAGCCCTGGGTGTGTTTTGACTATCTCTCTCGATCTGAGAGTAATTGGGACCCTGTTTATTGTTCCCGTGTTTCCTTGATCTCTCCCCTGTTCTAGGCGGGAGGACACATCAGCGCAACTGTTCATTGGAGCCCCAAATGCCACGTGTAGTGGTAAGTTACCCACTAACTATCACAGAAGCTATCCTTCTAACCACATCATAAAGCGACACACTCCTGTTTTGTGTTTTTGATAAGTGTGATATATTGTGTAAATAGACTACATGAGCCTTAGTAAACTAATATAATTGGCACTTATACGGGCTATATATGTCCCTGAAGCCACGGCTCATGACTTAGTATACAGCGACACGCTCTCCACTTTTTGGGATTAGAAACAGGTTCATGATATAGATAATAGGCTGCATGAACCAGTATTAACAAGTACCAATGGAACTTATGGAGGCAATGATTGTCACTTTACACTACTGTATATCTCTGCTATCCCTCAAAGGGGATGATTTGGAGCAGATTAGGCTGCATGACCGTCTACCAGTGAGTATGGATGACACTGATTTAAACCAGGTATGTCACCGGATGCATTTCAGATGAATCCTTGTTATCCCCAAACACGGTAATCTCAAGCTTTATTGATCTGTAATGGCAAATGCCACCAGTATACTGCGGTACAGGTCCTAGTCAGTTGACCAGGTTTTGAGCACTATTTAAAGCATGCAATCATTGGGCATGCACACCCAAGAGCATAGTTATTGCTTTATAGTAAGTGTACTCCACTTTTTAAAACCTTCCCTGTTCCTCCTTTTTGTCTCTCCCCTTCCCTCCATTCTCCCCTCTTCTAGGTCGGTACTTTCTTCAACTTTAAGGTACACAACACCCTTTCAGCATCTGGGACAGCCAGGTACCAAGCTACACTGGTGCACATTACTGTTAATTTTGGAGTCGTTTTTATGGTTATTTCACGGTCCTGAAGAATTGCCCCGATCTTTTTAGACTTAAGGGCAATAAACATGTTGACCTGCACTCACACCTAGAGCCGACGTGGTCCATTATAACCACTGCAGCTCACACTTGTTTTTAATATAACTTAGGGTACTGTAATAAAAAATGTACCTTGACGTACCATTAGAGTTAGTTTTAAACACTTTTTTGACACTCTACTTACGCACCAAACCCTCACTATATCACCCTCACTTCACAGACGGCAGATCAAAAGACCTCTGTCAAAGAGCCCCTCTGCGGGGCCCGTTGGGCATTGCAGCACCGGCCCAATGAGACGCTGCCAGATGATGAAGCATGACACCCCTTGGGGTGTGTGAGGGCTCTTGCTCCTGGAGGATCAGATCCCCTGGACTTGACCCCTTCAGGACCCAACCGACCTACTACTATCAGGAACTGCACACCTTTCTGTTTTTCAGTGATATATAATGCTTCAATAAGTGACTGTATTTATAGTGTTTCTTGCCATACTGTTTTTTTTACTTTAATAGTTGGGAGTGTTGCTCTTCAAGGTCAACAAGTTTGGATCTCAGCTGGTTCTCCTCAGTTACCCTTAGTAGCCTTGTACGGATTACTAATTTTTTTACTAAACTCTTGAATTGATGCCTTCATTGCATCCCATACTATACATATGTTAGCTGAAGCTTGGTTAATTTCTATATATTTCGGTGTATGTGCCTGTAGTTCCCTAAAACACTGTTAATCTTGTAGTAAATATTTAGGAACGGTCCATGTCAGGTTAACACATGGTCCATTAGTCATTTCTAGATCCAACAAGATTGGGGCATGGTTTGATACCCATATTGAGTCAAATAAGACTCGTTATATAGGTGCTATTTTCCTCCTTATGAAGAAATAGTAAATCCTTTGATAAATTAATAACACTTTTTATAGGATTATGCCATCTCTGTTAGTCTATCAGGTTGTATTTATTCAGAAGCAGCTAAATAGCCTTCCTCGCTTTAGCTATACGCAGGTATGCATTAATGTGCCTTGTACCCAGTACGAGGGTGTGACTACAATTGAAATCCCCTGCAATTAAAAGGTTTCCTGTCTTATCCAATGATGCTGCATGTGTCTGATAAAAAGGAGTTAAATCATCCTGGCTGGTTCCATATACCACCTTAAAATTAAAGAGAGAGAGGGACCCCTTAGACCAAAGGAATAGGGTTCAAAGGACAGTGAAAAAGAAAGCTTCCTTTGGTTTTATAATACGTATAGCCTACTCACTCTAGCAATCCAGAAAGTCTCACACACACATTTATACAGAAGGGAGTCTGGTCATAGACCCAAAGCTTAAACCACAAACGTGAAAAATATATGTCTAATTTATTTTTGTATATTTAAAAACATTTCTTTATAAAACATGAATTAAAACATTGACAAAACATATATTGTGTACATTATTCTTAAAACAAAATTTCAAATTGACATTCCATACACAGGTAAAAGAACCGCAAGAATATACAACACTACCAAAAAGGGTACAACAGAGAGTACACAACAAGATAGTACACTTTGTCATAGACAGTACATATCCGTGTATGAAGAAATGTTTAGCTGAAGCCCGATAGATTGTACCTCCTTTTTTATCTGTGGTTCCAGCCAATACACAGATTATGAAACACAGCGTCGACACGTTTTGATGGTGACCAGTTAATTTATACCATCTTTCTCAAGACCACAACATGTGACTCTCACGGCCTTTTATGGTGCCTGAAATTGGTCCTAAACCTGTGTCATGAAATATATGAATGAGTATACATACCACAAATACCATATTTATGCCATAGTAATTGTTCACATTCAATATTCTGTAATTCTTTGTAAATATAGACACATGAGATTATATATATTAAACTGTATACATTTCTTAAACTCAAGGTCTAATAAAAAGCATGCAACCTAAGACTCCATGCCCACAACATACGTGCATCCATCCCAGCCATTCTCATCTACCCCTGTCTCATCATCCCATTATTGTTCTATTGATACTAACATCCTATTTATTGATGTTTGTTAGCCCGGATTGGTCTATCGCCATTAACACCTCATCCTTTTAATTACATTAATCATAGCATCTTTTTACTTTTACTTGATGTTTGCTTTTCAAAAAAGGAGCCCCAGACTCTTGGCCCGTAGTGGTTATTGGATATTAATTTATCACTTGACATACTACATGTATGTAAACTCATAAGTGTGTTATCAGCAATTTCTTTGGATCATATTGTTCTCGAATGATTGAACAGCTTATCTCCATTGTCGGTTAGAATTGTAAGGATCACCCTATGAGGTTGCAGCGAACAATATCACCTACTCCCCATGGGCATAATATAGAAAAAGGACGACGCACATCCTGATCTCATTTGCCTGATGTGTGCAATTCCTCACCTTAAATGTGATTTGTTGCCAGAACCTTTGATGTTGTTTCTACAATGGTACTTTATCCAAGGTCCTATTTACCAAGGGGTTACGGAGTCTGCCAATCTCGTAAATTTAACCCTATCCGGTAAGGAATCCACGGGATATAAAGACATTATCAGACTAAATTGCATGGTTTAATTCCTAGAACTCTCTCCCAAGGTCAATTCAGAAATGGTACCTACCCTCAATCTCGGGAAAATAGGGGTTTGAATGGTCCTGACGTCTGTAGTCAGTTGTCCTTTACATCAATTTTGAGATTGTAGGGTACACATTTTTTAGATCACGACTTTAATCAATTAGGCCTAAGAAGTATAGGGGGGAAAAAAGAAAAACTATTGCAATGAAACATGCCCCATTCCAATATAAACAGAGGCTCTTATTCTTAAGTTGCCATAGCTATGGATTTTAAATCGAAGGTGCATCCTATCTAAATGTATGTTTTCATTTTAATATTAGTAGTGAAACCTCGTATATAAGGCCTCTGTCCCCGGGGGCCACCCTTACTTGTTCTTTATAGAAAGTTAGCAAGACCCGTTCTCCCATATAAATTAGTCCAATAAAGCCAAATTAGAGGGACCGAAAATATAGGGCTCCATGCGGGCAGCTCACGCCAGTGATCCTCGCTCAAGACTAATACGTTCTGCTATAGTGCCTAGAGCCGACAGAAAATCCGCTGTTTCCTCGAAACATTCCTGAAATCATTCCATCTGGCATTTTCTTGCGTCCCCGTGCGCACTTCGAGACCTGATTCAAATGGGTTACCTCTCTAAGCTATTTATTTTATATTGTCCCTAGATCTTAATTGACTTACTAATTGGAAACAGGCGAAGTCACGTTGCTCACGCCTCGTAACGGTCTGCACGCTCTGTCCTCCTAAAGTTTACGTAAAGACTACAATATGCATCTCCCCGGTGTGAGTAACCCAAAAGTGTGGAATGCTTCTTACAATCGCGGAGCTTAATATATTGAGCGCCATATTTAGATCCACATTTCCCAATGAGAGCGAACCAATATTAGCCACATGTGATGACAGCTGTGTCAATACAGGTGTTACCTAAACATATTGATAAGAATAAGAATGAAATGAAAAGCATCGCCCTCACTGAGAGCGTGCACCATACTGAAAATGATATTAACCAGAATAAAATAAAATAAAAACGGGGGCAAGATCATAACATGGAACGTAGACAGGTTAAGGTAAAAAAAATAGACAAAGGAAGGTAATGGGATACCTAGAAGATTCAAAAGCCCAAGTTTGTATTATACAGGAAACCCATATAACGGCAGATGAGAGTAGGGGGTTGTTTTCCAAATATAATTGGATAGAGAGTTATGTAGCATCAAACCAACCAGAGTACACGAAAGGGGGTGCTATAATTGTTAGGAAAGGGTCAGGAGTAGCTCTGATCACCTCTAACACTGATGACTCAGGAAGATGGGTAATGGCCACTCTTAAATGCTTGGGTTCTGAGTTTGTATGTGTCAGTTTTTATGGTCCAAATACGGATAACCCAAATATTTAGTGGATCTGCAATTGAGATTGGTAGAGAAGTCATCACCTACAGTTATAGGAGGAGACTTTAATACTCTTTTAGATCCAATATTGGACAGATCCACAAATAGGAGGGGGTGCAGGCCCAAGCACCAAAAACAAGGCAGGCTCTTAAACACATGCTTATAGAGCTGGGAATGGTGGATGCTTGGAGACATCTAATGAAGAGTGAAAGTACCATCATTTTTCCCAGTTAGACTATATACTGGTTGATAGAGAGTGGGCAGGGAAAATAAAGGATGTGCACATATCCCCTGGACACCTATCGGACCACAACATGGTTAGCATTACACTGGGGGAGATTAGTGTAAGGAAATATGGTAGATGGACACTGAAGAGAGCTATTTTACCGGATCCAAACGTAGCTCTCACACTGAAGGAAAAAACAGTTGAATTTGTTGAGACTAATGCTAAATCAGCACCAATTGAAGTTATATGGGACACCTTTAAGGCCTATACAAGATGGGTCTTTCAAAACCAGGCATCCTACAAAAAAAACAAATTGGAGCGAGCCGAACTACAAAAATTGGAGGAAGAGATTGGGGTGTTGGAAGGAAGGGCGCAGCAGGACACACACTGTAAGGAGGGGATAGCAAAAAGCTGGATGAAGCTAGATTGAGGTATAGGTTGAAATTAGAAACAAAGAGCAGAGAAAGGTGGGAGGCAAGATGTAAGCAGCATTTTGAGTACGGAGAAAAAGCTAGAGCTTTGTTATCCTGGAAGGCGATGGCAGACAGGGAGAGAAATCATATTAGAGAGTTGATCATAACCCCTGAGGGGGATGTTACTAACAATGAGGAGGTAATGCAGGAAAGTATGGTAACACTTTTCTCAGAACTATATACAGAGTCAGAAAGACCTGATGCAGAGGCCATAAAGAGCTGGCTGAGTAACATCGGCCTGCCGGTCTTAACTGCAGAAGGGAGGGATAGGTTCAATTCTCCGATATCTGAAGAGGAGATAAGAGAACAACTAAAGCATATGAAGAATGGCAAGGCGGCAGGCCCTGATTCAGTTCCGGTTGAGGTCTACAAATTGATATCAGAAGAGATAGTTCCAGAACTGATGACCCTTTTTAACTCTATATACATGGAGGGGGAGAGAATTCCAATCTCGTGGAATGAGGCTATAATTATGTCAATCTTAAAACCGGCTAAGGATCCGAGAAACGCTGACTCATATCGACCAATCTCTCTATTAAATGTTGATCTAAAAATTTACACTGGTATACTGGTGGGGAGATTGGCTAAAGTGGCACCACAATTGATACATCCTGACCAGAAAGGGTATGTCCCCAAGAGACAGATACAAAAACTCACACTTTCATTAATAGGGACTATCGATTTAGCGGTTGCAAGATCAATTCCATTGGCGGTGATCACAATAGATGCCGCCAATGCTTTTGATCGGGTGTGTTGGTCATCCTTGTGGGCAGTCCTAGACGTAATGGGATTTTGTCCTAATTTCACCCAGGCAGTGCAAAAGTTATACGAGCAGCCCACGGCTAAAATTCTGTTAAATGGTGGTTTGACTAGAGGTTTCATAATCAAGCGCGGGACGAGACAGGGTTGTCCCCTGTCTCCCCCTCTCTTCGACATATATATGGAACCACTTGCACATACATTAAGAACAGATGATAAGATTATACCCATTTACCAACTTCCGACACATAGCAAAATTGCATTATATGCAGATGACCTTGTAGTCTACACCTCTGACCCAATGCAAGCGCTGTTAAGAATAGAACAACTGACTGCTGAGTTCGGTGTATTGTCTGGATATCTTGTTAATTTAGCGAAAACTGAAGTATTGTGTTGGAACATAGCCGGATGGGGCGGTAGAGTCTGTTCTGAGATTAAATATTTGGGGATAACAATTGTTGACAAAATTGATGAGTTCCCCCTTTGCAACCTGAAGTGAGTTATGAAGGAAGTGGACAGGAACCTAGCCAGGTGGAAGAATCTACCACTGTCAATATATAGGAGGGTCAACCTAATAAAAATGTCTGTTTTACCAAAATTAACCTATCTTTTCAATTGCATACCACTCAGTTTCCCTAAAGAGGAAATCAAAAATATTCAAGGGAAGATTTCTAGCTTCATTAGGGCACCCCGGGGGATTCGGCCATCCTGGAAAAAACTTAGAAGTTGTCTTAAAAAAGGGGGACTGGCATTACCAGACACCAGACTACACCGTATGGCATTTCAATGGAAGAACTTCCGTATGCTGGTGGTAGAACCTCAGAACACTACATGGGGCCTAATATTGGGTGAAATGACTAAAGAAGTGGGTGGAGCGTTTCTCTATAAATTTGGAGCCCAAAAATTCTTCAAAAAAGTAAGACTAAAGGTGCTGAAAGCAGCCATAAGTCTTTGGCTTGCAGTGAGACGGACCTTAAAGATCGGCTACTTCTCTGAGTTTTTCCCCAATATGGGAATCCCCGGGTACACCAGAATGCTTGAAGGATGTCTTGAGCCTACCTTTAAAGCAGGCAGGAGTTACAAAATGGGAAGACCTAATAACAGCAGGTGTTTTGGTCCCATGGGAAGTACTGAATACTTAGACAGGCAACAGGCTCCCCAGGTTTAAATACCTGCAGCTTACTTCATGGGCTGCGACTGTAGGGGACGAAGTCGGTGGCAATTGGGATTTTGAAACTTTGCTACAGGACTCTGCTCAGAAAACTAAAGAAGTAGCAATTTGGTATAGATTGGAGACAGAGGAAGAGAAAATGCAAGATCTATCTGAGGTCTGGATGGATATTCTGCAGGAGGGTAGTGTGAATTCTTTGTGGATTGATTCCGTTAAAATACTCTATGGCATTGTAACTCCAGCTAATCTCAAACCTCATAATTTTTTTGTTATCCATTGGCTGCTCTGGACACCACATAGATTATCCAAATTTGTGCAACCGCCGGTAACCAAAATGTAAAAAATGCAACCACCCAAAGGCAAATGATCTGCATGTTTTTTTCATATGTCCAGTGCTTAATGATTTTTGGAGGTCTGTGGAGAACAGCATAAGGGCCATCCTAGGAGGAAATATAATCTTAACCGAAACATTGGTACTGCTAGGAGTGGACTATGTATCCCAGCAGGCCCTAAGTTATAAGCAGCGGGGCCTATTGTTTTAATTGATACTCTGGCCAGGAGGGAGATCTGTAAACTTTAGTTAGACTCCCAACCGCCTAATCCAATTACTTGGTTAAATGTGGCTAAATGGACATGTAGATTAGATACTAAAGGGGACAAAAGTAAATCAGTAGAGGTGTGGGAGCCCTTTTTGAATTGGTCAGGTTGAAAGGCAATTATTGGTCACAAATTCGGAGAAGTAGTCCAATGAATACATCAAGCCATGGATTGGGGTGGTATGGAGGTTTTGCTACTCTCCTCCCTTTTAAGAAGGATAGACTGGCGCCGTGGAAGGTGCTGTACCAAACTGCTTGGACCACAGAAGGATCAAGGTTGTTTCCAATTTGCCCAGAATGCAGTAGCCATGGTGTAATGAGGACAAACGAAAAAAGAGAAAAAAGGGGGGAAAGATATATGACCCAGACCTAATCCTTGGGTTACATGGTATTAGTAAATATTGCCCAATTAATATTCGGCACCCTATCAATGTCAATAAGCTTACACTACTTTATGGTAGTGTTGTATATTCTTGCAGTTCATCTACCTGTGTGTGGAATGTCAATTTTAAATTTTGTTTTTAGAATAATATACAGAATATATGTTTTGTCAATGTTTTAATTCATGTTTTATAATGAAATGTTTACAAATATACAAAAATAAATTAGACATATATTTTTCATATTTTTTGTGGTTTAAGCTTTGGGTCTATGACCAGACTTCCTTTTGTATAAATGTGTGTGTGAGACTTTCTGGATTGCTAGAGTGAGTAGGCTAAAAGGATTATAAAACCAAAGAAAGCTTTTTTTTTCACTGGTTCCATATACCAGACACAGATTACGTATTTTATCGTGTATATTAACAGTGATTATAACCCATATCCCTGCCTGATGAGTTCATTTGTCCAGGATTTGAAAACTATGGAATATTATATTTGGGTTGGTGTCTGATTTGAGCAGGCAGCCAAGCCCCGCATCTTCAAAATAATTAAGCCTGTGCAAAGCACTACGCTACGCTTGCGTAGTTTGCGAAGTTTACGCTACTTCGCACTACGCGAATTGCACTTAGCACAGTGCGAACACGCGTAGCGTAGTGTTGCGTAGTGCAGCGGTCATTTTTTGCTTGCTCGCGGTCCTCAATGTCAAGTTGGCGACCGCGAGCAAGCAAAATGACATCCCGGCGAGACTTTTTCCTCGTTCGCGATCAGCAACATCAAGTTGGCGATCGCGAGCGTGGAAAATAAACCTCCCGGCGAGATTCTCAACGTGAGGAGGTCAGGTTTCTCATTGCGAGTGGTCACGTATGCTCGCGACCACTCGCAATGAGAAACTACCAGTCCGCGCTGAGAAAGCTGCCGCTCGAGCGGCAGAAAACTACAGCTCGCACTGTGCAAGATGCCGTTTTCAATGATTGCACAGTGCCGGTTGCTTGTCCACACTGTGCAATCATTGAAAATGACATCTTGCACAGTGCGAACAGGGTACTACGCAGTTCGCGAAGTGCTACGCGTAGCTCGCGTAGTGCGAAGTGCATTTTGCGTAGCTTCGCGAAGTGCTACTTCGCGAACTACGCCCAGAGTTAAAAATAATCCATCCGCGGTGCTAGTTTAGATTGATACTGTTGGCAAAAGGGGGATTCAACAACCATGTCATAATTTTAGTGACTTCTCTTTGTATGCTAAAGCTATTAATGCTTTTTTGTGTGCAATTTCGAGGTTACTTGTGTGTTCTATACTCATGGTGGATTTTAGAGTTTCCACCATGTGCTCTAGTTAAAATGATAGCAGCACCCCTGAAGTGCAGTGCGTGGGTAGATTTTAAGCATAGATTATCTTTTTGAGTGTTATAATTGTTAGTATGTTGTTTAACATGTGTTATCACTTGTGAGGGGGTGCCGAGCGAATCCCGCCCGTGGTCCGTATATCATAATGGAGACTACTTACATGAGAGAGTTAGAACCCCGATGCCACGGTCTCTCACAACGTCCTCCAGGAGGATAAACACACCCCTCCGTATTTTACCCATACAGGAACCACTTCCTCATGATATCACCGGAGAAGGAGGGAACAACCCCGGAAGCAGTGACCCGGCGAAAGTAAAAAGGGACCAATCTAACCACAACGGAGAGGAAGAAGCCGGAGAGAGAAGAAGGTTGGACAGGAGAGAAACGGAGACACGGGAGATCGTGGAAATGGAAGAGGGCGAAGATACAAGGCAGAGCGACGAAGAAGATGGAGAAGACGACGAGTGGTGGTGCGATGACTGGTGGTCCCCGCAGGAGGAGGCTGGAGAGCGGCCGCAACTCCGGAGAGTTGCGGCAGTGCCAGTGAGTACACCGATTCAGGGAAGGGAGGGAGGCAGTGAGGGGAAGGAGAAAGGTGGGGAGGAAACTGTGTAAGACCCGCAGGAGGAGATCCCAAGAGATATAAAACCAGCAGAAGTAATCACCCCTGATATATACGTGACACGTAATAGGAACCATTGCGTACCCTTCTTTCTGCCCTTATCCCTTAGACACATAAAATCCCCTACCCTCACAAGTGACCCTGACCGACTAAACAACCGTAAATTGTATCACCCACTGGGTATGGTGACGGGTTTGCCCAGTATGGGCTTGTTATGAAAAGAGAGGACTGACGACTCCT
Organism: Triturus cristatus; assembly: GCF_964204655.1. Lineage (NCBI taxonomy): Eukaryota > Metazoa > Chordata > Amphibia > Caudata > Salamandridae > Triturus > Triturus cristatus. Next base: position 668,791,983 of record NC_140587.1, read on the forward strand.
TTTGTCTCTCATTTATTTCCTATGAGCCTCCGTGGGAGACCCGCAGTCCAAGAAGAAGGCCGACCCGACGGGGAAGCTAGAGAAGCCACTGATCCTCCTAAAAGCGAGCGGCAGCCCGAAGACCCCAAGGGATTACCAACATCCTCTTACCCTATTTCTGACTTTGAAAATAAAAGCCGACAACTGGCACACTATATACAGCCTCCTCGTCTGTTTATCCGGCCCGCCCTCCCACATCACTTTAATGTAATTTTGACTTTATATGTTAGGTAGCTGCATATATTACTGGGATGTATGCATTTTGATATTGACCATGTATAGCATATATTTGACTGAATGGTGGCTGGCAAGATTTAAACAGTATTATCATCATGCCTGTGTTATTATGTTTTAAGGTTAGTAAATTCTTATTGATAGTATACATTATAATGCTTTTTATCATTACAGCGAATGTCTTATAGATAAATGTTTCTTCTTTATTTGTGGTTGATTAGATTTGGTTATCTCTATTTCATCATATTTTTAGGTGCTACCGGTGTTTCCCTAGCTGTTCTATGTGTTTTGGCAAATAATATTTTTAGGTCTGGTATGCTGGGGTGTAGGCCTGTTGCCTGATCATTGACGTTTGGTATAGTATATTAAGTATTGTTCTTGCTGGCTTTTGTGAACCATTACTGGTCTCTTTTGGGTCTTGTAAAATATTTCTCACTTCTATTTTTGTTATTTTAAGGGGATGGTTATGTTCCCTGAAGCTTTCTACTATTTCATTTTTGAAGAAGCCCTACAATTACATGCCTTAGAATAATAATGTGTGTATTTCTAATGCAATTATTTCACTGGTGCTGTTCTCCTTATTATAAATTTATCCTTTATACCTGAAACATGTTTCCTTTTTGGGATTTGAAATATTTTGCCGTTTCCAAAATGTTATATCTGGATTTTAAAGTATGGAAAATATATATACATTTTTTTACAATATAATACGCTATTATAACTATTGTTACATTATTACATTGCAGCTGCACATTTTTACTTTATGATTTGTAAGGTGTATGAACTTTACTTAATTTTACTTGTAGACTTTTGCTTTGCCGGCCTGTTTGGGGCTGTTTTTGGCACAGTTGTCATGTGCTGCAGTCTGTTGAGAGAAACAGATGTTCTAGTTGTGTTGGTTTACTTTTAATTTAGTTTTCAGTTTAGATTTTTAACTTTTAGTTTATTTTTTTAATTATTTTTACTTTAAATGTTAGTATCCTACTTTAGTTAGAAAACTTACTTTTAAGGATTTGTTTTGGGAATTTGGGAATGTCTTTGTCTGCACTTTTATTTTATTTTTATTTTAGCTTTTTCTCTTCTTGCATTTGATACCCATGCATACTTAAGAAACAAATATGTGGTATTGTTACATTTATTTGCTATCTTAAAATAATTTGACATTTTTAGTGTATTTTTTAGCTATTATATGATTTCAAACGTACTTTGTTTTTAATATTTAGTAGAACTTTGAAAAATTGAAATCTCCTTTGGCAGCGTTGCAATCCAGCAAAGGTCTTTGCCCTGCAGTAATAGCTGTTCAGTAAGTGTTTTGTTTTTTTGTAGCCTTTCTATGCTATTTTTAATTGGGAAGCTGGAGAGAATTTCCGTTTGTTAACTCTTTTTAAAGATTTTAAGATGAATTTGATAGGCAGGTAGCTTGATTTTTCTTTGTACTATATTTTATACATACATTTTATTGTGAATTATTTTATATTTTTATATATAATGTATATGATATGTATATATATATATATATATACTCTTCAAATTTCAGAAAAATCAACGCAGCGGCACAGCATAGCATTTATAGATATCTAAGAGGTATTAATCTAATTTCTTTATTATTTGTTTATCTTGTGCAAACTCCAAAATTTGAAAAAAAACACTGAATAAGTAAAAAATTTAATGATCAACTTGTTTTGGCTGACGTCTTCAACGAGGTCTAAGAGACTTTGCGGTGCATAACAATTCATTGCCAGTCCTTCCTCTACCTTGATGACCTATAAACACTAGAGTGACAATTTAACTCATTCTACATTAGCAAATCAATCATATCCATCATCTTTCCATCAATATAGATTCTAATCACTAAACGATACATTTATCTTACAAGCTTCTCATCTTCACTTAACTATTGTGAGGTTTCATCTTAACATAGCTATTGTACGATTTCAAATTGCACAGTCATTTAGATTCAAATCTCCGTTTTTTCATAATTCCTTACATTAGGAAAAAAATTGCAATTGCAAATGACAACCCTTTGCATCACAAAGCATTCCAATTCTAAAATATTGCTTGTATAAATCGAAATAAAACTGCTCTCAAGGATCTTTCAAAAGCAATGATTTTACAAATGCATATTTGGTATTCAGATATACATTATTATTTCAGGCATATGCTCTTCTCTAAATATACATTCAGGCACAGGATACAAAACCTTTTCCCTTCAAAAGCACTTCCATATCAAAACCACCATCCGATGAAGCATCCTATATACAGAGCCATGGTATTTCATGTTCAACACCATGTGCATATACAAATGGCCTATCACGTATTCAATATAAAGTGCTTGGTACATCCGATTTGTTTAATTACTCAAAAATGCATCTTATTTATAAAGTCCCCATTGGTTGTTCCCAAGGGTTCTTATAATACCAATCCTTCCAAATGGTAAGGATTGCACACGTATTCATTCTAAAGTGCATGGTGCATCATGTTGATTTAAATATTCAAAAGTTCATCCTATTTATAAGGGCACAGTTCTCTTTCCCGGAAGTTCTCATAATCTGAATACTTCCCAAATTCTGAGGAATACAATGCAAATTATGAGACCTACATCTGATATATAAGAATCAAAATTCATTGCGTATTTAATTCATATGAGATGGATGATGCAACATAATAAAACAAGACTCAGATATGTAAAGTGCACTGTGCTCCTAACATAATGCTAAAATACACCCTTTCCACATATTAATATACCATCAGATGCTTGAGATTTCACAATATAATGTTAAATATATAAAGTGCACACTGTTCTTAAAGTGTACAGTGCTTGATTCCACAGATCCTACAGTACTCAATCTCCCAAGGTGCTAGGGGTTTAAAGTAACTCATGGCTACCCGGAGGTCAGCATCCATGGCCAACCCTCCATAAAGTGCATAATGCAATATCCTGTTTTCTAATTACAAATGAAGAGCAATATGTCTGTAAAGTGCTATACATACAAAGTGCCCTATGACTGAAAAGTAATTTCTTAGATATTTTCAAATTCTTTTCCTTAACCTTTTTGCATTTTATCACTTCAAAACCAACAAGCAAATCATTGAGAAAGGGAAAGGAGAAAGAGGAGAAAAAGGAAAATAAAAAACCTAAAAGAGAGAAAGGGGAAAGGAGGAAAAATGGCTAATGGGTTGAGAGCAACATGCCTGAGAGAAAATGAAAAAGAAAAAAGAGAGATCGCGTTCCTGAAAACAATTCCCAAGTATTATAGTCATTCTCATACTCCACAGTCTCTTATTTATAACTAAAGAGCTGGCTTCTCAATCAGTCTCATATTCTGCATTAGTATTGTGGCCCCAAGGTATCTCCATTCCTATAAACAATATAAACTGTGATTCTTGCTTCCTCAATTCCTTTTCCCAGTCACCTACCCGTGGGTGAACTCTGATATGTTTGATGAAACAATATCTGAATGATGCCAAGAACCGGTTGTGGAATTGTTGAAAGTGACAGGCCATGGGGTAATGCTTGTCACCATTCTTTATAGCCCTTAGGTGCTGCAAGATTCTTAATTTCAGATTGCTAATTGTACTGCCCACATATAACCCCTCACAGCCACATTTGAGGACATAAATGACATAGTCTGTATTGCATCTGATTCTGTCTTTAATAGACACCTCATGGCCCTCAAAGGTTCGATTACTTCTGCAACTTGATCCATATTTACGTGCCTTGCAGGAGCTGCATATTGCAAAATCTCCCATATTCATCAAGAGCCTTTTCTTCTGCTCCTTCTTAATGGCTAGATAAGTAGCCATGGTTTTGTTTTCTTTGAGGTTATCTGTGGTCCCATCTCCACAATCTCCCTGAGATGTTCATCCTACTTCAAGATGTGCCAGTTCTTTTATAAAATGCTTGGTTGCACCATGTTATGTTCCAGAACCAACCTTTTCACTTCATGGTCTAAACTGTTGTTTGTGTATACAATAGTTGCTCCTTTGTTTTCACTCGGCTCTCTTCTTTGCATCTTCCAATACTTTTTTGGGACATCCTCGTCCTGACCATACCGCATACCTCTTTGTCGAATAGCTCCTCTGTGGGAAAATCATCTTGACTCTTAGCATGTGGCTATATGGTATGCTCCATTCCAGGGCATCTGGATGACCACTATTTGCATGCAATAAGAAATTTGCGTTGGATTTCTGTGGATCCTAGTTGTTAATAAATCTCCAACAATCTCTAATTCCACATCCAGGAAATTGCAATGTCGACAGCTCTGCACATGAGTGAACCATAATTTGGAATCATTCTGATTAGGTTTCTCCAAGAAGGTGTCCAATTCATCTTGATTGCCTTCCCACAAGATGAACCGCGTCCACAGCGCAATTCTCCTAGTAAACCCCTCCTTGTCTTCAGCCCAGGCCACTTCCTTCTTCCACCACCCCATGAACAGGTTCGCGTAGGTGGGAGCGATGGAGGTTCCCATGGCCGTACTCTGCTGCTGTAGATAACATTTGCCATTAAATATAGAAACATTTGGGTAAGGCAGTATCTCAGCATTTCCAACAACACTTGCATGTGGTCAAATCATTCCACGGGTCGGTCCCTCAAGAAGTTTTCACAGGCCTGTAACCCTTTGCTGTACTCAATGGACGTATACAGTTGGACTACGTCTAGCGTTGCCATTATGCACTCATGGGATGCGATCCAATGTTTTCAAGAAATCCATACTATCTTTGAAATACGATGGAAGGACAGTCAAATACTCCTGCAGAAACAAATCCAAGCACTATGAGCTATTTTCCAACAGCGATCCAATTGAGCTCACTATGGGTCTCCGCGGTGGGTTCAGAATACACTTGTGAATTTTCTGCAGGATGTATATAGTAGCCATCCTTGCTTTCTCCTCTTTAAGGTATTGATGTTCCTCCTTTTCCAATAGACCTGAGTCATACCATAATTTCAATTTCAAGCAATATAAATTTTAAAATGCGATATTGTTTTATTTAGATCCATTTCAATGTTTATGGTTTTCGATATTTAGGTTTCCAGAATTGTTGTCATGTTTTAATATATATATATATATATATATATAATATTCTTTTTACAATTTATGTAAGGGGTTTCAATACTTTGGCTGTCAATATTTTTTGCGATATTAAGATATTTCAGTATTGTTTTTCTCGATCCACTGTCATACTACCTCTCTTGATGCCCACTTTTGATCGATAATAAATATGTTGACAGACTGGATATAGTTGAAAGGGCCAATTGAGGGACAAGTTGCATGCCACTGGAAAATATTATGCTCTTGTGAGGCTTTTTCTCTATTGCATGGATTTAGCAATCTCATCTATTCAAAAATTGTGCTCCAAACTTTAAATTGAATTTTCAGTGCAGCAGCAATGCTTTGTTGCTGAGAGTATTTTTCTAAAACTTTATGCACAGATGCCATCTATTAAAAATAAGCAGCTATGACCAAAAGGAACACTGCTTTTCTCTATAAATAGTTTTCTGAACACAATTTGTGTTGTGTTAGGGATAGATTCTCAGCTCTGTTTAATGTTGAATTAGATTTTCATGTCTGTAAAATTAAATAATTGTTAATTCTATTGCTCTTAAAGAAAAGTATATGCGCTTGGGGAAGCAACAGGCTTGGAGAAGGGGCTTAATGATAACCATATTATGTCTAATGTTTAAGATGCCACATAAATTGCTTTGAAATGAGCAACCTATTAATGCTCAGACATATTGGTTGAGAAACTAGGCATAGGATTTTGTGAGTCTAGTGATATCAACGTAAGACAGTTGTGTGAATCTTTTGAATCTATTTCAACCATCAGGGTGAGAAGATTCCAATTTAATTTCTCATTTGTTAGCTCCAATGGCAACTTAAAAAATTCCTGTCAGCAACAAGTCTACTGATCTCTTCAATTCTCTGTATTCACAGTTAAATCAGGAATAAAACTGTACCTGTTAATTGTTCCTTGGTTCATATGTGGAGGGTGTGAGATGAAAGTAGTTGATAATTTATCATCATTGAGTAGCACTTGACCTGGCTACATAGTTATGTCTAGAACGTCCATTTAAAATCGTGGAGCATGCATAGGGTGTGGAACCAGGTGGATGAGACTGCACTTACCTGTTTCTTCATAGATAGCTTGCTGTCGAAGATGATGCAGAGGTTAGGGGTGTACTCTGTCGGTCCAGGGGATGGGCCAAGTTCAGTAGGCCACCAAGCATCGTTCCATGGTGAGGTGTTGTACCCACAGGTGAGGACTTTTGTCCTGTCTGTGTTGAGCTTGAGACCATGTGATCTGACGGTGTTGTCCAGGGGGATCATGTACGTTTTAAAGAGGGTGGGGCTGAGGGATGATCCTTGGGTGACGCCGCAGATGATCTTCTTGGGTTCTGAGGTGAATGGAGGGAGACAGATTCTCTGGGTTCTTCCGGTGAGGTTTGAGGTGATCCATTTGAGGACAACTTCCTGTATTCAGATCTTGTGGGGTCTATTGATCAAGATGTGGGGGGCCATGGTGTCCAAGGCAGCTGACGGGTTCAAGAGGATTAGGGATACTATTTTGGCTGCAGTTCAGGAGGGTTTCAATTGTTCTGTGAGTTGCCGGATGATTGCTTTCTCAAGAACCTTCTCTGGAAAGACCAGCAGGAAGATGGGCTGGTAGTTCTTCAGTTCTCCTGGGTCAGCAGATGGTTTCTTCAGGAGGGGCCTCACTCAGCGTGTTTTCAGCCTCCTGGGATTGAGGCCAATGTGATAAAGATGTTCATGACTTTCATGAGCTCATCATCAATCATCTTGCTCCTGAGGTTGAGGATGTGGTGGGGACTGGGGTTTGTGGGTGCCACAGAGTGCACTGAGCTCATGATGGACATTGTAGTTTGAGCTGTGACCCAATGGGTGAGTAGGTGTTCGAGGTATGTGTTCATGGGCGTGAGCCGCTGATGCTGTCAGCAGTGGGGGTTGAAGTTTGAAGTTTTCAAAACAGTATCAGATGCATCAATATCAGGCAACAGTATTCAGTAACAAATCAAATTAAAAGTTAGAGACTCCAGAGGTGATATGTTAACCCTTTCACAACAGGAAAGAGGCCCTCTCAGAATCCTTTCATCTTCTGTGAGTGTAAAAAAAAGTTTGTTGGGGCATAGCCAACTCTCTTAAACATTTTTGAAAAAAAGGTTAACTTTTTCAAAGTACAGCCCTGTTTATTTTCAAGGAAAATATGCTGCATTAAAAGAAAAAAATCACTTTATTTAAAACAATCTCTGTCAGGTGGTCTGCAGTCCCTAGCAAGCCATCATCACTGTGATTATGACCAATTGTAGGGAGATACAAATTACGACCTACCTAATTAATGCAACTCACTATGATACTGATAGCACGGAAAGAGTCCAAATATACTCTTCAGTACCAGTTCAACCTCTTTATGTAGAAGAATTGAGTCAAACTACACCCTATATTTACTTCCTCTTTGAGGTGACAGATCTTTGCAACCATGTATGAATGGAAACCAGCTCAAATCAAATGAATCATTGGCATCAATTACATTTAAGTTTCATTAAGGAAATGAGAGTTTTTAGAACATTTTGAAAACCTTCATTTCTCATTAAGAGATTAGTGAATTATTTGTATTCGTCTTTTATTAAATAAGTAAATCGGATCACTTGGTGGCAGTAGTCACTTAGAAAATATGGTTAGAGTAATCAATATAAGATAATACGAGTGTGTTCCATAAAGGAATTAGTCTCTTTTCTATCTAACAGCAACTTAACCTATTAGAAGCCATAAAGAGTTCCTGGAAAAGAGCAAGATCAAAGGAGCACCAAAAATCAAAGTCTAAAGTAAGTCAAACTACCCATAGGGAGCAGCTCTGGAAACTCAACCAGATCTCTTCTCTCTATAAGCATTAGTATACAGTTGCAGTAGCAAATACACAAAATTAAGCTAAAACAGATACATCAGTAGCTTCATCCGCCAGGGCAAAAGGGTAAAGAAATTCTCACCAACAAAGTGTCAGGCAACAGCAATCACCATTTTACAATCCATTATCACAAAAGTATCATCTCATAATAGCATTTGTACAACTGGACAAGCTAGCCTTTGTCCCAGAGAAAAATATTGCAGTGGTCAGTCTCTTTCTTGTTAATATTTCACCGAGGAACAATGAAACAAGCTAAAGACAGAAACATTTACTTGCATATCTCCAGTTAGATAATGGCAGTCAAATACATATAAGCTTACTTTTATTGTTAAAACACGCTTTTTATTCAATTTTATATGAACATGTGACATTGAAGGAAGTTCAGTTCTACTTTATCGAGAATATGTAGCTGAAGAAAATAATACATTTTATAAACTTGGCACTCGCCACAGTTATGACTTTTATCTAAGCAAGTCACTTTAAGGTCACTCTATTGAATACACTTGTGAAAAGTTCAGCATTTTTCTAAAAGTATTTATTTTATAGAAATGAAGGCCTAGCTGATGTTCTGGAAATAGGAATGTCAGCTTCATGCATTCTGCACCATTTTCAACGTGAGATTTTTAAGGGCATTTTCGTACTGAAATCTAAGACACATTACCATCAGCATTGATTAGTTTTCATAGGCAATTTTCTTTGTTATCGATTCCTGATTGTGCAAACTGACATATTCTTGTACAGGGCGGTTTGTAATAACAGAATCCATTTGCAGAAAGCTGGCCTATAATTTATGACCACTTTTTACTCAATGGCTACATTAGGCCCTCTATATCTAAACAAAAAAAATTGCTATCCTACTGCAGATGTGCACCAAATTCAGGTATAGCTATGAATCATCGGGTCCTTTTTCTCAAACAATGGCTGCCATTGTTTACATTTGAAGAAAATTCTAATATGGTTCTTTAATGCAAGTCTAATTTATCATTTTTAAAGATACTTTTCATTCACACTGTACTTGATTTAGATAACGTAAGCTCTGTTTATAAAGAGACAAATGGACATCTTCAAAGAGAGAGGTTATAACTGAAATCTGTCCTTTCATAGAAATCCTTATCAAACACCTCTGTGACTTTGTCTTGGTAATGTGCAATGGACATTCATTAAAGAAGAAATGTTCATTAGATGGTTATTCAACATTCAAGTGAAGACACCTCCTGTGATGTCAAAAGAGCCAAGTTTCACATGTATGAACCTCCTACAATGTCGTCATAAGAATAAAGGATATGTGATGTCACTTGTGCTACCCATTGTATTGTGGTGAATTGGCATATACCAACAACATATACTGGTAAAGTAGAGGCTTTTAAAGATGTAATTATTTCCACCTTCAAAACACCACCAAAGGCCCACTATCACTCTCTGTCCTTATTATTAGTGTTGTTTTGTCGACCGATGGGTGTGCCTCACAATTAACCTCGTGGTCAGTCATCATTGGGTAAAGTATTACTCTGGGTATGAACATTGCGCACATTGAGGATGAGTGATCTATTGAAAGGACTATTTAACTTTATGTCACTTCGTCCTTTCCTAGTTTTTGCAATTGTTTCTCTTCCTGATATTTGTGCAAGGAAATAGTAGTCCTTGGACTAAGCCTTCTGTATATTTGGCTTCCAGTCTGCTTTTTTCCTTTGGTTTTATTCTGATTAATATTTTCCTGACAACAGTACTTCCCACAGTGCATACCACCTGGGGCGTAGCTTCCACTGGTGTAGCTGTGGAAGTGACACTGACACTCAAAGGCCTGAGTGGCCCAATTAACCCTGATTAATATTCAATTTTACAGTCCAAACCATGGTCGGGGGCACACCCTTACTTGCACTAGTGTCCATGTCAAACTGGCTACACCACTGCTCATGAAGGCACTCTCAATGGCTCAACTGCCTGCATTAGTTGTGTTTTGATACGCTTTATTAGTTATGTTATGTTATGTTAAAATATTTTTATAGCGCGCAGTAGTTACTCCGAAGAGTGTCCCAGCGCGAGCCCAAGAGGAGGAAGAGCCAAGGTAGGAGCAAAAACAGATGAATTTATGGAAACACATAAGTTTTAAGGAGGCGCTTAAAACAGCCGGGGTCCTGGGTATTGCGCAAGAAAAAAAGGGGAGAGAGTTCCAAGCAGCGGCAGCTTTGACAGCAAGAGAGCTGCCCCCAATCCTAGACCGGGAAAAGCGTGGAACCCTCGCAAGTAAAAGAGCCAGATGACCGGAGTGTTCTGGCCGGCACATAAAAGGCGAACCGCCTCTGCAGATAGATAGGCCCCAAGTTATGAAGGGCGTTGTGGGCAATGACCAGAGCCTTGAACTTAACCCTCTCAATCAGGGGCAGCCAGTGCAAGGCCTGAAGATGAGAGCGGACACTGCACCTTCTAGAGATACCAAGAATGAGCCTAGCGGCCGCATTCTGGATCACTTGAAGTTTGTTCAAGGAGTAGCCAGGCAAGCCAACATAGAGGGCATTGGCGTAGTCCAAGCGGGACAAAACCAAAGCCCGAACAATCGTTTCCTTCGCCGGTCTAGGGAGAAGAGGGAGAAAACTCCTGAGGACCTTAAGAAGGCCAAAACAGCCACCCGAGACCTTCTTCACCTGGGTCGCAAAAGACAGATTGTCCTCGAACCACACTCCAAGATTTTTTATGGAGCTCCCCTTGGAGGAGGGGGGGGGAAAGGTCAGGGGGCCAGATCCTATCTCTGAAATCCGAGGGAAAGTTACCAAAGAGAAGAATCTCCGATTTGTCCTCGTTGCATTTGAGTTGAGCCCTGGCAAGCCAACCAAATACCGAGGACAAGCACTTCTGAACAGGCAGCACGGAATCATCCCCCTTGTTCCATGTGAAAAGAAGCTGGGTGTCGTCGGCATAGGCTATCACCTTAGCCCCCAGCTTCTCAGCCAAAAAGACCAGCGGTGTAACATAGATGTTAAAAAGAAGGGGGCTAAGTGACGAGCCCTGGGGGACGCCGGTAGAGACATCCTGTAGAAGAGAGGCAGTGGGAGGCAGCCAAACCTGTTGGAAACGGCCCTCCAGAAAGGACCTCAGCCAGGCTAAAGCCAGGCCAGAGACACCAATCTCGGAGAGGCGGGAAAGCAATCTGGCATGAGGCACCGTATCAAATGCGGCAGACAGATCAAGCATCACCAGAGCTGCTCTGCCGCCCGCATCTAAACAGTCCCGAATAGCCTCTGAGATCTCCACCAGTGCCGACTCCGTGCTGTAAGAAGCCCGAAAACCAGACTGGGCTGGGTGCAAGGCCTCAGAACTTTCCACAAACTCGGAAAGTTGCCTAGTCACTGCCTTCTCACATACCTTAGCAAGGCTAGGGAGGAGGGAGATAGGACGGTAGTTGCCAGGCAGAGAGGGGTCAAGGGTCGGTTTCTTCAATAGAGGAAGAATTTTGGCCTGCTTCCATTCCGGTGGAACCCAAGCACCCTCAAGAGAGAGGTTGATAATGACATTAACCTCCGGATTAATGGTCTCTGCGACCGCTGCCATCAGTCTAGCTGGACAGCAATCAGTGGGGGAGCCGGACTTGAGGCCCTTAAGCAGTTTGAGAGTGCTGGCGGCATCAACCGGCGAGAAGACCGACAGGACATGCTTGGAGGCGCCCTGAAGAGGCACCGTCTGTCCGTCGTCCAGCCATGGCGCCGCACAAGCCGTTAGGGACTGCTGTATCAACCGGATTTTATCCGCGAAGAAACCCGAAAGGGTGTTGCACCAATCAACAGAGACCGGGCCCGAACACTTGAGAGCGGCAGGGGCAGTGAAGCTCTGGACTATATAGAATATCTCCTTGGAGTTATTACCAGCCTGCTCAATGCGGTCGGTAAAATATTGTTTTTTAGCCAGGAAGATGGCCGAGTAATAGATCTTTTGCCTGGCCCTCAGAGTGGCTTTGGCCAAAGGACAGTATTTTGAACGACGCCACGTCCGCTCCAGCTTCTTGCACTCTTGTTTGAGTAGGCGTAAATCCTGCGAAAACCAGGGTTTAGATGGCGAAACTCTCGAAGACCGGTAGGAAGTGGGGGTGGCGAGTGAGGACATAGATTTGTCGATCCAATTAGTAAAGGTCGCCAAACTCTCTGCAAGATCACCCGTAAGGGACGGCCTAGAAGCCGCCAAGGCCCCGGCCAGAGAGGCGGGAACTACCCTTTTAAGGGTTGGTTTCCGCGAGATGGATTCTGCAGCAAGGGGAGGGCCAGCCTTCCAGGAGAAAAAAGTGATGAGATGGTCCGACCACACTAGGGGAAGAGGATTCTCTGCCAGAATGTTAAAATTAGAGCAGATCGGATCAAGGATGTGTCCAGCCTGGTGGGTAGGGAGAAAATGGATATTCAAGTCGCCGAGGAATAGAAAATGGGGGAAACGAAGCGCCCTAGAAATTAGTGAATAGTCGAGCACCTGTTTTATGGACTCGCTGGGCATAAACTCTATTCATTTAACCCTTTTGCTGCTAGGTCTCACCCCCCTATGCTAAGCCTTTTTTTTGGCTATTAGGGGTAGTTCGCGCTTAGGTCCCTGTAACCTTTTGTCCACACAATGTATTCACGCCAAATTTGCATCCTTTTCTTCCAACATCATGAGAATTTTAAATGTACTGATGGATTGTGGATTCCCCTGGATGGGACCCAGGAATTAGCCAAAATAAAGTGCTGCAGAAGTGTCTGGATTGTTCCCTGCAAATGCAATCAACAAAGAGTTTGTGGTGCTGAAATCCCCATCTTCTGAGCTTTTAGTGACATGCAGACATTTGTGAGAAAACCAGCATTTTCTACACAGTTTTGGCATTTTACTGGGACATAGCCTAATAATGCTATTTTTTTTGTTCTTTCAACCTCCTTCCAGTTAGTGTTAGAAATGGGTGTAAAAGCAATAATGTATCCCGAAAAGCTATACATTTCTGAAAAGCAGACAACATTCTGAATTCAGCAAGGGATCATTTGTGTAGTTTTTTTATATGAACTAAGAGTTGAAAATAAGAAATATTGACATTCAGTTGGAAACAGCAGCCATTTGTGCCAACGTTTTCACCTGTAGATTCTTCAAGTATGATCTTTTTTTTAAAGTAGTATGCCGTTACATCCGCTGGACCCTTCTGGTTGTGGAGATATATAGGACTTGTAGGTTCACCAAGAACCCGAGGAACCCAGAGCCAATAACTGAGCTGCATCTTGCAATGTTTGTTAAATGTGTACCTGGTATATAGAAAATCATTTGGTAAAATATAAAGAGTGAAAAATAGGTACCAAGGAAACCTATATCGTTCTGAAAATATTTAATTTAGAAGCAGTGGTTTGTTGCACATCTCCAAAATGGTGGGTACCCATAAAAGCATGTGAATTAGAGGTCATTTTTCAAAATGATTTCTTTTTACAAATTGTCTTACATTTGGAATGCAGAAAAGCAAAGAAAGTGAATTGGTAATAACACTTGTTCTACTATTCTGTGTTCCCCTGAGTCTCTTGAAAATATTGCAACCTCACTTGTGTCGGTAGGCCTAGTGCCTGTGACAGGAAACTGCCCAAAATGCAACTTGGACACATCACATGTTCTCAGTGAAAAATGACCCTTTTTTTGCAATATGCCTAGCTGTGGATTTTGGACCTTAGCTCAGCCGGAACCTAGGGAAAGTTAGCAAACCTATACATTTTTTAAAACTAGACACTCATGGAAATCAAGGATAGTATGACTTGGGTGGCTCTCCCAGGTCCTGTTACCCAGAATCCTTTTCAAACTTCAAAATTTGTCAAAAAAACTAAATTTTCTTTACATTTTTGTGATGGAAAGTTCTGGAATCTGCGAGGAGTCACAAACTTCCACACACCCAGCACTCACCAACATCTCCCAATAAAAATGGTACCTCACTTGTGTGGGTAGACCTAGTGCCCATGACAGGAAACGACCCAAAACGCAATGTGGACACATCACATTTTTCCAATGAAAACGGACCCTTTTTTAGCAATGTGACTAGTTCAGCCGGTACATATGGAAACCTAGCAAACCTTTAGATTTTTGGAAACTAGACACCCAGGGAAACCCAGGACAGGGTGACATGTGTGACTCTCACTAAGTTCTGTTACCCAAAATCTCTTTCAAACCTCAAACTTTGTTAAAATAAAAAAACATATTTTCCTCACATTTTTGTGATGGGAAGTTCTGGAATCTGTGTGGATCTACAAACTTCCACCAACACCACATTTCCCAAAGTCTCCAAATAAAAATGGTTCTTTACTTGTGTGGGTAGGCCTAGTGCCCGTGACAGAAAAAGGCCCAAACGCAACATGGACACATCACATTTTTCCACTGAAAATTCACCTTTTTTTTCAATGTGCTTAGCTGTGGATATTGAACCCTAGCTCAACTGGCACCTAGGGAAACCTAGCAAACCTATACATTTTTTAAAACTAGACACCTAGGGAATTCAGGATGGGGTGACTTGTGTGGCTCTCAACAGGTTATGTTGCCCAGAATCCCAGCATTCCCCCAGGTCTCACAATAGAAATGGTACCTCACTTGTGTGGGTGAGTCAAGTACACGCAACAGGCAAGGGCCCAAAAGATATCAAAATTATCTATCACAAAATGACCTGGTTTTGCAAGAGGGCGTCACATTGGTTTTTGGACCCAGATTCGGCAGCCATCTAGGAAAACCTACCAAACACACACATTTCTAAAACCTAGACACCCAGGGGAGTCCAGTGAGGTATAGCAGTGTGGACCTCCCAGAGATTTCCTACCCAAATCCCATGCAAACCTCAAATTTAGCTGAAGAAATCCCATTTTTTCAGATTTCTGTGTGGGTGAGTTGTGGGATCACCAGGCCAGCACAAACGTCCTACCACACAGCGTTCCTCTTGGTCCCCCGATAAAAATGCTACCTCACTTGTGTGGGTGTCCAATGCAAAATCGTCTAAAAACGTATTTTAAAAATATAGTGCTTGGAGTTTGCTCTGCTATCCCCTTAATCCCCATGTTTTTGGCCCTACCCAGTCACAGGCCCTAGGCCCACCCACACAAGTGAGGTATAATTTTATTCGGGAGACTGAGACGAACGCTGTGTAGTAGGACATTTGTGCCGGCACTGTGATCCCACGTAGAAATGTGATTTCTTTTCAGCTAAATTTGAGGTTTCCAGAGGGTTCTGGGTAGGAAAACATTTGGGGATCCACGCAAGCCATACCTCCCTGGACTTCTATGGGTGTACAGCTTTCAGAAACATCTGGGTTTGGTAGGTTTCCATAGTCGGACACCGAGCCCCGGGCCAAAAACCCAGGTGACCCTCCTTGCAAAACCAGGTTATTTTGTGATAGGTAATTTTGATGTCTCCACAAAATGTTTTGAGCCCTTCCCTCCGCAGGCACTTGGCCCACCCACACAAGTGAGGTACCATTTTTATTGGGAGACCTGGGGGAATGCTGGGTGGTAGGAAAATTGTGGGTTTTCTGGTATCCGAAGAATTAACACAGTAATACAAGGAAAATTTGTGACTAAGTCACATTTTGAGATTTGTATGGATTTGTGCGTAAAAAAAGTTGTTTGGATCCATGTGAGGCACACCATTCAGTGCTCCCTAATTTTTTAGTTTACAAAAATATCTAAAGTTGGTAGATTTTCCATAGAGACAAACTATACCTTAGCACAGAAAGACAGACAAGACAAATATGATTTCCTATTCATCGGTTCCTCAAGTACACACATACTGATTGGATTTGGCATGAGCGTGAGTGAAAGGTTCAACATTTATATTTTATTACCAAGAGATATCACAAAAAAGAAATGCACAGTTAATAATTAAGAGGTTAAAATCCTGAGCCAATGACTCACAGCTCCTGAGCTGTAAAGCCACGTCAAGGCACCAACCTCTTTGCATGCGATTCATACACCATTCATACTTGACACACACTTTCACACCACCAGCTGCAGGCCCAGCACATTACAACACTCATATCAACAGACAATGAAAAGACAATGTACACCCTGGCAGAGAAAGACAGAAAAGACAAATACAAATTATTCCTTAAGTACACACGCATACTGGTTGGATTTGTCACGATGGTGAGTGAAGTTTCAGAGGGTTACATTTTATTAACAAGAGATTTCACAAAAAGGAAATGCCCTGTTAATAATTAAAAGGTTAAAAACCTGAATTAATGACTCACAGCTCACAGCTCACAGCCACAGCATAGCACCAACCTCTCTACTGGCCATTCACACACCTTTCGTACGTGAAACACACAAGACCATTCACACCGACAGCCATGGGCCCAGCACATTCACATCAACAGTCAGCGCCATTCAGGGGCTCATTACTTTCATACATCCACATGACTGACACAGCAATCACACCATCTGATGGTTGGCGTAGTGTGTGCAACTGCGCTTGGCAGTGTGTGCAATGACCAGCAGCAAGTCACTATTCACACACCGACAACCAAACCCCTGTTCGCGCACACCGCCAGCCAAGCGCCAGCCCAAACACACCACCAGTCAAATGCCAGTCAACTCACAATGCTAGCCAAACACCAGTCCACACACACCACCAGCCAAATGCAAGTTCACCCACACCGCCAGCCAAGAGCCAGCCCATGCACACTACCAGTCAAGTGCCAGTCCTTGCACACCACTAGCCAAACTCCAGTCCACGCACACCTCCAGCGAAGCGCCAGCCAATGCACACCACCAGCCAAGCACCATCCATGCACACTACCAGCCAAACGCCAGTCCACACACACCGCCAGCCAAGCGCCAGTCTACTCACACCACCAGCCAAGCGCCAGTCCACGCACACTGCTAACCAAACACTAGTCCACGCACACCACCACCCAAGCGCCAATCCACGCACACTGCCTGCAAAGTGCCAGTCCACGCACACCACCATCCAAGCGCCAATCCATGCCCACCACCATGCCAAATGCCATTCCACCCACTCCATCATCAAACATTTTTTTGGCAAAAAAGAAAACACAAATTCATTGGAAACAGACACAAAACTATAACTCAAAACACAACAGCAGTAACTAAATACATCATTCTAATGCCAACAGTGAAACAGAACAACAAATATAAAACAATGCAGACCAGGCAGTTCACTATTAGACGCACAGTTGCTCCCAAAAACTCTTTTGATTGTGATACAATTTGAAACATGTGGGCACACACAGGATTAGAAGGACAATCAGCATAGTGCATATGACTCTCCTTCCGCATATCTCTTTGCAAACAGACTACATCTCTTAAAGAGATTGTTTCTTTGGGCGTGAGAGGAATTAAATCGGGAAACTGTCAATCTTTCAATCTGACCATATCCTCCACCACTCTAACTCTTTGAACACTTACCTGTTCCACTATAACAAAGCTGTCTATCACAGACTCCTGGAACTGAACAAAGGTCATCCTTGACACTAGAGAACACTCCTTGAATGCAAAAAAAGCATTACAAGTTACTAAATTGAAGAGATGGATGGTCAACTTCTTATACTAAATGTAAGCCTTACGAACAGCAGTGTAAGGTTCCAAACTCTGATCTACTCTATATACTCCACCCATGTGCTTAATGTAGTCTACAATGCGCACAGCTTTGCACACTTCAGCAACCTGACACCAAACCATCACAGGTGAAGTATGGATGGTAGTCAGCATGTAGACATTCCTCCTGTCCACAAATTTCACAGGTAGCAGTTCATCACTGCGCAAGGCACTGCCGTCAAGCTTTTTGCAAACAAGTTCTTTTGGGTAACCTTTATGGTTAGAGCTGATTGTGACACAAGCAAGATTGTCCACTTTTAACAATTCTTTAAACAATTACACAGCAGCGTATAGGTAATCTAGGTACAAATGGTGACCTTTGGTAAAAAGACCTCTACCAAGATCCCACACAATTTCTCTGAAACTCCTAAAGTGGACGGACAACCAGGGGGGTCAATAGTGGAATCCCTACCTGTGTACACCCGGAAATTATAGACATATCCTGTCCTACTCTCAGACAACATATTCATCTTAATTCCATAACATTCCCTCTTGCTAGGAATGTACTGCCTAAAAACCAAATAGCCCTTGAACAGGACTAGAGACTCATCAACAGCTATTTCTTTCCCTGGAGTATAGATCTCTGAAAATCGATCTACAAAGTGATCAGGAACAGGCCGCATCTTAAAAAGACAGTCACAGTCAGGGTGATCTCGGGGCAACGCTGAAGAATTATCAACAAAATGCAGCATACTAAGAAAAAGTAAATACCAATCACAACTCATAATTGCAGGAAATATGGCCGTTGCCATCAAAGGACTAGTAGACCAATATAAAGACAGAGACGGCTTGCTTATCAAGCCCATCAAAAAAGCTCAACCCCAAAACTTCTTCATCTCATCCAGATTTGTGGGAGTCCACCGGGTAGCTCTAGAGTGGGGCCGAAGTCTGGCACTGTTGTCCCTCAAATACTGTTCACCATACAATTTAGTCTGCTCAACAATCTCAGCCAAAAATACATCCTCCATAAACAACTGAAAAAAACTGTATAGGTAAGTTTTCTCATTCTACACCCGTATCACCACTAAAGGCAGGCAACACCGGCTGCACCATGTTTGGATCAACCCAGAGTCCAGCACTTCCAATGGGAAGCGTTGCAGCCCCAGGCTGCAATCCAGATGCCCCTTGCTGCACCATCGATACATCAGTGTCTTCCTCTAAAACAGGCACTTCAGCCACTCTGAGAGTATCTTCATCCGCACTGAGAGTAGCTTCATCATCAGATGATTTGTCGTGGACAGAAAACTCACTGCCAGAATCTTGCACTTTCTCCTCTGCCTCAAATGCACTGTCATTCTCATAATCATGGTCAGAGGAGGATTCAACAAGCATACCAACCACCTGCTGAGATGTAATCCTGTGGCTAGTCATAATCCTTACTAATAAAGGTAACTTGACAAACAAGTGAACAACAACAAACACTTTGTAAAATAAGTAATAAAACGTGGCTTTATCACAAAGACCTATGTCCCCAAAAAGATACCACTCACTTACCAGAAACAGCTACACTCACCACCACCTACTCTGCAAAGACATGGCAGGGACCAACAATATCCCACTAAAAAAGAAAAAGAAAATTACACATGAGACCACGCAATACACATTGTTCATAAATCCAAAAACAATTTCACACTCTAAACAGAAGCTAAATATGCTGCTACTATGACACCACTTATGAATAATGCATTCATGCATCACAATAATACTCATTTGGAGTAAACACATCAAAAGAAAAATTCTTACCAAACACCTGCAACTGCGCAAGCTGCAGATCAACCACTGCCGAAACCGGAACAGGAATCAAAAGCATTGCACTAGAATATAAAGGAGAAATAAAACATTACAATCACATATGCAAATAATGCACCAGTCCACACACAATCTACCAGCCAAGCAGGGGGAAGATGGGCCTAAAAATAAAGCCTAAATATTCACTACCAAAAGGGGCCTCTCTTCAAAAACAACTTAGTGAAACCAACGTCCCCGGTGTCTAGTGGCTTCTGCTTTCCTTGGGGGCTAGTGGGCCTAAAAGCATAAGGCCGATCTTCCCCCAAAGGGAGCAGAAATAGCCAAAATAATCATACCTAAAAGGGGAGCGACCCTTGCCCAAGGGGCAGCTCCCCAACAACAACATCCAGCCATCCCAGGTGTCTAGCGGCTTCTGCCCCCCTTGGGGGTAGATGGGCCTAAAAACATCAGGCCAATCTGCCCCCAATGTGGCAGAAATGGCCAAAAAACCCACCCCAGGAATGGGGAATGGCCCTTGCCCAAGGGGCCACTCCCCAAAAATCCCCCAAAATAAATAAATAAATACCTGCCTAGTGGCTACTAAAAAAAAAAAAGGAAAATGACCTGGTCAGAAATGGGCAAGAGAAATGCCAAACTGCCTCCCAAAGGGGAGCGACACTTTTCCCTAGGGGCCTCTCACCCGACACAATGAAATAGATTGAAAAAAGAATCCCTGGTGTCCAGTGGCCATTCCAGCTGCACGATCGCACCCAATGCGCAATCGTGCAGCAGGAATGCTCCAAAGAGACATCGGAGAAAAAGGAAAATTCTTTCCTTTCCTCCGATGGATCTTTGTTTTAAATCTCCCTCTCTCTGAAGGGAAACGTACCTTCTATCTCCTGGACATGCTGGAAGTGAATGGCTCCCAACGTGTCTGACTTCATCTAATGACGTGTAGGGGGATGTGCGGCGGCAGAAGGACTTTTGCTGCCTTCCCTGGTGTGGGCAACTTAAAGGGTGGCCCTTTTCTTAGACCAGCACAGCTCAGAAACCAAAACTGGAAAACTTTTCTTACTATTTCTGAGCTGCACTGTCTGAAAATAAAGCACTAACTTAGAGAAATATCAGAGTAAATTAATTGACTTTATGCCCTCCTAATTCATTAAATGTGTGCATCTCTCCTACAGAAAAGACCATATTGATGCTGACCCAGGTGTTTAACTTCATTTGCTCCACGTTTTGTTTCTTAAACTTTGGGGACCTCCCCACAACTCTCTGTTCTTTATTTTAATTGGCTATTTTTGTCTAAAAGTGGAAAGGTACTGTCTTTAATGTCATTTATTTTACTCTGTGTTGTTCTGCGTTCTTCCTGTTTTGCTTGAAGTTCTGTCTCCTTTCCCACTAGCTGTGTTATGCAGCTGGAGGATCATGCATGCATCATTAATTTATTTTACGTTCAACTCTAACCTAGTTGAGTGGTTGTCTCATTTAATTACTCCCCCCCCCACTGTGCTCTGGTGTGGTTCATAGCATTTTTTATATTATTCTCATGATTCTCTAACATCATTCTTCGGTAAAAAGTCTCTCCTTCTGGGGTTCCCCCCAGCTCATCCCCTCCTTGATCCCTACAACTTTTAAATTTTGCCCAGTCCAGTTGGCTCTACTCATCTGTTCGTTCAGCCTCTATCTTGTGGCCTATATGGATGATACCCAAATTGCCATCTGACCTGAAAATAAATTGAGCCAGACTCAGTTTAGCTTTACAGCGGATTTTTGGAAGTTGATAAATGGATAACAAATAACTCTTTGAAACTCAAATTGAGGAATACAGTGGTTGTGATTGACAGTGACCCCCTACCAATTAGACCTCCATCTAATGGCCACTTGAGCTAGGTTTCCAAGCATTCCTTCTGGTATTGTAAAGAATTTCAGATATCTCTAAGACCTGGCTCTTTCTTTCACTTGTGAGACTCAGTCAGTATCTCATCATTCCCTTCAATCTTTTAATTGGGGAGGATCCTCCTGAGATGATTGTTTTCAGAGGACTTTGAATAAGACTGTGAATCAGAACCACTGTCTATCTCCTAGCACATTTTTTATTGCCACACACACAAGTCTGGTGTTACTGCCTTCATAGTAGTGCAGAATCTAGGATCTAGTGCCCTAACAAATGACATACAACAAAAGAATATGTAGTGAAAATCAGGGCAGGACTGGTCGTAGCGGGCACCTGGCATTTCCCGGTGCGATGGAAAGGGGGTGGTTTTGGAGCAGTGAGAGACTTTTTTTGTTATTGGAGGGCGGTTTTGCAGCAGTGCAGCAATATTGCCCCCTGTAACAAAAACAACAATAGCATTAGCAGTATTTCCCACCAGTTCCCCTCCCCACCCCGGCCGGTCCGACTTGATTGCCATGGCTGGTTGGCAACCTCAGTCCGGCCGTGGTGAACATTTTCACAAGAAATCTGTTAAATAATTGGGTAGGTAATACTAATTTATTTGCAGCACCCTCTCAGTCTTCTGTATGCAGCATTTGACAATGTGTAATGATTAAAAGTAATGTCACCACCACCTTTCCCAATGTCTGCACTGCTTCTACATGTCTTTAAATACTTAAATGACCTTAAAAATTAAAGATAGCTGATCGGGAACTCCCACCACAATTCCTTCATATCGTCATCAAACATATAAATGACCACCAAAGAAAGAAAACATTTTGTGTCAGACCCTGCTAAATCCCTATTCAATATGCAAAATGTTTCTCCTGCAATTTTTAGGAGGGCACATCTGAGCGATTCAGTTATTATTGCAGTCTTAGTACTGTTCAGATTTTAGAAGTCAGCTGGTGACTGGCAAAGTTAGCATAGGCTTGGGATCCCCTATGGCAGATAAATGTCCATCAGATATGGAGATCCTCAACTGCTTGACAGGGATCGCTTGACCTTTAAAGCAACTCTCACTGATCTGGTCATTCTAAAAGGTCAAGGGGCCGATTCACAAAGGTAAAGTTAGACAAAAGTCTAACTTTACAACTTTCAGTATTTACAAGGGGCATTTCGTACTCGTAAATTCCCTTTGTGAATACCAAAAGTCTAGCTCCACGACTTTCAGTATTCACAAAGGCACTTACGAGTAGTAAACGCCCTTTGTGAATAACTTTACCTTTATAAATTGGGCCCCAAGAGTTTGGCAAGTGGGTGCCATGATTGTTGTTTAACAACATACTCCAACAGATGGATTTTGTTATTGCAAAGTAAAAAATAAATGATCTTGTGTGCAATCAGTTTTACCTCTTTACATGGGGGAAATTAATCTACTAAAAACGTCTGTCTGTGCATGGCAATCTGGTGAACATAACAATGACCTGGTGGTCCATTGGCAACTGTTGGAAACTGCAACTATGCCACATTTAATTGAAGTGGGGAAATTGTAGTTTGGTGGACATTCCACCTAAAGGAGGGCCTAAGAATTGTAATATTCTCATAGCTACAACTCTTCTTAGGCAACTGAAATAAAGGCGATTGTTATCTGAAATAACTTTTTTTCTGATCGGATAGATCTTGTTTGGCAAAGCAGTGTAATACAAATTATTTTTCAGCTAACTATAACCATTTCAATTCTAGCCAACAGATAGACACTCTTATGACCATAATGATCGTGGAATAAATATATATGGGAGTGTTTTTGGCTAGTGTACTGTCTACGTAAATAATGCTGTAGCACGGTTTTATTTGGATGGCTACAATATGCTCTTCTACAGATTAACAACTTTAGTGGAATTAAAGGGGGTGGTGTTAGAAAAGTTCAGAGAGATTTTGTTCATTCAGATTAAGGGCCTCATTTATGGCATTTTGGCAAAGGGCAGCGCAGCAAAGCACCTTGCTGAGCTGCCCTACACCATAGTGAAAGGACAGGATTGCACCATATTTAAGCAATACAGTGCGTGCCTGTCCTTTCTGCTTGCACCAGCGTCGTTTTGGCAGCCTAGCGTAAACATAGGACCCCTTGTGGGTGCCTCCATTGCAGACAGGATTGTTTTTGTGCAGGAAGGGGTACCTTCCTGCACAAAATCAATCCTTCAGGTCTTTTTCCTCTTTGCAGAAATCAGAACACATGGAAAGAGGAAAAAACGAGAAGAAGTAAACATATTTCTCCTCGTTATGCCTCACCTGGGGAGGCATACGGATTTGACTCTTTCCCAGGTTTACACCACTTTGTAAATCTGGGGCAGCGTCAAATTCCGTGGGTGTTGCAAACCCACTGTGATGCCCATAGATTGTCTCCCAGTGCAGTCTAAGGTAACGCAGAGATTAACACTGTGTCTCCTTATTCATAATTTATGAGGCCACTCAATGCCACGCAGGGTGACTTTGCGTGTTTTCATAGATTTTTCTGAGAGCCTTTCTTCATGCAAATATCACTTTCTGTGGTGCACAAGTGCCGTGGAGCTCTCATAAATAACCCCTTCAGCGAATACATGTGAAAGGTGGCAAAAATTAAACATGGAGGACTATATTGCTGATGCTCCGGTGGGGAAGGCCTTGAAATCATATCTATAAGTCCACGCAAAGCCACTTTGCGTGGGTTTGAATGGCCTCATAGATATGGAGTAACGCAAGGCAGCGCAAATCGCTGTGTTGCCTTGCTCAGCGCTATGGAGGAGTTCCATGGGCATTGCGGTGGGTGTTCCCATGCAAAACACACATGGATTTTGATGCTTGGCCAGATTTACAAGACCATGAAAACCTGTAGATGTGCCAAAACCTCAGGCCTCGAGAGGTGAAGTATAACAAAAAGAGAAACAACTCTATTTTTCCTCTTTTATTCCGCTTTCTATATGTGCTGCATTTTGCAGCACATATAGAAGGAGGAACACCCTTCAATAGATTGGTTCTTTGCAGGAAGGTGCCCCATCCTGCACTTCAACAATCCTTCTACCACTCAGGCATACTTGCACTGTGCTGCAAGGGGGCCTGCGTTAGGCCTAGGCTGCTGAAATGGCACCAGCGCAGGGGGAAAGGACAGGAATGCACCATATTAGATAAATAAGGTGCATACCTTCCAATTCACTTTGAAGTAGGGCAGTGCCGGAAGGTGACTTGCTGCAATGACCTATGCCAAATCCCCTTAAATGAGGCCCGGAGTCACCGAGGGTCCACTCTATCAGCATCAAATCTTAAAAATATGATATTTCCCTTATGACTGATAAGGAGCAATTGCTTGCGCATTGAATTGTATGTGGATGATTCCAGTTGTGTCTCGTTTGAGGAATCTGATTCCCCTTATGAACAACTTTGAAACTTTCAAGCATCCTTCTTCCATTAAAAGTCATTCTTGGCTGCATTTCAGTTGACTACAACAGAACAACGCCCAGACATAGGTGATTACGTTTTTTGTTTTTTTAACAAGCTAAGTCAATTTTAAAGACTCGATCCACCTACCACCTGTTTTTGGCCAAGTTATTGCGCTGTTACTACAAATATATTGTCATTAGGTGGTTTTTGGAGAGGAACTGTATTGGATCCAGCAGACTGGCCAGAACCACTTTCTGGACCATGATCAGTGGCCAATCGATTAACTATCAGAAAAAAACACTGATGGAAATGTATTGGATTTAAAACTTTTGAAAAACAGAAAAAGAAACAAGGTTACCTCCACATTCCCCAGCTGAAAATACATGGTAGATTGTCCCACACAGCACCATATAAAAGTCTGTACAACACCAATTGCCTCATTTCACCATCAGGCAACTGCTGCATACTACGTGGTCATAAACCCCTTGCAAGATTCGGCTGTTCATCTGACAAAGGCAGTGTTTATGCCTGAGCAAGCCCATGTAGTATCGACGTGAAGCCCCACGAGTGTACATTCATGGCTATGTCTCTGACAAGACAAGCAACTGAGCAGAATATGTCGATCATGCACTGCCCACACATTGCATTTTCATTCTACGTTTGTATGGATCACCTCATTCTAACTAGAAACCCAATCTAGAAATAGAACCCGAAGTTCAATAAAAGTAGATTTTCCTTTTTACATAATTATGCTGTGCTTTAAATCGTGGACAGCCAAGATTCGGCCTCCCAGAAGTAATGTTTTATAAATGTATTTCTGAAGTTATGTTTTTCATGGCCAAGGTACAGCAGAAGTATAACATTTTTTCAGTCATCAAACTAATCAGAAATGTGCGCCATGTTACCGTATTTGGTGTGTTCGTGAAAAAAAAGACCCCATGACGTGAAATGAAAAGTTAAACCTATTTCTATGCAAACACTAAAGAATTCACCCACCTTCCGAGAAAAAAAGCCATAATGTTAAAATCAAAGTTTAAGTGTTACCATCTTTTCTATCATCCTGTGAACTCTCTCCACATATCATTCAGAGATTGTGTGCTTATGAAAAGCTGGCCTAGTATATGCTGTTCACTAATTAAAGTGGACACTTTGCACCAGTCCAAACAACCCTTATGTTTATTTAAGAGGTCAAAGATAACCTTGCAAAGCTATCCAAGCGGTAGCTGTGGAGAGCAGCCTTCTGGCTTAATCTTGAAGGCATGTTAAGCAGCTTGTTTTACCAGAATGTAACCTTATTGCATTGGTTAAATGAAAGGAGAACCACACATTATTTATTACTATAACACACTCTAAATACTTCACAGTATCCGCTACATATATATGCAGATAAACACAAAGCACACAATACTGTAGCATTGAAACCATTGTAAGTGGCACTAGTACACAGTGGGCTCCAGGGGGAGAGAAAACTATGTACTAAAATAGTGGTATAGGAACCACGACTCGAGTCAAGACAGTGTCTAGAGGATGTAGAATTGCTGGGACCCCAAGGAACCACCCACAGTGAGTAAGTATGGACCCCACGGAGGAGGGGTGCAGTGTGGGAACACGACAGCGTGCGCCATATAATTCTATGGGAGAGTCTTGGTTGCAGTTTTAGAGTTTAAGGACCCTTCCCTGTGGATTACAAGGAAGCCCTTTGGATCATAGGAGGTTGAAGAGCCACCCCACCCGTGAATACCGTAGTATCAGAGTTACCTATCCCAGGGAAACTGGGTGCATAGGGCTGAAGAGTTGTCGGAAATCGCTGTCGATCTCAATGGAGAACTTCAAGGAAGAGCCACTGCTGGGAAGAAGAAAAGTGTCTGTTGGAATCCAAAGGTGGATTTGGGATTAAGAGTACCTGAAAGTAGAGAGGACAGAGTCTGGGCCACTTAGGAGTGAACAGGGGGGGGGCGTGGCTTAGACGCCTTCGGTGATGGCCGCCGTTTCCGGGAGCTCCACAGCGACGTGAGGCAGCAGGGACTCTCCGGGCTGTTTCTGCTCACTTTCGGAGCATGAAGACCGCTCCTTTTTTCGGCGGAACTGCTGCTCCAGTCACCATGCTATAAGGGAAAGACGTGCGGTGAGCTTGGGGATGCTTTTTTGTTTTATCCTCAGCGACGGCGGCTGCAATTTAATCGCGGCCGCCATTTTGTTTTCAATTTTCGATGCGCTCCTCACGTTTCCCACCCCTGAGCCTACAAGAGTGTTTTCTTTCAGAGGAATGACTGCCTAAACATGATTTTATCGCGCTTCCTCTAGTCTACACTACTATTTGTATTTTGTGCTGCATATTTGAAGTGTCTCAACTGGCACAATTTTCTCCACTGGCACCCCTCATGCCTGCTGCCTCTGTCCTTGGAAAATTTCTCTCTGCATCACAAAAACTGTTTGACATGACATGGATGCTATTCTTTTGGTCTCTACTATTGCCAACTCATTTTGGACGACAATATTTGGGTTTTCTGAGCCAGCTTTACCTTCACTTTGAATAACAATTTTTTGGGAGTTTTCGGAGCTGTTACCAGTGTTTCTTCTCCTCATATGCACTTCATCCAGTGACGTCGTGTATAATTTACTCTCCAGAATTTTGTTACAGTTCGCCTTTTTCAGTATAGACCATGGCAACATCCCGGGCTAGTCGTAAGGAAGCTCTACAGTCCAATGGTGCATCTTTAGAGGATCTCAATCCTTTTAACATTTTACAAGAGAGCGCAGATGACACCCCCAATGATTCTGCTGCTATTAAAAGCTCCTCCTCTTCTACAACTCGGCTAGGCTCCAAACAGGGGGTCCAAAATACCATCACCTGCTTCCTCCATGCCTAGAAAGCAAGGAAAAACAAATCCACCTTCTCCTACTAACTCTTCTTCGCCTCTTTCGTTGGAACTTCTTCTTGAGGAGATTCGCGCTCTCAAACCTTACATGTAAGAAACCAACACTCGCTTGCAGAGCTTGGAAGATAATTGGTCTCACACTGAGCAAAGAGTAGATGTCTTGGAGAGACGAGTTGACTCTGTTCAAGAATTCACTGTTCAAGTTCCTCTTATTCACAAAGAAATAGAGCAACTCAAACAGCAGGTTGAAAATTTGGAAAATCGTAACAGGCGTAACAACTTACGCATTTATGGCCTGGCCGAAGGACTTGAAGGTTCTAACCCTATATCCTATTTCCAATCCTTTCTTCCAACTCTTCTTGGTCTTCCAGAATCTCCGCCATTGAATATCCAGCGTGCACACCGTTTGGGTCATAACCCCCGTTCTTCCTTTTCCTCAGCGAAACCTAGAGGAGTAATTTTGTACTTCTTAGAGTACACTGAATTACTTAAGGTCCTACACGCTGCCAAACAGCGAGGAAAAATTTCTTGGAATGGCTCAAGTCTCTTTTCTGCTCAAGACTATGCCAAAATAACTGCTGACCGTCGGAAGAAATTCTTGGATATGAGACCAGCACTTCGCAGCATGAATGCACGTTATGGCTTATTTCATCCTTGCCTTTTCAAAGTGACTTACAATAACAGAACGACCAACTATGAAGATCCTGCTGTGCTTCAACAATTTTTGAACTCTTGTAGAGGGGTCTCTATGGATACTTCTAAATCATAATATGACATGATTATCTCAATGTCAAATGCTTATTGTTTGTTACTTGTGTGTCCTTGATTGTGAAATTTTTTCATTACAGATAACTCTGTCAGTTTTTGGTGTTATTATAATTTTCCTCATTATTTAATATCTTATTTTTTCCCTTTTACCAGGATGCGGTTTCTGTGTTCCCTTGTTTTCTGTTTCCTTCATTCCGCCTGGAGGATGTTCTCCGTGTGCTTCTCGTCCTGCGACCTCTCACCCGGTGTCCGGCCTTCCCCATTTGGCTCCACCTACCCCATCATTATTGTTCTTTTGTGGTATGCTTTTATATTACTGTATTGTCTTATCAATTGTTAAATTTGTTTTGTCTTTTTGATTTTTGTTATACTCACTCCTTCCTTCTTTTTCTCCCTATTCATCTGTTTCATCTCAACTTCTGGTTTTTCTTTTACTCTTCTTATTCATATCGTCATTTTTCTTATCCTCATTTCCTCTTCTATTTCATACTCTTGTGTATTTCTCACTATTATCTCTCTAAGATAACGCTCTTTTCTCCTATTTGGTTGAATGATGTACAATGTTTTCGCTTTTACATATGGCAGTCTTTTTTAAGAAATGTTTTGATTATCATTATATAAGATTTAGATGTCGTTAAATATTATATCTTGGAATGTTAAGGGTTTGGGTTCTCCTATTAAGCGTCACCGAGTTTTGTCACATATTGCAAATTTGAAAGGAGATATTGCTTTACTGCAAGAAACTCATATACCAGATACTGAGATAACTAAGCTACGACGTAATTGGGTAGGCCATGTTTTCGCATCACCAGGTTCAGGTAAACGCAATGGCGTTGCTATTCTCTGCCATAAACGCTTGGATGTTCAACTCATAAGGCAAGATAATGATTCTGAAGGTAGATGGGTTGCGGTTTCCTTACTGATTAATAAAATCCCTCTCACTATTTTTAATATTTACGCTCCCACTAATCAGGATAAACTTTTCTGGCCCCACATCCTTTCCTTTTTAATGCAGTATACTGATGACTATTTTATTTTTGGTGGGGACTGTAATATGGTGGTGGATCCCTTTATTGATAGGAGATCTAACTCCAAATTCTTCCCTTCTTTTATGCATTCCCAATTCACCTCCACTATCTCTCAAAGGTCTCTTGTGGACTCCTGGAGACTTTGTCATCCTACATTACAAGAGTACACATATTACTCACCTGCTCACTCTTCTCGTATAGATTACCTTTTTATTTCTAAAGCTCTAATTCCACACATTTCCCACTCAGATATAGGATCTATTCTAATTTCCGATCATGCCTCAGTTTCCTTAAGCTTAGACCTACTTCCTCCCACTAAAGGTACTAGACGCTGGAGATTTAATAATTCTCTTTTATTAGATCCTAAATTCACGGCAAACTTTCATGATTTTACAACCTTGTTTTTCGAAGAAAATGAATCCCCTCAGTTATCTCCTCAACTTGTATGGGACTCCTTTAAAGCTGCCTCTAGAGATTTTATTATTTCGACGTGCAGCTTCTCATTCATCACAGTTGCTTAATACCCAGATTAAAAAACTGGAGCACCTTTATTACTTAACAAAGAGCCAGTCTGACTTAAAAGAACTTATTAATGCTAAGCTTTCTTTTAATAAACTTTCTACTGATTCTGCAAATCTATACTTGCTTAAATCCAGCGCTAAATTTTATAGTGCACAAAATATATCTGGCAATCTTCTTGCTAATTATCTCAAAATCAAAAAGGAACGTACCAAAATTGAGTCTATTGTATCTTCATCTAATACTATAATCCATAGAGATGAAGACATTCTCTTAGAATTCTCCAAATTTTATAGATCATTGTATACTCCTGAATCTCCACCTCTTTCATCTGACATCGATCAATATTTAGCCTCTATTCCTCCACCTCCCTCCCTGGATGTGGATTTCACTGCTCTAGAAGGTGATATACAAACTAAGGACATTCTCACAGCCATTCATTCACTTAAAAAAGGAAAAGCTCCCGGACCTGATGATTTTCCTATAGAATTTTACACTCATTTTTCCAATCTACTCATTCCCAAACTACATAAATTATTCTCATTTATTATAACTTCCCAGAAGTCTGAAGGTTCATTTCAAGAAACTTTGATTTGTCTCCTTCCTAAAGAAAATAAAGATCATACATTATGCAAGGACTACAGACCTATTTCTTTAATTAATTTGGATTATAAGATCTTTGCGAAAATTCTTGCGCTTCATTTGGACAATATTTTACCACAGTTAATAGGTAAAGAACAATGTGGATTCATTAAAGGTCGCCACCTCTCTGATAATACCTGTCTCTTTTTCAATGTACTTAGTAAATCTCATTCTTATAGTTCCTCACTAGCAGCTGTTGCTT
Source organism: Triturus cristatus (assembly GCF_964204655.1). Taxonomy (NCBI): domain Eukaryota; kingdom Metazoa; phylum Chordata; class Amphibia; order Caudata; family Salamandridae; genus Triturus; species Triturus cristatus. The sequence continues at coordinate 668,822,813 of NC_140587.1, forward strand.
TGGATGCTGAAAAAGCATTTGACAGGGTTAATTGGCAGTTTATCTTTTTAACGCTTACTTGGTTTGGTTTTGGCCCTAAATTTCTTTCCTATATTTCACTTCTTTACTCTTTTCCTAGATCATTTATTCTAGCCAATGGCCTTGTTTCCTCTTCATTCCCGCTTTTTAGAGGTGTCAGGCAAGGTTGTCCTCTTTCCCCGCTTTTATTTATTTTGACTTTAGAACCTTTCTTATCTAAAATTCGGATGAACAAAAATATTACAGGTTTTCCATATAGTGATAAACACCTAAAACTCTCGCCATATGCTGATGATATTCTTTTATTTATATCTAATCCTCAGATATCTTTACCGGCTTTTCTTTCAGAGGTTTCTACTTTTTCTTCAGTTTCAGGGTACAAACTCAATGTTGACAAATGTGAAATCCTTCCGTTAAATAAACATTGTTTCCATGCTGATTTTGTATCTTCTTCTTTTCATTGGAGCCCTGCTAAGATCAAATACTTAGTCTTATGGTTTACTCCCTCTATTAAAGATACCGTATCTCTCAACTTTAAGAACCTCCAATCAACTTTAACTAACTCAACATCACAATGGCATCCCTTATTTTAATCCCGGTTGGGTAGACTAGATTCTGTGAAAATGATGTTGGTTCCTATAATTTTATTTTTCTTGTCTAATCTTCCAGTCAATATTCCTAAATCTTGTTACAAACAAATCTATACTATTTTATCAAAATTTTTATGGCAGAACAAAAAAGCTAGGATGTCTTTTTCCAAGCTTAAACAACCTAAACATTTGGGTGGAGTCAATTTTCCTGATTTTGCTTCATATCACACTTCTTTCTTTCTTAAAAATTCCTCTTCATTGTTATCGCAGAATATGACTGATTCGATGTCTTTACCTCTATGGGTAGAAATTGAATCTTATTTCATTCACCCTCTTTCATTTGAAGAATTTTTAATTATCTCTAATACACCCCAAAAATGTTCTCTTCCCATTCTTAAACATACTCGTAAAACTCTTCATCCGCTTATACTAGATGACTAGATGACCGAAACCGTTTTTTCCAATCCCCGATTTGGTATAACAATCACATTAAAATTAAAAATAGAACCCTTTTTTGGAAAGACTGGTTCAACCTTGGTCTTAAATGGACTAACCAGCTCTTTCTAGGTGATACCTGTATACCCTTCTCTATAATGCAAATACGTTATTCCCTTCCTTCTTCTTATCAGTCTAAATATATGTGTTATTGACTGAGGCTGCTCAACGTTCTTATGATAATCTTATGGCCTCTTCCACACATATTAAACCTTCTTCTGTTAATCTTTCTTTCTTAAAATTAGCTCCCTCAGCTCCTCAAATTTATAATAAATTAAGAGAAATTGGTCATACTCGTGATAAATCTACAGTAGAATGTAATTGGGAATCTGACTTAGACACTTCCTTTCCCATTCTAATGTGGGATCAAATTTGGACTAAAATAAGGAGATCTTCTAGAGCAGCAAATACTACACAAACATTATTTTGTATATATAATAGACTTTTAATCACTCCGGCCAAATTACATCATATTGACCCTCTCCATTCCTCTGCCTGTTGGTCCTGTCCAGCCCCTGTTGCAGACCTTAAGCATATGTTATTCACATGTCCAGTTATTCATCAATTTTGGATTAAAGTATGGCAACAAGTTAACAAAATATTTCATACACATATTCCTTTTTCTTTTTCTCATATTTTTCTAGGTAGTGTTGCAGAAGTCTGGTCCTCTTCCACCTCTTTTAATATCTCCATTATTGATTTACTTCTAGCTGTTGCTTTTCAACAAATTACTAAATCATGGAAAAATGCTTCAAATGTTTCTTTTTAAGCCTGGTGGTATGGTATTTGTTATAATCACAGATTAGATAGGGCTTATGTTCACCCGATTACACTTGCCATTAAGCGTGATTTACTATGGCTACCCATTACCAATTTTCTGAATATGTCTGCTCAGTTGTTATCTCTACATACTCCAGCCATTGAAGAAGTTTCCAAGCCTCCTTAAATTACTGTTACTCAGTTATTATTTGTAATCTGTTCCTATCTTCAATATATAACTAAGTTTATAGTAGTGAGATATTTATGATTTAAGTGTTATATTTTTGACTAATATTCCAGTTATACCAGTATTGGATATATCTTTCTACCTTCCCTCCCACACCTACACCCTACTTTCTTTGATGTATAGAGCATATTTACTTCATACTGTTATTATATACTGTATTGTATTACTGTTTTATCTTATACTTATACCAATAAACTTTCTTTAAAACTGAAAAAGGAGTGAACAGGGGCTCAGTAGATGAATGCCCATTATTTGTCGGGTGCTTCAGGTGCATTGACGGGGGTTCTTGACTCTGAAGCCACCGGGACCAGGAGATGTTGAGGACAACCAGGAGCCGGATACGAGCTGTCCCATAAAGGATGTTACGTGCTGAGGGGTAGGTGTCTGGCTGGAGCACCAACAAGCCTTGGCAGTAGCAACCTATGAAAAAGGTCAAGAAAGGTTACGGTTCGGACCAGCAAGGTCCAGGAGACTCACCAAACCCAGGGGAGTCAAGACACGCCTGGAGAAACCAGGGGAGCCCAAGAAAAGCATTGCTGACCCTCAAGAGGACCCACAGGGTGGAGACACAGGAGTCGCAAGGGGACATTGAGCAGATTTACAAAGCAACAGCCCACGGAGCACACAGTGGAAGGAGGCCAAAGTTCTTTGGTGGAAATGGTGCCAGAGGTTGGGGCTACTCAGAGGCCAGTGCACTTGTTTTGGGAATGCCAACAAGCATATGCACTTGCAAAAGTACCTGGTGCACAGGGGTACGGGTATTGCAGCCCCCACAAGGGATTCTTACTTCAAACATGGTGAGAGGGCAGCTCAGACCTCAAGGGACTTGGAAACCCACCTACTGTTCTGCTGGAGCCTTTGGAGTCCGTAGGAGCATAGGAGCAGCAGACCGGTGTATCATGATGTGGTGCCTGCGGTTGCAGGGGAGTGACTCATTCACTCCAAGGAAGATGTCTTCAGTTGTCCTTGATGCTCCACAGGTCCTACACGGAGCCTGTATGTGCACATGCACAGACAATGCTTTGGACGAAGAGGGAGATGAAGTCGAGCCCAAACGAAGTTCAGTGAAGTCCAGAGTGTCCAGACAGTCGAAGGTCAGTGGTTTCTTGTTCAGAATCTTGTCCACATCGAATCTAGGGTCCTACAGCCAGGTACAACCTTTTGTACCCACGGGAAAGGGTTGGACAGATTCAGGGGACCGTCCCAGTGAATGGTCAGGACAGTGGGGAGGTTACTCCCATGTCCTTTGTCTAGATTTGCGCCAGAGCAGGAACCAACGGCTCCCAGTACTGGTTTGAACCGGACTATGCACAGGGATACCAAATGTGCCCCTCAAGCAGACTTTTGGTCGCTGGCAAGTGCACCCACCCAGGTCTAATACACTAAATCCTGTCTGGGATGTAGTCACACCTCCCTGTGACAGGATGTCTATTGTTCTGCCTGTTCCTGCTCAATTGTGTGTCTTTTGTGAGCTAGCCTCAGCAGCATGAGTGCAGAAATGTGTCTCTGGTCTACAGCAACCATTTTGGCCTGCCCGGGATTAGAAGGCTGGTATCGGGAACACCAGGGACCTCACAAAGCTTGTTTCTGAGGGGTGAAATCATACCTCCCACACCGGTTACCGGTGTGGGTTATGATTCCACAATTATGATGCTAAAAACAATAGGGTTACTTTCAGCCGTTTTAGAGTTGGTCATCACGCGGGCGCATAATGCCACTCTATATGTCGTAAATGGCTGTAGCACTAACAACCAGGGAGAATGGACTCCATAGGCTGCAGGGGTATTCTGCTCATGCAGTGGCACCCTCTCACTTAGAACCAAGTGCCATGCCTTCAGGATTTTCAAGGCCTGCTATAGGAGTGACTTATAGGTTTTAAGTGTAGTGACCCTTAGATATAGTAAACCAACTTACACAGGCTGCAATGGCAGGCCTGTAGATCCATTGTGCATGGCCTCTCATGGGTGGCATAATACATGCGTCAGCCCATGAGAGGCCTCTAGGGTACCTATGCCATGGGAAACATATACTAGTGACTGATAAGGGTCCCCCAGTATCCAATACGGAGTGTACCTAAGTACATAACATACCATTTTAGGGCAAAAGCAGATAGACTTGGGTCCTGCTTAGCAGGATACCAGTCAGACTCGTCAAAAACAGTGTAACATGAAGCAAACATTGGGGGTAACCATAAGAAGATCCTACTTTCCTACAGTGCTTGTGCATGGTTGACTGGGCAATCATCTCCTTTATGAAACCATACTGCCATCTGTTTAGGATTACAGTAAGAGTTGGCCATTGATTACCATTTCAAAAGCTACTGGCAGAGCGGTGCATATGTGTTAAGATGTTATTTGTGCTGTTATAACCATAATGTTCACCAAGCAGCAGCTCAACCACAAACAAAAGAATGAAGAATCAGAATGGTAGCACTCCTGAGCAAAACAGCACCTCTTTGTAACAGGGCTACTTTAATTTAAATAATGTTTTCCTGAAGTTTATATCCCAATGCATTGCACTACATAAGAAAATAATCTAATTAAATGGAGCATTACCTTTCACTTTTTTCAAGCCACCAATTTACAGCATCCCTTATGTCTTTGCATCACCAAATCCAGTTTTACAAATAAGCATTTTGGTGAAATATTATTTATTTAAACTGCTGGCATATTCCTTTATATATATCATGACATTTATATAAAGTTTTTTAATTTCCTTGATTTAGTCACGCAAAGTCTTGGCTTGTAAACTATTTCAAATCACAGCCTTTTGCTGACTCCAGAAGGACCTCAACGATTTGGCATAAGATAGTGTACCCTTTGTGATGACTTCGAAGGTATATCTAGTATTAAGCCATGGTACTGTACCCTTTCTTGTGACATCACCAGCCTGCAAGGGGATCTCTAATCCCCCTTCAAAGTGCAGGCGGATTCCCGCCTGCACTGTGAAACACAGAGCGGCTTCAAAGCAGCCGCTCCATTTTTCACATGAATGCTTTGTCCCCAGGTCAGCGTGAATTTGCGGCTGCTCTGGAGGCAGTGCGTTCATCCTAATACAGCGTATTTTCCTTGTTTGCGCCAGGCGCACCTTTTTGAAGATGCACCTCACGTAAACAAGGAAATGCACTCTATCTGTGATACAGCCCAAGGTGTAGTACAACTTTATGTATCTGGCTGTATAAGGCAGGAAGAAACAGTTAACAAAATCACTGTTGTGAAAGGATGGCAAAGGGTGTAGTGACATCAGCACAAAAACTAAGGGCATGATGTAGATTTTGACGTACGGATTATGCACCATCGCCATGGTGGAGTACTTTATTCACGCCTTGGCAAGGGTAATCCGCTTGCCAAATTTAGAAATGTCCACTGGAGCAGTGGACATCTTGGAATTTCCTGGAATCGTCCGTTCCTGTAAATGCATTGAAAGTTTGACGGATTGCTCCATCAACATGACAGAGCAGTACATCAAGCATGGGGATAATTTTACATTTTTCACTGCTCCTTACCACCAGGCATTTGAGATGGGGTACCCTCTCCCCTATACTCTAAATCAGGCCCTAAGAAGAAATGTGTATATGAAAATATGGAATTTTTGTTGATATGCTTGTAAATATAGTGTGGTGGTACTACAGAGAGAAGGTGGCATTATTGGTGCATGCTGAGAATTAGTAGGTGGTTGTGAAAATCGTAGTATGTCATGGATAGAGGCTGTATTGTCAGGTCAGGTAAATGATAGGAGCAATATTTTTACTTTAACATGAAACATTATATATTAGCTGTGCAAAACAAAAAGGAAATAAAACATGCTCCTTGGGATTTGGTGACCATAGTGTGAAAACTCAGGGGTATTTCCTCCTCTTGGGAAAACAGAAAATGATAAATTAAGTTTTGTGAATCATGTTTCTAAAGAGAACTATGAGTGTTCTGGAGAGGCAGTGTGAGTCTCACATCCCAACCTAAAATGCTTCTTGATTCTTGTGTCTCAATTGTTTGTGTTGTTTGCACATGTCCAGTAGGATGTTTGTTTTTCTTCTTAGCGCTTTCAGAAATTTGGAGCAGCTGTTTGTTAGCGGTACAGATGTTTATGCATCACTGCATTAAAATTCTTCTAGGAGGCTGCAACAAAATAATCAGGCAGTTTGTTCAGAAACAAAAGGATGCTTTTGATAATTTGTGGAATTTGCAAGTATAAACATCTTTTTATTTGCTTAAAAAGTTGTTTTAATGTGTCCAGAGTGAGGTAACCTTGTACTGCAAACACTGGTAGGAACATCTCAATCAATAATGGAATCGGAGCTTTTCAAATACATTTTGTTTGAAATCTGATGTTATCTTTTACCTGACATTAAGATTAAAATTTAATTTGGAACTTTGTTTTTAAAGTCCCCTCTTGAAGCAAAGAGAATGCAAACTTATATACATATCATAAAACATGGTGCAGCATGAGTTTAAGAAGGAAAGTCTGCAACAGGAAACGTGTTTGCACAGAAAGTATGAATATTGTTTATAGGAAAACAATCCCAGCATAATCTAGACCTGATATTTCTTCACTGTCATGAGTTTAGAAATCTAAGGGAATAATAGCAGCGAAAGATGTGTGATAATTGAAGGTGTGTAGACATTATGGGCCCGATTCACAGAACTAACTTAAGACGAAATCCTAAACTTACTACTTTTGGTATTCACAGAAGTTAGGATTTTGTCTTAAGACAAACTTAAGACAGACTTAAAACAGACTTAAGACAGACTTAAGACAAACTTAAGACAGACTTAAGACAGACTTAAGACAAACTTAAGACAGACTTAAGACAGACTTAAGACAGACTTAAGTTAGGATTTTGTCTTAAGTTTGTCTTAAGTCTGTCTTAAGTCTGTCTTAAGTCTGTCTTAAGTTTGTCTTAAGTCTGTCTTAAGTCTGTCTTAAGTCTGTCTTAAGTTTGTCTTAAGACAAACTTAAGACAAAATCCTAACTTCTGTGAATACCAAAAGTAGTAAGTTTAGGATTTTGTCTTAAGTTAGTTCTGTGAATCGGCCCCTATGAATATAAATACTTCCACTGAAAACTATTAGTACTTGTTATTCTCAGGTACTTTCTCTACTAGCAGCTGTTATTTCCCCAGTCCCATTTCCCCTTGAGTTCTGCCAGGTCTTCTACATCAAACCTGGGAAAAGCATAGGAAGATGAGTAGAGAATTAGCTTCACTGATAATGGTGCCCCTGCTGTGAATTTAAGGTACACCATTCCTGTATTTGTTTCAATCAAATGATTAATAAGGGGCTGATTACGAGACCGCCGAGCCCGTGGTGGCGGTCCCTGGACTGCCAGACTGGTGATCCACCCAGTGTATTACAATTACAGCAGTGGGACTGCCACAGGCCTGCTTCAACCGCAGGGGATCATGGGTACTGCTGTGGTGACATGGCAGTGAGAGGCCTGAATAGGCTGGCAGTGCAGTTGCACCGCAGCTGAGCATATTAGGAGTTTCCTCACTCCCACAGTTTTCAGGCGATGAAGCCTCCAAGAAAACTGTTGCGGTGGGGAAACAAAGGGGGCCCTGCAGGGCCCCTTGTTTCATCAGTGCCATGGGGTGCCTGCAGGGGGGCACATGTTGTGCTACCTCTGTGCTTCACCCCCTTTCCTGCACGGCATGTACTGTACGGTCCATGCCGTGCAGAACGGCCTTTGGTGCTCTCATTGTGGTGCCTTTTTAATGAGCTCCGCCATAAGCCCACCAAAGCACCACCTGCCAAACACAAGGAAACTCATAATCTGGCAGGCAGTGTCAGTACAGCTTTGGTGATGTGGGAGCAGGGCGCTGGCATGGTGGTCCACTTCCACATGGCCAAAGTCATAATTAGGGTTGTTTTTTGAGGGGGTGTAACTCTACATAAACAACCACAATCGTTGTGAGGTTGAAGCACAAAACTCATTAAATTAATCTGTGCTTAATCCTCTGGTAGCTTGGCAAAAAGCAATTAGGCTTAATTCAGAGGCAATGTGTACAGTATTTATGCAGCACACAAATGGTAATAAAGTGAAAATGCAAAACAAGACAAATCCCACACCAATTTTAAAAAATAAAGCAAAATGTAATAAATTATTTGACAGCAAAATGACAGAAATCCAATTAGTAGAACTGGAGATATGTATCGTGCGTTTTACTGGTCAAAAACGTCTCAATTTGCAGAATCGGGCCATTTGCGACAGGTAAAATGCATTTTGGTTTGTATGAATTCCAATTTGTGACTTGGGGAAAAGTTACTAAATAACAAATTAAAATTCATAGAAACCAAGATGCATTTTACCTGTCGCAAACATACCGATTTGGTATTAGGAAAGGGCATGTTTAGGGTGTCCCTTCCTAATATCGAATAGCATCGGTATCTAGGAATGTTTTGTGGCTGAAATGTGGTTGCAAAACATTCACATTTTAGCACCTGCTTTAAGTGACCCATTCGCAAACAGGAAGGGGTCTCCAAGGGACCCCTTCTCTTTTCTGAATGTTTGTAAAAATGTTTTGTAGGAGCAGGTAGTGGTCTCACGGACCAGTGCTTGTTCTTGAAAATGTTAAAAACTTTTCATTCTTCTTTTTTAAATGCAATCCATTTTCGCATTTAAAACAAAATGATTGCTTTATTTAAAAGCAATCACAGACATGTTCGACTGCTGACCCCAGCAGGCCACCATCCCTGTGGTTTTAGCGACTTCTAATGGGTCGCAAATTGCGACCTGCCTCATTAATATGAAGGAGGTAGGATTATTTGTGATCCATTAGGAAACGCTAAATTAAACTCATTGAGCGTCAGACATTCATAAACCAATTATCTAATTGCTATTTGCAGATAATAACAATTAGGTCATCGCTATTTGAAATATTGATACATGTGGCCCTTCAAGTGAGTATAGCATCTAAAAGCACTAAGTGCCACTTACAGTTATCTGATCGTGTGAGACTCGTTGAAAGTCACAAGTTCAGGCCAACTGAGATGGAGCATGGAGCAGATGCAGTGACCAGGTTAGTCCTGCTGAAAAAGTTCCCTACTAGAGTCTGAGGCATAGAGTCCAGTTTGCGGCGGAGGAACCGTGGTGAGCAGGGAGAGGGTCACAGGCTGTCACAGCTGAAGCGCGAAGATCTTGTCAGGCATTATTGATGGAGATTCTCATTGGCTGTCACCACAGGCTGTCTCGGCTGTACTGTGAAGTGCTGATCTTGTGTGCCTGGTCATCGCTTATGGTCACTCTAGCATGAAGAGTCAGGTTCACCAGAGCTTTGCATTAGCAGTCAGCACGGGGGAAAAGATCTTGGCGCAAACTGGCCCATTCGCTGTCACCAGGAGCCCAAAACTTGATGAATTCTTCCTTTCTTCAAGTGTTGTACAGTACATACTCTATCAGTAAGACAGTGCACTTGGACAACATAAACGTTAAAACTGTGCAAAACTGAGTCCACGCACACCCTCAGGATATGTTGGCATTAGTCCTGGCTAGCTCACAGTGTGCCTCCACAGTACCTCTAACTTTACAAAGTACCAGGTGGTATGAGCAAACTCAGAACATGACAACCCTGACTCCGCAAGGAAATCGTGGAAACAGACCAGTCCCTTCTGTTAATAACTCATGTATGCCTAAAGGGAGACACACAAATACTTGGACAAGTATTTCAAACATTTATTTAAGCAATAAGATTCTTGAGTAGAATACGTGCGCTGCAATGATTAGGAGAAGGAAACAGAACAATCAGCATTACTAGAATGGTAAAGAAGATAAACAATTCATCCATTTTGCTGTTACATTGATTATATGTATGCATATATAATCATAGCTTTTTTTCAACCTAGCGCCTCCTAACCTATTGAGCTCTAGGGGTGCAAATCTGCCAGAATACCATAAAGTGATCTAACTCCCCAGTTCCCTGTGGCTATGTTTCATCTGGAAGCCCGTTCTTGTGCAGAGCAGGCCATTGTCCTTCTCAGGAAGGTAAACAGGATTCAACTGAGCTGGAATTCCAGTATGGGGCAACCTCGACAGTGACAGTGTAATGTCCCTGGCTAATCAAAGGATTGATGGCGTTTATATAATAAACTTTACCCATGTTACTATGCCAGGGTTCTAGTCAGGTCGTTATTATTGATTCTACCCTTGCAGAGCTGTCGCTAAGCAACAAACACCAACATTTTGCACAGTGAACTTAAGCCTGGTGCAGAATGTTCAAGGCACTGATAATATGCCTACGGACAAGTGTAAATGTAGGCAAAATCATTTCAGAGATTATTATCTGATATGGGCCCACAGGCAAATGTTTGTCAACAGTCATCATTTAATAAATATTCCAACTTTAAATGTGAACATGTAAAATGGTGGTGTTTCCTATCTGAGGCCTATGTAACCACACGATAAAAGGAGGAGCTCAACTGATGCCACACCAAGGGTCCAGGACCTGGAAAGTACCTCTTGGGGATCAGGATCTCATTCGGGCAGAGGCCAGCAGGGCTTAGGCAAGTCCAGTTGAAGGTCCAGGCAGCAGGTCAGCTGGGCAGATGCAGGCAGGCAGGCCTCCGGAGCTTGTTATGTCCCTGTAGCTCTAACTGGCGGTCAGTCAGCTGACCCTTGGAGTCACTTCAGCCTGGTATGAAGGCTACAGGTCCGGTTGATCCTTCTTAGCAAGCAGGGCAGTCTTCAAGCAGCAGAACAGCAAGGTTTCCTTTTTCTGTAGTATCCACAGGTCCAAGAGTGTACTGAAGAGTGGGTCTGAGGGTCCCATTTTCTTTACACCTGGTGTCCACTTTGAAGTGGGATAAGCTTTTGGAGTTTTTCCCTACAGAGGTGGATGAAATTTCCCACCTCTCTGCCCTGGTCCCAGTCTGTCTCTGGGCACAATATGTTAGTGTGAAGTCCTTTGAGTGTGAACTGAGCAAGTGTCTTTGAAGTGCAAGTTTGCTAGGTGAGAGCAATACTGCCAACATTGAGACTTTGTGATATTGTCTTGGAGGAATACGCAAAGGCCAACTGCCAGCTATATCTAGTCATGTATCTCAGGAACAGGCTGCAGGCACCACTCTTGACAAGAAAATGGCAATTTTCTAAAAGTGGATCTTTCAGAATTGTGACTTTAAATCCAACTTTACCATAAAAAAGAGTTTGCAATTCCTCAGACACCAAACATGAATTCCTACATGCTCCCAATCAAAGGCTATGACTTGTAATAAGGTAACCCAATGTCATCTTATGGGAGAGGTAGTCCAGGCAGTAATGAAAAACAAATTTATGAGTTTTTTGCTACCGGAACATGTAAAATGACATATTTTTTGGATACAGTGCACCCTAGACTATGGAATGTTTAGGGTCTATGCTACGAGTGACATATATGTATTAGAAAAGGAAGGTGTCAAGGGTCTCATAGGTTCCTCCCGGGTACTACCCGCAAGAGGGGAAGGGAATTAGGGAGGGTACTGCGGGTGGGAGACCTGGAAAAGAGGACCTAGCATGTTTAGATGGTGATTCTGCTATTTCGGAAAAGCATTACATTAAGGTATTATACGTGCACATTTATGTCAAATACCTGTAAAATAAAATTGCTGAAAGTAATTCTCTGTCTCAAGGAATAATCACACAGACTGTATTCTGAGTTCTCCTGTGGCTTAGTGTCCTTAATGTGCCTGTATTTTGGCAACAGTTCAAGCGTTTATGGCCGATTCACACAGGTTGTATGTGTGCCAAACATATTCTGCCCTTTATTGTGCAATTGCTCTCATTACAAAATGAGACACTGTTTCACTTCTTTGCTTTTCCATAATTATATCTGTCAATGTTCATATTTCACGGTTTCATGCTTCAGGAGCGGCACTTAAAAAGCAGGATTGCCGCTTACCAACACTTGTTCAGGAAACTAATACTGCTGAAATAATCCCAGCTCAGAATAACTCTCGCTGAGTGCGGCACTGCTATTAGCATAACAAGCCCAAATGGTGCATCGGAGCTTCCTACCTGCTCTGCACCAACGATCAATCATTTAACGCTGCAGGAACTCGAGCCGCAGCACAACTCCTCCTCAACGCTTCAGCTCTGACACGATTCACCAAACGGAGCCACCGGAACAGACCACCATGGACTCGGGACACTGAGTAATCTGCGTACGACAGATGAGCGTGGCTCTCTTTATAGCAGAGAGACTTCCATACGGTGGCCGTGCTGGCATGCGTCAGGAACAACAGGCATACTAAAACTAAAACAAGGTCTACAGTTTTGTGAATAGACCATAAACACAATACACTGTAGGCAGCACAAAACGAAACACTAACAAACATCTGTGACTCAATTGTCTACTGCCTAGTTTGTTCATAGCATGTCATCTGTTCTCTGCCTGTGATAACAAGTGCTAAGTTGCTCTTAGGTTGCTTTGGTCAACAGTCAACTTTATGGATGTGAATACAAGGACCTGTGCTTATAGATTGGAATGCAAGATACCAGTGGTCACAGGTAGGGAATCACACAGTACCTTAAAAGACCAGAAGAAATCATGATAGAAGGTTTAGGCCTAGCAAAAGGTTTATTTTGGCAGGTCAAAATGGCAGTTTTAAACTGCACACTCAGATGCATTTGCAGGCTTGGGACATGTTAGAAAGGCTACTTAAGTGTGTGTCACATTCAGTGCTACAGAACCACACGCAGCATTAAAGTTACATGCCTTGTGTACCTGTAGTACCACTTTACTAGGACTTACAAGTAAATTAAATGTGTCAATTGGATGTAAACCAATTTCACCATATTTAAATAATAGAGAACAAGCACTTTAGCACTAGTTAGCAGTAGTAAATTGTGCAGAGCCCTAGGACCAATACAAAATAATTCAGCAAAACAGGAGGAGTGAAGACAAAACGTTTGGGGGAAGCACACCCTAAGGCTGAGACTCTAACACTGGTCTAATTCTGAGCGATGATGCAGATCTGAATGTCCAATGGGACTGAGTGGTTTTGTATATGGCACTAAACAACCATGTATGTTAAGCAATGATGAAAACCTATTGATATATTTCAAAAGCCTGGTGATATGTTAAGAGAACTATTTAATAAAAGGATGATACAGTTGCAGGGGAGATCTCTGGTGAGTCGGTGGAAAACAGTGCTATTTGCACAGCCCCTGGGCGCCTTGACTTGCACATCCCACTTTTGCCACGGTCCCTGGCGGAGCCCTTATCACTCGAGAGGAGGTCCCGCAGCGTGGAGATCTCTGGTGAGTCGTTGGAAAACAGCGCTATTTGCACAGCCCCTGGGCGCCTTGACTTGCACATCGCACTTTTGCCACGGTCCCTGGCGGAGCCCTTATCACTCGAGAGGAGGTCCCGCAGCGCGGGAGATCTCTGGTGAGTTGGTGGAAAACAGCGCTATTTGCACAGCCCCTGGGCGCCTTGACTTGCACATCGCACTTTTGCCACAGTCCCTGGCGGTGCCCTTATCACTCGAGAGGAGGTCCCGCAGCGCGGGAGATCTCTGGTGAGTCGGTGGAAAACAGCGCTATTTGCACAGCCCTTGGGCGCCTTGACTTGCACATCGCACTTTTGCCACGGTCCCTGGTGGAGCCCTTATCACTCGAGAGGAGGTCCCGCAGCGTGGGACGCGCGCGGGCTCGGCCCGGGCGAAGACCGGGCCAAGACGGGCCCGTCTTAGCCCCTCATAGCCAGGAGTAGACTGGGCTGGGCCTCAGACATTGGCTGTTTTGACTCTATATGCTCGAATGTTTATCACATAAGACCTTGTCATCTACAACGTTATTATTTTAGCCATTGCCCTGGATGTAATAGTTCGTTCTTTTGACTTATAGTACTCCGTTTAATGCCTACTGCATATTGTCTGTCATATTGGTTTTATTACCTACTTTGTAAATGAAATACTAAATTCTGTTTTGTTGTTTAGATACTGAATCCCCCAAAGTGGTTTTGTTCCGCATTGTTAGAATTGCTGCCTCTAGGATTCTGTGTTATCATAAGTAAAATGGTGAAAAGAAAGGCCTCAAGTTCACAGCCTAAGAAGCAGCCCAAATCGGGGGAGGGACCATGCGTCTCTATTCTAAATTATTTAACGGGTGCAATGGGAGCTTTGGAGGAGCAAATTGTGTCAGTGGAAGAAGCCATCTCCCGCGACAACATGGTTGGCACAGCCGGTTCTGGGGACTTACTCCCGAATGTGAATAAACAAACATTATATGATTTTAATGTCGAAAGCAATGGGTGTGTTTTGAATATTTCAGATCATATCTCCTTCATCGATCAGGACGTAGAGTTTCAGCCACCCACTAAACGTACAAAAAATCCGATTTCAACCCTAGATACAGATACAGAGGCAGGAACCACTGCTGGGATTAAGGTGATCACGCAGAAGGTAGCAAAAAAGGGAACTAATAAGCCCCCTTCAAAATCCAAAAAAGTAATCCGGGGAACTGAGTCAACTCCCCCACACGTATTTACTCAGGACAATGTAACATTAATAAAAACCAAAATTGAGGCCATGGACACTTTCTTCAGAGACTCTTTAAGTAATATTATAACAAGGCTTGGTGCGATTGAAGAGTTACTATCTAACCATTCCAAATCTTTGAAAACTATTGAAGCACCAATACTAAACTCTGGCGCCATTAAATCTAGGCCTATTAAGGACCAGCTAAAACCTATACCAAACCCAGGGAGCACACAGTTGAACCCTGGACATGCTCCAGCCCCCCAGGATAGTACCATAAATCAATTACACTGTAGGCAAACCATGACGAATAATTATATAGATGGTATTAATCGATGTAATGTAGTTCCAGCCACAAATTCAGAGCATGAATTAACTGCTCCTCTACTGGATTTAGCACCTGCTGCTACTCCATACACAGTGATTTTGATTAACGTTCCAAGATTGAGAAATGATGTCTATGAACCGTGGTATGTGTTAAGAAATAAGTCCTTAGCTTGGTTGGGAACTAGGGTAGGCGAAATGGACAGACTGTTTGCGGAGTTCAAAATGGCAAGAAGGGTAAGCTGGGTAGGAAGAGATATAAAACAGATACCAGGCGACTGTGTGATCTTGAATTTTAAAACCCCGCAATTTGTACATTGGATATTGAGCAAAATGGAACATCACTCCATGGCCCCAGGCAATATCAGTGTGGTTCCTTTGGGCTTCTTTTATAAGCCTAGTGTGTTGGAAAAAAGGGCCCCAATCATGGAACATGGTGGCAGATACTCTGTACAAACACACAATCGCTATGAGCTTCTACCCTCCTTAGAAGAAGTAGATTGACGTAGTAGCATGGTTAAAATAGGGGGTAACTTGACCCAAGATTTTGGGGTGGTGCTACATGACAACAACAAAGTAACCCATTTAGCGGACCCCATAAAAAATTCTATACTAAATTGTACCCATAACAAGGCCTGGGGAAATAGTACCTGTAAGGCTTTTATTACGCCTTCTCTGCCTATTACAACTGGCAGTACTGGTTCTGATTTTACGACCCCTAAAATGCCGTCTGAGACTATTACGACCAACAACAACCCTCATGATGTACAGAAGTTTTTATCTGCCAGTGCTAATATTGCGTCGACCTCCAGCTTGGGGCCTACACCCATCCCACAAAATCATTCTTCTTCACTGATACCTTCACTAACTCCAGAAAATAGTTGTGGGGGTGATAACGTCAGAATTAGGCCTGAGGGAGTTCAATTTGTTTATTGGAACATTGCGGGCTTAAAATCGAAGTTGCTAAATGATATATGGTTAGATTTTATAAGGAATTTTGAAATCCTATGTTTACAGGAAACTAGGTCAGGAGAGACCATTCACTTGGAAGGATATAGGACTTTCTTTACCCCAGCAGTTCCATCTCCCTGTGGTAGAGCGAAGGGAGGTCTCTGTATATACAAATGTAATTTTTTCGATGATCCCTATTATCAAATCATGTGTTTAACTTGTGATTCATTTATAATGCTGATTATAGTCAATTTTTACAACAACGTCCCACAGTTACAGTTTGCAAGTATCCTGAAGTCTTTGATGGATAGACTAGTAAGGCTTCAGGATTCTACGGACAAGGATGTTGTTATTTTGTGGGGGGTAGATTTTAATTGTTCATTATGTCAATATACAGGAAAAGGGATTTGTGGCTTAACGTATGACAACAATGACGAAGAATGTCCTCTGCACTTTGTTCACACAACACAAGGGGACCTTTTTAACGATATGCTATTAACACAGGACATGGGCTTCGGTAATATGCTAATAACTCCCATGAGATCCTTTCGCCCAACTTTTAACGGTTGTGGTGCTTTCTCCACAATAGATTTTATTTTGTTGTCTAATAGACATTCTTCTAGGGTAACGAATTTTCACACACGCGACTTAGTTCTAAGTGATCATTTCCCACTAAGTATAAGTTTGATGATGCAATGCCAACGTACAAGAAAGAAGGATAGAAATATTAACAATGTTGATAACATTAAACTTAGTAGGCAGAATGGATATGCACTAAGTTGGGCGAGTGAGAACCAAGAAGAACTTATGGGCAAAATAGTCAGAGATTGCTACGATAATATGGTGCACTGTTTGAACGATCAGGGCGATCAAAGAGACATCGTGGAGAATTTTGCAGTAATTGCAGCATCCATTAAGAAGGCCCTTTTCGTTGAAACTAACAGAAGTAAACCCAGGAAGTTAGGATGGTTCGATCATCTGTGCACCCAAGCATATTCAAAGCTGAAGTATGCGCTCCATGCTAAAAATCAAAATCAAATCGACATTAGTAAAGCAAGGAGGGAGTACAAATTGGTGCTGAAAAATAGGAAAAACAAGCTAAAAAGGGAAATGTGGTCAGCATTGCATGAGGCATCGTCAGCTTTCTGGAAGGCCGTTAATGCCCCGTTTTTGGTTGATATAGACAGGACCAATATAGAGATAGCAATCTCTGAACAAGACTGGATCAGACATTACACTAATCTCTATAACTGTCCAACCGTCGCCTCGGACGTATCAGGGCTATCGACAATTGAGCCGCTATCCCAGGGGCTAGAATCCCAAAAGCATTTGGTTTTTGACCTTAAGGAAGTAATTGACGCTATACTAGTTAGTCAAGGGGGTAAGGCACCAGGGCCTGACGGCATCCCAGTAGATCTTTTTAAATATAATCTCGAGCTGTGGGGACCGCTTTTAACATTATTTTTTAATGCATGTAGTTTGTATGGTCTCCCGCCAACTTGGTCAGTTTCTATTTTAGTCCCCATTTTTAAAAAAGGAGATAGAGCTAACCCAGCATGTTATCGCCCTATTTCCCTGTTAGACTCTTCCGTGAAAATTGTTGGAAGAGTCATACTTAATAGGCTACAAGAATGGGCAGAGGCTTCGGGAATAATATGTGACACTCAATATGGATTTCGCAAGGGTATGGGGATGGTGGATCAGAGTCTTAATTTAAATCTTTTAATTAACAAATATACGGAGGCAAAAAGGGGTAATTTATATTTAATCTTCGTTGATTTATCATCAGCGTTCGATTGTGTGGTCCACTCCAAGTTGTGGAAAATTCTGAAAGATTTAGGTGTGGACACTCCATTAGTATCTTTTCTTAGACAGCTTTATGCAGGGGCCAAGGCTAGGGTACGGTATGGGGTAGGGGGCCAATGCACCACTGATTTTAAGATAGGAAAGGGAGTGAGACAGGGTTGTGTATCCGCTCCTTTCCTTTTTACTTTATACATCAATGGTCTGGAAAAACATTTAGTACAAAATTGTAGAGACCTTCCTCAGTTAGAAATGAGACCTATTCTGGTACTGTTATACGCCGACGATGCCGTGTTAATGGCTCGTACGCCTTTGGCCCTACAAAGATTAATGTCTTCTTTTGAGAATTTTATGTCAAACTTGGGGCTTTCTATAAATGTTTCTAAAACTTTCGCCATGACCAGCGGTAATAGTAAGAATAAGAGCTCAAAGACCATGTTTGTATATAACAAGCCTATTGAATATACTAAAACGTTCACTTATCTGGGCATTCTATTTGACCACAATTCCAGTTGGCAACATGCTGTGAAAGCTAGGAGGATCCTGTTTGCTAGAACTGTGAATGCCCTTTCTAATTTTAGTAAGAAACTGGGTAAGAGGCCCCCGTTCGAGTTGAAAATTTACAACGCAAAATGTGTGTCTGTTGCTGTTTATGGAGCTGGTGTCTGGGGGATTGTTGATGCTACTTCTCTACAGACTGTGGAAAACAAATTTCTAAGGTTCTTATTGGCCATGCCAGATTCCACATCAACTTATATATGTCATGTGGAATTGGGTATTGTTTATCTGGAGGATACCATAAAAATACAACCGATATTAGAATGGCATAGGATCTGGACCCTGGAAAATTTGTCTTTAAATCGTTCTATTATTTCTGACCTTATGAAGTTAGAAGGGGTGTTGAGGATCAGATGGCTAGCATACATTAAATCCTTTTTTCAGAATTTAGGCCATCAGGAGTTTTTTAACGATCCTACCACTCTACGTTTGATTGCAAGAACGGACTTGAAAAAACTGTGTATGACTGTAGATTGGCAATAGAATTGAAGAAAACTTCCGTACAGGCACACCAGATGATTTCCACCCATTTAACGATCCAACCCTATATCACAATAGTTTTAAGCGATTTTGATAGATTTTTGTTGGTTCGTTTTCGCTTGGGAATTATTCATAGGTTATTAAGTTTCCCCGAACGGAACGATTGGTCCAGATTTCTATGCAATTGTCCATGCGATGATCTATCGACCCAATCCACATTACATGTTATGTTTTTGTGTAAATTTTATTCTATTTCCAGGAAAAGGTGGATTCTCCCGGTTTTGAAATCTTTTGGTCTGAGGCATTGTCGACCTGCGCTTATAGCCTTGCAAATGTTAGAGTCAGCCCACATTATGGCCTCTGTTAGAGCATTTTTAAAATCCATTTTTTAAATTAAGGAATCAACTTTTAATGTGATTTTGTGCATTGCTCTTTTTATGTACTGTGTACCTTGCTATCATGGTTAATTATTTTTAATCGAATAAAGCTGAATTGAATTGAATTGATACAGTTGCAGTTCACAGTCTATCTCCATGCCATTGCCAGTTCATTTCTAAATGATATACAATTCCAAACGCATTTTCTTGTGCACATAGACGTTGCTGTGCTGTAGGAATTCAATTTGCTTTATTGGGGCAGCAATATATAGATTTGTATAACCAGTCTCTTCATTCTTTGTCAATATGGGACTTTGGCTATGCCCTCTCCCTCCCTTGATTATCCCTAACCCCACACATCAACATAACAGCAGTACATCAGTTGTACCATCATTTTACATATAATCCGACCTATAAGTTTATTGTTTCTTTTCTGTTATTGGAACTGGTATCTCACCAGTGATGCACTGCCCTCTCTGTATGCCTAAGGTGCCTTTCACAGCCCTCGGTAGGCTTGCCATTGCCCCCAAATCTTTTCCCATTTCTTCAGACAACCTCTGTTATGATAAGTAGCTCATGCTGCCAACCAGCACCTGTCTAGATCCATCTGCCAGTCCTCAACCTTTGGTAAAGCTCAGGCACTGAGCACCTCGCTGGATTTCGTTTGCCCACCACCACCACTGTCAGGATTCCGAGCGTTGCAGTGCCTGCCGAGTCTCAGGACTACATTTCCCATGATGCCCACCATCGGGAAAGGATTTAGTCACGGACGTCGCGCAGGCAGTTGCGTGTAATTGTGATTGCATTTGTTTCACTCTCTCGGCTGAGAGAGAGCAGATTTCTCTGAATCGAGATCCCGGTTTGGAGATTCAAAGGCTGTGAGAACAGTGGGAAGCGTGAGTACTTGGGGAGACGTTTGTGAAGCCTGTAGTATGGCTTCTTGTGGTCATTTTCTTCTGCCTAAATACGGAGAACGCATATAGAGCGGAATACAGCGGTGCTACCGCGTATTGCCGTTTCTTTGTATTCGGGTTTTCATTCAGTAATAAAGGAAGTTCTATCCTAATTGCACAGCGGAATACAGCGGTGAGGCTAACCGCGTATTACCGTGTGTGTTATTCTTTTTTTTGCATTTACTTTGGACAGTGTGGGGACATTTGAAAGCAGCAGTTCTTAGCGGAATACACCGCTGAAGTGTATTCAGGAACCACCCAGTGTACCTATTCCAACCTGGTTCTAGGTTACCCAATTTGGTTAGTTTAACGGTGGTGAGGCAACCCCGGAGGACTGTGTTATGGGCTGTTACTCTCTGGAGAGAGGCTATACCTTCCATACCTATTGACATTGGATTTGAGGTTGTCAGCATCAAGTGAAAGTTCATTCTTTGTGCTGCAGTAAAATACATATATGTCTCATGCCTGTGTTTATAACAACGTCTTGGTCGAATATTTGGTCTGCATACATGGAGAGTTCCCCAGGATTGTAACAACAGCCATAATCAGTTCAGGTATATATGTGATCCTCTAGTGAGATATTACAGAGAGTAGAAAAGTACCCTGTTTATATCTGTATGTTTGTTGTTGCAGGCTCTATTTCACTGCTGTCCCTTCCCTCTCCTTTTCCCTCGCCTGATCATTCGAACACCCAGCACATATGTATATCTCTCGGTGTTGGTAATATCAGGAGGTGGACCTTTTTTCTGCTACGACTGGATCCTGCGGAGCTGGGCCTGACAGAATTACGCGCCAACGTATTTTATCTCTGCCCCGTCCAGACGGGGTATAGAATGGCTACCTTGGAGGATGTCCTCCAGGTACTAGTCCTGGTACAACAGGAATTGGCATCTTCAAAGGCTGAAACAGCAGCCTTAAGAGATAAGGTAGAAAGGCTATCTAGGAATCCTTTTGATGTGTCCCTCCTCCCATCCCGTTGGCAAGTCCTGAAAGATATTCCGGGGATCCTTTGAAAATACAGGTGTTTCTGATGCAGATAATGCTGCATTTTGCTTGCAAACCAGCCTCCTTTCCCAATAACCACTCTAGAGTAGCGTTTACGATTTCCTACTTGGTAGGGGATGCGGCCAATTGGGCTGTTCCCTTGGTCAGAAATAATGATGCAGTGCTATCGGATTGGGCAGCGTTCAGAGCTGAATTTGAGAGGGTTTTTGATAGAAGGGTGACCACGTTCATTGCAGATAAAGAATTGTTGGACCTTAAGCAAGGGAGAAATGATTTGGTTACATATTTAACTACGTTTAACAGATTGGTGGCAGAGACCGCTTGGCCTGAGGAGAAGAGGATGTCTTTGTTTTATCAGGGGCTGAGAGAGGAGATGAAGGATGTCCTGGCCCAAATAGATCCGCAACCCACTACTTGCACGGACATGATTAATTTAACCTTGCGTTTGGATGGGAGAATGTCCAAGAGAGGGGGAGAGAAAAAGAAGTGGGAGAGGGGTTACTACAGAGTAGAGAGACATCCACGCCGACCTGTGACTAATCCAGAAACGGCACCAGAACCCATGGAAATTGGGGCTGTTCGAATCCCTTTGTCCAAAGAAGAGAGAGAGAGCAGGCAAGTACAGGGTTTGTGTATGTACTGTGGAAGAATAGGTCACTACGTTAGAGAATGTCCCACTAAACCTAAGTCCTCCGAAGTATGGTCCCGGAATAAAAGGGTGGCTGTGTCCACATCATTACCTGCATCCCTGTCAGGAGATTCCCCCTGGGTAGTGGGGAAACTAACAAAGGGTGGCGACTCCCCTGTTTGGCTACCTCTGACTTGCAGGATACAGAATCTCACATAGTACTCCCTATGAACCTTGAGTGTAGTGACCAGTCCCATCAGGTTAAGGTCATGTTAGATTCCGGTGCAACGGGAAACTTTATAGATAGTGGACTGGTCAAAAATCTTGGGTTACAGAGGGTACCTAGGAAGACAGCTGAAGAGGTATTTGCTGTAGATGGCAAGCCTTTGAAATCAGGTTTGATCCTAGAGCAAACGGAGATAGTTCTATTGACCTTAGCCATGGCGGAGGAAAATCATAGGGAAAAACTATCTCTGAATATTATAGAAGCCCCACAGTATGAGGTTATCCTGGGTATGCCTTGGTTATGTTATCATAGCCCCACTATAGATTGGAAGACTAAATCTATTCAGTTTCACTCAGAAGAATGTCGAGAACATTTAGTCCCGAGCAATCCCTCACAGGCAGCGGCTCTGTTGCATTCGTATGTAGTGGCAACAGCGGCCAAGAAAGAGATTGAGTTACCTGAAGAATACTCACAGTACAAGGATGTTTTTAGCGAGACCCATCGGGAGTATGATTGTAGGATCAACTTGGTAGAGGGAGCTACGATCCCTGCGTGTAGGGTATATGTGTTGTCTGTGCCAGAGACTAAACATTTGCGTGAATACCTGGATCATTATCTGGAAATAGGATTTATTAGACCTTACAGGTCACCGACTGCTTCCCCACTCTTCTTCAATGGAGATCTGAGGGCTTGTGTGGATTATAGATTATTAAACATAAACACTGTTAGAAACCAATACCCCTTACCCCTCATTTCTGCACTGCTTGACCAGGTGAGAGAGTCCAAAATATACACAAGGTTAGACTTGAGGGGGGCGTACCATTTGGTGTGTGTCAAGAATGGTGATGAATGGAAAACAGCGTTTAAGACCTGTTATGGCTTGTTCGAATATACTGTAATGCCTTTCGGCCTTTGCAATGCCCCGGCGGCATTTCAGTATTTTCTTAACGATGTCCTGAAGGAGTTCGTGGACCTGTTGGTGGTGGTGTATATTGATGACATCCTCATCTATTCTGACACAGTGGATGGCCATGCCAGTCATGTTATCAGAGTGTGTGGCCAGACGCATTGAATTCAAAACCCTATGTATCTCTTTAAAAAATTTTAAATTGGCCCTCCCCTCATCTTGGCCGATCTTCTGCTGCCATACGCACCTACACGGCCTCTCCGCTCACAAGGTCAGCACCGGGTGGTGGTTCCCCGGACACGTAGATTTAGGGCTGGTGGACTCTCTTTTCGTTACAGAGCCGCCACACTCTGGAACTCACTCCCTGGACAGATCCGCGGCCTTAATAATTATTTAGCATTCAGAAAGGCCATTAAGACTTATCTTTTCTCCGCATCTTAGTCCTTGCCGGCTTCCTTTGCTCTGTCAGTCTTCCTGTAATAGCGCCGGGACGGCCCTTCGCTGAGGCAGCCGTCGCGCTTTATAAGACACGATAACATAACATAACAGAGTCTTGACCAAGTTGCATGCCCACAAGTTGTTCTGTAAACTGAGCAAATGTGAATTTGGGGTGAGACAAGTAGAATTTCTAGGTGTTATGCTGTGCCCAAAGGGTTTACACATGGCAGAGAGAAAGGTGCTGGTAGTGCAGGAATGGCCTATCCCAAAGAACGTACGTGATGTGCAGTGCTTCCTGGGCTTTGCGAACTACTACCGCAGATTTATCCTCCATTTTTCTAAGGTGGCTGTTCCAATTACCAGGCTACTTCAGAAAGGTATTACTTTCCAATAGACCCATGAGGCGGAGGAAGCATTTAACTACCTAAAGAACGCTTTTACTACGGCTCCGGTACTTGCACATCCACGAGCAGAGCATCCCTTTGTGGTTGAGGCTGATGCCTCGGATGAGGCTATTGGAGCCATTCTATCTCAAAGGAATCAGAGCACAGGGCAGCTGCATCCTGTGGCTTATTTGTCCAAGAAATTGAACCCTGCGGAAAGGAACTATACTATCGCAGAGAAAGAGCTGCTGGCGATAAAAAAGGCATTTCAAGAATGAAGGCAATATCTGTGGGGGGCTAACCACCCTATCACGGTATATACAGATCATAGGAACCTGCAGTACATGAAATCGGCGTGTCACCTTTCTCGAAGACAAATGAGATGGATGTTGTTTTTCGCGGAGTATGACTTTGTTGTTACTTTCCGCCCAGGGGTGGAGAAGCGCAAATCAGACTCTTTGTCTAGACAGGAAACAACGGAACATTCCCTTCATGAAGTCAAATTAGAAGCTATCATTGAACCCTCTAAGGTGCTGTGTGCAGTTCGAGTGGAAAACTTTTCGGAGGAAGTAAGAAAGCATAAATCCCTCCCCGTATGGGAAGCCTGGGCTACAGAGGATACGGATCGCACTGTGAAACAGGGATTACCTTTCTATAGAGACAGGTTGTATCTTCCCACTCTCGATCTACAAAAAAAGGCTTTCCGGTGGAGTCATGTATCTCCATTGGCGGGTCATCCAGGAGTGCGGAAAACCATGCAATTGATACAACGCTACTTTTAGTGGAGCACATTAATTACAGATGTCACATCCTGGGTAGCCAGATGTGAGGAATGTGCTAGAGCAAAGAATGAAAACGTTGGAAAAAAAGGAAAACTCATCCCTCTGCCCACTCCACACCGCCCGTGGCAAAACATCAGTCTGGATTTCATCACAGGGCTACCCTTGGAGAAGGGGAATTCAGCTATTTTGGTGGTGGTCGATGGACTCACAAAAATGGGACATTTCATTCCTTGTGTGAATCTCCCAACAGCTAGTCAAACCGCCCAGCTATTGATAACCAACATTATCAGAATACATGGACTTCCTGAAATCATCGTGCCTGATAGGGAACCCCAGTTCATCGCTAGGTTCTGGAAGTTATGGTGCAAGGCCTTGCAAATAGACTCTTCCTGTCGACAAGTTTCCACCCACAGACAGATGGACAAACGGAACGACTGAACCAAACCCTAAAAAAGTATCTCAGATGTTATGCTAAGGAGGCCCAAGTGTCCTGGGTAGACATGTTATGGATCGCTGAATTGGCGTATAACAATGTTTGGCATAGTTCTGTTGGTTTGTCTCCCTTTCATGCTAATTTGGGGTACGATGCCCAGATATTGCCTATCAGCATACCTGAGGAAGTGGTAAATCAACCCATGGTGCTGACTCAGGTATGGAAACTCCACTCACTACACCATCAAGTCAGAAGCCATCTGATACAGGCTAAAAAGACCTATAAGAAGTGGGAAGACCGTCACAGGATTGAGGGGCCTCAATATAAAGTTGGGGATAAGGAGTGGCTGTCCACCAAAAACATACGTTTCAAATTGCGTAGATTTATTGGCCCTTACACCATAGTTCGACAACTCAATCCTGTCCCTTTCAAGATGAAGTTGCCTGGTACCATTAGAATTCACCCTGTGTTCCACTGTAATCGCTTGAAGCCTGCCTTGGGGGCGCCCCGGCGTGCTCCGCCGCCTGTGATCTGCGATGGGGGAATGGAATACGAGGTCAAGAGCATCCGGGATTCCAGGATGACGAGAGGGGTACTCTGGCATCTGATATCCTGGAAGGGATAAATTGCGGAGGATGATTCAAGGGAGCCCTGGAGGAACGTGCATGCTGCGGCGGCTGTATGTGCGTTCCACCGGCGATTTCCGTTGAAGCCTGGGCCTAGGAGGCGCAAGGTGAGGGGGACCTACTGTCAGGATTCCGAGCGCTGCAGCACCTGCCGAGTCTCAGGACTACATTCCCATGATGCCTACCATCGGGAAAGGATTTAGTCACGGACGTCGCGCATGAAGTTGCGTGTAATTGTGATTGGATTTGTTTCACTCTCTCGGCTGAGAGAGAGCGGAGGCTTGGAGGCTCCGTCGGGGATTTCTCTGAATCGAGATCCCGGTTTGGAGATTCAAAGGCTGTGAGAACAGTGGGAAGCGTGAGTACTTGGGGAGACGTTTGTGAAGCCTGGAGTACGGCTTCTTGTGGTCATTTTCTTCTGCCTAAGTATGGAGTACTCATATAGAGCGGAATACAGCGGTGCTACCGCGTATTGCCGTTTCTTTGTCTGCGTGTTTTCATTCAGTAATAAAGGAAGTTCTATCCTAATTGCACAGCGGAATACAGCGGTGAGGCTAACCGCGTATTACTGTGTGTTATTCTTTTTTTTGCATTTACTTTGCACAGTGTGGGGACATTTGAAAGCAGCATTTCTTAGCGGAATACACAGCTGAAGTGTATTCAGGAACCACCCAGTGTACTTATTCAAACCTGGTTCTAGGTTACCCAATTTGGTTAGTTTAACGGTGGTGAGGCAACCCCGGGCAACCCCGGAGGACTGTGTTATGGGCTGTTGCTCTCTGGTGAGAGGCTATACCTTCCATACTTATTGACATTGGATTTGAGGTTGTCAGCATCAAGTGAAAGTCCATTCTTTGCGCTGCAGTACAATATATGTATGTCTTATGCCTGTGTTTATGACAACCTCTGGGTCGAATGTTTGGTATGCATACACGGAGAGTTCCCCAGGATTGTAACAACAGCCATAATCAGTTCAGGTATATATGTGATCCTCTAGCGAGATATTACAGAGAGTATAAAAGGGGTCTGGTGTCTTGTTCACTAGTTGTACACTAACAATATTGCCTTCTCCTCCAAGGGATCTGTCAGGAGTCTATCCTCCAAGGTAGGTGCCTCAGTGAGTTCTTCACCCTCACGGATATGGCCACTGATGGCATGGCCCAGCTGCAGGTACCGTAACCACTTCCCCAGTCCTAATTCATACTCTTGTTGGAGGGTTTCAAACTTCATGAACACCTTATTCCTCCAAATATCACTGACTTTTTCCAATCCCAGCAATTCCCATTTCCCAAAGCCCTTCAGTCTGCCCACTTTCTGTAGTTGATCACTCACCCTTAAGGGGGTCATCGCTGTCAATTTACCCCCCCTAACCTCAGTATTTCGATGCCTTATGCCAGGCTTTGATTACCATCTGTGTATGTGTCAGCAGCTCCTTATTCGCTCCTTTATCATATAGAAGTTGCGCTCAACCCCTAGCACCCATATGTGCTCTGTCCACTCTACAGGCTGGTTGCGTCCTGTCTCTGAACATCTAGTCATTCACTGTAAGCAGCTGGGCAGCCCAGTAATACAACCTTTTGGCTGGTATTGCCAGCCCCATCATAAATGCCCCATAGTAATTGATGTAGGGCTATCCGTGCCACATTTCCCATCTATAGGAGGGAGTGCAGTTCCATCTCCACCACTCGGAAGAACGATGACGGGGTCAGGTATGGAGTATTTTGCTGGGCATAGAGTAAACAAGGGAGTGTCATCATTTTAAATAGGGCAGCCCGTCCCATTAGCATTAAGAGCAGGGTCTTCCTACTCCTGGCATCTCCTTTAAATCTGTCCAACTGAGGTAGCAAGTTTCTCCCATAAAACGTCTGGGGATCACTAAATATTTGAACCCTTCCAATTCCAATGGGACTTCGCATCTCGAAGTCAGGCTAGGAATCCCTCCGCTAATGGAAACATTAAGAACTTATTCCAATTATTGCGACAGCCCAAGTAGTCCCCAAATATACGAAATATTTGCAGGAGTCTGTCAATGGACGAACTCACGCTTCCAGTGGCTCCAGTGCCAGGGCAAATGATATTGGGCAACCCTGTCTTGTTCCCTTCTGCAGGGCGAACTCGCGGGACATGGTGGCAATGGCACTCGCTCTTGCCAGTTGCTGCTCATACAATAACTTTATCCAACCAATAAATACATTTTGGTCCGATACCCATGCATGCCAGGACCATCCACTAGTAGTTCCACTCTATGCAATCAAACGCCATACTGGCATCTAAGGACAGGAGAGCCGAAGGCAGCGAGTGATCTGGCCCAGTGACATGCAGGACTCCAAACAACCTGCACAGGTTGAGTCTGGTACTACTATGTGGTATGAAGCCTGACTGGTCTGGGTGCACCAGGGAGCAAATCACTGTCCTCAGGCGCGTGGCAAGTATCTTCATCAGAACTTTGACCTTGAAGTTTAAGAGGTATATTGGCCTATATGAACCACAGCTCAACAGAGGCTTAGCCTCCTTAGGTATCACTGTGATCAGCGCCAAGGGCTGATCTTTGGGCAAAACCCATGCCTGGCGTTCCTCTCAGCACATTGTAAGGAGGTGCGGGGCAACTTTATCCAATAAACATTTGAATAGTTCAGGCGTGAGACCATTTGGCCCGCCACTTTCCTGAATTGTATCGCACGGGCTGCCGTGCTAATCTCTACTGTCAAGTCGCCTTCCAACCCATCTCTTTCCTCAGTCGTCAAACCTGGCAGGCTAATATTTTTGAGAAATTCAATGAAGTCCAGCTCCGTATGCCCCGAGGTGGATGTGTAAAGTTTTTCATAATGAGAAGCAAATGCCTCTGCAATCTTGTGCCCTGTCACATGCCCCGATCCTAAGGTATCCAGTATCTCTGGGACCCATCTCCTTAAGGTCTCTAAATTATCTAGCCATGCCAAGAGTCTACTGGCTTTGTCCACAATCTCGTATATTCTGTGTCTAGTTATCCTTGCTAACACCCAGGCCCCATCCTCCAGAAGCTCTTTGAGCTCTTTTTGTCATAGACAAAGTCAACTGAGCATCTCTATAGGTATTAATCCCTCCCTACCTACCTGTGCTTCTAATGCTAAAATCTATCTCTCCAAAGCTGTGCATTTCAACGCTTTTTAGGTCGAGGCTAGGCAGCGCGCATGCGCTGTCTGAAAGACCTGTAGTAATTAGTAGATGGAGTGTAATCCTGCCTGCTACCTGGCATTGGTTCACACGGGTATTGCACTGGTTTCCTAGCTTGTTACTGGGTGGCGCTCGGAAACATCACTTCCGTTTTAAAGACAAGCAGCACCGACCAACTACAGCTTAGTTACGCTGTTGGTCTGTGTCTGCTTATTGTACGGACTATTTTTTTTAAATGCCGTGCCGCCATGCCCATAGATTTACTATGCACGGGCGTCGTGTTTTATATTGTAGCTCGCTTTCATTAGCACTTTCTTATTACCATGTTGCCCTCTTCCTGGGCCACCATGCGTCTAACTTAGATGCAGGGGTGCCGTGCTTCCTTTCAGCAAGGCCCGCTTTCAGTTTTTTCCAAGAAGCCAACCATTCAAGGACAAAGGGCTGTTTAATATGTGATTTAAGGTGCAGGAGAGAGAGCGCCGTGGCTAGCTTATAGAAGGAAAACCTCCAATCTTGAAAACTTACCTCCGGCAACGCCAGTAAATCACACAGTAAGTGCAAACACGTAGAAGAACTTAGTGAGCAACATCAACTGAACCTGAATTTCTTCTGCGAAAGCAGACATAAAAGCCGTCTGTGCTGTCTTGTTTTTTTGTAACTGCACCTTCAAGAATCCTCGTGCCTTAAAGGCATGCACCTTTAATTTCCTTTTGCCGTAGTCAGAAATGACCATCTGTTTTATTCCGGTCGCAGCTGCTGCAAGCGGGGTGCTCTGCTGCTTTTTAAGTGCAGGCGCACTCTGTAGTCAATCGCACACGCTGTCCTGGTAGTTGAATGTTCCTAAATACTATCCCTTTCATGCTAATTTGTGCGTGCCCCTTTGCTTTCCCACGCCTCCACCCTTGGTAATCATTCCAATAAAAAAGGTTATTTTTAACTGCACGAATTTTGGGCATTGTGGGCACTTTATAGTTAGATTTATGGTCAACTTCTTTTCTGCATAGAGCGACACGTACTTGCAATTACACAGTAAATAAGTCAAGCTGAGTCTGTTTTCTGAAGAGTCAAGGATTTTACTGGCCCTGCGAGGCTGCTCTCCTGGTCTGTTTTGTTTCGGTCGCTACCTGCCACACTATCAGCCTTGCAGTTCTGTTGTACTTTGTGGCTGGAGTAGTTCATATCTACCAATATTGGTGGGCCCCGGGGGAAGTGAAAGTCGCAGACTAGTCTTCCCCCGGGGTCTTTCGTGCTGGAAGGGCCAGGCTGGGGGTCAGGGTTGTGGTTTGTGGATGGGTATAAGAATGCAGGGGAGGAAGGCGACTTCCTCTTCCTGCAGTCTGGCATCGTCGAGAGGGATATTTTCGAAGGGGGCTTACTGAAAGGTCTGAAGTGTCGGACGGACGTTGGTGGTTGCGGCGGGGCCCACTGTTCGGTGGTGCTGTGTTGCGGAGCGGCGAAGGTCCGGTGTGCGGTGTTTTGAGCGGCGGCGGTGTCGTGATGGCGGAGGTTTCAGCGGAGCAGGTGAGGGAGGCACTTCGGGTGCTGGGGCGGGCCGGCCGGGAGCATTTACTCTGACCTGGGGTGCTCGAGCAGGCGTGGGTGGGGCTTCAGCGCACCCCGTGGGCGGCTTCTGCCGGTGTGTCAATGGCGGTGGTGGCGTGTATGGAGGAGCCCACACCGCCGGGGTGAGGTGCGTCGGGCAGGGGGCACGGCCAGGGGAAGCAGGGAGCGGCGCGCGGAGGCCGGCGCAAGAGCCTGCCTCCGTGCCTGGAACTTACAGCGGGAGCGGTGGGGGGGCCTTTGGACACTGCACAAGGGGCCGGGCCGGGCATTGCAATGGGAGTTGTCAGCTGGGAGGGGGGACGGGGGGCACTCGTGGCCGGTGGTTCAGTTGGGAAAGTAAAGGGGTACCAGATAGCACACCAGGGGGAGGGGGGGTGTCAATGTGCCCAAGGTGTTGAATTGGCAGAGGTGGTTAGTGATGGGGGTGAGGCAGCCTGTGAATAGTCTGGGGGCCAGTGGGAGGACACCCCTGTGGACCTGTCTAAGGACCCAAGGGCCAGAAGTTTGGTGCCTTTGGAGGGTGCTTTGACTAGCCAATCCGGAGTTTTGGGGGCAGGGGAATGGGGGGGTCGGCCAGGGCATCAAGGGGACTCCGTGGGTGCGTATGCAGGGTGTGGGGCCACAGGGGTATTGCCCCCCATTACTCCCCAGGTGGGATGCCTTATCGTTGGAGGACAGGATCAGGGAGCAGCGCAAGTTGGTTCAGGACGTGGAGGCGCGATGGGTGGAATTGGAGGCAGTCAGGGCTGGGGAAGTCTGGGATGAGGAGGTGGTGGGGCCCCCCACGCCGACCTCTGAGGAAGAGTGGTGGGTGGAGCAGGAGGACAGGGAGAGAGCAGACAGAGCTAAGAAGGAGCAGGCAGGTGACAGAGCGGGGCAGCAGGGACATTTAGGGACAGCCAGGACGGCGGTGAGGCCCGACGGTGCCAGAGCCCCCTCAGGTTGGAGCGACCTGGGGGGAATCGGGGTGGTTCCCAGCTGGCAGAAGTCAGCAGACGGGTTGGAGGCACAGCGGGGAACAAGACGGCCTCAGGACGCCAGCTTGAAGCAGCAGGGGGATCCGCGGCGGCCTTCCCTCCAACGCGCGAGCGGGCAACGGCGCCGTGTATGGGGTGAGAGAGTGGTGATGGTGCGAGGATGAATAAGGGTGTGAAGAGAGCGTTGCGTGAAGTTGCGTGGAAGCCTGTGGAGGATGTGCCGGAATTGGAACTGGATTATGGAGCGGAGAGTGATGAGTTGGAGGATGGGGAGGTGCGGGATGACAATGACAGGATGGGGGGTGCGGAGCAACAGTGGCCTTGGTGTTTTGCAGGCGACACAGAAAAAAACGGGCAAGGCGAAGGCGGATACCACCAAAGCTGGCAGTTCCAGAGGTCGCTTGGGGGAGTCGAGGATGACTTTGACAGGTGAGGGGACTTGGTGGTCAGCCTGGGATGATGGGCCGAAAGGAGGGAGGAAGAAGGCTTGCAGGTCGGTGGGAGTGGGAGATGGGTCAGTAAGGGAGGTGGGGGTGACCGCTCAAGGTGTTTCTGGGGCAAGTACTGACTCGGCACGGGTGGTTAAGGCTGTGGCGACATCGGGGGTCCAGACTGACGTAACGGAGGGGAAGGAAGACAAGGGTGACAAAGGAGAGGACAAAACACTGAAAAAGTTGCCGTATATGGGTTTGGCTATGCCCCTGGGCTCGCATTTGTCGGACAAGATTAAGAACAGGATTTGGAAGCACGAATACGTAGATGTTTTCAAATTGTTGCATAGGGAGGTGCAGGCCAAAGAAGGCTCTAAAGAGGAAGAATGGGAGCTTATGAGGCGGCCTAGGGTGCCGGTGAACATGGAAAATTGGACGTCGGCTTTTCTCATTTACGCAAGTATTTATTGCGAAAACCCCTTGGATAGGGCCATACCCCTTTTGAAATACATGGATATTATATGGAAGGCTCAATTGCTATTCGGGGGGTTTGCCTGGCTGAGTTATGCTGAGGAGTTCCGGGCCCGTGTTAGTGTGAACCCAGACAAGCCTTGGGGGGAAATTGATCAGGAGCTTTGGATGCAATGGATGGCGTCGACACACTCGTCAGTGTCTACGCACACAGCCAGTGGGCTGCCTGTTATGTACCGGTCCTTTCTGCCGCGGCCTGCCCAATCTGGGGCGGAGGGGGGGTCCGCTGAACCCGCGGGAAGTGCCAGTCAACTGGCTAAGCCAGGCACCAGCACAACAGGTGCGTGCTGGAGCTACAACATGGGTTATTGCTCCCGGTAACCCTGCAAGTTTAAGTATGAGTGCTCCAAGTGTGGAGGTCGACATGCCCTCACACAATGCTTTACCTTGGTCACGCCTGCAGAACAGTGGCGAAACTCGAAGGGTAGGGGACAGCCTGGTCAGAAGGGCGCCTACACCGGTTAAGGTGGAGGCGATGGCCCCGTGGCTCTCGGGTTACCCGGATAGGGAGGCGGCGTTAAAGTTGCAGTGGGGTTTCACAGAGGGTTTCCGGGTGGGTTATCAGGAACCTCGGGCGCGGAGATAGGCGGAAAATTTGAAATCGGCCAAAGAATTGCCGGGGGTGGTTGCTGCCAAATTGCAGAAAGAGTTGGTGGAAGGTAGGATAGCGGGTCCGTTTTCCGACTGGCCGCTTACGATTTGATTGTCTCCCCGTTGGGGGTGGTGCCAAAGAAGGAAGAATGTGATTTTCGCATGATCCGTCACCTCTCGTGGCCGGAAGGACAGACTGTGAATGACTTCATCGCAGAAGCAGACACGAGGGTGCCCTATGCATCAGTGGACGATGCGATCCGCCTAGTGAGGGTGTGTGGGCCGGGGGCGGAACTGGCTAAGTGCGATGTTAAATCCACGTTTCACCTGCTGCCCATACATCCTGCTGATTTCTTTCTTCTAGGGATGCAATTTGAGGGGCCATCTACATGGACAAAGTCTTGCCCATGGGGTGTGCCATTTTGTGCGCTCTTTTCGAGCTGTTTAGTACTTTTTTGCAGTGGACTTTTACACAAATCAGTGGGCATCGGGACGTGACTTATTATTTGGATGACTTCCTCTTTCTGGGGAAGGCTCAGTCTGGGGACTGTGGCAGGGCCCTGTCGCAATTCCAGGAGATGACACAACAGTTCGGGGTCCCCTTAGCTCCCGAGAAAACAGCTGAGCCCAGCTGCTGTTTGACGTTCTTGGGAATTGAGCTGGATTCCATTCAATGGATAGCTCGGCTCCCGGAGGCGAAAGTAGCTGAAATACAGGCGTGCCTCGGGTGGGCGATCGGAGAAAAGAGGATCGCGTTGAGGGCGGTGCAACAACTGTTGGGATTTCTGAATTTCGCCTGCAGGGTGGTGAGGGCTGGACTTGCGTTCTGCAGACGGCTCAGCATGGCCATGTCGGGGGCAGTTTTACCGCACCACAGGGTCAGGATTTCCATGGGAGTTTGGGCCGATTTGAGGACATGGCTGACATTCTTGACTGAATTCAATGGGGTGTCACTGGACTATGAGGATGAAAAGATGGTTTGGCAAATATAAATCTACTCTGACGCAGCAGGGGCAGCAGGCTTTGGCATTTTTTGGGAAGGCAGGTGTGCTGAGGGATGGCCAGCTCATTGGGTGAAACAAGGGGGAGCATTGCGTTTTTGGAATATTTTCCTTTGTTGGTGACACTGGAGGTGTGGGGATCGGAGTTTCAGAACAGGTCAGTGATGTTCCACATGGACAATATGACAGTGGTCGAGTTGGTCAACCGACAGAGGGCAAGAGATTTGAGAGTGCTGCATTTGTTGCGGAGTTTCATGCTGAAATGTCTGAGATTGAATGTGGTTTTTAGAGCCAAACACGTCCCCGGGGTGAATAATGACATTGTGGATGCTTTGTCTCATTCGCAGTGGCAGCGTTTCTGGAGTTTGGCGCCTGGAGCGGATCAGTGCAAGACCGGGCTGCCGACCGACATCTGGGCCTTGGGTGAGTGAGGGTGTTAGGCCTGGTGGAAAAGTCCATACCTGAATCAACAAGACAGACCTACAGACTGGCGTGGGTGGAGTTTGGATCCTTTATGGGATGGCGTGGGGAGGCTGAATTTGGAGAGCGTTCATCTATGGAGCAAGGATTGTTGCAGTTTGTATTGCATTGCATTGACAAAGGGCTGTCTTCAGCAACCATTGCGGGGAAATTGGCGGGGCTGTCCTTTTACAGTAGTTTGTTTTGTAGTTTTGATCCTACGAAGAATGTGGTTATTGGTAGGGTACTCAGAGGTTGGGGCAGGGAGAAAAGGGGGGGAGGTGCATTGCGGGAGGCCATTACCTTTGACTTGTTGGTCAGTTTGGTCGAGGTGTTGCCTTTGTGTTGTTATGATGGTTTTGAGGTTTGGGTTTTTCGATTGTGCATGGTGTGGATGTTTTTTGGGGCTTTTCGTGTCTCCGAGTTACTGGGGACGAAGGTGTTGTGTGGCAGGGGGTATGAGGAGGTCAGACTGGATGCTGGGTGC
Organism: Triturus cristatus; assembly: GCF_964204655.1. Classification (NCBI taxonomy): domain Eukaryota; kingdom Metazoa; phylum Chordata; class Amphibia; order Caudata; family Salamandridae; genus Triturus; species Triturus cristatus. Next base: position 668,857,438 of record NC_140587.1, read on the forward strand.
CTGGGGATATGGCTGGGACCGTCCAAAACGGATCAGTTGGGGAGGGGCAAGTGGGTTTGGTTGAGTGAGAACGGCTGTGGGGGAGTGTGTCCGGTGGCTGAATGGAGGGACTTTATGCGGACCGCAAGGGACATGTCTGGGGACATTTTTTGTGATGCATCTGGGGCGAAGGTGACGGCAGCGCAATTGTTGGCAGATTTGCGCATGGCATTGGGCCGGCTGGTAGTGAATCTGGCAGGTTTTGGGACGCATTCCTTTCGCATTGGGGCGGCGACGGCGGCAGCACGGCTGGGCAGGTCTTGGGATAGTATTCGACAGATTGGCAGGTGGAGGTCCAGGTGTTGTGAGCGTTACCTCAGGAAATGAAGCATCCCCTCTTTTTTGCTGGTGTTTTTGGTCTATACAGGGTGGGGCGTAGGGGGCGGCTTGGGGGCACTGTGTTTCAGGATGTTTTTCTAACTCCTTTTTTCCTCGTAGGTTGCGTGGGTGGACCAGGGGCCAAGACGGTCACGTTGATCGTGGTGCATTCGTTTGTGCACTGGGACTCCAAGTACGCGGAAATACAGGTGTATGGCCGTAACCTGGGACTCAAAGGACAACGACATGAGGTGCATTGGTGGGGAAAAGGGGAGATGCGATGGGGGGCACTATTGCCCTGGCTCACAAAGATCTGTTGATCATCCATTTGGGTGAGAATGATTTGATTCGGCTGTCGGGTTTGGCGCTCTTACGGCTGATGCAAAGAGACTTGGAGGTGTTGAAACACAGACTGGCTGGGACTTGTATTGCTTGGACGGAATTTGTCCCTAGGAAGGTTTGGAAGGGGGGCCCACAAACATGGGGCCGTTGAAAAGGCCCACCGGAAATTGAACAGAGCTATGAGGGTTTTTTGTGCAGAGAAGTACATTAAAGTGATAGATCACCCTGGACTAAGACTGAAAGAACCGCTACTTTTTAGAGATGACGGTGTGCATCTTTCGACAATGGGGAACGCGTATTACATGATGGTGATGAGGGATGTGGTCAGCAAGTTGTGGAACGAGGCGATATGGTGTCAGAGGAATGCTTGAGTGGTGGGGCGAAAGATGCACGGGGGACCCTGAAAGGGGGGGCAGGTAACCGCCCTAAAGGGGGTTCCCTGGTTGGCGGTACTTGGGAGGGGTGGGGGCGCACCTAGCAGGCGCACCCATCCCTCGGGGGGGAAGAGTGAATGATGGGGGGAGATTGGAGGCATGAGTGTAATGTCAGGTGATATCGGGGAGGATGCTAAAAAGAGATCTGAAGAAATGGATGAAGAACGGAGTGGGTCATGGAGTGGAATGGAAGGGGAGTCTGGAGTGTATGGAGTTGGAGTCTATGTTGGGGGGTTTGTTGTTGGGTATTGTTATTTGATTGTTGTTTATGTTGTGCAGCCTGGTCCTAATAAATGGCCTTTTACGCTTAAAGACATCAGTGTGGCCTGTTTATTGTGCGATGGTGGGCCCCGGGGGAAGTGAAAGTTGCAGACTAGTCTTCCCCCGGGGTCTTTCGCGCTGGGAGGGCCAGGCTGTGAGTCAGGGGGTGTGGTTTGTGGGTGGGTATAAGAATGCAGGGGAGGAAGGTGACTTCCTCTTCCTGCATTCTGGCATCATCGGGAAGGATATTTTCGAAGGCCAGCCACCCGCCCTACAGTTATTAGGGTTCGGGGGTAGGGTTGGCAGAGCATGCCAGTTTAGGATGGGCTGTGGGGTTGCGGTACTTGGGAGGGGTGGGGGAGCTACTAGTGGGCGCACCCATCCCTCAGGAGGGGAAGGGTGAATGATGGTGGGACTGGAGGCATGAGTGTAATGCCAGGTGATATCGGGGAGGATGCTATAAAGAGATCTGAAGAAATGGATGAAGAACGGAGTGGGTCATGGAGTGGAATGGAAGGTGAGTCTGGAGTGTATGGAGTTGGAGTCTATGTTGGGGGGTTTGTTGTTGGGTATTGTTATTTGGTTGTTGTTTATGTTGTGCAGCCTGGTCCTAATAAATGGCCTTTTACGCTTAAAGACATCAGTTTTGCCTGTTTATCGCGCGATGAGGTGTCGACAAAGCACTTTTCCACTCTTTCCTTTGGAGATAAAAAATGTTCATACCGTGCTTAATTGCACACAAGAAAGGACCTCAATTATTTGCTTAAAGGCAATTTGATAGTAGTGCTTTCAAGGACAGATCCAAGCAACCAGTGATGTCAGTTTTTTCAGGTCAACATTATATCTATCACCCAGTAAAGGATACAGATCTTCTGCGTCTTCGTGCCTCATAATTCCAGTCTTAGTATGAAATGTCAGTTTTCTTTGTTTATAACCCCATAAATATCTAAAATATGGAAAAGTAGGTCGCACACCGCTCGTCACACCAGCAAGTTGCCCCAAAGGACTGTGGGAAATGTAGTGGCGACGGCGGGTACGCCTATGCCACAAAAAGTAAATAGAACAGTATGTGTATGCGTTAGCCATCCCTGGACACGTGTTTCGAGGTAGTTGCCTCTCGTCAGCAGGGAGCAGGTCAGTGTAAAGGGGTGCCGCGTGGACTGCCAAATGTAATTAAAAGCAGGTCAAGTACCTCTCCTGGCGCGCAGGTGCAGACTCAAGGCTCGTCAGCCCGTTGGCTTAAGGAAGCCGTTTAAATTGAGGAAAAGTAGGTCGCACACCGCTCGTCACACCAGCAAGTTGCCCCAAAGGACTGTGGGAAATGTAGTGGCGACGGCGGGTACGCCTATGCCACAAAAAGTAAATAGAACAGTATGTGTATGCGTTAGCCATCCCTGGACACGTGTTTCGAGGTAGTTGCCTCTCGTCAGCAGGGAGCAGGTCAGTGTAAAGGGGTGCCGCGTGGACTGCCAAATGTAATTAAAAGCAGGTCAAGTACCTCTCCTGGCGCGCAGGTGCAGACTCAAGGCTCGTCAGCCCGTTGGCTTAAGGAAGCCGTTTAAATTGAGGAAAAGTAGGTCGCACACCGCTCGTCACACCAGCAAGTTGCCCCAAAGGACTGTGGGAAATGTAGTGGCGACGGCGGGTACGCCTATGCCACAAAAAGTAAATAGAACAGTATGTGTATGCGTTAGCCATCCCTGGACACGTGTTTCGAGGTAGTTGCCTCTCGTCAGCAGGGAGCAGGTCAGTGTAAAGGGGTGCCGCGTGGACTGCCAAATGTAATTAAAAGCAGGTCAAGTACCTCTCCTGGTGCGCAGGTGCAGACTCAAGGCTCGTCAGCCCGTTGGCTTAAGGAAGCCGTTTAAATTGAGGAAAATTAGGTCGCACACCGCTCGTCACACCAGCAAGTTGCCCCAAAGGACTGTGGGAAATGTAGTGGCGACGGCGGGTACGCCTATGCCACAAAAAGTAAATAGAACAGTATGTGTATGCGTTAGCCATCCCTGGACACGTGTTTTGAGGTAGTTGCCTCTCGTCAGCAGGGAGCAGGTCAGTGTAAAGGGGTGCCGCGTGGACTGCCAAATGTAATTAAAAGCAGGTCAAGTACCTCTCCTGGCGCGCAGGTGCAGACTCAAGGCTCGTCAGCCCGTTGGCGTAAGGAAGCCGTTTAAATTGAGGAAAAGTAGGTTGCACACCGCTCGTCACACCAGCAAGTTGCCCCAAAGGACTGTGGGAAATGTAGTGGCGACGGCGGGTACGCCTATGCCACAAAAAGTAAATAGAACAGTATGTGTATGCGTTAGCCATCCCTGGACACGTGTTTCGAGGTAGTTGCCTCTCGTCAGCAGGGAGCAGGTCAGTGTAAAGGGGTGCCGCGTGGACTGCCAAATGTAATTAAAAGCAGGTCAAGTACCTCTCCTGGCGCGCAGGTGCAGACTCAAGGCTCGTCAGCCCGTTGGCTTAAGGAAGCCGTTTAAATTGAGGAAAAGTAGGTCGCACACCGCTCGTCACACCAGCAAGTTGCCCCAAAGGACTGTGGGAAATGTAGTGGCGACGGCGGGTACGCCTATGCCACAAAAAGTAAATAGAACAGTATGTGTATGCGTTAGCCATCCCTGGACACGTGTTTTGAGGTAGTTGCCTCTCGTCAGCAGGGAGCAGGTCAGTGTAAAGGGGTGCCGCGTGGACTGCCAAATGTAATTAAAAGCAGGTCAAGTACCTCTCCTGGCGCGCAGGTGCAGACTCAAGGCTCGTCAGCCCGTTGGCTTAAGGAAGCCGTTTAAATTGAGGAAAAGTAGGTCGCACACCGCTCGTCACACCAGCAAGTTGCCCCAAAGGACTGTGGGAAATGTAGTGGCGACGGCGGGTACGCCTATGCCACAAAAAGTAAATAGAACAGTATGTGTATGCGTTAGCCATCCCTGGACACGTGTTTCGAGGTAGTTGCCTCTCGTCAGCAGGGAGCAGGTCAGTGTAAAGGGGTGCCGCGTGGACTGCCAAATGTAATTAAAAGCAGGTCAAGTACCTCTCCTGGCGCGCAGGTGCAGACTCAAGGCTCGTCAGCCCGTTGGCTTAAGGAAGCCGTTTAAATTGAGGAAAAGTAGGTCGCACACCGCTCGTCACACCAGCAAGTTGCCCCAAAGGACTGTGGGAAATGTAGTGGCGACGGCGGGTACGCCTATGCCACAAAAAGTAAATAGAACAGTATGTGTATGCGTTAGCCATCCCTGGACACGTGTTTCGAGGTAGTTGCCTCTCGTCAGCAGGGAGCAGGTCAGTGTAAAGGGGTGCCGCGTGGACTGCCAAATGTAATTAAAAGCAGGTCAAGTACCTCTCCTGGCGCGCAGGTGCAGACTCAAGGCTCGTCAGCCTGTTGGCTTAAGGAAGCCGTTTAAATTGAGGAAAAGTAGGTCGCACACCGCTCGTCACACCAGCAAGTTGCCCCAAAGGACTGTGGGAAATGTAGTGGCGACGGCGGGTACGCCTATGCCACAAAAAGTAAATAGAACAGTATGTGTATGCGTTAGCCATCCCTGGACACGTGTTTCGAGGTAGTTGCCTCTCGTCAGCAGGGAGCAGGTCAGTGTAAAGGGGTGCCGCGTGGACTGCCAAATGTAATTAAAAGCAGGTCAAGTACCTCTCCTGGCGCGCAGGTGCAGACTCAAGGCTCGTCAGCCCGTTGGCTTAAGGAAGCCGTTTAAATTGAGGAAAAGTAGGTCGCACACCGCTCGTCACACCAGCAAGTTGCCCCAAAGGACTGTGGGAAATGTAGTGGCGACGGCGGGTACGCCTATGCCACAAAAAGTAAATAGAACAGTATGTGTATGCGTTAGCCATCCCTGGACACGTGTTTCGAGGTAGTTGCCTCTCGTCAGCAGGGAGCAGGTCAGTGTAAAGGGGTGCCGCGTGGACTGCCAAATGTAATTAAAAGCAGGTCAAGTACCTCTCCTGGCGCGCAGGTGCAGACTCAAGGCTCGTCAGCCCGTTGGCTTAAGGAAGCCGTTTAAATTGAGGAAAAGTAGGTCGCACACCGCTCGTCACACCAGCAAGTTGCCCCAAAGGACTGTGGGAAATGTAGTGGCGACGGCGGGTACGCCTATGCCACAAAAAGTAAAGAGAACAGTATGTGTATGCGTTAGCCATCCCTGGACACGTGTTTTGAGGTAGTTGCCTCTCGTCAGCAGGGAGCAGGTCAGTGTAAAGGGGTGCCGCGTGGACTGCCAAATGTAATTAAAAGCAGGTCAAGTACCTCTCCTGGCGCGCAGGTGCAGACTCAAGGCTCGTCAGCCCGTTGGCTTAAGGAAGCCGTTTAAATTGAGGAAAAGTAGGTCGCACACCGCTCGTCACACCAGCAAGTTGCCCCAAAGGACTGTGGGAAATGTAGTGGCGACGGCGGGTACGCCTATGCCACAAAAAGTAAATAGAACAGTATGTGTATGCGTTAGCCATCCCTGGACACGTGTTTCGAGGTAGTTGCCTCTCGTCAGCAGGGAGCAGGTCAGTGTAAAGGGGTGCCGCGTGGACTGGCAAATGTAATTAAAAGCAGGTCAAGTACCTCTCCTGGCGCGCAGGTGCAGACTCAAGGCTCGTCAGCCCGTTGGCTTAAGGAAGCCGTTTAAATTGAGGAAAAGTAGGTCGCACACCGCTCGTCACACCAGCAAGTTGCCCCAAAGGACTGTGGGAAATGTAGTGGCGACGGCGGGTACGCCTATGCCACAAAAAGTAAATAGAACAGTATGTGTATGCGTTAGCCATCCCTGGACACGTGTTTCGAGGTAGTTGCCTCTCGTCAGCAGGGAGCAGGTCAGTGTAAAGGGGTGCCGCGTGGACTGCCAAATGTAATTAAAAGCAGGTCAAGTACCTCTCCTGGCGCGCAGGTGCAGACTCAAGGCTCGTCAGCCCGTTGGCTTAAGGAAGCCGTTTAAATTGAGGAAAAGTAGGTCGCACACCGCTCGTCACACCAGCAAGTTGCCCCAAAGGACTGTGGGAAATGTAGTGGCGACGGCGGGTACGCCTATGCCACAAAAAGTAAATAGAACAGTATGTGTATGCGTTAGCCATCCCTGGACACGTGTTTCGAGGTAGTTGCCTCTCGTCAGCAGGGAGCAGGTCAGTGTAAAGGGGTGCCGCGTGGACTGCCAAATGTAATTAAAAGCAGGTCAAGTACCTCTCCTGGCGCGCAGGTGCAGACTCAAGGCTCGTCAGCCCGTTGGCTTAAGGAAGCCGTTTAAATTGAGGAAAAGTAGGTCGCACACCGCTCGTCACACCAGCAAGTTGCCCCAAAGGACTGTGGGAAATGTAGTGGCGACGGCGGGTACGCCTATGCCACAAAAAGTAAATAGAACAGTATGTGTATGCGTTAGCCATCCCTGGACACGTGTTTCGAGGTAGTTGCCTCTCGTCAGCAGGGAGCAGGTCAGTGTAAAGGGGTGCCGCGTGGACTGCCAAATGTAATTAAAAGCAGGTCAAGTACCTCTCCTGGCGCGCAGGTGCAGACTCAAGGCTCGTCAGCCCGTTGGCTTAAGGAAGCCGTTTAAATTGAGGAAAAGTAGGTCGCACACCGCTCGTCACACCAGCAAGTTGCCCCAAAGGACTGTGGGAAATGTAGTGGCGACGGCGGGTACGCCTATGCCACAAAAAGTAAATAGAACAGTATGTGTATGCGTTAGCCATCCCTGGACACGTGTTTCGAGGTAGTTGCCTCTCGTCAGCAGGGAGCAGGTCAGTGTAAAGGGGTGCCGCGTGGACTGCCAAATGTAATTAAAAGCAGGTCAAGTACCTCTCCTGGCGCGCAGGTGCAGACTCAAGGCTCGTCAGCCCGTTGGCTTAAGGAAGCCGTTTAAATTGAGGAAAAGTAGGTCGCACACCGCTCGTCACACCAGCAAGTTGCCCCAAAGGACTGTGGGAAATGTAGTGGCGACGGCGGGTACGCCTATGCCACAAAAAGTAAATAGAACAGTATGTGTATGCGTTAGCCATCCCTGGACACGTGTTTCGAGGTAGTTGCCTCTCGTCAGCAGGGAGCAGGTCAGTGTAAAGGGGTGCCGCGTGGACTGCCAAATGTAATTAAAAGCAGGTCAAGTACCTCTCCTGGCGCGCAGGTGCAGACTCAAGGCTCGTCAGCCCGTTGGCTTAAGGAAGCCGTTTAAATTGAGGAAAAGTAGGTCGCACACCGCTCGTCACACCAGCAAGTTGCCCCAAAGGACTGTGGGAAATGTAGTGGCGACGGCGGGTACGCCTATGCCACAAAAAGTAAATAGAACAGTATGTGTATGCGTTAGCCATCCCTGGACACGTGTTTCGAGGTAGTTGCCTCTCGTCAGCAGGGAGCAGGTCAGTGTAAAGGGGTGCCGCGTGGACTGCCAAATGTAATTAAAAGCAGGTCAAGTACCTCTCCTGGCGCGCAGGTGCAGACTCAAGGCTCGTCAGCCCGTTGGCTTAAGGAAGCCGTTTAAATTGAGGAAAAGTAGGTCGCACACCGCTCGTCACACCAGCAAGTTGCCCCAAAGGACTGTGGGAAATGTAGTGGCGACGGCGGGTACGCCTATGCCACAAAAATTAAATAGAACAGTATGTGTATGCGTTAGCCATCCCTGGACACGTGTTTTGAGGTAGTTGCCTCTCGTCAGCAGGGAGCAGGTCAGTGTAAAGGGGTGCCGCGTGGACTGCCAAATGTAATTAAAAGCAGGTCAAGTACCTCTCCTGGCGCGCAGGTGCAGACTCAAGGCTCGTCAGCCCGTTGGCTTAAGGAAGCCGTTTAAATTGAGGAAAAGTAGGTCGCACACCGCTCGTCACACCAGCAAGTTGCCCCAAAGGACTGTGGGAAATGTAGTGGCGACGGCGGGTACGCCTATGCCACAAAAAGTAAATAGAACAGAATGTGTATGCGTTAGCCATCCCTGGACACGTGTTTCGAGGTAGTTGCCTCTCGTCAGCAGGGAGCAGGTCAGTGTAAAGGGGTGCCGCGTGGACTGCCAAATGTAATTAAAAGCAGGTCAAGTACCTCTCCTGGCGCGCAGGTGCAGACTCAAGGCTCGTCAGCCCGTTGGCTTAAGGAAGCCGTTTAAATTGAGGAAAAGTAGGTCGCACACCGCTCGTCACACCAGCAAGTTGCCCCAAAGGACTGTGGGAAATGTAGTGGCGACGGCGGGTACGCCTATGCCACAAAAAGTAAATAGAACAGTATGTGTATGCGTTAGCCATCCCTGGACACGTGTTTCGAGGTAGTTGCCTCTCGTCAGCAGGGAGCAGGTCAGTGTAAAGGGGTGCCGCGTGGACTGCCAAATGTAATTAAAAGCAGGTCAAGTACCTCTCCTGGCGCGCAGGTGCAGACTCAAGGCTCGTCAGCCCGTTGGCTTAAGGAAGCCGTTTAAATTGAGGAAAAGTAGGTCGCACACCGCTCGTCACACCAGCAAGTTGCTCCATAGGACTGTGGGAAATGTAGTGGCGACGGCGGGTACGCCTATGCCACAAAAAGTAAATAGAACAGTATGTGTATGCGTTAGCCATCCCTGGACACGTGTTTCGAGGTAGTTGCCTCTCGTCAGCAGGGAGCAGGTCAGTGTAAAGGGGTGCCAGGGATGGCTAATGCGACACATACTTCCTTTTAACACTGTGGCATAGGCGTACTCGCCGTCGCCACTACATCGACCAGAGTTCCTTGGGGCAACATGCTGGTGTGACGAGCAGTGTGCGGCCAACTGGATTTGTTAAATATCTAAAATATATTAAAATCTATTAACAAACTGCATTATTATAATCGTAACATATCAGTCTCAGTGAGTAATTAAAACCACGTGGCAATTTTGTTCCTTTCCTGCTGTCTTTAATCAACATGTAATAAAGTTCAAACATGGTGTTTATTTACATTGTTAGTGCCTTAAATGGCTCTACAACATAGTTTTTTTTAAATACTAATGCCAACTGTTTATCAATTGTAGATGTTGTAGAGAGGATGTAGCCTTACGGCTAGGGCGGTCGACCTCGAATCTGGGGAACCGGGTTTGGATCTCGGTAACGACACTCAACATCCTGTGATTGTGGGCAAATCACTTAATCTCCCTGTGCCTACCAAAATGAATGTGTCCTTCTGTAACTAAACTAGTGCTCATGTAAAGCGCTCTGATACCCGATGTCTTGGGTCTAGTTTGCGCTATATAAAACTCTAAAAAAATAATTTAAAAAGAAAAAGGTATTATATCATAAACATTGTCATTATTTCAGCTAGAGGTTTTAGGAGTTAGCCTGAAGCCTGATTTTGTGTTGTTACTTATATATTTCCTATTCTTTATACAGTCATTAAGGCAACACACCGACTTTTTTTATTTTGCTAATGCTTTGTTTATTTTATAGATGCAGCATAAGTGTATATTTTGTATTTCCCGATAATGCACTAATTATGACCTTTAATAGCAAAGTGATCTGCATGTCATTCGGTCCCATAAGTGTGTCAACCATTTGTGCTGCATTATATGCAGAATCCTTATGGTGACTAACTTTTAGATAACCACTTGGGTTAAGCTTGGAAGTTTTTCTTTGTGTTGGCCTCGGTTAAGCTGAATTACAGCAAACCTTCGTCAGGACAAACCTCCTTCCTAAGGGTCACACCAGTCTCATGTCTATGGGTGCAGATGCTCACGCCGCTGAAAGGCCGCTTCCGCTGTGTCTCACATGGTCATGTGTTGGCCTGGTGTTTTGAGTGTAAGCGCTCTCAGTTGGCTGACTATTGCAAATCAAGCCTCTTTCGCAGCACCCTGTCTAGCTAGCTGCTTGTAACATAATGCTCTCAATTTTAGCGTGCATAAGGATATTCAGGTAGTTCTTCCATATGTACTCTTCCGATTGTCTCCTGCAGTGGTGTAATTGCATATATGTCAAATTATCACTCCACTGCAAACAATAAATATAATTAATAAACAGTGTCATTTACAATGCCAAAAGCTCTAACGTTTAATAATGCGAGACCTATTGCATTGCAAATGCTTGTTCTTTTTTGGAGGCCCCTATCAAGGCCTGAGCGTGGCTCCTGAGTACTGTCTTGAAAGCCTCCCAGAGTATCAGCCCTGAGTCCACTGACCACATATTTTCTGTAAAGAAATGATCAGTGCAATCTCAGACACTGGACCCAAATTGCGGATCTTTGAGGTACCATGGATCGATCCTTGGGGGAAAAAGTGTTTGTGTGGGGGTCCCACCACAATAGCCTCTACTGGGGAGTGATCAGATACCCCGTGGGCCATGTGCCTAACCTCCCTGAACTTTCCCACAAACTGAGACTGTGTTATCAAGTAGTCTAGCCGTGCGAGGCCTCCATGTGCCACAGACAGGTGAGTATATTGCCTGACACTTTGGTTGTGGGCACGCCAGATGTCACCTAGGTCCATGGAAGAGAGAAAGTCACCCAAACCCCCGGCTTTTCCCTGAAGTTCCTCCCACCACAATGTCCCATTCCAATGATACTACATCAATCATGTCGCTCCCTTGCGGCAGTTCCAATAACAGTGGGCCCAATGCGTCGTTTCCCCTCATGGGCGAGGGGGGCTTTCTTTATTGCTGCACACCTTCCAGCTCGCTCGCCAGGCCCCACGATGGTTGCAGCAGTCCCCGCTACATGGGAGGCAAGGACTACTTTTTGCCTTTCACGCGGGTTCACCCTCACTCCCCCGTGATGACTCAGTTTACTCTTTCCTTTTTTTAAATAATTTAGACTATCCTGTCACAGCACAAGGCCTCATCAGAGTCCCCCCTGAGCCCACCCATTCCAACTGAGGAGGAATGGGAGAGGAATGTCCTGATGTCCACACTCCCAGAGCATTGCTGTCCTACTCCCTCACATCCAAGATCTTTGCCCCAGTTAGGCCTCTCTTCCCTGAGGAACACAGCCAGGTTCAATTCAGGCAGCGGATGCCTCCCAGCTGACTATCCCTCCGTTCAACAGGTCCCGTATGCTCCTCTGTCTACACCACTGTATTGGGCCCGTCAGCCGTTCTCATTGTGGGCTAAGCTCTGTTGAGAGGGTTGGGCGGTCACGTCTTCTCCTGCCGCCATGGGTCGTCAGCGCAAGTGTCACCTAGGCGCAGCGCCAGATGTCACCTAGGTCCATGGAAGAGAGAAAGTCACCCAAACCCCGGCTTTCCTCCCCAAAGTTCCTCCAATCACAGCATTCCATTCCACCAATAGTACATCATTCATGTCACTCCCCATTATTAACCTCCCTTGCAGCAGTTCCAATAACAGTGGGGCCAATGTGTCATTCCCCCCCTCATGAGTGGGGGGCTGTCTTTATTGCTGAACACCTTCCAGCTCTCTTTCCAGGCCCCACGGTGGTTGCAGAAGTCCCCACTGCATACGGGGCAAGGACTCCCTTTTGCCTTTCACACAGGGCCCCCCTCACTCCCCAGTAGCGACTCAGTTTACTCCTTCCTTTTCTAAATAAGTTAGACTCTCCTGTTGCGGCACAAGGACTCATCAGAGTCCCCCCTGAGCCTGCCCATTCCACTTGAGCAGGAATGAGAGAGGGGGGTGTCCTGAGATCCACACCTGGGAGCACTGTAGTTCTACTCCCTTGAAGCTGAGATCATTGCCCCAGTTAGGCTTCTCTTCCCTGAAGAGCACAGCCAGGTTCAATTCGGACAGTGGATGCCTCCTGGCCAACTATCCCTCCGCTCCACAGGTCCAGGATGCTCCTCAGTCTATGCCACCTATTGGGTCCAGCGGCCGTTATATTTGCTGGCCAAGGTCTTTTCAGAGGGCTGGGCAGTCTTATATGCTCCAGCCACCACAGGTCATCAGCGCAAGTGAACATATGTAATATGTATGTAAGTACATCTTAGCTAGCCTTTCCAAAAGCCATGACACCTGCCTTTCCGATTGTCCAGTATGAGGGGAGAGGTTTGGACACACAAAACTGATTGCATTTATACATTTTTGTTTTTTCAGTTGAGTATGGAAGAATTTAAAATGTCTTCCTTCCATTGCCAAGGATCAGATAGCAATTTGCCATGTACAGCTGAGACTTCTCTTCAATTCAGAAAACAGGCTAAGGGTCGGTTGCAGTCTTGTATAATTATTCACACAGACCAGTGGCATTTGCATCCAGATATGTATAGAAATGCATGTGCAGCATTGTGATGCCAATCCTCAACCCAGATATTAAGCCATACTATGACAATGACTATTCACTCACAGCATAGTTGTACCCCAAAGACTGTGTATCGTGGTGTACTGCAGCATTTGACAAAATGTATAGCGGCTCAAAATACAAACCTCTAAGTGCTCTCTGTGGAGATTCACTCTGCACCATTTACTGATTAATGTAAATGAGTCTGATGTTTTAAAAAAACTAATCATTTGCAGTAAGTTAATGAACAGTGCTGAAAGAATCAAACTTCTGAGTGGTCACCCATAGACCACAGCTCCATGCAGTGCAGTTGTTGGAGCTCTCACACAGCAGTAGCGACCTTTGTTCTGCAGAGCCTGAACGTTTCAAGATTGCTTTGCCCCAGATTTACTATAACAGTTTTCACATCAAGAGGAGCTGAACACAGAAAGGAATTCAGGAGCAAAGTATTCAGCAGTAAGGGAACTATCAGGGATGTCAGTTTCAGGTACACATAAGTTGTGCTTACTAGGCATCATTTTGACAGAAAGGAAATTGAATGAGCACACAATCCTTTACATTAAGGTTGCATTCATTAGACAATCATTGATAATACAGTAGTCTCTATTCCTAAGAATGTTTCCATTGTAATCTGATAAAGTGCTTGACTCATGGACAAGTTTGAAAAAGTAGCCTTTCATTTTTCTTTTTTTTCTTCTAAACAGCTGATACACTGCCAACACATTCCATTCCCTTCTCTTCTTATAATTTCTTTCTTCGGGGTTCAATACTTCTTTATCATCCATCAGTGATCTTATATAGTAGAGGACGAATATTTCATGATTGTCATTTTCTATGGAAAAGGAGTTAACTTTCTGTGATATAAAATAATTGTGTTTGGAACTCAGAGGTATAGTATACAATGAATAATTTAGGCTCACCTCATCACAAACAACAATATATCTGGATGGATTCATCCTGATATGTTAATAGTTGTTTGATTTTTTTTTGTGTGTGAACATTTGTTTGATGTGTATAACAGCCTATCGTGGATGATGGATTTAACACTGGGTTAGTACAGCTTGGGTAGAATATTAGTTGATTTTTTTTTATCTACATTTTTAGGGGATAAGGATGGCCTGGCATAGCTGAGAGTAGGCCATTTGTCAAACAACTGCACATTAAACACTTGGCGAGCTCTCTCCTGCCTTGGACTATTTGGTGGGCTAACCTAGAGAGGGGTGGCGCAGTTGACACCGACTCTCACATTCTCTTTTGTGAGTTTCTCATGGTGTACATGTGAGCATCTAAAGCTGTGTGTGTCTTGTGAATAGTGCATGGGTGATTGATGAAGTGTGTTGACACCTGATGGTGGGTGTTAGACCTCTCAGCCTTAGTGGGGTCTTCCTCCAAACATTTTTGTCTTCCTTCTCCTTTTTTACTGGCCTTAGGACTCTTTATGACCGTTAACAAGTGCTAAAGTGGATGTGCTCCCTCCTTAAAACATTGGCTCGTTCCCAGTTGGTATATTTAATTTACTTGTAAGTGGTACTACATGTGCCCGAAGCCTCTAAATGAACTTATACTAGTGGACCTGCAACATGGATTTTGCTACCACTTAAGTAGCCCTCCTATTGCAGGGTCTGCGTGTGTGCAGTTTTAAACTGCCATTTCAACCTGGCAAAGTAAACCTTTTGCCAAGCCCAAGCCTTCCTTTTTAATAGATATCAGCCACCTATTAGTCAGACCCTGGACAGCCAGAGGGCAGGGTGCAATGTATTTAAAAGTAGGGCATATGCTTTTAAGTTCTACATGTCTTAACAAGAAAATATTCTTGCCTTTGCTTTTCCCTACTGCAAGGCCTACATCTCCCTTAGGATAATATTGGAGTCAGCTTATTACATTTTATAATTGTAATTTACAAATAGGATTAGGTAACCAGCACAGTCTCTGGTGTCTCTGGAATCCTAATTTAAATCCCAGCTTATGTACAAATCAGAGTTTAAATTTCAATTAAGGCTTCCTGTTTTCCATTTGCACTAATTTGCAGATAAATACAGACAGAAAAACATGTATTTTCCTGTGTGTATTTATTTTTAAATGTAGATAAAAATTGAAATTAGATTGTTTTATGAGTCAATTCTAATTGCTGTCATTCATGACTGCCAATAGCTCTGTGGATGAACAGAGGAGGAAGGGGTTAAAGAAAAAAAGGATGTGTGATAATGAGTCTTAACCAGCAGTAGATGTGCACAAAAATCCAGACCAAAATTTCAAAAATTAAATACCATAAAACCGTGAGTCCTAATTACAATTCTTAAAATGTCACTTTTAGAAAGCTACTGATCTGGGAGATTGGGCCTATTTAGCTGGGGTGGGGTACTTATAAATCATAGAACAAGTTCCCTTGCTAATAATTATTCTGTCCACACAAGTTTTTAGAAAATGATCAAGTTTTTAATTTTCTTGACCTTATATTTATTTCTATAATCCTTAATTTATTTCAAACCATAAACCTGTACACTTTCCATTGTCATTGGAAGACAACACCGTACTTTTGTCAATGTTTTAAGCCCATATACTTAAAAAAAGCAAAGTACATGAATCAGAAATCAAAACACAATACAAGAAATGCAATTTCCTTATACCAGTCATCAATTCACTAAATAGATAGAGATTTCCAATTTACAACCATTTCCAAAGTGGGAACTTCTTATTTGTGAGCATTTAGAGGGATTTTACCATGATTCATGGGATTTTTTAATTCGTCTAATTTAGCCACTGTCCTTTTCTTGAAAAAAGTGAAAGAAATTGAGTACCTAGGAGCTGATTACGAAGGCGGGTGGACTAGCCCCCCCGCCATTGTAGCGGTGTTTGGGACCACCCGCCAGACATGCAGCGGTCCCACCACTGCGATTAGGATGCGCCCAACATACTGGCGGGCGCATCCTGCTCTTTTCACACTGCGGGCGGTGCTGCTGGCTTCAGCACCGCACGCAATGTGAAAAGTGCGTGCACAGCATTTCCCTGCACTACGTGGCAGGCACCACGTGGTGCCTGCCACTTGGTGCATGGAAATGAGGGGGGGTACCATGGGTACCCCCAGTGCAGCGACACACCCACACCCACACAAGAGATGCCCGCAACAGGCCCCCAATCCCCGCCAGCCGATGCCACCATAGAAAGGCCTTCCTAAACCCACATCCTGATCTGGTGGACGGTGCCTGCTAGGCACCGCCACCATTTCAGGGGCACAGCACCATCTGCCAGGCAATCGGTGCGAATGCCTTTGGCGGAAAAGCGGCGGACGGACTTTGCGTCCACCGCGATACCCACCACCATCCTAATTTGGCGGTGGGTAATGAGCTTGGTGATGGTGGAAGGACCGCCACCGCCGGCCCGGCAGTGGCGGTCCTTCCGCCATCATAATGACCCCCATTGTTAGTTTGGATTTCCCTTAATTTTCACTAATGTCTAAGGCATGCTGGCTCCTAACAAAATGTTTGGTAAAATAAGCTTACTTCGGATTTAACCGCACCGTGCCATAGTGTGTTGTTGGTTTTCTGCTTGAATTGGTTTCCTCTTGTGTGCAGTGTTTCCTGTCTTCAATCTGTAACTTCATGATAAACAGGAAGAAAGTTTACAAAGCATTTGTTTCCGTTAAATCTTTATAAGAAAAGGGTGCTTCTTTCTTTCTTCTGCCTCTCTGTGTATCACTTTATCATACTTTTCATCTGTGGTTCGCAGTTGACTGAAGGAATAGACAGTGAAATAAGCTCCTTTTCTCTTAATGGAAAGGATTCAGTCTTTGAGCCAAACGTAGTTCGAAACCTAGACTCCATTAATATTGTTTCAGAAAATCCTGTTACATTGTTGCTTAGTTGTGAGCTGTGGTGCGTTTTGTATCACACTAGTGCAAATAAGTATGCAAGGTTTAAATGAGAATGCATTTTCCAACATGAATTAATTCGCTTTGAGTTTTCACTTACTTTTAATTCAATGAAAATATTCTGTCTGCTCTAGCTGGGCTCCTTAGCTGTAACTTTTTTTACCTCGTAGTTTCTGGTTGCATTTGAAGCACTGGTCATTTGACTAGACCTGAGTAGTCGAGTTCCCAATTATGTCAGTTGCATTCGTGTCCTTGTAGTGCTCAGTCTGAGTTAGAATCCGTTTTTTCCAGCCAGTAGCTTATTTTTGGTCCTTTCATCTGGATGAAATATTTCATTTATTACTTAACTCAGTATACTAGGGTACCTGGTCTGTCATTTCCATTTCAGTTTATATTGAGGTCCTGTCATCGCTCGAGGTTGATTCTGCCTACTCGAACACTGGTATGTCAGATTGTAGCTAATGGTTAGATATTTCTGTCAAAGTACGCTCACTTTTGCAATATTCGAATTTCCAGCCTGCATGTTCCTTTCGATCAACCTTATAATCACTGCAGTTCTGACATCTAGTTTAATCCCATAGCTGTAGTATTAAAACACAAGATTAAAGATGATTCCTTTTGTTGGAGAACTGCCTCTAAATGTCCACTTTCTGGATTGGGTTGGAGCCATTAGGACTGTCCATTAGGACTGTCCATTTGAAATATATTTCAGTATGTCCAATTGATAAGAATTAGCTGACAA
The DNA here is from genome assembly GCF_964204655.1 of Triturus cristatus. Taxonomy (NCBI): domain Eukaryota; kingdom Metazoa; phylum Chordata; class Amphibia; order Caudata; family Salamandridae; genus Triturus; species Triturus cristatus. The sequence goes on from NC_140587.1 coordinate 668,874,564, forward strand.
TTGGTGCCATAACTGCCTTTTTTTTTTATTTGAGATTTATGCTGGGCAATCCTTTGTCTAATGTCCTGGCTGGTTTTTCCATCATCTAATTTTTGGCAGGGGCATTACATCCCATAAACAACATTTTTTGTCTACAGTTAGGAAAAGTGGTGTGCCTCCAATGAATATTCCCCATCTGAAATTCTGTACCCTTTACTGTTTGGCTGCATGACAGACATGCATGTTCTACACTTGTGATGTCCTTCCAATGAATCCATAGTCCAATGTTGCCGTAAATAGGTTTTTACTTTTTCTGGAGGAGTATATGCTTTGACCAAGAGTCTAACAATGCTTGCCTTCTTTTTTAGTACATACATTTGGCGTACAAGGCCACATTCTAAACTCGATATTAGGTGCCAATTTTCCATAATAATTTTCTTACAAATGTTTGTGTGGGGACAATATGTGGACACGCAGACTAGCCTTTCCATTGTCAGCTTCTTTCTTTTCTAGGAGGCACTCTCTTGGCATATGCCATGTCCCAAATGTGTAATTCGTTGAGGGTTTCTTCATTTCTAGTCCATATGCACCAGATATCATCTATAAATCTAATCTATTTTGTTATGTTGTTATAGAAAGGAAGCTACAGAGCTACAAATCAACCATGGGAAACAGTGTTACAAAAAAAAAAAAATCAATTATCAACTTGTCACCAAATATTCTTGCTTCTGAAGAGACATCTCTCTTAACATTAGGGCTATAGTTTTCCCCTTCAGTACACACTGATTATGTATGCCTAAAAACTGACACAATCAACAAGATAGGAAGAATTCCAAATTATAGACTGCTTTCAAGGGAAAAGATTCCTTTTTAAGAAGAACCCTCACCCACCAACCTAGTTGGTGACATGCGTCATCATTGGGTACCCACCTGAGATGCTGAGTGCCTCCCAGGTGTGCTTCGATACCTGAGTTACAGCGCAGCAGGTTTTTTTTTTTTTAGGACAGTGCAGGGTAGTGGAAGTGTGATTGGACTTAAAATTGCCTCTAGGACACCTAAAATATTTATTAGTGGGGTCATAGGGCAAGGTTAAAAAAGAAAAAAGGGGATGTTGTGTGTGATTCAATTGATCACAAACATCCGCGAAATGATCGCCCATCTCCGGAATCCTGAGTGAGGTGAAAAGTAGGTCACAGATGAGGGCATCTGCCTTGATGAAGGTTTGACTACAGGTACCGCCCCCCAATGAGGTCCATGAGATGTCGCACAGTCACAACCGACAATATAATTTGGAATTCTTCCTATTTTATTGATTGTCTCACTTCTGAAGGGGACTAGGATTAGTTCCATTATAACCTTTCTCTCCTCGTGGTATTAAGGAATGCCTAAAAACTGAGCCACAAACCAGATATGTGTCCCATGATCACTGTGACACTGGAACCAAGCAGTACCAAGCTGATGAGCCCATAACTAAGTTGAAACTGGTCCTGGTTTGCTTCTGTTTCGGTTCAGGGAGGACCATTTGTGAGCAGTTTGGGCTTGTGCTTAATTTGTAAACAAATAAGTGCAGGGGCCTTCGTGAGAAGGCCACAGCAGTTTGCAGCACACATTGCCAGTGCCAGCACAGCCAATAACAGAACTTACACAACTACCAGCCATCACACTGCTACAAGTGTGAGAATTCGGGCTTTTCAATTCCCCAAGCTTTAAAATAGTTTGGATGGTCGGTAATAGTTGTTTTAAACATGTATTGAATGATTAAATAACTGTTTACCTGCTCATCTTTAAATGAGCAGCTGTTCCAAGTGCCGGTGCCGGCAATTAAGTGCAGGTGCCCAGCACCGGAAAGCACTGACTCAAATTAAGCACTGGTTTGGGCTGAACTGTTCCCATGAGGAGTAGGGTCAAGACTGATTTGAATGTTGGGTCCAAACTTAGGTGGCATGGTGCACAAAAGAACAATGGGTTAAGATGCTACCCCGAACGATTGCAAGTGGTTAGAAAATGGCAAGCATTCCTCCCATCACCTTTTTGTGTTTCAGATATTGTGTATGTATCCAACAGCTTGCTAAAGGAGAGCATTTTCAGAATTTAACTCTCTGCCTTGCCCAAAGATAGGGACTTTAATTTTGTCCTCAAAGCTCTGCCTAAGTGTGGTATGGGGCAATATTTATTTTTGTCGCATGGACCCCTTATCCAAAGACAGAATAATGTGGCACACCTCCCATTTATTCCTTGCCCAATAGTGAGAAGGAATATTTATTTTCCCTGGCTTGGCTAATAGTAGGTGGTGTATATATTCTTCTGATGTGCACAACAGCCTGAAAAGTGTAATTTTGGACATAGTGACCTTGTCTAAGGATGAGCAAAGTGTGTCCTCTTTCACTGTCTTGTTCAGTAGAAGAAGTACAAATTAGTGGTCTTAAGTCCTGTGAGCGTGGAAATCTATCTTTTGAAAATGTAGTAAATGTGGCCAATTACCATCAATTATCATCACCCTTTTTCAAAGCCCATATCTATTCTCGATGTGACGAAACTTGGCCACCGTATTTTAACCGAAAGAGCTCCTTCATGAACACAAGCAAGTAATCAAATACAAATACATATTATAGTCAATTATGAGATTTTGTGAGCAGTTTTGAAGAGTTTTATTTTTTAATTAGAGTTTTTATATTCTTCTGATTCTTTATTCATCAGTAAAATATCAATCAGGTTACAGAATTGATCATAGAAAAATAATGTGAATGCAGTTCATATTATAATGTGCAATCAGCGTATTCCATTAAGGAAAGAATCCCTATTCTAAGAAATGGGGCTCAAATTATGTCACTTAGAACCCATGAAAAGTTTAAAAATAAAGTCAAGAGCGAGATGAGCATGAAGCTAAAATCAATAATTAATAATTGCAGTTTCCCATGAAGAGAAAATAAAGCATAGAGCAAATAAGCCTTGCCAAAGCCAATTAGTTAAAGAATAAAGCTCGAGTAGTAATAAAAGTTCAACTAGAGACAAAGCCTTGATCTTAGCAGATGTGCCACTCATTTCTCCAGAGTTATCTGTGCTATGATAGAAGAATCTGAAATCTCCTTGTAAGTCTCTTAGTCTTCTCCCTTCAGAGACAATCTGATCTCTGTCTAAAGGAATCTCTCTGCCCCTCTAAATCGCAAACTCCTAAACTAGGAACATGTTTATAAGCTGCAATTCAAAGTTGTTCTGTTCTTGCCTTCATCCACTGGATATCCAGCAACTCTCCATGTCAACCATCATGCGAGAATAAATCTTTCCCATGGCACATTCTTTTCACAAATCAAAACTGATTTCTTTTCCTAAACTTCTGATAATGCAAATATTATATTAGCTGAAGATAAAATCTGTAAGCTGTGATAAAAATGCCTTATATGAGCAGGAAATCATTAGAAACAAAATATGATCATGCATTTTGAAATACGTGTGCTTTCTGTTCTCTATAGCAAATAAATAAAGCTTAAGCCCGTTATGAATAGGTCTCTGTTTAAATGAAACATTTAACCAGCAACTAATATGATAAGGTTCCAAAGTTGCATGCTGTAAATTTTGCGAGTAAAGGAGAACAAGGGACACCCTACTCACATGGAATCAGGGTAAGTATTGTTTAAACAGAAACAATGGTTCCTGTGGACAATGTAATTAATAGCAATAGAAGTATGCACAATGGCAATAGGAAGAGGTTATGTGGATGTCCGAGATAGATGAAGAGACAATATACCACAAAATATTTGAAAGCTTAAAGAAAAAGAAATGAATATTCATGAAACATCATACTTGTATTTAACAAGGTGCATAGTGTCCCCAGTGAACATGGAAAACTACAAAACATTTGACATATTGCAAAATAGAAAAATGGTTTCCTAAATGACAAAGTCGACCATTAAACTAATATACAATGAACACAGCCTTCTGATATAATAATAGAGATTGGCGAATGGTTCGCTTTAGGTTTTGTCGACGGCTTTTCGACCCCACCCACAGGCAGCAGCTAGGGGTGGAATAGATGTATATCCATTATCTTCAATCCAATTATTGTGATGGAGTATTGTGCCCAGAATAAAGAGTTTCACGTCAGTCCGTGACTTGTAGAGTGACAACACTTGTCACTCTACAAGCAGAGAAGGACTCATGCGGTTCTCCATAAGCAAACGCTTAGTGGGTGCATGCGTATGTGGTTTCTCTACAGAGTTGATTTATTCAGGAACACAAAACACACGTATCCCTCACGGACTGACATGTAACTCTTGATTCTAGGCACAATACTCCATCACATTAATTGGATTGAAGATAATGAATATACATCTATTCAACCCCTATCTGCTGCCTGTGGGTGCATTTTAAAGCGTCAAACTGAGTCACCATTACTCCAGAATTGAGGCAAGCTCCATTACACGGATTGTTGTGTAATCCTTGCCTTTAGACCCAGATTTTCCAATACACTTATTCATTTGCAGAAAATTGATGGTACAATCATCGTCTGCACATATCTAGGCTGTCAGCCCTTCCCCTCACTGGGTTCCCGGCTGGGTCCCATGTGAGTACCCCTCCAATACACTCAATTTCATGTGGTGCACTATTGTCACTCTGATAGCGATTACTCCTCCTCTGATGTTCCTACATCACTAGGTCCAGAAGCGACCACTCATCGTTAAGGGGATAGAAACGCCGTCGATAAAACCTTAAGCGAACCATTTGCCAGTCTCTATAATTATATTAGAAGGCTGTGCTCACTGTATTAGTTTGATGGTCGACTTTATCATTCTATGTCACAATATGTCACATTTTTTGTAGGTTCTATGTTCACTGGGGTCACCATGCACCTTGTTGAATACAAGTATGATGTTTCATGTATATAAAAATTTTGGGGGAAGTTTACAAATACCTTGTGATATATATTGTCTCTTCATCTCTCTTGGACATCCACGTAACCCTTTCCTATTGCCATTGTGCATACTTCCATTGCAATTAATTACATTGTCCACAGGAACCATTGTTTCAGTTTATATAGTAAATTATGCAAGGCATTTTTATTTCACAAACAAAGGCACAGTTTGTTATTTTGAAGGTCAAAGATAAAGTAAGCTTTTACAGGAAAGCTGCAAACCATTAAATCTAGTTAGCTGTTACTGCTTTCTGCACTTTTAAATGTTGTGTTGATATAATGCAAACTATATGTTACTGCTGCACACATGTTTAATAATTATTGTAAGTTAAAAAAAATCTATAATTGACACAAAATCGAAACTAGTCACATTAACACAGAATTATATATGCACGTTTTAACATTTTTTAAAAAATGATTTATTAAATAAAAAAACATCTTGTTGAATATCAAAGCCTTGTGTTTTTGTTTTCAGCAACAAATGTCTCTGTGTCATGTCTAAAGTATAAGGCTAATTTGTCATCCTAATTCTTTGTAAAATGTATTTCTAACAGCCCCATACCCTCCTTGCCTACGGGTGGGGAGGATAAATCTAGTTTCACATCCCTGTGTCTTGCCCAAGGGCAAAGAGTTGGATTAGTCTTCCAAAACATCTGAACTCCCCAAAGGACATAGGTATTCTTTTCATTGGAAAATCTCTCCCAATGTTAGCAAACACTGAGAGTGTTTTTTTTAATGGTATCTGCAGATGTTATTATTCTGGTCTTCAGCAACCCTGTCTTTCCCAAGAGCAGGGGGCTCTTATGATAAATATTTTAACCTAAACCTTACCAAAGGCTACAAAGGATTTTCTTTACACTTAAATCATCTTACCATGCTCCAGGGTGAGGTAGGGTGTATTATTTCTTGAGGTCAGCTCAGAGCTAAACCACTCTACTGCAGCCCACAATATACTGTCAGGAAGCTGCCCCTGTGACCTGAAATGCTGACATTTGCCATACTTCTACCTGTGTCTTTGTCACAGAGCTCACAGTCCACTACCAGAACCTCCAGTGCTCCATCCAAACTCTGCTCAGGACTCTGGATATCCTGAGCAACTATAAGACCACATGTTCTCGTAGAGACAAGGAAGAACCAAGCATACCAAAATCTAAGCACAGGGTAAAGCACCAGTGTGTGAGAACTTGGATTTTTGGTTGAGTGGGGGCGTTAACCCTTTAAAAGCAACAGCCGCAATCGCTGACAGGGTGAACCACAAAAGTCACTAAATTAACCTGTGCTTAACTTTCTGCAGCTCGACATAAAATCAGTCAGGCTTTATTTAGAGGTAATGTGTTAAGTATTTATGTAGTACACAAATAGTAACGAAGTGGAAACAGAGCACAAGAAAAATCCCACATCAATTTAGGAACATAGAGTACATTTTAATAAATTATTAGTATTATTTTTTTAACTTTCGTTATTGGGTTTTTGTAATTTAGAAAACATCTCATTTCTTATTAGACGGATATTACATTCATGTGCATCATTAGCAGTTCGTACATATAACATTACTCATAGTCTGGCCATCACTTCAGCATTATTCATACGTTTGTATTGTGTGCATATCCACAGTATTACAGAAAACAGTTTCCATGGTCAGTCCCCACCTCTCATGGTTCAGTGTTTTTTCAGGTAATTGACATTTCCCTCCGCGGACCTAGGCTATTTCTCCCGGGTAATATCTATCCCTCTGTCCTCCCACCAGCCTGAGCCCCCATCCGTATTCCATGCCTGTGTCTTCTACCAAGCGATGTCTAGTGCTGGAATCCTTTAGTTGGGTGGTCTAATAAGATCTCATATATCTTGTGGCTTGGAGACAGATGGTAGCAGTTCAACATAAATGAGTGATTGCTATTGACAAAATATTAGCTCTTGTAGCCAATCCTTGAACTCAGGGGCCCGTCCCTTCCCCCACTTGCAGGCCACCCTTTATTTAGCCAGCACCAGACCTAGAGAGATTAATTTCCTCGTCGATCGGTCCACTACCTCTGTGTAGTCCAGTAGTGTTGTGAGAGGGATGGCGGGAATCGGGCCCCTGGTCATCTGTTCCAAGGTCTGAAAAACCATCTGCCATTATACCCTAAGTGGCTCACATTCCCATGAGAAATCTGCCCCACCTTATCGCACAAATCACAGTTATCATCTGATCATAAGGGAAACCAGAGAAGCCAAGCAGAAGTATAATATAACCGATGCAAGAATATAAAGTGTATAATGCACAATCTGCCTCTTGCCGATATCTTTCCCGTTTGTTGGCAGCAATATCGCCACTGTTCATCACTGAGAGGGGCCCCCAGTTCCTCACCACAATGTAAGCCGGAATTCCATCACAGTTCAGTGCTTGCAGTTTGGCTATTGTGATAGAGCATTGAAACTACCTGTGGGTGCAGTGCTTTTGAGCAGTATGTGCAAGGGGGCAGCGTTGGAGGTTCACAGGGGAAGTCGGGAGTTGCCCTTCTCACATTCTGCCTCAGCTTAACATATAAGATCAGGTGCATAGGAGTGGGCTGTAAGTCTCGGAAGAAAGCTTCACTATTGCGAAATACCACATGTCCATATAGATTCCCTCATGTTGTCACCCCAGTTTTCCAGAGCATCCAGCAGCAAACAGCCTTGTGCGTCACCGGAAGATCCAGATGATAATAAACCCACAGCAGCTGAGAGTACAGCATGGGCACCTGTAGGTGCTTGGCTACATCCCGCCACGTGACACGCGACCATCGTGGTGTCAGAAACCCTGGGTTGAGAAGGTATTCCAAAGAATGCACTAATCGGAATTGGAGACATGTACCCCTGCTCAATTGCTAAACGTTCCAGTCATTACATTTGTCACAAATATTGATTAAACAGCAAACCATGTAACTATTCTATGGTCTGGTGTATATATTTTCTCAATTATTCTCTATGTTTCAAAAATAGTCATTTGTATCATTTTAGGGTGTTCAGAACAAGAGAAACATACTTATTTAGACACTTAAAAAAACAATCAACATAATATTTAAAAAGAACACATTACAATTTACAATACGTAAACTCAAAGCCAGTCATGGTTTCAACAAAGAAAAATCAACCTCAATGGTAATCCATTAACCACATTAAGATCCAAGTTGAGGCGTTGCTGCCAGTGGGAACACATTTTATATATATAGGGATAGTCTTATTTAAACAGATAGATATTCCCGAATATAAGGTTCAAATCCAATAAAGGTGCTGACACGTTTCGAACCCCAACACCATTTGTGGGGTTCTCATCAGGGCCGTGACTGGGTGTAATATAAAAAATGAAATAAAATGAAGTGAATTAGTGCTAGGCCTCCCCTGTGTTTATTTAATGATTTTAGACCAAAAAGTACTAATAGTACCTGTTATTAGTAATTTGAAGTAGCCTGTGTTTATATTTCTGTAAACACTGCTTAAAATGTCTTCGTTCTATGAATTAAGCATTAAAATGCATTAAGGATACATGTGCATTAAGAATACATCTACGTAATGCATTAGAATCAGAGGCAGAACAACACTACCGAGAGCTTCATGACTTACTTGGTAAATGTAGATGGAGGTTATGATTCCAAACAGATTCGGTGTCACTAATTATCATGATTTTCTGCAAAGAATAATTAGAGAGACTTGAGGTGCGTGCGCTAGTTTTCCAACCTGCCCCATGATAAGCTGACTTACTCGCTTGTGCATCTCTTTGTTGCAGTTCACCGGCGTTCCCCTCGTCAATCTGCAGTTGCGCGGCATGCCGGGCTTGCGGTTTTTATGTCAATTGGGGCGTGTAGACCTGAATGAGGAGGATATTGCATTCTGGGTATTGAAGTTTCCCCACATCAGTGCGGGCTGCCCTACAGTTTATTTCTGCATTGTTGATACATTGTAAGGCAGGTTCTTCATAAGTGTACTAAGCAAAACCAATGCTTGTGGAAACATTTTGGGACTGTTGCGACTCAGAGTTGTAAAACGCGTCCAGGGTTTATGCATCCATTAATTTTAAGATTAGTGCGCCTCTTGCCTTAACAGTGTAGATTCAGTCTCGCCTCCCCTTGGGTTCAGTTTCATGGCACATACAACCGTCCAGTTGAATTCTTTCTCTGTGTGATTTTTCTCAATAAAGTGATTGACCATATGCGCAGACTAATGGATTACCATTGAGGTTACTTTTTCTTTGTTGATCCCATGACTGACTTTGAGGTTATGTATTGTAAATGTGCATTGTAATTTGTTTGTTTTAAAACTTGTGTTGATTGTTTGTTTAATTTTCTAATTATTTATGTTTCCCTTGTTCTGAAAACCCTAAAAAGATACAAATGACTATTTTTGAAACATTGAGAATAATTGAATAAATAAATACACCATACCATAGAATTATTACATGGTTTGCTGTTTAATCAATATTTGTGACAAATCTGATGACTAGATTATCTTGCTGTCTTCAATAGTAGGCCCTTTCTAGTTGTTGTAATAGGGCCAACCCCTTTTGATAAAAAACAATAGCTAAATGTGGCATATACGGGAGCGGGTCAGAACCAACAAGTTGCGAAGTGTGTCTGGGCACACAGAAAATAGAGCTCCATATCAGGAGCTTCAAACCCACCTTTCAAGAATGGTTACATCGTCACCTCCCATTTCAGCCTGGGCTACTTTCCCCCATGTCAGTCAAACAAGCTGGGCATTTAGGGCTTTGAAGAAGTGTCTCCCTGGAGAATAAGGGATATTAATAAAGAGGTAAAGTAGTTTTGGGTATATAAGCATTTTAATCAATGAAATTCGGGCCAGTGGCAAAAGGGGCATAGAAATCCACCTTATTATTGAGTCTGTTAGGGCATCCAGCATCCATCCATAATTGACACGCAGCCGTTCTGCTCTCTTGCTTGTAACATGTATCCCCAAATACTTAATCACAGTGTCACAGCATGTCAAAGGATTGTCTGGGACGTATCTTCAAACCGCAGGGGTGAGGGAAAAAATATGGGATTTTTCCCAGTTGACATTTATCCCAGAGTGTGCTCCAAAGTCAATAAATTCCCTCAGTATCAGGTTATGGATAACCTCAGGGTCTCGAATATACAGTGTAACATCATCTGCATATAGGGATACTAGCAGATGTCTGTTGGGGTAGCGAATCACATAATCCAGGTGGCATTGCCGGAGCTTATCTACTAGCAGCTCTATGGTCTCTTAATGGGGACTGATTCAATTCAGGACTGTGGAGGCTGGAATCAAAAAGTAACGTATCTATAGCGGGTTGCCTCCCAAACCATCAATTATCATGATTTAAGATCTTAAACATTATCCCTAGTAGGTTTCTCTTGTTAACCTCTTTCTACTTGCAGAAAATATTTTTGGGTGTAGATATTTTTCAAAAATCCCCACTTCCACGTTGTTAATTTACAGACCCCCACTCAAGAAAATATCTTAGAGCCACCATCCTCACATAAGGTGGAGCCTGCACTCCACCTTACATTTTATCCCCAAGCGATCAGACACCCACCAACTAAAGGCATATAAACTGGACATCAAAAGAGCTTTGCATACCTACCAGCATTACACATTCCGTGATTAGAGTATCCAAATGACCGAACCAAAAACATTAAGTTATAGAGAGGAAGACATAGAAAAACTCTTAAGAAGACCATCTACGTTGAACATCAGTAACACGACTACGTATCCAAGACAGCATATTGAAGTGGAAAAGTTAACAAGACTCAAGAAAAAGCAAGTGAGAACTGCACTTCATGGAGAAGTATTGTTGGAACACCTAAGAGCCGGCACAATTCCAGTGGGGTTACAAGTGAACAACATCCCGTCAAATTTCGTGGACCAACTTGAATACTTAGGCGACTTCAGTCACATCGGAACAAAATGCTCCTGAGACTGGATGTTCCTATCCATTAAAACAGCTGAACGCCTCAGTCTTAAGGAATTGGAACTAATTAAAGACTGGAAGAAGCACTCCTGTCCAATGAAGCATTGGAAAATGCACTGGCCCGTCTGACCAAAGGAAAACATCACATTTAAGAAAAACACGGAAGATTTCAAGCGAGCTAAACTACAAAAAGACATTGTCAACTTCAGCAAAAAAAAGACCTAGCCATACCTAGACAAAGAATTCTATAACCAACCAGCCAACACCGAGTACTGAGAATTTATGGCAGACGAAGTAGAAGGCAGTTCATCTCCTTCTCGGATGCATTGTCTTATTCAGACAGCTCAAGTGACACTGAACCATCAACAAGCAACAGAGGCAATCCACAAGGATAATTCTACCAAGCTCCCAAACCTTTTTTAGACAGAGGCCAAGGACGACCAAGAGGCCGCAACAGGGTAAAACAATGGTTCAATCCCAACCAATATCAGGGCAACTCCAACCAATACCAAGGAGAGATCACAACGAGGAGACAGACCCACCGTTGGTAATGAAGGAAACCAGTCCCTTCTAAAATCTATCCAACAGACCTCTCTCACTAGATGAAACCAGAATTCTGAGTAAAGGCTTGTTATTCATTCCAACGAACCACTTAGACATGGGGCAGACTAAACTAGAAATCATTCAACTGTTTAGAAAAATTAGATTAAAATCTTCCTTCTCAGATAAACCTAATACAACTGAAAGGTAATATTCAGGACTAAAAGAACAGTCACATTTTTTTCCACTAACATCAATGATACCAATCGAACACCTAACATTCGAAAAAAACGTGATGAGAGACGTGGATATGTTGGAACGTAAGAAAACATTCACCAAATGGAACATAACAAAAAAGGAAAAAGAGGCTTTGGATAACCTGAGGAATAACCAAGACATCATAATTAAGCCCGCAGACAAAGGCGGTTCAATCGTCATTATGGAAAGAACTAAATACGAAGAAGAAAGAGGAAGCCAACTAAGCAACAAAGAGCACTATCGAAAAATCGAAACTCAGTAAAATAGTGCAACAAAACTCAGTGAACTAATACAAAAGGAGAAGAGCACGATGGCTATCCAAAAAAGAAGCAAAGTACCTTAATAATGGCAATCCTAAAACACCCTTGATGTACATCCTCCCTAAGATCCACAAGGATCCATGAACCCACCGGGGAGACCCATAATTTCCGGCATGAATTCGATTCTAGAAAGACAGACGAAGTACATAGACAAATTTATCAAACCACTTGTCCAAACGACACCTAGCTACTTAAGAGACACTATGCAGGCCATCACTATATTGGAAGATCTACCTTTCGATCCAGAAAGTGAGTGTCTGGTTACACTTGACATAGTAAGCCTTTACACCAACATTCCACAAGAGGCAGGACTTGAGGCACTGCAGTTCTTTCTAAACAACCGCATCCGACCACACACCGTTCCAACAGAATATCTGGTGAAAATAGCAGAAATATGCCTCAAGTACAAATACGGTTCCTACAAGTCAAAGGCACAGCAATGGGGTGTCTATTTGCCCCAGAGATGGCTGTGATGTTCATGGCCCTATACGAAGAGAGGTGGGTGTTTAATAACAACCCATTTGAAGGACTCATATGGATATGGCATTGATATATCCACGATGTGTTCATGTTATGGAGAGGTCCCCTTGAAACACTACTTGATTTCCATGAGTGGCTTAACAACTGCAATCGAGACATCCAGTTTTCAATAAGCTCAAATAAGAAAGAAATCATCTTCTTAGACCTACTGATAAGACATGAGGAAGGCGCCATTTACACCACCTTATATACTAAAAAAAAACTGATTGGAATACGTTCCTCCACTTTTCCAGCTTCCATCAGAGAAACCTGCGTGACAATTTACCTTACAGCCAGTTTCTAAGAATTAGACGCAAATGTACCAAAAAAGAGAATTATTTTCCTAATGCGAAAATCATGATGGTGAAACTATTGGAAAGAAACTATCCAAAAAAACTGTTAAAAAGATCGCTCAAACGGGCATGGTATACACCGAAGGAAACATTGCTGGTTCCCAAATGCAGAGAAACAGATACACCGTTGGTCTGTCTGACTACATTTTCAGGTATCACAAATGAAGTCAAGAAAATAGTGAGGCGTAACTGGCATACAGTAAAAGGTCAAAATGAACTAAGAGACAATCCTGTTTTTGCCCTTAAAAGAAATAAGAACATTAAGGACAAACTGGTTCATGCCAACACCCAAGTAAAGAAACCTAAGACCACCATTCAAAGTATGCTGTCTCTTCCCCCCATTAAAGGACATCATAGATGTGGGAATTGTACTATGTGCGTTAATATAAATGAAGGCGATTGATTTGACTACAGAGGACGAATTACAGTACACGAAGAGTTTACCAATTGTAATACATCAAATATAATTTACTGCGTTGTGTGCCCCTGTCAACTTGCATACATCGGCAAGACCACCCAGGAGGTAAAAAAGCGGATCATCAAACAAATGTCCCAGATCAAATGCAAGGTCCAAAATGCACCAATGGTGAGACACTTTGAAGAAAAAGGACATGGTCCACTAGACATACATTGGACTGTGTTCCAACATATTAAGGGTAGATGCTCCGACTCCCTTCTATCACGCTTTGAAGCCAAAACAATTCTGAGACTGGGAATGACTGAAAATGGACTCAACAAGCTCAGTGATATTATGCACTGCGTTTAAACGAGAGTGGCCCCTCTATTACATCTTTCTAGATGGAATTGACTCCATCCGCGGGAACAACCATATAGGAGTTCAAGTATCCGACGTTGTCCACTAATGAACACCTCAAGTCCTGACTTCCCTCAAAACATATAAGAGACACGCCATTCAGACTAAGCCACTTTATACCGCCAGTAAACAAACAAGTGACATACTCAATAGAACACCACCCCAATAAAGAACTCAAACCAAAAGTACATCCAACCATAGAACAACATCAATAAGAGAGAAACACTTATAGATGCAGGCCGAACAGCAAGTAATGATATACACATGCAACAGGAGAGAAACACTCATAGGTACAGGCCGAATTGAGAGTAATGAGACTCACATGCAAACGTGTGTCAAAACATTGACACCATGGGTAGTAACACAGTGATGTTTCTAGAACTCCGGACACTCCCCATAGACAAGTGACACCTTGCTGAAAAATCACTTCAGCCTCACATATCCCTGTTGTGAGACACCACACAGAGGGCCAGGCAATGGGCAGGTGAAAGTCGATCTCTGAACGCAATTTAAAATCATCTCGACCAAATTACTTCCCCAGAGCTCGATAAAGTTACCCATGGATCCTATAACGTCTTTAAGGTATCCGGCACTGTGAGATGCATTCCCAGTCACCATGACTACCCACACTCAGGAAGTCAGGTAGAGGACAGGTGGAAGTCATCTCCTATGCATACTCGGAAACACGTCACGAGAACAGATGCGCTCACTCACTTTGATTGCTATAGCTTTAAAGGAGGAAGTCGACTGTACATCGGGACTCGCAAACGTCCCGAAAGTAGAAGCTAAGGAAACGGCCACACCGGGAGCACTCCAGAAAAAGCACAAGTAAGCGTTTCTCTGTCTAGGCCCTCTTTAAACCTCCACCAGGTCACCGAACTTCACCAGGGTTTGCGTGGCAATAACACTGGGTGCAACACAATCAGACACACTGACCGACCTTCCGTTAAAACTAAGAAGCACCTCACTGGTCAGTAACACGGCACAGCTCTTGGCTTGCTGATAATACGAACAAGCATGCACCATGGGAACCTTGTGCACAACAGTGCGTAGGGTCAATTAACGGTGTGCATGCATCACCTAAAAATAGAAGAATGCTCAAGCACGAAAGAGTATTCTCCAACAGTAGATTCCTTTCTTCTGTTTCCTCCTCCCATCCCTATAGGACATAAGAAATATAAGAAGAGGCGCTTAGCCTGTAGAAGCACCATATGGAAGATTCCCTCCCATTAAGGAGCTAGACCATAAATCAGTAGCTGGTCCACCTCCAATAAGAATACACGGTACGTTCATAAAAGCATCATGACACAACACAATATTTCTTACTTTGCCACCTTAAAGTATTGCATGTGACTTCACAACATAATCTGTTTATTCATTGATATACCCACAGTGTCCACACTAAGAACCATTGGCCCCGAAGAAGACCTACCATTAAAACATTGTTGAGGTCCACAGTTGAAGGTCGAAATGCATCGGCGTACATTATTTTAAGGTCAAGAGACTAGTTGTACCAACAGCACGTGCACATAAGGCACGGATTCATAAGTAGGGGTGGGCGGAATTTGCGTAATCGCGTTACGCAAATCTCCGCGAAACGGTAAAAATCTCCGCGAACATGCAGAAATTCCGCTAACACGCTAAATTGCTTGTTCGCGATGCTTTTTTCCTGTTCACAGTTGCTGTTTGCGTGTTCGGGGAGAAATATCTCGCTAACACGCATTTTGAGAACGCGAACAAGAAAAAATTTCGCGAAGTCGCGGAAAGCAGAATTTTGGGCAATTTTGCGTTCTCCGCGGAACGCGAAATTACCGAAATTCCGCAAATTCCGCGAACGGAACGGAATTTACCGCCCAGGCCTATTCATAAGTGCAAAGAAGGGCGCGACTTTAGACCATCTATTAACATCTCTGACCTTACCAGGCCCACTATAAAACATCAGTACTTGAAAGTATTAGAGAACATTATGCCATTAGGTCCCAGTACACAAGAAAAAGGACACATGACACTGTTTTCTAAGCAATATTTGTAAAAGTAATGTTTGTTATCTGTGCTACTATGAAGAAACAATGAGTTAACACACAGATGAATGACAAATTGTCTTGTCACCATAAAATGTTAAGTATTAGCGAATATGTAATTTAACTTGATGTACCCTGTCACAACAAATTTTGGTTCACTTGTATTACTTGTTTATGTTAGTTATATTCGTCACTTGTCTACATGTTTCGATTGAATGTCGACTCAATGATGCGATTGTATATATAAATGTTTGTCTTTGCTTATTTCCAATTGAAAAATTCCTTTTTGGCATAAAGAATTGAAAACAAGTCCCAGTGTAGACCTGTTTACTAACTGTGCGGGTCTGTAAATTAACAACCTGGAAGTGGGGATTTTTGAAAAATATCTACACCAAAAATTATTTTCTGCAAGTTGAAAGAGGTTAATGAGAGAAACCTACTAGCGATAATGTTTAAAATCCTTAAGTATTAAATCATGATAATTGATGGTCTGCGAGGCGACCCACTTTAGATACATAAGCAGCTCTATGGCCAGCACAAATAACAGGAGGGACAGGGGGCACCCCTGCCTTGTACCAGGCGTAATTTCAAAAATTGGGGGAGCATATACCATTGATCAGCATTTTTGCCTGTAGTTGCTCAAACAATAATTCTATCTATGTCAATAAGGGAGATGGAAATTCCATCCAGGAGATAATATCATTCAAGGAAATCAAATGCCTTGGTGGCATCTAGGAAGATAGCCACGGCAGACATGTCGGGATCTATGTCATGTATAAAAGCGAAGAGAGTGCGGAGGTTACGCAATGTTGCGTGCCCAGGGACACTGTTTTCTAAGCAATATTTGTAAAAGCAATGTTTGTTATCTGTGCTACTATGAAGAAACAATGAGTTAACACACAGATGAATGACAAATTGTCTTGTCACCATAAAATGTTAGGTATTAGCGAATATGTAATTTAATTTGATGTACCCTGTCACAACAAATTTTGGTTCACTTGTATTACTTGTTTATGTTAGTGATATTCGTCACTTGTCTACATGTTTCGATTGAATGTCGACACAATGATGTGATTGTATATATAAATGTTTGTCTTTGCTTATTTCCAATTGAAAAATTCCTTTTTGGCATAAAGAATTGAAAACAAGTCCCACTGTAGACCTGTTTACTAACTGTGTGGGTCTGTAAATTAACAACCTGGAAGTGGGGATTTTTGAAAAATATCTACACCAAAAATTATTTTCTGCAAGTAGAAAGAGGTTAATGAGAGAAACCTACTAGCGATAATGTTTAAAATCCTTAAGTATTAAATCATGATAATTGATGGTCTGGGAGGCGACCCACTATAGATACGTAAGCAGCTCTATGGCCAGCACAAATAACAGGGGGGACAGGGGGCACCCCTGCCTTGTACCAGGCGGATTTGAAAATTGGGGGAGCATATCCCATTAATCAGTATTTTTGCCTGTGGTCGCTCATACAATAATTCTATCTATGTCAATAAGGAAGATGGAAATTCCATCCAGGAGATAATATTATTCAAGGAAATCAAATGCCTTGTTGGCATCATCCGAAGATTGCCACGGCATACGTGTCGGGATCTATGTCATATATAAAAGCGAAGAGAGTGCAGAGGTTACGCAATGTTGCGTGCCCAGGGACAAACCCCGGCTGGCCGGGCAGTACTGAGCAGTCCATGAGCAGACTTAAGCTATTAGCAAGGACCTTGGCCAGTATTTTCACATCACAATTAATCAATGAGAGGGGTCTGTATGATTCACACCTATTCTCCGGCTTCCCAGGCTTCGGTCTGGAGATGATGAGTGCCTCCCGCATTGACAGCAGGAGAATGCCAGATTCCCGGGCCTTGTCGTATGGGGCTTTCAGGATAGGGACCAGGCAACCAAAATATGTTTTATAAAAAATCAGCAGGAAGGCCATCCAGTCCAGGGGCCTGACCAGAGCGGAGCTGCTTTATGGCTGATCGAATCTCTTCTTCCTCTATTGCAGCAAAGAGGAACTCTCTCTGGGCATCTCCTAGCCATCCCAATGCCAGGTCTTCAAGATATGGCTCCAGTTCTATGGGTGTGTCCCTAATATGGTGTACAGAGTAGTATTACATTTATGTAATGCCTTCAGTATGTCTGGCCTGTCCCTGTATACACTTCCATCTGGGTCCGTTATCTCCAAGATGGTGTTAGAAAACATAGGTTTACGAATCAATTCAGAGACCACCCTACCTGGCCTCTTCCTCTCCCCGTATATAAGGCCTCGACAATATTTCCCACGAAACAAACATTCTCTTTCCGCTGTGCTTTGATATGCAGTCAGTATATCTGTAAGTTTCGCTCGCAATTCCCCACAAAAGGTGTTCTCTAGTTGCACCTCCATCTGTTTAATGTCAGGCTCCAGGTTGCGGAGAGTGGTGTGAATGTCCTGCAATATACCCCCTCCCTTCGCTATGCATACCCCACGTATAATAACTTTAAAGGCCTCCCACACCGTCATCAACAGAGGCACAGAATCTATGTTACGTCGAAAAAAGTTTTGTATCTCTTGTTCAACCTCCACCCTGAATGGGATATCTAAGAGAGCATGGGGGTGAAACTGCCAGGACTGGTAGATTGTAGGGGCATATTGGGGAGTCAGCACCATCACACCCGGCGAATGATTGGAGTGTCTACCCTCCAGATAGGATGCCTGCTGAAATGAAGGTCTTAGCCCCCTGGAGATCAGCCAATAATCTATTTGCGACCACAAGGCATGTACTTTGGAATGGAACGTGCCCTATGTTATCGAGGGGTGGAGAGTCTGCCAGGCGTCCAACAATTAATGCGCAGTGATAACATCTCAGAACCAGTGCTGGGCATTAGTGTGCTGATGCGCCTGGGGGTGTAATCTGTCCAGTTGTGGATCAATTGAAATCCCCCCCCACCTGAGGTTATATAATTCTAGTGCATCCTGCATGGATCCCAGAGCTATATATGGGACAATCTTCTTGATAAGTTTTGCAGATCCCCTAGCATAAGGAGAGTACGCAGCAAAGCCTCTGTGTGCCGCCCATCAGGAAGTGAAGGTAGTGGGGGTAGAGGGGTCTAGGTGTGTTTCTTGGAGCATGGCTAGGTAGGCTAGAATGGGTTTGCGCTTACGGGGGTTGCCTAAGCCCTGCACATTCCATGTTGAAAAGTTGTATCCTTGTCATGCAGGACTAGCTGCCATGTATATACAGCTTCAGGGGATAGATCAGGGGCCCCAGTGGATCCTAGATTACTGGCAGTGTGTAGCATCAGACCACAACAATCATTATTTAGCAGCATGAAAGTCTTTGAAAGTTTCCCTTCCCCACCCTCCACCCGTAACAGCAGCCCAAACCTGCCGAGACAGTACCCCTCCCTTCCCCAACATTCAAAGGTAAACCAACGGTAATGCAATGAACAGGAGTGCCTGCAATGAGAGAGTGGGTAAGTGAGTCTTGCTTAAAGCTCCAATGGTTAACACAGATTTCGGCAGGCAATATCCAGCAATAAAAAAATTAAATAAGAGAAGATATAGCAAGGTATCTACCAGAAGAGCAGATAAAAAAAGATCAGAACAGTGTGAAATAGAAATGATGGAAAGACTAAGCCAACAGTCAAGATAAGTTTGCATTAGGAGTGTCCTTCTGGGGTGTCATTGGAGGGCGCATTAGGTTCTCCTCGAGAGAACGAGGATGCCCTGGGAGTTCTCTTTATTATCCCATTTGTCCAATATGGTTGTAAACAGTGCAATGGTGCAACTGATACATTGCAGGAATGTGTATATAACTTGGCAATATTACAATTGCAACTTCCAAACTGAATTGTCATTCAGAGTCATGAGTCGCGACACCCATGTTAGAGACCGGGGTTCTCAAGAGTCAGCTTAAATACGTTCCCTCAGCCCGGTTCAAATAGCAGCAATGGAGAGCGAGAGGGAGCCCAGGCCATTGCATTTGGGGGGGGGTTTTAGGAAGTCAGCTACATGTTGTGCTTGATGCTTAACTTTCAGGCGTGCCGGGTACACCATGGCATACGTGATGTTCGCCTGTTGAAGCTTCTTCTTTACCGGCAGGCGTTTCTTCTGAGCTTCCTGAACCGCCATGGTAAAATCCGGATAGATGGCAATGGCAGATCCTTCATAGTTAAGTTGGCGCTGCTCCATGGCCAGCTGGAGGGTGGTATCTCGATCACTGTAGTTTAGCAGCCTGGCTATGATAGGCCTCTGGGGCAGCTCCAGGGAGGGTCGGTTTGTCAGCGATCGGTGGGTTCTCTCTACCGGTGAACACCCTAAATATCGATTCCAAAATATAGAATGGACAGAATATCGACTCCAAAATATAGAATGGACAGAATATCGAAAATCAAAATATAGATAGGTCAGAATATCGAAATTGGGGTACAAAATATCGATTTCCATAATATAGAATGTAAAAATATAGAATTCCATAATATCGACTTTAAAAATATAAAATCCCATAATATCGATTTTTTTTTTGTGTTATGTATGGTAGTATATGTGTTAAAATTATGTATTATGTTTGTAATGTATGTTTAATTTTTTTTAAGTAATGAATGTTATGTAATTTAATTTTTGCGTAATTTAATTCCATAGCGGGTTGTGGGTTTATAGGGGAATAGGGTGGGAAGTAATTTAATTATGGTAAATTAAATATTAATTATATTTAAATATTTAAATTAATTATTAATTGGTCATTAATTTTTATTAATTGATAATTAATTGATATTAATTGATTAATTGATCATTATGTTAATTTTAATTTTGATTATTAGCAGCGGGTTGTGGGTTTATGGGGGAATTGGGTGGGAAGTAATTTAATTGTAATAAAGTAAATATTAATTATTTAATTTATGTGTATTGATAATTAATTGATAATTAATTATTAATTGGTAAATAATTTGTGTTAATGGGTAATTAATTTGTATGAATTGCTAATGAATTTTTAATAATTGCTAAATTATTTTTATTAATTGATTAATTGATAATAATGTTAATTGTATTTTTTATTATTGGGAGTGGGTTGTGGGTTTATAGGGGAATTGGGTGGGAAGTAAATTAATTGTAATATAGTAAATATTAATATTTTTATTTATGTGTATTGATAATTGATAATTAATTTTTAATTGGGAATTAATTATTATTAATTGGTAATACATTTTTATCAATTGATACTTAATATTTTTAAATGGTAATTGATTGTTATTAATTGGTAAATATTTTAATTAACTTTTTATCGGTATTGATAATTATTGTAATCTTATTTTAAATTTAAATCATTACTTTCCCTACTTTTGCACTCTCAGGAGTGGGAATAGTATTTTTTACCCTCTGCTATCCAACTCTTTCCCTACTGGTGCACTCATTGGAGTGGGAATAGTAATTTTTATCCTCCTGCTATCCAACGCTTTCCCTACTGTTGCACTCTTTGGAGTGGGAATAGCAATTTTTACCCTCCCGCTATCCAACGATTTCCCTACTGTTGCACTCACTGGAGTGGGAATAGTAATTTTTACCCCTGCGCTATCCAACGCTTTCCCTAGTGTTGCACTCTCTGGAGTGGGAATAGTAATTGTTACCCTCCCGCTATCCAACGCTTTCCCTACTGTTGCACTCTCTGGAGTGGGAATAGTAATTTATACCTCTACGCTATCCAACACTTTCCCTACTGTTGCACTCTCTGGAGTGGGAATCGTAATTTTTACCCCTACGCTATCCAACCCTTTCCCTGCTGTTGCACTCTCTGCAGTGGGAATAGTAATTGTTACCCTCCCGCTATCCAACACTTTCCCTACTGTTGCACTCTCTGGAGTGGGAATAGTAATTGTTACCCTTCCACTATCCAACGCTTTCCCTACTGTTGCACTCACTGGAGTGGGAATAGTAATTTTTACCCCTGCACTATCCAACGCTTTCCCTAGTGTTGCACTCTGTGGAGTGGGAATAGTAATTGTTACCCTCCCGCTATCCAACACTTTACCTACTGTTGCACTCTCTGGAGTGGGAATAGTAATTTTTACCCCTACGCTATCCAACCCTTTCCCTGCTGTTGCACTCTCTGCAGTGGGAATAGTAATTGTTACCCTCCCACTATCCAACACTTTCCCTACAGTTGCACTCTCTGGAGTGGGAATAGTAATTGTTACCCTCCCACTATCCAACGCTTTCCTTACTGTTGCACTGTTTGGAGTTGGAATAGTAATTTTTACCCCTACGCTATCCAACGTTTTCCCTACTGTTGCACTCACTGGAGTGGGAATAGTAATTTTTACCCCTACGCTATCCAACGCTTTCCCTACTGTTGCACTCACTAGAGTGGGAATAGTAATTTTTACCTCTACGCTATCCAACGCTTTCCCTACTGTTGCACTCTTTGGAGTGGGAATAGCAATTTTTACCCTCCCGCTATCCAACGATTTCC
Source organism: Triturus cristatus (assembly GCF_964204655.1). NCBI lineage: Eukaryota > Metazoa > Chordata > Amphibia > Caudata > Salamandridae > Triturus > Triturus cristatus. Next base: position 668,896,640 of record NC_140587.1, read on the forward strand.
CTACTGTTGCACTCACTGGAGTGGGAATAGTAATTTTTACCCCTGCGCTATCCAACGCTTTCCCTAGTGTTGCACTCTCTGGAGTGGGAATAGCAATTGTTACCCTCCCGCTATCCAACGCTTTCCCTACTGTTGCACTCTCTGGAGTGGGAATAGTAATTTTTACCTCTACGCTATCCAACACTTTCCCTACTGTTGCACTCTCTGGAGTGGGAATCGTAATTTTTACCCCTACGCTATCCAACCCTTTCCCTGCTTTTGCACTCTCTGCAGTGGGAATAGTAATTGTTACCCTCCCGCTATCCAACACTTTCCCTACTGTTGCACTCTCTGGAGTGGGAATAGTAATTGTTACCCTTCCACTATCCAACGCTTTCCCTACTGTTGCACTCACTGGAGTGGGAATAGTAATTTTTACCCCTGCGCTATCCAACGCTTTCCCTAGTGTTGCACTCTGTGGAGTGGGAATAGTAATTGTTACCCTCCCGCTATCCAACGCTTTCCCTACTGTTACACTCTCTGGAGTGGGAATAGTAATTTTTACCTCTGCGCTATCCAACACTTTCCCTACTGTTGCACTCTCTGGAGTGGGAATAGTAATTTTTACCCCTACGCTATCCAACCCTTTCCCTGCTGTTGCACTCTCTGCAGTGGGAATAGTAATTGTTACCCTCCCGCTATCCAACACTTTCCCTACTGTTGCACTCTCTGGAGTGGGAATAGTAATTGTTACCCTCCCACTATCCAACGCTTTCCTTACTGTTGCACTGTTTGGAGTTGGAATAGTAATTTTTACCCCTACGCTATCCAACGTTTTCCCTACTGTTGCACTCACTGGAGTGGGAATAGTAATTTTTACCCCGACGCTATCCAATGCTTTCCCTACTGTTGCACTCACTAGAGTGGGAATAGTAATTTTTACCTCTACGCTATCCAACGCTTTCCCTACTGTTGCACTCACTGGAGTGGGAATAGTAATTTTTACGCTCTCACTATCCAACAAAATCTCGACTTTTTTAAATTACTTATATTATGTTTACATTTTAAGCATTTTATATTATATTATGTATGTTTTATTTAATTGTTTTTAATATTTAATTAATTTTATATTAATTTTAATACGTTTAAAAAATTCGATATTTTGGCTAACTATATTTTGACAGTCTATATTTTGGAATCGATATTTTAGTACTTACCTGTTTGTAGATAGGGAGTCGATATTCTGTCCCTCTATATTTTGGTGTCGATTTTTTGTGTACTCGATATTTTGTCCCTCGATATTTAGTCACTGAACCCTCTCTACCACCAGTAACGCAGAAAATGCTCCTGCTCCGGAGATAGTTGTGTATAGGAGTGAGGGAAGTGGCCCTTAGGGCCAACCCGGGTTATCTACAACCTCCTACTCGCCTTCTACCAAAATGAAGAGCCAGTCAGACAGTAGTGAATGCAAACATTTGTTTATTAGCAATACTCTTCAAAGGAGTCCAATCTGACCTGTACCCTAAGATATCGGCTGAGGGACTGGCCCCCCAACAGTCTGCAAAGCATAACCATTCCTCCCAGGATCCTCCAACCACGGCCACAGTGGAAAGTTACCGGCCTAGGCCGAACATGAACAAAGGAGGCACAGAAGGATGGGCTACCACCTGCTAGATGGGTACACATTATCATAGTCCCAAGGTTGCCGTGCTGGGTCTCAGCGCATCCTAACGTGGGAGCAGAGCTACAAACACAGATAGGTATGCAAAAACAGAATGGCCTATTCATTAGTGAATCAGAAGACAACCTTGAACAGAAAATAAAATAATAACTAAATACAGTGTTCGGCTGAGGCAAGCAAAATGAATAACAGGGCCTAGTTCAGACACAGCCTAATAGGGATTGTGAAATACAAAATGGAGTCACACTCGCTAACTGAAGCTCGCACATTGCAGGGAGAACTCAGTGGGTTGCATAACGTGGATACGATGGTGTCTAAGTTAGCTGGACACTGCTAATTTAATATAAGAGCACTATCTGCCCACTTAGGTTTTAGGTACATTGCAGTATTCCGTCATATCCTCTGGCGAGGCGGATAATCACTTAGTTACTTCGTAAGTTAATTGGAGACTAACATATAGTTGAGATGTATAGGTCGCCTTCTTAGTTTTTAGTTTTCAGTCTTTAGCCTGTATGTACATTTATATTGGATGTGATGAGTTGATTTTCCATGGCAGGCATGTCTTTCATTTAAAGACATAAGACATGTTTGACTCATTCATAGAATGTTGGTCGAATCCATCTGTTACTCTGAATTGCACAATGATGTGCTCAATTAATGCAAGTTTTTTCTATTTTAGATATATAATTAACCTTTACTATAAGATGCCCTGATTGGAACTATAGTCTGACCGAGGTAATTCTCTTAAAGATATTCAAAAATATTTTAAAGTATTGATATTGGAATTTTTAGTTTATGTTTATAGGACATCATGTGCTAGTTGATGTTTTTAGGATAAACGTATGATAATGCAGGTTGTTATTATACTTCCTGAAGTCTTTGATTTTTGATGTTCAGGCATCTTAAGGATGTTATGAAATATGTCAGTAAAATTCAAAGTGGACATATAGATTTTATGAAATATTGTATGAATTTGACTGAAACTTTGATTCTGGCATGTTGGCAGCACGATATATGCTAATGCCATTTTGTGTTTTCTCTTCAATATTTGCACTTATATGACCCATACTGTATGGGACCACATTCAGTTTTTACCTGAGGTGTGGTGAATTATTTTTTCAATAACTGTTTTAGGTGAGTGACATTTAAATATTGGTTATGATATATCCTTATCGCTCTTATGACTCTAAGAGTTTTCTGTATACTCACATGGGTGAAATATCACACTAGTCTGTCGTTTTGCTTCAGTTAGATTCGATTAAAAGGTTCTATCTCATCTCGGGGTTTGTATGGATATTTTAAACTAGGAAGAAATAATCCGATTTGGTTTGAACAACAAGACCACTTAGGATGGATTTTTGGATTCTGTTTAATTTTTTTCTTGCTAATCATTTCATGATCCTCTGCTTCATTTCTCTCTTTTCTGGTTGCACTATTAGTTTAGATTTTCTGTCACTGGGTGGATTTTTGTTGGCTTTTTATGAGCTTTTTGCATTCTCTTATGGTTTCTATGTGAGACATATTGGAAAGCTTGTCTGAGATTTTTTGTATAAAGAACTGTGTGACCATAACTCATATGTGATAATGTTCTGAATAGGACTATTTATTATCTTTGTAGCCCTGAGGAAGTCGCTGGGCCACTTACCCAAGACGAAACACGTGTTGGCTATCGGCTACATTTGGCTATGACAATCACGCCAATGTGTGAGCTAATATCAAATGACCACAAGGAGAAGCTTTGAGAGAAAAAGAAAATAAAATAAAGAAGAACATCATTTGATTATATATTGGACTGAAACTTTATTGGATTGATTTTGATGCTAGATGTTTGAATACTTACTTGTTTTATGCTCGGGAACAATATTCTGCTTAGTGTTTATCCTTTGGGTACTTTCAGTAACGAAGGAATATTGGGACATAGGTGGTTGTTTCCCTTTTTGTTCCCTGGAGGACTTCTCAGCTATTTACTTACATCTCTATAATATCATTGGTTTTGCGCAAATTCCATACCCAGCCACGGTTTGAGGTTACACTAACCTATTATAACACGGAACAGGTGTATAACGAGAATGGGGTTTTCAAACCAAACAGACCCTCCTTTTAGCAGTAGAGGCTAAATGCTTTATTGACTCTATCCGGTAGGGTCTTTACAATTCTAGGCAGGGGAGAGAATAAATGCATAGTCACTTGAATTGCAAAGGAAACCAAAGCAGCACATGTATAGTAAAATATCTTTAGTTTTAAAAAATACCCTCATCTATCAGCATCATATCATGTATATCTTGCATCATAATAGTGGAGACTTTATTATCTCATCCTGGCAATTTAGGTGTAGGGGTGAGCTTGCTCACACAATAGGTACAGCATGCTGGGAGGCAGTTGACACATAGGCAGCATGTGAAGATGACACCAGCGATAAGTACTAGAAAAAGAAGTATCTTCCAACCCCAGGAGGATATCAGACCCCAGAGCCACCCTGTCAGGGACCATGAACCATTGTCCTGATGAATATCAGATGCAAGTCTATGTAGCTTCTCGATAGCGGAATATACATTAGGGGCGTGGTCTGGGATGTAAACACAGCAACTGCTACCGATGACGGGACAAGCGCCACCCCTATCTATAAGGATGACATCTAAAACCATCCGATTTTGAAGAGCAACGAGTCTGGTAGCCTGGAGGGCAGCTGTAATGTTAGTGAGTATGCCTGCTGTAGTGTTTATTACCCCTTCTACAAACCTGGTGAGGCGACAAATGCTAACACTATTATACATAGGCCCCCAGAAAGGCACAATACCCTTCATGGCATCAGTGAATTGCTGCAGGGTAGTAGCAGTTTGATCAATATCTGCTGCATCAATGACTCTCCTCATCCGGGACAAATATACTCTTCTCCCCTGCAGCCTATGGTCTTTGTGATAGTTGGATGGTGCAATATAAACGGTAAAGGTAATAGGAAAGAGACAACACTGACCAGACCATCCCCTGGGGAGCCATGTATAAGCCTGCTCCAGACAAACAAAATTTACATTTGGAGGTATGAGCAAAGGTGGGCTACTAGTGGTGTTTAATCAATATGTGTTGTTGCAACTGCTCTGTCCCACTGGACTGTTCCCAAAACCTTCAACACAGAAACTAGCTGCTGTATGAATTACAGGGACGGGCATGGCTTTATCTTCGGTGACATTTCGTTCATGGAAACATTTAAAGTATTCAGTAACACTGAATCCCTGAAAATCCAACATTTCATTTTGTAGCCAGGTGGCATTCTTATTACCTTTGTAAACATTCATACAGGCTTCCGGATGTAAGGTACCCTCCTTTCCATTTGTCCCCAGTGTATACCCCTGGTGTACTACAATATACTCCAACACTGCTTCATAAACAGACTTTAGCATATTCATAGCATCAGCATGACAGTGAATATACACCATGGAAAGCAACTGGAACCATGCCTCACAGCTACTTAAGTATGACAGGAGTAAAGACACCAGTAAATCATTCTTGTGCACAACTGAGGGGAGTAACCCACACACCCAGCAATTTGTGGCATTAGCGGTATTGTGTACTTGATGAAGCATTTGCAGGAAGGCCTTTTCAACATATGTCTGTCTATATCTTTCTTTATGCAGAGCCAGCGTAACAAACAGATGCTCAGGTGGAGCCGGGATAGTCCCTATCAATGTGTGTACGGGATGCTGTTCTTCTAAATACCATACTACCCCAAAAAGTATTATCATTGTTATGAGAAAGAATACTACTACTACGATCAGACTCCTAGTACACCAGCTAGACCATACAGGACTACTCTGCCCTAGCGGTGGGGCCGCTAGGGGCTGCTCCTCCTCTATGACAGCATGGCCAAATGGGTACATATGAAAAACTGTATGAACTGGAGCCACAAGAAAACAACCGAGAATACAACGGACCAGAGGGGCACAAGTCACCCAGCCTCTGTCTAGAGCCTCACTGGTAGGCTTCTATTGTTCATCAACGGTGGTGCTATGAAGCACTCCCTCGAGGGGACCGCACAATCATAGCCCTTGCTGGAGACAAATCCTTCTTCTGTCAGGATAGGGCACCCTCCCTCCTGGGCAAGTACCCTCAACGATCCTGTCCAGTGTCTATGGCAGTGCACCAGTGTAGCTTACCCTAATCTGACGCAGGCATTTTAGACATAGCACCTACACCCTAATCTCAAGTCCTTCCCTAAATCTTGGACTGCCCCTCTGGCGCACTGTCCTTCTGTTGGGGGCGCAGGTTATACCTGGCAACTCCAGGCACTTCTTCATCAACAAAAAAGGGAAGAAACTCAGGCTCAGAAGGGCATTGAGACTCAGCTGCCTGTGGATCAGATGGGGGAAGACTTTGGGGCTGCCCTTATCTCCGGAGGGACCGCCTCAAGTCAGCATCACTCTCTGCTTCTGTCTGCGCCCACCTCAACCGAGCATCAGAGAAGGGAATACAGTGGGGCACCCTTTCACCCTCTTGGTCAGCAATGCAGTCAAGCACCCACTTGTCATAGGGAAGTGGGAGAGGGACTTTCTTGCAATGGGTACCATGCACCCAGTTCTTCCGACTGTCGAGTTTCACCGCTGTTCTAATGGCAAGAAGGACCAACAGTTGTCCCTTCCAACGAGGCTTCAGACAGCTCTTCCTCTGGAAGTTTTTGACGAGCATGTAATCTCCGGGCTGTAGCTGATGCCCGGGCCCCTCTGGTACTGGTCGCAGTGTCTCCTGAATCTGTTGATGAATAGAATGAAGATCTTTAGTTAGCTCATACAAATAATCCACAAGCAAAGGGTACTCCATCTCGGAGAAGCGCTTGGGCCTTGGAACGCCTCAGATGTTGGCCATGCGTCCCAAAACCACTTTGCACGGTGACAACCCTGTTCTAGAGTGCGCAGTTGCCCTAGTAGATAAAAAAGCCAAAGGTAACACATCTGGCCATCGCAATCCTGTGCTTTCTTGAATCTTTGCTAACTTCAGTTTGAGAGTACCATTTGACTTCTCAACCAGGCCTGCTGACTGGGGGTGGTTCGCTGAATGAAACTTCTGCTTAATATGCAGGCCTTTGCACACCAATTCGATGACTTTTGAATTGTAGTGACTTCCGTTGTCACTCCAGATCAAATGCGGCAATCCAAAGCATGGAAAGAACTCCTTTAAGAGTGCCTTCAACATTGCCATAGCCATATTCTCCTTAGTGGGATAAGCCTCAATCCATTTACTGATTGCACAAATCACAACCAGCACATATTTTAAATTGTTAACTCATTCAATTTCGATTAAATCCATCTGGTGAACCTCGAAATGGAAGGAAAGTGGTGCAAAGTGTCAGGGCCTTGAATCCTCGGAGTCGTACGATGCTCAATGGGTTCTGCCCCTTGATAGCCCCAAGGTCTGAGTGAACTAACAGACTCACTGGAGTGATCAAGTGAGGGAATGAAAGGATGGGGACAGCAGGGAAGGAGACCTGTAAAGAGAGTAAAAGCACTATGAATATACACAACTCAATCTACAACACAGGGAAACTACAATGTGTCCATTCGTAAGTGGATATATGTATGCTACGCCTTGCGCTATACCTGTAAAGTAAAAGATCAGTGTGGATATCCGTGAACCGGAATACAAGAGTGGAGTGCAGCAACTAGCAACCTATAAAGGAACATGTGCGTTAGAGAACAATTTGCAACATTTCTCTCTGCTAGTTCTGTAGCGTAACCATAGATCTCACATACCTATATACTCATAGGTGGCGTTAAAACAGGGGAGGAGGTGCGGACAATGAGGCTTGACCAGGGTTTATCCCAGCGCCTGGGGCTTGGGAGTGGAGTTATCGCAGCCGGGGGATACTGCTACGATATGGCATCCATCAGGAATTAGCACAATCCCAAACGTCAACCAAAAGGAATGGGCACACTCTCAAACATCACACTGAAGGATTGAGCATAATCCCAAACGCCACACTGAAGGACTGAGCACAATCCCAAACGTCACTCCGAATGCCCCGCGAGAGCCGTTATCGGCTCGTCCAACGGGGCGTGGTTCGTGACTAACGAACAAATCACTCGAAAGAAGATGCAAAGGCTGTGCAAGAACTCAGGAGGTTATTAAGAAGGATTGGTGCTCCAGGCACCCCTACCAGCCCTCCTGGCGCTCGTCTGGATCGGGTATTCACAGGAATCAACGGCACCGTCCGGTGCCCTGGAAGCCCTCATATCGGCTTCCGGTGGCGTGATGATGTCACGCGCGTCTTCTGCCCGGTGACTCATGGGAAGTGTGGTCCTTCCCAGCGGCGATTTCCGTGGCAACGCCGATGGGTTCTGCTTTGTTCCTCAGCGGCCGCCGCGATGTGCCATGCCCCAAAGTTACCTGAGGGTGTCGGGGTACCTTTCCCAGGATTATGTGTCATGGAAATTATACAGTGCTTAACTAAATGAGTGGCTACTTTGGAAATATTGTCTTTCTGCCACACTGGATCCAACACCTTGCATATCCCCTTGGAACTAATATGGGCTGGGCCATGGGCCATGGTAACTACAGGGAGCACAAAGGCGTTAGGTAGAATCCATTGCTGTTTCTCTGACTTATCAGTCCAACAACCATCCTCATCCAGACGCCCTGTACTCTCCTGCCATATTGCCAATTCGCCTAGGGTCGCCTCACTTTGTATCTCTTTAACGTTTTCTAATGTGTCCTCAAACATTCCATTGTCTGGGACCCACCTAGCAGGACCTGCCACAAACATATTTTTCATCTTTGATCTAGCTGTACCTTTAGCTGTTTGTTCTGCAAATGCATTTTCTCGCCCTACATCATCTGTTATTGCTTTGTGGGCACTACATTTTATTATTGCTAACCTATGAGGAAGTGTTAGAGCTGACAAAAGTCTATGTATCAGATGGCCATTCTGTATTCGTAATCCATGTGAGGTCAAGAACCCTCTCTCCGCCCAGAGGCGTCCAAAATTATTGGCGATCCCAAAGGCGTACTGGCTGTCAGTGTAGATATTGACAGCCAGTCCCTCACTCAACTCACAAGCCCGAAGAAGGGCAACCAGCTCTGCAGCTATGGCCGATTGGTACGGGACACGGGATGTCTCAATTACAGTGGCTAGGTTCAGAGTGGCAGATCTTTTGATGGTAATGTGCAGAGCAAACAATGTTAGTTTTTATCCAGTCAGACGCCCACTCGTAAGGTGCTGTTTCTTTGTCTTATTCAAAAGCGTATCCACAGCATGAGGTACCATTACTGTGAGATCAGTATCAAGAACAAGGCCTTCCGATTGCCTGATAGAAACTGCCACCACCGTGGCAGTTCTTAGGCAGCTCGGGAGAGCTCTGGTGATGTTATACAAAATGGCAGAAAAATAAACGCAGGGTCTTTGCTTACCACCAAAGGCCTATGTTAAAACAGAAAGCGCCCAACCATCTGCCTCATGTACGTAAAGCACTAAAGGCTTCTGGTAATCAGGAGTACCAAGCACAGGAGCAGAGCAAAGCACAACCTTTAATGGCTCAAAAGCTTGCTAGCATGCAGATATCCAAGGCAGGGGCTCATGCACTTATTTGGTAGTCAGGTAAAGGAGGGGTTACGTTAGTTGGGAATAATTGGGAATCCAGTGTCGACAATACGAGGTAAAACCAATAAATGTGCATACTTCACGCTGGGTGATAGGAACAGGCATATTAGTGATAGCAGCTATGTGTTTGGGTGTTAGTCTGCGACCCTCCTTCGACAGTAGGTGACCTAAGTAGGTGACCTCCTGTCAACAATATTGAAAGTTGAAAAGGAACACCTTATGGTCATGGTCTGCCATATGCAAAAGCAGTTTAACAGTGGCATCTTTACAGCCATCTTCAGTATCAGAGGCCACAAGGAGGCCTTCAACGTACTGCAATAGCGCATTACCAGGGGGAAGTACCAAAGAATCCAATTGAGCTTTTAAAGCTTGACTATAAATACTAGGGCTTTCTGCATAACATTGAGGAGCACAAAAGAATCTAAAGCTCCTGCCGGCTAAGGCGAATCCAAACAGATATCTGCTATCTGTATGGATCAAAATACTAAAGAAAGCATTCTTTAAATCTATCACGGAAAAGAATTTGGCTGATGAGGGAATCATTGTCAATATCATGGTAATGTCTGGGACTACAGGGTATTGAGGCACTACAATTTGATTAACCTCTCTGAGGTCTATTACAAAACGATAGACGTCAGGATGAGCATCAGAAGAGTCCAAGGGTACCTTCTTGAGAATCGGAAGGATTCGCCGCTGTCTCCTCAACCACACCAGACTTAACCAGATCCTGTATTATTCACAATAAGGCCTGTTCTCCTGCCTGTGAAATTTTATACTGAGGAACACGAGACAATACAGCGTTATCTCTGATCTTAATAGAAACCGGCGGAATCTGAAGTAACTCCACGTCCGTTTCTCCTGCCGCCCACAACCTACGGGGCATGTCCTTGAATTCAGCGGGGAGGGATGCTTCTTTAGCAAGGCATTGTTTTGCGCAAGCCACTTGTGGCCCAATGGTCATGTAAACACCATCTAGGTAACAAAAGATGGTGGTGTGTAATCTCTTCAACAAATCCAATCCCATCAAATTTTCTCCACAATTTGTTGTTAACAGAAATGGTGTATCTACCGTAAAGGGACAAATAGTCAGAGCAAGGGGCTTGGAAATGGGGCCAACAACCGGCATGCCTGAGAAACCTACCAAAACATTGTTTTGGCTAGACAGAGCTGCCCCCGGGACCAGTGAACGGGAAACAGGGATATTCATAGCTCCTGTATCAACGTAACATTTCTTGCCCGTACCTTGCAAATCTGCAGTGACATAGGGTCCGCGCTGATCTACAGGCACTGGAACTGGTCCCTCACCCTGTCCCTGGCTGTCCTAGCTGTGGGACAATCCCGTCACGTCGTCCATGTCAGAGTCGTCATGATAGTACTGCCTTCCCCGAGTTTCTTTGATGTATTTTCAGACTGCACCTATCCTCGGCCTCCTCCTCCTCTACCATGCCCTCTAAAACCCCGTCCTCTTGGGGCCTTAACTTTCTGCAACAACTCCGGACACTCACTTTGCCAATGTCCCTCCTTTTTACAGTACGCACATTAGTTGTACCCTACGGGCACACCCCGAGTACTCTTCCTCTCTCTATGCGCGTAGTACTGTGCCATACTCAGAATTACTGACGGGGATGAGGTGGTCCAAGTACTTTCCGAAGCCTGCAACCTAGTCGCAATCTCAGGAAGCAAATTAGTGACAAACCTGTTAATGAACAAACAAACGCCACCCTCCTGTGACAGATCTTGACCACCCCCCTCCTATTTGTAAAGGCTCCCTTGAGCTAATGAGCAGACGAGCTCTGGTTGATGCACCTGCTCCCAGCGAGTGGTACTGAGACCTGAGAAGACTTTGGGCAGCATGTCCAGCACCCCCCAAAAAGTGTTCCTCTCTACTGAAGAAGGACAATTATCCTGAAACACGTGTCTAGAGATACACAGCACTGGCTGCACCAACAAGGGTGAAAAACTAAAGCCTGACACCGAAGAAAGTGTTATCATGCACTGCATTTATTATGATGCATCAGGGAAAACTGAGTGCTGGAGTGTGAGGCAGTGTACGCCCACCCCCCTCCTATTTGAAATGGCTCAGTTGAGATAACGAGCTGACAAGCTCTGGTTGATGCACCTGCGCCCATCGAGTGGTACTGAGACCTGAGAAGACTTTGGGCAGCATCTCCAGCACCCCCAAAAAAAGTGTTGCTCTCTACTGAAGAAGGACAATTATCCTGAAACACGTGTCTAGAGATACACAGCACTGGCTGCACCAACAAGGGTGAAAAACGTAAGCTTGACACCGTAGAAAGTGTTATCATGCACTTTATTTATTATGATGCATCGGGGCAAACTGAGTGCTGGAGTGTGCGGCAGTGTGTGCCCACCCCCTCCTATTTGAAAAGGCTCCCTTGAGCTAACGAGCTGACGAGCTCTGGTTGATGCACCTGTGCCCAGCGAGTGGTACTGAGACCTGAGAAGACATTGGGCAGCATCTCCAGCACCCCCAAAAAAGTGTTGCTCTCTACTGAAGAAGGACAATTATCCTGAAACATGTGTCTAGAGATACACAGCACTGGCTGCACCAACAAGCGAGAAAAACTTAAGCCTGACACCGTAGAAAGTGCTATCATGCACTGCATTTATTATGATGCATTGGGGCAAACTGAGTGCTGGAGTGTGAGGCAGTGTGTGCCCACCCCCCTCCAACTTGTCCCAGTCCACACATCTTGGTGGGATAAGGGCATGCATGTAAGTGATAATATGCCCCAGCGAAGCTAATAGCTCCGCCTTCGGCTTCTCACCGGGCTTACGATCCTTATCCCAAGACCTGATCTAGTCCCATGTTCCACCCAACTCCACTACGTGATCCTGTGTATGCACCTGGCTCCATATATCTACAGATACCAACAGGCCGAAAAACAACTCTATATCAGCTAATGTCATCACTGTGGAGCAGGCCGCCTCAGTCAATTCTTTATAATACGCAGGTGGGTTTTTCTGAGGGTCTGGCAACTGACCCCTTAGGGATAGTACCTCACTCCTCTTCCAGGGAGTGTAGATCCACTGTTCCTGAAAATTGGCCACCACTCGTTGGCGGGTAACAACATCATTCCTATCTCGCAACTCCGGTATTTCGGGGTGGTAAATGGGATGAACTTCTCTCATGGGAAACTGTGATGCTGTTGTTGGGACCTTCTGAAGCAGTCTGCCTTGATAACCCACTAACGTCGTCACATTACTAAAAACCTCATTAGGGGCCACATCTGTAGCATATACCCTATCCCGAATGTAATAGATGGTCTGAGGTGCGATACTCTTAAAGCACTGCTCCCACAATCCTATCAGTGTAGCCGACATGTGCTTAAGAGCATGTTGCTGTATAAACGGTTCATAATCTTTCATCACACTCCACACATCTTCCACACTATACATCGTATTCCTGGCACATTATGCAGCCTGGTCAGCCACCATCTTCTTTTCCTCATTACCCACAGCAGAACGCACCAACACTTTCTCCATGCGGTCACGTGCCGCTGCCCAATTCGCTACAAGCACTCCACGCACAGGCATCACCGCATCCTGCAATGCCTGAGGTAACACACTCAAGGGAAAAAGAGCAGATGAAGAAACAGGCACCATCGCGAACAAAGACTGTGTTGTAGGAGTATGAGAAGGTGTAGCCACAGACATAGAGCCAGAATAGAAGAGCTGACGGCACTTGGCCCTGTCACTTGCGAAGGTGGGGAAGAGAAAGGCGGGGCTGGGGCAAAGCAGCAGAGCTGGAGACAGAAAGACTAGGAATAGCAGAACCAGAGGCCAAAGACTGAGATAGTGGGATCATGGGGTATATCCGTTCAGGGACATAATGAGGCGGGGGTCGAGAATCTAGTAACTCCTCAACGAAATCATAACCTTCCTCTCTAGCAACATCACATTTATCACTCTGTAATCAAAATTTGCTATCTGCACACTCTATGCCTTTCTCGATCTTTTCCCTGTCATAGGCCATTGATTTCTGAGTTATCGTTTGCGTCTGTCCCCTCCAAGCTTGTTTATCTGCCTGTATCCGTCGTTGTTTTGCTTCCTTCTGCCATACCCTCAGAGAATAAAACATTGACTGCCTGCTCTTTTTGGCGAACAATTTATCCTGCAAGTGTTAGAACTGGGGGTCTCTAGTTGGCAATTGTATACACCTATGTCCAAATAGGGACCCTTGCTTCCAAGTCAGGATAAGGGGATTACACTCCTAGATAACCCCTGCTCACCCCCTTGGTAGCTTGGCATGAGCATACAGGCTTATCTCAGAGGCAGTGTGTTAAGCATTTGTGAACACATACAGTAATACAGTGAAAACACAACAGATGGACACCACACAGGTTTTATAAAAAGAAGTATTCTTTATATAGACTTAACACAAGACCACAAACAACAACAATCCACAATACTGTACTTTAAATTGGTTTCAAGATGGTAGAATTAGCTTAGTTCAAGTTGTTGGTAAATGCGACACAGTTCTCACAAAAGTACCTGGATGCGTAACGCAAAATAAATAAAAGACTTGCAGAGGGAGATGCGTCGCTTCCGGGCTCTGGGGGAGATGATGCGTCATGCCTCAATGCTTGCACAGAGTAGGGGATGCGTTGTGATCCTTGCCGGTGCGGGGTGATGCGTAGGTTCTCAGCCTGCGGCCCGGTTGCGATGCACAAGATAGCGCCTCGATGCGATGCAACAATCCTAGTGCGATGCGAGAAGATGGCGCCCTTGATGCAACGATGCGATGGAGATGCGCTCACGCCCAGGCAGCCTTGCGAAGACTCTGTACTTTGGAGCCGCGACAGGCCCTGCGACACGCTTCTCCAGTGATGCGATGGCGACCCTCTCAATGGCGTCACGCTTCTCCGATTATGCGACAGCAGACAGCTTCGACGAAGATACGCTTCCTGGGAGATGCGGCACGCTTCTTCGGCGATGCGACGACTACAGCTGCGGCGGCGACACGCTTCTTCTCGTTGTGTCGCGCTTCTAGCACCCAGCGACACGCAGGCTTCTGCAGATATAATTCCCAGCAAGGAAATTCAGAGGGGAGCTGGTGGTGAAGTCTTTTGTCCCTGAGACTTCAGCAGGAGGCAAGCACAAGTTCAAGCTCTTGGAGAAATATTCTGTAAGATGATGAAAGTCCTTTGAAAAGTTCCTTCTCCTTTCCTTGGCAATGAAGACACCACTGCAGGCCAACCCAGCAAACAGCCCACTGGCAGAGGGGCAGTCCAAACTCCTGCAGCTTCCTTGGTTCTTCTCCTTGGCAAAAGGTTTGTCAGGTTCCCAGAAGTGATCTAAAGTTCTTGGGTCTGGATCCCAATATTTATACCCCAAAATCCTTTGTTCTCTGAAGGCAGAGAGGCCTCTGCCTAGTCCAAATCAGTTCTTTAGCACTTTGTTTACAGGACTCCTTCTTTCCTTTCACAGTGCAGGGCAGAAACATCAGCAGGAGGTGGAGCCAGCATTGTGGGGGGAAAGCACAGCCCTGGAGCACTTTCTTGACATGATTCCTTCTCTTCTTTCACAGTGCAGGGCAGAGACATCAGCCGCACCACAGGAGGTTGAGCCAGCATTGTGGAGGGAAGGCCCAGCCCTATTCAGGTCCCAGGTGCAACTCCTTCCTCCCATCTAAATGCAGATCTCCCTATTCCTCACTGGGCTGACTCATTCTGTCTCCTGGAATTCCCCAGCCTGTCACTCAAACTCCAGACAAGGAATACACAACCTAGCAGAGGCAGGCTTTGGATAGTTAGACAAGAAAATACCTACTTTCTAAAAGTGGTATTTTCAAACACAGAATGTTATAACCAACTTTACTAAAAGATGTATTTTATCATTCTGAGTTCAGGCATACTAAATTCGAATTTCTACCATGTTCCCTGAGTCAGATAGGATTATAAAATGGAATAATCTAACTGCCCATTCTGGCCTATGGAGAACAGGTAGCCTTGCAGTAGTGAAAGACGAAAATGGCTGTAATTCACTATTAGGACATGCTACACAAACCAGGGCATGTCCTACCTTGTACTTACAATGTACCCTGCCCGTGGGCCTACCATAGGGGTGTCTGATATAAAGAAAAGGGAAGGTTTAGGGACTGGCAAGTGGATGCACTTGGTCAGTCAGCATGGCAGTACCAGACTGCACATAGGTTCTGCAATGGCAGACCTGAGACACACTTTACAAGCTGCTTCTGTAGATGGCACAACCAGTGCTGCAGTTCCACCAGCAGCATTTGATTTACAAGCCCTGGGCACACATGGTGCACTGTACTAGGGTCTGACAAGTAAATCAAATAACCCAATCATGGAGTCACTAATCAATACATCAATTTAACATAGGGAGCACGTGCACTGTGGCACTGAATAGCAGTGGCACAGTGCCCAAAGCATATAACCAGCAAAAACATATCACAAACAGAGGAGGCAATCCAACAAAATGGAAGGGAGACTCACGCCAATGATGCCAGGTCTAACAGCAAGTAATTCAACTTCTGTTCATCAAATGTGCCAGTAAGCGGCCACTGTAAGTCAGCATTGTCCCTCGTATATTTATTCCACAATGTGCTAAACATAATAGTGCCAATGCCATGCTTGACATATACATCGAAATTTGGGGTACCCTCTGGAGGTGCAGGCTGCCTCAATTCCAATCGAGCCTCAGGGGAACAACACCGACATCCAAAACACCCAAACTTACTTAAACAAGGCATCTTAATATAAGACACAAGCACTGTCCCCAATGGACAAATACAACATCAACCAACAAACAGTCCAAAATCCAAATAAAAAGCAGTCCAAAAACCACACCCCACAGTCCGCAGACTGCACCAAGACAAGACAGTCCAAAGACTGTTTCAAGACAAGAAGACAGGCTTCAGCCCCAGACCTTTTCAAGAATAGACCGAATTTCCAGTTGGCCTGGCAGATTGCTCACAAACAGTCCCAGTCCTTTTCAAGAATAGGGCTAATTTCCAGTTGGCCTGTGATGAATACAGGCCCCAGCTAGGCCCGCAAGTACAAGGGTTCGCCCTCCTGTGCGCGAAAACTAGAAGGAAGTTGGCACGGAAACTGCAAATACAAAGACAGAGTGTATTAACCCTTAAGGGTGGTCCTACAACCCACACAACACTCTTCAGTATTGCATAGAGTAGCACAAAGAACTTGCGTACACAGTCCCCTTTTATACACAACAGAGGGGCTCATAAGTGGGTGGATACAACATAGAGCAAAATTCATTACCATTTATGGACATTTTCGATACTGGATCAATATATGGGCGGAGTTAACAATTTCCTGAGCCCGTGAAAACATGGTCAAACAAGGACTAACTGATAACAGATGTGGTCAAGTCTGGGCATGCGCCAGACGGACAAAGGAGCTATTTATAGACTGTTACTAGTCAGATTACAAGAACAACTAGCGAAGAGGTAGGACTCTTCTCGTGCAAAGCACATGGAGACATAGCAATACAAAATGGAGTCCGGACATTAGTCAACATAAGACAAGAAACACGTTTTGACTATAGAGAATTCATGTCTTCAGTGAATGCTTAATCATATTGCTGTTTTAGTTTTCAACAGACGACCCTTTCAGCATTTCCTGAAGACATTCGGCTTATTAGGATAATCATCATATATGTCAATTTTCATCATCTCTTCCACCTCCTTGTTTAAATTTTTCTGATAGGTGACATTGGCAATAGCTTTCTTATCAGGAATACAAAATGACACACATAAAGAACAAACTAAGGGACCACACTGAACACAGATGCAGCAGGAAAATAGAACTGCTACAATAATACAGAGACCAGTTAAGACTTTCCATCCCCATGTAGCGATCAATGCCCAAAACCATCCAGAAAAGGTCCAAGTACCATTTTCTGTATGAATTTCAGCTGTGATTTTATGCAATTTATTAATAGCGTTATAGACTGATGGCGTATGGTCAGGAATAAATACACAACAACTACTTCCGATAATTCTACATGCTCCACCTCTGTCTGCTAACATAACACCTAATACCATACGATTCTGTAACGCAACAATTCTAGTGATTTGCAATTCTTCCGTAAGATTCCCAAGAGCAGCAGCAGCTTGATTCGTCACAGCTTCTACAACTCTTGTTAATCGTCGAACCTTCCTACTATTTAAGGCAGCTCCAACAAAGAAAAACAATCCTAAGTTAAAATCAACATACTGCTGTAAGCTAGTGTCAGTTTGGTCAACATCATCAATAGATAGAGCACGTTTATACCTATTTACAGTTACATTATTCAATAACTTCAAGTCTTTATGATAGGATGCAGGTGCTAAGAATACAGGGGGTAATAGGAACGCTACATAACATACTCCGGACCAGCCGGCGGGTAAGCGGTAATAGCCTTTATTCCCACATACGAAGTACGTATTATGGCAAGCTAAGAAAGTACTATTATTTAATCCATCTATATTCAGAACAATAATACAATCACTAACACCAACAGGAATATGACCAACACTCTGGACACACAGGTCCGCTTGGGCTTGCGCCACTTGAATTACAAATTTCTCATTTCCAACAATGTCTCTGGTGTTCGTGAAGATGTAGGGGGTTGATTCATTATCTGGTCGATATTCTTCCCACTCCCATATTGTCCCATTAGCTTGTGGATGGCCTTCTTTATCTTGATGGCATTCCTTATTAAGTCTAAAGAGTAGCTGTCCCACTGTAGGTTTCCGTGTGGCAAAAAGCAAAGTGTACCATGCTCTACAAGAGCCATTATGAGAGAAAGGAAGAGGTATGAACGGCGTTCCTCCTTTCTTCTGATGAGCTGGCATCATACCACATATCCAACAGCTCGTAGCATTTGTAGCAACATGGGTATGATGCAACATCTGGATAAAAGTATTATTCAAATAAGACTGACGATGCTTCAATTCTTGATACGGAAGGGTGTAAAAGTAGTGCTCCTCAGGCACTGGAGTAGTCAAAACAAGCAACTCACGGGCTGGAATCACATCCTCTACAAACCACGTGGTTATACCAACAATAGCTACAATGATAATAAAACTTGTCGCACAAAAAATCTTCTTCTTCTCCATTTTGTAGTAGAAGTCAATATCTTCCTGAAACTAAAAGGTTGTCAGAACTCTTCCCCTTGGGCAGCCGTTGATTTCTTCACCAGCGGGCCAAGACGGGTGTCACTACACTAATGCAGGGCTGATCCCCCCCCCTTGCCTCATTGGCTCTCCGTTTCACTAACCCAAGGGCCATTCTGACAACGTGTCCTGATACTGGGAAAAGAAATCACTTCCTCGGTCTAAGATGATATCTTCTTGCTCCAGGAATCGCTTGGTCTGGGAAGAGCTCCTCAGTGTCGTTTGGTTCCACAGCACAGCCTTTCTCTGCAGTCAGGATTTCTCGATGGTCGGTCAATACAGCAGGCTCCACTAATCCTGGCGGCACTTTACGACAGTGCAGGGAGTGGATCCAGTTCCTCCGATTGGAGACTCGCACAGCTGTCCTCGTTGCAAGCAAGATCTGCTCAGGACCAACCCATCTCGGTTCCAGACTGTTCGTCCTCTCAAACACCTTGAGCATGACATAGTCTCCAGGCCGGAGACTATGTCCTTCACCTGTGGACCGATCAGGGAGCGCTTCTCGAACCTGTTGATGAATAGAAACCAAATTATCAGTTAACTGTGCCAGATAATCATTCATCATTACACAAGGTACATCATACACTGACTTCGGTTTCGGTGGACCCCAAATATTCATTGGGCGTCCGAACACGATCTCATATGGCGTGAGACCAGTCCGAGAATGCGGTATCGATCTAATTGACAATAATGCCAGCGGTAAAGCGTCTGGCCAAGTCAAAGAAGTTGAAGCTTGGATCTTAGCGATCTTAAGCTTCAAAGTACCGTTATATTTCTCAACCAATCCCGCAGACTGAGGGTGAAACACTGCGTGAAATTTCTGGGTAATACCCAGTCCTTTCAAGACATACTTGATGACGTCTGCTATAAAATGAGGTCCGTTATCACTCCACAACAATCTACAAACACCATATCGAGGGAAGAACTCCTTCAATAGCATCTTGGCTGTAGTCATTGCAGTATTGTCTTTCGTAGGGTATGCCTCAACCCACTTACTGAAGGCACAAACCACTACTAAAACATACTTCAGATTGTTACAGCGTTCAAGCTGAATGTAATCCATCTGCAAAACCTCAAAGGGTGCAGTAGGTGTTGCAAATCCTCCTGCTGGAGTTCGCGTACCCTTTCCTGGGTTATACTTCAGGCAAATCATGCATCTCTGCACTACCCTCTTTGCCGTGCTAGCAATCTCCGGATGCTCCCAGACTCGTGTGAGTAATTTTACAATTGCGGAATCTCCGACATGTGCTAGCCCATGTGCCATCTGAACCATAGGTTGTACGAAAGCTGTGGGTAACTTCCATTTATCCATCTGCTTATTTCTCCAACACCCTTCATCATCCAATTCTCCATCATTGGACCATTGCTCCCGCTCCTTATCGGAAGCGGTCCTCTGTATCTCTAGCACTTCTCTCCTAGCATCGTGCCATCTTTCTGCCTGTGACTTCACAACATACATTGCAGTAGAGTCAGGCTGCATCGCAGTCTCTCGTGCCACCCGGTCTGCCAAAGCGTTCCCTTCTCCAACTTTATCAACCACCTTTTTATGGGCACTACATTTAACTATAGCAATTTTCTTTGGATATGTTAATGCAGTCAAAAGGTTGTGAACTAAATCTCCATACATTATCTGTGCTCCATGTGACGTTAGAAACCCTCTCTCCTTCCAGAGTAGGCCAAAATCGTGCGCTACTCCGAAGGCATAGCGGCTATCTGTATAAACATTCACACACAATCCTGTACTGAGCTCACATGCTCGTGTTAATGCTATCAGTTCCGCTGCTTGAGCTGATTTCTGCGGTATGCGAGCTGTCTCCACTATTGTTTGTAATGTGGTAATTGCATACGCTGCTGAAGTCGTACCATCTGGTAGCTTCAGGCATGATCCGTCCACCCATAGTTCTCCATCTACATCTGTAAAGGGCGTATCCTGGAGATCAATACGACCCTTTGTCTGTTCCTCAGTCACGAGAATACAGTCATGTGCTTTTTGTGCTTCAGACTGAGTTTCGGGGAATGGCAACAATGTGGCTGGATTTAACGTTGCACATCTCTTCAACGTAATATGAGGAGCCAACAGCGTCAATTCATATCCCGTTAAACGAGCACTGGCCAAATGCTGCGTCTTTGTCTGATTAAGCAGGGCATCAACAGCATGGGGAACTAATACCAACAGCTTATGAGATAACACAATTCCCTCGCTTTGGCGCATTGACACAGATGTCGCCGCAACCGAGCGAAAACAACCAGGCAACGCTCGGGCAACAGGATCAAGTACGGCCGAAAAATATGCACAAGGGCGCTGCTTGTCGCCGTGCATCTGCACTAAAACTGATAATGCACATCCATCTCTCTCATGTACATACAATGTAAAGGGCTTCGTATAATCAGGGGTACCTAACACTGGTGCTGAACATAGGGCTTGTCGCTATTGCTGAAAGGCACTCATTTGACCAGGGAAGAGGAATTGGGGTATCTTTTGTCAAAAGTGCTAACAATGGTTTAACTATATATGAAAACCCCAATATCCACTGCCTACAAAAAGAAGCAAGACCCAAAAATGCACGCACGTCCTTCTGTGTGGAAGGTACTGGCGTGTCCAAAATTACTTGAATACGATCTGATGTGAGTGCACGCCCCTCCTTAGACAAAAGGTGACCCAAGTAAGTCATCTTTGGTCTACAGAATTGCAATTTCTTCTTCGACACTTTGTGATTGTGAGATGCCAAAAAGGAAAGCAAGGATAACGTGCACTTCTCACATAGCTCAGGAGTGTCGGCCGCCAACAAGATGTCGTCGACATATTGTATAAGGGCTACACCATCAGGCAGAACAAAAGAATCCAATTGTCTTTTCAATGCTTGACTGTAAATGCTAGGACTCTCTGTATAACCCCGAGGGACTCTACAAAATCTGTAAGACCGATTATTCAAAGTGAAGCCGAAAAGGTACCGGCTATCAGGGTGAATAGGAATCGAAAAGAAAGCATTTTTCAAATCAATAACCAAGAATGTGGTCGCCGTTGGCGGGACCAGAGTAAGCAATGTCGTAATATCAGAAACCACGGGGTACTGAGGTATCACTATCTTATTCACCTCCCTTAAGTCAATAATAAAACGATAACCCCTAGTATCAGTGTCTTTCTTTAAAATGGGTAGAATAGGACTGTTGCAGACATTGTATGGAACTTCCTCCACTACTCCCACCTTAATCAAATCCTGCACAATCTGTATGAGTGCCTCCTCCCCCTCCTGGGAAATACGATATTGAGGGAGGCGTGGTAACACAGCACCCTCCTTGACACTAATGTGTACAGGCGGAATCACCATCTGTCCCACATCAGTATCCGAAGTGGCCCACAAAGTACGAGGGAGAGAAGCTAAGACAGTATCCTCTGCAACCACACACATCCGTTCTGCCATGGGGTGATTATCATTTAATATCACACGTACTCCAGTAGGGGAGCAGCGGATCGTAGCTCTGAAGTGCTTAAGCATATCAAGACCCATAATGTTGTCAGGCGTGTTCGGAGCAAGCAAAAATGGACAGGGTACAGAAAATTGATCAACATAAAATGCAAGGGGTTGAGATAGAGGGCTTCGAGAGAGTGTACCATCAAATCCTACCGATGTAACCATTAAGCCAGATGGGGGAGCCCTCGGAACCAATTGTTTGGACAGCGCACTGCGAGTAGCTCCTGTATCAACTAGGAACCGATCAGTAGAACCCAGAACATTTGCTGTAACATAAGGACCCCTCTGATCAACTGGCACTTCAACCGATTCCAACCCCCACCCAACGCAATCCTATGCATGCTGCGAATCATGGTACCCAGGGCGGTCATTCCCAGACATTTGATACTGATTTTGCCGATCAAATACATTAGGTCTATCTCGTTGCTGCACGTTAGAATCAAATCGAGCACGATCATTGAAATTCCCTCTGAAGTTCGAAAAGCCCCCTCTACCTCTTGGCGGTCCCTGACCACGTCCCTGACGAGATGCATATAATACCGGACAATCCCTGGCCCAATGACCCAACTGTTTACAATACGCACATTGATTTCTATTAACATCCGACCGACCTGAAGGGGAACCATAAAATCCTCCTCTACCTCTCTCAACGCCCCGACGAGGTGGACCATACACTTGCGCTAACATCACCTTAGTTTTCAAATCTTTCGATTTCTTCTCCTCATGACCCTTCGCTTCTTGTTCCTGACGCTCATAATACTGAGCCATTGTCAGGAGGGATGCTGGAGACGAGGTGGACCAAGAGCTTTCACTCGCTTTTAATCGAGCTGCTACTCCCGGTAATAAATTCGCCACATATTTATCAACAAAAAGATGTCGACCCGTATCATCCGTAAGTGACTGACCACTGAAATCATGAAATGTTTCCTCAAAGCGCGTAAAGAAGTCTGAAACTGATTCATCAATCTTCTGTTTACACGAGGCTAACATATTCCAGTCAATCTTTTTAGGGGGAATAATCGTTTTCAACTTAGTCAAGATAGCAGCAGGAAGATCTAAAATAAGCTGGGGCGGTTTCTGCATGGGCTTTCTCTCCCTATCCTCATCCTCAATCTCAGAGCATTTGGCCTTAAAAACGGCTTGATCATCCACCTTCCGCACAGATCGCCACATATCCGGTGGTAAAATGAGCCCAAAGAACAAATCTATATCTGCTAAAGTCATAGTACAAGAATTCAAGGCCCCTTCGACCTCCTCATAAAAGGCCGCTGGATTCTTGCGGGGGTCAGGCAATTCAGTCTTCAATGCCATAACATCAGTCCTATACCAGGGAGTATAAACCCAATTATACACGAAATATCCCCTAGCATCGGGGGAAGACGTGTCTGAACTAGTTCCCGCTCCTTTAGGAGGAACATACAAAGGTGCTGCCTCTCGCATCGGTTTAGCATGCACTAGTTCGCTCTTATCTGAATGGGAGGTAGACGACTGTTGTCCGTCCGCCTGCGAATGCAACCGCTCCTCCTCTCTCTGTTGGCGCGCTTTTTCTCTCAGCCGAAGAATCTCGTCCCGTAGCGCAGACAGCCGTCGAATCGCATCAGGTACCTGGGAAGGAGATAAAGCACCCGTTCGTAATGCTTTAGAGTCAGATACTACATCCTCAGGTTCAAGAACATCAGAATATTTCCGAAAAGCATCTACCACTTCGTCAGAAAACGTTTCAGCAAAATATAACTTTTCCCTATCCTGCCATCCCTCCAAGGACGGCAATAATTCTACCATAGATATTTTATTGGTGAGTGCACGCAAAGAAACCCTCCGAAGCTCACCCATACGCTCAGTCGATAACATGGACCGCGTGGCTACCTTATCCGGAACCGATCCAGAATCCTGTGACCTCGGGGCAGACACGCCAACATAAGGGGGCGGAGAGCGATCTAACAAATAAAAATCATCTTCAAGATTAGTAAGGACAGGATAAAGTGGCTGGCGGACAGCGTATTGACCCGATACTTGCAACCTACGCTCTTTCTCTTGTCTCTCCGCCAGGTCTCTTTCCTCCCGACGCTTCGCTTCCTGCGCTCTCACATGATAATTTTTCCGTTGCTCTTTATCAATCAGCGCTTTCTCACGTTTCTCCCGCTCACGCACTTCCTTCACCCATAACCGCACACATTCAAACATGTCTTGCCTAGCACGCCGTTTACACATACACTGTTCCACATACTCAATCTTACGCATATCAAACGATCCATACAAAGGCCATCGTAACTCAGGATCCTTTTTGGTGTATTTCCTCCACACTGTGCTGTACATTATAGAGGAAAGACCATGCTTCACATACATATCCCTATTAGGAGTCCCCTCTGGGGGGGCTGGAGCAGATTCCTCAAGATTTAACCGGTTTCCAAAGCAGCAGCACCACTTACGGAGTGCGCTAAAAGCAGGCATGCTCAAAAATAATGCAAAATATGCAGTATTATCAAAAATGGCACTTAAACGTTGCGCCGTTCAAATTAAAACAACTCCGGAGAAATATCTCCACATTACCTGCCTATATGTGTTGCAACGTATATATTCCCACAGTAATCAATACAAAATATGACCGGTCATCACAAATCAAACTCAAATAGCCAACCCAGGCTTCAAAACTCGGAGCAAGTACCGTACAACGGTTCTTACCAATCAAGAGCGTCCAGATTCCAACTGCCAAGTTCCAAAATTCGCCCAAACGGCTATCACACGGCAAACCGACAGAAGAGGTCTCAGTCGAGGACCGGCGCCACCCAGATGGTCAGCTCGGAAGGGAAGGAAGAAAAACCTCGGGATGCCAGGACTAAA
This sequence comes from Triturus cristatus, assembly GCF_964204655.1. Classification (NCBI taxonomy): domain Eukaryota; kingdom Metazoa; phylum Chordata; class Amphibia; order Caudata; family Salamandridae; genus Triturus; species Triturus cristatus. Next base: position 668,921,362 of record NC_140587.1, read on the forward strand.
AGACGCCGCTGGCAGTGATCACATCCCTGGCCAAATTCCTCACCTTCGTCACGACCAGTCCTTCGAGCATCCGAGTCGCCGATGAGCCCCACGTGACGGGCGCCAATTGATGAATACAGGCCCCAGCTAGGCCCGCAAGTACAAGGGTTCGCCCTCCTGTGCACGAAAACTAGAAGGAAGTTGGCACGGAAACTGCAAATACAAAGACAGAGTTTATTAACCCTTAAGGGTGGTCCTACAAACCACACAACACTCTTCAGTATTGCATAGAGTAGCACAAAGAACTTGCGTACACAGTCCCCTTTTATACACAACAGAGGAGCTCATAAGTAGGTGGATACAACATAGAGCAAAATTCATTACCATTTATGGACATTTTCGATACTGGATCAATATATGGGCGGAGTTAACAATTTCCTGAGCCCGCGAAAACATGGTCAAACAAGGACTAACTGATAACAGATGTGGTCAAGTGTGGGCATGCGCCAGACGGACAAAGGAGCTATTTATAGACTGTTACTAGGCAGATTACAAGAACAACTAGCGAAGAGGTAGGACTCTTCTCGTGCAAAGCACATGGAGACATAGCAATACAAAATGGAGTCCGGACATTAGTCAACATAAGACAAGAAACACGTTTTGACTATAGAGAATTCATGTCTTCAGTGAATGCTTAATCATATCGCTGTTTTAGTTTTCAACACCTGGTAGACTGCTCACAAACACCCTGTGTCTTTTAAAGGTCCCCAATCCCACCAAGATCAAGACAATACAGCCCGAAGACTGTACCAGACACAGCCCTTAGGCTTGTGTCGTTCAACCATGGAGCCACATTTTCCAAGTATTCAGTTCACTCACCTGGTGCACTCAGGTCAAGCAAGATTATTCTCCACTGCTGACTCTTCAAACCAAATGGTCAAATCCAAGGCTTCGCCTTCTCAGGACCCCAGCCGATGACCACTAGACGAGGAGTAGCCCGATCAGATGGGTGGGTCAGCCAAGAGAACCGGGCTATTATCGTGTGGGGATCCCCGATCCGCCCGACCGGACACAACTCCGACCCTGCAACCCGATTACGGGTGAGCCGGATCACCTTGTTGGGTCCCTGTTCGTGCGCCAACTGAAGGAAGTGCCCCTTAGGGGCCACCTGGGTTATCTACAACCTCCTACTCGCCTTCTACCAAAATGAAGAGTCAGTCAGACAGTAGAGAATGCAAGCAGTTGTTTATTAGCAATACTCTGCGGAGGAGTCCAATCTGACCTGCACCCTAAGATGTCTGCCGAGGGACTGGCCCCCCAACAGTCTGCAACGCATAACCATTTCTCCCGGGAACCTCCAACCACGCCCACAGTGGAACGTTACCGGCTTAGGCCAAACATGAACAAAGGAGGCACAGGAGGATGGGCTACCACCTGCTAGATGGGTACACACTATCACAGTCTCAAGGTTGCTCTGCTGGGTCTCAGTGTCTCCTAATGTGGGAGCAGAGCTACACACACGGATAGGTATGCAAAGGCAGAATGGCCTATTCATTAGTAAGTCAGAAGGCAACCTTGAACAGAAAAGAAAATAATAACTAAATACAGTGTTCGGCTGAGGCAAGCAAAGATGATTAACAGGGTCTAGTTCAGACACAGCCTAATAGGGATTATGAAATACAAATTGGAGCCACACTCGCTAACTGAAGCTCGCACATTACAGGGAGAACTCAGTGGGTTGCATAACGTGGATACGCATGGTGTCTAATTTAGCCGCACACAGCTAACCTAATATAACATGGAACAGGTGTATAACAAGAATGGGGTTTTCAAACCTAACAGGCGCTCCACATATTCTTCCATCCTCCCAGTGTTTGTGGATTCAGCTATACAAAAGATATGTATATGTATATTGTTTGACCGCAATCACCTTCAGAAGGCATTCCATGTTAAGTAGTTGTTCCTTTCCACCTATGGATTTGTCCTCCAGTTCAGAAATTTTGTGCTCAGACTCTGCAATACACCCATCATACTTTTCAAGTTCCTGAGCTATCGTGTCAATGCAGGTGCACATAATGTCCATTTTATTTTCCATAGAGGTGAGGCTGTGTTTCATTGTTATGAGCAATGTTCTCAGATCAACCGCTGGAGCTTGGTTATCTGTATGTGGGTCCTCTGCCATGGTTTGATCAGTTTCGATGTGCTGTGTGTGTGCAGACTTGCGGGATTCAAACTGCAATTTGGTTTGCTTATCTTCAGCTCTGCACATGTCTAAACTGCAGCCGCTGCAGCACGGGCCAGAAATGTGTCTGCAGAAGGGCCCTCAAGTAGGGCCTCTTTAATTGCACTAGGACGACTGTACATGGCGAACTTGTGTAGATCCCTAAACCAGGGCAGCTACCTCCTATGCAGGGGGGGAGCGATGATCTGGCCAACGGTCCCTAGATCCAGCCGGTCTGTTGCGCAGAGCATGTTCGGCGCTGTTTAGTGTTGTCAGCCAAGCCCTCCACTGGATTCAGCGGGCCCACACCGCAACTGTGTGGTGTGGGTAGCTGCGGGGCAGGGACGGCCCGCTCTCCGGTCAGTCCTACAGCAAGGGGGCATGGCCTGCACCAGCATCCTCCAGTCTCTAAGTAGTTTGGTGCAGGGGATGGGGCCACGGCATCCCGGTCCTCCCCAGCTGTCCGGTGATGTCAGCTCCACCGTCTCCCCCCGCTGCCACTGATCTTGGCTCGTCACCTCTCCATGCGAGGTTGGGATCAGGGGGGTCTCACAGGGGACCGGCAGTCATATTGGTATTCGTGCCTCCCACAGCTCACCCATCAGCCTCTGGCATCAGGAGGCAGCACAGGGATCATGTATTTTCTCAGAATGCTTGGTTGCCATCTTCTGGTCCCCTGCAGCAACAGGAAGGGTATTCCGCTCCACCCGCTCATCACTGCTAGTTGACGGGCATCCAGGGGTGTCGCGTATCCGCAGCAGGTCCGGCTGCTGCATCTCAGGTATCACTCATCCTCATCAGCTGCATATTACTCCATGATCAGCAGCATCAAGGGAAGTCCGTCTCTCCCGTCAGGTGGCTGCCATTTTAGTAACGTTGCAGCTGCCGCTGGGTTATCTTCTGCTTCTCACTCCACATTGTCATTTACGTATCGAAACAAGGTGATATGAGGTCATAGCAGGTTGTGCCCCCTCATCCCCAGGATTTTCTTCATCATTCAGGCATTTGGGACAGGATATTGACTGTTTTGCATCCAGGGTGGCAGGAACCTCACACCAGTGCGGCCATCATGCTTGCGCGTCATCTAGGGCCCCCCTTTTAATAAATCATTTTACACCAAAATGACAAAATTCCAATCAGTAAAAGCGGAATTATGAATTTTTAAAGTTTTATGGTAGAAACTTACACCTAAAGGATCAAAGGACCAACCACTGACATCTAGTCGCACCTGACCAGGTCAAAGTCGAGAAATATGACCGATGGAGGTGGTGACTGAGGAGGAGGCATTGTCGTCAGGTAGTCTAAGGGCAAAGTCAAGGTGAAGATTTCTACGCTCAGACTCAGTGTCTTTTTTTGAAGTAAAAAATCTCCAGTGGTTTGAGGCTGGAGGATGTAGTTGACGACAGTTTCACAAGATAGGATACCCCCTTTGCAGCAGCAATTCCTGTTCAACAACAGGAATTGCTGCTGCGGAGAAAAATCAGTGTGACCGGTGATGTACCTTGGGTGGATAGATGAGCAGGTTGGTCCCAGTTTCCACTCAGTTCTCAGAACAATTTTTATCCAAAAATGGTCTAAGTTCCAAGTTTTGGATTTTGGCTATCTGGGTACCTTTAACACCACCACCTAGGGTCAAGGACTAGAAACACACCTCTAGGGGGGTTAGGACTCACTCAGGCTGGGTCTGCAATGCTTTGGTGACAAGTCATTTGTGTGATGACAGGACACAGCATATTCTGTTGAAAGTTGGGCTGTTCCCTGCTCTGCCTCCTCAACCCTCTATTGTGTGACTGTCAGGGAGGAATAAACAACTTCACCCGGTCATATGACCCATGCACAGGCTGCAGGCACCGAATACTTAGGAAAGGAAAAGGCCAAATTTCTGAAAGTGGCGGTTTCAAAATTGTAACTTAAAATTCTACTTTACCATTAAAGAGGGTTTTAAAATACAATTTATCAGACACCAAATATAAAATGTTTATTTGTTTTTAATCAAAAGTTATCACTTATTAAATGTAATAAGGCAACCTAGTGTTATCCTATGGGGGAGGCAGGCATCACAGCAATGAAAAAACATTTCTTTTCCAGAACATGTAAAACTTAACAGTAAGAGTAAAACTTGAGAGTAAGAGTAAAACCTTTATTTACAATGCAGCCTGCCCTTTGGGCGTCCTAGGGCCTACCTTAGGGGTGGATTATGTGTATTAAAAGAGGAGTTCAAGGCTAGGCCAGGGGTTATTTTGCCAAGTCCAAATGGCAGTTTAAAACTGCATTCAGGCTGCAATGGCAGATCTGGAACATGTTTTAAGGGGCTGCTTAAGTGGGTGGACAATAAGTGATAAAGGATCACTACTAGCATTCAATTTACAGGACCTGGGTAGACGGTATGCCACTTTACTAGGGACTTATAAGCCATGGCAATTAGGTGCAAGCCAATTTTACCATGTTTTAGGGAGCGAGCACAAGCACTTGAGCACTGGTCATCTGTAGTAAAGTACACAGAGTCCTTATGCCAGCAAATATGAATTCAGCAAAAATGGGAGGGGCGAAGGCAAAGCGTTTGGTGGCGACCCTGCAGAGAGTGACAAGTCCATCTATGTTCAGCTGGTGATCCCTTCTGAGCAGTGTGACAGACTCAGTTCGAGTCTGCCCTGGATATGCATGCACCCCCCACACTGCATTGTGCCATGATTTGGCAAGCGTATAACTTACAGCAACAACCCTTGCACTGCCTGGTAATAGCTTTATTATTAGTGGCAGAACATTCACTCCTGTGGGACTTCATCTGCCAGGACACTTTCTTGTTGGTTTATAAATGCGAAGGTTTGTTTAGTAAATTGGGGTGATCATTTTCAAAGTAGCATGGCGATATTTTTACTTGATACTTTTCTTTGATTGATTTATATTACACATAATATATCATTCTTCATAAATGTTGCTTCAATTTTCTATACATGATTTTATATTGTATATTTCAGTCCTTTCCTAACTTCTGAAAGAACACCCACATAACTATACAATACATCCTGACATTGTTCATTTTTAACAGCACAATTGCCTTAAAAAAATATCCATAGAGCATTATAATCAGAACATAGTATTCATGATCACATCGTTGTCAATACAAAAGTAGCCATTTTATTAAGCATCTTAACTTTGAGTTGTTTAATCTGATCAGCATGTGTTGTTTGATGTCAAAACCAAAATGTAGCGCACCTTCTACAGAACCAAATTGTATTCAAACATGGGGTAATACATTCTTCCAGATGGAAGGTACCTAAATTAAAACTAAAATCTATATAATTTGATTGTCAGACCACAATATTTAAATTACATTTAAACCTGTTATCTAGTTAATTTAATCATTTACAACCTCCCACCAAAAAATAACTTTGAAGTATCGTTAGGTCTGACAGCCTAAAAGTGATTTTTCCCCAAGATTTTGCGTACCTCTTCCACTTTTCGTACCTTGTTTTTGCTGGTATTAGGACTCTTTAGCACTTTACCACTGCTAACAAGTGCTAAAGCAATTGGGTTCTCTCCCCTAAACATGGTAATATTGGTTCATCCCAATTGGCATATTCTATTTACTTACATGTACCTAGTGAAGTATTTCTCCCTCTATTCCAGGGACGGTAAATTAAATACTACTAGTTGGCCTGCAGCACTGAGTGTGCCAACCACTTAAGTAGCCCTTTAACCATGCCTCAGGTCTGCCATTTGCAGAGCCTGGGTGTGCAGTTTGCACTGACATGTCGACCGGGCTAAATACATATTTTGCAAGGGCCAAACCTTTCCTTTTCATACATATAAGTCACCCCTCAGGTAGGACATGTACTCTTACGTTTTAGATGTCTTGGTAGTGGAAAAACTCCCAAAGTAATTTCTCACTATTGCAAGGGCTATCTCTCCCAAAGGATAACATTGGGATTACCTTATTTCATTTCATATGTGTAACTTCCAATTGGGAAGAATTAAGACCACCAAGTCTGGTGTCTCTGGAAGCCTAATTTAAAATCCTAACTTACGGTGAAGTTGGATTTTAAAGTACAACTCTCAAAATAACACTTTTAGAAAGTTGTCATTTTCTTGCTTTAGCCATTTGGTACCTGTCTCTGATCACATGTCTGGGGTGGGCTTTTTGTATTACTCCTAGACAGTCACACACAATGGGAGCGTAGGTGTGACTTGGTGGGCCATCCTGGCAGGATGTTTGAGAGGAGTTGGACCCAGCCTCCCTTACATCTTAATAGGCTGTGTCTTGCCCCCACACAAAGGGTCGCATACCCCCCTGTAGTGAGTCAGGAGCCAGGGCAGGAAGCAAGCACCTCTGTGCACTTGCAATGCTGTCTGTAAAATATCCCTCACTTCAAAGGCCCAACTGGGATAAGTACAGGGCCTCTGACACCACCACTTCAGTACACTTCTGGACCTGTGAAGACTCTTCCAGGAAGAAGGACTGCTGTACTGCTGAAAAGACTGCCACTCTGCTGGACTGCCAATATGCTGAACTCCTGCCTTGCTTTTCTGGTTTGCTGCCTGCTGACCTCTTGCCTGGGTGGGGAGACTAGACGTGTATCACTTGAGCCCAAATTGACTACAAGGGCTAGCTAGCTGGCTTCCTGATCTCAAGTCTCAGAGACATAAAAGTCTTTGAACTACCCTGATTCTACACCTAGACTCTGCCATCCGAGAGTTTACCCACCCTGCTAAGTGGTGCCACTCCCATCCTGGACCTTTGGAAGTGGGCCTACGGTGAATCTCCTTTGAAATTGATGCATTCTCTGCTGAGCGAGGCATCCCCGAGTCGAACCGATGCATCTTCTCAGCTGAGCGCTGCATCTTCAAGCAGAACCAATGCATTGCCACTGTTGCGTGGGTTGGACAAGTTGCAAAAGACAAGCATTGCCTTTGGAAATGCCACTGTGCAAAGCTTTTTCTTGTGCAAGCCCCATGCATCTCTCGGCGACGGCAGCCTCAACAGCTAACCACTGCATCATAGCTTCACCCCTCATTGGAACCGACAGAACATCTCCACTGCACCTCGCAACCTTGACACCGGACTTCGCATCGCAAGCCTCGTCAAAGGGATTCTCGATGCATCAGGACCTCGCACCGCAGCCGTATCACATTTTGGAACCAACACATTGCCTCTGCTGTGTGGCGCACCTTCAAAAGTGATACACGCAAGAGCTCCGCAACCAGTATTGAGGTACTTTGGCTCACGGGCCTAACTGGGTTCCTGTAGCCAGCCCCCGCTCTATCACAATCTTCCAGAACTTGACTTTGTCCTAGTCTGACACTACTATGTATCCCCTAAGGCACTTTTGCTTCTTGGCACAATGTTTCATGATAAACTTTAACATTTCATATCTCAAGCTCTACATATTGGATTATTGTTGTTCTGGTTTTGTTTTATTTATTAAATTTAGCTCTATTTTTCTAACCTGGTGTGCATTCATTTTGTGTGGTGTTTTTACTGTTTTACTGTTTGAAGTGTTGCAAACATACTTTGCACATTGTCTCTAAAATTAAGCCTCAATGCTCTGATCCAAGCTACCAGAGAATGAGCATTATTATTAGCAGTATTTGTGCAACACTTCAAACAGAAACACAGTGAAAACACTACTAAAAGACTCCACACCAGTTTAGACAAATAGAGAATAGATTATTAAATTTAAAAGGCCAAAATGACAAACATCCAATCAGTAGAAGCAGAGATATGAATTTTTAAAGTTGGAATGCAAAAATAGCGCTTAGAAGCAGTAAGCACTTACAGAATTAACAGGATGCATTGGACCGAGACAAAGTCAAGAGTTCAGTCTGATCGCGTTGGAGCACGGGCCAGATACATAACCCAAACAGGGCCTGCTGAGCAAAACTACCTCGATCCTGGTCGCCAGCAATGAGATGTGTCTGTGGTCTCCACACTGTTGGGGTGATACACCGGATTCCTTCAGGTAACAGTGGTGATGCATCAGTTCCATGAGCGATGCACCAGTTCTGGATTAGACTTTCTGTCCTATAAGCCTCTCATTAGAAATGGAAGTTGCTCTTGGCCTCGGTGCATGAACATGCAATGAGTGGCTTATAGGACAGAAAGTCTAATCCTGAATAAGTTGGGATAGTCAAGGACTAACTGACTAGTACTCTGAACTCATTCGGACCACTAATTGAGCTTTAATATTGAGGACAAAAAAGAAAAAAGATCCCGATACATTAGAGTAGAGTAGGACAGACTAAACCCTTACTGGTTTATTGAATTTATGTACATTTTGTTCGATTTAGTTATTAATATGTCTGTATCGTTTACAACGTGTTTTTGTCTAGTATGTTTCAATTAGCTTTTCTATGTATAGGTCATATTAGTTGTTTTGTTACCCATGTAAATTGTCTGTTGTGCTTCCATTTATGTCTGTTTCAAGCATCGAAACGATCAGTATAGTAAATGTATACGAGATACAGTAAATGTCTACGAAATACAATGATACTTTTCATCCGCTGCATTTCGTGAATCTAGAGATGGAAAAACAATAGATTGATGAGTAAAAAATAGTATGTATGAAGTAATTCATGTTCATTGATTGAATAGACTTGGAGGGACGAGTAGGAGACCTCTAGGTTTGAAAAATTTGAGAATTCATGATCTGAGAGGCATCCACTATATGAAACTTTCTAAAAGAGGCATTTTCAGAATCGCAATTTAAAAGCCAAATTCACCTTAAATTCTGTTTTTAAGTTATGATTCTAGAGACACCAAATTTGGGGGCCCCAACTCTTCCCAATTTGAAATGACATTTAGAAAATGCAATAAAGCAATCCCAATATTATCCTATGGAAGAGATAAGCCATGTGGCAGTGAAAAATGAATGTAAGATTATTTCACTACCAAGACATGAAATACTTTAAAGTACATGTCCTACTTTTTAAATACACTGCACCATGCCCAGGGGCTGTGCAGAGCCTTCCTTAGGGATGACCTATATGTAATAAAAAAGGTTGACGTAGCAGTTTAAAATTGCGCACATAGGCTCTGTAGTGGCAGTCATGAGACATGTTTAAAGAGCTACCTAAGAGGATGGCACAATCATGCTGCTGGCCCCAGAGTTCCATTGTATTTACAGGTCCTGGGCACGGGTAGTGCACTTTACTAGGGACTTATAAGTATATCCAATATGCAAATTGTGGATAAACGAATGTTACCATGTTTTAACTAGAGAACACATGCACATTAGCACTGGTTAGCAAGTGCCAAGATGCCCAAAGCCAGCAAAAATAGCCAAAAACAGGGTGGTCAGAAGGCATACTGTCAGGGTAAACCACGTCAAGGATGCCAGGTCTAACAACATACATTGAATTGCAAACTAGAATATTTCTTCCTAATGTAGTTAGCTAATTGTGGCAACTATGAGAAGCGTGATACATTAGTAGAGCTACGGGCAGGACAGTATGGGCACTTAACCTTTGGGTAACAAACGTATGTATTAAGGGTTGCAAAAAGGTTGTAAATGTAAAACGTTATTATCTGATATCATGAAGTACACTCTGTAAGTGGGTCTACGAGCACTGTAACATCAAGGAATGTTTATCACAAAACTAAACACATTAAGTGTGGTAATAGATATACAATAGACAAAAAAATTATATAATGAGTTAAAGGGTTAAGAAAAAGGCACAAGCGATAACATTACATCCTAATAACTAAGGACCTGATTATGATGTAGGGCATTGGGACATCATGACAGTCGGAAGGCCACCTGACATGCAGGTAATCGTTCCGACTGCCAAATTATTAGGGCTGCCGGTGCGGTGGTCAGAAACCTTCCTTTTCCATTGCAGCTTGTACTGTGGTGCAGTTAAAGGGCTGTAGCACATGCTGCAATGGAAAAGGACAATATGTGCATATCCATGCACCGTGTGCAATGCACCATGTGGTTCATGGCACATTTTGCATGGCTGTGTGTGGGGGAACTACCTGTGCCCCCTGGGCCACTTTTCAGTCTGCCACAATTGAAGGGGCCCTGTTTTGGGCTGCCAAATGCCATTTTAACAGCCTTTCCATGGCGTAGGACCACCATGAAAAGGCTGTGGGAAATAGTAATCATAATCCTGATGGAAGTGCCAGCTTGACACCGCTGCCATTAAGGTAATATGATTACGACAGGCGCCCCGCCGGGATCATAGATCCTGTGGGAGGTGGAGGTCTACCCCCCACAGTTTCTGTTCTGACTCTTGGGCGCATACCCACCGACGGATTGTCAGTGGCGAACCGCCCAACATTGTAATAAGCCCCTACATGTTTTCATAGTAAGGACCATTACAAACATATGACTATACATTTGATTGATGCTATCATCATTTTATAGGCACTAGCACTCTGCAAACAAGTCGATTTGCAATATATTTTTTAAGGAAACAGAACTATAAAAGAGGCATTCAACCACTAATGAGAAAGAAACTGACACAATCGGATATATACCAGATGCTGAATCAGCTAAAGAAACATATCTTAAAACAGTCAGATTGATAAATGAGTCTGAGTTAGGGTAGCAAAAAGAAAAAAATGAAAACTCTGCAATAATAACATTACAAAGTGAAGATGATTGGGTGCATATAGAATCATTTGAACCTAAGTTATATCCGGTGAGACTTACACAATAATTAAAAATATAAGACTTAGAAGGGCATATGAACAAGCCCCTATCGCCATGGGAACTTCACTTTTTATGACGTTCCTGTGGTGATAGGGGCTTTGCCTTATTTACAAGGCAGCATTAAGCCACTTAAAGTGGCTTAACGCTGCCTTGAAAATAAGGCCCCCTATCATGCTATGCCTAGAGTGAAATGGGAGCACAATGGGTGTTGCTAAGGGGGTTCCACCACAACACCCATTGATTCTGATGCTGCCTCCTATTTACAAGATAGGCGTAAATAGGAGGGAGTGCCAGAATTAAGACCAGGGAAAACCTGGTCTTACCCTGGCGCAACAAGGAGAAATGTTTAATATCTTGTAGTTTTTGCTGTTTTAATGTGTGCTGCATTGTGCAGCACACATGAAAAAATCATAAGGCCAATAATGGTTTATGTACAGGAAAGTCCCATTTGCTGCACATAAACAATCATATTTTGAAATGCTGTTTTGCAAGTTCTGTGTGTGCAGCATTAAGCAGCACACATAAAAGGTATAAAACAGAATTTAAAGATTGTTTATGAGCAGGAAGGGGCACCTTCCTGCACATAAACAATCTTGCCCTGCACGCAGACACCCTTGCACTATGGTGGAAGGGTGCCTGCCTTGGTGCTTGGCTGCTAAGTGTAGTGCCAGCACAGGGGGAAAGGCAGGGCTGCACCATATTCTTCTAAATATGGTGCAGCCCTGTGTCTCTGAAATGGCGGAGAAAGGTGTTAAGCCAGGAAGGCTAACGCCTCTCTCCGCCACTTCCCATGTAAATATGCCCCAAAAAGTGACTAATTGCACTAAAAATTAAATATTCAGATAGGATAATTAAACTACTCTAAGAACATAAGGGAACACATGGTGAGGTACATGAATATAAGACATAATGCACTTAGGTGTTGCAATAACGTAACGTAAGAATGTAAGCATCACAAGGCTGATTGTTGTGGTACACTAGTATCACACTTGAGTGATGTACGAATCAAGAGATTGATGGGTGAAGAGTCTAAAGGCACAATTGAGTGTTTTTTATGTAAATGATTAAACTGACCAACGGAGCTGTAAAAAATGTAAAAAAAATATTAAGGAAAATCAAATAATGCAGATTTTTGTGTTAATCTACATACCTTCTGTCTAAAAGAATGTTTTTCACCCGCTTGATTAAAATTTGGCCCTGAAGAAGGTGCAATACATTCTGGTTCTGCATCGAAATGCGTGTCAACCAGATTAAACAACACAAAAAAGAGATGTTTATTAACATTGCTACATCTATTGTAACACGGCTGTGTTCATGAACACTATGTTCTGATGTTGATGTTCTATGGATGTTTTGTAGGCACATTGTTCTGTTAGAATGAAAGATGTGTGTGAATGAGAATATATTGTCTATTGTTGTTTTAAAAGATCTAGAAGGACTGACATTAACAATATAAAGTCATGTGTAGAACAGTGAGGTAATGTAGATAAAGAATATTATGGGAAATGTTTATCAATAAAGTAAAAATATCAGTCTGCCAGCCTGTCCACATTTGATTTTGCACTGGTTAAGTGGGCAATACTTTTTCTCTAATGAATGCTTGTTTACTCCTATCCCCATGAAATGTAATTATTTCTATTATTTGTTGTTTTTTATAACTTGGGGTAGCCAGTTTTCTCTAAACAAGACAACGTAAGAGTAGCCACATCTTATTCCCATCTGAGCGACAGCCCTTTGCTATCCCCAGCAATAACACATCATTGCATTACAGTCCAAGTATAATCTTGCTTATTATCATTTCTGTGTTACTTATACTGTCCCATGTGTCATGTGTTTTCTGTGGACACATAATCAGGAGTGAAAAGCTGAAGGGTCTGTGTCGGAGGACCCTATAGTAAGTCAAACAAAAAATACCTCTCCCACCATAGATTAACCAACACTTTTTGATATGCCTTCAGAAGTCATATTTATTAACTCAGGGCTTGCATTACTTTTTTTGAAGATTTCTATTTTTTCTATTCAACGAATTATTCTCCTTATTACTGTTTTATATACATGCTCCTAATTGACATTTTCAAAAACAAATAAGACACATATGACATTATTTACAAAATACGAATATGACAAATCTTCTTATTAAAAAGACCTTAATGCATAACATAAATCAAACTCTTAAATCTGTATCTTTCCACCGTACATACAATTGACCAAGTGACAATATACAAAAAAGAAAGAACAAAAAATGTTTGTCCTACGAGACACTTATATGACAGTGGGAACCAAATCTGACTTAGTCCTCGCTTGCAGCAGAGTTTTTCAGGTCCTAAAGGGAGACAGAGTACTAATCAAAACCTCGGGATCTCGACTTGTTCACTCAAGTCCAGATTTAGCACTAATATGTGCAGTCGTTCACATATGTGGGTACTCTTGACTTCCAAAAACTTAATAGCCGTCGCGTTTCAACCTTCAGCAGTGGACCAAAGTTAGGTTTGAGTGAAGGTTTTCATCAGGGCGATATTCGTTTATTCAAGTAGGACATCACAGCTTTCCAATTTCTGTGTTAATCTGAGCCAAAATGGGGTCCCAAAGTCGGTGACCAAAAGATAATTGTTTCGATCTTTTATTCGTAAGTATTCAGTCCTTGCGTTCACTTTCCACTTGAATTGGTAATTATGCTCTCATATCCAGGCTGTCTTGCGGGCTCGCAAATTTTCCGCCTATTGTTCTGTCCGCTTCAGTCTACAGAAAACTAAGGACCCTATAGTGGCACACCAAACAGACCCATCAACAGCATCTTCCCACTGAGAGAATCAGCAGCGGAAACTCTGTCCACCTGAGCTTTCCAACTGGACAGACTCTAGTGAAATACTGTGGGGCTTTTCACTGTGTAGCAAGTGTTAGATACTGAGATGTGAGTTAAATTTTAGTAGACGATGATTGGACCTGCAAGAGGTTGGACACATTGCATGATATAGCAGCCTGGAGAGTGAAGGGTAGAACGTTCAAACAGCATAGGAACAGACTTCCACACAGCCTACCTTTGGTCTTCAAGTTGCACTACAGTAAGCCTCATTGTTTGGCAATGGGGGATGCACTTTGTAGTATCATCACATTGATGCTTTGACTGTCTTGTCACAGATCCCCAGCACACGTGAATATAGAATTTTGACGAGGAACTAGCCTTGAGGAAGTCGTGGGACCATTATTTTCCCTATACGACGAAACACGTGTTGGCTGTGAAGTTTCTTAAGAAGGCTTCTTGAATAAAAGAAAAAGGAAAAAAAGAAGATCTGACTCATGACCCTTTGAATTGTTTGGTCTATTGTGTTTGTCACTAAACAGACTTAAAAACGTAAAAATTATATATTCACGTGTGCTGGGTATCTGTGACAATTTATGCTAGCTTTGCTTCCCCCTGTAGAGTTTTTGGTTCTCTACACCCTTCAGCACCGTCGCAGAAATAGGGAATAAGAGAGTAGTGTTAATCTTTTGCGGCGCCAACACACCTATGTTTAATACCACATAGCCATTTGATGTGCTTTGACTGTCTTATTTGAGGGTATTCCCCTCATTGTCCAATGGAGTTCACTGATGGGTAATTTCAAGATTCGCACTCTTGTTCATTTCCAGTACCAGAGACTGATAAAATAGAATCCATTCTTTCTTGCAAACAGTTACACAAATACTGATCTATCAGTGCTGGCCTGTAAAGATTGATGAGGACTGACCCAAAGCCCATCTGTGCATCCTTGTTGTCCTTGTTCATATGAGCTCTGGCATACAACTAAAGCTAGGTGTTTACAGACCTCAAAACAGGAGACCTTTTTATTAGAGTGAACTTGACATGGCAACTATTGCTATTGCCATTATCTTAACGAAAATGTTTGATGCTCTTGAGCAGAAATTGTGATTGAGGAACCCATACCAGCGATGCCAAAAAGGATGCATGCTCAACACGTCTGTGGAAGTGCATAATAGGAGCACTGAAGGGCTTTTTTTGCCCCTAAGATGGCCGACAGGCGAGGAGATCTGGCGGGGAGCTGTTGGCTTGGGATTGCCTTTTTGGCTTAAATCCCCTGACTTCTACCTCCTCCCTGGACCCCCTTACTCACCTGAGGTCCTGTTTGTCTGCGGTCCTCTTCGCTCCAATCTCCCGCTTGTGGGCTCGAGATTTGTAGAGAAAAAGGATTGATGCTTTCTTCCACGGAGACCGAACAACCATGGCCGATGCCTGGTGGAGCTGCCCAGCCAGCTATAGGGTAGATTGGCTCCGGTTTCTCGCCGCGGCCGTCACCTACCCAGCCGGACATCGGGCATGGCTCTCCTCACCTCTCTGCTGTGTTTTCCCTCCTCTCCTGCCTTCCTGTCGAAACCACCGATGACTATTTCTTTCTTCCTTGATGGCTGCTGGGTAATGGAGGGGGATCTTCTCCCGGTCGTTTCTTCTGGAGTTGCTGCTGGTGAGATGGCGGGGGATCTCTCCTCTGGCCGCTCGTCTTCCTTCCAGACCCGAGATGCGTGTACCAGACATCCCTCTGCTCAGTAACGAATAATTCATCGAGAATGCAGCTAAGAGATCTTGCCTTCGCCAACATGATGGTCCTGTGCCGTAGCTGCCTGCCGTCCTGCTGGCTCCCTTCTGGGACTGCGACAGAGACACAAGGGTTTTGTATCTTCCAACGACTGAACCGCCTCAAGATCACTGAGTTTTGTTTCTCTCTTTCGTGTTATGACTCAGAGGCTGCTGCCTGATCTCCAGCATCTATCCTACTTTCCCTGGATTCTGATGACTCATTGAGCGATCAACGACATCCAGCCTTCCTCCATTCCAGATCTGGTGACGGTCTCCCCATTCAGCCCTGCCTTGGGGTAGGTTTTTTTCTTTTTTTACTTTTTTACCAGACTTGTGCTCGCCTGCAATCCCGCCATTTTGTTGCGAGGTACCTGGGGTCCTTGAATTGGAGTCCTCCATTTTATGCACTTGGCATACCCTCAGACTGATTCTAGCATTGTTACACCTTTTTTACTATCACCCTTATTCAACCCTTTGGAGCCTCCTTCTCCCATCTCTTATTTCAAGATCATGGTGAGGCACCCTTTTTGTCCCCTCCCTCGGACCCTTTCATTCCCTAATTTGGGACTTGACTCTGAGGAAGAGCCGGCTCTGGATTTTCTGATTACTGGATCCCTACCCGCTTCTTTGACTCTGACCTTTGGTGGCCGGTCAGCTGTGTCCTGATCTGCATTTGTTACCCCTCTTACTTTATCCCCCTCACTCTCTATGCTCTACTAGTCTCGTTTTCTATGCTATTTAATGTTCTAGTAACAGATATACTTGTAACTGATGTAACTGATGTAACTTTGTAACTATATATAACCTCATGTAAAGTGCTCTGATACCTCCGGATCTAGCCAGCGCTATATAAAACTCTTCAAATAATAATAAATAAATAAAAGCTATAGTGTGCATGCAAATTTTCTTATGTTTTGTCCAGCAAAGCATGAAGCAGCAAACATGCATGCTTGAAGAAAAGATTGTGAAGAGTACGATGTAGATGACAACAATCTTACCGATGGAAGTTACAATACATCAAGCTGCAATTCTTGTCAGTAGTCCTGCAAAGCGTTTACCAGTATAGCTCATACACAAGCACACCAGTCATTACCAAAGAAGTAGAGCTCACATTTTCTGAGATAACTTGTTTGCCTAATGTGCTTGGTTCTGTGGGCTACAAACAGGTACAGTTGATTCTAATAACAGCAAGAGAACACCCTTTTGCAGATATTTGGTGCACGGCAAAACATCACTCATGGAGACACCTAGGGGATATTCACAAGGACTTATCTCCGATTTATCTCCACCTTAACGCATCAAAAGTGGAGATAGACCTAACACCCATTCACAAGCTGGTGCAAACTGCAGACATCGTGCGATAACTGCCCCAAAATGTATCACCACGGCGGACACCACCAAGCAACCCTAATGAGATGCAGAGTAGGTGTTCCCGTGCAAAAACACATGAAAAACCCACAACACCACTTTCACAACGAACCGCCAGATCTGCAAAGCAAACCAAAAACTGGCGATAAGCCGCGGTAGCCACAGGTATTTAACACCTGCCTCAAGCAGGTGTGAAGACGGACGACTACCTGCAGTAGGCAACGGAGCCCCGCACACAGCCACACCCAAAGAACAAACAACGCCATGGAGCTACTCATCATGCAGCTCAGAGCCCCAACAGTGCCACAACACCCACCGCCATCAGCCCCAGAACCCAGACCCGCCCCCCCATCGGACCACCACAGAGGCAGCGCATAGTGAGACAGCAGATCTACCAAAAACGCACCACTCTCACAGACCTAACGCCTGAGGAAGTCATTGTCCACTACAGGCTCAAAAGGGCAACCATCCTCCGCATCATGACCCACATCGCCCACATGCTGATGGTCCCAACACAGAGGAGAACCAACATCCCTTCTCAGACAAAGCTGCTGGCTGTGCTGCACCTGTTGGCCTCTGGTACCTTCCAACCAACAACTGCCAGAGTCGGAGGGGTCTCACAGCCAGCCCTATCAAAGTTCATCACACCTGTTCTGGATGCCATCCTCAGCTTCACACCCCAGTACCTTCACTTCCCCAACACTGCGCAGGAACAGCTGGAGACAAAGCAAAGCTTCTACGCCATAGCCGGATTGCCGGCTGTGTTAGGGGCAATCGACTGCACACATGTCCCACTTGTGCCCCCTGTGGATACTGCACACCACTACCGCAACAGAAAGCATCAACATTACATCATTGTGCAGGCAATAGTGGACCACCGGGGACTCTTCACCAATGTCGTCGCCAACTACCCAGGCAGTGTGCATGATTCCTTCATCTTTTGACAGTCCATCATCAACCAGCACTTACAGGATGGCACATATGGAATGGGACTGCTCGTTGGTAAGTGCCAAATCAACACATCACACACCCCAAAGCCACCAACACACAACTCACAACTGTGGGAATGCACATGTGACCAAACCACATACATGTCAAACTACACGACCACCTACCAGACACAACAACACCACTCCATGGTCATCCTGGGCTACCACTGCACCCAATACAGACATTTCATGGCACCACAGCCACACAACAGCTGAACGTGTGAAGAAGCGGGATGCAGCCATGTGCGAGGATGCAAGTGACCCTTGAGTGGGAATGTACACAACGGGAAGTGAGGCGTGGATGTGCAAGACAGACATGGGAATGCAAACAACTGATATGTCCATGCAGACCACAACTGCTGGTGACTGGAGAGTAGTGAGCAGTGGACGCAATCATGTCACCCCAGGCCGTGGTTTAGATAGTGGAAGTGTCGCACGCTGTGTCCCCCCTGTGTGCGTGGGCGTAGTGGGTTAGCCCTGAGTATGCCAGGGCTGCGCAGGGGTGTGGTGAAAAACCCCATTGCGCAGGGCGTGGTCCACTCCCGGGAAGGCCAACGTCACTGACAGCGTGGCGTCGCGAGGCCTGCCACGAGGCCAACGCGTGAGCAGCAGGGCCTGCGACCCTGTGCGCCTGCAGCACCCCAGGACGCTGATGCACAGACCAGGCCTGCCCGCCCCAGTGCACTAGTGCCGCACTGCTCACCTGCCGACACCGTTGTGTGTCAATGAGGGCCCAACACGTGCCAGTGCATGCACCAAGCCCCAGTCTTGTGACCTCTGCAGCCTCTGCAGACCATCGCTGGCCCCCCCAACGCTAGTCCACATCACTCCTTACTAATTTACATGCCCCACCGGCGCCCCAGTAGGTCCCACATCTGGTACAGTGTCCTGAGTCCTGAATAGCAGTGACCCCAAGTCCGTGGCAGCGGCCACAGCACAAGATTCCCTTCGCTCAGTGAGGCATAATTCCATATCGCAGGCCTGCGACACGTGATGCCACTAATCCTGTGCGCCATGAGTGACCGTCATACTTCGGCGGAACATCGTTGGTGTCTGAGCCTGTGGCCTGGGGGTTGTCATCAGCAACGGAAAGGTACGGACCTGGTATCTGGCCTGGGTCTGTGGCATTCATATCCGCTATGTTGCCGGACACAGCTGGCAGGTGCCCCCTGTACCATGCCCTGGGGGTAGGCCTCTCATTCTCCCCTGTGACACTCCGCTGAAGGCACCCATGACACATGTGAGGCCCTGCTCTGCCCTCATTACCCTACACCAGTCTCCCGCAGGTCAGTGTCCTGTGGAGGTGGGCCCGTGTCGGCCGCTGGGCATCGCAGGCCACTAGCCCTGGAGACTTGCGTCATTCCCCCTTGTTGTACTGACATTGCATTTCAGAGTGTGATGACTGTTGGAGTTGTTGCCAGCACCAGCTATTCCCTGAGGACTGGCTTACACTCACCCCACACACAGCCAGCACAGGTGTCACTGTATTAGTGGGCCTGCCATCACATCCTGCAGAACCAAGTATTGACTCTTTTCTCCCTGCACTGCCACAGGTGATCAAGGATATACACTCTGCCCTTGGATGATGACACCCCTCCGAGACCCAAACACACCTGCCCAGAGGCAGTACAATGCGGCCCACATATGCACCAGGGGCATCGTTGAACGCACATTTGGCGTGTTGAAGTCACGTTTCAGGTGCCCAGACGGCACAGGTGAAAAGCTCCTGTACAGCAAGGACATTGTGTGCAAGATGATCGTTGCATGTTGTGTGTTGCACAACATCTGTGTTCGCACCAATATCCCATGGATCCCAGTTCCAGAGGTACCGGATGATGATGGTGATGATGGGGCAGGTGTGCCACATCCCACTGCAGCTACGGCAGGAATGGCCCATAGGAACTCCATCACTTACACTTACTTCTCATGAGCACATCACATTATGGCCGTCTATTGTACTCATGGGACAATAGAAGATGTCCAATTGCACTGCATGTGTGATTAAAACATATTTGCAGGTTACAGGTTGTACTTGTACATTGTCATGTTACATTTTCATGCGGTTTCAGATGTGATTTGCCATGTTGTGCACATTTGCTGAACCAGATGTGTTCTGTGTTCAGTTGTGGAGGGGTTGCTGTTTGTACTGGAAAGTTGTCAATGTCGAGGTGCACTTCTTCTTATGTGCGTATACTGCATGGTGGTCGAGTAGCTCCTGCGGCTCTGATTTGTCTGCCACTTGTCTCTTTCATGCGGTGTGCCTGTCGGTTCTGTTCTTCCACGGTGCTTGGATGTTGTGGTGTACATGTTGTCTTCTGCAGTCGGTCAGGGTGCATCCGTGGTACTCCGCTGTTGATGTATTTTTTCTTTAGCATTTTCCGTATGCTGTTTTGGGGCTTTTTCCCGCATTATGCGTGAGTATTGCTGCCCTCGCACTGGTTGTCACTGTTTTCTTATCGCGCTTTGGCCCATCGCAGGTTTTTAGCGTCGGGGTTTGTGTTTTTATCTCCATCGAGGTGGTTGTATCGCGGGCATTGGCCGCGGTTTAGGCAAACTATCATATGGGGCCACCTTGTTGTGAATTCCACGTTGACACAGGGTTATTTTCCTGCGATAGTCTGTGATGTTGAGAGTTGCGTTAAGCTACTCTTGTGGTAGTTATCACACGTTCTTGTGAATATACTCCCTAGTGCTTTGGTCTAGCAATGATGTACTGACTTTGGTGAAGGTGGCTTTTGGGTGAGGAATATTACATAGTGCCATGCAGATTATCATGTAAATTCTCGGAAACATATACTGAAGAGCCACAAAACTTAAAGAAAAAAAAGAAATGTGTACACTATAAGACGCAACTTTAGCATATATCTCCACAGTCCTCTCTGTGTACTGTGCAGCACACAATTTGGACATTGCGCATTGACCTGGCTTACGTCCACATTTCATGATAGACTGCTAAAACACATGTTTCTCTACTTTCCACAGAATTTGGAGGTTATAGATTACTGACATGACTAATTGCTCCTGTCACAAAGCCTTTCACATCACGGGAGATGAGGTGTCACCTTAGTGAACTAGAAAACAATGGAATATTTACTTGGAATGCTGCTGAAATAACTATTCAGGAAGCTGCATAACATGTGAGGAGAGCTGCAGGTTAAGCAAAAGTATTCATGCTAATTTTCTTATGTTGTTTGTGCAAAGAATGAGGCAGCAAACATGTATGACTGAACAAAAGAGTGTGAAGAATATGATGTAGATGACAACAATCTCGCCAATGGAAGTGATAATGCAGAGAGACCAATGTTATACAGTTTCCACTAGAAAATGTAGGACTGCATATTAAGACAACAGGACGTCAGAGTGCAGGGACTGAGTCCATCTACCTCACTAGAAACTGTTGGTGAACAACCTTTACAATGCAACTTTTACAACGCACTACCATTACAACGAAACTTTTACAACGCAAGTGGATTTACAACGCATGCTTTTACAACGCAAGTCTTTACATCGACTTGCGCTAGATGGCGTGCTAACATTACAAATAGTGTAGTTTACTATCCCAACACCTTCCCTACTGTTACGTGGACTGGAGTTGGAATAGTAAATTACACTTTTCTAATGTTAGCACGCCATCTAGTGCAAGTCGATGTAAAGCCTTGCGTTGTAAAATCATGCGTTGTAAAACCACTTGCGTTGTAACAGTTACGTTGTAACAGCACGCGTTGTAACTGCACGCGTTGTAACGTCATACATCCGAAACTGTTGTTCCAATTTCATGGTTAGCTCACAGTGCCTCACCTGAACGACTAAACCAACCAGGCTAACAGATGATTTTGGCTACCTCGAAAAATACCCTCTGATCCGCAAGAGACCCGAGGAAGCAGATCTTACCCCTTTTGTTATCTACTCATGCATGCTCGTGGTAAAACACAGGAAAGATATGCGGTATATTTAATATACATTTAATTAAAACATTAGAACTTATAGAAAGAATGAGCTGTGGTTATTAGGCAGATAAAACAAAACAAGGTGTCCAGTATTATGAACATGATGAACAGAATGAACAGTCCAACCATGGCATTTAGAATTGTATAGATCCCTACCTAGCTCTACCCCTATTCTGAGAGCATAATGGGTGTACACTCTGCCCAATCTCTTAGGATAGCCTGAGACCCCATACGTGGATGACTCGGTCTGGAGTTGAATTGGCAATCCCTCTCTGCAGGATCAGATTTGGCAGAGCTGCATATCAAACACAACAGTTGTCCGAGGACCATTATGGCTGGAGAGTCCCCTTTAAACCACTAAAGGTCAGTGACCTGTTTATATAAGGAAACCATTGTTTTAGAGGTACAGCTCTGATGCAATGACATGTCTAGATGTTAGAAGCTGTCCCCAAGTGGGCAACGTAAGTACTAGGATATCTCATGCTATATTCCTAGCCTTGAGCAAAGTGTACTGATTGTGTCGCAGAAAAAGGCTGTCTAAAAACAAGCAACATGTGCAGCGCTCTACTTAGAATCATATCACAGAAATAAAATATGTTAAAGGTAACAGGACTAAAATAAAGTCTGCTAAAATGTGTAAAATGTAAAACTCAGAGGGGATTCAAATTGGTTCCACTAGTGCTTCACCCCACCAAGAAACACGCTATGATATGTCAGGAAATTAACACACTGGCATGGGACATTTGAGAGTTTGGAAGTATGCGGTTGCTGCAGTAACTACATGGCAGAAACATGTACATAAAAAACATATAAATTCAGCAGAATCTTACCCCAAATTGATTTCACAGTAAATTGCGAGTGACCCCAAATTTCGGAGCAAGGGAAATGGAAAAAGAGACATGTTTCCTTCATAAAGAAGCATAATTTTTATAGATTGAATTAATTATTTATAAATCATACAGCATATTTTAAAATCCATGCCAGGAACTGAAAGCTTGATCAGCTCTTGAAAAAAACAAGATTCTTGCTATTTGTAATTCACAGAATAATGAGCCAAGTAATAGAATGGACCGGAAAGAAGTTGGCTCTTCTGTTGATACAGTCTTTTTGTGGAGTAGGGACGTCCCCCCATTCTAAAGAGCTTGTGAAATCCAAGCTGCCACTCCACGACCACCACTGACAGAAGGAGAGGGTGGCTTCGGATCCCGCGGAGGCACTAAGTTGACCATTGCTTTCTCTGGACACCGCCGGGAGGGAATGGTACAATCCTAGTGGTAGACACACCGTCTCTGGATTTTGAAAAAACATCCGCTTGCAAGCGCGATAGGAGAGGGGCTGGAGGAACACAATTTTTGACAATCTAGTCGGGAATCTGCTCCTTCGGTGTATGCTTTTAGTTCACTTCACATACACTTATCGGAGACCAGTGGAAACTGTTGGAATTTACTGCGTGGCAGACTTATTGATGTTTTTTATTGCCCCGGCCATCTTGCTCTCGTTCTTGCCCTGCTCTCTGCCTTTCTCTATTCAAAATGGCCGAAGCCTGAGCAACTCTTCTAGCAATAGAAATGGAGAAATGACCAGACTTGCTACTGCACATGGAAATAAGATAGGACTACCAAGTTAGGCTGATCAGTACTCTGTAAAGAGGCGGCTATCTTAGAACGTTGTCATTTAAGCGTTTTGAGCAGAAGTATCAGATGGCTAGAGGCTTTTTTTAGGCAAGTGTTATTATATACTACTCTAAAACAGGAAATAAAAAGAATTTACTGGAACTTTATTGTCCATAATGTAGTCCTGAACTGCGACGCAGGTCCCCTTACCTCTCAATTTATGCTGTTCAAAACATCCCCTCGATTTGAACAATTTTTGGACGAGATTGAGCCACAACTCGCAAAAGTACTGTACCTTAAATTTAGGTACGGTACTCTCCAAATCAAGTCCTTCACATCTAAATGGGGATCTATTCAGAGAGAGAGAGGGGAAATTGATGATAGGTGGCCCCAATGCAACACAGGGTTTAAAGAGGACATAGCACACGTTTTATTTTTCTGCCCTGCTTATAGAGTACCAAGAAATAAATGGATAAAACCCTTGGGCAGGAAGCTATGTGTTGGAAAATACCTCGAAATGTTGCGTATTCTAAAAACTGACTCTTCAAGACTCATTGTATTCGGTACCAGCAGATTTTTATTGGCAACTAATTTTATTAGGCTTAAAAAGGGACTGAGATTTTAAACTCTTTTTAAAAATTCCTTTTACTGAAAACTGCGAAAATTTTATTGTGTAATTTGAGTGTATATGAAGCTGACGATTGATTGTAAACTTGTTTGTGGTAGTCATATTTGCACATTTTTAAACTAATGAAGCACTTTGCACTTTAAGAAATTCAATCCTGTTTACACGCGCATACCTAGTTCCAAGCGGTATTAGGCACCAAGCACTTTAAACGTCATTGCCAGGGACCTACTATGCTGCATTTTGGTTTTATCATTGGGTTTTAAACACTGAAAAACATATTTATGAAAGACTAGATCTCCAATTGCAAACAGTTCTTATATGTACCTTTTGTTGTGTATGTGATGCTTTTATGATTCTGTGAATCGAATAAAGAACTTTGATGATGATATACTACTCTCTAGGCAATCACATAGATCTTCCTTTGTACTCACCTTCTTCAATGAACACAGTTTTCTATTTGATTAAGTGAAAGAAAAGGCTTCTATTGGGGGCCGGCTCAGGTTCGTAGTTTCATGCAAGGCATGGCTTGAGTTTGCGTACCGGTGAAATTCTGTCTAATCGAAGGATCCCAGAGGTATTTTTGACACCTATTGTGAGACAACCCATTAAATGAGTTATATAGTTCATATAACTACAAATGTGTTTGGAATTAAACTGAAATCAGCAGGAAGTAACTCCTACACTATAATATACCCCTCTAGCCTATCCAGGAATGCAGCCAGAAGCTTCAAACACAATTTACTGAGGAATAAGCCTTAGAAACTGGTCTTGGATCCCTCCTTCAACATGAAAAAAGCATTATTGTCAATTACCTGTTATTTTGCACAAGAAAAATTGGAAAATGGCACTTTGCCATGACCAAGATGTTAAACACACAAGAAATAAGAGACATCCCATATGGTACTAAATTTTGGTCGTTCCCTCAACAAGATTAACTCGTTCCCTGCGTGCGTCAGCCAATGGCCGTTGCGAGCACTACCTGGCTAGTGCTGCGCAAGTCCGTTGGCCGACGCAGCCCCACCACTCATTAAAAGTCCCATGGTGGAATTTGCGCCGTGGTTAACGGGTTAAGAGCTAATCTATTTATAAACACCTATAAAAATGGTATCATTCTTATACAAGCATCTAACAATGATTTGAAGAAATTCGAAGACTACTTTGCTACCCTAAAAGATCATGTTCTTCACTACCCTAATACAAGATCCACTGTTACACAAATGGACCCACAGTCCAACAGACAGCCAACTAGGTTAGACCCTTTGCTGCCGATTCACAGAACTAATCTGAGATAAAATCCTAAACGTACTACTTTTAATATTCACAGAAGGCACTTAGTAGTAGTAAAGTTAGGACTCCTAATTTACTACTATTAAACTGAGACAAAATCCTAACTTTACCACTTCCGGTATTCACAAAAGGAATTTAGTAGTGGTAAAGTTAGAAGTCCTAGCTTTACTACTACTAAAGGCCTTCTGTGAATACCAAAAGTAGTACGTTTAGTATTTTATTTCAGTTTAGTAGTAGTAAAGTTAGGAGTCCTAACTTCACTACTACTAAATGCCTTCTGTGCATACCAAAAGTAGTAAGTTTAGGATTTTATCTTAAATTAGTTCTGTGGATCGGCCCCTTTGATCTTAGTAGAGTCCCAGACCTTACCCCAAGTAACATAGATGACTAGACAGTAGCCTATAGTTTATAGAAGTTAAACCATTGCAACACGCTAATAACTACCCATCCCAAATCCCCAGGGATAGGCACATCCCGGTTCTCCGAAAATGGATCACTCCCACACACTTCCCACATACTATCCTCAAAGGTTCCTCAGTCACTCCTCTGAAGAAGAGAAAATCTAACATTGGAGAAAAATCAGGTCCTATTCAAACAGATTTTCAGCTATCTAGCAATCCATAACCAGTTCGTGTGTACACCTCCGTCTATCTCCTTCTTTACAAATGGAACTAGAAATACTTAAAATATAAACTGACAGTTTAGCTCAGGACATTCAAAATGCCCTAATTGAAATGAAGAAAATTATACACCTCAAAGAAAATACTCACTCCAAAATCAAGCTTATTCAAGAATCAGTACGCAACCTCCATATCAAGCTAAAACCTACTTCCATGGCTCTAACCAATAGGCGACATCGCCCATGCAAACACAAATTATCTATCAGATGATGAAATTCAAGTGTTACTATTTTCCTTTAAGTCGGCATCAAGTCTCCCCAGCACTGGAGACTAAATAATTAGATCAGTACCAATCAATGCAAATAGAACCACGTTGCCTACAAATAGAAAGCTCAACCGTAATATTTTAAAAAGAGTTACTTTACCCACCAGTAATAAAGACATCAACCATGGTAATACAATGAAACCGCAATTATGCCTCCTAAGCAACTGCCACTCAGCAGTGAAACATCCCTCTGACATTGCTGACTCATCATCCACCATGAAGTTAATGTGGCTATTCTAACAGAATTGTGGCTTACTGAATCGTCCTCCCGTGCATAGATCTATTGGGTCCTCCCAACTACAACATACTAA
The DNA here is from genome assembly GCF_964204655.1 of Triturus cristatus. NCBI lineage: Eukaryota > Metazoa > Chordata > Amphibia > Caudata > Salamandridae > Triturus > Triturus cristatus. The sequence continues at coordinate 668,947,877 of NC_140587.1, forward strand.
GGCTAGATAGATCAAACAAAAAAAGGGAAGGTATCACTTGCATTCATTGCTCTGATCTCTGCGTTATTCATCTTCATACTGGCCCTCTTGACTCCTGTGAATACCTCAGTCTGCTGACAATCAAATTTGCCAATTACATGCTTTCTACAATCCCCCAGATGCGCCCATTTTATAAACCAATTAATGAAGATCATTACAGCAAATTCGTCACTGCACGCAATTTTATGGGCCCGATTCACAGAATTAACTTAAGACAAAATCCTAAACTTACTACTTTTGGTATTCACAGAATGCACTTACTACTTTTGGTATTCACAGAATGCACTTACTACTTTTGGTATTCACAGAATGGACTTACGACTACTAACTTTACGTCCGCACTCGGGCCGGAAATTCCGGCCCAGACGCGGAGCTTCCGGCCCGGAGGACGAGCTTCCGGCCCGTGGCGGAGCTTCTGGCTCAGGGGCGGAGCTTCCGGCCCAGGGGCGGAGCTTCCGGCCCAGATACGGAGCTTCTGGCCCGGAGGTGGAGATTTCGGCCATGGCTTATCTCCGCCACTGGCCGGAATCCCCACCTCCGGGCCGGAAGCTCCGCCTCTGGGCCGGAAGCTTCGTCCCCGGGCCGGAAGCTCCGCCTCCGGGTCGGAATTTCCGGCCCGAGTGCGGACGTAAAGTTAGTAGTCGTAAATCCATTCTGTGAATACCAAAAGTAGTAAGTGCATTCTGTGAATACCAAAAGTAGTAAGTGCATTGTGTGAATACCAAAAGTAGTAAGTTTAGGATTTTGTCTTAAGTTAATTCGGTGAATCGGGCCCTATGTTCCTAGGTGACTTCAATCTAAACTGGGATGATCCTAATGATAATCAGGTCAATGTCCTCAAAGATTTCCTAGAATACCAAACGTTTACAGAGGCCTGCCTCTCCCAACTCATGTAAAAAGTGCTACCTTAGACTGGATTATCTTCAGAGATAAGTTAAAATAAACTCAATTGATCCATGCAATCGGTCAGACCACCACATCATAACCTTCCAAATATCTGTCATAAAAAATAAAAAAGCTTTGCAATCTTTCAAACTCAAACAGTGGGTACGGGACACCAAATACTTATAAGACTTAAATATTGAGAATGTAGTAGCATGCTGTGAGAGGGATCTACACCCACCCAATAATATGGGAAATGTGAAGGATCGTACTGGTCACTATAATTCTACGATGATGAATATAATCAATTTGATTGATCCTTTGAAACTGAAAAGAATACTTGATAAAGATAAAAATCCTTGGTTTAATGTGTTGATAAATGACGAAAGGTGAAATCTGAGACTCGTTAAAAGGGAATGGAGACAGCACCCATCATCCTCCCAACCACAACTTCAAAGAAAGACTAGAAACGCACACAACAAAAGTATTCTCAGATCTAAAAAACATTTCTTTAAAACTGAACTTGGTAATGCCAAAAATAGACCTCGTAAACTCTTTGAAATGATTAAACAACAATCTAACAAACTGGACGAATCCTTGCAAGTATCAACAAAATCCCAACTAAGCTGTAAGGAATTCTCAGCCTTCTTTACTTCCATAGCCAACTCCTTTGAAAGTGAGCTCAAGATAGCCGCAGATAAAATCACTAACCCGTGGACATCCCAATTTGATCAATTACACTCCCCAGAGGCAAAGCCTAAAAATAAAGTACAATGATCAGATTTCAAGCTATATGACCACACCGATATTGTCAGAACCCTATTGACTATATATCACGAAGTGCCCACCCAAGCCTTAATGAGAGAGGACAATGTTGAGCCATTCCCCTCCCATCTGTCTCCTCTCCTGTGTTTCCAGTCTGCCCCTGACTTTGGCGTTCAGGATCTGCACTATGCCTTTAACAGTCGGGATAACCAAGACTCGTCACCGACCCATGTGATTTGGTCACATGCCCCAATGGGTAGAGACGCCATGACTACAGACGACTTGAAAGAGGAACAGCCCTGTGAAACAGACGCTGAAGAGCCCCGGTTGGAGAGCAGAACAGGACCGGAGATTAACTGCTGTATCCCGACTGAAGCTTCGGAGTAAGAACCCCTGCTGTCAAAAGGAGAAGCGTCGGATGCCGCTAGTGTGAACTCACCCCATGAAAAGAGGGAGCTGGACCCACTTCGGCACTACGCTAGGATCAGCCATGCTCCTGGAGGAGCGTGGCTCAACAAGGTACGTGACCGCATCTGTGCTGCGTGAGGTAGAGGAACCTGAGGTGGAAAGCCACTCGGGGACGTACCGGGAGGGCAGTGAGATACTTTGAAGTGCCTAGTGCTGCAGTGCGGCAGGTAACATGAAAAGCACAGTGCTGACTGCAAGCGAACCACTGGTGGAGGACCCGGGTGTAACTCCTTGCACTACCCTCCCTAATTACGATAGGACCTGATTGGGCCTCAGCCTCACAGAGTTTTCTTTTTCTTTGTTTTCTTTTCATCTCCATTGATTCTCCCGAGGAGCGCGAGAACCTACGGAGGAAGAGCGTGTCTCCTGGGAGTGAATGTACGAGCAGAGAAGCGGACCAATTTCCTAGACTATTAAGCCTGGAAGTAAAATATTGGTTTTGAAATTAAACCCTTGCAAACTTGACCTGAATCCCCGTAGTCATTCTATACTGGCCCACACATGGTGGAGAATGCGGGCAGTGTAGCTCCAGGGAAACAATATGGAGAACCTCATCCAGCAATTGATCAGTGGGCAACAGAAACTAGAATGGGCCCTCGATAAACAAATGACCTCCGCTCAAGCGGACAGAGACATGTTCAAAGACACCATAAACCAGCAGATGGAGTGCACACAAAAGGTAGCAGTTGATCAGCTACAGTTGACCACACAGATGCAAACACGACCTGGGTTCCAAACTGGTGGCCCCAATGTGGCCTTACAGAAGTATCTCCCAGGCAAAGACCCTGATGCCTTCCTGGTGAACTTTGAGAGGGCCGCATGTGCCTGTGGTTGGCCAGAAGCCAAATGGCCTTTTATACTAGCACCCCTGCTAACCGGAGAAGCACAGGCTGCTTATCAAGGGGCAAACCCCATAGGAAACACCCCCTATACTGACATAAAGGCGGTTATCCTAGATCACTTTGGCCTGGACCCCAAAGCCTATCTGGTCCAGTTCAGGAAGGAAAGAGGAATGCCGGGAGATAACCTGAAGACTTTGTTTTTTAAACTCAAGGCCACCGCAGATAAGTGGCTCAAGCCACAGGAACACACCAAAGAAGAGATCATGGCACTAATCTACCTGGAACAATACATTGAGGCCCTACTCTACTCCACTCAAAGGTAGTTGAAACAACACCCACACTTAACGGTAGAACAAGCAGTGGAGCTGGCCACCACATTTTCAAGGGCCCAACCCAGGTCTGTACCTTGGGAAAATGATAAAACCCATATAACCGCCCCATCCAATAAGCCAGACAGAAGACCACCCAAACCAACCCCAGAACCACCTAAACTCCGTAACTACCGACCCAATCCTCTCCCTTCCAAGTGCCTGCAATGTTTTGATTGTGGGGAGTGGGGCCTCATTGCCCAATTTTGTCCCCAGCAGAAGACTGCTGACGAACCAATGGACATTGGCTGCATACCTCGCTCGGTCCTATACACTTAGGAGATGGGACCATGTTTCTATGTAGGTGTACAGGTGGGTGGGAAGAACGTAAGGGCTTTGTTGGATTCAGGCTGCCGTCAGTCAGTCATCCTTGAATCCCTGGTGGACCCGTCGGCTCTCTTAAAAGGGGAGCGTATACCGATAAGATACGTCCATGGGGACATGCACATCTAACCAGTAATACGGCTTCCCATTTCTCTCCCGAACGGTTGTGTCCTCCAGGCTAAACTAGGCCTGTTGCCCAATCTCCCAGAACAGCTAATACTGGGTCTAGACAATCCACAGTTCCTACACCTTTTTAGGGTCAAGGTATACCCCTCCACTCCCCAAACCAATCAGCAGACTGCCTCACTAACCCAAGCCCCCTGGCTCTCAGATAGAAGCTTCAAATATAACCAAACTCATGATCCTACCCTACAACTTTCTTGGTCTCACTCTAGACAGTCCGCTACAACACCTCATCCTACATACCCCTATTCCATGTAGAGAACGACCTCCTATATAGGACGGGTAGCCCTGGGGTCTCTCCACATTTATTGGTACCACAGACTTTTCGAGAACAGGTCCTTTTCTTTGCACATTCCCACTTGCTGGCAGGACACCAAGGGGCACAAAAAATCATGCAAACAATTCTCCAACACTTTTATTGGCTGGGTATCTTTACCCATTTCACCAAGTAATGTCAGGAATGTGAGGTCTGCCAAAAAAAGAACCCCTATAGACCTCCCCGTGCCACTACAGCCCCTTCCGATAATTGGAAAGCCATTCAAGAGGGTCGGGATGGATCTCATATGCCTGCTCCCACGATCCAAGAAGGGCAACCAGTATGCCTTAGTCGTAGTCGACTACGCTACTCGGTATCCAGAAGCCATCCCCTTACGAGCTCCTACAACCACTAATATCAGTGACAAACTCATTGAACTGCTCTCACATGTAGGTTTCCCCAAGGAAATCCTTACGGATCAAGGGACCCTTTTGTCTCTCGTTTGATGACCCACATATGCAAGTCTCTTAACACCACTCATATTAAAACATCGGTATACCATCCACAAACCAATGGTCTCTGCGAATGCTATAATGCCACCCTCAAGTTGACTCTCAAGAAAATGCTTACGGTGGAAGGCAGGGAGTGGGATATGCTACTTCCCCTAGGCCTTTTTTGTGATTAGAAGTCCAGACCAGTTTGGAATGTTCTCCTTTGAACTCCTTTGCGGCAGGCAACCCCGCTGCCTTTTGGAATTAACCAAAGAGGCCTGGGAACAGGGGAAACAGGAAGAGACTAGGTATTTTCTTGAATACACCCAGGCCTTACGCACCCGACTGCACAAACCAAGGGAGTTTGCTGATGCGAACCTAGAAAGAGCCCAAACTAAACAGCAACTGTTCTACGATAAGGGGAAGAAGTGGCGACACCTGCATGTGGGTAATTGAGTACTGGTGCTCCTACCCTCTGCCCTACCTAAAGTCCGGTTCGAGTGGGAAGGGCCCTATCAAATCACCAAAAAGGTTGGTCTAACTTCCTATCATCTGGAAATCACGCCCCAAAGAACACAGATACATCATATCAACCTTTTAAAGAAATGGTTGGGTCCCCTGCCACGGAAGGCTCAGTTAACCATCCCTATGGCCAAACAAACCACCACCTAGATCAGTTAGTACTAAACGAAGCTCTGTCTAGCGACCAAAAGGAGGCCCTACATACCATGCTTTTACCTTTTATTCGTAGTTTTCTGACCTCCCTGGAAGAACACCCTTAGTGGAACACTTCATCCCCACTCTTCCTGGTATAACAGTGAAGCTAAGACTGTATCGCATACCTGCCGCCCGCAGGGAAGCCATCAGAAAGGAGGTCGACAGTATGCTGGCCGTGGGAGGTATAAGGCCCACCCAAAGTAGTTGGTCGTCTCCAATCATTTTAGTGCCAAAACCGGATATATCCGTTTGGTATTACATAGATTTCCAGGCCGTCAACGTCATCTCAAAGTTCTACTCCTATCCGCTACCCCGGGTCGACAAACTAATTGAGAAGCTCGGAGATGCTCAATATATAACCACGTTAGACTTTACCAAAGGGTATTGGCAAGTGCCCCTCAGAACACAAGACCAGGAGAAGACCGCTTTTTCCACCCCTACAGGTCTCTACGAGTTTACTGTCTTGCCCTTTGGTCTGCACGGAGCGCCTGTAACGTTCCAGAGGCTTATGAACAAGGTGCTCTTAGCCATATGCATCCGCGTATCTGGATGATATTGTTATCCATAGCCCTACCTAGGATCAACATTTGCAACACTATCAACAAGTGTTCAGGGCCCTACAGTGTAGTGAAGATTGCTATCTATATACGTACAATGCTAAGTTAGCACAACCGCGTTAGATGTTAGAAAGCCATCTTGCCGCTTTTGCTGCTTTTGCACACGACACTGTAGTTACATGTTATTAATTGAGAAATGCTTGCTCGACTTTGCTTCACATGAGAACTGTCTGTTGTTCACATCGCTAACAGTGAGCAGTGACCTTGGTCTGAACATTGTGTAAAGAAACAGTCTGGGTCGCTAGACGGTGCATGTTGTTGGGTTCAGGTTGATCGGCCCACTATTTAGCCATAACACGCACGCAGCTGCAAATACCTGAAAGTCGGGTGCTTTTAATATTGCAGTGCTGCATGTATTTTATTCATTCGGAAGAAGAGCTTTCCCAGGAGCAGAGTCTAAGCTGATCCTGTGATGTGATTCCACTAAGCTGATCTTTACGGTATGGGGTTCCCCATTCAAGCCTAGAGACCTTTTATTAGTCTAATAATAATATTAGTTTACTAGCGAAAGGAAGGTGGCTGATATCCACTGTCATTTTATTATGATTACTCCTTTCATTTTCTATGGTATTGTAACTATGCTGATGTTTTGATCTTAATCATTTGTCTGCTTATGTTAGCCAAAGTACTGCATCTTAATACACGAGGTTTATAAAATAAACTCTTTAAACTTTACCTTGTCTCTGTTTATTCTGTTGTGGACTGATATGAGAATAATTACGAACAGGTATTTCTGATTCCCACCATTCCTGAGAATACCCTAAGACGCTTGTTCTGAGTTGTCTATACATTGGGACCTCCGAGATAAAACTCGGATAACGAATGGGACACTGATGCTGGTCGGATAAGGGGTTCTGGGTTCTGAGGTGAGTTTTTGGTACAACACAATTCACTGAGGTCCTGGTTTCCTGTGCATTGTTCTGTGCATAAGCAGAATCCCTGCAACATGGCACACCTAACGTTTGGTCAATTGATTTGAAACGCCTTAGTAGTGCTTATATTAGTCCACAACCCCCTCACTCTTTTTTCCGGTTAACGGGAGTGACGGGTTTAACCTACCTGTGTTTCGACTAATAGGTTCTTTCAAGCTTGATCATTAAAAAGGTTATTTTTACTGAACCCCAGTGCTACTGTTGATATCGTTGATACTCTTTAGTGTGTCCTTATGGCGGTTGATATTGCCGCACATAGTCGTGCACCTCTACACCGTCATTTGACGACGTATGGGGTGCCGTATGATGGGATGGCTGTTATTTTTGTGGTGAGCGCTGATGCGTCTTACCCTTGTGAGTTGTTTTACTCTTGGGTGACCTTTCCGGCGGTGGATGCAGACGAGGATACGTTTCATTCCTATATTCCCACGCAGCTACCTGCGATCTATACGCCGTATAGGACACAAGAAATTCCTATTTCTGCCTGGCAGCATACCATTTGGTTTAATGGTGCCCTTTCCCATGCGGTTGCACCGGCTAGAATGGGCCCATTGTCTATTGCAGGGGCCACATGGCCGGTGCTAGCCGGATTTACACCTCATCCCCGCTATCTTACGGTGGCGGTAGCTGAGTTGCGGGTACTACACACAGCCCTGATTGCAGTTCATAGGGCTTTAGTGCAGTACGTGTCACGCAACGTGCAGGTGGGGGCACCTGCTGTTGCGGGACAACCAACAGACCACCATGCGGTGGTTATTAGTTCTGTTATGGTTAATTCGGTAATGGGCAAGCGCCCCCAAAGTAAGGATGAGTTACCTTATTGGCTTGCTGAGAAATTTGACCAACTGGAGACGGTTTTTCCACATACCTCTCCTGTGGAGAAACACAGGATTCTCACCATTAGTTTGCCGAAAGACTTAGTCCCAGATATGGCCGATTGTGACAACTGGGGCAAGGTCTTTGCTGTGACCTACTCGAAGTGCTTCGGCACTCCGTCTATGTCTATACTACCCTCCGTCATTAAACGTGTTCAAGAGACTCACGGAGCGGAGGCTGCTGTTGAATTGGGTATGAGGCTTGTCGGAGTGTTCGATGTGGTGGCTTCCATGGTAATGGGCAACCTCAAAGGCGATGCCATGCAGTTCCAAGTAGCTAATAAGCTGGACTGCGTGGATGAACTCGACAGGCCTAAGGAGTTTGCTAAAATTATTGCGCAAACCTATAGGACCGTTGGCCGTAGTGCCTTGGGTGTTAAGCCAACTGTGATAATTCCTGATATAGTACAGCAAACTAAGGTGAGCTCATCTACTAAAGACGAACGCCCAAATTTTCCTAAACAAAATTGTTGAGCAAAGAAACAGGGGAAGCAGCAACAGAAACAGGGGTCTCGTCCTGCCTCACCCGTACAGTCGTCTAGCGAACGCGCATATGATCTGCGCGATCGATCTAGTATTAAGTCACCTGATAGATTTCAGGTTTCTGAACAACGCTCTCCTCGTTCTTCACAGGAAACATCGGCTTCACAATCCGGTGGCGGAGACCGTGGGAAAGGAAGGGGTGCCCAAAGTCGTGAGCAACCCCGTCAGAATGACGGCAAAGGCAAGCAGGATGAGTCTGCACGTCAACGACCCCGTTTCAGAAGAAGAAAGTTGCTGCGCTGACAGCGAGGTATGCCACAGATGGTGCGGACGCAGCTTCAGAACCTGACATGGGCACTAACGCTGCTCGACAGCGCGGCGGAAGTTACAGTAGTGCGACAAGCACTGCGTCCATATCTGGTGGCGACAGCAACTGATACGTTCATAACTGTAGAAACTGCTGACACTAGAGTGGCTCCCCCTGATAGACTGTATAATATAGTCCTTTTAATTGAAGGTGACATACAACGCACGATTCAAGGAATTTTTGGGGATAATCTGACCTCTTCATATGATATTCTATTGGCAGCGGCTGATTGGCCCCCGGCTTTCATTTTAGATGGTCCTAGAGGGGAGGATATGATCCTCCCGTCCTTTGTGCACACAGTGCCAAAGGACCAAGCTAAGAAGTTCGCCGAGGAGTGGGCTCTGGTGCTTGCACCTGCTTTGTATCGTAACCAGGTAGGCTGGGATAAATTGTCTCCCAGCCATGAGATTAAAAATGCTGCGGAGGTTCTTGCCTCTCTTGTCCGAGGAGCACAGGAGGCTGACGGTGCAGGCTCTGATAGGCTCCAGGTTGGATTATGCCAACATTCTTTACCTGGGCCTGCCAGAGTATCTGCTACAAAGGCTTCAAATTGCACAGAACGCGGCGGCCAGGGCCATCTTTGGCCTAAGTAGACGGGCCAGCGCCTCTGGGTTGTTGGTGACGTTACACTGGCTACCCATCCGCAAACGGATTGCCTTTAAGGCTCTGACCTTGGCCTACAAAGCGCTCCATGCTGTGGGAGCTAAACATCTCCAAAAGAGACTGACCTTTTACCATCCGACTCGCTCGTTGAGGTCAGAATCTCTACTTTTGGCGGCTGTTCCGCGTGTGAAGAGGGCTCGCCTTGGGGGCCGCTCTTTCAGTCTGTTGGCCCCACAGATGTGGAATGCACTACCGCTCCCTTTGCGGGGGGCGTCTACTCTCCTTGATTTTAGAAGAGGTCTCAAAACCTGGCTGTTTTCCCAATAGGTCTGCCAGTAGTTTTGCTTTCTTTTTGTTTATCTTTTAACCTCTTTTAGCTGTGTTGTGTTATTCTGAAATCTGTTCCCCTTACCTAAAAGCGCCGGGACACTCTTTTTGAGTAACCGTTGCGCTATACAAAAGAATAAATAACATAACATAACATAACATTCCGTTGCGGTCCACGCCCCAGCCACAACCCTAATATCCCATGCGTCGCGAAGCAAGACCTCACGTCGCGGCTATCCTTGAACAATTGGAATATCAAGGTGTAATTAAAACATGTGTGTCACCAATGAATAATCCTTTATTCACTGTGACGAAGCCTGATGGGTCGTACCGCCTGGTTTTGGATTACCGGCATTTAAACTCTCATTGCCGGACATGCGCAGTACAAAATACCCACAGTTCGGCTCTCGTCGATAGTCTCGTGAGAAAACGGTTTAAAACCACACTTGACATTTCCAATGGCTTTTACAGCCATAACCTGTCCTCTCTTAGTAGTGAGTGGACGGCATTTACCTCGGGTGGCAAACAAAACATTTAAAAAGATTACCGATGGGCTATAAAAACAGCCCTGGTGTCTTCACTGCTCGTGTTGTCTCTCTGTTAGAGAGCATAGACCCTGATGCGTACTCGTATGATATTTATCTCACAGATGACGAGTTGTGGCCGCATCTGTGTCGCGTTGATCGCATTATTGTTTTGTTTGCAGACTTCGGTTACAAATTTAACTTTGCGGAGTCTCACATTACGGAATATACAGTGTTGTTTTTGGGATACGAACTCAACAATGAAGGTCGAGGTTTGGCTCCGCACTTCCTAGAGAAATGCTCATGCCTACGTGCTCCTACGACACTGAAGAAATTACAATCTCTGCTGGGCTTTCTGAATTTCGGTCGAACGTACATTCCTGATTATGCCCAGCGTATCAAGTCGCTTTATGCCTTGGTACAACCTACTTTTTCCAAATCGTGTTGGCTGCCGGAGCATTCAGCTATATTGCATCATTGCAAGCTGACCTTCTTGCTTCAAAATACTTACTGATGCGTGATAACCACACTAACCTGGTCATAAGAATTGTGCCAGGCGCAGTGGGTTTCACGTACTTAACGTTCAATGAGGGCGACACCGTCCCCATTGCCTACAAATCACACCTGTACAAAGTTCTGACGGCAGTGCAGATGGCGATTCTGAAAGAACGAGTGCTATCGCAAGGTAAACGCACGTTGGTGGTGACACCATATCCTACGCTTGAGGCGGTGACGAAAGCAAGTGTACCTAATTCTAAGGCTTTGCATCCAAGGTGGATACAATGGGCCACTTCCTTGACATCGCCCGACGTCACATATATCTTTGACGCGGCTCTACAGACTCAGGAGTTCTTGCAGTATGAATTCGTTCATCCAGCTCCTCTGTCTTTGCGCCCGTTCGAGGATTACCATTGTGTCATTTACACTGACGGTTCTGCGCAACCGGCTACTGGATCGAAGCATGCCTATTCAGCGGCCTGCGCAATTGTGGTCGGTACTTTCGTGAATGGTGAATTCCAATCCGATGTCGTGCATACGCAGTCATTGTGTGATTGTACCGCACAGTTGGCGGAGCTTCGTGCTCTGGTGCTTGCACTGGAGTTTGCTGATCCTCGAGTCACTACTCTTATAGTGAGTGACTCGTTTTATTGTGTACAATCTTACAACGACAATCTACATTTTTGGTCTCGAAATGACTATCGTGATTCCAAAGATAGCACAATTAAGCATAAAACACTTTGGGTTCGAGTGGCAGAACTTAAAGAACATCTGCCTCTCGTGAATGTTATTCACACTCTTGGTCACCAACGAGTTGGTGTCCATGCTGTCGGCAACAGCTTAGCTGACGAGGCAGCGAAAACAGCAGTGGCGACATACTTAGTAGCAGCAGTTACAAGATCACAAAGTAAGATCGATGATGACATCAGGGCAGCTATTGCTGCTACTGAGAAGGGAACAAAATATCCAAGAGGTTTCCCTTCTCGTTACCATTATTGCTTAAGTCCTGATAACGTCCCATTAGTGAGCATTAACGACGTTGGTGACAGATTGATTCCCAACGCGGACTGCAGACCATGTTTGATATTAGCGGCTCACGAGGGCATGGCGTCCGCGCATACCGGCGTTGCAGCTACTGTATCTCTGTTACAACAACCTTACTGGTGGTGCGGTTTATATAAATAAGCTTGTGCTCATGTTCTTAATTGTGACATTTGCCAGCAGATAAAACCTTCAACTGCGGCACGCCCACCACAAACTCAGTTGTACATATCTAATAAACCACTGGGTTGTGTTTATTTAGATCATTGCGGTCCATTTACCTCTGATACTGCGTACAAATACATTTTGGTTGCAGTGGATTTGTGCACACGTTTTCTGTGGGTGTGGCCACAAAGGAGTGCTGATGCCCGTACTGTCATCAAGGATTTGCGTGTCTTTGTTGGAAGTTTTGCATGTGGTACCTTTCATTCTGATCAGGGCCCTGTGTTCGCCTCTAAGGCGTACAAAGAAGCCATGAGAAATTTGGGGGTCCAAGTCAAATTTTCGTCTCCATACCGACCTGAGGGTAATAGTGTGGTGGAGCGAATTAACCATGACTTAAAGCAATCTTTGACAGCCAGGGTTTTAGGTACTGGCCGGAACTGGCTAGCCCACTTGTATGACGTGCAACGTGCACTTAATAATCTCCCTAGAAGGTCTCTGGGTGGGCGGACCCCATACATGATGCTCTTTGGCATACAAATGTTTGTCCCGGACCTTGATGCTCTAGACATGGCGGCGGCGGCCGCACCCTTTGACGTAGATGATCACTGTGCTCTATTGCAGAATGTACAAGAAGCCAGAGACAGTCTAGCGAAGGAACACGTGCCCTCCACATCTGATGCTGAGCTTCAGATTCCGGTAGTCGGCTGGCTACCTCGAGTTGGTGATCTGGTCCGTGAGAAGGTGGAGAACAAGAATGAGTTCGGCCCCTCTTATCGTGCACCAGTTCCGGTGCTTGGAGTACAGGGTACACGTACAGTCATTTTACCTCCACTTTCTGGTTGCAAGGATAACAGGTACATCTCTATTGACAATGTCAAGCTACAGCGAGTGGCCGATTCTTCTTAGTATGACACCAGCGGTTTCTTGCCCTTCGATGCTGAGAAATTCTGTGGTGGCCCCAGCTTCTAACACCTTGCCTGATGTTGCCATCGAGATGCATACAGTTACTGGTCCTTTATTGCCACCGACACCTGGTGGTCTACCTGAAGATATTGAGTATGCTTACCCTGCGGATGTCCCGTTGCCTGTTTTACAATCCACCACTGTAACCCAGTCGCGCTACTCCTTTGACACTAATTCAATGACTTCCATTGATTGCCCCATCAAAAGTTTCGATTTTTGATGCCTAGTTCAAAAGACATTTTTTAATTCCCCCTTGGACTTACATTTGGCTGATGCTCATATGTATTTTTTTGTTTATGTCCATTGGTCTTGTGGTAGTGTTTTTTAGACTTATAAATGGACACTACCGGAAAGAAAGATCTACAATTAGACAAATTGATGGAACATTGGCTCCCCACTCCTCATCAAATATCATGAAAAGGGACCAGACTTTTATGAACATTACTGCCTGGCCTGTACGTGATGGGATCGCTTGGGATGCTGTAAAATTTCAAATTCATGGTCCCACTGAAGTAATCAATGTGCCAAATGTATTTCGTGTTTCTATGGGTGATGTAGTTAAGCAGAACATCCACTCGGATGATTGGGATGTACAAGCCATAGAAGCACTGTTTTCTGATTTGAAATATTATGCTGCATTTGATGCTGAAGATTTGTATTTGGATACTGCTAATTATGATGAGCAATTCTGCTATCAACATTATGGCACACATTTCCTACACAAAGCAAATACGTTTAGAAATTTTGTAAATTATACACAATGGGAACACTGCCCAGCCCCTAGGCTGGGCAGTTCCACCACGTTAGTGGACAAATTCACATATTTTTCTGATTTTAGTGTGTCGAATCCGGCCTCCTTTTATTTTAAGATTGCGGCTGAGTCTGCTTCTAAAGTCAGACTGACACACACCAAATTGTTGTATTCCAAGTCCTTTATGGACGAGTTGGCAATCGGAGGCTATGATCTGTGGAAAGCTACTATCGATCTTAAATCGGTTTGGGGTTCTAAACCATGGCAGGTACAGGGAACAGAAGCTTTGCATCGTGCCTGCCTCATCCCGAACCACATGTTATTTTTGAATTTGTCAATTTTTCAGACCACCTGTTTTGGATTGGCTACTTCTAAAATATTAAATTCTCCCACCACTCCGGGTCTGGATGCTTATCCTAATTGGGATAATCAGACGGATCTGTCCCTTGCTACGTTGCAGTCATACATTTCCAACACATCCTTCAATATTTCTGAATTGAATCCGGAAGGGTGGTTAGTATGGCAAACGAGCTCAGATTCCTGTCAACATCGGTTTCTGGATTTAGCACCGGGGTATACACAAGTTCGTGTAGACCCCTGTTTTGAGTCTTCTCACACTGTAACTACCTACTCAGTAGGGAAGTTATGCCAGTCTTGGCTGCAACATTCCACCTTAGCATCTGTTAAACTTCATTTATCACAATTGAACGACAAAATAGATTTGAATGATTTTGTTAAGGGTCCTGCGGTTGGCAGGTCCAATAGATGGGTATATGCTATTTACAACGAAGTTTGGAAGCTATCACAGATTGAAGCTGCATCCAGATTACGAGCTATTGATCAAGCCAATATGGAAAAAGTATTGGCTGTAATAGATAATAGCATTAACACCCTGTCTTCCAGAATTTATACCTTAGATAATATTGTTTCATTTGTGGTAGACATTGTGCAGGATGATTTGTCTGTTTTGTATCATGGTCAGAATCAATTGCGTTCCATTATGCAGTTTGCATGGACGTTGCAAACGTTAAAGGCTGGGAAAGGTCCTTGGGATTACATGAATACTTCATCTTTGTTCCTTCCTTTTAATTTACCTGCGAAACAATAGTTCATGTCCATGAAAGATGCAACATACTCATTGCTGCACATTGAAAAGTCAGAACCTTTACCTTTCTCTGTTGCCGAATTAAACTCCGCTGTGTGGCTTATCCACGAGTTGATCACATTACCATTCCCCCTGTTTAAGTTTAGTTCGTGCATGAAACGTTATGCCCTTGGCAGATATGAGAAACTGGGAACTGCCTTCCTGCACAAAGTTTGGTCACTCCCATTCATGTACAGATGCGTGAGGGACGGAAAAGAGGTTTACTTAAAAGGTGAAGAGTGCACTTCCACTCCAGATCACTCTGTGGTGTGTCGGCACATTCAATTACATGATGCATGTAATGTGCACGCTCCTAATTTAGCTTGCGTCCTGAAAGGGATCCCGGTGCCAGTTATGACACCGTCTTTTACGCTGCTTGCTAACGGTAGTTATTTGCTATTAAATAATGAAGCTTGCTGTGGGATGTTAGTGGGAATTCCCTACATAGTGACTGTATCACACAAGAGTAGTCTGCTGTAATAACGTCCTTTTCCCACCCCCGCATGGACGGCTCGATGTATCCATCTGGCCTTCCATTCCAACCTTGAAAGCAGAGTTCAACAAGATGAGCAGAATAAGGGCTCTATTGTCTCAAAAAGAAGTCGCGTTGACATTTGTCCTTCACGTAGCAAATACGTGCACGGAGGTGCAAGCACTTTTGAATACTGATCTCCCACTTCAATTTGGGGCCCTGATTCAGACTATCTTTAATGCCTCATCAACAAGTGGCCTGGCTCATTTTTTTTAAATTGTGGGCTCCGGCCTCGTGACATCCTTTCAAACTATTTTTGGTGTGATCCCGGCATTTTTTCATTCTATTTTTTCCAGCGTCTTCGGAGGTCTCCCTTTGCTTCTCGCCCTCGTAGCTGGGGTGCTTTTGATGATCTGCGTACTACGCTATGGATGCACCACTTGCGTCACACGACAGCATGTCACGGCTGCTCCATCTTCGTAACCGGATGCTTGAATACTATGGCACTTTACCACTGGCGACTTTGAGCATAGCCTATGGATTGTCCTTCCGGTTTCCCTACTTTACTTGTGTGCAGCCCGTCTTTCATTGCCTAGATTGTCCATTCCAATGGGCTCTGGATTTGTGCCTGTCGAATTCGGTGTCTCCTGCCCCGGATTATGATCGGCTGATGAGCCCCTTAGTGGCTCATGAGTTGGACTGTTCTGGCGTCAGGATTATAGCCTGTGGAGCAGCACATGGAGTCCTAGTGAATTGGGACATCGGAACGGCTGCAGCTGAATTCTTAGCGAGAAGTTATCTTGAAGAACACACCAGTTGTCCTCGGATGGTGCTAGAGGTTCCGGTTCTCGAGGAACATGTGTGTTCCTTCCCCTTGCTGAACTAGATGGCAGATAATATTGCAGAACGTTCCAATGATTTCCTCTTGGAAGCTGTTGCAACTTATTGTGCTTATACCTTGATGGATTGACTTTTTCCCCCCTTCATTTCGTTGTACATCCATCGATGATATTTTTTTCCCTTTAAATGGTTTTTTTCTCTTCCTTTTTTTTCTTCTCTTTTCTCTTCGAACTTTTCACTTACCTTATATGGTCTCACAATTCATGCCCTTGGTTCCGTTATATCAAACTTGAACTTTGCTTTCCTGAAAGTGCGCCCCTACTGGTTAGTGGTCCGATCAAGGGGGGGTGTAGTGAAGATTGCTATCTATATACGTACAATGCTAAGTTAGCACAACCGCGTTAGATGTTAGCAAGACATCTTGCCGCTTTTGCTGCTTTTGCACACGACACTGTAGTTACATGTTATTGAGAAATGCTTGCTCGACTTTGCTTCTCAAGAGAACTGTCTGTTGTTCACATCGCTAACAGTGAGCAGCGACCATGGTCTGAACATTGTGTAAAGAAACAGTCTGGGTTGCTAGACGGTGCATGTTGTTGGGTTCAGGTTGATCGGCCCACTATTTAGCCATAACACGCACGCAGCTGCAAATACCTGAAAGTCGGGTGCTTTTAATATTGCAGTGCTGCATGTATTTTATTCATTCGGAAGAAGAGCTTTCCCAGGTGCAGAGTCTAAGCTGATCCTGTGATGTGATTCCACTAAGCTGATCTTTACGGTATGGGGTTCCCCATTCAAGCCTAGAGACCTTTTATTAGTCTATTAATAATAATATTAGTTTACTAGCGAAAGGAAGGTGGCTGATATCCACTGTCATTTTATTATGATTACTATGATTTTCTATGGTATTGTAACTATGCTGATGGTTTTGATCTTAATCATTTGTCTGCTTATGTTAGCCAAAGTACTGCATCTTAGAACACGAGGTTTATAAAATAAACTCTTTAAACTTTACCGTGTCTCTGTTTATTCTGTTGTGGACTGATATGAGAATAATTACGAACAGGTATTTCTGATTCCCACCATTCCTGAGAATACCCTAAGTCGCTTGTTCTGGGTTGTCTATACATTGGGACCGCCAAGATAAAACTCGGATAACGAATGGGACACTGATGCTGGTCGGATAAGGGGTTCTGGGTTCTGAGGTGAGTTTTTGGTACACCACAATTCACTGAGGTCCTGGTTTCCTGTGCATAGTTCTGTGCATAAGCAGAATCCCTGCAACAGCAGTTAGCAGTCTTCATGTAAATGCCAAGAAATCCCGGGTGGGGTTCCAGAAAGTAAGGTATTTGAGGTACCTCCACGGGAACAGGATTATGGAGCCCCAGCAGGAAAAAATCAAAGCCATCATAAACACTCCATTCCCCTCCACACAAAGTCAGAGCTTTCCTGGGTTACTGGGCTTCTACAGGAGATGTATTCCCCGGTACTCCGCCATAACAACACCCTTGACAGACTCCTTAAAAACCAGGTGGAAAAAAAGGCTATCACTTCCAGTCCCATACTGAAGTCCCCTGACTTTTTGAAGCCTTTCATCCTGCAGACGGATGCCTCCGAAAATGGTATAGGAGCTGTGTTGTCTCAATCATCAAATGATGGTATTGAGTATCCAGTGCTGTTCTTCAGCCATAAACTATTCCCCCGGGAGCTGCTGTACCCAGTGACTGAGAAAGAATGTCTGGCAATCAAATGGGCCGTTTATAAGCTCTGGTACTATCTGGAGGGATCCCATTTTCTCCTGTACACGGACCATGCACCCTTACTCTGGATGAGCCGGAATAAGGGGAACAATCCCAGGGTCTTGCGCTGGTTCCTCTCATTACAGCCTTCTTCCTTTGAGGTCAGATATTGCAAGGGCATTGATAATGGGAATGCGGACTTCCTCTCCCGTGTTTCTTCCTTCCCCAAACGGGAACTGTAGGAGAGTAGGATCTGCTTCTTAATGTTACCCCCACTTTTTGCTGATGTTTAACTGTTTTCAACTTAGTCTGTCTGGGATCCCACTAACCAGGACCCCAGCCTAGCTGCTTTCTCTTCTAAATTGATTGCATGTACTTTAGGTACACTCCAGATTGGATTCTGGGGGACCCTTATAAGTTCCTAGTATATGGCATACCATGTACCAGTGGCATAGGTTCCCCAGAGGCCTCTCAGGGGCTGCAGCATGTATTATGCCACCCCTGGGAGACCATTCAAAATGACATCACAGGTCTGCTACAGCAGCATGTGTAAGGTGGTGCATGCACCCCTTACTTAGATATAGGTTCACTATATCTACATCATATCACTGCACATATAAACCTATCAGTCACCCCCATAGCAGGCCTTATCACAACTGAAGGCAGGGTGCTGGGTTTTATGTACAAGGGTGCACCTGCATGAGCAGAGCCCCTCTGCAGCCTTCGGAACCTATAGTCCGGGGTTGTTTGTGATGCAGCCAACCATATATACTTAAGTGCATTATAACCTCGCTGTAAATGCTAACTTTAAAACGGCTGCATGGAAATATGTTGTGTTTGGTGTCAAACACCTTGGAATCATACCTCTACACCAGTAACTGGTGTGGGAGGTATGACTCCACCCTCCTAGAGGGAGAAATATGACAACACCGGTATAGCCGGTGCCAGTATTCTCGACCCTGGCATCACAAGATGGATGCTGACAGGCACAGACACAAGTCTGCCCTCCTGCTGCTGGATGATGCTCCTGCAGGGGAAGGCTTGACAATAGGTTTCATGTCACAGGGAGGTGAACCACCTCCCACACAGGCTTTAGTGTATTGGGGCTGGGTGGGTGCACGCTGAGAGTGCTTTGATGTCTGCACTGGGGGCACATTTGGTGTCCCTCTGCATAGTCCAGCTCAAACCGGTTGCAAGAGCCATTTGCTCCTGCTCTGGCATGAAACTGGACAAAGGACATGGGTGTAGCCACCCCTCTGTCCTGACCCTCCCATAGGTGGGTCCCCAGAATTTGTCCCACCCCTTCCTTGGGTATAAAGTAGGAACCCCTGACTACAGGACGTTAGATTTTACCTGGACTAAACTCTGCTACAGAAACCAAGTACTTTGATGATCTGCACGACGCTGGATGATTGAAGAATCTCCCAAGGAGTAAAGGAGTTACTCCCCTGCAAGGCAGGCACCTGAAACGCATCTGACCGGTTTGCATCTCCCATGCTCCTGAGGACTCTGAAGATTTCTTCAACACATGAGGTGGGTTCCCAAGGTCTCTGAGGTTGATATGTGCTCTCAGCAATTCTGAGGCCCGTATCCCTCGTGGGGACCGTGCAACCCGAACCCCTGTGCACTGCATACATTTGCAGCAGCATATGCTTTTTGGTGACCCCTGAGGCTGTGCTTTGGGCTACTTGTAGTCCTGACCCCGAGCAGTATTTCCACTGAAGATTTCCGGTGTACACTCCACGAGTGTTCCGTGGGCTGGTACTTTGTGATTCAGCTCGAGGTCCCTTTGCGATCCGTGGTCCGTCGACCTGTGGGTCCCTGTGAAGGTAACTTTGACTTTACGTAGGCTTTCCTGGTTGCTCCAGATGTGCCATGACTCTCCATAGCTTGGAGAGTCCCCAGGACCTTGCTGGTCCTCACCGAAGCATCTTTCCTGTGCTTGCGTGGGTTGCAGTTGCCAAGGCTTGTTGGTGTTCAATCCGGACACTGACCCCCCAGCACTCGACATCCTTTGTGGGACAGCTCACCTCCGGACTTTGGTCATCATCGACATCTCCTGGTCCCCGCGGCTGCAGAGACAAGCTACACCTCTTCTCACCTGACATCGGTGGGCATTCGTCTATCGTGCCCCTGGTTACTGTGAAGTGACCCAGACTCTGTCCCCTCTGCTTTCAGGTTCTTCTCAGCTCCGATCCAGACTTGGATCACACCAGACACTTTCCATCATCACGGCAGCAGCACTTTTTGGCATCACACCATTGAAATCAACGAGCGTTTCCGACACCACTTGACCCCTATGCACCCGGCTCCTCTGGGATAGGTAACACGGGTACCTTGGTACTCTCAAGGGTGCTGGCCTTAGAACCTTCTATGTTCCAAAGGGTTTGCATGAAGTCCTCTCTGAAGTGTCCTTAATCTTTAAATTTGCAACCGTGACTTTCCCATAGACTTGTACGAAGCTTGTGCCTGTGTTCACACACTGCACCCATCCTCCGTGGGTCCCCTGTGTCACTACCTGGGGTGGTTCCTTGGGGTCCCAGCGATTCTATGTGCTTTAGGCACTGTGTCTGGTAAAGTCGGGGTTAATATACCACTTTCTTAGTATATGGTTTGGTCTCCCCCTGGAGCCCACTATGTATTGTGCTATTTACTGTCGATCTAGGGATTTAATATTGTGTGCGTTGTTCTCAAATCTCATAAAGAGGTTAGTAGAGAGTGTTTTATAATATATACATATATTTTATATATTTCTTGTGTGGTTCTCCTTTCATTTGGTCGCTCAAGAGGTTATATACTGGTAAAACAAGCTGCTTTACATTCCTTTGAGACTTAGCCTGAAGGCAGCTCTACATAGCTACCACTAGAATAGCTTTCAATAAATGTTGTCTTTAACCTAATCATCAATAAGGGTTGTTTGGACTGGTACAAGGTGCCCACTTTACTTAGTGGTCAGCATATACCAGGCCAACTTCTGACAGGAACAATCTGGGGAAGGGATGTGTCACAAAGTGCCCGCCCAAGCCTTAATGAGGGAGGACGATGTGGATCCATTCCCCTCTCATCTGTCTCAAGTCTGCCCCTGACTTCGGCGTTCAGGATCTGCACTATGCCTTTAACAGTCCGGATAACCAAGACTCGTCACCGACGCACATGATGTGGTTACATGCCCCAATGGGTAGTGTTTCCCTGCATCCCCCTCCCTAATTACGATAGGACCCAATTGGGCCTCAGCCTCACAGAGTTTTCTTTTTCTTTGCATTTCCACACTTTTGTTTTGTCTGAATAGAGCACAAGGCAGTTGGTCACGCAGGTAGCAAAACAGTTTTTTGTCATAGAGGGCTTGTCTAACAGGGAGAGTATCAGTTGGGTATTGTTTGAGTAGGAAAGTATGTTGATGTCACGTGATTTGGAGTGCTCTGCCAGTGGGGTCATGGAGCTATTAAATAAGGTCAGACTGAGAGATGATCCTTGGGGGACGCCACAGATGAGGCTCTTGGCTTCGTATGTATAGGGCGGCAGGTTGATTTTTTGTGTTCTTCCAGTGAGGAAGGAGCAGATGCAATTGAGGGTGGGTCCTTGGATGCCTGGAATGGGAGACTATGTGGAAGGCTGTCGCAGCAGAATGAAGGGCGCTCTTTTTTCTCGACCAAGGATCAGGCTGATCATCTGTTGTTGCAATGAGGCTAGTGTCAGTTCCATCATAGGGCTTGAAATCTGATTGTGTGGTATCTAGGAGTTGGTATGTGTTGTGGAAGTGGGCAAATTGCTTGTTGATGGCTTTCTCCATAACCTTGGTTGGGTAGGGTAGCAGGGGGATCAGTGGTAGTTTGCTAGCTAGATGGGGTCTGCCAAGCATTTCTTTAGCATCACGTTGAACATCGCATGTTTCCAGTCCTCTGGGAAAATAGCGGTGGGGATGAAGTTGTTCAGTATGTGGGTGAGAACTTCACAGACTAGGGAGGTGCCCAAGTTGTAAATGTGGTGGGTGCAGGTGTCTGTCAGTGCCCCGTACTGGATAGTCCTCATGATATAGTCTATTTCTTCCATGGTGATTGTTTCCCAGATAGTCAGGGAGTTTCCATGAATATCTGTTGGTAGGGTGGAGGTGAGGGTGCAGGGGTTCCGCTAAGGGTCAAAGTTGGAGATGGTTTCTATTTTGTTGTTGAAAAATTCCAAAAGGTTATCACATCATTTTTGCAACGGAGTGATGCTGTTTGTTGTGGACGCTGGTAAGGTGTAATATTTGAGGATAGTGAAAATGTCTTTATAGCTATTGGATCTGTTATCAATTCACTCTACCAGGGTCCTCCTCTTGGTTTCTCCGATCTGCTGGTGGTAGCATCTTAGTGCTGCTTTGTTAGTATCCTTATCGTTCTCATTGCAATTCATTACCAATCTTCTTTCCATTTGTTTGCAGTGTTGTTTGGTTGAGAGGAATTCTTCAGTGTACCATCTAGACTGCTTACAGGCTCTCCTTTGTGTGTTGTATTTACGGGGTGCCAGGGAGTTGTATCCTTAGGGCTAGTTCATAGACTGAAAACCACTTTTCAGTGTCTCCCACCAGATCCTAGGGGATGTGGACCCAACTCTCTCCACTAGGCACTGTGTTGCTGCCACCATTGTTGCTGGACTCTCTATGTTGCTTGGCCTCCAAGTCCAACTTTTTCAGACTCACTTTATGAGCCAGCAGTAGTTTTGTTTCTTCTGAGGCCCTGTTTACAGCAGCCTCCTCTTTGGCTGCTTCCATTTTAGCTTGGCCAGGTGAAGCTAAAATTCCATCTCGGCTCTCCTGTCCTCCAGTTCCCAAGGGGACAGGTTGTGTTAAGACAAGCTGCTACCAGCTCAGGATTTGGCAGGGGACCTCAACCCTGTTTGCTCTCCTCGTTCTTCTGTGGACATGGTCAGGAGCGTTTCATCCTCCCCCCTGCGTTCCCTCCATTCCCTCTTCCTCCCCTGCTACATCCTCATCCTTCTCCTGCTGGTGGTAATGGTTGAGCACAAAGATATATGGCTTGATTAAGTTATTGAATTCAGTTTGCTTTAACTCTTTAGTGTCACTTTCAAAGAAATTTATTTTGTCTGGCTTATATTTATGATATAGAGTTTTGTATCCTGTGCTCCCCCTTTTCTTTTAAGGTCAGTATGTTAGCCCTAGACTGGCAGTGATCCAAAGTGCACCTCCCTCCTGTTTTCTATAATCCCATCTATAATATGGCACGGGTGCAGTTGCATTGGGCCATGCCTCCATGGAATTGAGTGAATGCCCTCTGACAATAGCGCTTGCGCCACATGTGCCCCAGGGCTATCAGTATTACAAAAGAGGATGCACAAGCATCTGCAGCCCCCTCTGTAATGTCATTGTATACACAAAGCGGGCGCACATGCCCGTTGTGACCCTGGGGCTCAATGTATAATACAGCCCAAGGAATAATACTGAAACACATTAAAAAAGTGTGTTGCACAAAGATGAGGAAGAACAAAGATGAGGAAAAACACTTAAACCTGGTCCATTCTCCAGGTAGTAGTTAACACAAGAAAGCAAAGGAAGCCTGCCGGAGATAAGCAATTGAATGGTTACAAATGAGAGCAACAATGAAAATAATTAATGGTATGCTGTAGGCAGGTTGTAAGCCCACTGAATAGTAAACAATGGGTCTTGCAACTCAACGCATGCTCTGTGATTGACAAGACCTAAGAAGTGCCTCTTCTGTCATACCTTTAAGTGTTCTTATGCAAGAAACAGAGGGGGATATTCACAAGGAGCTATCTCCGAGTTAAGGGCACTTTATCGCAGCCAAAGTTGTGATAAATCGATCGCCCCATTCACAAGCTGGTGTTAACAGCCCACAGCACCAGTTTACCCACGATAGCAGCCGCAAAAAACATCGCCACAGAATACCCCCGTAACTATCGCTAATGAGATGCAGAGTAGGCATTCCCGTGCCCAAAGCTGTGACAACACCACTCCACAACATTCACAATGACCAGCCAGAACTGCGATAAGAACACAAAACAGGCGATAAGGCGCGTTGGCAGCAGGAAAATAACATCTGCTCTGACATGGTGCAAAGTCGGACCACAGCCTGCACCACACAAGGGAGCACAGCCCACAGCCACATCGGAAGGACAACAGATGCCATGGAGCCACCGGTCATGCGGGCCGGACACCCAAGAGGGCCACAACACCCACCGTCACCACCCCAGGACCCCAACCCCCAACCGGAACACCCCCTGGACCACCACAGAGGCAGCGCAGACAAAGACAGCGGACCCATAGGAAACGCACCAGCCACACAGACCCAGCACCTGACAATGTCATTGCCCACTACAGGCTCAAAAGGACATCCATCGTACTCATCCTGACCAACAATGCCCAACAGGCCAAAGGCACTAACACAGCGGACAACCAACATCCCACCCCACACATAGCTAATGGCTGTGCTGCACCTGTTGGCCCCTGGCACCCCCCAATCAACACCCGCCATAGTCGGAGGAGTCACACAGCCAGCCGCATCCAAGTCCCTCACACCTGACCTGGACATCACCATCAGCCTGTTACCCCAGTCCCTATACGTCCAACACAATGCGTAGGATCTGCTGGACACCAAGCAAGGCCCATACACCATAGCTGGATGCATGCACGTGTTGGGGGCAATCCACAGCACACATGTCATACCTGTGCCCCCTGCCGACACAGCACACAATCACCGCAACAGAAAGCACACGTCTCACATCAATGTGCAGGCAACAACCGAACACCGTGGAACCTCCACTAATCTCGCCTCCAAATACCCAGCCACTGTGCACGATTCCTCCATCCTCCGACAATCCATCAGCATCCAGCGTCCCCAGGATGGCACCAAGGGAAATGCACAGCCCCTTGGCAAGTTCCGAATGGACACCCCACTCACTTCAACTCTACAACCACTTAACTCACAACTCTGGCAATGCACACGTCACAAAATCAAAACCAACATGCCCACCCACCAGACACGACAGAGCAACTCACAATTGTAACCTGGGCAAGCCGTGAACATGAGCCATCAACGGCATGGCACCTCAGCCACACACTAGCCCAATGTGGAGAGAGGTGGCAACCAGGCATGTGTGAAGGAGGCAGGAGAACCATGACTGGGAAAGCACACAATGCCAAGAGTGGCGAAGATGTGCTGGATAGACCGCAGTATACAGAACACACCCATATCCATGGCGACATATGGAGTGTAGTGGACAGTGGACACAACCATGTCACCCTGGCCAGTGGGGGAGTTAGTGGAAATGTTGCCTATTACGTCCCCCCCGTAAGTGTGAACAGAGTGAGATGGCCCGGCGTACACCGGGCAAGCGTAGGGATGTAAATAAAAAGCACGTAGCCCTGGGCGGGGTCCTATTCCGGAAAGCCCAACGTCTCTGCCAGGGTGGTGCCTCTCACCACACCACGAGGCCGACGCCGTCCTCGTGAGCGGAGTTGCTTGCGATCCTGTGCACCTGCTGTATCCCTGCCCACTGGACCCCGAACCCATCAGGCCCACCCCTGCACAGCCAGGCCACACTGATCACCTTCTGCGTGTGTCAAGGAGGGTCCACCACGTGCCGGTGCAAGCTCCAAGCCCCAGTTCAGTGACCTCTGCAACCTCCGCATAATATCGCTGGCCCCCCTATGCTGGCCCACATTACTCCTTCCCCATTCACATAATACACCAGAGTCCTCTTCGGCCCAGTAGGTCCCATATGTGAAACTGTGTCCTGAGTCCTGAATGGCAGTGACCCCAAACACGGGGCAGCGGCCACAGCACCCGACCCCCCGATCAGTGAAGCATAGTTCCATATGGGCATCTTGCGACACGTGGTGCCACTAAACCTGTTCAACGCCAGCCAGCGACACGTGGTGCCACTAACCCTGTTCAACACCAGCTGGTGACACGTGGTGCCACTAACCCTGTTCAATACCAGCCGGCAACACATGGATGAGGGACCAGGACTAGCCTGCGGACCAGTAGGTCCCACATCCAGCACCTAGTCGTGAATCACAAATGGCAGAGTCCACACCAGTGGTCACACGGAGAGGAGTAAGAGGAGGATGTGGCTCAGTCCGGACGAAAGCCAGGTCACAGTCACGGAGGTGACCGAACACTATCAAAAACTGACCAGGTGCCATCAACCCTGTTCATCGCAAGTGCGCGTCCCGTGGTGCCACTGAACCTGAACTAGGCAGGCCGGTGGGGCCATCCAACCTATGCCAGCGACACTCAGTGAATGGCCCGTGATTGATTTAAAAGTGAAATCTTGAATGCACATTTTCAGAATATTTCATGGTTTAAAATAACCTATTCTATATGACACTAATACAAAACGAAGCAGATGCACTGCAAAAGCAATTTTTCAAGTGTCCCTTCTTTATTACTACTAATAACTCTGGATTTATTCATGGAACAAAATGGCTGCCGTTCTAAGCAAACAAGAAAAAAATATCTTTGTACACATTCCACATTAAATATAATTTCTGTCAGATTTAATTTCTACATTCAAAATGCAATCGAAAACATATTTTGTTTTCAAAAACCGTTCAGCACACAAAAACGTATAAATTGAGCCATCCACCATTTTGTGCTCAGTGGATCATTGACTTCCCAGGTGTCCACACGCATCGGAGCACAGAGGAAAAAAAGAGACACATTGCATTGGAACACTGCCTCCTACAGATCAAGTAAATAAAATAGTCACATCAAACACACATACTCATACTACAACAAAAACCCCTAATATTTTCTAATGATAATTTTGTTATTACTCCACAGACCTCTGACTGAATCTATCTAAATAATTACCACCAACAAGGGCAGCCCTAAGACCTGAACCTGGGGCAAAGTAAAGACTGGAATCCTAACAAAGGTTCAAGTTAAATGTCTTATGTAACGTAAAATAATGAATAACAATACCAGAGAATCAAACAAAAAATTATGAAAAAAGAATAAAAAGAAAAATATGAAAAGATTACAAGAAATTTACTAACAAATGATACCCCTACACAAATTCAAAAAGATAAACACATTTTTAATAATTTAATGATAATGGCAACAATAGAACAACAATGGAGCTCAATAAGTTACACAAACAACCATAAAGAGAATACACTGTGTAAACATGAAAAGTGGCTGAGGAAAGTTACATATATGTAGTTTGGACCAGACAAAAACAAAACATAGCAAAGAATGCGTCCTCTTCAATCAAGGCCACATGTAGGCGTTGACGGCGTTTCGACCACATTAACGTATGGTGGTCATCATCAGGACAGACAATATTGAATACCAGAGCGTCCAACAGAAAATTCCTACTCCAACAGCTGTTTGCCTCACAGAAGGTGCTGGATAGTGGAGGTGCAAAATTACTATTCCTACTCACATTTTCTTTCTTTTTCAGATCTGCAATTTTTTTGCAAGAAAATCAAAGCTTCAAAATACACACCACAACATACTACAACCAATCCAAAGAGTTCCTGACCATTGAAATAGCTTGACAGGTAAAAATATGATACAAGAACCTATTAAGTCCATACAAAAGTGGCATGTTAAACCACTCCTAACCCAATCTTACTAGATATAATAAAAGATGTATCTCAATGAATGGAGTATGTTAGAACTAACAACAGAAACAAAAGCATTTTCATTTTACCAGGTGTAAAGCAAACCATCCATCCACAGGAAAACAAAAGCAATGAATAATAAATAGTTATTTCTTCTTTACATCACTCTTCAGTTCAACTCATATCACACCACCAGTGTGGAGAAACACATCCTCAATAAAAAGTAAATCAACACAAATAGAGGTTGCTGATCACACAATGAGCCAAACAATACAAGGTGCAATGGAACAAAAGAACTATTAATACAAATAATAACTTTCATTTCGCAGGTTTAAAATGAAAATACATTTGTATGCAAACATAGCACTACATTAAAAAAAACTTGCTAAACAATAAAAAAAATTCTAATTAATGTCAAACCATTTTTCTTTGCAGACTAATTTAAAAAGTACATTTTTACATCAAAACATTTGTTTTTCTTTTTCTTTTTCTTTCAGAACAGAACAAGCCACAGCACAACACCAATCAGAAGGAACAAATTGTCCCAAAAATTAAAAACACACACCATCCCCATCAGGAATAATAAATTACACAACAGAGAACCCTATTTGACAATAAAACCCTCTAAAGCAAATTATAATATTTAGCACCCCCGTAACCGTGCTAAACTTGAGAATAGTGATATTTGGATGATGGATGGTACATTAAAATCCACCCATATCCCTTCAGCCAAATATACACTATTCATGCCAACATTAACAACAGCACTGTTTCTTTAGTGTACAGTGTACTGCCTTATAAAGAAGCTTCAACTTACATTGAATTTTTGTCAGTGATAAAAACTAAAACTCCTAGAAAAGTGATTATTGATTTTGAATTAACTATAATTATTAACATTACTAAATTATACTCAGAAACCCAAATTCAAGGATGTTTTTTCCAATTTTCACAGGCATTTTGGCGGAAAATACAAAAAACATCCTTAGGTGAAGATTATATATCAGACAGTGAACTGCAATATCAACTAAAGAAACTAACATCCTTATGCTTTGTGCCACCCAACTGTGTAGATGAATACTACACATCAATTACTGAATCTGACTACTTTACACAAAATGAAGAAAAATTGGGCCCCTTACTAAATTATTTTGAAGACACATGGATTGGCCATCTAGGCAGGTCAGGTTGCAGGAGGAAATCAAAGTCCCAAATTGACTGGTGGAACTGTTGTACGACCTGCTTAGAGGGTGGCGCAAAGACTGATAATGCCATTGAGGAATAGCACAACCCCTTCAACAAATCTATTGGTTAAACCAACCCAACCTTCTATCATTTTTTGGAAACCTTGAAGAACGAGCAAAGTTACCAAGAAATGAGAATAGCTCAATCTTTAACAGGTAGTCTGAACCCACGTATATCCCAAAAAAGCAAAGAAATGTCAGAACGACTAGTGGTACAAATGCAACAATTTACGTTGTCAGTGGTTTCTGACTACCAGGAAAGTATTGCAAGCATACTACATTTCTAATACAGACTAACCCCTTCTTCTAACTTACTTGTCTGTTTTTATTTAAACAATTAAATAGGGATTTCTTGATATTATTTTTTCAAAATGTATTAGGAATGTCAGAAAACCAACCGGCAGATGTCTTCATTCTTCAACTTTTGGTGATGTTTCAAATCGTCCCGTCACCAAATGAAATGAAATGAAATACCAGCATTTGTAAAGCACACAGCTACTTTCGGAGAGGTGTCCCGGCGCTGGGGGCCCTTGGGAAGATTAACCCCTTCAGCGCTGCGCGGATTCCCCCGCGGTGCTGAAGGGTTCAAGCGCGGGCGGGGCCATGACGGAACGGTTCCGTCATGAGCACAGCTCAACCGATGCTCATGACGGAACCGTTCCGTCATGAGCATGGAAGGGGTTAAGCAAGCTATTGCCCAGAGTCCGATGGTGCTGGGCTAACCTGCCACCAGTGCTGGGGATCAAAATGTGAACCCTTTGGTCCAGAGTCAGGCACCCTGGCCGCTGCGCCACACCTCTTCCACAAAAAAGGTCTTCTGTACTCCAAACATGCACATTCTTTGACCATAAATCCATAAATATCCAAATAGCTTGACTAGTGTAAACAGCAGTACCAACAGCGTATTTACTGGTTTAAAAAGCTGTCTTTTAAATTTAAAAAAAAAACAATCCCAAAGCAAAATTTAGAACAAACAACCCGAAAAGATAATTTAAAACAAAAGACAAGAAGAACAAATCCGTACTTCAATACATGTTTCAATTAGAAAAAAAGTTCTCCGAGTCCATCTTCTTTTCCAAAGTTCCAAAATGCATTGATCCATCAAAAAAAATCAGGTCCCAAGCAAAAAACAATCTTTCTTCATCCTTGTGTAAGGCCTAAATCCCATCACATGAATCGTTTTCCATCTGTTAAACACATGACTGCTATTACGAAACAAAATGAGCAGTACTACAAAAACACGTTGCAAAAAAGGCAAACATTTTAAAAATTGCTTTTATTACACATAATTTTAGAAATGTATACCACTTTTTTCAAAGATATACTCTTTTAAACTTTACTTGCAATAACTGCAATCCTCCCGACTTAGCCTTAAAACAGCTACCTGCATATAATGGAAAAATAGGTACATTTTTTAAATTTAGTTTTTAAATAATCTTTATTTAAGTAGACACTTCACTCACAGAAGGAGCAAGATGGTGCCTGAGTGAAGACACCACCACTCACCTCTCGCCTCTCTCTGTCCTCCGCTGGGCTCTCTCTCTGTGGTGTACAGTCAGTCAATCAAAACACACAAGATGATGGACGGAATGTTGCACATTGGCAAAACATTCACCCCCAGTCACAGATCTGGGTTTAATCCATCGTTATTTTGCTCACCACGCCACACCAGTTCAGACATGGCCATATGCAAATCAGTCTTGACCCTGTGCCTCATGGGAACAGTCCAGCCCGAACTGCCAAGCCATGTCTTCCCTGGACCGGAATCAAGCATCCTAGGACCGGTTTCGGGGTTTCACCCCTCTTCAGCCAGGATAGCTTTACTCCAGTGGCGTAGTGAGCACGGGACCCAGGTCTGGGCATACCCTTCACAGTCAGTCAATCACCTGGGAATCCTTCGATCGACCAAAGGCTGACATCAGAGGAACAGCGACGCTGGGATTATATGGGCAGGAAAAAGACTGGAGGGGACAGCACGTGTTGGGAATCCCTCGCGCGGCTTCTACTGACAGCTGCTTCCAGGATTGGGAGCCGTAACGGCTGCCGTTGGCTTGGGTTGCCTAGCTACAGGGACGCCTGCGAAGCGTGAGCTACGGAGACAATGGTTGCGCATAGACGCGGTCAACCATACCTTCTACACAACTACGCCGTGAAGAGACTGAAACGAAGATGTTATGTTATGTTATGTTACTAAACATTTATATAGCGCTCGGCTACTCCGATAGAGTGTCCCGGCGCTTTTACACATCCAGCTCAGCAAGAGTAACATAACTACACAGAAAAAGAAAAAAACGAAAGAAACAAATAACACACCTAACCTAAAGATTAAAAAGCCAGGTCTTAAGGCTCTTCCTGAATAGGAACAAATTGGGCGTGCTGCGTAAAGCCAGAGGCATCGAATTCCACAGGCGGGGGGCATTCAGACTGAAAGAACGCCCACCAATACGGGCTTTCTTGACACGAGGCACCAAAGCCAGGTGTAATGCCTCAGAACGCAGAGCACGAGCGGGGCGATAAAAAAGCAACCTCCGCTGCAAGTACTCTGCCCCCGAGCCAAACAAAGCTTTGTGCATAAGAGTCAGAGTCTTGAACATAATCCGTTTCCGGACAGGCAGCCAATGCAATGCTTGCAGTAGGCAAGAAACCCCCGCACGCCTACGAAGGCCAAAAATAGCACGCGCCGCCGCAAGATAGAAGGCAAAAAGGCAGATCTTCACACCAGTAAGGGGAATAAGCAGGATAAAGAAAAGATTGAGGGACACAGAAAAATACCTAACCAGCAAGTGCCATACACGGGGAGCAGGGAAAAGTACAGCCCTCCATTGCTAGTATGTTTCTACCCCTAGACACGAGCAAAAAGGAGAAGGGAGCACGTGGGAAACAGGGAAATCAAGGCAATATGGACTGCAGCGAGGAAACTCACAACTTGGAGAATTTGCAGTGTAATGTAACACAGGGCATGACACCTGAGACACGGGGTGAGGGAGAGGATGTGAGTTTTCATGTCCAGGGAGGGGCCCCTTGGATTTCAAATTGTGAAAACACCGTTCTGGAAGCGCCCTCAGGCACACAGCCAAAGGATGGTACAACCAAAGAAATTGCACCAAGCAAGAGCGATTCCCTCAATGATCTCAGCAACAATCCAGTGGCAGGGAGATGGGTATTAATACACCTGATATGTCACACGAAAACAAGCACAGCACTGCTACAGGGGGTAACGCTCAGAGAAAGATCATGGAGGCAGGATATCTCTCCCCCGATTCTTTGGAAAAGTTCTTCTCCCTGACTGAGGAATATCGAGGCTCGGATACTAGAACAACACCATTGATGGCGATGGCGGCAATTTTCCATCAAGCAATAGTAGTATGCAAAGGGAGAGGGGGGTCCCCGAAAAGAACCAAATGGACATCAGGGAAAAGAATCCGCAAGAGAGCTTTTGGGGGAAGAGAGGACGAGGAAGAACTAGGCAGTGATTACTCATTCACTCAGCTGCTACCCCCTGATGGAATAAACGATAAGAGAAAATCTCCAAGGGATGAGACTGCAGAGAAAAAAAATGGGCAATCAGCCGAGCCCACCCTCTCTCTGATTTTGCAATCCTAGTGATTATTCCAGGATGAGGTGAAAGTAGAGTACCGACAGGCACGGTTTGCCTCAAAAAAATTGCAAGGTTTAGTGGGCAAAATTGGGAAAACATGTACAGAGATAGCAGAAAGATTACACATGGTGAAACTCACACTGAGTTATTGGAGAATACCGTAGATAAGCTGAAAACTCAGGCTACATCGTAAGAGAGTACTTTGAGTGATGTGATGTGGAAGCTTGAGCAGTCTGAGAGTCGCCAGCGTCGCAATAACTTGAGGCTGCTAGGGTTACCTGAAAACTGCGAAGGCTGTGATATAAGGAAGTTCACAATCACCATGCTGAAAAACTCCTTGCCTCAACTGTTCACAGTGGGACTGGGACAAAGAAGTTCAACATGTTCATAGCTTCCCTCAAACAATCTCAAAGCGCCCATCTAAATTTCATATTGCCATATTGATCTACTTTTAAATTTTCTGTTGCACCCGGCCGTGTACGCCCTGGCTAGGCCTAACACTAAAAGGAATTTTGAGAACTTCTCTTTCTTCGCCAAGCCAGACTTCGTGCATGCCACCGTGGAGAAGAGATGGCGGCTCAGGCAGCTCATAACAAACTTGCCGAATGCAGGAGCTGTAGTTTTTCTGCAAAATCCAGCCAGGCTGAAAGTCATTTTTCAAGGACAGAACTTTAGCTTTAGCTCTGAAATCCAAACACAGAAGTTACTAGATGACACCCCAGTGGGGACTGTCGGGAGCAATGAATAATAAGCTGGTATCATAAACAAGAAAGTTAACGTCTGGAAATTAGGACAACCTCTTAATGGGGGGACTTTCTTGTCTCATCTTTCGCTTTTTAAGTTTTTTTCCTTTTCCCTTGTTCTTTTGTTCTTTTTGACGTAAAGTTAGATTTGTATTGGAGCACTGGCGGGGGGAAGAGGTGGTGGGTGGGAGAGGAGTGGTTCAGACACCATCACGCAGGCTCATGATTAAGCCTGATTGCTTAAGGTATGGTGGGGGGAGGTGTGGAGGGGGAGTGATCCCAGACAGGTTATAGAAAAAGGGGGTGCAATGGTGTCTTGTAATATAGGTGATAACATCGAAAGGCAGAGAGTAGTTTGGTGGGCTTGTTGGTCAAGAAAGGAATATATGAATCAGGGTGCTGATATGAACCAATATGGCTAGACTGCGAATCCCTACTGTCAACATATGTGGTCTCAATGAAAAGGCAAAGGATTGCTGTGGGATTTCAAACGTCTGGGGCAAATATCATCTGTATTGAAGAAACCCATATTGAGGGGTCACAACTTAATCTACTCAATACACTTGGGTATAGACTGGTCTCTGCTACAAAACAGGGAGCCAGGGTACGGGGTGTCCCCATACTGGCTAAAGGTGGTGGGATGCAATTTTTACGGTCATCTTCTAAAAAATTAAGGCAATCACAAAATGCCAATACGGCACAGGTCATAAAATGACACTATGAATAATATATGGGAGTACAAGCGATGACCCCAATTTATTCGATAACATTTCCAATGAACTTGCTCACTGGCCTTTCCCATTGATTGTATGTAGGGATTATAATATTAACCTACCCAGTGATTGGTCGTTGAAGGCCGGGTATAAATATCAGGGGCGGAAACCGAAGGTGTTTGAGGCCTTAAGAAACTTATGTCAGATCCATGGTTTGATAGACTGTTGGCAAATGATGAAACCAGGTGACCCAGGGTATACCTTTTTCTCCAATCCTCATTTAGCTCATGCAAGACTGGATTATAAGTGTGTTTCTAACACCATGCTCATTTTTTTTAAATTGTGGGCTCCGGCCTCGTGACATCCTTTCAAACTATTTTTGGTGTGATCCCGGCATTTTTTCATTCTATTTTTTCCAGCGTCTTCGGAGGTCTCCCTTTGCTTCTCGCCCTCGTAGCTGGGGTGCTTTTGATGATCTGCGTACTACGCTATGGATGCACCACTTGCGTCACACGACAGCATGTCACGGCTGCTCCATCTTCATAACCGGATGCTTGAATACTATGGCACTTTACCACTGGCGACTTTGAGCATAGCCTATGGATTGTCCTTCCGGTTTCCCTACTTTACTTGTGTGCAGCCCGTCTTTCATTGCCTAGATTGTCCATTCCAATGGGCTCTGGATTTGTGCCTGTCGAATTCGGTGTCTCCTGCCCCGGATTATGATCGGCTGATGAGCCCCTTAGTGGCTCATGAGTTGGACTGTTCTGGCGTCAGGATTATAGCCTGTGGAGCAGCACATGGAGTCCTAGTGAATTGGGACATCGGAACGGCTGCAGCTGAATTCTTAGCGAGAAGTTATCTTGAAGAACACACCAGTTGTCCTCGGATGGTGCTAGAGGTTCCGGTTCTCGAGGAACATGTGTGTTCCTTCCCCTTGCTGAACTAGATGGCAGATAATATTGCAGAACGTTCCAATGATTTCCTCTTGGAAGCTGTTGCAACTTATTGTGCTTATACCTTGATGGATTGACTTTTTCCCCCCTTCATTTCGTTGTACATCCATCGATGATATTTTTTTCCCTTTAAATGGTTTTTTTCTCTTCCTTTTTTTTCTTCTCTTTTCTCTTCGAACTTTTCACTTACCTTATATGGTCTCACAATTCATGCCCTTGGTTCCGTTATATCAAACTTGAACTTTGCTTTCCTGAAAGTGCGCCCCTACTGGTTAGTGGTCCGATCAAGGGGGGGTGTAGTGAAGATTGCTATCTATATACGTACAATGCTAAGTTAGCACAACCGCGTTAGATGTTAGCAAGACATCTTGCCGCTTTTGCTGCTTTTGCACACGACACTGTAGTTACATGTTATTGAGAAATGCTTGCTCGACTTTGCTTCTCAAGAGAACTGTCTGTTGTTCACATCGCTAACAGTGAGCAGCGACCATGGTCTGAACATTGTGTAAAGAAACAGTCTGGGTTGCTAGACGGTGCATGTTGTTGGGTTCAGGTTGATCGGCCCACTATTTAGCCATAACACGCACGCAGCTGCAAATACCTGAAAGTCGGGTGCTTTTAATATTGCAGTGCTGCATGTATTTTATTCATTCGGAAGAAGAGCTTTCCCAGGTGCAGAGTCTAAGCTGATCCTGTGATGTGATTCCACTAAGCTGATCTTTACGGTATGGGGTTCCCCATTCAAGCCTAGAGACCTTTTATTAGTCTATTAATAATAATATTAGTTTACTAGCGAAAGGAAGGTGGCTGATATCCACTGTCATTTTATTATGATTACTATGATTTTCTATGGTATTGTAACTATGCTGATGGTTTTGATCTTAATCATTTGTCTGCTTATGTTAGCCAAAGTACTGCATCTTAGAACACGAGGTTTATAAAATAAACTCTTTAAACTTTACCGTGTCTCTGTTTATTCTGTTGTGGACTGATATGAGAATAATTACGAACAGGTATTTCTGATTCCCACCATTCCTGAGAATACCCTAAGTCGCTTGTTCTGGGTTGTCTATACATTGGGACCGCCAAGATAAAACTCGGATAACGAATGGGACACTGATGCTGGTCGGATAAGGGGTTCTGGGTTCTGAGGTGAGTTTTTGGTACACCACAATTCACTGAGGTCCTGGTTTCCTGTGCATAGTTCTGTGCATAAGCAGAATCCCTGCAACAGCAGTTAGCAGTCTTCATGTAAATGCCAAGAAATCCCGGGTGGGGTTCCAGAAAGTAAGGTATTTGGGGTACCTCCTCGGGAACAGGATTATTGAGCCCCAGCAGGAAAAAATCAAAGCCATCATAAACACTCCATTCCCCTCCACACAAAGTCAGAGCTTTCCTGGGTTACTGGGCTTCTACAGGAGATGTATTCCCCGGTACTCCGCCATAACAACACCCTTGACAGACTCCTTAAAAACCAGGTGGAAAAAAAGGCTATCACTTCCAGTCCCATACTGAAGTCCCCTGACTTTTTGAAGCCTTTCATCCTGCAGACGGATGCCTCCGAAAATGGTATAGGAGCTGTGTTGTCTCAATCATCAAATGATGGTATTGAGTATCCAGTGCTGTTCTTCAGCCATAAACTATTCCCCCGGGAGCTGCTGTACCCAGTGACTGAGAAAGAATGTCTGGCAATCAAATGGGCCGTTTATAAGCTCTGGTACTATCTGGAGGGATCCCATTTTCTCCTGTACACGGACCATGCACCCTTACTCTGGATGAGCCGGAATAAGGGGAACAATCCCAGGGTCTTGCGCTGGTTCCTCTCATTACAGCCTTCTTCCTTAGAGGTCAGATATTGCAAGGGCATTGATAATGGGAATGCGGACTTCCTCTCCCGTGTTTCTTCATTCCCCAAACGGGAACTGTAGGAGAGTAGGATCTGCTTCTTAATGTTACCCCCACTTTTTGCTGATGTTTAACTGTTTTCAACTTAGTCTGTCTGGGATCCCACTAACCAGGACCCCAGCCTAGCTGCTTTCTCTTCTAAATTGATTGCATGTACTTTAGGTACACTCCAGATTGGATTCTGGGGGACCCTTATAAGTTCCTAGTATATGGCATACCATGTACCAGTGGCATAGGTTCCCCAGAGGCCTCTCAGGGGCTGCAGCATGTATTATGCCACCCCTGGGAGACCATTCAAAATGACATCACAGGTCTGCTACAGCAGCATGTGTAAGGTGGTGCATGCACCCCTTACTTAGATATAGGTTCACTATATCTACATCATATCACTGCACATACAAACCTATCAGTCACCCCCATAGCAGGCCTTATCAAAACTGAAGGCAGGGTGCTGGGTTTTATGTGCAAGGGTGCACCTGCATGAGCAGAGCCCCTCTGCAGCCTTCGGAACCTATAGTCCGGGGTTGTTTGTGATGCAGCCAACCATATATACTTAAGTGCATTATAACCTCGCTGTAAATGCTAACTTTAAAACGGCTGCATGGAAATATGTTGTGTTTGGTGTCAAACACCTTGGAATCATACCTCTACACCAGTAACTGGTGTGGGAGGTATGACTCCACCCTCCTAGAGGGAGAAATATGACAACACCGGTATACCCGGTGCCAGCATTCTCGACCCTGGCATCACAAGATGGATGCTGACAGGCACAGACACAAGTCTGCCCTCCTGCTGCTGGATGATAATCCTGCAGGGGAAGGCTTGACAATAGGTTTCATGTCACAGGGAGGTGAACCACCTCCCACACAGGCTTTACTGTATTGGGGCTGGGTGGGTGCACGCTGAGAGTGCTTTGATGTCTGCACTGGGGGCACATTTGGTGTCCCTCTGCATAGTCCAGCTCAAACCGGTTGCAAGAGCCATTTGCTCCTGCTCTGGCATGAAACTGGACAAAGGACATGGGTGTAGCCACCCCTCTGTCCTGACCCTCCCATAGGTGGGTCCCCAGAATTTGTCCCACCCCTTCCTTGGGTATAAAGTAGGAACCCCTGACTACAGGACGTTAGATTTTACCTGGACTAAACTCTGCTACAGAAACCAAGTACTTTGATGATCTGCACGACGCTGGATGATTGAAGAATCTCCCAAGGAGTAAAGGAGTTACTCCCCTGCAAGGCAGGCACCTGAAACGCATCTGACCGGTTTGCATCTCCCATGCTCCTGAGGACTCTGAAGATTTCTTCAACACATGAGGTGGGTTCCCAAGGTCTCTGAGGTTGATATGTGCTCTCAGCAATTCTGAGGCCCGTATCCCTCGTGGGGACCGTGCAACCCGAACCCCTGTGCACTGCATACATTTGCAGCAGCATATGCTTTTTGGTGACCCCTGAGGCTGTGCTTTGGGCTACTTGTAGTCCTGACCCCGAGCAGTATTTCCACTGAAGATTTCCGGTGTACACTCCACGAGTGTTCCGTGGGCTGGTACTTTGTGATTCAGCTCGAGGTCCCTTTGCGATCCGTGGTCCGTCGACCTGTGGGTCCCTGTGAAGGTAACTTTGACTTTACGTAGGCTTTCCTGGTTGCTCCAGATGTGCCATGACTCTCCATAGCTTGGAGAGTCCCCAGGACCTTGCTGGTCCTCACCGAAGCAGCTTTCCTCTGCTTGCGTGGGTTGCAGTTGCCAAGGCTTGTTGGTGTTCAATCCGGACACTGACCCCCCAGCACTCGACATCCTTTGTGGGACAGCTCACCTCCGGACTTTGGTCATCATCGACATCTCCTGGTCCCCGCGGCTGCAGAGACAAGCTACACCTCTTCTCACCTGAAACACCTGACATCGGTGGGCATTCGTCTATCGTGCCCCTGGTTACTGTGAAGTGACCCAGACTCTGTCCCCTCTGCTTTCAGGTTCTTCTCAGCTCCGATCCAGACTTGGATCACACCAGACACTTTCCATCATCACGGCAGCAGCACTTTTTGGCATCACACCATTGAAATCAACGAGCGTTTCCGACACCACTTGACCCCTATGCACCCGGCTCCTCTGGGATAGGTAACACGGGTACCTTGGTACTCTCAAGGGTGCTGGCCTTAGAACCTTCTATGTTCCAAAGGGTTTGCATGAAGTCCTCTCTGAAGTGTCCTTAATCTTTAAATTTGCAACCGTGACTTTCCCATAGACTTGTACGAAGCTTGTGCCTGTGTTCACACACTGCACCCATCCTCCGTGGGTCCCCTGTGTCACTACCTGGGGTGGTTCCTTGGGGTCCCAGCGATTCTATGTGCTTTAGGCACTGTGTCTGGTAAAGTCGGGGTTAATATACCACTTTCTTAGTATATGGTTTGGTCTCCCCCTGGAGCCCACTATGTATTGTGCTATTTACTGTCGATCTAGGGATTTAATATTGTGTGCGTTGTTCTCAAATCTCATAAAGAGGTTAGTAGAGAGTGTTTTATAATATATACATATATTTTATATATTTCTTGTGTGGTTCTCCTTTCATTTGGTCGTTCAAGAGGTTATATACTGGTAAAACAAGCTGCTTTACATTCCTTTGAGACTTAGCCTGAAGGCAGCTCTACATAGCTACCACTAGAATAGCTTTCAATAAATGTTGTCTTTAACCTAATCATCAATAAGGGTTGTTTGGACTGGTACAAGGTGCCCACTTTACTTAGTGGTCAGCATATACCAGGCCAACTTCTGACAGGAACAATCTGGGGAAGGGATGTGTCACAAAGTGCCCGCCCAAGCCTTAATGAGGGAGGACGATGTGGATCCATTCCCCTCTCATCTGTCTCAAGTCTGCCCCTGACTTCGGCGTTCAGGATCTGCACTATGCCTTTAACAGTCCGGATAACCAAGACTCGTCACCGACGCACATGATGTGGTTACATGCCCCAATGGGTAGTGTTTCCCTGCATCACCCTCCCTAATTACGATAGGACCCAATTGGGCCTCAGCCTCACAGAGTTTTCTTTTTCTTTGCATTTCCACACTTTTGTTTTGTCTGAATAGAGCACAAGGCAGTTGGTCACGCAGGTAGCAAAACAGTTTTTTGTCATAGAGGGCTTGTCTAACAGGGAGAGTATCAGTTGGGTATTGTTTGAGTAGGAAAGTATGTTGATGTCACGTGATTTGGAGTGCTCTGCCAGTGGGGTCATGGAGCTATTAAATAAGGTCAGACTGAGAGATGATCCTTGGGGGACGCCACAGATGAGGCTCTTGGCTTCGTATGTATAGGGCGGCAGGTTGATTTTTTGTGTTCTTCCAGTGAGGAAGGAGCAGATGCAATTGAGGGTGGGTCCTTGGATGCCTGGAATGGGAGACTATGTGGAAGGCTGTCGCAGCAGAATGAAGGGCGCTCTTTTTTCTCGACCAAGGATCAGGCTGATCATCTGTTGTTGCAATGAGGCTAGTGTCAGTTCCATCATAGGGCTTGAAATCTGATTGTGTGGTATCTAGGAGTTGGTATGTGTTGTGGAAGTGGGCAAATTGCTTGTTGATGGCTTTCTCCATAACCTTGGTTGGGTAGGGTAGCAGGGGGATCAGTGGTAGTTTGCTAGCTAGATGGGGTCTGCCAAGCATTTCTTTAGCATCACGTTGAACATCGCATGTTTCCAGTCCTCTGGGAAAATAGCGGTGGGGATGAAGTTGTTCAGTATGTGGGTGAGAACTTCACAGACTAGGGAGGTGCCCAAGTTGTAAATGTGGTGGGTGCAGGTGTCTGTCAGTGCCCCGTACTGGATAGTCCTCATGATATAGTCTATTTCTTCCATGGTGATTGTTTCCCAGATAGTCAGGGAGTTTCCATGAATATCTGTTGGTAGGGTGGAGGTGAGGGTGCAGGGGTTCCGCTAAGGGTCAAAGTTGGAGATGGTTTCTATTTTGTTGTTGAAAAATTCCAAAAGGTTATCACATCATTTTTGCAACGGAGTGATGCTGTTTGTTGTGGACGCTGGTAAGGTGTAATATTTGAGGATAGTGAAAATGTCTTTATAGCTATTGGATCTGTTATCAATTCACTCTACCAGGGTCCTCCTCTTGGTTTCTCCGATCTGCTGGTGGTAGCATCTTAGTGCTGCTTTGTTAGTATCCTTATCGTTCTCATTGCAATTCATTACCAATCTTCTTTCCATTCGTTTGCAGTGTTGTTTGGTTGAGAGGAATTCTTCAGTGTACCATCTAGACTGCTTACAGGCTCTCCTTTGTGTGTTGTATTTACGGGGTGCCAGGGAGTTGTATCCTTAGGGCTAGTTCATAGACTGAAAACCACTTTTCAGTGTCTCCCACCAGATCCTAGGGGATGTGGACCCAACTCTCTCCACTAGGCACTGTGTTGCTGCCACCATTGTTGCTGGACTCTCTATGTTGCTTGGCCTCCAAGTCCAACTTTTTCAGACTCACTTTATGAGCCAGCAGTAGTTTTGTTTCTTCTGAGGCCCTGTTTACAGCAGCCTCCTCTTTGGCTGCTTCCATTTTAGCTTGGCCAGGTGAAGCTAAAATTCCATCTCGGCTCTCCTGTCCTCCAGTTCCCAAGGGGACAGGTTGTGTTAAGACAAGCTGCTACCAGCTCAGGATTTGGCAGGGGACCTCAACCCTGTTTGCTCTCCTCGTTCTTCTGTGGACATGGTCAGGAGCGTTTCATCCTCCCCCCTGCGTTCCCTCCATTCCCTCTTCCTCCCCTGCTACATCCTCATCCTTCTCCTGCTGGTGGTAATGGTTGAGCACAAAGATATATGGCTTGATTAAGTTATTGAATTCAGTTTGCTTTAACTCTTTAGTGTCACTTTCAAAGAAATTTATTTTGTCTGGCTTATATTTATGATATAGAGTTTTGTATCCTGTGCTCCCCCTTTTCTTTTAAGGTCAGTATGTTAGCCCTAGACTGGCAGTGATCCAAAGTGCACCTCCCTCCTGTTTTCTATAATCCCATCTATAATATGGCACGGGTGCAGTTGCATTGGGCCATGCCTCCATGGAATTGAGTGAATGCCCTCTGACAATAGCGCTTGCGCCACATGTGCCCCAGGGCTATCAGTATTACAAAAGAGGATGCACAAGCATCTGCAGCCCCCTCTGTAATGTCATTGTATACACAAAGCGGGCGCACATGCCCGTTGTGACCCTGGGGCTCAATGTATAATACAGCCCAAGGAATAATACTGAAACACATTAAAAAAGTGTGTTGCACAAAGATGAGGAAGAACAAAGATGAGGAAAAACACTTAAACCTGGTCCATTCTCCAGGTAGTAGTTAACACAAGAAAGCAAAGGAAGCCTGCCGGAGATAAGCAATTGAATGGTTACAAATGAGAGCAACAATGAAAATAATTAATGGTATGCTGTAGGCAGGTTGTAAGCCCACTGAATAGTAAACAATGGGTCTTGCAACTCAGCGCATGCTCTGTGATTGACAAGACCTAAGAAGTGCCTCTTCTGTCATACCTTTAAGTGTTCTTATGCAAGAAACAGAGGGGGATATTCACAAGGAGCTATCTCCGAGTTAAGGGCACTTTATCGCAGCCAAAGTTGTGATAAATCGATCGCCCCATTCACAAGCTGGTGTTAACAGCCCACAGCACCAGTTTACCCACGATAGCAGCCGCAAAAAACATCGCCACAGAATACCCCCGCAACTATCGCTAATGAGATGCAGAGTAGGCATTCCCGTGCCCAAAGCTGTGACAACACCACTCCACAACATTCACAATGACCAGCCAGAACTGCGATAAGAACACAAAACAGGCGATAAGGCGCGTTGGCAGCAGGAAAATAACATCTGCTCTGACATGGTGCAAAGTCGGACCACAGCCTGCACCACACAAGGGAGCACAGCCCACAGCCA
This sequence comes from Triturus cristatus, assembly GCF_964204655.1. Classification (NCBI taxonomy): domain Eukaryota; kingdom Metazoa; phylum Chordata; class Amphibia; order Caudata; family Salamandridae; genus Triturus; species Triturus cristatus. The sequence goes on from NC_140587.1 coordinate 668,990,204, forward strand.
CATCGGAAGGACAACAGATGCCATGGAGCCACCGGTCATGCGGGCCGGACACCCAAGAGGGCCACAACACCCACCGTCACCACCCCAGGACCCCAACCCCCAACCGGAACACCCCCTGGACCACCACAGAGGCAGCGCAGACAAAGACAGCGGACCCATAGGAAACGCACCAGCCACACAGACCCAGCACCTGACAATGTCATTGCCCACTACAGGCTCAAAAGGACATCCATCGTACTCATCCTGACCAACAATGCCCAACAGGCCAAAGGCACTAACACAGCGGACAACCAACATCCCACCCCACACATAGCTAATGGCTGTGCTGCACCTGTTGGCCCCTGGCACCCCCCAATCAACACCCGCCATAGTCGGAGGAGTCACACAGCCAGCCGCATCCAAGTCCCTCACACCTGACCTGGACATCACCATCAGCCTGTTACCCCAGTCCCTATACATCCAACACAATGCGTAGGATCTGCTGGACACCAAGCAAGGCCCATACACCATAGCTGGATGCATGCACGTGTTGGGGGCAATCCACAGCACACATGTCATACCTGTGCCCCCTGCCGACACAGCACACAATCACCGCAACAGAAAGCACACGTCTCACATCAATGTGCAGGCAACAACCGAACACCGTGGAACCTCCACTAATCTCGCCTCCAAATACCCAGCCACTGTGCACGATTCCTCCATCCTCCGACAATCCATCAGCATCCAGCGTCCCCAGGATGGCACCAAGGGAAATGCACAGCCCCTTGGCAAGTTCCGAATGGACACCCCACTCACTTCAACTCTACAACCACTTAACTCACAACTCTGGCAATGCACACGTCACAAAATCAAAACCAACATGCCCACCCACCAGACACGACAGAGCAACTCACAATTGTAACCTGGGCAAGCCGTGAACATGAGCCATCAACGGCATGGCACCTCAGCCACACACTAGCCCAATGTGGAGAGAGGTGGCAACCAGGCATGTGTGAAGGAGGCAGGAGAACCATGACTGGGAAAGCACACAATGCCAAGAGTGGCGAAGATGTGCTGGATAGACCGCAGTATACAGAACACACCCATATCCATGGCGACATATGGAGTGTAGTGGACAGTGGACACAACCATGTCACCCTGGCCAGTGGGGGAGTTAGTGGAAATGTTGCCTATTACGTCCCCCCCGTAAGTGTGAACAGAGTGAGATGGCCCGGCGTACACCGGGCAAGCGTAGGGATGTAAATAAAAAGCACGTAGCCCTGGGCGGGGTCCTATTCCGGAAAGCCCAACGTCTCTGCCAGGGCGGTGCCTCTCACCACACCACGAGGCCGACGCCGTCCTCGTGAGCGGAGTTGCTTGCGATCCTGTGCAACTGCTGTATCCCTGCCCACTGGACCCCGAACCCATCAGGCCCACCCCTGCACAGCCAGGCCACACTGATCACCTTCTGCGTGTGTCAAGGAGGGTCCACCACGTGCCGGTGCAAGCTCCAAGCACCAGTTCAGTGACCTCTGCAACCTCCGCATAATATCGCTGGCCCCCCTATGCTGGCCCACATTACTCCTTCCCCATTCACATAATACACCAGAGTCCTCTTCGGCCCAGTAGGTCCCATATGTGAAACTGTGTCCTGAGTCCTGAATGGCAGTGACCCCAAAGACGGGGCAGCGGCCACAGCACCAGACCCCCCGATCAGTGAAGCATAGTTCCATATGGGCATCTTGCGACACGTGGTGCCACTAAACCTGTTCAACGCCAGCCAGCGACACGTGGTGCCACTAACCCTGTTCAACACCAGCTGGTGACACGTGGTGCCACTAACCCTGTTCAATACCAGCCGGCAACACATGGATGAGGGACCAGGACTAGCCTGCGGACCAGTAGGTCCCACATCCAGCACCTAGTCGTGAATCACAAATGGCAGAGTCCACACCAGTGGTCACACGGAGAGGAGTAAGAGGAGGATGTGGCTCAGTCCGGACGAAAGCCAGGTCACAGTCACGGAGGTGACCGAACACTATCAAAAACTGACCAGGTGCCATCAACCCTGTTCATCGCAAGTGCGCGTCCCGTGGTGCCACTGAACCTGAACGAGGCAGGCCGGTGGGGCCATCCAACCTATGCCAGCGACACTCAGTGAATGGCCCGTGATTGATTTAAAAGTGAAATCTTGAATGCACATTTTCAGAATATTTCATGGTTTAAAATAACCTATTCTATATGACACTAATACAAAACGAAGCAGATGCACTGCAAAAGCAATTTTTCAAGTGTCCCTTCTTTATTACTACTAATAACTCTGGATTTATTCATGGAACAAAATGGCTGCCGTTCTAAGCAAACAAGAAAAAAATATCTTTGTACACATTCCACATTAAATATAATTTCTGTCAGATTTAATTTCTACATTCAAAATGCAATCGAAAACATATTTTGTTTTCAAAAACCGTTCAGCACACAAAAACGTATAAATTGAGCCATCCACCATTTTGTGCTCAGTGGATCATTGACTTCCCAGGTGTCCACACGCATCGGAGCACAGAGGAAAAAAAGAGACACATTGCATTGGAACACTGCCTCCTACAGATCAAGTAAATAAAATAGTCACATCAAACACACATACTCATACTACAACAAAAACCCCTAATATTTTCTAATGATAATTTTGTTATTACTCCACAGACCTCTGACTGAATCTATCTAAATAATTACCACCAACAAGGGCAGCCCTAAGACCTGAACCTGGGGCAAAGTAAAGACTGGAATCCTAACAAAGGTTCAAGTTAAATGTCTTATGTAACGTAAAATAATGAATAACAATACCAGAGAATCAAACAAAAAATTATGAAAAAAGAATAAAAAGAAAAATATGAAAAGATTACAAGAAATTTACTAACAAATGATACCCCTACACAAATTCAAAAAGATAAACACATTTTTAATAATTTAATGATAATGGCAACAATAGAACAACAATGGAGCTCAATAAGTTACACAAACAACCATAAAGAGAATACACTGTGTAAACATGAAAAGTGGCTGAGGAAAGTTACATATATGTAGTTTGGACCAGACAAAAACAAAACATAGCAAAGAATGCGTCCTCTTCAATCAAGGCCACATGTAGGCGTTGACGGCGTTTCGACCACATTAACGTATGGTGGTCATCATCAGGACAGACAATATTGAATACCAGAGCGTCCAACAGAAAATTCCTACTCCAACAGCTGTTTGCCTCACAGAAGGTGCTGGATAGTGGAGGTGCAAAATTACTATTCCTACTCACATTTTCTTTCTTTTTCAGATCTGCAATTTTTTTGCAAGAAAATCAAAGCTTCAAAATACACACCACAACATACTACAACCAATCCAAAGAGTTCCTGACCATTGAAATAGCTTGACAGGTAAAAATATGATACAAGAACCTATTAAGTCCATACAAAAGTGGCATGTTAAACCACTCCTAACCCAATCTTACTAGATATAATAAAAGATGTATCTCAATGAATGGAGTATGTTAGAACTAACAACAGAAACAAAAGCATTTTCATTTTACCAGGTGTAAAGCAAACCATCCATCCACAGGAAAACAAAAGCAATGAATAATAAATAGTTATTTCTTCTTTACATCCCTCTTCAGTTCAACTCATATCACACCACCAGTGTGGAGGAACACATCCTCAATAAAAAGTAAATCAACACAAATAGAGGTTGCTGATCACACAATGAGCCAAACAATACAAGGTGCAATGGAACAAAAGAACTATTAATACAAATAATAACTTTCATTTCGCAGGTTTAAAATGAAAATACATTTGTATGCAAACATAGCACTACATTAAAAAAAACTTGCTAAACAATAAAAAAAATTCTAATTAATGTCAAACCATTTTTCTTTGCAGACTAATTTAAAAAGTACATTTTTACATCAAAACATTTGTTTTTCTTTTTCTTTTTCTTTCAGAACAGAACAAGCCACAGCACAACACCAATCAGAAGGAACAAATTGTCCCAAAAATTAAAAACACACACCATCCCCATCAGGAATAATAAATTACACAACAGAGAACCCTATTTGACAATAAAACCCTCTAAAGCAAATTATAATATTTAGCACCCCCGTAACCGTGCTAAACTTGAGAATAGTGATATTTGGATGATGGATGGTACATTAAAATCCACCCATATCCCTTCAGCCAAATATACACTATTCATGCCAACATTAACAACAGCACTGTTTCTTTAGTGTACAGTGTACTGCCTTATAAAGAAGCTTCAACTTACATTGAATTTTTGTCAGTGATAAAAACTAAAACTCCTAGAAAAGTGATTATTGATTTTGAATTAACTATAATTATTAACATTACTAAATTATACTCAGAAACCCAAATTCAAGGATGTTTTTTCCAATTTTCACAGGCATTTTGGCGGAAAATACAAAAAACATCCTTAGGTGAAGATTATATATCAGACAGTGAACTGCAATATCAACTAAAGAAACTAACATCCTTATGCTTTGTGCCACCCAACTGTGTAGATGAATACTACACATCAATTACTGAATCTGACTACTTTACACAAAATGAAGAAAAATTGGGCCCCTTACTAAATTATTTTGAAGACACATGGATTGGCCATCTAGGCAGGTCAGGTTGCAGGAGGAAATCAAAGTCCCAAATTGACTGGTGGAACTGTTGTACGACCTGCTTAGAGGGTGGCGCAAAGACTGATAATGCCATTGAGGAATAGCACAACCCCTTCAACAAATCTATTGGTTAAACCAACCCAACCTTCTATCATTTTTTGGAAACCTTGAAGAACGAGCAAAGTTACCAAGAAATGAGAATAGCTCAATCTTTAACAGGTAGTCTGAACCCACGTATATCCCAAAAAAGCAAAGAAATGTCAGAACGACTAGTGGTACAAATGCAACAATTTACGTTGTCAGTGGTTTCTGACTACCAGGAAAGTATTGCAAGCATACTACATTTCTAATACAGACTAACCCCTTCTTCTAACTTACTTGTCTGTTTTTATTTAAACAATTAAATAGGGATTTCTTGATATTATTTTTTCAAAATGTATTAGGAATGTCAGAAAACCAACCGGCAGATGTCTTCATTCTTCAACTTTTGGTGATGTTTCAAATCGTCCCGTCACCAAATGAAATGAAATGAAATACCAGCATTTGTAAAGCACACAGCTACTTTCGGAGAGGTGTCCCGGCGCTGGGGGCCCTTGGGAAGATTAACCCCTTCAGCGCTGCGCGGATTCCCCCGCGGTGCTGAAGGGTTCAAGCGCGGGCGGGGCCATGACGGAACGGTTCCGTCATGAGCACAGCTCAACCGATGCTCATGACGGAACCGTTCCGTCATGAGCATGGAAGGGGTTAAGCAAGCTATTGCCCAGAGTCCGATGGTGCTGGGCTAACCTGCCACCAGTGCTGGGGATCAAAATGTGAACCCTTTGGTCCAGAGTCAGGCACCCTGGCCGCTGCGCCACACCTCTTCCACAAAAAAGGTCTTCTGTACTCCAAACATGCACATTCTTTGACCATAAATCCATAAATATCCAAATAGCTTGACTAGTGTAAACAGCAGTACCAACAGCGTATTTACTGGTTTAAAAAGCTGTCTTTTAAATTTAAAAAAAAAACAATCCCAAAGCAAAATTTAGAACAAACAACCCGAAAAGATAATTTAAAACAAAAGACAAGAAGAACAAATCCGTACTTCAATACATGTTTCAATTAGAAAAAAAGTTCTCCGAGTCCATCTTCTTTTCCAAAGTTCCAAAATGCATTGATCCATCAAAAAAAATCAGGTCCCAAGCAAAAAACAATCTTTCTTCATCCTTGTGTAAGGCCTAAATCCCATCACATGAATCGTTTTCCATCTGTTAAACACATGACTGCTATTACGAAACAAAATGAGCAGTACTACAAAAACACGTTGCAAAAAAGGCAAACATTTTAAAAATTGCTTTTATTACACATAATTTTAGAAATGTATACCACTTTTTTCAAAGATATACTCTTTTAAACTTTACTTGCAATAACTGCAATCCTCCCGACTTAGCCTTAAAACAGCTACCTGCATATAATGGAAAAATAGGTACATTTTTTAAATTTAGTTTTTAAATAATCTTTATTTAAGTAGACACTTCACTCACAGAAGGAGCAAGATGGTGCCTGAGTGAAGACACCACCACTCACCTCTCGCCTCTCTCTGTCCTCCGCTGGGCTCTCTCTCTGTGGTGTACAGTCAGTCAATCAAAACACACAAGATGATGGACGGAATGTTGCACATTGGCAAAACATTCACCCCCAGTCACAGATCTGGGTTTAATCCATCGTTATTTTGCTCACCACGCCACACCAGTTCAGACATGGCCATATGCAAATCAGTCTTGACCCTGTGCCTCATGGGAACAGTCCAGCCCGAACTGCCAAGCCATGTCTTCCCTGGACCGGAATCAAGCATCCTAGGACCGGTTTCGGGGTTTCACCCCTCTTCAGCCAGGATAGCTTGACTCCAGTGGCGTAGTGAGCACGGGACCCAGGTCTGGGCATACCCTTCACAGTCAGTCAATCACCTGGGAATCCTTCGATCGACCAAAGGCTGACATCAGAGGAACAGCGACGCTGGGATTATATGGGCAGGAAAAAGACTGGAGGGGACAGCACGTGTTGGGAATCCCTCGCGCGGCTTCTACTGACAGCTGCTTCCAGGATTGGGAGCCGTAACGGCTGCCGTTGGCTTGGGTTGCCTAGCTACAGGGACGCCTGCGAAGCGTGAGCTACGGAGACAATGGTTGCGCATAGACGCGGTCAACCATACCTTCTACACAACTACGCCGTGAAGAGACTGAAACGAAGATGTTATGTTATGTTATGTTACTAAACATTTATATAGCGCTCGGCTACTCCGATAGAGTGTCCCGGCGCTTTTACACATCCAGCTCAGCAAGAGTAACATAACTACACAGAAAAAGAAAAAAACGAAAGAAACAAATAACACACCTAACCTAAAGATTAAAAAGCCAGGTCTTAAGGCTCTTCCTGAATAGGAACAAATTGGGCGTGCTGCGTAAAGCCAGAGGCATCGAATTCCACAGGCGGGGGGCATTCAGACTGAAAGAACGCCCACCAATACGGGCTTTCTTGACACGAGGCACCAAAGCCAGGTGTAATGCCTCAGAACGCAGAGCACGAGCGGGGCGATAAAAAAGCAACCTCCGCTGCAAGTACTCTGCCCCCGAGCCAAACAAAGCTTTGTGCATAAGAGTCAGAGTCTTGAACATAATCCGTTTCCGGACAGGCAGCCAATGCAATGCTTGCAGTAGGCAAGAAACCCCCGCACGCCTACGAAGGCCAAAAATAGCACGCGCCGCCGCAAGATAGAAGGCAAAAAGGCAGATCTTCACACCCGTAAGGGGAATAAGCAGGATAAAGAAAAGATTGAGGGACACAGCAAAATACCTAACCAGCAAGTGCCATACACGGGGAGCAGGGAAAAGTACAGCCCTCCATTGCTAGTATGTTTCTACCCCTAGACACGAGCAAAAAGGAGAAGGGAGCACGTGGGAAACAGGGAAATCAAGGCAATATGGACTGCAGCGAGGAAACTCACAACTTGGAGAATTTGCAGTGTAATGTAACACAGGGCATGACACCTGAGACACGGGGTGAGGGAGAGGATGTGAGTTTTCATGTCCAGGGAGGGGCCCCTTGGATTTCAAATTGTGAAAACACCGTTCTGGAAGCGCCCTCAGGCACACAGCCAAAGGATGGTACAACCAAAGAAATTGCACCAAGCAAGAGCGATTCCCTCAATGATCTCAGCAACAATCCAGTGGCAGGGAGATGGGTATTAATACACCTGATATGTCACACGAAAACAAGCACAGCACTGCTACAGGGGGTAACGCTCAGAGAAAGATCATGGAGGCAGGATATCTCTCCCCCGATTCTTTGGAAAAGTTCTTCTCCCTGACTGAGGAATATCGAGGCTCGGATACTAGAACAACACCATTGATGGCGATGGCGGCAATTTTCCATCAAGCAATAGTAGTATGCAAAGGGAGAGGGGGGTCCCCGAAAAGAACCAAATGGACATCAGGGAAAAGAATCCGCAAGAGAGCTTTTGGGGGAAGAGAGGACGAGGAAGAACTAGGCAGTGATTACTCATTCACTCAGCTGCTACCCCCTGATGGAATAAACGATAAGAGAAAATCTCCAAGGGATGAGACTGCAGAGAAAAAAAATGGGCAATCAGCCGAGCCCACCCTCTCTCTGATTTTGCAATCCTAGTGATTATTCCAGGATGAGGTGAAAGTAGAGTACCGACAGGCACGGTTTGCCTCAAAAAAATTGCAAGGTTTAGTGGGCAAAATTGGGAAAACATGTACAGAGATAGCAGAAAGATTACACATGGTGAAACTCACACTGAGTTATTGGAGAATACCGTAGATAAGCTGAAAACTCAGGCTACATCGTAAGAGAGTACTTTGAGTGATGTGATGTGGAAGCTTGAGCAGTCTGAGAGTCGCCAGCGTCGCAATAACTTGAGGCTGCTAGGGTTACCTGAAAACTGCGAAGGCTGTGATATAAGGAAGTTCACAATCACCATGCTGAAAAACTCCTTGCCTCAACTGTTCACAGTGGGACTGGGACAAAGAAGTTCAACATGTTCATAGCTTCCCTCAAACAATCTCAAAGCGCCCATCTAAATTTCATATTGCCATATTGATCTACTTTTAAATTTTCTGTTGCACCCGGCCGTGTACGCCCTGGCTAGGCCTAACACTAAAAGGAATTTTGAGAACTTCTCTTTCTTCGCCAAGCCAGACTTCGTGCATGCCACCGTGGAGAAGAGATGGCGGCTCAGGCAGCTCATAACAAACTTGCAGAATGCAGGAGCTGTAGTTTTTCTGCAAAATCCAGCCAGGCTGAAAGTCGTTTTTCAAGGACAGAACTTTAGCTTTAGCTCTGAAATCCAAACACAGAAGTTACTAGATGACACCCCAGTGGGGACTGTCGGGAGCAATGAATAATAAGCTGGTATCATAAACAAGAAAGTTAACGTCTGGAAATTAGGACAACCTCTTAAGGGGGGGACTTTCTTGTCTCATCTTTCGCTTTTTAAGTTTTTTTCCTTTTCCCTTGTTCTTTTGTTCTTTTTGACGTAAAGTTAGATTTGTATTGGAGCACTGGCGGGGGGAAGAGGTGGTGGGTGGGAGAGGAGTGGTTCAGACACCATCACGCAGGCTCATGATTAAGCCTGATTGCTTAAGGTATGGTGGGGGGAGGTGTGGAGGGGGAGTGATCCCAGACAGGTTATAGAAAAAGGGGGTGCAATGGTGTCTTGTAATATAGGTGATAACATCGAAAGGCAGAGAGTAGTTTGGTGGGCTTGTTGGTCAAGAAAGGAATATATGAATCAGGGTGCTGATATGAACCAATATGGCTAGACTGCGAATCCCTACTGTCAACATATGTGGTCTCAATGAAAAGGCAAAGGATTGCTGTGGGATTTCAAACGTCTGGGGCAAATATCATCTGTATTGAAGAAACCCATATTGAGGGGTCACAACTTAATCTACTCAATACACTTGGGTATAGACTGGTCTCTGCTACAAAACAGGGAGCCAGGGTACGGGGTGTCCCCATACTGGCTAAAGGTGGTGGGATGCAATTTTTACGGTCATCTTCTAAAAAATTAAGGCAATCACAAAATGCCAATACGGCACAGGTCATAAAATGACACTATGAATAATATATGGGAGTACAAGCGATGACCCCAATTTATTCGATAACATTTCCAATGAACTTGCTCACTGGCCTTTCCCATTGATTGTATGTAGGGATTATAATATTAACCTACCCAGTGATTGGTCGTTGAAGGCCGGGTATAAATATCAGGGGCGGAAACCGAAGGTGTTTCAGGCCTTAAGAAACTTATGTCAGATCCATGGTTTGATAGACTGTTGGCAAATGATGAAACCAGGTGACCCAGGGTATACCTTTTTCTCCAATCCTCATTTAGCTCATGCAAGACTGGATTATAAGTGTGTTTCTAACACCATGAGTTCAAAATGTGGAATCAAAAAGTTGCTGCGGGTCTTATCCGATCACAACCCATTAGCCTTGAATATAGAAATGGAAGCACTTAACCCAAATGTCAGAACCTGGAACTTTGAGAGTGCAATGCTGCATAATGAGGAGTATTGCAGGCATATGAGACAATGGATTCCAGGGTTTGTGGAGGATAATCATGCAAGACTGGATTATAAGTCTGTTTCTAACACCATGAGTTCAAAATGTAGAATCAAAAAGTTGCTGCGGGTCTTATCCGATCACAACCCATTAGCCTTGAATATGGAAATGGAAGCACTTCACCCAAATGTCAGAACCTGGAACTTTGAGAGTGCAATGCTGCATAATGAGGAGTATTGCAGGCATATGAGACAATGGATTCCAGGGTTTGTGGAGGATAATCTGGGAAGCACAGCAATTGAGGTGGTATGGGATGCCCTGAAGGCAGGGATTTGGGGGAAACATTACGGTTCTCTTTAAATCTCAACAAAGAGGTTAAACAAAAAATGGTGGCACTGCAGGAAAATCTGGGGGCAGCCTAAGAAGGATTGATAAGGGCTGTGCATGAGGGACGGGAAGTAGAACTAGAACAAAGACGCGTGGAAATTGCTAAACCTGTCATTATGGATATATTAACAGAGAAAGCAATAATCAAGGCCACAACACATAGGGAAGCAGTATATGAACTAAGTGAGCAGATTGGTCATCACTTGGCAGTCCGTACTAGACAACAAACTACATCTAACTTGATACGAGAAATTAATGAACCAGAATATGGCCGGAAGACCGAACCAGAAGCAATCAGGGCGGCATTTCAGAGGTATTATCAAACTTTTTATAAGGCTAGTACGGAGGAAGAGCAGAGTAAGATTGAGGAATATCTGCATCTAATCCCACTTTCAAGGCTGGAGGAAGAAGATCCGGATAGTTTGGATTGCCCACCACAATGGGGTGAGAATTTACTCTCCATGAATAGTTTAGTTAAAGGGAAAGCGGCTGGCACAGAAGGTATACCAATCGAATTTTACTCTATCTTTTCCCAGCAGCTAAAGGGAAAAATCCTAGACCTATTCACACATATTTTTCATGGTGGTCGACTCCCAGGATCATGGTCCCTGGTGAAGATTGTGGTTTAAAAAAAAAAGCCCCCTTCACAACTGGGGTCTTATCGTCCTATCACCGAGATCAATGGTGATTATAAAATGTATTCCAAACTATTGGCCAGTTGACTTTCTTCAGTAATTCACAAAGTTATATCAGATCGCCAACATGGGTTTATCCCAGGTAGGTCTACTATTGATCATGTGGAAACAGTGATTACTCTATTACTCACATGTGTTGCAGGAGACCCTATGGCACTTATTTTATTGGATGCTGAGAAAGCATTTGATAGGGTCTCCTGGCAATATCTGTGGACGGCTAGGTCAAGAAACAGTATCAGGGAGGGCTTTATTACGGCAGTGCAAATGTTACATACCGAACCATCAGCAGCAGTTATGGTGAATGGTACACTATTGGAAACATTTTAATCACCAGAGGGACTAGATAGGGGTGCCCGGGCTCTCTTCTCTTATTTACGGTATTTATCAACCCCTTTATCAGCAGGTTAGAGAATAATGCACTAATACCGGCAATATGGTCACGGAATTTGTCTACCTGTGCCTATGCCAACGATATCGCACTGGTTACATCTGATCTAAACACAGCTATAAAAATAATAGAAGATGAGGCCAAGTGCTTTGGGCATATATTCGGCTATGCTTTGAATCAAGATAAGACACAAACAGCACTCAACAAAAAAATCACGATGGGAGACAATCGGGTAGTGGAAAGAGCCACATATCTGGATGTTAGCATAACATCAAAACTGGATAACCTAGTCAAGAATAACATGGAACCCTTAATAGAACACACAAAAAAGATCTTGGAAGGGTAAATAACTTACATTTGTCCATTGGGGGCAGATGTAATGTAGTAAAAATTCAGAATCTCCCGAAATTCTTATACTTTTTTAAGGCAATATGTTTGGAATTTACTTCTCAATGGTTTAAAGCAATAGAGAGCATGTTTTCCAGGTTTATATGGAGATACATGAGACCTCGCAGAGAACTTAGATTCATTACCCTGCCAAGAGATAGAGGGGGGTGGGCCTTACAAACATGAAATTTTATTACTGGGCCACCAAGCTAATTTACAGCCGAGAGCTACTGCTGACAAACGTAGATAACAGGTCAAATGGTAAGATCCCCTCACCACAGGAAACCATGTTGGGGGAAAAGACAAGAGGGTGCCTATGGAGGCTATTACATGATAGTTATCATAAAAAAGTTTGTTCTAAAACTCTTTTTAGTATCCTTAAAGTATGGAGCATCGTCTGTAAACCACTTATAATTGGCAGACTATGTTTTTATACGTTGATATTTAACAATCATAATCTCCCGGAGATTTTTGGAGATCCATGCATGGACAGATGGGTGCGGGCTGGGATTACTCAGATTGGCTGTTTTTTCTCATTCTCAGGGCTTAAGTCTTTTGATGAATTAAAAAATAATTATATCTTAGACCCTAGAGACTTTTTTCATTTCCTCCAGGTCAGGGACTATCTGTGGCGAAAGAGAGAGAGAAGAGCCACATTTTAGAGAGACAAACCCATCGAAAGTCTAATCAAAAATAGAAATTGACCTATTGGGGAAGTTTATGAACGTATTAATGCGGCTATGCCCGATGACATGGATAAATGCTCTTTGAAATGGCAGACTAAATTGGGGGTTTCAGCTGAAACTTTTTATTATTCCTATGAATTATCACAGTCTCTTTTAATGTTCACTAGGCTACAAGATCAATTTTACAAGACATATTTCTCATTGGACTATACACCTTATAAGATAGCCAAGTGGGGGTCAGGAAAAGGAACTGTATGTTCACGTTCTACACTTTATGAAGCTGACATACTTCATACGTTCGCATCCTGTAAGGTACTGCAAAAGTTAATCACAGCTATTTCGGATTTTTTATCAGAAGTGTTGAGAACAGAAATAGAAGTATCAGTAGAAGAAATAGTGTTAGGTACGGTAAGAACTAGTTGAGGAGGGAATGGACAGGGATTGTTTTTTTCGGCTACGGCTGTTTTAAGGATCGGTATCACTTCGGCTTGGCTAGATCCAAGTCCACCAGCTTTTCAACAATGGCTTGCCAGATTGCTGGCAACTGTAGCCTGGATGTAGCCATATAAAAAAGAAAAGGGTGTTGTATACGCAAAAGGGGTTTGAAAATCTGGGATCCTCTGATTAAATGGATGCAAGGGCATAGCGGGACTGAATAGAGACTATGTATGTTTTTTTAATCTATATGGATACCAATAGAACAGAGACCTAAAGAATTAGTACCTGTGGGAAACCCACCATTTTTTTATTTTTGCTGTTGGTATTACTGCACCTGATAAATTATGCACTGATGTTTTTCCTGTCTGAGAGGTGTGGGGGGAGGAAAAATAGGTTAAAACATACATAACATTGTGTTTTACACTAACCACCACATAACTACTTCCCTCCTCTCTCCTTACAATTAATTTAGCCAATTACTGCGCTACATATTAAATATTAAAAGTTCATAGCTGAGCACAGCTCTCCCTTGAATCTGATCTTGACCGCAATGCTTCACCAACTGTAGAAACAAATGTTCAAACGCTTATGTCAAGTCTAATAGGAAAAAGGAAAAAAGGACAATTATTATCATTGAATACAATGTAAAAGCTTTGGAAAAATAAGTTTTTAATGTTTTTTAAAAATATCAACAATGTTCAAAATTATAAAAACATTTTTAAAGAATTGTAGATTTATATCTTTTAAGAAAAAAAGTTTATTGAATTTAAAAACATAATTTTAACTATTATTATATTCTATTATTTGTTTTGAAATATTAATAAAAAAACAAACTTAAAAAAGTCTATAGTACTTCATTTATTATTTTTTAAATATAAAGTGTATTCTTAAACTATATTCTTGTGTTTAATTGAAAAAAATATTTTCTACTTCACATTTTAAAGTATTAATTGAAAAAAATATTAATACTCAAGCATTAAAATCAATACCTGAGCATTAATACATTTCCCCACCCATTACCCCTAAATCCTCCATATTCCGTTCTTAAAGGATTATGTTACAACCACATACTTTTCCCCCATAAAACCTATTTTAAAATCGTAATTTATTCTGTTATCAAATTAATACTCATGTGTTCATTTAATACCTGAGTATCAATACACTTTTCCACCCATAACCCCTAAATCCCTTATATCCCATGCCGAAAGGATTATGTTACAAACACATATATTGTATGTTTTTATAGACTATTTTAAAATGTTAATTTTTTCTTTAAATAATTTAATAATCATGTGTTAAAATAATACATGAGTATTAATACACGTACCCACCCACAACCCCTAAATCCCTCACATCCCATGCCTAAAACCTTATGGTACTAGCCCTTTTTTAATGTGTTTATATTTTTGGGAAACAAATTAAACATATTTATATCAATTTGCTAAAAAAAATGAATACTTTGGTGTTAGAAATTAATATCAGGGTATTAATACACATCCCTACCCATAATGCCTACCTCCCTCATATCCTCTACCTAAAGGGCAATGTTACAAAACCATTTACTATTAAAAGAATTGCAAATTCAAAATTATAAATAATTATTTTAAATCAATACTCAAAATAACAATCTTCTAAAAAAAATGTAAACAAATATCACTTACCTTAACCATAATTGCATTGTAAAGGCTTGCGTTGTAAGGTTTCCTGCGTTGTAATGTCATGCACTGCACTGCCCCCCACAGCCCCTTGGACCTCCACCTCCCCATGGCTAATTAATAAATGAGTGCGGGGGAGGCCTTTGTGGCCTGCCACCTCCCCAAGGCTAAATTAAATATTAATATGTGGGGGCTCTGGCCTCCCACACAGCCCTGGCAACCGCTACCTCTCCGGGGCAACTCTCTACAAATACATACTTGGGCCATGTAGCCCCACAGTGCTGGGGACCACGATCTCCCTGGGGCTTAAATACATTGGGGGCCGCTTGTGGAGCCCTAGATGGCCCTGGGAACTGCCACCCCAAGGCCGGCCCCAGCAATGTCTCAGGGTGCCCACCCCTGGGACATTGCAGTTTACTATGGCTTGGGGGGAGCATTGCTCCCACCAAGCCATGGCAAACCTGTTCTGCTTTCAGCAAGCGAGAGCAGAAAAGGCTCTAGATTGCTGAAAGTGGAGCTTGTCTGTTTCCCTGCCTGCTGTCAAGGGAGCAGGGAAACAGACACATTGCTTTGTGATCCAGGGAGCTGCAAGTCAGCAGCTCCCTGGGTCTCACAGCAAAGTTGGGTCCTGCAGGAGGCAGGGAGCCGGCAGGGACCCTTGAGGCCTTCAGGCTCCCCCATGGTCCCCAACAAAGTGTCCAGGCCCTGGGGGAGTAGGTCCCCAGGGCCTATGTCAGCCTGTGGGGGCCACGCAGGCTCCCCAATGGCACACAGTGGAGTGCAGTATCGTCAGGGAAGGAATCAAGTAAAATATCATTAATCCCCCGTAGCCGGAATCTCTTTAAAATAGCTTTCACCAGGGGAATCTTTACGAGGTTTGCTGTTGTTTTACGCATATTTTCCCCCAAAAAGCTCCGAATCTGTGGGTATTTAAAAAAGTTACCCCTGCCAAGGCCAAATGTTTCCTGCAATGATGCAAATGTTACTAATTGTCCATCCCTATAAAGATCCCCCAGCACGTAAATCCCTTTATTGGCCCAATCAAAAGTAACCCGATCTCGAAAAATTAGTGAGAGCACACCTGCAGCTGAGATTGGGGTATATGTATTCAAATTGGAGATTTTGAACTTTCTCCAAACCTGTTTCCAGACCTTTTATGCTGCCCACACAATTTTAAATCTGGTCTTCTTGTAATAGCTGGGCTCGAGAAACGAGACCAGACACCCATTAGCTTGGTTCCCTAAAATGGCCATGTGTTGTAACATAGCAGCCCAGTAATAGAGCAAAAAACTAGGAATAGCCAGGCCCCCTCTTTGTCTTGGGAGGATCAACCATTTAAACGCTCTTCTGGGCTTACAATAACCCCAGAGAAACCTGGAGCAAATTTTTTCTAACTTTACAAAGCAGGAAGAGGAGAACTCAAGAGGGATGGTCCTAAAAAGATAAAGAAATTTCTGTAGGATAGACATTTTAATAACATTACTGCGCCCAAAAATGGAAAGATGCCGATGATCCAATCTCTCCAGTTTTTTGTTGGCAGTTTCCATTATTGGATTGATATTTAAATCAGGGATTTTATCTACCACCGCTGAAATTGTTATACCCAGATATGTAGCCTCTGCAACTACTGGATAATCCGAGGGACAGAACATGCCTGAACAGATAATTTGCGTTTTATCAACATTTAGTTTATACCCTGCCATAGCACCAAACTGAATTGCTAAATCCTTCACCTCTGGAAAGTCAGAGACCACATCGCTCGTGAGCACTGCGATATCGTCCGCATATGTCAATGCTCTATACTCGACCCCTCCAAATCTGACCGCTTTAATATTAAGATTTGACTTAAATTTTCGTATGAAAGGATCAATGTACAGAGCAAAGAGCAGGGGTGAACAGGGACACCCCTGCCTCGTGCCTCTGCTTATAGTAAATGGCTTAAAATCTTGCCCTGTGATCCGAATCACCGCCTCCGGGTGTTGATACATTGCTTTAACTGCTTGTACAAAGCTCCCACCTAGCCCCCTCCAGCGTAGGACAGACCACAGGAACCGCTAGGAGACCCTGTCAAACACTTTCTCAGCGTTGAAGAGGAGAACCCCCAGCGGTGACCCCGTGGCCTGTGCCCAGTCGAGGAGAGTTATTACACAACTGACATGATCAGCCGTATCCCTTCCAGGGATAAACACTTGCTGACGAAGAAAAACCAGAGGGGTAATAACTTTCCCAAGTCTCATTGCCAAGATCTTCGAGTAGATTTTACTATCGCAATTTATAAAGGTTATAGGCCTATAAGATGCTGGATTACATTCTGGTTTGCCTTTTTTTCCCCTAAAAACGATAATGGTTGTCTGCCTCCAAGAATCAGGAATATGACTTTTCCAAGCCTGTTCAAATGGGAGCATAAAATCATACTTAAGTATTTGTCGAAATGTCCAATAGAATTCAAGGGGGATTCCATCTATCCCAACAGCTTTACCCATGGCTAATGATGTTATTGCACAGTCAATTTCTTCCCATGTAAGTGGAGCTTCAAGAAACTCATTTTGTTGCTGAGTTATCTTTGTTATTTCCATATCCTTACAAAATTCCTCTACGGATATTATCTCCGTCGAGGCAGGTTCCTCGGTATACAATAGACAGTAACATTTCTGAAAGACATTCAAAATTCCTGTCGGGGTATCCTGAACTTGCCTTGTATGATCTGTAATCTTACAGATGTGATTAGATACTTCTCGCTGCTGCAAACGTTTGGCTAATACTCTACCAGTATTTTCACCAAGCACATATGACTCCGCCCTGCGCTGCATATATTTGGCTGCCACCTCTGCACTTAAGTACTAAAGAATTTGGGATTTTATAATGGCAATGCGTTGATGACAATCCTCTGTACTAGTCCCCCCCTGTATTCTGCTCATTAATTCACATTGAAGTTTGAAATTTATTGGTTTGTATAGCGCTGAATCACCCATGACGGTATCTCGGCACTGAGGACGGCAGAGAACATCAGAGTAAAGAAAATTAGAAGAGGTGAGTTTTTAGCAGCTTTCTGAACTGAGGTAGATTCTGGCAGTTGCGTAGATGAAAGGGTAATTTATTCCAGAATACAGGAGCAAGGTAAGAGAATGTTTTGCCTCCACTGCGTGCCTTTTTTACCCTGGGGGTGGTGAGCAGAAGTTCCGAGCTTGATCTAAGTGCTCGTGCTGGGGTGTATAGAGCTAGTTTGCTCAAGAGATACGAGGGACCTTGGCCATTGAGGGCTTTATAAATAGTGCAGCCTATTTTGAATTTAACCCGCTTTCTCACCGGCAGCCAGTGTAGTTGATTAAGAAGGGGTACAGAGGGTGTTCTGGCAGGGACGTCGGCAACAAGACGAGCGGCAGTATTCTGCACAACCTGGAGTTTGTTGAGGGAGGCTTTGTTGGCTGAAAATAAGAGGGCATTACAGTAGTCAAGTCTACTTAGTACCAAGACTTGCAATAGCGTTTTCTTGGTGGATGAAGGTAGAAGGGGAAAAACCCTTCTAAGAAGGCTGAGGATGTAGAAGCATGAGCCAGTAGTATTATTAGCATGTGCCGCAAGAGTTAGTTTGTGATCAATTCTGACACCTAGGTTCTTGACTACTTCTTTAGGGGCAGGGGCAGGACCAAGTTCTTCCGGCCACCAGGTAGGCGACCAGCGTATGACAGCTGATTTCAGATTTCCCTTAGTTGAGTTGTAAATAGTTAGCCCGCATCCAGGCAGCGATGGATTTCATGCCTTCTGAGAAAATAAGTTCAATATCAGGTCTATTTTTGTCAAATGTGAGGAGGAGCTGTGTGTCGTCTGCATATGAGATGGGGGTGAATCCCAAAGATCTCATGAGTCTGGCCAGAGGGGTGACATAAATATTGAAAAGGGTCAGGCTCAAGCAGGAGCCCTGCGGGACCCCCTTGGTAACTTTAGTAGAGGTAGATTTAAAGGTTCCTAGAGTGACAGTCTGAGTTCTGTCAGTTAGGAAGTCGATGATCCACTTCAAGGCCAGCCCTTGAACACCTATATCCTGGAGTCTCTCAAGTAGAATCTGGTGGGAAATGGTATCAAATGCAGCTGACAGGTCAAGCAGCACCAAGAGTGCTGCTTGACCCTTGTCCAAGGCTATACGGATGTTGTCAGTAACCTCAATAAGAGCGGATTCGGTACTGTGTTTGGCCCGAAAACCCGACTGTGAAGCGTCTAGCTGGTGAGAGGTTTCCATGTACTCGGACAAGTGCTTATTGATATGTTTTTCAATGAGCTTCGTCTGCAAGGGAAGTAGAGATATGGGTCGGTAGTTGGACAGTTCAGTGGTAGGAATATTGGGGTTTTTTCGTATGGGTATTACTTGTGCGTTTTTCCATGCTGGAGGGAGACTGCCAGAAATCAGGTAGTTATTAAGGATAGAACAAATGGGAAGGGCAAGCTGGTCAGCAAATTTGGTCAAAATCTTGGCGGGATGATGTTCAGTGGGGAGCCAGATTTGGTAGTTGCAAGGAGGGCTATAACTTCTATATGACTGAGAGGGGGGAAGGAGTGTAGTTGTGAGGTGATGTTGTGTTTGTCAGAGGGGGCTATTGTGGTAGGGGAGGGAATGGTATTGGCAGAGATGATATTCTGATGTATGGTATCTATTTTTTGAGTGAGATAAGATGCAACACAAATGCAAAGCGACTGAGAAGGAGATTCCGCAGTATCACAGGCATTAGGGTTGGTGTAGGACTTAACTATTTGAAATAGAGTCCTGGAGTTGGTTCCAGATAGCTCCAATTGATAAGCAATATGGATTTTGCGTGCATTTTTGATGTTTATATGATAGGATGCTAAAGCAGTTTTGTAACTCAATTTATCTTGTTCTCTGTGAGAGAGTCGCCATGTCCGTTCTAATTTCTTGCACCAACTCTTTTCAGTGCGTAGGGCCGGAGAGTACCAGTCAGAAGGAGTGGATTTAGGGGGGTGGGTGAGAGGCTTCAATGGTGCTGCCTCATCAAGAACGTTGGTGATGATGGTATTAAAATGGGATAGTTGGTGTTCTACATCGTAGTTAAAAGTGTCTGTGTCCCAGGTAAGAAAAGGGGACATAAAGTGGTCGGCCTTGATTTTGTGCCAGGGTCTATACCATCTGTTTGTGTGGGATATGGGAGTCGGGGAGGTAGTAGGACTAGTCAGATGAAAGTTAATCAGGGAGTGGTCGGACCAGGTCAAAGGAAGTGTATCCTCACATAAGATGTTCTGAGAGTTGGAGAGGATGAGATCTAAGGTGTGGCCAGCTATATGGGTGGAGTCATTATTAATTTTAAGGAGACCTGAAGAGGCCAGGTCCTCTAGACAGACCATAGCTTCATGATTGTAGACATCCTCGCTATGAATGTTGAAATCCCCTAGAAGTAGGAAATTGTGGGTGGCAATTATATGAGGGGAGATGAATTCTAGTAGACGGCTGTTGAAGTCGTATAGTGGGCCCGGGGTCTGTATATAAGGGCTCCTTTCCAACTACGTTGGGGGTGGAGATCAAGCCTGAAAATAAGGCATTCAAATAGGTCTGTGCAGAGCTGGTCTAGGATAGTAATGGATATAGAGTCCTTATGGATTATAGCAACACCTCCATCCGCTCGTTCCAGCCTATCAAGTCTTTGGATGCGGAAGCCGGGTGGGAGAGCCAGAGCGATCGCCAGGATAGCTGAAGGTTTAATCCAGGTCTCTGTGAGAAATCCAATGTCTGGGTTTTTATCGTTTAAGAGATCCCATATGTTGATGGCGTGCCTGGGGAGGGACTTACATTGGCTAGAAGGCAGTGCCAGGTTTTAATATTGGGTGGGTCAAGGGTAGAACCAAGGGGGGGATTATTGTGAGGGACAGTACCTATGTTGGAAGCTGTATCGACAATAGAAAGGTTCGGGATGTCATTAGTATCCAGGGAAGAGATAGCTTGATACTTGCATAATTTACATGAAAAAAGGCCCTTCTGGTATGCAGCCAAAGTAAGTCAGCAACCCGCAAGGGGTCGGTCTGATCCTAAGCAATATGTCTCTAGTATAAGTGCGCCTAGGATTGATAGTAGGGGAGGTATCTGGGTATAAACTGCCAGGGGTCCTGGCTCCTGGCGACGGATGGGCGCGGACGAGCGCAGATGGGCTTGACGTCGGTGCACCCGCGGCGCGCGTCCGCTGCGCGTCTCGCCAAGCATTGGATTAAATAGGTTTGGCCGCTAGACCGCCAACCTCCTTTCCGGTCTGAGCCGGAAATGTCCCGGAAAGACCCGGAAATGCCCCAGATCGCTCCCGTCAGCACTACCTCTCTCCACTCAACGGGCGAACCCGAGTTGGACCGAAGAGGAGTGCTTGGAAGGTGGCGAGGGGTAAGTAAGAAAGTGCAATATTAAAAACAGAGTTTTAAAATGAGGACAAAGTAGCAGGTGAAAGTATAGCTGCAGGTACCTGGCATTCAGCGCGTCCCTCTACTATCAATTGTTCGAACCAATTTTTAATTTCTTTCTGTATTGTTTTCTGACGAGATATGGAGAAGCTTAAGGTTTCCCCTCGGACAGCTGCCTTAAAAGCATCCCAAACAATCAGTACTGAGGCTGTATTCTGATTAAAAGAGAAACATTCCTCAATCCATTTAGTCATATGAATGCAGTATGCCTCATCGAGCAAAAGTTTCCTTTCAAAGGTCCATGGTTTCTGGACCTTTGAAATACCCCTCAGTGGAATCTCAATTATTAAGGGATTATGGTTGGGATGATTCTCGGGTAAATCTCAATCTTAATTGACTCAACTAGTTGACTAGTTAAAAAAAATAGTCCAGTCGAACTAACTTGTTATGGGGAGCCGAGAAAAACGTAAATCCAGTATCGGGTGTCTTAAGTTTGAACCAATAATCGGATAACCCAGGCTCCTTCACCAATTCTTGAAGAGCTTTGAAAACTCTGACCTTCCTCCCTTGATATGGATAATCATGATATATGTCAAACTTACTATATATGTGGAGATAAAGATCACGACAGAATATCAAAGATTGTGGCCATAAAGCAAGCTCAACACTTAAAAAATAAAAAAACCTCCGGATCATCAAGATTAGATCCATACATTGAGCAAAGTGAAGCGGGAGTGTATTTATGTTTAATTCCACAATTACCCACCGACCCAGATTATCAACTTTAGTTTGTTTGGAAGAAGCCACCCCACGTCTGGCCAAAATAGCTAGCCCCTTAATTGTTGTGCTCTGTTGGGTACAGGACCAGACCTCAAGTCCCAAATCTTTTAACCACCACCGGTTACTCCACGGTATATGGTTCTCCTGGAGACATACTACATCAATCTTCATATAGCAGAGCATTTTAGCTAGCATGCCCCGCTTCCTCCTATCATTAAGACCACATATATTAATTGAACAGATACGAAGGCTACCCATCGTTCTTGTGAGTGAAATACTCTAAGCCACACATTATATACACATGGAAAGCATTGGGCATACAGCAAATTCCACACTGTCTTATCCATATAGCAGCAAGAAAACTGAAGCTAAACAAGAAAAGAACAGAACAAAACCCCCACAACACACCCCTTCCTCCCCAACCCCCCACACCCTTGATCCCTGACCCTCCCCCAACCTCCCCTTCTACCCTCCTCTATAGGCGTAAGGACCATTGGTCCTCTGTGATGGAGAGCTGACTAAGCCACCCAACTCTCCTGGTTTTGCCACTCCCCTTAACCATAGAAAGAGAAGGAAAAAAGCGAATAGGTAAAGAGTAACCCAGAGCAAGAGGAAGACAAAGAAAAATATTAATTCCACATAAAGTTAAACATGAGTGGTCATGTTATGTCTCCAGCCGAACCTATAATGTATGCAAAAAATCCTTTGCTGACAGTTCAGATAGTAAATATTTTGTCTCCACCTTACAAACCACTTTTAACTTAGCAGGATTAAGTAAAAACACCAGGGCTCCTTTTTCCTGAAAACGTGGGATTAGCTGGCGGAGTTGCCATCTTTTTTCAACTGTTGCCTGGCAGTAATCAGGTCTCACAAATAAATCACAACTCTTCCCTGCCCTTTTCCTATCAGGTCTGGCTAGGTCATACAGTGCCTCTCTGGCCAAAAAGTTATTTAAACAGATCAAAATAGCTCAGGGTTTTTCAGCAACCATGCCAGGCTGTCTTCGTGGATTGAAAGGGAAGCGGTGGGCTCTTTGAATTTCAGTTTTCCAGTTCCAGTGCTTCAAATCGGGAAATGCTTAAGTAAAGAGTTCCACTACAAATTGACGGACATCTGTGCCTTCCTTGCCTTCTGGAATACCCAAAATCCGCAAGTTGTTTCTTCTGGCTCGATTCTCAAGATCTGTTAATTTCCATAATGTGTCCATCTTCTGTGTCTCCTAAGAATGAGTGAGTGTCTTTTGTGTGACAAGCTCATCTTCAAGTGTGGATATTCTGGTTTCCGCTTCTCCGATTCTGGCAGCGAAGTCAGAGCAAGTCTTAGCCACTCTACGTATTGAGTTCTGTAATTTTCGATACGCCCCCTGAGCGCGTGAACTTTCCGCACGGGTCTCCTCTCCGTGAGCTGTTATACTTTGATAGATTGTAGCAAGGGTTATTTCACTAGGTAGAGTTTGATTTAAATTAGAGACCCCTAGATGTGTATCTCCATCGCTTACACCATTGCCATTCAGTTTAGGATGAAAAGGAGTAGTCCTAAGCCATTGATCCTGTAGAGTCGGAGATTTTGTCAATGGGAGGAGTGCCAAATCCTCTTTTACGGACTGTGCCAGAGATATGGGAGGAGTTTTTACCATGCTCTCCCTCAGTCATACGTAGACTGCTTGTGTCACTCTCAACCTCCGCCCAGTCCCTCCCAAGACTTTCATCGCCTGATGACATTGAAGGATCTGACATAGAGTAAGATTTTTCCCCTAAGTCTGCATCCTTCCCCGGAGTTGCAGCCTCCTTTCCTACAGCTTGGAGATCTAATAAAGATTTCATTGCCCTTAGTTCTACACAAGATACTCTTAATGTAATCTCCAGGTCTTCACAGGGGGGGACTATATCACCCATAAGGCACTGGTTTGGCAATATACTCGTTTTTTCGCTACACAGTATCCGAATCTCAGCTGAGTTATCCTGATTAGTTACCAGTTCACTTTCTAGACCTTCAGTACCATTTAGAGTGACTTGGTCCCTCATATTGCCAGTGCCATTCCCAGCTAGATCATTGAGATCAGAATCTGTCCCACTGGAGATCAAAGTTACAGTACCTTGATTCAGCGCTTCAGTTTCCAGTAAAGTTTGCTTTGTATATAAAGAAGAAATAAATGCATAACACTTTAAAGGTAGTGCTTACATTCTAAATTTAAGTTATAAATATAAAATTAATATAACTTTAGAAATTGTAACATTGCCGCACTTTAAGTTTGGTTTGTATAGGAAGAATAAACCAAGTTTTCCTAACTGTAACAGAGGTTTAACCTTTAGCTTTTTCATTGATATATTTCCTTTAGCACTCCATTTGAAGAGGACAGAGTTCCAGGTAGGAATGCTGTAGAACAATATGGTAAGTTCTCCGGGTGATGGATTTAATGACACAAGAGACTTACTTTTTTTTAAAAATGTTGCTGGGGGGCTGTTGCACTCCCTGCAGGCCCACGTAACATAGGAAAATGCTTTTTGGTATTCCTTCCCCTTTTAGGGACATCACCCAGCTCAAAATAAATGTATATAGCCCTTATAGGGCAATTATGTGGTGCTCCTTGAAGGAGCTGTGCATAATAAGTGATGTTGCTGTGGCTAATTTGTCATTCTTTTATTTAATATATATTTTTGTGGGTGTCACAGTGTACACCTGGGACACCCACAATTTCAATTTTGTTTAGTGGCTGTCGAGGGAGACTTTAGGGACCACACTGCCCTTGCTGGCTCCCCAGCCAACACCCAGAATGGGTACCGGTGGGAGCTGAAATTCTTTGGCACCCACACCTCAACTGTTTTTGAGAGGGGTTGGGGGCAGGCTCAGGGGCCCCAAAGATCCTGTAAGCTCCCTTGGCGGGAGCCGGACATTTTTGGTGGGTGCCCAATGAGGGCACTCACAATCCTGGGATTTGTGGGGGCTCAGGGGGAGCTCCAGGGCCCCAAAGGCCAGAGTCAGCTCCCCAGATAGCACCATCCTTTGCTACCAGCTGGGAGAGAGCAATATTATTTTACGACTTCCACCAGGCAGGAGCAAACTTGTGTTCCCTGCCCAAGAGCTTGGTGGCAGGGTATGCTCTCACTATCCCAGGCAAGAAACCGCAGTAATGTAATGTAATGTGGCATTTATATAGCACAACTTGCACTCCAAAGAGCATCTTGGCGCTGTGCGGAACCCGGAGAGGTAAATTAACCAGTTAACTGCAAACGATAAAGGCAGACAGGGAATCAGATCAGAAACTTGCACAGGGTGTCAGAGGCGGTAAAGATCCAGGTTTTTAAGGCCTACCTAAAATGAGATTCAGATGTAATCTGACGAGAATGAACAGGAAGTTTATTCCAGGCCTTTGAGCCTATCACTATAAGTGATTTTCCTCCCTTCAGATTCAATCTAAAAGCTGGTATTTTCAACAGATTGGTGTTTAATGATCTTAAACTACGAGAGGGAGTGTATCGTTTATATCTGGTTTGAAGATATTAAGGGCCCATGGAGTGGAAGGATCTAAAGGTGATAATAAGGACCTTGAAGAGGACCCGTTTCTGAATTGGCAGCCAGTGAAGTTTTTGTAACGCCGCAGATGCAGATGACCTCCTTGGCCACCTCAGCACTAATCGTGCTGCAGCATGCTGAACCATCTGCAGCTTGTGCAGGACTGACCTGCTGGTGCCTGCATATAAGCTATTGCAGTAATCTAGCCTAGAAGTAATTAAGGATACAGCCACTGTCTGCCTAGCTGAGATGGGCAGCAAATCAAAAAAAATCTTTAAGCTTTTGATGACGTGAAAGCATGTGCCAGCCACTTTACAGTCTCCCGGAGGTGGACTCCGCAGGACACTGTAAAGTATCGATCCCTGGGGATTGGGTTCCCAGGGCCAATACCTGCTCAGGAAGGGGAGCTTGCAATCCCCAACAATTTAGCCTCGTGAATAGGCTTCCTTGGGCCTGAAAATGTTTGAACAGGGGGGCTGTGTGCCACTAGGCTAAGGGGGACAGGCTATCCCTACCCTGCAACTTTATTTGTTTTAAAAACCTTTTTCCTGACTGAGTCCTGATTCCTAACATTACTGCTGCCACATTGTTGTTGATGTGGTGGCAGCCAATCAGATATCATCTTGAGATCTGATGGCACCTTGCATCCGCCATGGTGTGAAATATCTATACATTTTGTGGAGTGGCGTTAAGTTCTCAAAAATGACTGAACGAATTTACACCAAATCACAAAAAGCAGTCTTTCTGGACCAAGATCTCCTTTTCTGCCAAATTTGGTGTAATTCTGTTCAGCAGGTATTGCAGTATTGCATTTAAAGTTTCCAATAGAAAAAGGAGTTGGGTAAACTAGTTGCAGATTCCCCTCTTTTTCTTGACCCTTGCTTCACAGATTACCCTGAAACCTTCCACAAAGATAGAAGTATTATTGTTTTGAAAAGTTTTGTGAAGATTCCTAATGATCCACCAAAGTAGTAAGCAAACCTCAGAATGGTTTTCTTATAGAAACACTATCCTAACTATAAAGACTGCTACTCCACTATATTCATACTCAATGCACCTCCACTCTGCAACATGCCGCTCCACTCTACTTTGCGACACGCCACTCCACTGTACAACACATCACTCCACTCTATGACAATCCATGCCACTCCAGTCTACGCCTTAAGACACTCAACAATATGCCACTCTATGACGCACCACTCTACTCTACTCTAAAACTCACCACTCCACTGTACACCACTCCATTCTATAACACTGTGACAACGTTAGCCTGTCACAGGAGAAACGCATGGACAATGACAGCTGGTGGAGCGCTACACCTCCCTCTCCACCTCTTTTTTCTTCCCGACAGGACACGTGGACTACGGATCCCAGAAGGCCCTCCTGCCTGGAGGAGTCTCTAGGCGAAGGCATCTCCGACTGGGGAATCCCGAGGAACGTGACTCAGCCCCCTGACGTAGCTTCCTATGGAGCCTTAAAGAGGAAGGATACCTGGAAGAGCGTGTGGCAGTACACCGGTGAGGAAGACAAGCAGAAGGAGAAGAAGATCGTGCTGTACGGAGTTGTTGGAGCTGAGAGGAGGGAAGAAGACCGGGAGGCCGTGTCACTAAGGGCACCGGCGGAGCCAGGAGACCAACGACCCCGCGAACAGCCCAGCCGCGCTCCTGGAGGAGCGTGGCTCCTACAGGTACGCAAACGTTTCACGGGCTGGATCGGGACGCGGGATAGCGTATCCCCGTAGCCCATGAAACTACGCTTCTTTCTTTTCTTTTGGGTTGTTTTTGAGTTACCTTTTGGACATCACGATTTTTGAGCACCGCACACCCTATTTCCCGTAACATTTTATCACAAGTGCTCTGGTGTCCCTTCACGACCCTCCCTTGCACTTAAAACGCAATAGAAGCGACGCCTGACCCCGGCTTTTGTTCTTTATTTGTATGTTCCGGCGCATGGAGACAGAGCCCCGGGAAAGCCACCGCCAAGTGAGGAGGGAACATGTACAAAGAGAGTCCGGGAGGGAACGGAGTCCTGTGAATAAGGCTAACACTGATCCCCGTAACCCTGAAAGACGGACAATCAGGAGAAAACATCTGTCCAAGTTAATAAAGCCCTCTTTAACAAATCTCGGTGTCCGTTCTGGTCCTTTACCCATGCAACAAACACTCTATTCCACTTAAGGCCGCTCCACTCTCTGCCACTCTATGACAAAAATACCACTCCACTCTATGGCATGCCACTCCACCCTACGAAATGCTACTCCACTCTGCAACACTCCACTCCATTGTACAGCACGCTACTTCCCTCTGCAACATGCCACGCCACTGTGTAACATGTCACTTCACAATACATCACTCCACTTTACCCCCTCCAATCTAAGACACTAGACGACATGCCTCTTCACTCTACTCTATGACATGCCACTCCACTCTATGACACTCCAGTGTACTCCATTATACACAACTCCACCATATGCTGCTCCAATTTACAAAACTCAACTCTATGACACTTCACTCTATGCCAGTTTACTCTACACCACTCCACTCTACACCATGACACTCTTGGACACAACACTCTATTTCATGACAGTCTATGATACTCCACTCTATGCCACCCCACTCTATGCTACTCCACTCTATGCCATTCGACTGTACAACACTTTAATCCACTCTCTGCCACTCTATGACAGTCTTCTCCAGCCTATCACGTTACGACACTCTACTCCACTCCACAACACTCTATGCAACTACCTCCATGCCACTCCATGCCTCTTTACTCAACTGTACTTTATGGCACTACTCCACTGAACTCCACTTTACTCCACTACTCCACTCTACACCACTGTATGCCACTCCACCCTACAACACTCTATGCCACTCCAGTATACCGTACTCTACAACACTCTACTCCACTCTACAATTTTCTAGTCCACTCTATGCAACTCCATTCTATGACACTCTACTATATGACACCACTCTACAACACTACCCTCTATAACAGTACAATCTAGGACATGCTCCTTCACTGTAGTCTGCGATACTCTATTAAATGACACTCCACTCAAAGACACTCCACTCTACAATTTCAAAAACATTTTTATAATAAGAAAAACATTGAGTTATTAAGTTATGGTTATAATTAGGGAAACTGAATTAATTCTGTGTATAAAAAATCTACTTAAATGACAAAAAATAAGAAATACTAAAGTTATATTTATAACAAAAAGTTATAATTTACGGTTGTGGCACTAGAGAGCCCATGGCAAGGGGGCCGCACTCCTGTGCCGCTCTGCTGGCTGTGTACGACCATCTGGCAATTATCCATACTTTTGAATGCCATTCACACTTCTAAGTAAGGGCATGCCATGGCGGTAATGTTTAGCAAACAATCTGAAAATAGCATGGACCTGGCGCATGAAGTGGCTGAGCTGGAAGAGTACATCCCACACTCTGCGAGCAGACAACAAGATATTGGGCTAATAGCAGATATTGGGCTCAGGGACGGCACAGTGAGTGGAGAAAGGACGTCCGCTGCGGCTGGAGGTGGCCTGGAGGTAGCAAGCAGAAGGCCTAGCAGAGAAAGCTGTTCTTTCCATGTACTCTGTAGGCCTGAAACGGCAGGCGGCCCTGAGCAGCCGGGGGCCTGTTCAGAAGAGGAAGAACCATCCTGCTGCGAAGACACAAGGCCCGGCTACTTTGGAAAAGCGAGCCGACATGAGAATGGGTGGCTAGGCAACTGCAGAGCTATCTGTTGGTTGAATCGAAGTAGGCACCAGGCAATATGTGGTGAGTAAGGGGTGGCCGCTAATTACCAAATGGAGCTGCAGAGATTTGCCTGCATTGAGACTGCCCGATCACCCAAACTGGCATAGATCTAATGTAGACCCAACCGGGTATGAAGCATTGGGAATCAGTTTTGGGATATTTACAGCTACTAGTTGGTGTGCGCAATGTAGATTTGAATTACCGGTGCAGAGGATAGGAAGCTGTGATTGGCAGAGAGGATCTAGGCCTGAGACAAGGTCTGCACTGGTCACTGGTGTGAAGGGGACATGACAGCAGTAGTCAGAAAAGCAGGGGATGGTTGAACAAGAACATGGAAGATGAAAGACACACTGTTGAGACTGAATGCCTGAATATGGAGAAGGTTCTGGATGTGGTCCAAACTAAAAATGAAGATATGGCTGGATTTTCTTAAATCAGTCCATCAAGAACTCCCTC
Source organism: Triturus cristatus (assembly GCF_964204655.1). Classification (NCBI taxonomy): domain Eukaryota; kingdom Metazoa; phylum Chordata; class Amphibia; order Caudata; family Salamandridae; genus Triturus; species Triturus cristatus. The sequence continues at coordinate 669,019,956 of NC_140587.1, forward strand.
CTCATCTCCAGATGATTAACAGCTGTAGGTAATGAGCATGGCGGACTGTCAGTATGAGGTAGTCTGGGCTACAAGTGACTGGCGGTTACAGCCAGAAGCGTGACTCTGGGTTGATGTCGCTCCACCTGCTGCTGCACTGTAAGACTGAACCCAGAATGTAAGAAGTAGATGCTTAGGGTGCACTACCTAAGGCCCCATCATTGCAATAATATGCCCATGTTTATAGATGCCAGCTAGAGGCCACTAAGTGATGATGGTCGAGACTGTACAGATCACTATTGTTCCGGCCACCCCATATATCGTGTGGCATCCATGGAATCTACTTACCCCACAAGCGTATACACCATCTGATATCACATGGTATAAATGCAATAGAGCTAATGTATGTTGTTCTTAGTTTTTATTGTTGGAATTTGTTTCCTGACTACATCTGGGATGTCTTTAGCATGGTTGGGATGCTGAAGTGGGTGCTAGGGGAGTTCATCTTGCTGTTTGCCACAGTTGCAGTACATCAAAAAACCAAATCAGAAAATGTCATCTTATAATATGCTGTGACTACTATTTCACCGGCTACATACACACACACACACCCACACATCCACCTGACATAGCACATACTGTGGGCCACACTAGGTTTCTGATATGAAGCATGAGGGGACTAAATAATACCAAAAAAAGAGCCACGTATTGGCTTACCTCGACTGCCTTCATGTACAGATAGCACTGCTGCAAGAAACACATCTTACTCACTCCACAGAACTAAAAATAGTGGCATGGCAGGTGATAATGTAAGCGGCCTCGTCTTATTCATCTTATTCCAGGGGAGTTCTACTGTAAGTAAAAAAAAAGATTCCGTTCATACTTACAGACCCTCAAACAGACAACCGGAAGCGGTACCTAATAGTGCGGGGATGTTTCTACAGCACCGTAGCAACTATAATCAATACATATGGCCCTAATGTAGATGATCCTGACTTTTATACTCGGGTCTGGTGATGCCTCTGAGCCCTGCAACCTACAGTGGTCATCTGGGGAGGGGACCTCAACATGTGCATTGATCCCACATTGGACCAGTCTGCCTTCACAGATTGGCAAGTTAAACTATCAACCCAGGTTATCTGGGCTAATATGAGGGAATATTGGCTCATAGATATATGGATGGCATGACATCTGGAAGCCAGGGAAGGGACATTTAACTTCTTGGGATGCAACACACGATCTAGATTAGATTGTTAGTTGGTGTTGCAGGAGGTGAGTACATGGACGACGACCGTGAGTCATCTGCCTTGAACACTTTCAGACCATGCAGCAGTCCTGTTGGAACTAACAGTCTTTACACACATGACCACACTATTTCAGTGGTGACTTCAGGCCTCCTCCTTACTCGATCTGGTGTTCAGGAAGGGTATACGAATGGTGATTCTGACTACTTCGAGGAGAACCAGGTTGCTGTGGTGGATGCCGGCACAATATGGGATGTGTTCAAAATTACTATCAGATGGGGGTGTATAGGATTGCAGGCAGGGGCCCTGTGGTCTCTCCACCTCCAGAAACAGGCTATAGAGAGCAAACCGAGAACCCTGGAGAGGCAATATGAAATGTATCCTACCCTGGGTACATTAGCATAAATAAGACAGTAAATCACTGAGTACAGTGAAACAGCCATGCAGAAAGTAAGACATATGTCTAGAGATGGGTAGCGAGATTTATGGAGAGGGTGGGAGACCTGGGCGTGCACTAGCCTCTAAAATAAAACAAACCATAGGCACAAACACACATTGTGGGGAATGAGACCCAAGATTGTGATGTTGACCATGACACTCCAGCCATTATAGCACAATTTATAGACCTCAACTCCCGACTATATGAACTGTGTGAGTAAGCTATGGCAACATACACATCTTCATATATTGACGATGAACTTAGCGTGGCTCTCCCTGGAGCAGAGGGACTTCCTGCTGCAACCAATCATAATAGACGAGGGTAAATAAGCCATAAGCTCTCTGCTGAATGGTAAAGCGTTGGGTGGGGATGGGATTCCTAATGAATTCCACACGGAACCTGCGGACCTATTAGCCCCGTACCTACACATAATGTATATAGAGGCATATGAGAAGCAAGCACTGCCCCTGACTCTACCTGAAGCATTAATAATAGTAATATTAGAGCTGGAAAAGGCCCCAGGGACATGCAAATCCTTCAAATCACTATCACAAATCAACATTGATACCAAAATCCAGGTGACAATTATAGCAGCCAAGATACAGCTGCTTCTCGCAGTGTTAGTATGGCTGGATCAATCGTTTTTTTACCTGCTCTATCGACTTCACATAACCAGCAAACATTGTTCGCTGTTTTACAACAACTGGACCCGGGAGCAGCTGTGTTATTAGATGCCGCAAAGGCATTCGATACTAAACAGTGGGACTACATGTTCATGGTGCTGCATCACATGGGAATGCCACAGGCATTTTTGGAGTTGATTATACACAGAGAACCAGTAGCAAGGGTGCAGATTAATGGTGGTGTTTTGGGCTTAATCAAGATCTGCAGAGGGACAAGGCAGGGCTGCCCACTGTCGCTGATCTTGTTTGCCCTTGCCTTAGAACCATTGGCGTCTGTGATAAGTAAGCCTGGGCGGTAAAATCCGCTCTGCTCACAGAGTTTGCGGATTTTTGGCGATCTGCGTAGCAGAGTTTTTCCCTTGTTCGTGCTTTCAAAATGCGTTTTTGCACGTGTGGTAGCTACTTATCGGGATCTCTGCATTCGCCGATGAGTTTTCCTATCCATTCGCGTGCGCCACGAGATTTTGGCAGCCGGCAGCGTGATCCGGCAAGAGTGTGCGATCGTGAAAACACTTCATTCAGACGCGTCATCCAGAGGAAGTTTGGTGAACCTCGCGATGCCGAACACACACAATTTGCAATCGGCGGAAGAATATCTCTCGAGCAGCATCAAACCGTCTCAAAAATGATGATTTGGATGAAAAAACTCCTCAGATTGACATTTGGCTGTACTTTTTTGTGCAAGGGGTCCTTTTCCTTTTTTTCCTTTTCATGTCCTGTTCACTTTTCATTTGGATTTGGAGCTGGAAGGATCACTCTTTGTGTCTGTTGCATCATATATCATTGGATTTAAGGACTTTTGGATTTGAGGACTTTTGAATTTGAGATTTTACAAGTAAGTTGGTGTTGTTTGTTTGATTGGGGCATTGCAGTTGCTCCAACTACAATTTTTGTAATTTTCATCATTTAAAAAAAAATATATTGTGGGTAGCCAGTAGGCCCAGAGCTAGTCATGGATGCATGAAACAACTGTTTCTGTGGTGTGTGTTGAATTTATTTTAAACATCATTTAGGGCATGGATGCATTGGATTGAATTGTAAAATGTGTATATTTGGGGGTATTTCACTTTTTTGGTGTGTGTTAAATAAATGCCTTTTTTGTGTCTGTGGTGTGGTTGTTGTGTAACTTGCATACCTTGTTTAGCCCTGTGGGTTTTCGTTTTTGCATTTTATTGCATTAAAGCTGTGTTGTATAGCATGCCTCCTTTGCCTGGTTAATATAGGCCTGTTTCAGTTCACTGTTTTCCAGGCCTCCTGCTTGTTGTGACTGTGAGTGTCCATGTGGCTGGTGGCCATTTTGTGGTGGTGTTTAGAAGTGTGCTGCTTTTGCTATATAGGCCTGCATGTCTTTCCTTTGTTCCTTTTTGGCCTAGGCTTCTTGTTGTCGTGGGCCTGGCCAAGTGGCTGGTGGCCATTTTTAAGCCAGGCAGTGAACTTTTGCCATAGGCCTGCATTGTCTGTCTTCCCTTTCTTCTTGTTGTGGGCCTGGACATGTGGCTGGTGACCATTTTGAAGAAAGGCTGTGTGCTTTTGCCATAAGCCTGCCTTGTCTGTCTTCCCTTTCTTGTTGTTGTGGGCCTGGCCATGTGGCTGGTGGCCATTTTGAAGCCAGGCAGTGTGCTTTTGCCATAGGCCTGCATTGTCTGTCTTCCCTTTCGTGTTGTTGTGGGCCTGGCCATGTTGCTGGTGGCCATTTTGAAGCCAGGCAGTGTGCTTTTGCCATAGCCCTGCATTGTCTGTCTTCTCTTTCTTGTTGCTGTGGGTGGCCTGGCCATGTGGCGGTCTCCGTTTTGTGGAGCCAGCTGGTGTGCTTTTGTAATAGGCCTGCAAGCTTGTGACCTAGTCTACCAATAGGTCATTCATCCAGTAGGCCGAGAGCTACTCATGGGTGCATGAAACAACTGTCTTTGTGGTGTCTGTTGAATGTAAACATCATTTAGGGCATGGATGGCATTGGATTGAATTGCAAAATGAGTTTTTGGGGGGTATTTCACTTTTTTGGTGTGTGTTAATAAATGCCTTAGTTGGGTGTGTGTGTGGTGTGGTTGTTGCATAACTTTCCAACCTTTTTTACCCCTGTGGATTTTCATTTTTGCATTAAAGCTGTGTTGTTTAGCATGCCTCCTTTGTATGGCCATATAGGCCTGCTTGAGTTCATTGTTTTCCAGGCCTCCTGCTTGTTGTGACTGTGAGTGACAATGTGGCTGGTGGCCATTTTGTGGTGGTAGTTTAGTAGTGTGCTGCTTTTGCCATATAGGCCTGCATGTCTTTCCTTTGTTCCTCTTGGCTTACTGCTTCCATCCCCTTTGTCAGCTACAGCTCCCTGAATGACGTGATTCGCAAATTAATGCCAAACAGTTTCCACTTCTATAACATTTCTATTTTTGTTTTTGTTCTTCTTCTGTCTTATCCTTCCTGAGTGTACACAGTATACCATGAAAGCCCTTGTTGTCAAAGTCTCACAAATGGCTACACTGTTATGTTTTTTTTTATAACTCAAACCAAGTTAATAAAATGTAATAACATGCATAATTATATATTATATTTGTTTGTTTGTACTAGTAGTAATTGAACCACAACAACAAATGCAACATTTCACTGATGTTCTTCTGGCTTCTTTGCTTTCAGGTGCACAAAAAGACTGAGGAGTAGGTGTTATCGTCATCACCCATTGTACTGCCAGACTGAAGTCCTGCTGCACACGATGTCATGTGGTGTGTGACCACAGACATCACTGCAATTTGTGCACCTGCGTCCTGCTGACATCGGAAAAAGATGGCCCCAAAGAAAGGTAATAGGTCCTCCAGTACCAGGAAAGTTGCCATTGAGAAGAAGGAAGAGAAGAAGGAAGTGGCACTGCCACTTACCAAGACTGGTGTGCCGCCCAAGATGTTTTTTGGCAAACAAAAAATTACGCATGCATCAGCGGTGTCCAGGGACCAAGCTAGGAGCAGCACCTCCACATCTGTGGGCCCACTCCACCAACCTAGGCCCAAGCCCATGTGTGTCACAGAGGTAGCCAGTCTACTTGTGCAAACACCAACGAGCAGTGATGATGAAATGTCATCATCGAAAAGTAGTACCCAATCAACACAGGCGGAAACTCGGCAGATAAGTGGGCAACAAAAGCCGGAACAACAGTCGGAACAACTTCCGGAACAACAGCCGCAACAACAGCTGCAACAACAGCCGCAACAACAGCCCACAATAGTAGTTGTTCCTCCCGAAGTAGGGGCAGTTGAGGAAATCGAGCTTCCTGCATACAAAGAAGAGCAAGCCACTCTTTTAGAAGATCCATTTTCTTCCAGATCCCCAGCAAGGAAAAAGAGGGTTAGTCCATCAACTTTTTCTTCAAGCCCCCCTTCTGATGATCTAGATACCACTTGGAACCCACCAGCTCAGCCTGAGAGTGAGGCACGCCACGCAACAAGGCTAAGGAAAAGGAAGGTTCCAGAATTCCTTAGAGTTATGGAGGAAGATGTAGAAGAGGAGGATAATGACGACCCAGTCATCATGAAGATCACTCCCACCCCAGTGGAGATGGAGACCGACATTATTATTGCCCCATCCCAAATTGCTGTGAGGGATGTGTCACGGATACCACCAACACAGGTAACACCAACATGACCTCCAGCTTCCATATTTGCATTTGCAAAGGCCCAGCAGGGACCTACATCCAGCTCAACCAACACCTCAGTAGGTAGTGGTACTGTAACTGCACATAGTCAAATTTCAGGCACATCCTCCAGTTCATCCGGCATTGCAAGTGGCATCTCCAGCAGCACAAGAAAGTTCACCTCCCCAGTTTGGGACTTCTTTTCGGTCAGCAGTAAGGAGGACAACGTTGCTATATGCTCAATTTGTCAACATGCTGTTAGTCGGGGTAAGCTTGGTACAAATTATGGTACCGGAGACCAAACAGCCCATTTGAAAAAACACCACATGACCCAGTGGGAGGCGCACCTACTTAGCGTACAATCCATTGCGGTTGGTGGGGATGAAGAAGTAGAAGAAGAAGAATACGATCGCGGTGCAAGGTGAACAAGAGGGAGATATTTTCTCTGGTACACAAAGTAGCGCTGTCCCCAGCAGTGTAGTGGTACCGCCCACATCCTCCGCAATATCTCAGTGGCACCGTAGTAAGAGTCAGGCTGAGACACCTAGGCAACAGAGTACTGCAATGAAAAAAAGTGCATCGTTGAGCCTAACTGGGTGATAGAAGTCACCTGAATCAGCTGCACCAGAAAGGAAAATAATCCAGCATACTATTGTCAGCATGCTTAGGTCGGAGGGGCAGTACGAACGCAACCACCCAACGGCACGTTTGTACAATGCGAAGCTGGCTAAAATGTTAGCGCTGGACCTTAACCCTTTTTCTTTTGTGAAAGGGGCGTGTTTCCTTGAATTTGTGACAGCCGTCTGCCCAAAATGGAAGGTTCCCAGCCGGTCCTATTTCGCCAGAGTTGCTGTTCCAGCACTACATCACAATATCCACATGACAACAGACATGTGGACCAGTTGCCAAGCCACTGATTACATGTGCATCACTGTACACTGGATCTCTTTTGTGGGGGTTAGAGAAAAGATATCAGCAGGTGTTGACACTGCTGAGATTTTTAATGCCACTCGCAAACATGCAACTGTAGCCATGTTTGCCCTGGAGAAATCTCATACTGCTGCAAACATTTTAGAAGAGTTTAACAGCAAGGTCTTTGAATGGCTGTGCCCAAAATTGCTTTACATTGGTTTTGTAGCCACGGATAATGGCACTAATATAGATAAGGCCATGCAGGATGGTGACTATTTCAGGGTCCTGTGTTTGGAACACTGCATTAACATTATTGTTCAAGACTTTCTGAAAAAAGAAGCCAGAGTCAGCAACTTACTGACCACCTGCAGAAGAATATGCACACATTTCAGCCACTCTTTTAAAGCCTGGAAGCAGCTGAGGATCATTCAACGTGAGCATAGAATGCCAGTCAAAGCACTCATCCAGGAGGTGCCAACATGTTGGAACTCAACATATTAAGTGCTTGATTGCCAGTCGATCAGTACAGACCAATCAATGAGTATGTCATGCAAAGAATAAGGGATGCAATTGTGAAAGGCATGACCCTACAGATGGACCAATGGGGCCTAGTTAAATGCCTGAAAGAGATGCTTCTTCCTTTCGAGCTCTTCACACGTGAAGTCAGCAAGGAGGACTATGGGCCAAGCTATCCCATTGTTGCAAATGCTAAAGCACCAGTTGAAGGACGTGTCTGAAACGTACACAGGTGTGGAGGAAAAAAATTAAGCATATGAGTTGGTGCAGAGCTTATCCCGTCGCTGAGCTGAAAATACAAAGGTGCAAACTTGCATTTTTTCAGAAAAACATTATATTTGTGCCACAATTCTGGATCCACTGTACAAATCGGCACAGTACCCTAAGACATTAATTTCTTTTTCAGAAGTGGATGTTGCCCAAAACAAAACTTGAATAGCTGAGGCAGCCAGTGACTTGGAAAATGAGCGGCTGGTATTTAAAGGCCCGCTACGCAAACCCACAACGATTACTCCAGCAGGGCATCCGGCATCAAGTTCAACTTCAGAGCCTGAGGGCAGTGCATTTGGCTCAGAGCTTTCACCAACACTATCGAAAACAGCAAGAACCAGATCATAAGCACCAGTAAAATAGGCACAGGATTAGTATTTACAGCAAGGGCTTGCTAGGTCCAGTACTGATGCAAAGACAAAAGAATCCCAGCAAAGTGTAGCACCCCTGAACACTGAGCGGATGGTACAGGCCTATCTGGATGACCCAACAGAGGTCTACATTGATCAAAACTCATTGCTGTATTGGTATGGGAAAGGGGCCAATGGCCAGTGCTCAGCAGGCTGGCGATAAACTATCTGGCTTTCCCTGTCGCAAGTGTCTCTAAGCGTGTTTTCAGTGTTGCTGGTGCCATTGTAACAGTGAGACGGACCAGTCTGTCGCCCACAAACATGGAGAGGTTAACCATGATCAAAATGAATCAGCACTTTATACCACGGAATTACAAAATACTTGAATCAAGGAAAGAAGATGAGGACAGCGACTTAGGTGACAGAAGTAGTGTCTAAGATGATTACCTACTTCTGGTTGAACCACCAGAGTTTTAGGTCGAGCTATACTTCCCTGACAACTATGCTTTGAACTTCTTACTTTCTTTCTTCCTTATTTTACTTTTATTTGTGTGTGTGTCTGTCTTTCTGATTCAAAACTTCGAATCACAACAAATCCATCACCACCGTCTTTTAGTATTTTTATTGCCATATTGGAGTTGCAGCTCTGTGCATTTAACTTAAGTCCACTCCTCCGAGTCCTGCTCCATCCTCCTGTGTCACCCAGAATCCATTTCCCTCAAGCCTGATGATAATTGGATGGTGATTGAGAATAGTAAAAAAAAGAATTGCCTTGTCGAGTCCCTCCAAAAGAAGTGGAACATGATGACTACTATAGCTATCCTCCTTTCCGAGCCGAGAGAGACGGCCCCTTAAATTAAGATGAGAACAAGGAACAGGTAATGATGGCATGCATTGGACGCTGACTCAGAGTGATTGGTGTTTGTGTTGGTGTTGTTTATTGTGCATGAAGTGAATTCATTGTGTAATATTATTTAATCTACACACTAAAAGTGACTCAAGTCAATGTTTCCCTTCTTGTTGTTTAATAACAAAATTGTACTTCTACTGCAGGCCGATCCATTGCATTTTTTAATATGGAATCATTCTCGACTCACTCGGTACACTGCAGACTGAGTTGGACAACACCATGATGATGACCACAGAGATGTAATATCTTCGCAGTCAGTCAGTAGGATCGGAGATGATTGATGGAATAACGCAGGGCGTTTCACGAGTTTCATAAAAGATAAACAAGTCAACAACAACCACAGCAGACCTACATGCCTGTGTAGTGGTAGAGTCGAGTCACAAGTGTAGTAGTGGTGGTATGACTCACAGCTGTGCATGCCATTGATTTAGTTACTTACTTTGGAAAATGCTATGTTGCTGTCTATGTGACATGTGTGCTCTGTCTGGCTCAGTCAAAATCTAAGCTAAGTGGAGGTTGGGTGGGCGCCGTGGGCCTGATCTGTCCTGTTGCTGTTGTAGGTTAATGCTGGAAACAGACAACAGAGTAGACATAATTTAGCCATGCCGCTCTAAAAGTGTCTGCACTCCTCCATCATTTATGCTTTTTTTCTCCTTGATTTTTAAATATCCCTTTTGTTTTTCCATCTACACTTACAGGCCGATCTTTACCCTGTGCTAAACAGAGAAAAACAACTCACATTCACCTACCAATCCGCATCCGCCAGGCAGGCAGTGGCACCCAAGATTGACGGACGCAGCGTTCATGGAAGGGAGGATCAAGAGTAATGCCGAGATGCAACTTCCCAATTTGACCGGGATAACATACAGTAACACTTTAGTATCAACATTCATCATCTTTTAAATAATTTGATTCATTTTTTCTCTTCAATCGTTACGACTGTGTGTTGTTGTTGTTTGCTTTCTGCTTATAATTGATCCCTACAGCTATTTTTTCATTTTCTTTGCTAGCTTTAAAATGTAAGCCAGGTACAACAGAAGTAAAAATGTATGTAATTTGGGTCTCTCTGAGGGCAGACAGGCATGGCAAATTGCATAATATTTAATAATATTCTGCTGCCCTGTACTGTCAACTAGTCTAGTTAGTAAGTACTACTTATCATTAACCATCAAGTCATCATCATCATGCATGCATTTCCTTTTTCTCCCTGAACAGATTTATGGATATGATGGTTGTCTGCCAAGATTGTGTTTTGTTATTTGTCCATGTGTAGTGTTTTTCTTTGTCAAACCTTTCCCCAAACCCCCCTTCCCAACCCTTCATCAAACCCTAACCTTCTTTCCCAGGGCTGTGTGATTTATGTTTAGGTGTCACTAACTTAAATGTACACCAATAATTGATCACACACTTGCTGGGGCGGATGTGGTGAAAGCAACACTGATTCAATTTCAAGGCAGGGCGAGGATCTTCTTCTGCTTGCCCACCCATGCTCAGTATATTTGCAAGTTAATTTGTTTGTCCAAAGGAACCTAATCCATCATAATGAATTGCCGGCATTGACTGGATTCATCATCCTCCTACACAGCACTAAAGGTTACGCTTGTGTCGAGTGACTGGACACAACTACAGTTTGTAACTTGTTGTACAAGGCTATCCATGCCACCATTATGTTTTAATTTACTTTAGCATTGCTAATCAGCATTATTATAATTGTTCAGCAGTCTTCTAGTGTACTGAACTGTACTTCATTATAATACTCCTCCCAGAGTCTTTCTCAGGTGACTGACTGTCTCATTTTCTTTTTTCGCAAATGCTACTGCCAATGTCTACTACTAACACCACAACCATGGCATCTGTGGAAACACAAACCATCATCACTATAACCAGCGATCGCTGTGCCTAAGTTTAAACAATAAATCACAGGTAAGAGAAGAAGTTTGGGGGAAACATAATTAATAATGGAAATTAATTGGTTCATTAATTCACACATCCACACCCTTGAGTCCAGTGGCAGTGCATAGAAACACAACACCTGACCCACCTCTCCCTAACCCCAACCAATGTCCAAAAAGTCAAAAGAAAGAGTCCAAACAATGTCCGTGCCGTTGAATTGCAAAATTGTCCATAATAAATAATAAATATAAATCCCAACTTTTCCTCAACGTAGCCAATGCCCACCCATCCAAAAAAAAGAATAAAAAAGGGGCAGTCCAATGGGATCTCAGTCTTTCAGCGGGCTCGCTGTCTCGTAAGGACCTCCTTTACCTGCTCTTCTAGGCGAGCCATTCGGAGGAGCTCGCGGCGCTTAAAGGCTTGGCAATTGCTTCCGGGGGGGGCAACAGTGCTGGATGTAGTGCAGCGGGAGGCTGCCAGACCGCAACGCCGTACCACTAGAGGGCCAGGGGCCTGGCTGGGGCCTGGGGCAATGGAGGAGGCTGCTGCTGCTGCCGTCTCCTCCTCCTCCTCTGCCAGAGCCACCAGCCGACGTTACTCATTTTGAATGGCCTCAAGCTTCCGGCGCCGGGCCATGGCTGCCAACTCCTTCCGGTCTGGTCTTTTTGGTTGGGAAGGAGTACCTATATCTAAAAAGAAAAAAATACTTTAGTAATACTGTTAGCAAAACAGTAACACAAAATTAATTCTACACATAGTGGCACAGTAGCACTAGCAAGCACATGACATAACATTTGTGGTAGTGTGGACTCGAGTACACCAGTTTTCTTCTTCTCTCTTGTTTAGCTAAATTAAGTAACCTTGTTGCAGCCGACATGCCAGCTCAGTCAGCTTGTGCTCAAGATAAACATTATACTTGTGACGCAGACTCACATTATTTTTATTTACTATTGTCTGCATTCTGCAGGTGGGAAAGCTGACTACACAATCATCTTATTTTTTCTATTATGGGTGGCACTGGCCATGCTCTCTGTTACATCAAGGCGAGAGCAACTGCTCAATTTCACTTTCACTCTGCCTACTACAACAAGGCAGATGATATCTTATCCAAATGATCATAGCTTATATATATGTATGGGACGACATGAGGTACTTTGTTTTGACTGATTGTATAACTGGTTAGTAACCAATCCATGCAGCCGATAGGCCAGTGAAGGCCACCCATGGCAGGCTGAAACAGTCGAAAATAAATTCACATAGTAGTGAGTGGGCATCGGAGTCAGAGGGAGGCACTTGATAACATACATACAAAAAATATATGCTGTGCTTGCAAACTACTGTGAGTCAAGGGAGTATTCGGAACATACAACTTATATTCTCCTTGGCTTTGTTTGCTACTCTGGCATGGTTCCTTTCACATTCACTTCAAAGACTCTTCATCCAGTGACAGTCTCCACCTATGTTATGAATATGATGTGATGAATACCATCCAGCCATCATCCATTCAAAGTAAACATGTCTATCATTCTTCTTAACCTCTCAACAAACCTTAGTTTGTTTTAACAACAAACATTTATTAGTATTATTTTAAACCACCACCCATGCATCCTTCCTTCCTTGCTTGCCTTTGAGTTTGACCCATCAAACACCCCAGGGGATTCTTGCTATCACCCATACAGTTTCATCCACCCAGGCAGGCATCTTTTCTTCCTTCACCTTCCACCCATCCTTCAACCACCCATGCATCTGATTCCTTCTTATCAGCTACCTATGCATGCATCCCACGTGGCACGTATCCTTCTCTGCCAGTCATATATATTTACATCTCACCCTTCCTTGCTCCTTCCATCCTTCTTTCCCTTTCGATCAACCCATCCATCAAGGTCGTCTGACTCTTAGTCTTCTCCATAAAACTTTCCCAACTGAGTTGAAGTCAGATTGAAGAGGCCATTAGTTACTCAATGTCAGATGTCAGCAGCTCAAGAAGGAAATAGTGCCCACTAACCTCTGCGTAGCAGCCAGCAGGGACGATGTCGAGAAGAATATGATTCCTTCGCCACCGGACACGTTCTCTCCCCAGAGTGTAATATGATACAGCTATGAGGGAATGCACCCGGGGGACAAGGAACAGAAAACAGGTCTTCAGGGTCTTTGGCTTGGGGGTCTGGTCTACGAGGGAGTCTCAACTGCCTGTAGGAAGGACACAGAAAAACGCATTAGGGAAGTTTAGCACTATACCTTAACCCCTCAATGACCAGGTTTCACCCTTTCTGGTTACCAATGTCACAGGAGTACCTGAGAGTCCGTTGTCCCCGCTGAGAACCGTACTATGCGTCACGCCTGCGCTGTTTTCCTCACAGTCGACAGGAGTGCAACCGCATAGTAGTAGTGTCACTGTTGTTTTTCACAGCGACTGGCATAAATGTTCTACTGGTCTCAGCCCCAAATTCCGCACAGTGTTGTGTGAGCTGACAGATGCCCAGAAGCCCTTTTGCGAAATAACGATAGTCAACAGAAGTAGTCAGGGGGAGTCAAACATAGAGCTCGAGAAGTAGAGCAACACAGTACCTGTTTGAACGAGGTAAGAGTCTGGAAAAACAGGAAGCGTGTTTTCACTCAGCTAGACAAAGGCCTTCAATCGGCTGCAAAGAAAGACGGGTGATATGCCGTGACTGACCTCATCAGGAATGCGTAGGAAATCGGAGGCTTCGGTACGACTACCTCCGCTCTTGTGAAGTCCTCACCGCACCACGTGTCTTGTGAAGTCCTCAAAGGTGTGCACCAACGATAATCCGCTTACTCTATCCGTGGGAAAGAAAGCGTCCGCTTGCAGCCAGGGTCCGGAACGGATTGTCAAGCGCCGTCTCTTTGTCCCGGAAGTGTTTTTATTGACTTCCTGGGTATACAGGTCCTCACCCGGAAATGGCCCAGCCTCTGGGAGTTGTAGTTTTTACACCCCTTTTTTCGCGGAACGGGAGGACGCGACATTCGCGCCTTTGTCTTCGGCTCCGCAAGTGAAGGAGCATGACACTCAACTACTCCCACCGCTAATGCTATTGCTCACCTCTAATTCTAAGTAAAGGGTGTCTTCTTCTTCAACTGTTGTTCACAACAACTTAGTCTCTCTCAACATACAGTGTACACCCTTGCAGCGAGTATGTAACTATTGTCAATAAGTAAGGAATATAAGTATAACTTACCACCGCCTGCAACTGCTGCTGCCTCACCCACCGCTGTTCCCTCCTGGCTGGCGTCGCCTGCCCCGCTGCTGGCACTGGTGGTCGGTACGCCTTGAAGAAACATTACACATGTTTTAGATGCCATATACGCCTCCCCCTATTTATTCTTTATCACTAGCAAGATTGAAAAAATAGCTAAAATACACATATATTCCACATACATCACTAGTACAAAGCGGGTACTAGAGTAAAGAGTAGACACTAGTAGGAGTATGTCCTATCCTAACAAAAATAGTAAAATATCTGGTTTGCCATTTTGTTGGTGGGTATTGTCAAAGAAAACTAGAAGAGGACAACCCAAAGGACTGGACTCAGTGGCTAGAGCTATTGGTGAATCTGAGTTTTAAAACATTTAAAATAAAAATAAAGAGTGGCCAACTGGTCAAGCTTAGCTACAGACAAATATTATAGTAGTAGTACAGAGAGTCAGAACAGAGGCAGTAAGAAGCAGGGATAGCAAGAATTTAGAAACAGATAGTCTAGATCGAAGAAAATTTGGTAAAATAGAATTAGGAAATGGAAATAATAGTTCGGAAAAAATAAGGTGCAGTAAAAGTTAGGGAAATATAATGATTAATATTAACAGGTGGAAGACTTACTGGGGACAGCAGCAGAGCCCTCAGTAGAGGAGCGGCTGTGGTCCTGGTCCTGGCCCTGGTGTTCTTCTCCAGCTGCTCCCGCCGACTCCGACCCCGTTTTCTTGCCCCTGGGTGCTGATCATGTATAAAGAAAGAGACAAACATTGATGATTAGTGTGAAACAAATAAAATCTTTTAAAAAACGCTCCCAAAAACATTTTTGGAAGCAACAATTGCAATAAAATTGACCTATCTAATCTGATTGACTGGTAGTATTGCGGGATTCGCGGACCGTCTAGTTATTATTTATGAACACTAATCCAGTGTTCATAAATAATTTCAGAATACTATGCCTAAGTACCACCTGACCTTGCCCACCTATTCAGACGGACCACTAACGCTGCATTTCCATTTATTTTAGTCCTCAAAAATGCATAGATGGAGGACACATGCATACATTTTTGCATACACCAAATTGTTGGTTGGTTGCTGCTGATGCTCTGCTAAGCCTATTATACTCACTCACTAAACAAACTACAAAAGGTTCTACTAAGGACTGGAGTAAGCAGCACTCAGCAGTCAGGTGACAGAGGATGCGTCACCGTCACGCAGACCACTTAAAAATTACCAACTAATACTAAGGGCCCGATTCACAGAACTAACTTAAGACAAAATCCTAAACTTACTACCATTTTGGTATTCACAGAAGGCACTTACTCATTTTGGTATTCACAGAAGGCACTTACTCATTTCGGTATTCACAGAAGTTAGGAGTCCTAACTTTAGGACTCCTAAATGCCTTCTGTGAATACCGAAAGTCTTAAAATTAGGATTTTTCTCAGTTTAGTAGTAGTATAGTTAGGACTCCTAACTTTAGGACTCCTAAATGCCTTCTGTGAATACCGAAAGTCTTAAAATTAGGATTTTTCTCAATTTAGTAGTCCTAAGTCTAAACTTAGGACTACTAAATTGAGAAAAATCCTAATTTTAAGACTTTCGGTATTCACAGAAGGCATTTAGGAGTCGCCAAAAACGAGCATACGCGAGCACAACACGAGCATACGTGAGGCAACGCGAGCATGCAGAAACAAGCAACTTCGCATGCTCGCGTGGCTACGAGTAGTGTTGCGGAATTTTTGTACACCTTCACGCAGCCTTGCGTAGCGCAGCTACGCGAATCTTCGCCCAGGCTTAGTGATAAAACAGAGACACGCACTGCGATTCTGTCAAAGCTCACTTCCAGTCTCAGTCTATGCGCATGACATGTTGCTGTACGTCCGTAAACCTGGTGTGCAACTGGTACCCCTCATACATGAATACATGAGATATGAGTGGTATTTGGGCTTCAGTATAAATTGGGACACATCAACCATATTGTCTCTGATGCAATTCTCTGAAACGCACACTGTTGATTTTCCTCTCGAAAGGTGTACAGAACATGTCATGTATATGGGGGTGTGGGTAAACAGGGATCAGGAAACAGTGGTTATACAAAATTATGAGTGACTGGTGACAAAACAGATGGAGGAACAGATGGCTCGATGGATATGGCTACCTCTGTCATTGGCAGACAGGTTGCCAGTCATTAAAAAACTGGTTCTATTTTCCCCAGTTCCTGTATATATTTGTCAACATTCCTATCCTATTTTCGAATTTGTTTTTTAACACCCTCTGAACCTGTATGATATCATTGACCTGGGTGGGAAAGCAACCTAAATGCAACTGGAGTGCGCTCACTGAACCTTATGACCAAGGTGGATTTGGAGCCCCGGATATGTACCTGTATTACTTACCAGTGCAGGCCCGATTTGCACATTATTGGTATTTCCCCACACCTAGCGACAGAATGTGATGATGCACACCCAGTACCGCTTACTGCCATCCTATAATATGAGCACGCAGAGATCACAGGACTGGAAATCAACACTATACGCAGCACCTTGGAAGTAAGGCTGGGCAAAGCTCACGGAGTTGACTCCACGGAATTGCACGGTGTTACTGGAAAACTCTGGTATATTCTGCGGAGTTCAGCGCCCTAGTGGAGTAACTGCACCCCCTGCATAGTAAGGCCTCCTGACCTTATCTGAACCTCCTTCACTTGGTGGGCATTGGTTGGCGGCTATCTACTGTGGCACAGCCCGGCCGCCAGTCTCTCCTAGCCGCCACTGCCTTCCTGTTCCTGCTCGCACACTCTCCAGTTTAGGTAGAAGGCAGAACTGAAGCCTGAGCCTCTGCTGCTCCAACTCGGATGTCAGAATCAATGCAGGAGCCTCAGCCAGCTTAGTGCAGCAGCTAATCCCAACTCAGCAAGAACTGCAGTGTGCATGTCGTGTCATGTAGTTCTGAGCCGGAGCAGCGGAAGATCAGGCTTCTGCCTTCTACCTAATCAGCAGAGTGTGCGAGCAGAAACAGGAAGCAACAGCAGTGGCAGCTAGGAGAGACTGGTGGCCGGGCTGTGCCGCCGCGGATAGCCACCATCCAGGAGGTAAGTCCTAGACTCCTCCAATATGGCACAGGTAAACTCTGCTCCACTTCGAGGGCAGAGTTTTTGAAAACGTTGCACTCTAAATGGAGTGCGGAGTTCTAAAACTCTGCAAACTCCACTAGCAGAGCAGAGTTAACTGCCCATGCTTAATCGGGAGCCTGGCATAAGTTGAGTGTTAGGGTGGATAAGTCCCGGATGTATGCACCAGCACTACCTCTGACATGTCACCCGGCCATTTCAGTCACTCAGGACCCTAAGGAACTATCTGTTATAACCAGGGTGGGGCTAGCAACACTGGGGGATGTCTACCCAGAGGGGCAGGTCCTGTCACTAGAAGCCTTTTCTTCACCACAATGCCACACCTCTCTAATAGTGTTTGCAAACCTTCGACTTGGGGAAGCCATGAAAACACTATATCCTCAATACCCTGCAGCACCGGCATCATTTGGGGTGTTGAGGGCGATGCTGACTTGCAGCTCATGTAAAGGCCTCATAACAAGGTTGTAAAATGCCTCACCGTGGGAAGTACCGGCTAACCCGACTGCACCCCTAGAAAAGTGGAATATGGTGCTGAAAATGTCGATCTCACATGAGGACTGGGGGGTCTGTTGCACACTTACAGATAGACTCACAGCCAACTGTAACCTAAGAATAATGCAATTTGAGTACTTGCAGCAGATGTACTACAATCCTCTTCAACTACACAGATATGGGCCCTGACGGTGTGTTCGGTTGCCCCAGATGCCTGGAGCCCGCTGCCTCGTTTAAGCACATGTTTTGGGATTGTCCGACGCTTTATAGTTACTGGCACACGATTCATACTGCCCTTAAAACGGTTACGGGGTTACAGGACCTGGACACATGGGAGGCGTGTGCACTGGGTATCCATAGGCAACATAAACAACAGAAGGTAGAAAGGAGGTATGCTTTCCTGGTGTTGCTCCTAGCCAAACGATGCATCGCTATGCATTGGAAGACGCCGGGGGGGCCACCCCTAGCGGCATGGGTAGGCACAGTCAAGAAATGGGGTAAGGCAGAGGAAACAACACTCAGAACGGAGGAGGCCCGGGGGATGCGCAAACACCCGATCTCCATGCCATGGGCCATGTTAATGCACGCTTTCGCGCAGGAAACAGCAGCTGTGGCGAGTTCAAGAATGATTGACCTCCCGGGGGCGCCCACGACTCTGGAGCCCACCCCGGGAAATGCACAAGCAGCCCAAGCACCCAGTGACTCGCAGAGGCAGACACCACAGGTCCCACCGCTATGTCCCACATAGGCAATGATCGGTGCTCCCGCCTCCCCTGACTCCCCTCCCTCCCCCCGCATCCGCGACCACCCCGACTTTGTCCCATACGATGGTCCAGCTCTCAGGCGCACAGCTACAAGTATTCATGGTCCGCGATATAGTGCACCCTTTTTCCCTAGTTTATCTATCCCCAGTTCGTTGACGGTTAGTTAATGGCTGCAACCCTATAGCCTCTATGATACACCTCACAGGGGATTACTCACACTGCACGGCCCCCAAGCGGCGCGGCGACCACTGTGCGCTCCAGTAGGGCGTGCCCGGCTGTAGAGCCCGGACACATGCCTGCAGCCCAACTCAGAGTAAAGGCGAGAAGCCCGAGGGCCCACGAGACTGACAGACCGAAAGGGATGCGACTGGGCGCTCATGTTATGTACGCCTATAAGATAATAGCGTTATCGCCTGTGCCTAAGTGTGTAACTGTTTATGAATACCAATAAAAATGTTTTACAAAAAAAAATGAAAAGAGTATGACTGCTAAAAACTACACAGATATGGGCTCCATACCAGTAGCCAGTGCGTCTGAGGTGGAGAAACCGATGCTGAATATTATACACCTGGCCTGGTCCTGTGCATTAATATACCCATTTTGGACGCAGGTGGTCCAAGGTCTAACCGATATGGTAATGGCGAGTGTAGCATGCACTTCAAACGTATGTCGCTTGGGTCTTGTTAAGTCCCTGCAGCCATCCAATCACAAGCAAATCACCACGTTGTTGGCCAAAAGACAGGTGGCAATGCACTGGGGGGGGGAAAAGCAGCTCCTAAATTTGAATGGTCACTGAATGTGGCATATTGCAGGAATCTATTAGACATATATGCAGCCTGAGCATCTGGGCCTCAGGATTTATTGGCACCAATTACGTCCTATCTGCTGTCCATATTGGAGAATTAATAGATACTCCTGGATGTGAACTAAGTGGATGCCTTGCGGTAGTGAAATGCAAAATGGTAATGGATGAAAATGTAATAAGACATATGTGGCGTTATGTATCGCTTTACTCAAAAATATCTAATGCACTGATTTATGACTGCACTGTTGTGTAACTTGCAGTTAAAAAGTTAATAAGCATACTATTAAAAAAGTTAAAATTTGCGCCCCATTAAAAACTTGCTATGACTCGCTAACCTCCATACACAGTGTTGCAAACTTGCTATGCAGACTACATGAGCTATGACTTACCCTTACATCATGGACAGTGTTCTCATAAATGATGCAATTTGAATTGTCATGATTGTTGTTATGAATGGTATAATGTAATGTAATGTAGCATAAGTGATTTAATATGAAGAGGTATAATCTGTGCAGGGGAAAGGGTTGAGTTATTGTTCATTTAGTTTGGCTAGCGAGCATTGAGACATTCCAATGATAATCAGATTTCTACTATAGATCGTGGTTGCCTAGCAACCCTGAGGACCCAGCAACTCACTAGATCCAACACGCGCCTAAAACACACCAAAATGATCTGAAAAAGGTTGACACCTACATAAAGTCACTAATTCCATACTTCAGGAGATCCTGAATGTCTCTTCACAATCAAGTCTGGTGATTTATGGGGGCCTAACTATGCTCCAACGGTGGCCCTCAACATGATTTCACCAATTTTGTGGTGCTCCTCCCCTTCTGGGTTTCTGCAGTGCAGACCAATTATTCACATTTTCAAAGGAGATTTCAGTGCATTATTAGGTGATCCTTGCAACTATTTGAAGCACCAGGGGCTTCCTTTCTCTTTGTAAGATGTTGGATAGGCCTCATTCTCCATGTGGTGGGCCCCTGGGTGTACGGCCTTCTGGCTCCACCACTGTCCTTGCTCTACATTGTGTAGGAACTGCATAGGCTCTCGCTCACGTGCCTTGGATTTCAGAGAGCAGTGGGAATGGAGTACAGTATCTTTCCTCATGCCTGTGCGGTCTCCCAGCTTTGCAGGACTACACCAGTGAGGTGCAGGGGCCCCCCAGGGACTGGAGGAAATGTTGGTACCCTGGTTCCCTAAACTCTAAGGGGTGTAATTTGAAAATAACACAATGGTGTGAAACAAAGATATCTGCTCTGAGCCCAAGGACATTCAGCACCACATATGAGGGGTAGAGGTTTTAGGTTAACTGCAGCCATTTTATGCCAAACCATAATGGAGATGGTGTGCGTCTGCACCTGGTGGCACATCCTAGGCACCAGGAGATGTCTGGTGGCATTTAAACGTTCAATTGTCATTTCTTTGATGTTTTTAAATGACTTTCTTAATTCCCTGACACTACTGCTTCCTTTTTCTCAGCAGCAGTAGTCTGTAAGAGGCTGGACCTATTCTCCTGACCTATACTTGTGCCTGAGGGCCTTTCTACAGCAGCACTCAATGATTGTTGGGATACATTCCTCTCCCTGCCTGAAGCTGACCCTCTACTGACCTAAAAAATAAGGCAGATTGATGGAGCAAGAACTCGTAGAAAAGAGACTTGCTTGTAAGTGATCCGCTCCTTTAACTCACTAACATGTTAATAAGTTTTGTGAATAACTAATGTGCACCACACCAACATACGGGTTAGTGAAGCTTGCATATGTGTTTGCTAACGTTAACAACTCAAAAGAATTACTAAGACCGCTTTAACAGGGAAATCTTTACTGTGCATGCGTCAACTGCCCGAGCCTGAAAACAGGCTGTGAAAAGTTCAAGCTGAACGGATCTACATGTTTTATTATTCCAATTGTTGCAGATGAAATGTGAATGCGGGTGGGAAATAAAGATCATGAATAAAACTTAAGGGGATGGGTCTGTAAAGAATGGGCTAACAGAAAAGATGAT
Organism: Triturus cristatus; assembly: GCF_964204655.1. Lineage (NCBI taxonomy): Eukaryota > Metazoa > Chordata > Amphibia > Caudata > Salamandridae > Triturus > Triturus cristatus. Next base: position 669,041,174 of record NC_140587.1, read on the forward strand.
ATGTAAGCATGGTGTGATGATCTTCCCCCCTTTCCCTGACCAATCAGATTTATTATTTTTATGATATTGAAACTTTAGTGGGTGGTACATGAAGAACGAAAAGGTATAATTGAGGTAGTTTTTAGTTAGTTAGAGATGGAGGTTTGCTGAATGCTGCAGAGCTCGGGATGCTGTCGGTGTAGTGGGTGATGCTGATGCTGAGAGAGATGCTGTGAGCTGCTGATGAAGAACCGAATACAGAACCTACTATCTTAACCTAATTTAGTTAGAAAGAAGATCGCTGAAGAATCTCGAGGACGAAGAGAGTATCAGAGAGGGGTGTGATGCAAGGGTCGGTATTAGAGAGGTCATCTATACCGTCCTGATTCCTGTCCTGAAGCCTTTGTCTCCTGATCTATCCCGGGGGACCCTTACCAGCCCTTTGGGCAGGGGGTTGGTCTTCACACCATTTTTGGTAAATATAACTTTGTGCATTTGCAGTTGTTCTTTGCTCTCTGTCCTCTCCTTTTTGAGCATTGATCATTGCGTGAATCCAAAGTATGTGTCAAATTGAATTTTCTCTCCAAGATTGATGGTGACTGCACTGTGTATTTGTAAAAGATCTATTACCATCTTGGAAACCACCGCATCAGACGAAACAATGCCGCCTTTGCGGGTACCACACAGAAACCTTGGTTCATCTTTTCTGTATATGCCCGGCCCTCATAAACCAGAGACGACTTTTATTGAAACCTATTTTTAACGTGCTAAACATTCGTTCTTGCAGACAGGCAGTCATATGTTGGCTCAGCGGCGCCTCCATAATTTTAGCTTGTTGTGGAGTCAAATTCCTTGAAGAAGCAATAAAACTCCTTTCTTAACCTCTGGACAATATAAGTACATCTTCTGAAAGTAAAGAGTATTTTAGTCCCAGTATTAACTCTTTTAAAATGATAAATGTTTTACTTATTGTAATTGTAATTACCATGCAAATTTTGTAATAGTTTTAATTAATTATGCAAATAAAAGTTACTTACTTACTTACTTACACTGTGTATTTGAGATGGTTCACATGAATTTCATTTAGATAAAGATTTTAAACCTTTTTCTGAGTCTTTAGTTTTTTGTTTTTTACCAAATAAGGACTGGTTAGCTTATGTCTTTTCACCATTAACTAGTTCAACTAATGGTCCATCGACCTGAGGAAAGAACTTTTTGATCAGTGAAAGGTTAGTTAGGAATAAGAAGTAACTAATCTAGAATTGTGAAAATCATAAAACTTTGACTCCAGCGGTTTACCCAGATTATAAGTGTGTGTTTATGGGCCCAGATAGTATATGGTATTGGAGTATCTGTTGTTGGTATATCGCTGGATCTGGGAGGTAATGCTACTGTCTTTGGAGACAAAGTCCAATAAAAGTCATCCAAAAAGCAGAAGTTCTAAATCCTTCCATTCTAGACAGGGGTTTAGCTACAGGTTGGGTTGGTCCTTTTTATCTGTTGCTTCTCTTATTCTTTAACTGTGTTCCCTGTTTAAAAATAAGAAATAAGGACAGAGTGTTCTAGATAAGGAGTGTCCCTACCCAGTTCAATGATGCTATATTACCCATGCACAGCTGAAAACCTCTTCCAAAGAGTAGTGTTGGGGTTATTGGACAGCATTCTTACACAAATCAGGACGGCAGATTCAAGGGGCATTGGAAAATTTCCTTATGTTTGAGCCAAGCTCCGCCCATTCTTTTCTCGGAAAATTTAAAAAAACTTCCTGTGGTGACTGGAGCAAAATGTCTGCATACTCCCCCTTTCTCCCATGTGGAAGTATCCAACCAGTATTTTTCAAGGGGATGCTGTTAGGTATTGTCTTGTACAGATGTGCAAAGGTAGCAACACCTAACCCAGTAGGTACTTTTGAATGAAGGCAAATGGCTACAATCATGTGAAATCAATAGAAAACATCCAAACCAATGCACTTATATTCTAATTTAATCAAAAGTAGCAATATTTCATGGATTAGCAACACTGTTATCAAATAATAGAATGTATACTCCCTAATAGTTATACAAGTTCAAAGAATAACATGAGAGTGCAGACATACATAAACAACTTTCTACACCCTTGTGAAATAATGACATAGTTTGCTGTTGCAATTTACAACCAATAACAATACACAGCAGTGGTATGGCCAGCTGGGCAACACACAGCAGTATGCACTATTATGTGTATGAAATCTCACAGACGTTGGAGATGTTATCTTTAATAACTAGTAAATCTGCAGTCATTCTCATTGACCTAATGAGTAATGAGTTCATCCTGGTTGTCTCTAAGCTCTGGTGTTGTGGTTGTTTGTCAGTGTAAATCAGATGTTTGTCTTTGACTCATGGCTCTGGAAACCAGTTAATTGCTCCAAAATCCCAAGTGGAGGCTTCTGTCCTTGCAATGATATATAAGCTCATTATGAGCCAATAGCCACCTTATACATCTCTTGTTATTGTGGCCTCGGAGCCTGCGCCCTATCTCTTCTTGAATCATGTGAGAAGTTCCCTCTCTACGCCACCCCTCTTCTCTTCCCTTTGGTCATTGTGTTCCCCGGTGCTGGAATATTATGCCTTTGGCTGCTGTCTCCACCTGTAGTGTTGCGCTAATACCTTTCCAACCTGTGCCACAAATATCTTTCATTCTGGATACACAGATGTTGACAAATAGAAATGTTAGTGCCCTGCTAGTTACGCTTGTTATTTAAGTTGCTTGTTGATGATGAAAAAAAGGAACAAATGTCTCCTGTCGAAACTTTCATTGCTGCCTGCGATGCATTGACCCACTGGAAAATGTCTTCTGATTGTTTATGCTACCATACTGTAATGATTGCACTGTGTTCACTGTACTCTTAAAATCAATGAAATTGCTTTAAAAAAAAGATATATCAGCTCATACATTTCAGTGTGCCCCATTCCCAAAGGAAGTGTTCTCAACCTTGATCAACCCTATGGCAATATGTTTAGCATTCTTTGAAAACTCTTGGAATCTTTTATGCTAGCTAAATATTGGAGGCTAAACAATTATGATACTCTGAGCAAGCGCAGCATGCATTCACATTTGCAAACAGCATCAGTTAAGCTATTTAACCCTCCTGTGAAATTGCAAATGTTACACAAACTAAATCCTATTTATTACAATTACCTCTTAGTTGCTTCAATCAGCTACATTGATCTTCCAAGAAAAAGCTAATTCCCAGGATGGGCCTATTGTTCAGGGGAAATCTGAAATACTAGTTGGCCTGCTCTGCAATTACTTTGGTCCAACAGGATAGCTCAAACCATGAATTCCATTAACGTTAGCTCAGGGAAATATGTACGAAATATATAAAGCATGTACCTAGAGTAAAACTAATTATAGATATACATTTGGAACCTAAACTGTATTAGGAAATGACGGGTCAATGACTTTCCAAACTCATGTCAACTAATGTTGTGGTTTACACGTTTTATCATATGTACAAAAACAGTTTAAACACTACAGGTTTTACACTTCAGTCAAAAAGACAGGGAACATTTACTTTTAGATTTCCAAATTAATTATTACAGATTGATAGGCCATAATCAATGTACTTTAGATCCAGTCTGTCAGTGCTATGTGTGAACATATGCCAGGAAGAAACCAACAACACTCTTCCTATCTCAGCTTGAATGTATGTGCAGAAGTGTACTCTGCACACAGCCTCTTATTCCAGATGAGCCTCAGGTGGCTGGCCCTGGAGGTTAAAGCTAATATTTGTGAGAAGCTTGAATTGAGTGAGACTCAATTAGTGGAATTAATTGACAGCGGAGGTTAATAAAAGACGTCCAAAAGCTAATACATGGGGATTCTCATAGACCAGAATCTTCTTTCCTACAAATAGTGATTCAGAAGATATGATAAGGCTGACCTTGTTTATTGTGCCACAAGGTTGGTCCAAATGAAGATCGTTCTTTTTGGAGCTTGCTCTAAAGGGGGCTAATGATGCTGAAGAGTATGAGACTGTGAGACATATGACACTAGCACAGATGGGAGAGTAAACATGTATGGGTGACAGGAGAGATGTGGGCTTGGTCTGTAAAAGGTGTGATGTTACAGAAGTATGGTGACTGAAGGAATGAGTCATAGGGCCTTTCAGATAGAAATGAAGCCTCAGGGCTAAAAAGCATATGAATTGTAGAATCCTATTCTATGGGTGCCGGAACCCAAGACGATGGCAGGAGTACTCTCCTTTTCCTGATCTGACTTTATTTATACTTTTCTGAAATTATACTACGAGTCCGATTGAGATATACTTTTATGGAAGTCATCAGAATACTGAAGAATACGTACAATTCATATGCTTTTTAGCCCTGAGGGAGTCAGCGGGTAAATCTTCCCAAGACGAAACACGTGTTGGCTATTGGCTACACTTGGCGATGTTATTTATACCAACTTAATTGTTGTGGAATTCCTTAAACACTTCTGATAAAGATAAAAAAGAAAACAAGAAAAGAAAAAGAAAAAAATTCACTTGAGTACACCCTGGATATGGACAATGTATTGCATTGACCTGATATGGCTTATCTGTGAATGTTTAATGGTGTTTTGCTCGGGAACGATACTCTGTTTACTATATATCTGAAACATATAGAAGCTATTTTCTTTTAAAAGGATATTCCTCAGGCAACTGCTTCAATATAAGACATCCATCCACTGTCGGGTGACCACTATTGAAGCCCAATTATACCCTAGAGAGCACATCCTTCTTTATTGTCCTCTTCTCCAACACAAGTAAATGGTGTTTAGCTAAAATCCTACTTGGAATGCCCAATGGGGTGATCATTCGATAACTCTTGGGAAACTCACACAGCCACTTTTTGGAGAGTAGAATTCTTATACTTCCTTTCGAAAATTCTGGCATATCAATCCCACTAAAGTTTGCTAAAAACACCAGGGTCAAAACTTGGGCCAATATACTGGAGTTAAGCTTTAGCATATTGGTGGATAACCCATCTACCCATTGGGCCTTTGAGTGTTTTCATTTTGTTTATTATTTCCTCCACATTTTTACTGTGAGAAGAGAAGAGTACTGCTCATCTACTATATTGACCGTCTTTTCGTTTACCGAACACTGCATTGTATTCATGTTGCCATTTCCTAATTTATATAACTCTGAAATGTACTTAACCCACTCCTGTTCAGTCACTGGGGTTACTAGAACTTTATTCAGCCTCCTTAAAGTGTCACCCACTGCATCCTAGAAGTCATTGGTTCTTCCTGTACAAGTGTTCTTATTAAAACTGCATTAAAACTTATTAAAACTGCATCTTTCTCCCTCCAGCTAATTTTCCTTAGTTCTTGTACAAACTCCTTCCTATATTGTTTAATTTAAGCCACTTTAATGTTTTCTTTATTTACTTATTTAACCCAATCTTTGCCAACTGGGTAGGATATCAAAGTTTGCCCTTCTGACCACATCCTGCTTAGTGGAGGGAGATGAAGATGTAGATGAAGCCTCTCTTACAGAAGAAATCAATTTATCATATTCTTTCAAAAAAGCTTAAAGCTGTGCATTAACCTTATCATTCAAGAGAATATTGATCTTATTTGCACTCTATCGTTTCAGTTTTTCAGACCATATTACTCTACACTTACTTTTCATTCAAATCGGTGAACTATTCTGCCAACTATTGCTTCAATGTGCTAAGCTGTACAAGGTGAGGAAGAGTGGTTTATGATCACTACCTAAAGACTCCCCAGTTTCAAGATCTTAAACTAATCTAAACTCTTCAGATGAAATTATAGCATAGTCCATTTAACTAGTTGATTTCCCATTATGGAAGGTAGTTTTCTGCAACCAATCACTCTTACACCTTCCATTGATTATTGTCATATTCAGACGGTCTAGTATAGTCACCAAATTCCTACCTTTTACATCCCCTACATTTTTATCAAGACCTTGGATCCCCAATGTGTGCCCTTTTCCAACTCAAATGATCCCCTGATGCTTTACTGGACATCTTTGCATTAAATCTCCAAACAATAAAATTGGAATTGTTGGACATTTTGAGCTGATTTTTTATATCAACATTATCAGATGTGTTAGCTGTTTATCCAGGTTTTTTTTGTGAAAACATAAATATTGGCTACGATAGAACTATACAAGCATTTATCGCCCGTAAATCCTTAACTATTTTCATACCTGAAATTGTAATCATTAAAAACTCCTGAAACGTAGTAAATATTTTTGGCACATGTATATTATGTTTTACTGAGACCAAAAAAGCTAATCCCCCTGCAAGTGTCCATATTTTCCCATGACTACATCCACATTATAAACCTTATAATCATTCATAAAAAGTTCATTAAATTTCATGCAGGGATATGAGCAACAAGCCTTTCATTCTAAAATAGACAATAATGAGTGCTAATTCCTTTCAATCCAGTTATGTTCCATGACAGGAGCAAAACATAATCATCATTACGATCCTCAGAAAGGTGGTCTTATGGCCACCTATTTCCTGGTTAGTTGCCTGCTACCCAATTCCAATCCTTTTCACAATTTACAAACAATCATCAGGCTTTGTAAATATTTGCCTTCCATTCACTGATTGTAGTATAACAATCTTCTCAGTCATTCTGTCTGGGTAACTCCCATTCACCATGTGACATAATATATTGACTGGCTGTGGCACACTCTGTTTGGCTTGAGAGCTAAACTGACCACTTTTTAAATCCCAGTGATTTTCAACTTAACATTGGGATTGGGAATTTCTCATAGACATTATATCGTGGTAGAAGTAGCTCAATAATTGAATTAAGAAATTCCTCCGCCGCTATCCTAGAAGGAAAATGAATCATAACATATGGCCAGGATACTTCTACATCGATGTCCTTTGGAAATGCAACCAAGGCGATGTTCTTAGACACTATGGTGGACAGATTAAGTATTGTATTAGAAAGAGATAATATCCTTGATCTGCTGAAAAACTCTTCAGGAACATGATCTGTGAAAATATCTACCAAATGCAGAACTCTGTCTGTGGTTTTATAAGGATTCACTGACAAACCCCTCCTTCCCAGACTGGACTTGCCAAACTGAGGAATGCCAGGTCCCACTTCATCCTTTGAATATCCTTAGCATAGCTGTTGATTGCCTTGTTAGATTCCCTGAAGAATGTTGTATCCCAGTGACCACATAACTATAAACATTTTTGAGCCACTACTGATCCTGCTACCTCTGAGCACTCTATGACGGCATCTGGGCCTACTTACAATATAGGGTTAGCATGCTCCTTCCCTGTTGTCTCGCTTGACCCTCATATCAAAGTTAGCCCAGATTTTGCGTACAGTTCTCACCCCCATACATCTCTAAGTCACATACAGACGTGGTCTCAACCTGCAGCTCAATTTTTTGGTAATCCTGTGTTTCTGTACTCTTTTAGTTTCGTTATTTACAATGGACCTTGCTTGCTCTTTTTTCTGGAACAGCGGAACACTTTATCTTTTCCTTTTCTCTTTCACATTCTACTCCATACCCTACTGCCTTTAAATCTCCCACTGGGCTAGATGATTTATTTTCAGTAGGAGAGAGTTGTAAGCTAGAATCGCCAACCATAATTGCAAGCTCTTCACCTTCCCATAAAAACACCTGGGGATCGACAGCATCAATCTGAATCCGTTTTAACTAACCTGTTGACACCAATCACATAAATCACTTGTGCTTCATCTGTGTTTTTTAAAGGGACCTTACATTTCAGACACTTGTACTTCTGGTCCTTCATCCTTAGTTCTGATAAAAATTGTAGGGCCTGATTCACAAAGGTAAACTTAGACCAAAAGTCTAAGTTTAGATCTAAAGTCTAAGTTTAAACCTGAAGTCTAACTTCAGTAGTAGTAAAGAAGAAACAAAGGGGCCAATTCCGATGTCGGACGGACTCAGGTCCGTCCGACATCGGTCAGGAGCCGTAACTGACCGACCTGCTGTCCCTGCTACTACCATGCGACCGAACAGGGTTCGGTCGCACTCGTATACAAGACAATGCAGGCATGCATTCCGAGCGAAATGCATGCCTGCATCCTTGAAAGCAGGGGTGCAGTTCATCCCTGCACCCTGTGGGCGGCAACCCAAGGTGCCTGCCACCAGGTGCAGGGATCCACAGAGGGCACCAAAGGTGCCGCCAGGCTGCCATTCGGCAGCCTCGCACCCATGAGGTCCCTACTGGGGGCCCCCAAAGACAGTTTCCGACTGCCTTTTCGTGCCGGAAAACCCAACACGAAAAAAGGCAGTGAAAAGCTGCCATCGTACTCCCTCGGTCGCAAAGAGGCGGCCGGGGGAGTACTGGGAGATTTCCAGATGACGTACGGGCTCTCCGAGCTTGTCGTCCGCAATCCGGAAATCCGTGTCGGATTCCTTTCCGACCGAGACCATCGGAATGGCTCGGTCGGAAAGGAATCTGTCCGGCATGATTCGAATCGGTCGAAGCCCATCCGATCGGAATCGGCCCCAAAATGTTGAGAACTAGGTGGGACAATTACACAGTCCTTAAGCAATCCAGTATTTGAAACGTTAGAACAATGCTCCTTCAGTAAGAGCACATAAGTGAGTTCAAGAGGCTAGTTTCCCAGGCAGCTGCTCAGAATTGTATCAGAATTTGTAGCAAAGTACCTAGTACAATACATGAGAACTCAGTAAAGAAAACACTGTTTCATGTCATGTCATTGGTTATACCGGGCAATTCGCTAATGAACAGTAGATGCAGCAAGTCAAGAAACTTCACATATGCCATTAGGCCTACACTACTATAATGTAAAACATATATGGTTAAGAAGCATACATTCCTAGAAAATGTAAAGAACTCATGAGTCTTGTATAACACTGATGCATTTGAAATCAAAGATTATGGTCACAAATAACATGCCAGTATGATAGTTGCTGCTTTCAAAAGTATTAACGTGTAAATATTTTCTACAACATCAAATTTTACTCTCGTTTTAAGTATATACCATCAGTACATGTATGAAACATAATTTATGAAAGTTTCATGAATGCATTATTAATTAGGAATGTGTAGCCCCTATTTTTCTTTTGTCATTTCTGTGCACACGTTTACACACACAGAGATAAATTTTAATAAAATTCCTTATCATGATCAGGTTAAATCTTAAGGTTTGATTGATTCTACATCAGTTATGCATACTCAGAAATAAAAATAAGGAACAATTAGCGGTAACCTCCATAACGGGAGAATTCACTATTTACACATTTCTATCACTCGTTAACAAAATGTAGTTCCTTATCCATTAGTGAATCACAATCGATATTATTTCTAAAATAATACCATCTATTCTATACCTTTTTAGACATGCCATTTTATTATGTAGTAACTAAAATTCTCTTATTTTGACAAGTTTCTTGAATGCCTACTTGGTGCACGTTTATTAATTTTCTCCCAGCAAGTGTCATATTAGGGTTTTCTCACATGCCACAAGTTAAATTGTAATTTCCCCTCCAACAATTTCAATTTGATGGCAAATTGAGCCATCACACTCTTATCTTTTATCCGATCTGATGTCACCTCATAGTTCTGTTGTTCTCTTTATTTTTAATCTAGATTGCTCTGAGGAACTTCGATTTTCGATCGTGATCGAATCGACCCGCCATCTTGTGCTCCGCCACCATTTTGTGTTGCCATCACTCAGGCAGCACGGCTAGCAAAGTCTATTCTGCTTTTTTCTGCAGCTTTGTGTCAGAAATTGTCCTTCTGCCTCTATTTGCAAAGCTGTGTTAGGTTTAGCCGAGTACACTAATCCCTGTCTGGTTTTTCTAATTCCCGTCTCAACTATCTGTTGGTTCACACTATTCTTTTCCAACTTTATCTTATCGTCTGGCCTTCACTGTCCTCTGCTAGCATTCTCTCGTTTCACAACTGTCCTCCAACACACAAACGTATCTCGCCACCTGCAAGTTAGTTACAAATCCGTTAATGAATTAGTTTGAGGGAGGGGTGACAAACACAGTTGGAGGAGAGGTATCTTCGAGTCATCTGACACTTTTGTTTTCAAATCTCTCCTATTGGTTCCGTCCTACTTTCCAACTTTCCTTATTGGCTCTTTCTTGTATGCTCTGAGTGTCCACTTGGTTAATGTATAAGTTATCTATGTACTATAAAAGATTGTGCGCCACAGAGTGAAGTGGCAGTCTCCTGAGAACCTACCTTGTGTACTTCTGGGACAACTGTACAAGCTACAGCTAATAAATCTGATCTTCTAACGCCTAACAAAGTGTCCCGTGTCTCCGTGTAGCTGAGCAGGTGAACCCAGGAGATTAAGGCGTACCCTGCGCCGCCAGGTCCAAAAGGTTCTGGTTCTTCAACTGGCACCCAACGTGGGGTGGCTTCAGTGGTACCGGTTCTGCATGAAGGTCGTGAGGAACCCCGCAAGAAAATTTCGCAGGGTTCGCGAGCCACCTCAAGCGACCCCTGTATGTCGAAAGTGGTCCGAAGGTCTTTTTCAGCGCGGTTACTCCTTCCTGACGGCTACTAACGACCGCTGCCCTGACTGCTGCCCTGCCTTGGCCCTTTCTTTGATGATGTATGGTAAGGCGAGACTATAGACGGGCCTCTGTTGGCGTGAGAAGACGTCCTTAGTTAAGTATCTTCGTGGGTCGCGCCCACAATTTTTGTCCTTTGTTTTCTTAGTATTTGCAGTCCTTAGTCTTCGAATATTGCAATAATCAATACCGATGGTAAGTGCATTTGTGCTGCGTAAACTGAGTTTTACTCCCTTGAAGTTTGTGAACAGCCAGGTAAAATCGCGAGATGCCTGGTCTGACTAAGTTTGGAAAATTTGGTTGCTTTGGTTGTAATAGGGATTCCCGACTTGAGGACTCTTGTCCGATTCCTTCGGTTGGAACTCCCACATATGAGCTCTATTCGAAACATGGTATTGGCCCCATTGCCTTTAACGAGACATGGACCCGATACACAAAGAAAGATGGTGTTTTAAAATGGCCAGAAAATGGTAGTTTCGATTCTAATGTGCTAGATAATTTGGAAGTAGTCCTATTCAAAAGAAAAGCCCGGCCGGCAATGTTTGACTCTCTTCGCCTTTGGCGTAAGGAAGCCAAACAGAAAGAAATTAAGCAAGCAAAACGAGATAGGAAAGCACAGGGTATGACGATTATGCAGGCTGCTCAACAATTCATAGATGATGAAGTTGATAATGCGACTGAAATTTCAGAGAGACAGCATCGCATGGCGGTAGATAAATGCTATCCGGTGTTGCCTGTTTCCCCTTCTGAAAACAAGAAAGATATAGAAGAAGATCCCCTAATGTCCCATTTATTGAGGTTGCCTCCGCCCTATGCACAAAGTGCTAACGCACCCCAATTGTTACAGCATGTTCAGCCGCCAGCGGTACCTCCGCTTGTTCCGGCTCTTCCGCATTTGCCTCCTCCAGTATTACCGCCTCCGCCAGTGTTACCATTAACTTCAACTTCTTTGCCCTCATCTCCTGATCTTAGATCTCCTTCGCCTTCTGCTCCTCCTGCAATTATCGTTTCTCCTCCTGTCAGTTCTCCTAATACTTTGTCTCCAATTCTCATGTCTAATTCTCCGTCTGTGCGTAAACGTCTCACAGACACTGTCACTGGTATTCTATCTCCTTTCTTTGGAGCTTTAAGTGTGTCTCCGGCCTTTGCTCGAAGACAATCTCGTAGTCAGTTCCCAGATTTTGAAGAACGAGAAAGGCTAGACTCTCTCGCAATACAGTGTGTCCGTTATTATGCCTACTTTCTCACAATGGAATGCGCCTACGCAGAGATATGTTTTTAATGTAATGTGCGATACTCTCATTAAAGAATGGGAAGATGTGGATTCGAGTCCGATCCCACAAGATTTGTTAGATGTTCAGGCTGATTTTGATAAAGGGCTTATTGTGGGATCTAAGGTTGAGAAAGCTGTAAGGACACTTATTTCTTATAGGTCTTTGTTGTTCTCTCAGGCTTTTCTTGATTCTGATCCGTCGGTTAGACGAACACAGAAAAGCTATCCCATGAGAGAGGTTCCTCCAGTATGAAAGGAAGAGGTTGCAGCAGTAGGTGCTAATCCACTTATTCCTGCTCATTTTCAGGGTATATGGGTACATGTTCCATGGAAACGATCTGAAGTCTTGGCTCTTAAGCAGAATTTACCAGATCCTCGTAAGAACCCTGCAGGTTATTACAAAGAATTATCGCAGACAGTTGATGCTTGCATCATGAATTTAGCTGATATCGACATGTTAATGGGAAATGTAGTCCCACAGACAATATGGGCTAAGATTCGCAAAGAGAATCATGCACAGGAATTAGGTGCTACTTGGGATGTTATAACTACCACAGATAGAGACCAAGTGGGTGGTGCAAAGCCTGAAGCTTTGATTACGGAACTCCCTGGTAGAATCATTACATTAATGAAAACTCTGATGCCTGCATTGAGAGTTAACTGGGATAAATTAACAGCATGCAAACAGAAGAAAGACGAGAGTGTCTCTGATTTCTTTACTCGTTTTGAGGAGACATTTATCGATCACAGTGGTCAGGATATGGCTACAGAGGGTGGACAGCGATTATTTTTGGACAAATTCGTATTTAATTTGCTTCCCGAGCTGTCACCCAAATTGAAAGACTCTGAAAGTTCATGGGCTGTTTCTTCTTCTGCCCAGATATTGGCTACTGCACAATATTATGAGAATAGAGACAAAGAAGAGAAGGAGAAGCAAGAGAAAAAGACGAAAGAATTAAAAACAAAGGTTCTCTTGCAACAAGCTTATCCTCCTCGCTATGTTCAGCCTCGGTTTCAACAGCCTCCGCAGTTTCAGAGGTTGGATCAAAAACCTGAATCACATATTCCGCGACCCTTGTTAGGACCTAATCAATGTGCCTATTGTAGAGAGGAAGGTCATTTTAAGAATAGTTGTCCGGTTTTATTACAGCGCAATGGAGCATTATCTGCTCCACGAGGTCGTGCTGGCCTCCAGTCAGCAAACAGAGGTAGAGGTCGAGGTGTGTTGACTCAAGAACAGCGTGCCCTTCCTTCTCCCAATTCTGTGAACTGTTTTGATCAGCAAAATGTTAGGTCTACGCAATATTATAATGAAGATTATTATGTTGAAAACGGAAATGAGAGTCTTCATGCTAACTAGGACAGCCATGGACAAAGTAAGGGAGTTGTGTCGATTTCAGTAGATCACAATGGACCTTATGTTAACGTTACTACAATGGGTGTTTCAGAGCCATTTCTTCTAGATACTGGGGCGATGAGAAGTTCTATCATTCATTCCAAACTCCCTGGGGCACCTTTGTCCGGCTTAACAAATGTTTCTGTAGGATTCTCTGGCGCCCCTGTTCGTAACCCAGTTTCTTGCCCTTTGCCTATTACAATTGGCCCTTATGACTTGGAAGCTCCACTTCTCTTGACGAGTGGTTGCGGTGAGAATCTGTTGGGCTTAGATCTATTGAAAAGAATGCATGCTACGATATATTGTTCTCCTTCTGGTGTACATCTTATCTTGGGACGGAAACGGACTTCTCCAATGTATTTGTCCAAAGATCAGTTTCCACCTGAATTGCGTTCTCTTCCAGCAACGCTTTGGGCCACGGGTCCGAACGATGTGGGTTGTCTTGAGATTCCACCTTATGTTGTCACTCTTAAGCCTAACGTTGAATTGCCACGCATTCCGCAGTACAGGATTTCCACTGAAGGTGAAAAAGCGCTTTTGGAAATCATTCATGACTTGATTCAGAAGGGTGTGGTTGAAGAAACGAGAGGTAACACATGCAATAGTCCTTTTCTTCCTGTTCTTAAACGCACTGATCCTTCTCAACCACCTGTATATCGTTTTGTGATTGATCTCCGGGAGGTAAACAAAATTGTTGTGCCACAGTTTCCCGTAGTATCAGATATTACTGCTTTGTTGACAATGATACCTTCTACAGCGACCTGGTTTTCTGTTATCGATCTAAAGAATGCCTTCTTTAGTATTCCTATTGCAGAAGAGAGTAGGGATATTTTTGGTTTCTCTCTTGGAGGCCGAAGCTTCCGGTTTAAGTGCGCACCTCAAGGCTATTGTGAAAGTCCCTCTATTTACAGTCAAGCTTTAAAAAGTCATCTTGATACTTTTCATTTGCCGTCTGGCACTGCTCTTATCCAGTATATGGATGACTTGTTAATAGCTGCTGATTCAGAAGAGATCTGCAAAAATGCCACTGTTGCATTGTTACGCCATTTGTTTAATCTGAATCATAAGGTTAAACCCTCCAAACTACAATACGTTCGTAGAGAGGTTACCTACTTGGGTCATCTCCTATCAAAGGAGGGACGACGATTAACGCCAGAACGAATTCAGGCAATTACGCAAATGTCTGTGCCATCCACACAAAGGGAGGTACGTGCCTTTCTGGGCATCACCTCTTATTGTAGGCAATGGATCCCTAACTTCTCTTTGATAGCCAAACCTCTGTTGGCCCTCACTTTGAAAGATACGCTTCATCCCCTTCCATGGACTGATGAGTGCCAAAAGAGTTTTGAAGATTTACGTACTGCTCTGTGTTCCGCTCCTGTATTGGGTACTCCTGATTACAGTAAGCCCTTTACGCTTTATGTTCACGAGAGAGAAGGTTGTGCGTTGTCAGTTTTAACACAGCGATTTGGAGACAAGCAGCGGCCATGTGCCTATTTCTCAGCTACGTTAGACCCAGTAGCTAAAGCATTGCCCAGTTGCCTCAAAGCGACAGCAGCAGCAGCAATTTCTATCCGACAGTCTGCTGGAGTAGTGTTGGATAACACTCTCATTATCATGGTACCACATGCAGTGGATACCTTACTAAATAGAACGAAAACACAGCATCTTACGAGCGCTCGTCTAACTGGAAACGAGCTGACACTGTTGGCTAGCCACGTACACATCAAACGATGTAATACCCTAAATCCAGCCACTCTGTTGCCTCTTCCAGATGAGAAAAGTGTTGAGGAGCAACATGATTGTTTCTTTCGTACTGAGGAAGAGACTAAAGGAAGAATTGATTTAAAAGACACACCGCTAGAGAATCCAGATGGAACTCTATGGGTAGATGGTTCTTGTTTTAAAATGCCTAATGGGGATACAGTTTCAGCCTTTGCTGTAACTACTTTGCATACAGTTGTGGAAACAGCACGTATTAGGCATAATTCAGCCCAAGCAGCAGAATTGATAGCTTTAACAAGAGCATGTGTCTTGTCGAAAGAGAAGAGAGTGAACGTGTACACCGACAGCCAATATGCCTTTGGTGTAGCGTTCAACTTTGGGCGTCTTTGGAAGGAAAGGGGATTTCTCACTTCACATGGCACCAAAATACAACATGGTCAGTTTGTGACTGAACTCCTTGAATCACTTGCCTTACCCACCCAAATAGCGATTGTGAAGTGTAGGGCACACAAAAAGATTACGGATGATGTTGGTCGAGGAAATGCATTCGCAGACGAGGTAGCGAAAAAGACAGCGAGAGATGCAACAAGTCAAATGTATGTGGCGGGTCCTGCAAATTGGGTTAGAGAGAGAGGAATGTATGAGGATACAGTGGAGAGTGTACAAGCGACTCAGAACGAGGCTTCAGAGAAAGAGTTGAGCATGTGGAGAGAAAGTACAGGAATGTTAGATGAGATGGCTTGTTGGGTGGAATTATCTGAACACCAACGTTGGCTGTTACCAGATGCCTACGTGCTTCCAGTGGTCACTATGGCGCATGGTCCAGCCCACTTAAGTGCGAAAGGTATATGCAAACTTCTAGCTCCAGTATGGCAAAATGACAGAATCCCAAAATGTGCAGACAATGTAGTGAAACATTGTATTGTTTGTTTGATGTACAATCCGGGAAAGGGAACCCCAACTCCAGCAGGTCACTTTGCTCCTCCGACATATCCCTTTGAGGTGTTGCAGATCGACTATATTCATATGGAGCGATGCAACAACCTCAAATATGTTCTGGTAGTAGTATGCGTCTTTTCAAGATGGATAGAAGCATACCCTTTAAAAGACAACACAGCCTTATCCACAGCCAAAATTCTATTGAAAGAATTTTTCCCCAGGTTTGGTTTGCCGCGCATTGTCTGGAGTGACAATGGGAGCGAATTTGTTGGCCAAGTCATGCAGAAAGTTTGTGCGGGTCTTGGTATCAAACAAAAGTTCCATGCGGCAAATCATCCACAATCAGCGGGTTTCGTAGAATGCTACAACGGTACATTGAAGTTGAAATTAGCAAAGATTCAGGCTAGTACAGGACTCAATTGGCCCGATGCTTTGCCATTAGCTCTACTATCCACCAGAACTGCAGTACACTCTCGTTTGGGACTTAGCCCTTACGAATTGGTTTTTGGACGCCCGGCTAAAGTATGGGGAGTCCCTCGCCCTAAGAAATACTCAGACTTGCCATATCCAATGTTGATTGATTACTTGCATGATCTCACGACTAAATTGCGTGTTCTCCATCAACAGGTTCAGAGTGCTTTACCAGAGGCTTCCACAGACCCAGGTAATTCCATCCGACCAGGTGACTGGGTCTGCATCAAAAACTTTCAGAAAACGAGAAATTTGGAGCCCAGATGGAGGGAACCCCGAATGGTCTTGCTCACTACGAGAACAGCAGTTAAAGTCGAGGGAAAAAAAAATTGGATTCACGGCGTGCATTGCAAGAAAGTGCCTTTGCCCTTACCTTACGATCAATGGGTGCGTAGGGGCATTGGTGACTTTGAGAGCGAGAAGGTTCCACGATTCGTACCCTTTAGTGATGCACGCCTGAATGGCACACTGTCTGAGAAAGAGGACGACGATATTTTACAGGAAGCAATACCATTGCATCGTCGATTAGATACAACCAATCCACGAACATTGTTTCAAAATCAGAAGGTTCCCGGAAAGAAACGATACCACCTGAGACCTAGACAAAAGAACACTTAAGTTTTTTCTCTCTTGTGTAGTATTCTGTCCCGGTTGCAGGGTCACGGTAGGAGTCTTAATTGTGACCTGAATAGTGGCAATAGGCCTGCAGGACTTGCAGTGTCATAGGACGGCAGACAATCATAATTGAGTGATCGAGGAAGATTGCCGTGAGCATCCATTAGAACGATGGAAACTACACCAGACAAAAGAGAGAGAAAAGATAAAATGAAGAAAGAATCCTGTAAATCAATGTACAGTCGTTTTAATATAACCTTACGTATTATTATATTATTGTGTATTGTTTTGGCGTTTATGGGTTGGATTGCTTATGCTCTGCAGCAAAAAGTTGTCTCTCCTTCTTCCTCTTCGTCTTCTTCTACTGTCTCTCCACATCTCTTTCATACCCTTCCTCAACATGAACTCATTAGAAGAGCTGAATACTACAACAATTCCTTTGTCCAGTTGTTGCATCAACACCAGTTAGTAGTCAATACGACTGACTGTTGGGTGTGTGGTCTTATGCCACATACCACAGAGAAAGGAATGCCATATTTGGTTCTCCCGTTCTCTTATGAGGGCTCCGCTTGGGCTTATTTTGTTATTTTCTCTAATGCCTACCAAAGTAAGTTCAAACACTCCATTAGTTCACATATTGGTGGTCCAGATTTTAGTCATAGCTCAATAATTAAGGGAATGGTAGCGATGGCTAAAATCATGGAAAATAGTAGGATTTCCATTGATGAAAGAAAAGCGTATACAAACTGGAACGTCGCCCATTATGTCTCTAGTCTTAGTGATAAAATCAAACAAAGAAAATCTCCGCCCATTTGGACGATTCCTCATCAGGGAAATTTCTGTCTGCAAATTAATGATCGCTCTTCTGACACCATACAAAGAAATAACTGTTCCCACACGTACGTTTATTCCTCTCAGAACTCGCCTCCTCTAGTGCTATCTCAAGGTACCTATTTCATTTGCTATAATAGAGCTTACACATGGTTACCCACGGGTTTTTCTGGCACCTGTTATATAGCTTTCCTTCTTCCCCCTACATACACCGCTTCTGCAAACTATCATCGAAACAGATATAGCAGAGGGATTATTGATTCGAAAGACACAGCAGGACAAGAGGGAGGAGATTTCCTTAAAGGATTTCTTCCTTTTTGGGGTCCAATGGCCAATAGCAGAAATATAAGGCAACTAGTCCGTGTCGTAGAGACCACAATGGACATCACTGTAGGAGCCTTAAGTAATATCACGGCAGAACTACAGGCGGACCGTCTTATGACCTTACAAAATCGAGTTGCCTTAGACTTTGTTCTCGCAGATCGTGGTGGAGTGTGCAAATTGATCGGGTCAAGTTGCTGTATTTTCATACCTAATGACGCTCTGACAGTATACCAAGCTATCTCCAAGTTGCATATAATCTCTGAGTCGATTCACCAGGACGAAGGAGATTGGTCCTTTTCGGAGTGGTTTGGGGGACTACTGTCCAAATGGGGTTGGAAAGCATTGACATTTCTCGGAATAATTTTGACCATTATTTTCTCCTGCTGCCTTTGTATGCACTGTGGTCCCGCCATCTGTGACCTATGTGCTACCATGTGCATCCCTAAGCCCAAATCACCAAAAACAGAAAACATAAGAATGATGTTACAGCAACAGCTTGATGACCTCATGGCTATCGACATCGACTCAGAATAACATGAGTCTACCTTGCCTGAGTTCTGGCAAAAGGAGGGTCTGAGGAACTTCGATTTTCGATCGTAATCGAATCGACCCGCCATCTTGTGCTCCGCCGCCATTTTGTGCTGCCATCACTCGGGCAGCACGGCGAGCAAAGTCTATTCTGCTCTTTCTGCAGCTTCGTGTCAGAAATTGTCCTTCTGCCTCTATTTGCAAAGCTGTGTTAGGTTTAGCCGAGTACACTAATCCCTGTCTGGTTTTTCTAATTCCCGTCTCAACTATCTGTTGGTTCACACTATTCTTTTCTGACTTTATCTTATCGTCTGGCCTTCACTGTCCTCTGCTAGCATTCTCTCGTTTCACAACTGTCCTCCAACACACAGACGTATCTCGCCACCTGCAAGTTAGTTACAAATCCGTTAATGAATTAGTTTGAGGGAGGGGTGACAAACACAGTTGGAGGAGAGGTATCTTCGAGTCATCTGACACTTCTGTTTTCAAATCTCTCCTATTGGTTCCGTCCTACTTTTCAACTTTCCTTATTGGCTCTTTCTTGTATGCTCTGAGTGTCCACTTGGTTAATGTATAAGTTATCTATGTACTATAAAAGATTGTGCGCCACAGAGTGAAGTGGCAGTCTCCGGAGAACCTACCTTGTGTACTTCTGGGACAACTGTACTAGCTGCAGCTAATAAATATGATCTTCTAACGCCTAACTGAGTGTCCCGTGTCTCTGTGTAGCTGAGCAGGTGAACCCAGGAGATTAAGGCGTACCCTGCGCCGCCAGGTCCAAAAGGTTCTGGTTCTTCAGCTCTAGAGCTTTCACCTCGTTGGAACATCCGCATTGTCTATCTTCCTGTTCTTTCTCATCTCTCTTTCTCTTTACCCCTCTTGTTTCTTTCTTTTTTTCATGCGTCTGTAGATTTTGATAGCAATAATTAGCAAAAGTATGCAAGGAGCAATTGTTAGTACGGGTTCTAAAATGTGCCCCACTAATCTACTTCCCCAGTTAGTAAGCCATTTTCCCATTGCAGAAAATCCCTTGCCAATTGATTCCTAAGCACCATCAGCTTTTCATCTGTTCAAATCTTTTTAGACTTGTATGTTTTACTTCATTGGTGTCATCAGATCGATCCACATGATACATTTTGGAAAAACTATTCCCATGTAGCAGGATCCATACCATTTTTTAAACAGCCAGTAATAGGCATGTCTCCCACAAATGTAATAAATCCCTGGAAATACAGGATCTACTCCTCCCAAATATAATCCCCAACCACCTACAATTTGAAAAGTGTGATTAGATTTGCTGAAACTAACAAAGTTATTACTGTATTCAGTTTTACGCCGTAATATACATAGCTTCCCTTTATGTCTAAAGCAATAGCAGCTTGTGTTCTTGTCTGTTGATGTTCAGGTTTTCTAAGAGCCCGTGGTGAAATTTTCGTGTGATTTGCAACTTTACCCATAATCTCTTTATGTCTATCTTCAATTGAATCTATGAATTCCTCTTCTACTTTATGAAGAAAGCATATTAGATTATGTCGGAGTGCATATGAAATGTCTAAGCTTTGAGTGTATTTGAAAATTTCTCCCATCATCTCAGCTGTGTATGTATCAGGCACAGGATTTAAGTGTTTCCTAATAGGTACTTCAGAAAAGACTAGGTCATAATTAGAATAATAATATTGAAATTGTCCTTTGCAATGAAACAAGCTAGTTAGTACTCTGCAAAAAATTCCATAAGTAAAATAATGGTAAGTGACTCCCTCTGAAATGGAGGTAGGTAACTGTGGCATTCATTACAATTTTGGGCGTCCATGGTCTCTAAATATTCCTACAAGATCTTAGTAAAAACATTCAATGAAAAATCAGTAGTAGACTGATCTCTGTGTAAAGTCCATATACTACTTGTGTTTCAGGTGCACTGTTCTCTTCTTTTAGGTAAAAATGTTGCTTAGTCAGCTCTTTTTCTCATGACCCTACTGTACCTACTAGGGCTGACTCTCTCGGACCCTCCTCAATACCAGTGCTAAGAGTCCCAGTAGCTGGAGCTCCCTCTACAATTTGTCTCACTGTAACCATGGCACATCGTACACAGGGACTGTATCTTCAAGGGGATATGGGACTTGGCGAGTGTGGGCAGCTGACACCCAATGTGGAAGACCACCACATTTGACACAGTTGTGGTTACCAGAGTCACTTGGAATGGCCCACGCCAATGACATTCCTGGCACAACTTGCATACGTGATTCTTTACCAGGACCTAGTCACTTGAGCTGAGGTCATGGTACTGCTCCTGTTGATGCAAATTTGCAGCTTCCCCAATCTGATGAGACACAGAACCTACCCACATCAGTAAGTCCTTTACAATAATCGAGCACCAAATCATCTGAAATATTGATCAATTGATTGGAAGGAACTGAAGCCTGTCTCATATCTCTCCTCACGATAATTTTATGAGGAGACAGTCCTGTTCTTTCGCCTGGGTACTTTTCAAACTCATCAACACAAGAGGAAAAGCATCAGGCCATTTCCGAGATGTTGAAGAACATACTTTTGCCAATCTGCACTTTAATGTTCCATTAATTTGCTCCGCTGTGCCAGAGGCATCTGGACGGTAAGCACAATGTGACTTCTGAGCAATCTGTAATGCTGCACATAAACTCTCCAAGACCTGATTATTGAAATGTGCCCCTCGGTCTGATTAAAAAGAAGTCAGAAATCCAAAACTCAGTATGAGTTATCTCAATAGCAACTTAGCCACTGTCAAACTGTCATTCCTCCGTGTGGGGTAAGCCTCCACCCACTGTGGGGAAATGCACAGAAGAATATACATCAGATCATTACAAGGAGGCATCTCAATGAAATCAAGTTGCATCCTGTTAAACGGTCCTCCAGAGTTTACTACATGACTCATTACAACTGGTGTCCTTTTGCCTACCTTTTGTTGTTGACATACCATGCACTGGTGATACAATGCTTCTGCTACAGCTCTGAATCCGGGATTAAACCATGTCTGGTGAAAGAGATGCATCATAGCATCCATTCCAACGTGTGTAGGACCATGACAGTGGCATGCCATGGGTGGCAGCAATCTAGCTGGTAGTACTGGTCTCCCATCTGTGTATACCCATACTTCATCTTCTTGTCTCTTGATACAACCTGCTCTTACCCATTCCTGTCTCTCTACCTCTGGTACCTCATCTTGTAATGCCTTCACTTCCTCTCTTAAAGGGGATCTCGATTGAAGCTGTAAGAATTTAGATCACAATAGCGCGCAGTCTCATTCACATAGAGGTTGCCGACTGTGAAATAATCATGCCCTGTCGATGGACAGCACGCTTCACCAAAGCAATTTGAGCAGGTAGTTGTAATGAAGATTCCTCATGCTTTCCTATTCTGAATGGGGGATCCTGACGATGCTATGAACCCACACTGTGACCACAACTGCCTGAAGTCATGTACAATGCCAAAACTGTACTGACAATCGGTAAAGATGGTAACCCACAATTTGTCAGATAAATTGCAAGCTTGAACCAAAGCAATCAATTCAGTAGCCTGGGCAGAGTATACACCCTGCAACCAGGAAGAATTGATCTTATCTACAACACAGCAAACAGCATAAGCAGCTTTCAGATTTCCTTCTGCATCATGCAATTAAGATCCGTCCACAAACAACACATGATCAGATTCAGGCAACGGAGGATCTAAAATATCCGGCCTCAACTTAGTGCACAATTCAGTCACTTCCAAACAATCATGCTCTGCTTCATCAACCACAATCTAAATTCCAGGCAAAGGCATCAAAGTTGCAGGATTCAGACTTGTACATCTCATGAGAGTTACGTTCACTGCTCCTAAAATACCCTGCTCATATTTAGTGAGCCGGCTGCTAGTTAGGTGTTATTTTCGAGTATGACTAAGGAATATCTTAACAGAATGGGGACATGCTCTCTCAACGGATGTACCATCACACTGCTTTCACTCTGTTCAAAACTCACACATGTAGCAGTAACAGCTTTAAGGCATGCTGGCAAGGCAGCAGCTACAGAAATTAAGAGTAGCTGAAAAATATGTCACAGGTCTACATGCAGTGCCATGCATATGAGCTAACACTGACAATGTGCAACCTTCACGCTCACTGCAAAACAGAGTAAAACTTTTATTGTAGTTGGGCATTCCCAAAGCTGGAGCTCTGCAAAGACTTTTTCGCAGTTCAGTAAAAGAGTGCATGCATCCGTCATCCCAAAGCACTGGGTCTGACACATCCTTGTGAGTAAGCCTTTGAAGAGGCTTTGCTGCTAAATAGAGATTGGGAATCCATTGCTGACAATAGCCAACCATTCCCACAAACATGCAGACTTCTTTTTGTGTGCTCGGCAGGTTCATCTTTAGAATCACAGGGCCCGATTCACAGAACTAATCTGAGACAAAATCCTAAACTTACTACTTTTGGTATTCACAGAAGGCATTTAGTAGTAGTAAAGTTAGGATTTTGTCTTAAGTCTGTCTTAAGTCTGTCTTAAGTCTGTCTTAAGTCTGTCTTAAGGCTGTCTTAAGTCTGTCTTAAGTCAAACTTAAGACAAAATCCTAACTTTACTACTACTAAATGCCTTCTGTGAATACCAAAAGTAGTAAGTTTAGGATTTTGTCTCAGATTAGTTCTGTGAATCGGGCCCACAGTGATTTTGTCTTGTGACACCTTTCTGGCTCCCTTCTCAATGTGATTTCCTGGATATAGAACAGCTCTCTTGCAGAACTGCAATTTGGATGTTGACACTTTATGGCCATTCTCTGCCAAATGATTCAGTAATGCAAATGTATCCCATATGCAGACCTTATGTGTACTTGACGATACTAACAGGTTGTCAATGTATTGGACAAGGTCAGATTGATTTGGCAACACTAATTCCTCCAAATTATTTTTCAAGATCGGTTTAAAAAATTGAGGGGCTTTCCGTATACCTTGAGGGACTCAACACCATGCCAAATCCTGATTTCCAAACCGGACAGCAAACAAAAACTGACTGTCCTTATGCAATGGGATAGAAAAGAAGGCTTGGCACAAATCAATGACAGAAAAACATTCAGCTTCGCATGGGATCTGAAAAAGGATCACAGCTGGATTTGGTAGAACAGAAAAGCACAGAATCACAGTCTGATTAACCCAGTACAACTACTGGAGTATCCGATGCTTCCCATTAGGTTTCTGCAAACCCATAATAGGGGAGTTGAATGGACTTCCCATGATTTCTTTAAGAATTCCCTGCTCAATCAGTGATTCGATTAATGGTGTGATCCCTGCAATATTTTCTAGACTCAGATTGTACTGAGGAATTAGAGGAAATTCAGCATTGGGCTTCACAGTAATTCATACTGGAGCCACACCTTTAATTAGGCCAATATATTTTCTTGTAAAATCCCAAACTTCTAGTGACACAGTATCTCTCAACTTGAGGGGTAAAGCATAGGAAACATTCCTTCAACTTCAGGATTTTGTTTAGTCATATTAAACACAATGTCATTCATCATTAGTATGGAATTCGTTTCCTTTCGGTGTGCAATAAATTGAACAATTGAGCTTGGACGGTAAGCCTTGTTCTAACAGATTTACCAAGCTTGAATCACACACCACAAATGTATGCAAATTCTCAAAGAACCCGATTAGAACTGGTATAGGTTATGTTATGTTTCGATTTGAAACTCCCACAACTTGGATTTTTATTCCAGAGAGGAGTAGGTTTGGAACTACCGATGTTCTGACAGTGGAATGGGTATCACCAGTATCAACAAAGAACTAGATTGGAGACCCATTTACCTTGACATCCACATAGGGGACCACTCTGGTCTACCTTTAAGGATGCACCAAGCACGCATTCCTCCCTCCACCTCAGGCACCGTCATTGGGACATGTCTGAGTCAGTGTCATCAAGCCAAATCAAATATTGTTGAGATACATTTTGATTAGAATTGACTTGGTCATTTGTGTGAAAACCCTTGCTTAAAATGTATTTCTGAACCAGACCATTCGCTTGAGGCATCGGAACTTGGGGCATGTTTGGATTTTGATTTTGGTGCCTATGAGTTTGCTGACTCTGCACCATGTTACCTCCGTATGACTGTGCATTCCCAACCTGTTAAACCTGTCCATGCATATTATTAAGAGGATTAAATCGACACTCACATTTTCAATGCCCAAAATTTGACGCAAATATGACACAGATTAGTCTTTTTCATCATCTCGATTGAAACACCTCTATCTTGATTTGGCATACCCTGCTGCTGTCTTAAACATACACCTTGCATCCCAGAATTGTAATGACTATCTCCCTGTGTCATATTTGTGAAATCACCACCCGTACCACTGTAATCTTTCTTAGCGTCTTTCATTTTAGCTATCATCAGCTTCTCTTTCAGCTTTTTATGCTTGGTCTCAAGTTCATCTCCGCAAAACTTGGCATATTGGAGAATTTCGTCTATAGGCTTGCTTTGCTAGCAAATCAGATGACGCTGGAGCATGCTGCTGATTTCAAGTCTCAATCCATATACAAACCAATAGACGAAATGCCCCATATCCTTCCCTGACCCATCCACCATTCTGTTATACTGCTTAAATGCCTGCAACAATGATTTACAATAGGCATGCACTGTCTCTTTCAACTCCTGTGTTGTGCTGTCAATCTTTGCCCATTCGATCTTTTTAGGAGAGATTTTCCCTTTCAAATAGGAATAGCTTGATTGTATTTCTTCATTACCTCAGGTGAAGGTGCACCAGTACGTGGATGTATAGCTGGTTCAACTTCAGGCCAACCAATAGCAATTTTACATTCTGCCCACAAATCACCTGGAACTACGATGACAAACAAAGTATCCAAATCCTTCACCCAAAGCTTTGAAACCTTCACAATTCCAGCATCTTGTTTGTACCATTCAACAGAATTTTCTCTCAATTTCCGGAAATCATTTGTAAAAATCTGTCTATCTGGTCTTGTCCATGGAACATGCACATACCCTCCTCCTAGTACTTCTCTCATTGAAAGCATTTTTACTCCTTCACCCCCATCATCTTCAATAAATGGGAACATTTGCATTGTAACTCTCTTTGCTTCCTTCTTTTTAGTCCATTTCCTTCCCACTTTTCCAAATCTCCCCATTTCCTCAGTATAGTCAGTAACTCTTTAATTTGTAATCTCATTCCCAGAGGTCTCATGTTTTTAATGTCTCTGTCACTAAAGCCTAATCTGTATGATTTCTGTAATGTTTTCAATCTTTGAATGCACACTCTATACTTTTGTGCCAATACAGACAGTTTCTCATGTGTATTCCAAGCACGTCTGGTAATGTCCTTGCATACGAACAGTAGTTTGTTGTCCTGATAATTATCCATCCCAATGGGACGAATAGCTCCCATTATCATTTCTTCTAGTTCTACCTTGACCTTTGCTACATCAAGAGTCCTGTGCTTACTATTTTTTGAAGTAGTAGTCCTTTGAGCTCATATTCTCCTATTGCACATAGAAGGAGCTATGTCTCTGATCCAATCATCAAGTTCTCGAGATGTAAGGCTTACCTGTCTTTTTGGCGTGTTCTTAAGTAAATCTTTACTCTGTCCTTCTACACCTGTAACAGGAGTGGACGTTAAAAGGGGCACTTTAGAATCTGCCAATCACAACTGAGGAGTTCTTCCTGCTATATATTGGGTTCCTCGTTGTGGGTTTTCCATGCCATTCCAGGTACATGTAAAGTCGAGGCTTCTCCAGAATTCCCACTTGAAGTGGTTTGTTGAGCCGAATTTGCAGTTATTCCTGCATTCGTTCCACTAGGAATGGTAGCCATAATTTGAATTAGTAACTCTTGATTAGTCTATCCTGATCTTTGGTCTGTGGATTTAGAAGCTCAGCCGCTCATCTCCGAAGGGACAGCCAAAGCATGGGTCATTTTTCCCCTAGTCCCAGATTGGTATAACGAGATTACAAGACCTATTGTTACTGGAAAGGTCAGAGCATTCAGAGCATTTAGCGCAGTCTCATTGTTTTATGTCTTCCTGCAATATCATTTGCAGGTAGGAAAGGATTATGTGGAATCAGCCTTATCGGCATGGCAGGCGCAGCAGAATATCTCCTCATTATAGGGTAGTGAACAATTTATTAATAATTAATTTAAGAATTCATCATCAATTTCATTTCACTATGGTCAGTCTGTGTCAATGTCTGCAAATCCTCAATGTGCTTTTTCTTTTCCTTACACTTCTTTTCTTCTTCCTTCTCTGCGACTAGCACAGGATACATGTGAGTTCCCTCAGCTATATCCGTTCTCAACATATCGATTTAAACTGTTTTTGTACCATCTCTGAAATTGCTGTTTCTCTTTCTAATGTTAATGTTTATGTTTAAGGGATTTATAAAGTGCATGGCTGCCCGCGGGCTTCTCAGCGCTGCTGAGAGGAGCAGCCATAGTGTGAGGTCTCATGGGGACAGCCAGGTTTTGACTTTTTTTCTGAAACACTGTTCATTCTTGATTAGTCTTAGTTCTGGGTCCATTGCATTCCAAAGTTTTGGGACAAGGTGTGAGAAGGCTCTTCCACCACATCTTGCTTTCCTTATCTTTGGGGTGTTCATCAGGAAGCTAGCTCCTCGCCTAAGGCACCTGCTGCGGGCATACTGGGAGACCAAGGATTTTAACATGGTTGGGCCTCTCCCATGCATGGCTTAGTGGGCCAAACAGAGGGCCTTGAATTTAACCCTGGATTGGTAGCCAATGCAGCTTCTTCAGAGATGATATAACTTATTCATGTCTGGGATTCTTGAGAAGCATTCTGGCTGCTGCATTCTGGACCACCTGCAGCCTGTGAGACCACAAGAGCCTGTATCACCGTCTTTCTAGATTTTTCTGGGATTAGGCTCCAGATTTTACAGATCATTCGTAGGATGCGTTAGCAGATAGCTGAAATTTTTTTGGCCTATGATTCCATGGATAGGTTTTGGTTAATCACAGCCCCAGAATTTTTATCGATGTTTTAGGAGTGGGGGGAGGTCCCCAATTTCCCGGCCAGTTGATGTCAGCACGTGGGCCCAGGCGATTGCCTAGGAACAGAAGCTCCATTTTTTCCCCGTTCAAGTTAGGCTAAGTTTCAATGTAATTTCTTCTTCAAAACAACAAAAATCTAACATGCTTGTGATGTTTTTAATTTTGCACTAGAGGGTTTTTTTTTCCATTTTTGCAAGCATGCTTGCTCCTTTATATGAAAGAGCTATGTACCAAATTTTAAGTGGTTTGTGGGAAAGGTGATGTTGTGACCATGTATTATATGGGAAAATGTGTACATGATGAGAATATTGCAGTGGACTGAAGAACAGTCTCCATGCATGTTTTCATGCAATGTGGTTGCCTTACTGCACATCTGACTTCTCAATTATATTTTGAAACCCACGCCAAGATTTACTAAAGGTTGTGCAGGCGAATGCTAGGCACTGCTCACTTTTGCACTGCACTCACTGGCCTTTTTAATGCAAAGTGCATCAATGCAACGTTTTGCATCGATTTGTGTGACTCCCCTAAACATTAATAAAAAACCCTCAAATTTCAATACCTTGAACACTGCAAGGCGAAATATCTAATGTGTCCCATAATACATTTACGTTTGAGATCCTTTAGTGATTTTCCTGTAATCTTTGGATCAAGAACCATGTGATATTTACATGTTTTAGCTTGTGGCTTAGCAAAGGGAAGGGAATGCAAATTGAATTGTAATTGAGCAGCATAATTTCGAAGAAAAATGGCCCATCAGTCAGCTCTATATTTTCTAAACTGTTTCTTAAATCAGCAAGATTAATGTTACAAGAGAACCCAGAGACAGCATAATATGAAATAATTTAACTTATAAGCTTTAAGGCGAATATGAGAATGGCTGCATCCTTAACGAATAACTCACACTAAGATGTGACATCTATAAGCAAGGGTACAGATTGTTAGTTATGCAATGTCATGTTGCTTATGATCCAGGGGTTTATTAGGAAGCACAGGATGTCTCATAAATATTTATCGAATGACCTTTTCCATTTTTCAGCAGGAAAGTGATTTGTTTTTCTTGAAGCTTTTGTGTAGTTCAGAATATGATATTGCAAAATGTTTCTGGGTGTTTGACGGCAAACAGATTTTTATGACATGCCATCCACCTCGGATAGCTTGGGTACTGTTAGGGAGAGGTGTCCATAGTCAGGAAGAAATTTATAGAAAGAAGGGTACCTCGATGGGAGTGTGTGCAGGGTTCCCCACTGTGCCTTTCCTACAGAGAGATGAGCTAGTTGGGGCTATGCAAGTCAGCAATGACTTGATAGGATAGACAACCCTATGTACAAGGCAGTCATGTGTTCCCAGGCACTTGGCTCCCTCCTTAGGTGTACACTTCAATGTTCACAATTGAGGTCCTTGTATATTGCCCGCAGATAATAGGAGGCCCTAAGGAAGGTGGCACAGTTTGGAGCTAGAAGAGGTGCTGAGTCCACAAAAGGCTGTGAGAAGTGAAAAGACCAATCTGGTCTCTAGTCAGGCAAAGACATCTTAACCAGGATGTTCCAGCAGGACAGAGGTGCAGTAGAGGGCACACTAGGCATGCCTCAGTGGAAGAGTGAAAATTGTTTAAGGTGCAGGTGTTTGAAGGGTGTCTGCAAGGAAGGATATGAGTGCAAGTGGGGCCCCTAAAGGGCATGTTGAATATTCATGTGGGCACCAGAGAATCAGAGAGACTGGAGAGTAAGTTGGGCAGTCACTGAGGCAGGTTCTGAATGTGTCTTGGTGTGGTTCAAAGCACTGGGAGCTTGTGAGTGGGTGAAAGCAATCACTAGCCTAGAAGTTCATCCTGCTTGTGGAGCGCCCATCATGTGATCGGGCCAGTGAAAATCCTGTGGCACCCCAAGACCTCAGATCATAGCGGATACTGTCTTTTTGCTTTAACTTCAGGTGCACAATTAGGCAAAATGAAGGAAAAGTGGGCAGCGGCGACTTCATGCGCCATCCTTTCTCACGGATAATTGTGAGGGAAAGCATTCAGCTCCAAACATTTCTTTGCAGTTGAAGCATCTCCACTGAGCTCGATACTCATTTTCAGAAGATTACAGTTCTGTAAGCAACCCGCCAGGCTCCTGGAGGGGATAATGCTTCTGTGTTCTGGAAATGTACCAGGAGAATATTAGACTGCGTGACGCCAGAGGCAAATCCAGACTAAATGGCCGATTCACCCCATGTTCCTACTGTTTTGCCCCAGATGTTTAACTATGTTTTTTTTAGGTACTTTCAAAATTCAAGCTACCATTTTTGAATACTCACTATATTCTTATCCCTTGGCATGTCTGACCTTTAAAGTGTCTCTCTATTTCTGGAACACCTGAAGTGCAGGATCGAGATGGTCAGGTGGTAAAGCTCATGCTCGTCTTCTTTTTTTTTTTTGGTTAATAATTTTTATTACGTTTTTAGAAAAAGAGAAACATTATGTAGTGAAGTATTATGGAATTAAGAGTAAGAGAGATGGATACTTCAACTGATAGGTTTATTAGCCACAGCTGCTGCAGTCCCAGAGTAACTGTCTCACATGGAATCTCTCCACTACAGCCTCATCAGTACATTCCACATTCCAATGACATAGCACCATATCATTGGAATGTATGCTAGATCACCACAATATCTCCCTTCTTTACAATAAATAAAACAGAAACACATTACATAGAATAACATAGCATAAAAACATCAATACATATATAAACATCTGATAATTAATACAAATGAACATTAATCACGATATCTTAGAGGTTTCATTACATTCCGCCTGCTACTTCTACGCTCGAGTTCAGGATAAGATGAGCCCTTGGATTCAGAACCAACAATGTCAGTAGAGATGGATGAAGGAACATGAGAATGTAAAAACGGTTTGGGTGAAAAACAAGAATCATGTGAAAGACAAGAATCATGTGAAAGAGCATCATGACAATCTACCTTCACCACCCGTCCCTGTTCCACCATTCATTTCTGCTAGTTTTCACAGCATTCCTAGTCACAACCTCAATTCTGACAGCAGGTTTAAATTTAGACATTCCCTTTGGAACATGATTAGGGTCCTTGATGCGAACCCAATCTCCAACACATAGTTTACTTTCAACAGGTCTAACTCTGTGGGTAGTGTCGTAATGATTTTTCATTTTACTTTGAAAAACTTCAACTTTTGGTCTTACAATTTTGTCCATACTTAACAAATGATCACTTTTGTGTTGACACTCTCTCAACCAAGCAGGGCACAACTTTGAGGCAGGTGGACGTCCTCGCAACAATTCAAATGGTGTGATACCTGTTACAGCATTTGGACAACATCTATGTGACCACAGCATTTCTTCAACAGAGTTGCAAACATCAAACTTGTTTTGAATTGCCCATTGTATACACTCAACTAATGTGTGATTCATTTTTTCTACCAGACCATTGGCTTCTGGGTGGTATAAAGCAACACATTTGTGTCTGATAACATTGTTACTAAGGAAACTCTTCATTTCCTTAGAAACAAATTGGACACCGTTGTCCGATACAATTTCTTTGGGAAAACCTTCCCTTAAAAACAGACCTTTCAAGAACTTGACAACGCTAACAGTATTAGGTTCCTCTACAAATTTCACTTCCCACCACTTGCTGTAGTAATCTACCACTACAATAGCAAATCTTAATTTCCGTGGAAGCGAACCAAAAGGACCTATAAAATCTATGGCGATCTTTGACCAAACTGTGTTAGGTAATTCAACAGGTTGTAATGGAACTACCTTTGTCTTAAGACCTTTGTCACTAGAAGCACAGATAACACATCCCCGCACACTTGCTACAATGGTAGAGTCCATTCCGGGCCACCAATAGCTGTCTCTAATTTTCCTTTTGGTTATAGTTTGACCCAGATGACCATCATGACCATAAGAAATAATCCTTTCCCTTAATGATACTGGTGGAATGAACTTATCACCCCGTACAAGCATCCCCTTTTCTTAAATGGATAGTTCATCTGCCACTTTGAAATAAGGTTGTAAATTTTGAGGCAGATTTTTTTCTTTAGGCCACCCACTCATGACATACTCCCTGACACTATCCAGTTCCATATCTTTTGAAGATTCATCTAACCATTCACGTTCATTAAAAGTGGTGTCATGACAAATATCGATACATGCAATTAAACATTCTTCATCGTTTTCCTCACAATTCTCTTGATAATCAGTGAAACTTAAGGGTGAGCGAGATAAATAATCTGCCCTTATGTTTTTACCGCCTGGAATGTATTCAATTGAAAAATTATACTGTAAAAGTTTTGAGCTTAACCTTGCTATTCTAGGGGTGTGATCTTTGATAACTGTCCCACTTAGAATGCTAACCAAAGGTTTGTGGTCAATTTTGAGTACAAATTTCCTTCCCCAAATAAAACATTTAAATCTTTCCACCGCCCAACAACAACTCAATAGATCTTTTTCAATAACAGAGAAAAAATTTTCATTCGACCTCAATGATCTTGATGCAAACCCAATTGTTACTTCAGTTTTCCCTTTCATCTGAGCAATGGTAGCACCCTGACCGTCATTGCTGGCATCCACAGTAATAATGCATTCTTGTGAAGGTTCAAAAGGTGCAAGGACTCCGGCAGAAATGATTTCTTTTTTCAACCCTTCAAACTCCACTTGACATTTCTCTTCCCAAGAGAATTTTACGTCTTTCTTTAACAATTCCCTCAACTTTACAGTTTTCGCTGAGAAATTCTGAATAAATTTTGAATAAAATTCACAAAGCCCTAAAAAGGAGGCCACATTCTCTTTAGACTTAGGCGTGGGCGCTTTGGTGATAGCATCTACTAAGCCAGGTCTAGGTTCCACCCCTTTTTCCGAAATTACATGACCTAGATATTCAATTTTAGTCTTTGAAAACTCACATTTACCCCGATTGGCCACAATACCAAATTTTTTTAATCTCTCTAATACATCTCTCATACGTTTGTCATGACTAATCTGATCTTTTCCCGCTATTAAAATGTCGTCCTGGAAAGTCACTATCCCATCAATACCTTTCAGTACATTCTCCAACACACGTTGAAAAACGGCCGCAGCCGATGCAAGACCGAAAGGCATTCTCTTAAATTGGTAGGAACCCATAGGAGACACAAAAGCTGTTAAATGGCGTGATGATTCCTCAAGTACCACTTGATGATACGCAGATGCTAGGTCAATTTTTGAGAATAACCTAGCACCTGAAAATGTACTTATGATATCGTCAATCCTGGGCAAAGGATGTGAATCAACCCAAATTACTTTGTTGAGACACCTTAAGTCGACACACACTCTCAATTGCCCATTTTTTTTCCTTGCGATAACCAATGGACTTAGCCATAAGGATGATTCTATTGGTTCTATTACACCATCATCACACATTTTTTTAAGAATGTTATCCAAGTCTTCACGTACACTGAATGGTACATTTCTCAATTTGTGTTTCACAGGGGTAACACCCTCTTTGACCTTAATCTTGTGTTTGAAACCATTGATTTTGCCTAACCTGTCACCAAACACAGTAGGAAACTTCTGAACCCATTTGATATAATTCTCACTTCTTGCAACAACCTCTCTGTTTTCCTCACCATCAGTCACTAATGAAACTTGTACATCTCTCCCAGGTCTAAGCGTCATCCCAAAAAGACCCTGGTGATACCAGCCCAGAATATTTAAACCTTTCTTGGCCACATATACTTTTCCAAATATGCTACGATCCTTGAATTTTAGTTGACACTCAAAATATCCAGACAATTCAATTTTTCTTCCATCATACGTGACCGGGTTCCTATCTGGAGGAAACAACATGCGTTTACCCCATACTTCATCATACAACTCATCAGTAATCATCGTCATTCTAGCACCAGAATCAATGAGAAGTCTAAGATCTTTGCCATCTACCTCAATGTGTTCATACGGATCTACACAATCTGTCTCCTCATCTTGTACTACAACAATCATGTCTCTGACTCCTCTTGTGCAATTTTGTTCTTCATCTGAACTATCAGATACATCTCCATCTTGCATTGCATTAATTCTGTCTCTAGGCGTCTGACAAACCTTTGCAAAATGTCCAATTTTGTTACACATTTTGCACTTCACATTTTTTGCCGGACATGGTTTGCTGTTAGGTCCATGTCTACTATTACCACATCTAAAACAAATACTCTTTTGTTGAAAGAAATTATTCTTTGACTCTTTTTTCTTTGTAATTTTTTTTAAATTACTATTTTGTTTAGAAACTGTACTTTCATTCATATTTTGTTTAGCACTTATGCTTTCTTTAACGACAGACACACCACTAGTTTCTTTGCGAGTGTGTTCCCTAAGTGCTTTCCGTGACACCTCAATCCCCTTTACTATGTCAATAGTTTCAATCAGATTTGGGTTTCTCATAGTAAGGAGTTTCTCTTGTACCTTTTTATCCCAACAACGCACTACAATTTGATCCCGTATGAGCTGGTCTGTAAAGTTTTCAAACTCACATTCAGCAGCCAACATACGTAACACTGCTACATATGTATCTATAGACTCATCCTGCAACTGCTCTCTTGTGAAAAACTTATGTCTATTAACGATTAAACTGGGTTGAACGTCAAATTGTTTTTCTAATTTCTTTACAGCTAATTCAAATTCATCTAAATCTTCATCACCCGGGGGAGCGACATAAGGTGGAAGATGTTCATAAATAGATTGACCTCCGAATCCCAAATTGTGTTCCAAAAGAAACCTCTTACGTTCTGGTCGATATCTATTACCACCTATAGCTCCTAAATACTTTGTAAATGCCCTATACCAATTTCTCCACGGTACAGGTGGATCTCCAGGAGTTTGAAGGAAAGGAGGTGGAGCACCAACATTTTGCATATTTGCCATTGCGTTATTTTTTTTTAAATATCACTATCCAATTTGTGAATAAGATATAAATTTTTCCTAAATTACTAGTACATTCCACATTCCAATGACATAGCACCATATCATTGGAATGTATGCTAGATCACCACACATTATTAATCAAATGAACACATTATGAATAAAATGTAACAATTAATATATAAGAGAAAAATATGAGCAAATAATTTGAAAAAGATAAAGATAAAAAGAGGTGAAGAAAGAAAGAAAGAAAATAAGAAGAAAGAAAGAGATAGAGAGGAGAAGAAGAAAAGAAAGAAAGAGAGAAAATAAGAAGAAAAGAAAGAGAGAGCGAGAAAGTTAGAAATTAAGAGAAAGTACGAAATTAAGATGCAGGTGCATGTGTAGAAAGATAAGAAGTAAATGGTAGCCAAAGCAGGTCAGATTTAATTTTCTGAGAAAGAGTACAAGAAGAAACAGTAGCAATTCTGTGTTCGTCACAAATATAGTTCCACCAGGTTAATAATGATAATTTAGAGTTATCTTTCCAACAGGAAATCACTTTAAATGCGAGCGCAATATATACATCAAACGGCAAAGAAATATGATTAGAAACATCAAAATCAGGTGAGGAGGAACTCAGAAAAACATTTTATACTGATAATGGAATATTACATTGAAATATTTTCATACATTTAGACCAAATAGATTGTCAGAACTTCAATACATTAGAACAATCATAAAATTGATGAATTAAAATCTCAGTGGGCTCAGATCAAGATCAACATAGGGACGAGGAAGTAGGGGAAAACTTGGATATACAAACAGGGGTAATAACAGCTCTACTATAAATAAAGTATAGGGATTGAGTAATTTGTGCAGCAATAGAAGTTTTAAACAACTTGAGCCATAATTTATCCCAAGAAGAGCTAGGAAGTGACAAAGATAAGTCTGCTTCCCAATTCTACATGGGATTTAGGTTGTTCAGTAACAGGTGATAACAACATCTTATAAATAGAGGCAGCCTTAGGCCTATGTTTCTGAGAAACACTGTATAACGGTGAGGGTGAAGTGAGTAAGGGAGAAGCTAAAGGAAAATTGTTAGAAGATACGACTGCAAAGCTGTTGATATTAAAATATACTCATTAAAAAATGAACCAGGTAAATTATATTGTAATTGTAATTCATGGAAGGGAATAACAGAATTATGCTGGATTAATTGATGAATAAAAATAATTCCCTTCTCCTTCCAGTGTTTGTAATAAAATGGTTTACGTTATATTTGATACATTTATTATACCAGATAGTGGAAGACAAAAAACATTGATATGAATCAAGACCATCGGAAAAAATATTATATAATAATTGTTGGAAGTATTTTAAAATAGGATTGTCTGATATGAAGGTGCAATTAGAAATATATATTATATTTTAAAAAGAAAAATCTTTTAATAGGGAATGCTCAAAAACAATCCAACGAGGGATAGGGATATCAGCAAAAGTTAAGGCAAAAAATTGACGAATTAAAAATGCAGAATGATAGGATTTAAAATCAGGAAAACGCACACTACCTTCTGTTTTGGGACGTTTAAGTTTCATAAGAGCAATGCGGGGGTGTTTGTTATTCCATAAAAACTGTGTACAAATAGAATTAATCTGTGAACAATATGAAACAGGGATCCGAAAAGGTAACATGGATAATGTATAAAGGACATGGGGCACAATCATCATTTTAATAGTATCTAATCTACCCCAACATGACAAATGAAGAGGGTACCAAGAAAGAAGGAGTGACTGTATTTTGGTAGTTAGTGCATTAAACGTGTAACTAATTGTGGTAGATAAGGTAGAAGAAAACCAAATACCAAGGTATTTAATTTTTGTGGGACATCAGGTAAAATTAGTATTATTAAACATATATTGATATCAGAGAGAGTTCAAGGGTAAGACTTCTGTCTTAGAAAAATTCTATTTATATCCAGAGATACTGGAATACAACTGAACCTCATCCCAAAAGGGAGGAAGGGAGGTATTGGGATTAGACATATATACCAGAATATCATCAGCGTTTGCTGATAATTTAGCTTCCATAGAATTATGTGTAAAGCCAGAAATAAGTGAACTAACTCGAATGCGCTCAAGGAAAGGTTCAAGATATAAAACAAATAACAAGGGTGAGAGGGGGCAACCCTGACGTGTACCTCTATATAACGGAAAGAATTTAGAAAAATTGTTAATTACAAAAATACTATCACGGGGAAAAGAATATAACAGTTTAACATAAGAAATCAAATTTGGACCAAAACCAAACCATTGGAGTGTATTAAACATAAATTGCCAGTTTATACGATCAAAAGCCTTCTCAGCATCTAGGGACAATGCTGCAAGTGGAGATTTGTACTTCCTCCCGAAAAAGATAAATTAGCAAACATGCGAGCATTGTCAGCAGCCAATCTGCCCTTAACAAAACTAGCTTGATCTGTTTTAACCAATAATGGAATAATATTCTCAAGTCGGGAGGCAAGGATTTTAGTAAATATCTTACAATCATAATTAATTAATGAAATGGGACGACAATTTTTACAGAGGGAATGGTCTTTATCAGGTTTGGGAATAAGGACAATCAGCGCCTCCATAAATGAGCCAGAAACTTTAGAATCAGCAAGAAATGAGTTGAAAAGGGCCAGAAGTCTGGGAGCAAAAATCGAGGAAAAAGTAGACAAAAATTCAACAGAAAGATCATCAGGACCTGGTGCTTTAGATTTTTTTAAGGATTTAATAGCATCCGTTATTTCTTGAAGAATAACTTCTCTTTCTAGTAATGCAAATTCATCAGGAAGCGAAGGGGGTTTAGGGAGGCCCGAAAAAAAGGTGTGTAAATTTTGATTAGAGGGATTCGTATCCTCAGAATATAATGATTGGTAATAATCATGGAAAGCAGTAGCAATATCATCATCAGAGGATGCAAAATTATTAGTGGATTCATTTAGAATAGGACCAATATTTTTACGTTCAGATTTAATTTTTAAGTAGTTGGCCAGCATCTTACTAGCTTTATTTTGAGCCCCGTGATACTTAGACTTAATTTTAAGAAGGACATCACATGCATCACTTGTAGCAAGCTTGTTAAGGACAGATTTGGCCTTAATTAATTCATGAAGAACAGAGGGAGATCTAGAGGTAAAATAATTATGTTCCAGTAGTTTGAGTTGTTGTAGTAAAGTTGTATACTTGGCCTTAGCAGTTTCTTCTTTTTTGTTAAATATGCAATAGTAAAGGCACAGAAGGAGGCCTGAAAGGCATACCATTTATTAGGAATGAAAGTGTCCAAAGGATTATTAATAGTAAAAACTCGTTAATAAAAGTAGTAGCTTCAGTTACAAAAGCAGTGTCTGTTAACAAAAAATTATTACGTTTCCAACTACCAAATTTAGGAGAACTCAGGGAAAGGTCAAGAACAGAAATAACGTAGCATGATCAGAGATAAAAATAGATCCAGTTTCAGAGGACTGAATAGATGGGTTAAGGGTTTGCTAACCAAAATATAATCAATTCTAGAACGAGTCTGATGAACATTAGAAAAAAAAGTAAATTCAAAGGAATCAGGGTTACAGGTCTTCCAAACATCATATAATGAACGTGAGGCAATGGCAGATTGAAATGATTTATGGGTTTTATCAGGATTAAATTTACATTTGGATTGTCTATCTGAGAATGGGTCCAACCATTGGTAAAAATCCCCAGCAACAACAATATTTGGGCTATCAATTGAGGAAAGTAAAATCTTAATACTATTCCAAAAGTCAGGGTCTGGTTTAACAGCGCCGTCAATATTCAATAAGACAAGTTCTTTATTTTGAATAACAACCTTTGCCATTACCCAGTGTTAGACCTGTCAGCCCTTTGGGTGGTCCCTCCTCATCATTATTTATTTTGTCCCACTTTTGCCTCAAACCCTGTTAGGATTTTTCCTTTTTGGGAACCACCAGACTTTTTAGTGTTGATGCAGATTCAGGGAGCCATTTTATCTACCCCTGGAACTTCTGTCTGAGGGCCTGGAGCACAAAATGGTGGCCACCTGTGACATCATCAGAACCCACTGGAACCTACTAGAACCTTCTGCAACATTCTGGAGCCCTGTGACAGTTGGTGGCGGTTTAGAATGTTGGGAAGCTAAGACAGAGAGTTGACAGTTGGAGTTGGCAGTTGGCACCTGACTGGTGAAGAGAGAGCAGCAGAAACCTGAAGGAGGAAGGAGTGAGGCAGCAGGGGTGGAAACTTGTGCCTGGAGTGGGGTCCATAAACCCACCCTTGATACTAGTCCCTACTGACTGAGCCCAGCCTGGAGCCCTGTGTGGGAAGAAGCAAGAAAAACCATCTTAAGGACCTGGACAGCAGGAACAGGCCTTAGAAGCAAAGAACAGCAAAGTCCTGACCTGATTATTGGTTTTCCTGGAGACCGACGTTGAGAAGCCTAGAGACCCGGAGCCCGAGGTGGAGAAGCGGCGCTGACTGGAAAAGCAGACGTCGTACCCGGAGCCGCCAGAGGTCGAGAGAGGGCGCCGACGGAGGTCGTAGAGAGTACCAGAGGTCGAGGAGGAAGTCACCCGAGGTCGAGTGAGCGGCGTCGACGGGGGAGTGAAGTCCGCCCTCCGGAGTCGCCGGAGACCGAGGTGAAGCGTGCCGGAGGTCGGGAGTGGAGATCGCACTCCGGAGTCGCCGGAACCTGAGGAGAGGAGCACCGGAGGTCGGGAGTGGAGGTCGCACTCCGGAGTCGCCGGGACCTGAGGAGAGGAGCACCGGAGGTCGGGAGTGGGGATCGCACTCCGGAGCCGCCGGAAGTCGACATCGAGCCAAGGCCGGCCGACGTCATCGAACCTGAGGTCGCCATCGGACCGGAGCCGCCTGAAGTCAACATCGAGCCAAGACTGCCCGACGTCATCGAACCGGAGGACGAGATCGAGCCGAGGCCGCCGACATCGAACCGGAACCGCCTACCGGCGTCGTCAAGAACTGACATTGCGCCGAGGCCGCCGACATCGAACCGGAATCGCCTCACGGCGTCGACACGACTCCAGCGGCGTCGGAGCTTCAGAAAAAGGGCAGTAAGTGGAATAGAGGGCGCCTAAGGCCCTGTGGAATCCTGAGAGACTACCCTAGGGGCTAGAGAGGTGCTGGAACCAGCTTGATTGTGCCAGGGGTGAGCTGAGACTAATCCAGAGGGGTTGTGTAGAGTGAGAGAGCCAGGTCTCTAGAATCTCCCCCCTTTATCTACCTCAGTTTGGGCCTCAGCCTTGTCCAAGCCAGGGAATAGACAC
Source organism: Triturus cristatus (assembly GCF_964204655.1). Taxonomy (NCBI): domain Eukaryota; kingdom Metazoa; phylum Chordata; class Amphibia; order Caudata; family Salamandridae; genus Triturus; species Triturus cristatus. The sequence continues at coordinate 669,081,021 of NC_140587.1, forward strand.
CCTCAAGCCATCCACCTAACCACAAGCTGTGGCTGGGCCAAATCAGCCCATAGAAATCTAAATGTGATCTGATTCTATAAGTGTCACTGTCAGCTTTTAATTATTTATTGAGAGCACTGTATTTATTGTATTTAACCTATTTATTGCTTCACTGTATTTATTGTTCCACAGTATTTATTGTCGCACAATATTTATTGGCTTGCAGTATTTATTGCCTCATAATATTTAATTGCCTGTATGTAATGCACTTATATTTATGCCTTAATTATTTATGATCTCCCCTATTTATTGAATCATTAAGACAGTATATATTTGACGTACCCTTCCACAGAAAAAGCCTTGTATATGGTGATTGTGTTATTATTTATTTAATCAGTAACTAAGAGAAAAAGAAGATAAACAGAGATATTTTCATAATTTTTACGGTGTAGAGTCGTTTTTGGAACGGATGCACGCATGGTTATTGTATGGGTATGACGTATGCTTAGCACGGTGCCTGATTCCTGACCACTCGAGCCAAGCTACCACTGTGTATGTCTGGAGAGACCCCGTTACCACCAACCTCTTCAGGCGTGGGAGTGGGGTATTTCCAACACCCAGCATCCATCACTATCACATTGCTTGGATAACATTTTTATATGTATCGATTTATGAAATAGCATAGCAACACCACCCTTCCGGTTAGAGGCTGGAGAATAAACAACTTGACCCACCCATTGTCTTTTCAATTCAAGCGATTCTATATCATTACAATGCATTTCTTGAATAAATGAAACATGAGAATTCAGTTTAGACAAATGAGAAAGTACCTTCTGTCTTTTGACGGGGTTTCCAAGACCACAAACATTCCACGTGACAACATTACACATTATGGAATGAGGGGAGGGTAACACATGGATGAAGATGATACACTTCAGGAGAACAACTGGAAGCAGAAAAACACCACTTATTAAATGAATACAAAAAAAAAAATGTAAAACAACAAATAACAACAATAGGCACGTGCATCAAGCAACATATTGTCAAAAAGAGAAAAGAAACAGAAAAGAATAGATGAAGAAAAGAGGATACGAAGGAAAAAAAGTAGATCAAGGAGAGATATCCATATCTAAGAAAAAGAGTGAACAAAGTAAGCATGGGGCGTAACTACACCAAGAACAGATGGAACAGCAGAGGAGCAAAATTAAGAAATAGAAGAAGTAACAGCCATAAGAAATCTATTTAGAGAGAGATAAGGGAGAGACATTAAAGACATTGAGTAGAACTATCCATAGAAGATGATGAGAGACTGAGCAAGAAAGACCTCAATTTGACAGGGTCATCAAATGAGCGGGAGGAGCCATTATAAGTAATTTTACACAAGCAAGGATGTAAAATGCCATAACGAATGTTTAACTGTCTGTGGACGAAGTGCGAGAAATTTCTTCCTTCTGGCATTGGTGGCACTGGAGATATCCTGAGAGAGAAAAATGGTGTGACCAGCCCAAACAAGTTGACGTTTCACCGTTGCTGCCTATAAGACGCACATAAGGTCGGTAAATTCCAAAAATAGCATTATTATTCCTGTAGGTCGAACAGAGTTCGGTTGAAGATGACCCAAGCGATGAGCACGTTGGATATTCAGTGAAGGCTCTAGAGGAAGATCAAGGAGATCTGACAGAAGTTTTTTAAGAAAAAGGAGAATGCCAGGACCTTCCAGATTTTCTGGTAAGCCATAAAGACAGAGATTATTGCGTCTATTGCGATTTTCAAGGTCCTCAGTGTGAAGCTTAAGACGCTGAATCTCTTGCAACGGAATAGGACTTTTGGTAGAAACATCATGTAGATCACTAATATGTTGCTCCATATCAAATACCTTTGCTTCCATTGTGATCCATCTATCTTCAATTTGCTGGAGTTTATCCTCGGTAGTGGACATAAAGGCATTCAGCCCCCTCACCTCGTCAAGAATAGAATCAAGAACAGGGTTATGTGACGACAAAATGGGTGAGGGGGGAATCATTCTTAGCCCTTTTAGGTTTTGTGCCAGAAGAAGAAGCTTTAACATGAGAGGAGTTGTCACTGGCCATCGTGGAAAGTCGAGAAGGACGAAAAATCACTTTTAATGGAGACCGCAATCTGTCCATAAGCCGAAAAAAGAGTAAATTTTCCTTCTCTGTAGGAGACTTAAAGAGGACAGCAGTAGGTTTAAAGTAATGAGTAAGCGTTGATGTGAAGACACTGCTGATCCCCCAATAAAAGCTCTCAATATGGCCAAACGTAGTAAAAATTAAGTGAGGATACAATCTCAGCAAAAATCATGGAAGCGTACTCATGAGGGAATGGCAAGAAATAAACATCTACAAAACAGCAAGAAAAAATAGTCAAAGTAGCAGACAATTTTTGCAGGATTAGAGTGTGCCAGTAAAAAGATAGAAAAAAAAATGTATAGGAAAACGTTGCCGAGCGCAACATACGAAAGCGCAGGTTTTACCTCAGTAGGAGGTCTAAGATGACGAGTGGCAGGCACAAAATGGCGGCCACTCGTGTAGAAGTGAGGAAAAAATTACTGTCTCCGTAATGAGCTCAAGCAGGAGCGGACGAGAAAGAGAAACGGCTCCAGCAGTTGCTCCAGTAGATCGGATTCATCAGGAAGGCTTCCATTTCTCTCGAGCACCAAAAATAACGGCTGAAAACAGTTAGTGAGCTCCGCGATCAAGTGGAGCTCAGCACGAAGCCGCCATCTTGCGTCGGTGTGAGACCACGCCCCACATGCTTGTTTTCTAACCTTGATAATGTACGTCTTCTGTATTAAAGGTACGGTGCCCACTGACGTGTTGCATTTCATCTCCTTTTTTTTATAATTGGATGATTAATTCTCTGCAATCCATGTATAACTGTTAATCATTGATCTGTTTTGCTGAATCTGTTTGCAACATCACTGTTCTTAACACGTGCACCCTCGGCAAATTTTAGATATGGCCTGCACCACAAACATACTTTATCTTTTTTGGTGCACTGCACTTTGCATTGTGATATGTTGCAAATCTTATTATCCAGAAGATTAAGGGCCTTACTTAGAGTTTGGCCGACAGGTATCTCCGTCACAAAAGTGACAGAAATCTTGTCCACCTTATTAGGAGTTCATTATATCCTTTGTCACTTGTAATAAGACGGACTGGCTAGCCGCTACATTGTGATGACGTTAACCATTTGCCAAATTCTTAATTAGGCCCGAAGTGGCTCATTGCAGCTCACTGAAGCTGAAACTAATGTGATAATAACGTTTTGAAAAACCAGTGCTACAGTATGCAGTAATTATGTTTTGACAAGTCCAAAGAGTTGAAAATCAGCATTGTTGCAAACCTGTAGATATAGATGAACACTTTTTACAAGAATCCTGCAGGCATTGCATTTACCTATGAGAATCTCCTTTTTTCAAATTCACCGCTATTCATTTTAACAGAAGTACCAGATCCTCTCAGCAAGGCTTTTATACTGAAACCGGAGCAGACATAATGCACAGAGTTGTGGAACTCAGTGCTAGAGGTGACGTGCACGAATGCTAAGGGATGTTCTCTCCAAGATTTGAAAGGTTTAAGATGATTGTGAGATTTCCAGGTCACAGGTCCTCCTTCTGTGAATAAACATTTATCTAATAATGTAAGACTTGCCCATGTACTGTATATTAGATTGTTGGACTTGGCCCTTTTTACAGGGTTATCCCAAACTTTTTGCTTCTTCCTCCTATTTTTTCTTGACCTGTGCTTGTTGGTTTTAGAACTCTGGGCACTTTACCACTGCTAATCAGTCCTAAAGTGCATATGCTCTCTGTGTAAATTGTTATCATGTTTGGTTATCCATGATTGGCATTTTTGATTTACTGGTAAGCTCCTAGTAAAGTGCACTAAGTGTGCCAGGGCCTGTAAATCAAATGCTACTAGTGGGCCTGCAGCACTGATTGTGCCACCCACATGAGTAGCCCTGAAAATCTAACTCAGACCTACCAGCGCAGTGTCCATGTGTAGTTTGCAAACTGCTATGTCGACCTGGCAAGTGCACCCACTTGTCAGGACCTAACCTTCCCTTTTCTTACATGTAGGGCACCCCTATAGTAGGCCCAAGGTACCCCTCTTGGTGGGGTACAGTGTAGGTAAATGGTAAGACATGTACTGGAGTGTGTAGCATGTCCTGATAGTGAAATACTGACAATTTTGTTTTTCAATATTGAAAGGCTATCTTGCCCCATAGGACAGAATGGGAGTTTATTTGTAACAACTTATACACATCTTCCCGTTGGAACAAGATAGAGAAATAAAGTTTAGTATGCCTGAACTCAGAATTTTAAAATGCATCTTTTAGTGAGGGTGATTTTCGCATTCTGTGTTTGAAAATACCACTTTTAAAAAGTAGATATTTTCCTGCTTAGCCATCTAGTGTGCCTCTGCTAGGATGTGTATTGGCTGTCTGACTGTAGAGTGGCAGGGGCTGGAGAGGTGCAGTTGCTCCAGAGAGTCTAGATGAGTCAGGGCTGGGCTAAATAGACCTGGGCTGCATTCAGTTTGGAGTAGGGGGAGGTGATTTCCTTTCACCTGAATGGGCCTGGTATGCTTTCCACAATGCTGCTTCCACCCCCTGCCAGGAAGCTGCACCAGAGAGGAGAGAACTGGTTTTGACTGACTGAGCACAGGGCTTCTCTGCACAAAGAGAACAAAGACATTTTGGGGTATAAGTATTAGACCTAAAACCCCTGAACTTTAGATTACTTCTGGAATTAAGAGGAACCTTTGCCAAGAAGAAGAGCTGGAGAAACTGAGGGGAAGTACTGCCCCTTGCTGTTTGTCTTGTAGTTGGCCTCCAGTAGCTGTTTCTGTCAAGGAAAGGAGAAGGACGTTGCTGTGTGCTGTGTCCCCTGCTTGAAGAAGGTCTCCAAGGGCTTGAGTAGACCTTGCTTCCTGTTTTGAAGTCTCAGGGACACAAAGACCTCACCCCCAGCTCTCCTGAACTTCCTTGCAGGGAGTTCTGACCTGCCAAGAGGTGCCTGTGACTGTGTTGGGCTTCTGGAGGTTGTTCATGCTGTTGGGAGCTGGAAAGGACGTAAGAGAAGCAAGATAACCTGTTTCTGATGCTTTCAGCAACACCGCGACCTGCACCGAGGCCCGGGGCACCGCTCGTGAAGTGAACGATGCACCACACAGCCTGCACCGCAGCTACGACGCACTTCGATGCCCCTGATGCCTGCAGTTATCGGCCGTGCCCGACACCAGCACTCGCACCATCTCCGCCATCGCCAGCACCGCCATTCTGTGATCGCAGCGCCAATAACCGCCATGGGGTGACTCCACGAACTCACTGACTTCGCATCGTCACCATAACCGATGCCTCACCGCTGACGCAACCGTCTTCCCCTGTCCTGGACACGACACATCACCTCCTCATGGACACGATACCTCGCCCCCCCTGTGGCAGCCATGGAGCCGGCCTCAACTTCGGCAATGATGCCTCACTTCCACAACACCGTGCATCGTCACAGACTTTGTTTTTAATGTACTGTTTGTTTAGGGGTCTGTGTGACCCTATGTCCGACCCCGCGCTCCTTGCGTTTGGTGCCGTACTGTGGATTTCTTGCTGTCATGACATCGCAATAGCCCCAAGTGGATTGCAATTTGCTTTTTTACAAGCTTTTTTTTTTGCAATAACCTTTCTAAAGTCATTCTTCTTAATACTTGTATGTTGCATTTTTGTCATTTTGATCTTCTTAAGTTTATATAAAGATACTTGATTTTTTTTAACTGGTGTGGTGACCATTTGTGGTGTTATCACTGTATTACTGTGAATTTTTAGTACAAATACTTTACACATTGCCTTTGGGATAAGCCTGTCTGCTCGTGCCAAGCTACCAAGGGGGTGAGCAGGGGGTATCTAAAGTGTGTATCCCCCTTACCCTGACTAGAAGCAAGGGGCCCTATTTGGACAAAGGTACATACATCTGCCAACTAGGCATTTCTAACATAGATCATGTGATTCCATGTTTTTAGCATTTATATAGCACCCATCTGTATAGCACCGCAGCGATTTTGAAACTGCATAATTTCTGCTGGTAATCAAGAATGATGCTGAGCTCTTGGTGACTCTCGGATCTCAGTCCATTAAAGCTCTGCTACCCTGCTGTCCCATTTAAACAGTGGGAGGAAGCAAGCATAGTACTTACTACCATTTTGAGTATAGTTGGACCTCTTTTACAAGGCCCCTGAGCCACCAGATCATCACTTTTTGCAATACTCCAGTGGTGCTGTGTCCTGCTCCATATTTACAAGGCAGCACTAAGCCACTTTGCGTGGCTTAACGCAGCCTTGTGAATATCATTCCCTTTGACTCGATTTTCTGTGTTGAAGGGGTATGCAATAGGTATTACTGTGGGCATTCCCAGCAAACCCTAGGCTTTTTTACACTAACCCCGATTTACAATAAAACCTAAGTCTGAGGCAGCACCAAAAACCCTGGGGAGGTGCAGTGGTGGCGCAATGAGGGAAAATACTTTTATTTCTCCTCGTTTTTTGCTATTTCTATGTGAGCTGCATCCTGTCCCTTCATGCACAACAACAATCATCCCTGCAATGCAGACACCCTTGCACTATGGTGCAAAGGGACCTGCTTTGGCACATGGCTGCTGTTAGTGCACCGGCGCAGGGGAAAGCACAGGGGTGCACCGTATTCTTGTAAATGCAGCGCATCCCTGCATTTTTTAAATGACGCAACTCGACACAGCAAAATTGCTTGTGGTGCCACAACATTTTATTGTAAATATGCCCCAGTTGTGTTTGCCAATCAGTATGTGTCGGCAACCAACTCCTTCCTTTTCCAGCATTGAGAATTCTCTTTTAGTCCTGGGAAATAACAATTGTATTTCGCGGCCTGTTATGGACGGCTGGCGCATGGTTTCTGATATATGTTAATTTGTTGTTATTATGGCATCAATCAGGGATCGAGGGTGGAGAAAATAAATAATGTGCTGATCCTGCAACAAAATTTCAGTCTCATGATGAGGAAAAATATGTATGAGACTCTGAAAATGAGTGCCAGTGGGCTCCATATGCAACTACCGGCTCAAATTAAGCACTACTACTAAGACTTCTATTTTGATACATGTACATAAGGGCAGCCTTATATATGAATATTTTACAACATCTCATTGGGTAATCAAAAACTGTACCTTCAGCCAACAATGGATCAGGAGCATTTTTCTGGATTTGCAAAGAGTTGAAGACTAGGAACAGTGTAAAATCTACAACAAATGTTTGTAATACTAACAGGTTTGTCCAATATGTTTAAAATGCACAATTTGTCACTTATTTTTCCTCATATAATGGCTATGAGGTTAGCTTTGCTCTTGCTTCTGTAAAACCTTGTCCTCCTGGCCCATTGCTGGGAGGAGGGCAGAGCGACCGGTGCTGCTTCACCTGGCGTTGACTTTGCTTGCGGGGAGCTGTGTTTGAAAATCATTTTGGCTTTCAAAGTACATGAACTTCCTTGTGCTTCTAGCAGCTTTCAGGCAACAATAATATTGTCAAGATAACTCTGGTGCTTAATCTTCCTACTGGTGAGAGATAGATATTTTGTCTAGTGGCAGTTTTGGTTCATTGTAAAAGTAGCGTGTAGGATTAATGTGCCTGCTGCAAAGAAAGTGTAGCATGCAGATCACAAAACTGAGTTTGAGTGAACTATGAGTAACACTATGAAAAAATTAAATGTATGTCAGATAGAAGCTTTTGAGAGATAAGGTACACTGTTGGAGAGTGGTAGTGAAGGAATTCATGGAAAAGGAAGTAATGGGGGTGCCAAAAAAGACTGCTGTACCAGCCGTCACCAGCACTAGAGCTGGTCCTGGCTAGGAGTGTCCCAACTCCCTACCCTGAAGTTTGGGTCTAGTTACGCCCCTATCAGAGTGTACCATTCCCAACACAAATAAAATACATCGTACCGGAAGGGAAAACAGCTTCCTTCCTCATGCAGCTACAGACATGCCTTTAGCAGTGAATCACTTTCTGCAATTCCATTTCCCATTTGCCTAGTTCAAAGAGCTCACATATAATACAGACATAAAGCACCATTTGCATGCTAAGAACATCAATTACATAATTTAAATTGAGGCACTCATTGCTTTAAGATGAGTCAGCAAGGCTTAGAAAATTGTTGTTACATGTGCTTAATTTCCAACCAAGCATAATGATTATCATTTAGTCTGGGTGCGCTAATCTTGAAGGTAATCATTAAAAATATACAAAGCCACTTCTCTTAAAATACATGAAGAACTATAATTTTCAGACTCGCATGGTAGAGCAGAAGAAGAAAGAATTTTGATAATGTAGCCTATCCACAAACAAAAGGTATCGAAATGCCTAGTTTGCTCTCGAGATTAGTAGCCTTTATTGCACTATTCGTTCTTACAATTCCTTTCAGTTTTTAAAATCATATAGGCAACCACCATGCAATTTAAGCAATTTCTGCGGCTTATCTTGATAACATTAATTTTATCAGCAATTTTGAAAATCTGTTTTTCAATAATGTGATTCAAAGTGTCATAGTTTGAAACATAGTAACTTACAGTGTTTCATTTGTAGACCTATACAATATAACCAAAGTTAGAAATATGATATGATGCCAACTGAAAAGAAATTCAAAAATGTTGTATTTCTATACAAACAGGGGCATATTCATCATACTTTCATGCAGAGCAAAGCAGCAGTGATAGGACAAGAATGCGCGCTTTTTAACATTATAAGGCACATTCCTGCCCTTTCCTTGCGTTGACGCACCTTTGGTTACCTAGAGCCAATGCAGGCTTCATTGCACCCAGCCGCGGTCGGTAGTAGGAGTACCTGCAGGGCGGTGACGTGGGGAGGGGGAGGGGCAGGGTGGGGGGTACCAAACTATGGATTACGGAGGTTAACAGGTAAGTTAACATATAAATGAATAAAAACGAATTTCATTGCGTGCACTGCATCGCATTTGAGGATGCAGTGCACGCAACGAAATTCGTTTTTATTAATTTATAAGTTTACTTACCTGTAAACCTCCGTAATCCATAGTTTAATACCCCCCACCCTGCCCCTCCCCACGTCACCGCCCTGCACGTACTCCTACTACCGACCGCGGCTGATTGCACCATGGTGCAATGGTGCCCGTATTGTAAGTAGGATTGTTTTTATGCAGGAAGGGATACCTTCCTGCTCAAAAACTATCATGAGAGGCAATTTCCTCTTTCTATGTGTGCTGCAGAAAACAAAGAGGAGAAATAAAGATATTTCTCCTTATTACGCTTCCCCTGGGGAGGTGCAGAATTTTGAAGCATTCCCTGGTCTGTCACTAATAATAAATCTGGCAATGCTCCACAATCCATGGGTGGAAGCGTGGGAGCACCCACGCTTCACCCATGGAACGCCTCCATGGGGTACAGTAACGCAAGACAGGGATTTGCATTGCCTTGCGTTATCCAAGATTTATCAAGCCACGCAAGGCCGACTTGCGTGGCTTGTGAAATGTAACTTTAGTGTTGCGTAGCCCTTGCGCCCTCTTGCAGGGGGCAAGGGTGACAAATAGTAATGAGGGATGCATTCTGCCATCATGAAAAAAGTGACTGTTGTCCCACCCCGGTAGTGACGTCACTTCTGTTACTGGGACTTCTGGACCCCTGTGGGTCCTCCCTGTTAGTGACATCACTTCTAGGGGGTCATGTGACAGTGTTGGGTCACGTGTATTGTGACATCACCTTTTTCATGTGCTAGTCATGTGCTCATGGTCCTAAAACGTGGTTAGGATGCTGTCATATCAGGTATGGGCCCCATTGTCCAGTGTCTGAAGGCAAAATTGCAACACTTTTGGGGGTGCACAGAACGTGAGTCTTTCACTAAGCAAGCCCAGGCATGTTCGGACAGCCGCAGTCATGAAATCTTGATGAGACAAATAGAGGGCTCCTCAACAGGAGTCTCACTCGGGAAATACACAGCCGAACCCTCCAGCTCCCCTGTCTCCCTAACCCATTTAACTTTTCTTGGACAGTTCATATTTGACTTAAAAAGGTCTTTTGTTAGAAATGACTAGACAATTTCATAATTGTATTAAGACTGCTATGACATGGAACCCATATGCAGTTGGCTAGTACTCCTCAACTCCCCATAGTGCTCCCATCACATAAGTAGCAAACTTTACTAAGTATAAAATGCCGTCCCAAAGACCACACACAATCAGAAGCATGCATCGGCAATGAAATGGAATCCTAATGCAGATGGCTGCTCACTCTCTGCAAAGTGGACCCATGCATAATTAGCAAGCTCTACTAAGTATCAAATGCTGTCCCAAAGGCCATACATGTAATTAGAAGCAGACAACTGCTATGAAAAGGAACCCAAATGCAAATGACCGCGCACCCCCCCCTTAAGTGGGCCCATGCATAATTAGCAAGCTCTACTAAGTATAAAATGCCACCCCAAAGGCCACAAACACACAATCAGAAGCAGCAGGGAAACACTTATTTTACGACTGTGGCCTGAGGGTAGCATGCACCATGGCGCAAAGCTTTGAGATGAAGTCTGTGGTGCAACGGGTGATACAGGCCAACTTTTGCTGCAGGTATAAACAATGCTAGCTTATAGCATTTACATGTTTATTTACTTTTAAAAATGTATTGCACTTCACCGTGGCTGCTTTTTTATGTTTTTAAAAAAACATGTTAGCTGAACCATGTGGTCTGTTTCACTGTGTTGCATTGCATGCGTGAAAATCTGCGTTTTTACAAAACTGTACAAATAAAATTTGCTGTTTAACCTGATGGTTTGTCAGAAGTTAAATGTCAGCAGCATGCTTTCAATGTGTTTTCAAAAGCCCTGAGCAACAGTACCAGAGGCAGAAGGGGGGCAGAGTTGGAGAAAGAAAACTGTATGTGTTTAGTGCAAGCGTTGATTAGGGGTTATTTCTAAAATGTTTTGAGCAAGTCTGTAACAGGCTTAGGTAAACATGTACATTTTGTAAGGCAGTCCTTGGTAGCATCCTGTAATGAAGAAAATGCAAGTGTAAAATAGGGATGTCAGAGGACCAGCTATTTCTTTTTACGTCTCGCAAAGGGCAGCGCATGCGCTGCCTCTCCGAGGCATCAAGTAATTAGTATTAGCGGTGAAACTCCACCCATTGCGTTTCTATTTGTTTTCTTGCTTGCCATTGGTTAAATCTGGCATTGCTCTTTTTATCTCGCTCATTGATTGGCTGGTGGTCCCATACCTCACTTCTGTTTTGCTTCCGTTTTGCAGGAAGCAGCACCGACCAACTACAGTGTAGTTCCACTGCTGGGCTGTTATCTTTTTAGTTAGGGACTATTTCCTTGTTTTGAATGCCGGCCCGTGTTCACGATAGAACAGCGGCATTCCTCCAGCCGAGCATGCTATTTTCAAGCCTGGTGTGGTGCGACAAATCCAGTCAAATAAACGCACCCTGCGTTCAAAACCTTAAGACACTAGACCACAATTTTTCTTTCTTCACCACGCTCACATCAGACTGGGAGATTCAAAGTCTGCCCTTTTCATGCAAAATTGCTTCACATTAGAAGCGTTACACCCACCCTCCGAGCCCAAACACAGCGTCCCCCCCCCACCCTTTCTGTGTGCATTTTGTCCACGAGCTTGCTAAGCATCAGAGCTCAGCTAATGCCTGCCTTTCGTTTTTTTAAGCACACGCCGCTTAATTTTTATTGCCACCACAGGAGCTCACCTGGGAGCTTCAAAGTTGGCCGCTGTCATTAAATATTAATTTTTGCCTCCCGATTCACGTTGAGTCCTCCCCCACACAGACCCAGAGTTTTCCTCCCCCACCGTTTGCATGTGATGTGAGGTTAGTGACCGTGGGAAGATGAAGTGAGGCTGCAGGCTTACTTCTTAGATGCAGCGATTTATCGTGGAAGGGTCTGTGCTCATACCAGCAGTCAGTATCTGCTCTGTGTGCTGCTTTTTTGTTGGCAATGCTTTTATGCACTGAAAGCTGTGAGCTTCATTTAGCCGATGTTAATCTTCCTGTGCTTTTTCCCACTCCACCTCACCCCTCCCACAACAGTGCATGCCCGCCCAAAACACCCTCCGAGGTCCCTGCTTCTTGTTTTGCATTTGTCCCCGAGCCACATTGCAATCTTTCCCCGGGTGCTTTCTGCAAGATGTGAACTCTCTCCCAATATCAATTGCTTTTTCAAAGTTTCAGAATGTTTATGTTTTCGAATTTATTTTATAAGGCGCCTTTTTAGGTCGAGGACCATCCGGTCTGCCGAAGGCAGAACCGGAAGTCGGAGATTTAATGTTTTGGAGAAGAGGGGCTTGCACCCGCCCCTCTTCTCCCCTCTTCTCCATTGGCTGGCCTCTTGAATACTGGCCAGCCATTGGAGAAGAGCTTCGTCACTCCGAACAGGCCCCGTCCTTTTCGGATTCGGGGGCGTGTTTTTTGCAACTTTTCTGATTATCTCCTCCAGCCAATGGCAAGAGGAGAGAAAAGAAAAACACACCCCCGAATTCGAAACCGCCGCTGCCTTTCTCCGAGGCATTTCTGCTTCGCCTCGGAGAAAGGCGGGGGTGTTAATGGTGCAGTGAGGTTTTGTGAAGCACAAGATTTTAGTTTTTTATATGTTTTAAGCTGTGCCCTTATTTGGAAAGGATGCCTAGTTTGCTTCTTTGATCATAATGACCCTTTTTGTGTCCCAAACACTGTTTTTCATCCCACTTAAAGCACTTAAACTGGTTTGACACTAGGCTCTGCCCAGGAGCACACGGCGGCTCACATTGCCGCAGATCCGGAGTGACCGCAGACACTCCCCTGGATTTATTTGGCCGCCTCGGCCTGGCCTGCGGCGCTGTGCTTTATTTATTTACAGGGTGGTTAGTCACAAGAAACGAAGCCCCTGTTCTTTGGAGTCGGCCTGTGTTATTCACACGTACACAAAGATGTGAGGAGTGCACGTGCGTCCGTCTGTTCTCGCACTCAGGGTGGCACTGCGGGCACCGTGTCCCAACCCCCTCAATATGTCCCATAGAGGGTCCCGGGCGCCCCTGGGGCGGGGGGGGGGAGGGCAACAGCGCTCCAAGACCTACCCAAGGGTACAAATATTGGTAGGGGGGTGCAGCAGCTGGTCGGCCCTCGGCCCTGTGAGATGCCTCTTGCCCCGAGGTTTGGTCCCTTTAATCCTCTGGAAGGACAAGCCGCTCCCCCTCTTTTCAGCCAATAGACAGAGCCGACTGTGTGCGTGAGCATCATGCTGGACCTGTCATGGGAGCACGCCCCCGGAGTTTACTTCTTATCTGAAGCGTGTTTCAATAGGTCAGCGGAGAGGGGCACAGGGAGAGCAGGATTTGCCCAGGATCAATCAGTTTGTCAAATTAGTAGACCAGCAGCATATTGGTTTTCGGGTATTCCAACTTCTCCATTCCCCCAGGTACTCTCCAGACCATGTTTTTAACCTCAACTTTAACACCGATTGTAAACACTCCCAATCGTGCCAAAAAGGAGCAGAGGAATATATTCAAGCCATGATTGCCCAAGGGCACACACATTGGTCAAACGGCAGGCCAGGATTAACGATTGTGTTTTCTGGTCGTGTTTACAGCAGCTCATCGTTAACCCTCAGGCAGTTTTTTGTGATGTGCATCCACACTCGGAAAGAGCGACACTTGACTATCACCCCTGAGTGCCAGTGAAGACCTGCTGGCTTTGTCAACATGGTTTTTTATTACCCCCCCCCCTTCGAGTAGGTGAGGTTTGTGAAATTGCATCTGGCAGAGTGTGAACTTTCAGCAATTCGGGTGGGAAGGGCCAATAAGAAGAGCAGCCCGAAGAGGCCGGTGCTCTCCTGTGACCCGGCTCAGCAGGCCGGTATGCGCGCCCCAGATTCCAGGCACATATTAGGTTTCTCATTGGCGGGTTTCCCTCTGAAGAGTGTTGGAGGCCCGGCGCCTGTTGTTCCGCCTGCCCGTGGGTGCCAAGAACACCGTGGGCCTCTGTAGCTGCTCTCGGCCCCGCCTGTCTTTCCGTTGCGCAACATGCACCTGACTGCGGACACTTGTTTTATTTGAATATTTCTGCCCCGGCTGCAGTGATTTAGCAAGCCAGACCGGGGCTCCCATACAGGCAGAGAACACCTCAACCCTGCCCGTTGTTGGGGTGCTCCTGCCTCTGAGCCCCTGCCACTATCCCTGTGAGGCACTCTTGGTCAGTCCCGGCTCCCCCCTTGCTTGTGCCGGGTATCCGTTGTCACTAGATGGAGGGGCTTGAGAGCGCCCCCACACACTGCCCAGTTACCGGTCATTAACGGACCCAGTTGATTAACGCCTTTCTGCTAGCATGTATGTGAGCTGCACGACACTTGTTGGAATATCGCGTCCCCTCATCCTTTTATCCTTCCAGTCTGGGGTGGATGAAAGGAGTGTGCAGAGTTTTAGGAGGAAGTGATCTAGTTGATTGGATCAAGTGGAATAAACATTGTAATCCTGCAGCCTCCTGTTGTACGCACCGTGTGATATTGGGCTAGTTGCATTTGTTTGGTAACTTTAAAAATACTTGTGTGCAGGCCGACAACCGCAGATCAGACAGGTTCTCAGCACCGCCCCCTCAGATGCACCCTTTCTGGGTTTTTTTCCTTCCCAGTTTTAATCTGCCCATGTGATGAGCCCCAGCTGGCACTCTGTGTGATCTGTGGCACGCATAGTGCTTAGAAGAGAATACCTTACTAAATGAACATATGCACATACTCTACGTCATCAGGCAAATACACTTTCTGTTCTTCCGCTTGCAAAGTCACCATTATTAGGGATCCAGCACCCTGCCCTTGCTTTCCATCTGTTCCCTCAACAGACATGCCATTGAGACAGTGCTACGCTTGCGGACATTCATTCCGTCTCGCCTATGAGACCGTGCTCGAGCTGTCTGTTGGGAGTCATATAGTGGCCTCTCCAAGACCGTACATTGGCTGGCTTTCCTGTCCCTCCCACTTGCCTCCTTCATATCCTTGTCCCGGCCTGTCAGTCTTGTGTTTCTCTCGCCTATGGAGCATAGCTTCTTCACCGTCTCTGTTGTGTGGCTGTCTTCTATGCTTCGAATGCTTGCTTTACAAGCACACCTTTTTAGGTCTCGGCTGCGCTTGCGCAGTCTTGCTCCGAGATTTAATGTTTTTCAGAAGAGGGGCTTGAACCCGCCCCTCTTCTCCCCTCTTCTCCATTGGCTGGCCTCTTAAATGCTGGTCAGCCATTGGATAAGAGCTTTGTCTCTCCAAAGAAGCCCCGGCTTTTTCGGATTCGGGGTGTGCTTTTTACTTTCTTTCTCTCCTCTGGAATGTAAACATTCCAGCCAATGGCAAGAGGAGAGAAAGAAAAACACGCCCCCGAATCCGAAAATGCCGCTGCGTTTCTCCGAGGCATTTCTGCTTGACCTCGGAGAAAGGCGGTGGTGTTCATGGCGTCATATGGCGTATAATGAGGCTTGTTATGTTGTGGTTCGTGTCTTTTGCTTTCACCAGAGTCCTTCTTTTATACATGTCCTTCATGTTTGCTTTGCCCATGTCCCTCGGTGTTGCTGTGCCTGAACATGTTTTTTGCTGTTCTTCGAGTCTGTGTCTATTTACCGTTCCTATGCGTTTATGTTTTCCACGCCTGGGTTAATTTGTGTCGTTTTCCATCTTTCTGAGTGAGTGAGTGTGTGGTGTGTGTGCGTGTGCGCGTTGGACCCTTCGTCTTTGCCGTGCTTGAGTTTAACTGTGCTTCATGTGCTTGAGTCCATGTGTTTGCTTTTCCTGGGTAAGGGTGTTTGCTCACAAACGGGTTTTCCTGTGTGTTTGCAGTGCCTGGCTTCCTGTCTTCAGAGACCCATTTCTGTTTGTTGTGTTGCGATCATGTGTTTCCTGTTCCCCACTCCTTATGCGTTTACCGTTTCTGAGTTGTTTCCCCCACCCAAACACACACACACACAGTAGACCACACAACATATATCTGATTAACCAAGCATAAATTTACCCTTGAACATGTGTTGAGAAGGCGTGTTCAGGCACAAAGTAAACGTCACAAAGTATAGAGAAATGAAGGGGAAGGCTGAGAAGTAATTTTTGTAACTTTATTTACTGCCTCGGTAAAGCATTTTGAATTAAATCAAGGCAAAAGGACCCGTAAAAGCTAAAAAATTAAATGGTTTGAAAAATTTCGACTGCATTGGCACCTGTTGTGGCGAGTGTTAATATATATTTTAGTCCAAGTCAGAAAATGTGCTGGTCCACTCGAGCGTGGCTGTGTTTTTTTTGTGAATCGCGCTCCCGCCTCTTGTTTTGTCTGGAAAGGGTTGACTTATTCCTGTCAGGCTGGCGCCGACAGATCCGCGATGAATCCCTCTTTATTCTATTTTCTCGCTGAAGTTTTACCATGAAACATAGGGGTGCTCCCGGTGGAATCCTGGGCCTGTCTTCGGACTGACCTGTTTATTAGTTTGCGTTAAGCTGCCACGAAACAGCACATGCCACAATTAATAAAATCTTCATTCTAAATCTGCAAGGGGAGACTTCTTAATAAAAGGACATTAACGTTGTGAACTTGGTATTCAGTGGGTAGATGAAGTTCGGGGGCTAGTTAAAATTTGAAGGCGCATTTACATTTTACTGCACGGGCCTTCATCTACGGCGGGGGCACGGAGCTCAGTGGGCGAATGCATCCACCGGGAATTGAAATCCTGACGGGGCCTCTCAGCTGCTCATCCTTCCGGGCTCTGGGTAGCAATGAAGTTCTATAGCGCCGTGAGGTCCCAGCGCTCTTTATATGGTTTACTTTATATGGTTTACACATACACCAATTGTGTAGTAAGTAGCGGCGTGGAACATTTTTATTACGTGTATGTGAAGTTGCATATCGGAAGAGTTGACTGTGGCCCTTTTTAGGTCTCGGCTAGCGTAGGTGGCTCTGTGTGGGTGGCTCTGTGTGTGTGGGTGGCTCTGTGTGTGGGTGCAAATACAATAGGTCTCGCATTTGAGAGAGATTAAGCTATTGACATTGTAAATAACAATGCCGTTTCTTTAAATGTTTTAAAAACAAAAACATAAACAAAAATAATGTCATGAGCAATGCCAATAGCTCTAACTTTAACAATGCTGAGACCGTTGCATTGTAAATGCTTTTTTTGTAGGTGGCTCTATGCGTGGTGCCTCTGTGTGTGGGTAACTGTGTGTAGGTGGCTCCATGGGTGGCTCTATTTGTGTGTGGGTTGCTCTGTGTGGGTGGCTCTGTGTGTGTGGGTGGCTTTGTGTGTGTGGCTCTGTGTGTGGGTGCAAATGCAAAAGGTCTCGCATTTGAGAGTGATTAAGCTATTGGCATTGTAAATAACAATGCCGTTTCTTTAAATGTTTTAAAAACAAAAACATAATCAAAAATTATGTCATAAGCAATGCCAATAGCTCTAACTTTAACAATGCCGAGACCATTGCATTGTAAATGCTTGTTAATTATGTGTTAGTGTTAAAAAGACGCGAAATCCAGTGAAGTTGGAAGCTTTATTATGAAGTAATCACCAACACAGCTGCGGTCAGGAGGGGAGACGGGAGGTGCGTGTAATCATGAAGGTCATCAGCTGGCGTCTGTCAACATTCCAGAACGCTCAGCTGACGATGGGGAGAGGAGAGGTACGGGGAGGGGAGAGGGACATAATGCAGTGGGTTACAAGCATTACGCAAAGCATTTGAATAAATGTATGAACACAACAGTTAGTGATGCTTTTAACCCCTTCGGTGCTCATGACGGAACGGTTCCGTCATGAGCCACGGTTGAGCTGTGCTCATGACGGAACCGTTCCGTCATGACCACGCCCGCGCAAGATTCCGTCAGCACAGCGGCGGAATCTGCGCAGCATGGAAGGGGTTAATAACGGATGTGAAATATGTGAGAAGCTTATTTACAAGGCTGTCTATGATGCATAGCCTGTGGGAGGTGGTGTGTCCTCCTACTGCGCAGGCTGTATCTGTTTTATGTATCACAAAGCTTTTACTGCTCGTATATTCATGTGTGAAAACGGCATTGCTGCTGTTGCTTGTGCGCGCGCCGCGAGATGAGCTGGCGCTGCCGGTATCTGTGCTGTACCTGTCGGTTTAGCAAATGTTTTCTTTGCTTTGAGTCCAAATTATCCAAAACCTTCCGAGAGCCTTTCAAAGGTAGCTGCGTGTGTAGTAATGATTTCAAACGGATGTGTGTATTGCTGTTCGTGGTGAATTGCTATAGTTCGTTTAAGCGAGAATGAGGTGGCAGAGCAGTGTTTGTGGAGTCACTGACCTCTTCTGTACAATGTCAAACCCTGGTCCGCGTTGTGGTTTGTCCTTTAGCAAGGAAAGAGGGCATGTTATTTACAGCATCCTTCTGCTGCGGACTGCTGTTCTGGGTACGTATAGTTTCATAAGTTTATGCCTCCGTGTACCAATCTGTTAGGAACATACACTAAAAATGTGCAGAAAGGAAACATCCAAACCCAAAAATAAAATAAAATAAATATACCCAAACGTAACCGAAAGGAAAGATGTGACTTTCAGATGTGATGAAACAGTCAGCTTGAAACAACTGGAAAATCCTCAAGGTTTTACAAACAGGCATGGCCTTTCTCATATGAAACAATCATTTGCAATGCAATAGGTCTCGCATTTGCGAGAATCTGAGCTATTTTTATTGTAAATGACATTGCCTTTTATTTATGTTTTGGTTTTTGAAACATAAATAAAAGCCATTGTCATTTAGAATGCCAATAGGTAAAACTCGAGTAAATGCGAGACCTATTGCATTGCAAATGCTTGTTTATCTGGGAGGGCTCAAGGACCTCTGTCATGGTTGAGTGAACAGTAGCTGAACCATGTGGTCTGTTTCACTGTGTTGCATTGCTCATGTGAAAATCTGCGTTTTTACAAAAAACTACAAATTACATCTATTGTTTAAACCAGCATGCTTTGAAGTTGTTTTCAAAAGCCCTGAACAACAGTACCAGGAGCATAAGGGGGGGCAGAGGTGGAGAAAGAAAACTGTGTGGGGCAGATTTATGTTGGGCTTGCGCCACTTTTACACCGCTGTTGCGTCACTTATGTGACGCTGCGGCGGTTTTTTTTTACGCAAAATTTATATTGTGACGCATCTACGGATATGCGTCACGTAATCCAAGATGCGACGGAATTAATTTGCGTCAGAAACGGCTGCGTCGCGTCACTTTTAATATATGCAAGGTAGGCGTTCCCAAGCAAAAAGCAACGCATTACTGACGCAGGCATATTTATGTCATTTCCCTGCGTCGACGCATCTACGTAATGCGTCACGCAAATGCGTGAATGCGTCAGAAAACCTGCGCCCCATAAACCCACGCGAAAATAACGACGCAAGTTCACCAGATCTTGATTTAAAGTGCCACATAGCAATTTGGAAGCATAGCAAGCAAAATGGACCTGCTAATCCTTCAGCTGGGAGTTGCACAAAGACCACCACCACCAATCCCACTACCGCAGCCTCCACCATTACCACAAAGGCAGCGCAGGAGAAAGGAGCGCATCTTCCGTCCAAGGACCACCCTCATTGGACTCCGGGACGAACAAGTCATCAAACTGTATCGGATCAGGAAAGCGTCCATACTAAATCTGTTGTGGCAGATCTCACCACAGCTACAGGCACCAACTGAAAGGGGTAACAACATCCCACCCCTGACAAAGCTACTGGCGGTATTGCATATGTTGGCCTCTGGATCGTTCCAAACAACAGCTGCACAAGTGGCTGGAGTGTCGCAGTCATCTTACTCCGGCTTCCTCCCTACGGTCCTGGATGCCATTCTCCAGCTCTCCCCACAGTATATACATTTTCCCAACACACAGCAGCTGCAGATGGACATCAAAGAAGGATTTTATGCTATTGCTGGATTCCCTCATGTGCTTGGAGCAATGGACTGCACGCATGTACAGCTCGTACCACCTGCAGCTACGGAACACCTTTACCGCAACCGAAAACACACACACTCAATCAATGTCCAGGCCATTGTGGACCATCGGGGACAATTTATCAATGTCCTGTCGAAATACCCTGGCAGTGTGCATGACTCCTACATTTTCAGAAACAGCATAATCAATCAACGTTTTGAAAATGGGCAATATGGCAACGGACTTCTTGTAGGTAAGCACCAATAAATGTATATCAAAATATATTATGCAACAGCTGCTTCTACAATGCCACATTACATCCACATGACATGCCCTTAGGTCCAAATGATGCAATGCATCAATGTGGAAATGCATTGCCACATATACACTATAACCACACAACATATTGGACAAACCATTATGAGGCACAGCCGGGAGCCACGAACTGTCTATGTTTTTAAAACTGCTTGAAACTTGAAACTTGTGCTTTTAAAACTTTATGCTCACCTGCTCTTTGCGCATTTGACTTGATTCCGGACACCCCTGCACAGCGGATTTAGCGCTGGTGCGGGCGAGGTGTTTGTATTTACATTTGCCGCCATTGCCGCACTTTCCGGGACACGCCCACCGGCGCTGGCCACGCCCCTTTTCGCCAAAAGCCTATTAAAGCGCAGATCACTAGCGCTGCTCCGTTCACGCATTTCTCCTGAGGCACAGCCGGGAGCCACGAACTGTCTATGTTTTTAAAACTGCTTGAAACTTGAAACTTGTGCTTTTAAAACTTTATGCTCACCTGCTCTTTGCGCATTTGACTTGATTCCGGACACCCCTGCACAGCGGATTTAGCGCTGGTGCGGGCGAGGTGTTTGTATTTACATTTGCCGCCATTGCCGCACTTTCCGGGACACGCCCACCGGCGCTGGCCACGCCCCTTTTCCAACCCTTCCCCTACCAGTACATAGGATGTGCCCCTACCGGAAGCGCAGCGGACGTGCGCAGCGGGCGCGACGATTGCGCGCCGAAGGCGCGCCTAAGGCAAGCCCGTCTGCGCCCGTCCGCGGCCGGCCGGGGCCTGGGGCCTGCCACTCTGCCCAATTCACATCCTATGGCCCCAGGGACCTAACTGCTCTACACTCACCCTGGCCGCTGGAATCCGCCAGCCATCATAACCTACAACAGCTTGGTGTCTACCAAGCCCGCACGTCTTTCCCCGAAATCAGGACCCTCCCATCTTCCCTCACCCCTGAATACACAATCACCCCCCCCCCTTCTAAACCCCTGCCCGCTCAAGCATCTGCTAATTTGGAACTAGCAATCATGTATCTTAACACCCGGTCGCTTGTCAGACATCAATCTGACATTCACCACCTCCTGGATTCAGACCGACCTGACATTCTTCTTCTAACGGAGACTTGGCTGAATGACGACTCCACCCCCGACATTTTGGCAGCCATTCCACCGGGTTATTACATTCTCCAAGCCAACCGGCCGGCTGGTAAACCAGGAGGCGGCGTAGCCGCTATTATCAAATCTCCTCTCAGGTTCAGCTCCCTTTCTCTACTCACCATCCCCCAGGTTGACTGCCTGGCAATCAGATTTGATTCCTCGGTGTTCCCTGTCACCTGTGTTTTAGCATACCGCCCCCCTCAACCCATGCCTAACTTTTCCTCCCTTTTTGGTGATCTACTCTCTCAGCTCACAATTAACAATTCTAAAATCCTGGTCCTAGGTGACTTTAACTACTGGCCATCAGATGCAAATGAAAGCCCTCATTCCTTGGCTTTTACTGACCTGCTAAGTGGGCTTAATGGCTCTCAACATATTCATACAGCCACCCACTCTAAAGGCCACATCCTAGACCAGGTGTGGACCTATAATCTGGAAATCAATTCGCTCACGATATTACCTTGTCACTGGTCTGACCACTTTCTAATTTCTTTTTGTCTTCTGATCCCTCCACCACCCCCTCACAGCCGAGGCCCTAGCCTTCTGGCTCGCAACTGGAATAAAGCAGACCACAATCGCTTCCTCACCTCTCTAATTTCCTCGGCTCCGTCCTGCCTAGGCTCCATAGAATCTCAAGAAGCTGCATTAACTGAATGGTTAGAAATTGCCAGCGACAAGGTCGCTCCCCTCAAACTAGTCAGAGCCAAGCGTCCCCATGACGCACATCGGTGGTTCTCAGATAGCCTCAAATCCCTTAAACTGGGACTTCGCCAAGCTGAACGTCATTGGCGTAGAAACTACGACCCTTTAGAGAAACTTCATTTTCTAAAACTATCTGGAGAATATAAACAGGCTATTTCAGCAGCTAAAACCACCTACTTCTCTTCAAAAATTCTCAACTCTGTGCAAAAATCCAAAGAAATTTTTGCCATTGTGGAAGAGCTTTCACATCCGGATAGGGTGACTATCAAACCCCTTCCGTCCCAGGCCCTCTGCGACTCCCTCAACTGTTTCTTTATAGAAAAAATCAGTAAAATCAAAAACAGTATATCTTCCGGACCGCCGGCGACGGCCCTCTTTGAGGTCACCCCCTCCTTTAACCCCCACTCCCTCACTCAGCTCCCCCCCATACCAGAGGAAGACTTTCTCTCCCTACTTAATAAAATTTCATCTGGTTCCCCCACAGATTGTTGCCCTCCTACGATTCTCCGGGCCGCCTTCTCGGCTTGCCCCGCCCCTCCGCTGGCCCTCCTGAACAACTCTCTACTGCTCGGTCAGGTTCCCAGCCAGTTTAAGAACGCTGAGGTGGTTCCTATATTAAAAAAACCCAACGCTGATCCCGGGGTTCTGGGCAATTTCCGCCCCATTTCCCTGCTCCCTTACTTGAGTAAGGTAGTTGAGTCTCACGTGACCAGCGTCCTCAGTTCCTTCATCGAAGACTCCAACTTCCTTGATTCCCAGCAAGCCGGGTTTAGACCTGCACACTCGACCGAGGCGGTTATCCTCTCTGTCATGGAGGAACTCCGTAGAGGCGCCGACTCCAACATCAGCCAAGCCTTGGTCCTTCTGGATCTGTCGGCTGCCTTTGACACGGTCGACCACACCATCTTGGTCGACCGTGTCAAAGAAGCGGGCATCGGTGGGACGGCACTTAACTGGGTCCGTTCCTTTCTGACGGACCGCCACCAATCTGTCCGACTCTCCCAGTTTTCGGCTGACAGGAGGATGCTTACCTGCGGTGTTCCACAGGGTTCGTCCTTGTCACCACTTCTTTTTAACCTGTATCTCACCCCCCTGATCCGTTCCCTCCGGGGTTGGAATGTCTCTGCATTTAATTATGCAGACGACATTCAGCTTGTCTTCAACCTTGACTCCTCTGACGATGCGGCCCAAAATTTCCAATCCACCCTCTGCCATATCAGCAATTGGATGGGCGCCCACCATCTCAAACTTAATCCCGACAAGACGGAGCTTGTTCTTGTCGGAGGCCCATCCAACCCTTGGAACTCCACCTTCTGGCCCCTCTCACTTGGCCCCCCCCCCCACCCTGCTGACAAAGTGAAAAGCCTAGGGGTTTACATCTCCCACGATCTCTCTATGAAACATCAGGTCAATGCCACTGTGTCCTCTTGCTTTTTTCAGCTTAGGAAGATCCGAAAAATAGCCCACTTCCTGACCACCGAAGCCCTCACTCTGGCATTGCTGGCCCTAGTCATCTCTCGGATCGACTACGCTAACGCTTTGTATGTAGGAATCCCTCAATATCAGATCAAACGATTGCAGTTGATACAAAACCAGGCAGCCCGCCTAATTTATCATCAACCTAAACATCATCACGTCCACCCCCTGCTCAAAACCCTTCATTGGCTTCCTGTATCAGAGCGCTGCAAGTTCAAACTTGGCTGTCTGACTCATAAATCTTTGGCCGGCATCGGCCCTTCCTTCATCTCTTCCCTCCTACATCGCTATGTTCCCTCCAGGCACCTCCGATCCTCTGACCAAGCACTCCTCCAGGCACCCAGATACAGGCGCAAAAAACATGGAGGTCTCAGATTTTCTTTTCTGGCCCCCTCATTTTGGAACTCTCTCCCATTGGAAATTAGACTCTCTTGCTCCCATCTTCAATTTAGGTCTCTCCTTAAAACCCACCTCTTCCGCAGTGCCTATTCATAGGCTTTTCTCACCCCCCTCTGCCTCCCACCGAATATAGTGAACAGCGCCAAGAAACCGTCCGGTGTATGCTGCGCTTTATAAGTAATTTTTACATTACATTACATTACATTACAAACCTGCAGACCCAAATAGCAGCATAACGTAAAGGGCCAAGGGACACCTGATAGGAATGCATGGAAATATCACACATCAAACTTTGTTGATCACCAAGTCACACTGACAACATATGCACACATGGGGCCTCATTTATGAGGCCCCTAGCACCATCGGAACGCAACTTTTTGTGACGTTCTGTGGCGCAGAAGCCAGCGTGATATTAATCAGGCAGCACTGAGCCACTTTTTTCGGCTTAATGTTGCATCATAAATAGCAGTCCCTTCAACGCAGTGTTCCGCGTAAAAGGGGCGTCCAATGGGTGTTGCTGGGGACGTTACCAGCAACATCCATGCCCTTTTGACACTGCCTCTGATATTCGAGAAATCGGAAATCTGAGGCAGCGCCAAAAGCTTACGCCTCCCCAGGGGAGGCAGAAGGGAGGCGCAACGGGGAGAAATATCTTGATACTGGGATAGGATAATGCACGTATTAAATATAATTACTGAACGCCCCTCCTGGGACACAGCAGAAGCTTGCCCATTGTGACTGCTGCCGCTCCCCCTGAAGGCAAAACAGTTGCGTCGCTTTGCCAATCTGCCATTAATGCTGGCAAAGCGCCTGATAACCCAGCGGTGGAAGTCTTGAGCCCTGCCGCGGGTGGAGGTCTGGGGGGAGGAGGTATTGAGGGGGTCAGTGGTGGAGTGAGAAGCGTTGCACCGTGAAGAGAGTCGAGGGCTGCGAAAGTGTCCAATATCTCTAGAATGGGCACATCTGACTGAGCTATTTAAGGGTGAGGTGGAGGAATGTGAGGAGGCTGCGGGGCACAGTCCACGGAGGACCCCAGCGTGAAACAGGGTGTATGCCAACGGTTGAGTCTGGTAGTAGCTGGAGCCAGTCCAGTGGGGCTGAGGGTTGTAATCTCCTGTCTGACTGAGGCCATATCCTGGTGGGTGATGATACTAGCCTTCCCCCCCTCTGTTATGCCTGTCCGGAACCATCACAGTCCCCACTCTGGCCGATGTATTCGGCCTCTATCCTTCCCCGACTCCGCACTTGAAGTCTGGGTCCGCCCACTCCCATTCCCCTCCCGAGGTCAAGGATCTGTGACCCTCAGACTGAAATTCGTGGCAAGTGTTGGGTTAATTGGGAGGGTTGGGGTGGGTAGGGAGTTGGAGGGTTGTTTGGGAGGCAGAGCCCCCATAGATATCGAATCTTGAATATTGGGAACGTAGCGCAGGGGCATGGTTGGATACAAAGTAATGTGCTTGACTGAGGTACTATCAAGCTCTCGTATGTTTTATTTGGTCGGCATTGACAACTATGTGGCACGACGTGTAAGGTTGCATCGGATATATATGCTATATCGTTAGTTCATATGTAAAAGTATTGTGTTTCATGCATACTGTACTGCAATGGTCCTGTATATGCAAAAACAGAATAATAATTTGTTTAAAAAAAAAAAACACGGGGAGAAATATCTTTATTTCTCCTCGTTTGTCCTTTTTCTATGTGTGCTGCCTTCTGCAGCACAGATAGAAAGTGAAAAAACCTCATGTGATTATTGTTGTACAGAAAGGTTACCCTTCCTGTACAACAATATTCATCCCCGCAACGCAGCCACCCTAGCACCATGGTGCAGAGGTGCCTGCGTTGGCGCAGGCAGCCCATTGTGCGCCTGCGCAGGGAAAAAGGACAGGAATTCGCCTCATGTTATAGATACGGCGCATCCCTGCCATTTTAAATTGCCGTAGGGAAGCGCAGCAGGAAGGCCTGCTGCGCTTCCCTACGGCAAAACCTCATGAATGTGCCCCATGGCATCTAACTCAAATTAACCATTGAAAGGTGCAGTACGAAATGCATGTAAATAGCTAAGTAATACTATTAGAATGTGCAACAATGTGTATACACGTGCACATAGCAATTACACACCGTAAGCATGTATTGGTGCACCATCTGATAAACTGACCTGTTCAGGGGCCACATTGCTCAGGTAGGTCAGCAAAGGGAAGGAGCACGCCATCCTTAGACCAATCCACAATATCAGTCATACCCTTTGTCTGCCAAACAGACAGTCGCCCCTGGTCCCACAGTGAACTAATACCTCACACATGGATACTGCAATGTCACGTGCATATGGGACATCAAGGTTTGGCCCTGTCAAGCCCCCCATCCAACCACGGCATGCTGTTTTGAGTACCCCTGGGAGGATGCCTGTTGGAATATGAAGGTACAGCACAATTTGCCAGAGTCCTTGAAGGGCAGGGCCCTCTGCCCCTGTTTCACAGTGTCCGGCAAACAATCACCCATGTTCTGCATGAGCCCTGTAAAATTGTCTGCTACATGATATGAGTTGCAAAAAGCAACTGCCCATCCCCCCGCGTAGCGTGCACACATCAGAGCAGTCAAGGCCACACACCGTCTACCCACCACACACAGGAACACCATAAACATGGACTTGAGTAGTTTCAAAGTTTGCGCAGGTAGACATAGGACACATGCCATGTATACTGATGTCAGCCTAAAGTAACACGTATCTATTACCTCCCAATTACAGCTGATCAAGGATATGGAGTCCAGAGTTGGGTTATGACACCATTTGGAAATCCAAGCACTGACCAACAGAAGGCATACAACCATGCCCATTGCCGGACAAGGAACATTATTGAACGCAGCTTCGGAATCCTGAAGTCAAGGTTCCGTTGCCTTGACGTATCAGGTGGAAGGCTACTTTATTCACCAGAAACTGTTTGCAAAATAATACTTACATGTGCGATACTCCACAACATTTGTGTCAAAACTAATGTGCCCTGGGAGGAGGAGGACCAGCAGCCTGGACAGGTGGATGATGATGAACATGTGCAACCCCAAGTGCAAGACATCCACCACACAGCAGCAGGGATACGACGTCGATCACACATAGTGACTCAATTTTTCTCATGATGTAGAAATTTGAAGTCAGTAAAATGTACAATAAAGAACATTACACAATTTCAAGTTGCATCCTCAACTTTGTGTCCATTAACGTTCAAGTTCAAATCATAGATATATACATGTGCAGATGTACATCAAACTGCTGCTGCATGGCAGTGGAAGGACCTTGGTTGTGACAAGCTGTGGCACTGCCATAGCACAGGAAAGCAACATCCTATCAAAAACATGTTTCATAGTCGTGTGCAACCTTCTTTTGCATGAATAGATGGCATGCAGTGAATCATGCATACCAGCACCCTGAGTAAGCTATGTGTGTGTGGTGGTCCTGACAAGCATAGCTGCTGAAAGTGGCCACAAATATCACGCATGGAAAAACTTGTGCAAAAGCTCCTTGGGATGCTGATGTCTCACATATGGACATGTGAAAAGTGATGCAGCATTTCCGCCGTGGATAAGAAAAATACATACATGTCTGTGCAGAGTCACAGCTCAAGCAATGACATGCAGGCACTGGCAACAATGTGTGATGTAATGTCAGTCAGCTGCTGTGCAAGTTGGAAGTACCACTCACAGATCAATCGTTATTCACTCCGAATATACACACATATCATTTTACAGAAGGAAACGTTGGTGAGAAGAAGCCACACAAGTCAACATGCAATAAGGCAACATGTCGACACAGGTTACACACATGTACCATATGTGAAACATCCCTTGAACAACAACATGGGGTACAATGACAAGCCCCCTGTGCCACCAGAACATCACTTTGTCTGACGGACTGGTGGTGCATGGGGACCATCCATATGTACAGGGAGCGGGAAACCCACCCTGTGTGACTTCACATCTCCTTCCAAATACATAGGGGCAGATTTACAAGAAAGTGACGCATCTGTAGAGATGCGTCACTTTCCCTGCACCTACTTGCCAAATCCTTGCCTCACCATGGATGCACGGCGAACCATGGCGCAAGGATTGACAGATGCGTCAGAAATTCTGACGCATCTGTTGACGGAAAAATCACGTATTGCTGGAGTCGTGTCGCAAGCACAACGCAACTCCAGCAATGCCCAGGGCCGCCATATGCCTAACATGCTGCATCAATACTAACGCCTGCTTCAAGCAGGCGCAGGGTGTTGACGCAGCATGGATGTAAAAGTGACTCATTGAAATCTTGTAGATTTCACTGGGTCACTTATACGGGGCTTCCTGCGACAGAACGCCCACCCTGTACACATTAAACCTGACGCAGGTGTAATGTGGCGCAGGGCTTCACAACGTGACGCATCTCCCTAGATGCGTCACGTTGTTAATGGGCAGCAACTTTTACGCAGCCGCTGCGTCACAAAAGTGATGCAAGGACGGTGCGAAAGTGACGCAAGGGGCTTGTAATTCTGCCCCAAACACTTTACACACAGCACTTAGCGGAGATTATGAGTGCCATGTACGTTGCGGTGGTAGTTGACACACAACACACATGGAACAAGATACATATCCAGATTGACCAAATGAGTGAAAGCATGGAGATGCAACTGAATACTAAACCACCCTGGAGGTGGCGTAATCATTTGCAAAAAAGGAGACATTCCGTGCAAGATTACGGACTTCCTGTGCATCTCTGTCAATCAACAGGGATGCACCAGAAGTATCGAGCCATCTGCCCACCCGTGCGCAAACACAGATGTGCCGCATGTACAATGTGGTGCACCGTTGCGCATGGATGTGCAGATGCGTGTCGCATCCCCCTGTGCAAATGCGGTGCATTGCTGGAGTTGCGTTGCAAATGAAACGTAGGTCCAGCAAGTATGATCTTGGCCCTATCGCAAACATGCTGCATTAATACTTATACATGCTTCAAGAAGGCGCAGGCTTTTGATGCTGCATGGACGTCAAAGTGACTGAGTGTAATATTGTACATGTCACTCAGCCACTTGTCTGAGGCGTTCCTGCACTGGAAGGCCACCACCCCCCCCGCCAGGATCACCAACATCTTGCGCAGGGCTCAACAACGTGACACATCTCACTAGATGTGTCACATTGTAAATAGCCAAAAGCATGGCACTGTCTTCGCCCCGCCACTGCATCACAAAAGTGATGTAACGGTGCGCTAAATATGGCGTAATGGGATTGTACTTTTACCACTTTGTATGTACGCTGTGCCTTATCCCGCTCCATATCTGTGCTGCAGTCCACAACACTAATTTCAAGGGGATAATGCATGCACACAGATAATATCTGGTGACGTACGCATCCATGCACCAGGCTCCAAGGGTCCTGGCCCACTGCATGCCTCAAGTTGTTGCACCAGTGCAGGGTGAAGCATGGATATGCAACATATTTCTGTGAATACGTGGCACACCTGCGCATTCAGGAGTGCAAAATGCTAATGCTGCTACGATGCTACACTTCCTGGTAGTTCTGCCCTCACACATACACATCTATACAGTGGCAAATCATGATTGAGTCACTCACACAATATAAGAGTGTTGCATCTCAATGTAAAGTGTCGCAAGTAGCAAAGCGTGGATAATTTTTACATTCTGCAGCAATAACAACATGAAAAGTGACGCTTTTACACGTAAAGTATCGCTTCTACAGGAAAGTCTAGCAAATGCACACAAACCAGTAGCATCCCAATAATGCGCGACGCACTGTGACTTACGTCACGCTTCGTAATTATTAATTCATGATGCAACACGCAAAACAAATAAGCGTCACGCATGCATACCTGAGCCTAACTGCAATAAGTGACAATCTACGCATCAATGGAAGCGTGACGCAAAACGTCAAAACGTGTCGCATCGAAGCAGGAAATGATGCAATGATTCCAGAACCTCCCAAACCAGGAAGTGCACAGTTACTTTCACTTTCCCTTACTTGCTTTCGGTGTGTGCTTGCTGGTGGAGTTGTTTGGAGTCTGTGGTGTCCTGATTTGCCTTTCAAAGTGTCTTTTGTCTGTCCCCTGTGTCTTTTGAGGTGTGTTTTTATGTCTTTAGTGATTTGTGAGTCTTGTGTGTGTCTGTAACATTAGTATTGTGGGGTGTTTGTCGATTGGGGTAGTTAGTTTTAAGGCTTCATATAGGGGTGGGTTATTTTATTGTACATATTAGGTCAATCTTAAATAAGTTTCCTTTGTCGATTTTATTAAGTTTCCTTTACGTCATCATAAATCATGTCGGGAAGGTCTCGAAATTTGACCGATCGACAGTTTGGCGGGATGATATGGCTAATATTCCACTACCTGCCCCGGATGATCAGCATGGGGGGCAGGGTCAGTCAGGGGTATGACACAGCAGGGCGCAAGCGCCGGTGGACCACTGTGCAGCAACATCTGGGGCGTCTATTCCAGATCCAGCGAACAACCCACCAGATAAAGCACCGCTGGCAGGACGTCATCAGCAGGGAGGCTGACCTGCTCGATCATCTTGGCCTGGAAGTTGGTGGTCCAGTTGGTAAGTCAATGTTTCTTGTCACTCATATATTCTCTTCAGAGGTGCTAATCTATGCCATATCTCCCTCTGCACAAATCGTATGACCAATCAATTGGCGTTGCAATGGTATGTTTGGATTTACATATGAGCGCATGCAATACAAAAGACTGTTCTGTGGCCACAGACACATATGTTGGAAACCATGGGGCAGATTTATGAGGGACTTGTGCCCCTTTGATGCCGCCGTAGCGTCACTTTTGTGACGCAGCGGTGGTGTAAACCCTGCACCAGTTTGCGCCCTATTCACATCGTGACGCATCAATGGAGATGTGTCACGCTGTAAAGCTCTGCGCTACATTAAACCTGCGTCAGGTTTAATGTATGCAGGGTGGGTGTAACGGCGGAAATAACCCTCGGAAAAGTGACTCAGTCAAATCTATAATATGTGACTGACTCACTTTTCCGACAATGAGGCATCAAAACCCTGCACCTGCTTGAAGCAGGCGTAAGGCTTGACAGACCATGTTAGGGATGGGCAGGTTGGAACAGTGCTGGAGTTGCGTTGCGCTTGCAACACAACTTAAGCACTGCGGCAACCTTACGCCATCGAATGCGTCACGCATCTGTTTATTCCTGCGCCATGATGCGCCGCATTGCAAATGCTGCGCATCATGGGTGGCGCAAGGGTAAACTTGTGTGACCCATCTCTCCTGGCGCATCCTTGCTGATTTGCAGGGATGCGCCAGGAAACCTCAATCGGCCCCAATATATATGATGTTGACATAGAAATTTTCTCTATTCACACAGACACATGCACCAGTTAAATAAATTGATTTTTCATAGTCATGCTGTGAACAAGGGGGAGGATGATTTGGATACAAAGGGGCAGATTCATGACGTCTGGCGCAATTCTGCTAATCAGCAGAGATGCGCCAGAGGAGTTGCTACGCATCTGCCCACTCGTGCGCCACCATTGATGCGCCGCATTCATGATGCGGCGCACCGTGGCACTCGGATGGGCAGATGCGTGACGCATCTGCCGTCGTATGGATGGTGCATTGCTGGAGTTGCTTTGCAACCGCGACGCAGCTCCAGCAAGGCTCTGGGTGCCCCTATCCCTAAAATGCTGCGTCAATCCTTACGCCTGCTTCAAGCAGGCGCAGGGATGTGACGCAGCATGGCTGGAAAAGTGACTGAGTGAAATCTTGTCGATTTCACTCAGCCACTTTTAGGAGGCGTTCCTGCGCCGGAACGCCCACACCTGCCCTGGAACGCCTACATGTGGCGCAGGGCTTTACAATGTGACACATCTCCCAGATGCGTCACGTTGTAAATACCCCGCACCATGGCGCAGGATTTGCGCCGCTGCTGCGTCACAAAAGTGACGCAACGGCGGCGTAAATGAGGCGCAAGTCAAACATAAATCTGCCCCATGATGTGTAATCACGGTGCCAAGCCCTGTGCTGGTACACAAACTGCCACCATGTGCAGGTGCAGGCAAACTTGCTAACATGTACATGGCTGCCTGCGTCGTGGGGCAGTAGTGTCTGTTCATGAAGGGACACCTTCATGCACCCTGTAGGAAACCGGGGTCTCCAGTCCCTAAGGGCGGTAACGTGACACGAGCGGCTGGGCACCCAAAGGCCTGTGTGTAAAGCAACCATACAACACGCACCTCGCATGGAATGGGGAACACACACAATAAGGTACGCCACACTGTAAAGGTTCATGCAAATAATTCAAGTTTATCCAAGTAGTTCGAGATAAATGCAGTTCATGTGATATAAATGCAATTCATGAGATGTAAATGCAGTTCATGCAATATAAATGCAATTCATGAGATGTAAATGCAGTTCCTCAGATATCAATGCAAGCTTCACTTAGATTAGCAGTGGATTCACCCGCCCCATATTCACCAGCACGTCATGCACCAGTAGGTTTCTAAAGGCTCTAGGCCACCCTAGTGTATCTCACTTCTCAGGGTAGGGTTTGGGGACTGTAGCGCCACTCCTAGGGCGTGCAGGGACCCAGGGCAGAACTCGTGGGCACACCGCTACTTTGGTTATCTGTAGCACCTCAGTGGCGATTCCCGCGCTTTACGCGCTGAGCGGTGAATACCTCAGAACAGCGCCTATTTCCACAGAGTGCTACTCGTGATTAACTGGCAATGACTACTTCAGAACGGGGCATCTAGACCAGAGCGCTGCTCGTAGTTGCCAACAGGGAACACTTTGGAACGGAGCATTTAACACAGAGCGCTGCTCGTAATCAATAGCCATGCATTTGTCATAACGGAGCATTTGAAACAGAGCCCTATCGTCATCATTCGCAAGGAATACTTCAGACTGGAGCATTTCAAACCGAGCGCCATTCGGAATCATTAGCAAGGAATACTTCAGAACGGAACATGAATAACAGAGTGCAACTCGTAAGCAATGACATTCAGCACTTCAGAACGGAATATGAAGAGCATAGTGCTACTCGTAATCAGTAACAGTGAATCTCTACACACGGAGCTAGTAGCAGGGAGCGCACCGGACTTGCGGAGCGAGTCTCTCGGGCTCCGGTGCAGTTTGTAGGGCACCACGCTTCAGTACAGTCACGGGGGGCACACGGAAAGGATCCCTTGGCGGGGTCTCTCAGTCGTGGTGACCAGGGGGACTCCCAAGGAGAGGAAACCCGGGCTCAGGGTGTGGTGCGGCTCCCAAACATCAGGGGGCGCACCGGCGTCAATCACAGCATCCGGGCTTACCTTGCTCTTGACATCGGATGGCGTCCGCTCCATTGGCGATGTGGGAACTGGTCCTCGACCTGGCGCACCTTCTTGCACAGCTGCGACGGCAGCAACGGGTCCCCGGGCTTCTCCACGGGCCTCGTGACACTGAAGGGCACTTCTTCCGGCCTTCCGCCCGCTGCGGTGAGCGCGCTTGCTTCCACGCCACAGGGGGGGGGCTGAAATTAAGGAGGGGAGCTCCGCGCTCAGCGGAGCACGCTGCCGAGGGACCCAGGCCAGGTCAGGGAGCGCAGGGGTCACAGTGCTAGTACCTGGTCGATCCCCGGTGGTTCTTCAATCTGCTTTGCATAGGGTTTCGGGGGTCAGTCAGGACACGCAGTCTCAGCATTCAGTTACTGTTCTCAGGTGTTAGATGAAGTCTTGTTGGCGCAGATGGCTCTGGCGCCCTTAAGGGGGTTCTGTTACAGGGGGGTAGGGATGGAGTTAACGACTAGGTCCTTCCTAGTCAGGCTGGGCAGAGGTTCTTTTGGTCCACCTACTGCTGTGCAAGATCAGAGGGTTTCACAGGGTCCCTCACTCACTTAAGAGGCAGCACCTAAATCCTGTCACTCTCAGAGGCATAAGTCCCTGGCTAGGCCCAACCGCCTACACTCCTGCGTGGATTCTCCAGCTCTGCTGTACCCCACTGGCCAACTCACCACAAAAAGTACCCTTCCTCACTTAAGTAGCCCTAGGTCAGGTGACCTCTAGCCAAGGCGGCTAAAGTAAAACGCCACCTCCCTCCTAGAAGGTTCCAGCACATTCCAGGAGCTTCCCCATTCTACCCATGGGACAAAAGGCGGGCTGGTGTCGCAACATTGTTGTGGGGTCCCAGCCAGCTCCTGGCAGCTAGGGTGCTACTATGAAAGACCACTCTGCAGTAGCAGGGGTCTGTGGCAGCCATCTTGGGAGAAGGGAGCACCTGCACCTTAACACTGATTGGCAATGAAAAGGCGCCCGGAGACCTAGTCCAACACAAAAATGATGGTGGACAAAAATTAGGCACGATCACAAATAGAAGGGGGGACCACCCTAGGGCTGACAGGTCCAACACACCCCAAGGTCACAAATGTCATGATTCTCTCCTCCAATGTGTGTAATCAAATGCAGCATGCATTGAGCAATGATAAATGAAATGATTAAATAGTCCCTTTTTCGAGACACAGTAGGCCAGCCTTAGGGTGGAGTGCCATCCTGATGGTTTCCAAGTTAATTGCCACTCTGTAAGTCTGGCCATGCATCAGTGGCTATGGGTGTTGTGTGTGAACATCCACATCTAACAACATGCAACATAGCAAGCCTTTTAAAAAATGAGTGCAAATTTTGCATATTCACAAGTGCATGGTAAAACACGCTTGCTGGATTTGCAGTTCATTGTCAATGTTAAGCATGAATCAGCACCACCAGGATGTAGAATATAGTGAAGTACTGTTGGAACAAGGAATATTTAAAATGTCAATGTTGTATTCCATTGCTTGGAATTTCAAACAGTGTGGTGCAGACAAAGGTCTGGGGTTGCATCATTCCTGCACTATCTTGTATTTCAGTCCATACCCTGTGCATATGTCACGATATACATGACTCTGGTTGCGTATGTAAGCATGCGGCATCAATAGATGAATCAAGCAGGCATCATCATCAGGATTAGCCTACTCACATGTGAGGGTCGCAATCCAGCTGCAGTTGCAGAGTCTGTTACATACATTTGAAAAGGAGAGGTGCACGGTGTGGTCTGCGCAGGATGTTTGTTGTCAGCTCATTGTATGTGGGTCGTAAGCATGCGCTAGTCCACTTAAGGTGCATAAGCTCACTATTACACACCCAGCTTCATTGTAAACGCTGAATGCTGGAGTGACGTGTGTGCCAGATTGGTAGGAGAGGTTGGTGACAGGGGTACATTTGTGATCATCAAAGGATGAGTATCATGGTAGATGCGCTGTCTGTGGTGCTCAATGTTGTCAAAGATGAGATGGAGGGGTAGCAGGTTTTGCATGAAGATATATGTTTACATTGACCTGTGTCTGAAAATGTCAATGATCCTGGAGGCACATGACATCTGTGTGGAAATATGAGCAGCGCTTGTTGTAGTGATCCTGTGAGGGGGACATGTCCGCATGCACAATGCTAGCTCTACCAATGTAACTCGTGAAGTGGATTCTTAGTGTAGCATTTCTGGAGTTGCTGAGGATTGATTGGGTGAGTCATTTGCCCTTGTAAAATCTTGATGTGTGTGTGGATTGTTGAGATGGTGTCCTTGCTTTGGATCCTTATCAAGGGGATTTATGGTGTCTTAGCGTCCCCGTCCTTCATCGTTGCAAAATGGTGTCTGCATGTGTCTCACTAATGATGTGGTCTGTATGCGATCCGTGTTGACTTCCTGTGCTGCTGTGTGTCTGTGTTGGAGACTGTAGCAAAATCATCTAGACATTACGATAACCATCTGTGTGGTCCATTGAGAACCAAGCTTGTGTAGTGCAAGGTGTTGTTGGCATTTTGGTTTGTGGCTCATTATAGTTGTTACTTGTCAAGAATCTGTAATTTCTGTGTGGGGTGCTAATTGTTTCATATGGATGCAGCTGTATGGTTGACAGGAGGTGTACGTCAGAACGGTCAGGCCATGGGGGTATGAGGTCTTGGTGTGGTGGATGTGTTGATGTTGCCACCGTCCTTGTGGCTGTGCCTTGTGGCCAGTTGCTACTGTGTGATGTCTACAAGCTTGTCAATGCATTTTGCTAACCTGTTGGCACGTCTGTAGTCAAGATGTGAGTTGAGCTATGTCACAAGTCTGTGGAACATGTATGCGAATGCATGTTGGGCAATGATGTATGTGATGTGGGTTGTGTACACACCTCAGGGGCATGTAGGTATTTGGACGAGGTTCCCACAGGGGTGTTGTCCTTGTTCTGACCTGGATCTGTGCACTTAGTCGTTTGATGTTGAGCGTGCAATGGCTTGTGCTTCACTTTGTGATGTAGATGTACCTATTGAGTGCAATGGCATGTGCACACACCAGACAGTTGTTGTAGACTAATCATGAAATGGGATGATTGATTGGTGAGTCATCTGCTAACTTGGGATGGAAAGGTAGCGTTTACCATGATTCCTGTGAGTAACGCTCCATCTGTTGCTAGTCTTTTTGCGGATCATACAGATCTCCATGGCTAGTCTTCAAAGGGTGGATACTTTGATGGCGATGCATGTCATGATCCAGAGTTGGTGTAGTTTTGTGTGTACGTAGTGTGCGTGTACTTGGTGGTGTACGCCAGGGTGCATTGTAGTCTGGATTAATGTCCATGGGTGTTGCTGGCTGTGTAATTTGCGTAGCGTGTAGATTTGCCACTGGTACAGTCCATACAAAGTGATCCAAGTTTGAGCTGATGGATTGTGTATATGCATGTCCAATGATTGAGTTTGGGCTTGTTGCTGGGTAAAGATGGCTTTGGCTGATGGTCCGATACTGTGCATCTGCAGTGTGTACATGCATCAAACTACATGTTCGCTTGAATGTATCATGGATGTACACCTTGAATGCTGTATACGTCAGGGTGGATGCACTTCAGGTGAATCAGCATCCCGAACGGAGTGTAAAGCAGGCAGCCAAATGTAACCCTAGTCATGTGTGAGCCACTATGCAACAGTCATCTGCAAGATCATATCAGTGTGCAATCAGTGAACATGATAGAGCTTTACATGCTGTGGGAATGTTGAGAGTCGAAGAAGCGTTGTCAGTGTCTGTGGCTAATAAATGCTTACACATGTGCATGTGCATAAACACGTTTTTAAAACAGCAATCCTTACAGCAGTCAGCAACAGTGTCTGCATAAGGGCATGTGTGTTGAATCTGTTGATGCATGTGCGAAATCACAGGGATGGCACACATGTGTGTTCCACACTCAGTGAACATTGATGTGGAAGCAATCCAGTGTTTCCACTGTCCATGTGTGTTAGGAAAAATATGGCTGCACTCAATGTAAAAGGAGTGACACGTCCTGTTATTTCCATGCATGTGTCACGCTAAATAATGTTTTGGTCTAAATTTGCATGTACATATGATGTGATTCTATACCAATTTGTACTTCTGTTACTCTTCTTGTAGGTGGCCCACGGCCATATACACAGGGGGAGGTCGACAGCTTTGAAGACCCAAATGCCACCAGTGAGTATCCATGTTCATATAATTTGATGTGTATCAAGTGCGAGGATGGAAGCAAAACTGTGTATGAGTGCAATTATGGTACATTCACAACTTCCTGCTGCAGTCAGAACTTATCTTTTGCATCCAAATTCCAAACAACATGATGTAACATGTTGTGACCGTTGTACTACGTGTGGACATGTGTGGACAGATCAGAAGCCACAACACTGTCCGACACTCCTTGCCACTATCCACAAGGCAAAATGGAGTGGCCATTGCCACTGGGACTGGAGTAGCCGAAGCCAAGTTGATAAAACAGCATCTGAACCCTGCCAGAAGGAGAGGAGTGCATGCTGGGCACAGTGCTCACTACATGTTGGGGATGTAGCATTCACCAATTGTTGTACAGGGCGTGATTTCAGGGTTGCAGTGGGGGTGCAAGGTCAGAGTCAGCTGGTCTATGGATGTACATGGCTTGACATGCCTCTCAATATTGATTCAATGTGGTGACACAGAGAACAACCAGCCAATAAGTGGCCATGCTCAGTATCCATGCTTGTCACATGGCTCTTCAGGTCAGTGCACTGATTGCCCTAGAGCATGAAAGGTGACTAGGACTCAGACCTGCACAGAAAATGAATGTGCCTACATGTTAAAAATATTTTTTATTACAAAAATTAGCAAGGCCAGATAGACAACAGATTATGTTCAGTATGCATGCAAGGTCGTGCTGTACGATTGTTACCATGCTGATCCACATTTCATATTTCATGTGAGAAAAGAGATCACTGTGACACCCAATGCAAATTTGTGAGGCTGTGTCCCTTCATCAGGGGTATACTGTGTTGAGAAAAGAATAACGATTAAAAAGGTAGCACACCTGTGATCAGATATGTAGATGAACACTAGTATGGCATGTGAATACACCGTGCTCCCCTCACCACTGGTGAATGTAACAAATGAAATAGAAAAAAACCCATGACTATCACGAGGATTACAATCTACATTCCAATAGTTCCAAGCACTATGGGAATGGACATGACGCTATGGAAGCAAGCTGTAGCACACCAGAACTTCTGAGTGATCAAAATGAGTTGCACAAGAACAATAACAAGAGTGTGACAATTTATGTAGATGATATAATGGATGTCTCATGAAGCCTGAAGACAGTCAATGATGAATTTAGTTGAAGTTTAATTTTGGGCACCATTGATGTGTGGCAATTTTGACATACATACCACATGCCAATGGAGTTGAAGCATGGAATGGTCTTACAATTTGAATTGCACATTTGAATGCATCTAAATGTTGAATTCCACGACAATTTAAAATCTGTGTACACAATAGCAATTGTAACTGGAATGAGAATCTGTACATACAGTTAAACACAACTTCCATGGGTTTCCTGGGTGCACCATCTTATGCTAACACATACATGGACAAATGTCCAAAGTTCATATTCTTGAACACACTACGTGGCAAGAAGTGTTGCTATGTTCACCTCGATTCTTTGATATCATCTCCTTCCTTTCAACATTTGCGACGCCAGCCATGATTCTGAAAATACGCACACGTAACCAAATCGGTCCAAGGATACAATTCACACATCCTATCATCAGGTTGCACTCCTAGTCAACCTTCACGGTCTCGGCCACTCCATACTTACTACATATATGGCCTGCTGGTACATTAGCAACAGTGCACGCGTACCGCAAATCAATGATTCATGTGTCATATAAGTGTGCGCTCATCCCAAAAAATGACATTTGATCCTTCACGTCCGTGAACAATTTGGAGAAGTTCAAGTATATTGTAGTGACAGTTTAATGTCATCCTTGCATTAATTAGCCAATGTATCATGCTATGGAAACATTGTCAGTGCAATTACCATCAACATCCCTAGCCCCAAAACATTTGTATATGGATGAGCCATAGGAATGGCAGTCAGACTTATTAATCAATCAATCAATCATTACTTTTGTAAATTGCTCTACTCACACGTGAGGGTCTCTATGCGCGGGGGGAGGTGTGCTGCTATTGTTCGAACAGCCTGTTCCTGAGTGCCCTCATGAAGGCAAGGAGGACCAGGCTCAGCTGTAGGAGGGTGTTCCAGGTCTTTGCGGCATGTTGGCAGTACAAACTCCTGCCGCTGGTAGGTCTTTGGATGTGGGGGACAGTGGCAAGGGCAAGGTCACTGAAAGGGCACTGGCAATTCTGGTAGTAGACGGTGATTATCCTGTTGAGGTATGTTTGACCGGTGTGGGGGAGTGCTCTATGTGCATGGGTGAGAAGCTTGCAGGCGATCCTCTTGTTGACGGTGAGCCAATGCAGGGATCCCAGATGGGGTGTGATGTGGCTGTGGCAAGAGAAGTTGTGCACAAGGTGTGCAGAAGCGTTCTGTATGTGTTGCGGACGTTTACGGAGTTTGGCAGTGGCTCCCACATTGTCTGCATGTCAATGGTGCAGCCTGATGCAGACGAGGCCAAGGGTGAAGCTTCTACTGGTTGCAGTGGGGATCCACTTGTACATCTTGCTGAGCATGCGGAAGGTGTTGTAGCTGGCGGATGAGACGACGTTGACCTGCCTGGTCATGGTGAGTGTTGATTCGAGGTTGACCCCCAGGTTGCTTGCATGGTTGGTGTCTGCCGGTGCTGCTCTCAGTGTAGTTGTCCACCAGGAGTTGTCCCTGGCTGAGGGGGTGGATCCAAAGAAGAGGACCCCCGTCTTGGGTGAGTTTGGCTTCAGTCATTTGTTCGTCATCCACTCGTCAACGGCAGTCATTCCTTTGTGGATGTTGGTTTTGGTGTTGAGGTTGTCCTTGGTGTGGGAAAGGATCAGCTGTGTGTTGTCAGCGTAGGAGATGATGTGGAGGTGGTGCAGTTGTGCAACGTGTGCAAGCGTGCCCATGGAGATGATGAACAATGTTGTGCAGAGGGATGATCTTTGTGTTCTGCCGCTGATGATCTTTGAGGCTTGGGAGCAGAATGAGGGTAGGCGGAGGCTCTGGCTGCTGCCAGAGAGGAAGGAGGTGGTCCACTACAGAGCCTTGCTTTGGATTCCTGCGTGTTTGAGGCATGTGCGTAGGGTGCGTTGACAGACATTGTTGAAGGCGGCTGAGAGGTCATGGCGGATGTGTGGCGCCCTTTCATCATTGTACATCAGGGGCCAGATGCCATTGGTGTCGGCAATGAGGCCATTGTCAATACTGGGATTCCTGCAGATGTCGGAGTGTGACAGGTCCAGGATGGTGTACTCCTCGAGGTAGCCGGTCAGTTGTTTGTTTGCAATCTTGTGCATGCCCTTTAGCAGGAATGGGAGCAGGGAAATTGTCTGGAAGTTCTTGAGGCCTCTTGCATCCACCTTGGATTCCTGGAGTGAGGCGTTGATCTCGGCGTGCATCAAAATTTGCTGGGAAGCTCGCACTCTCGAAGGAGATGTTGATGGCCTTGAGGAGATGGGTTGCAATGGTGGGGCTAGCTTTGCTGCACATGTGGTGCGCAAATGTGTCAGACGGTGAGATGGAGTGGATGGTGTACCTCATTTTGATGTTGTCCTTCACATTGCTCCAGGTGAGCAGGGGGGTCAGTGTGGATGGTGGCCGGGGTGTCTGAGGTGTTGGTGCCTGTCAAGGTGTACGGGTTGTGGTAGCTGTTGTGGATGTCTGCAATATTGCAATGGAAGAGTGTGGCAAGGGTGTATCACAGGTCTTGCAGTTGTGGGATGTCATTGGTCTTGGAGCCAGGGTTGGAGGGTACCTTAATGATGTTGAATATCTCATTGTTATTGGGGGCGCTGTTGTCTATGCAGTCCTTGGTGGTGGCCCTTGTAGCAGTTCAGATGAGGTGATGGTGTCTGAGGATGCCGTTCTTGTGGCCCACATACTGTCTGGTGTCTGTTTGGGGTGCAATGTTTTATGTACTTTCTGGCATGTGTGTATGGAGGGCCGTATGTCCACAGTGAACCAGGCAGCCTTCTTGTCAATGTGTCTGTTGGAGGGTTCTGTGATCGGGGTGACAGTGTTGTGGCAGTCATTGATCAATTGCCTGCATTTGCATGTGGCGCAGTCAGTGTAGTTTGGGTTGGCGTGTGGGCTCTGGGCAAGGGTGTTGTCAAGCTGTTCATTGTTGTCTTTGATCTGGCTGCTGCATGTGATGTGTTGAATGTGTTGGGGTGTGGTGATTTGTCTTGAAGGTGTAGTGGATGCACCAATGGCCAGTCCAGTTTGGTGGTGTGGCTGAAAGGGACATGGGAGGTAGCCGAGGATCTTGGTCAAGCGTGCGTCTGGCGGAGTGGGTGTGCGTTTTGACGAGCTGACTGAGTCCGAGGTTGACTACCAGGGTGGAGGAGTTGTTGTGTTTGTGGTTCTTGAGGTGGAGGTTCAGGTGTACCAGGAGGATGTAGTCATGCGTGCAGAACCAATTGGCAATGGTGTCACAGAATTGAGGGCAGGGTCCAGGGGTTCTGTAGGCGAGGGTTCCTCTGAGAATGGGGTTGTGGTATGTGTGGCTCTTCAAGTGCATGAGTTTGGCGGTGCTGAGGGTGTGGTCATTGATGTGTGAGGCCCAGAGGGTTTTGTGGTTGACCATGACAATGCCAAGTCCACCTCCTACTCCGTTGTTGCGGTCCCTGCCAGTGTTCTTGTAGCCGTCCAGAATGGCTATGGCAACGTCGGGCATGGAGGAGGCCTTCAGACATGTCTCCCCCAGGAAGGCAACATCCGTGGAAGATGTATGGATTGTGTCCACGAGTTGGATGGGGTGTTTGCGTACTGTGTATAGCATATGCTGTATTTGAATGCGTTTCGCCTTGTGCTGGGTCAATGAAAAGGTCAATTTGTAATGTATGGAAAATTCCTGTGGATATGCCTTGCAAGCTGCACATCAATATGTCTGTGAGTCATGTAGTTGGCATTCAATCTGTCGGTCATCACATTTCTCATGTGGTTCCATTGTGCTCGTGGACCCACCCACCTTGGATAGGTATGCAATATTCCTACAACGGAGTATAGATGACACTATGTACCATATGCACAGAATAAGAGCAAAGCTATGTGTCAAGTATGCATGTCTTCCATAATGTAGTGAAAAGGCTTATTCAATCCAATCAGTTTCCAGGATGATGTCAATATATGTGTACCAAAGCGGGTGTAGTGTCCATGCATTGACTTTTCCTACGTGTAACACAACAGATGGGAGCCCATGCGTGGTTCGTCCTCATGGAATTCCACACGGAATATTTCAAGCCTAGGGTGGCTTTTAGAAATTTGTAGTCCACAGCCATTTGTTTGTGGGACAGGAATCAGCCTCCTATTTGATTATTTTGCTGACAGCCTCATCTCATGTCTAGACGTATCACAGACCCACTTTCACAATTAATGTTGGTACAGGACTTACAATGTGTGTCCCACAGATGATTGGATGTGTATGGCACAATCAATGAGATGGCCGATGGCCAGGATGACCCGGCCCAGCATGGTTGCATTAGCAGTTAATGCATGGACTGCAGGTGAGCATTTCTGCAGTCCACACACTTCAACAGCTAGTCATGTGTCCTTCTGATGTGACCCTTGGAAATGTAGTACTTGATTGTCCCTTTTTTCCCATGGAACAGATAAGGGATGATGTTGACATTGCTGTGACGTGCTTTAGTGCACAGGGTAGGTGACACTACGAACGTATTTCAACACACAAGTGTGGCACATCCTGTCTGATAGTGTTATATTCACATTCATGACAACATAAGACTTATGTCATGATGCTGTGACGCATCCTTGATCCTTTGTCATGATGACTGAGTTGCTGCAAGATATGGTAGATTTGTTACTGTGTTTTGGAGATTGGACAATACCCACAAAAACCATGGGCTACATGTAAGTGCTTGTAGCATGTATGCTGTGAACGCCAAGCTGACGTTATTTGCACCCTGCTAGTACTACATGGCATGCTGCATGCCATCCAATTTTAGTATTGTTATGAATTATGAGTCTCCTTGGTGTGTAGACAGCAAGCACATCTCTGTGTTCCAATATGCAATTGCCACTTCAGTGCATTCCTCTGTTGGAGTGTGAAATGAACGGGCTAGTGGTAAATATGCAAGGGAAGGAGTTCCTCTTCCATGACAAACTGTGACACTGTCAGAACCTAGCGTCCATTGCAGATTCATGTCGGCATGACTCCATGACTGAAATGATCACATGTCGTGATGCCTGTTGACTGGTTCTTACATTCATATGGCTCATCATTAATTAGTTACTATGTCAAGTGTGCCAAGGATTACCATGCAACCATGACATTCAGTTGACTGCACAGTATGTGCCGAGCTAAATCAGTACTTATGTATTGGTGTGTGTGGGCAACAAATGGAAAAGATGATTTGCCCAAATGTGTTTTACATTACACCTGACAGCATGCATTTCCTATGATTTAATGTCCGGCATGTTCTGGTGAACTGACACATGTCCACCTTTTCATACAGATAACATGAATGCAGAGGATGAGCGGGCTTTCCGCATAAGGAAGGCCCGATATCTACACATCCTCTCCGTGGCAAAGGGCTTCCACTGGACCTCCCGCCAGTATGAGAAGCAGCGG
The DNA here is from genome assembly GCF_964204655.1 of Triturus cristatus. Lineage (NCBI taxonomy): Eukaryota > Metazoa > Chordata > Amphibia > Caudata > Salamandridae > Triturus > Triturus cristatus. The sequence continues at coordinate 669,125,005 of NC_140587.1, forward strand.
GCTACCGACACGTGGACCACCGACCCCGCCTCAAGGGATGGCATGCAGCCACAACAGCATCCTCCCCCTCCCGTGGCCCCATCGACCTCATCAGTCGCTGTTGTCCCCAGTGGAGCAGCCTCTGGATCGTCTGCTCCACAGGCCATACCGGAGCAGGCAATGGACACCCTGATGTCCAGACTTGATTCCATGGACAGGAAAATCGAGAAGTTGGAGGAGAAATTGGACACGGTCCACCAGAGACTGGAATATTTGATTAGCCAAATCTAGGGGCTAATAGAAATATGGTTTACAGTTATTGTGTTTGTTAATATTATTATTTTGTAAGTATCATTTTGTTAGTGATTGTAGATTTTGTAGTATATGTAGGCATAGTTAGTTGAGATAGGTTTTTAGATGTAGATGTAGTTTTAAGGTTTTTATCATAGGGGTTTTTTAAATACTTTTAGGGGTGGGGGGTAATGTTATGTGTGTTAATGTTTATGGAAAAAAAATAAAAAAAAAATTGAAAAAAAAATATATATTTGTTTTAGTATGGTGTTATAGTTAGTAAATGTGTAGTTTAAGTATGTGTATGTCTATTGTGCATTGATGTCTTAAGGGGGGGTGGGGGGATGATGTCTACTTGTCTGCGTGATCATAGTTTAGCTTAGGTTAATAGAGTTAAGTTCGTTAGTGTAAGATTAGTTAGTTTAGATAGGTTTTGCTTTTTAGATTAGTTGTTTAGATAAGTTAGTGTGTTATGTAATGTAAATCTTGATCACCATTCTTATTTTATAAACCTTTCTTAACATACATTGGACTATATTCTATGTCATTCCGCATTTCATATGTGGTATGTGTGAGTTGGTGGGCACATGGACTGTGACCACCGGTTCCTGTTTGAGTGCATCATATTAGTACATTCAGGTCGGTTTGTGCTACATGTCTGACTAGATGTACATGTTCATGGGACACCTGTGCTTTGCTTTTGTTGGTAGCCAATATTGGTCTGACACATACATACGTTTTGGATTCTAATCATGAGTTTTCTGCCAACCTCTGCATGAAAATTTAGCAATATTCTGTCTCTGCTGGGTACCATGTTGACATATGTATGTGAAATACAGCTTTTATCTTACACAGATGTACTGAATGTACTCACCACACATCTGATCCCTCCGTGTTGTAATAGCTACACCATGTTCATGTGCAAGTGGTCATTGTGTTACAAGTGGCTAGCTCATATGACTGTACAACACACTGTCTGTATACAGACGTATTTACGACTTATGGATGTTGTATGAAGTAACGTGGTTAAAATTTCTGGCCATTTAGTTGGGGCAGGACAACAATATTGTTAGACACAACGTCATCAATGGTGATGTGCTGTCTCGAAATCATAGTTTGCAGCCAGGAAGTGTGTTTTTGTGACACACTGGCAGGGCTTTTCTCAGCCCCATTTTGACAGAGATTCAACCATCCACTGTGTGGAGACTTGCTTAAGTTTTGTACTGTGTAGACGTCTCATGTTGCACACACCTTCCCCAGCAAAGGTCCCTCCCCGCACTTGTAGGAAACACAACAGGTGGCCGGTGACAGTAGGAGTCCCGGATGTAAGTGAAGAGGTGAATCTTGAAAACCTCACAACAGCCCAGAGTATACTCCATGATGTTAATGTGTGTAGTGAATAAGTTCAAGACTTGAGCTGCTATTGTGAAGGAGTTGCACACTAAAGCTCACACCCTCCTTACCCATGCGACAACCACTAGCTGTTGACCTTTTGCTCTGATTTTGCAAGTGGTGGTGTATTGTGACAGCATGTGGGGCAAGATGCCAGGAGGGGATGATTTGAATATGTTATACGCAAATCTGAGAGCCTTGTACTCACTACTCTGGCTGACGCAAGCCAATGATGGCAAGAACTGGGGCTGACATTGGAGCTGGTTCTATAGGGATCTATTTGAGTCCTGGCAGCTGTGTTTGTGACCCTGGCCAGTCTCACAATCTCAGAATTGTTGGTCCCCAGCTACAGAAAGGTGCAGTAATATGTTTTGTTGGAAAATAGATTCATGGACAATAACCTGAGTGATGTATGGCTTGACAACAATGACTACCAACAGCAGTCTGAACCCCCTTAATATACCAAGGCACATTCCAGCCACTTTGTTAGTCTAAGCCTGGAGGATGCCAGCAGAGTCTCCACTGACACACATGTCTTTCAGCACCTGCTTATGTGTGAGTGCACACACAAATTTAGAAGGCCACCAGCATTCACTCCACAGCTTATGATCTTTCATCACCAGCAACACCTCTGACTTGCTGGCATGGAGCTAGAGGCACTTTGCAGTCATCCACCCTGCAACATCTGCTGATTTAATCACGAAATTGGGTACATCCGGCACACAGTTATTGCAAAGTGTAACTTGCAAGTGCATATCATCGGCATGTGCCACTACTGTGAACTCTCACCACATGGACAGCGCAGGTGACAGTTGGAGAACTGCATCAAGATGTGTTGGGGTCAGAGCTGACCCCTGTGGCACACCCTCTTCATTAGTGTGAGGCATGGAGATGATAGGGGGATTCTTAACATGGAAGCTCCTCTCCAAAGGTGAACCAGTCCATTGCAATGGCCACTTTGTCTGCCTACTCGAACCTTAGCAGTGAGATCTGTTTGGACACCCTGTCGAAAGCAGCACAAAGATCACATGGGACCAGGGTCAAAATACGTACCTCATCCAATCCTGCAGTTTACTATCCATACTTTTGTAGATAAGCTGTATTTGTAAAAGTTGTGTACCATGTGGGTTACTGTTGGTGTTCACAACTCTAAACAGTGTAAGGAGACAGCATTCAAGCGTTCCAAGGATTCCTATTCCTGCTAATGCATCCGCATGCTATGCCTCACTAGGTGTGGCAGTTAGTGGCACATTGATGACCATGCTTTGACAGAATCCAAGTTTTTGTGATGTTGAATTTTTGCTGCAGTGTACAGCATGCAGTCATTTCAGATGTAAGCCTTCAGGGATAATTTGTGTGTGTAGAGGTGTACATTCATGCCCAAAATATTCACCCACCATGACGCAGGCATGCTGCTAGGGTGCATACACCGGAACATGGCAGAGGGCTCAGCACCAGCACAGGGGAGAGCACAGGAATGCAGATGGTACTTTGACTATGTGTGGGGTTTCTGTGTTAGGGAGGGGACTGTGGTGATGCGGTGCAGCACATTGATGAGTGACATTCAATAATTGCTACATGTGACAGCATGTCTTTTCCCATCTAATTACTCATGCTTACAAACCTTTAGCTTGTACTTATGCACTATTCCACGTGTGTCTGGATTAGCAATCATACATTAAACACACTGGTAATGTTGAGTGGTACCAACCGGACACAAGGGCCCATTGTCCTTGACAATCAAGTGTGGAAACAACAGTAGTTGACATGTTTGAGGGTGTTGTGAACAAGATATCTTATTTTTGAAGTTGGTTTTATTTTCATACATTGTTATAGTCACAATGTTTCTTAATTCATATTTTGTAATACAAAAACATGTAGTATGACACAGTTGTTATATTTATCTGGAGACTCTTGTGTGGCAGACATTGTTCTCATAGCAGTGAATGGTTGGTGGTTGTCATCCGACAACTGTGAGTTACAATAATTTATTGGGATGTCTTCCTCTGTACATGTGTTGCAAATTCATCCTCGGAGTCTTCAGTGTGTGTGTTGGTTTCTGGGTTTAGTGCTGGGCATGTTGTCCCACTGCTACCACCAGCTGTGGCAGTGGATGTGTGTGGGAACACATGTTCAGGTGACATAAATCTCACCGTTAGAGCATTCAGCATCAGTTGCTGATTTTTAATCACCGTCAGCAACTCTGCATGAAATGCTGTGAGTGTTGACATGTATTGTTCCTGACGTTGGTGCATCTCTCTCATTTGGTTATCAATACTTTGGAGGTGCTGGGCTACATCCCTGGTGGCACTTTGTGTTGTTATTTGCACATGCCTCTGGCTCATAATGTTCGAAATGTTTGCCAGCGATTGTGCAATCCCCGGTGTTTGGTTTGAGCTGCCTTGCTCAGGGCTGATGTTCACCAACTCTGGATTTAGGCTTTGTAGGATTGCTTGCAGTGTGCCACCCATGCTCAACACACCAACGTGTACCTCATTGAGGAGGTCACGCTGTAGAGAGACAGCAGTTTGTTGAAATTCACGCTGGGTGTCCTCCCACTCTGTGCTTATGTTTGTGGGTGCAGGATCTGGTGGGGCTGGGTTTTCCACTTGATCAGCAAGCCCACGGTTGTCAGGCTCTGGAGGTGGTGTAGGTGAGCGCAGAGTTTCAATGGGCTCCTCAAGTGTGCCATTGTCTATGGAGAGAGGGTTGTCTTCAATGTCGTCCAACAGATTGCTGTCATCCACCTGTTGTGATGTGGAAGCAGCATTATCTGTAAAAGTAAGATGCAAATCTGTTAGTGGTGTTTGCATGTTGTATTGTCTAGCTGTTTTGTGTGAGGCATCACATGTGTCTTTTCCAAGGTGATCTTTGTGGCACATTCAAGCGATCTCTGTCCTTAGGCACACATATTCTTCATACTCAGAGCCACTTGAATGGACTAAGCACCACTTATCATTACATTAGTCTGGCTGTTGATCGATATGCATTGATGCTGTTCTGTGTACTTACACCACAATTGTAATCTTACTATTAGTGGTAGCTGACATTTCATGCCAACACTGCAAGTGTAAATTTGTATGTGATTCAAGTGTGTTGTCCTCCTTTCAAAACACAAACAAATGAGATGTGTCCCTGCACATTCCTGTTACATTACGGACCATGTGTGCCATCTACGACACACACTAGTTAGCATGAGTTGTGTTTGTGTCAGCCTATCACCCACTAAGGACACACTGTTCCTCCAGCTCTTACAATACAGTGTGACGTGGCAAGATTTGCTGTTGTCCTCAATAAAGACTGCCAGGAATACTGCAACGATATCATTACTAATCACACCATTGGCAAGCAATGAGTGTAGTAGTAAAAAGATTATAGGCAAATGATAAATATATTCAGCGAGAATTAATCTTGCATCAACTGTGTGTAACTTGGCCTGTGAGTCAACCTACAATGTGGGATATTAAGCTAACATTGGTTCTAATGCTACATGTATTAGCCTGTGCCCAGTACCTCACAGGGCATCAAATCTGCAAGGTTCCCCGGTGAGACGGTGGCCTGATATATGCTGTCCACTAGTTGAACTGTGCAGCTTGTACCATTTCGAAAGACACCTTCTGATGATAGTATGAAGACAGCCTTTGTTGAAAGCTATCCTAGTGGTAGGTATGGAGAGAAGACTTAATGGGAATTTTAGAAGGACTGTGAAGCAGGAATTTTTAACCAGTGTATGATGTCTGGAATTTCCACATGGAAGGAATAACGCACCAGGTATATGTTTCTAATATATGTCTTTAGGTTTACGCACACCCCTCTAGTCTATTTATGGGCCTAGAGTTGAAAATACTTAAGTTACAGGATAACAATCACCAGCGATATCAGTATTACACGTTTTGGCCCTAGGGGAGTTCCAATACATATACCAATACATTGATATTTCAAACACACCTGCACTAGACACAACCTGTATAATCTCTGGGAGCCCAAGGGACCACCCAACAGAGTGACATATGGGACATATGGGGACTGTATGCAGTGTGAGACCACAACCACAGGTTCACATAATCTTCAATGTGCAATGTCGTGTTTGTAAATTTGAAGATTAGGGGGTCTTCTGGTCAAGTCCGGAACAAAGCCTTTTTGAGTTCAGATATTCTGGGACTCGCACACACATGGCCACCAGGGTACTTGAGTTTGCCCACCCAGGGAATCAGGGTGCACAGGTGTCTTTTGGTGTTGGCTTGTTGCATCCATTTCAATGTGAGGCTGCTAAGTACTTCATCTGCCGTGAAGAGGAGACATGTCTTGCGAGATCCAAACCTGGTTCTATGATGTAAGGAACCAGAAAGCATAGTGGACAGAGTGTTGGTCACTTGCCCGTGACCTAGGACAAGATGGAACACTGACCACTTATGTGTTGTGCTTCATGTGAGTTGATGTGTGTCTTGACTCTTCATCCGCGATGTCCTTGAGGCATTGAAGAGTCCACGTGCGCAATTCGAGATGTGCCTCGAAGTCTGTTGGTTGCTGCATTTTTTGTGGCGAGTGAGAACCCAACAAGCCTTGTCACCGGCAAGTCAATGGAATTTAGAGGAGGGACTGCAGTGCAGACCTGCAAGATCTGAGGGACTCACCCAGCAAGGGTAAGTCAGGGCACATCTGGGGCAACCAGGAAAGGCCAAGTAGAAGAGGATTTGCCTTTGTGGCCACCTGCTAACCAACAGGCTAGTGTTTGCAAAGGTGCATGGAGCAGGCGCACTTTCAGCTGGCACACGGGTCCCTCGTGGAGTGGAGGCCAGCAACTTTTGTTGCAGGTGGTGCTCACGGCTGGGGCTAGTGGGAGCCCAAACCACATCTTCGAGGAGGATCAGGAAGTTGCTGTTGCTGCAAAAGATGACGGGGTCCAGGGGTCACTGCTTCACATCACCCACGGGCCTCAGCTTTGCTGTGGACTCAGGGTAGCCTTGGGGAAGTCTGGAATTCCACCTCTGGTGATGCACTGACTTTTGCATCTGGCAGGAGCTTCAGAAAAGCAGACAGTTAATTTGTTTTTGGGGTGGCAGACGAGCTGGGGAGTCACTCCTTGACCACAAGGGGTCTTTATTCTGAATTCTAGTTGTGATAGAAATTCCAAGGTACAGGAGATATATGGAACCTATTTTCATCAAGGGTAATCTCAAGTCCTAGGGACAGGATTCCTATACTTATAGTGGTTTTAGGGGATGGACTTACTGTAATGACCCACCTATATGTGGTGTTTGAGTGAGGGGTGGTTACAACCATTTCCTTTGTCCTGTTTCATGCAAGTGCAGGGGGAGTTAAACCCTGCAAGCGTTCAAAAGTGGCCTATGCACATGGTCAGCAAACGTGCACCCACACCAGGACTTCAATGCACCCGAGAGTGGTCCCGCTCAGATACAATACACACCTGCCTGTCTGGCGATGTGGACACTCCTCCCCTCAAAATGAAGCTATTGTCCAGCCATCCCCTGCAGGACTTTTGGTCAGCAGGAGTAGGGCAGACCCGTGTCTGTGTCTGGGAATTACTTTTTATGATGCCAGGGCTCAGGGAGGTCCGACCAGGTTTACCCAGTGTGACCATGTCTCTCCCTCTCGAATGGTGGAATGCTACCCCCACAGACAGTACTTGAGGGGGAGAAGAATTCCAATGCGGTTGACAACACCCAACATGTTTTGAGGCACACATTCCAAAGTTGGCATTTACCACAAGGTAATAATGCACTTACGTGTATATGGTATGGCTGTATCACATGACAGCCGTACGGATGTATTCTCACAAGCTGCATGAAGGCTCATCTCACGCTTGGGCACCCTCTCACATTACACCACGCACTCTACCTTCAGGATTGTCAAGTCCTGCCATAGGAGTGGCGTATAGGTTTATATGCGTCAGTCAAATAGTAGTTATATAGGTAGACTATACCACAGTGAGAGGTGCAAGCACACCCTTAGCCAGACTGGAGTAGCCTACATGTGTGGCCATTTGTCAATGGTTCCCAGGGGTGGGATCATACATGCTTCAGACCTTGGTATGCCTGTGAGGTACCTATGCCCTAGGTACATAGTATTGCATATCGTGGGGGCGAGAGGACGCAGCTAGGCATTGGTCCTGATTATCAGGGACACAGCCAGACTAAGGTTGGGGAGACAGTGTGACACCAGCAAAAAGTGGGGGTACCCATGTGAACCAGATCCTACTCTCACACACCCCGCCAAATGCCTTGCAAATCCAGGAAGCAAGGGAAACTGCTTAAGTATGAGGATACACCACTGAGTACATGCAGTTGGATGGGCACGACCATTGTGCATCACATCTAATTGGGCAATCGTACTACACAATGGCATACAAACCCATGTAGGCAACAATGGCTTCATGGCTCATGGTGCCATTGCTGGCCTGCTATTAGTGAGTCAACCTGGGCTACGGAGGTGCTGTCTATTTGGTGGGCTCTGTTGTTGGTAATTGAGGCATTGGTGGTCACCTGTACCTGTTGTTGGAGCCAGCATGGTTGCATGGTGGCATGCTTCAGACTTGTGTGTGAAGACACCCTGTAACCCCATGCATTTGTGAATGTTACCTGTTCTCAGGGGTATCTACCGATGGTGTGAGACATTGCATACCATGGCCCAACAGTGCACTGAGCTACACAAGGTATATTGGCAATGGTGTTCAACGCATATCTGCACCCTAGGCCACAGGATGGGTCGATGGCCCGACGCTGTGGAGGGTTTTGACCCTGAGCTGAATCTCACGTATGAATCATTGGCACTCAAGTTACAAACATGAGGGATGCATGTAGCATCCCCGTCATTGTGTCCTTGGCCAGCTGTCTTTGCAGGACATGCTCAACCCAGGCCTGGGTAAGTCCACCTAGCAGAGGATCCTGCTGTCTGATTAACCGACATTATCAATGTGCATCAGGTATCACCACTGTGTGGATGTCCAAGGGAGTGCAGGGTGTGATGTGTAGTGTAGGATGGCCATGACATGGTAGTGAGCAGGGGTAATGCCTGTGGGTGCAGGACACCCAATGGGGGAATATCCTTTATGGATATTGAGATTTTGGTCCATGATTTTGAGTGGTGCTAAACAGTGAAGCAACTACCATGATGGTCAAATATCTATGTACTGTTGCTACATTTCCTTTCTGTGTGTGAGGGAGATTGGGTCTGCTTGAGTCAGATTTCGGCCCATGACTCAGTAGTATGCCTAATGAAGTGCACAATGTCTGGTCATTTGTCCTCTCAGTCTGGCACAGACATTCATGTGCACTTCCATGTTCACAATGCAGACAGCATTAAAGCTTGCATTGAGTACATGGCCACCCATCAAGCCCCTGTCAGAACGCACTGTCCCTGCGCGCATGAGCAATCACAAGACCACATTGCAGCCCTGTGATTGACTTAGGTGAGGGAGCAAGGCTGGTTCCTGTCCCTTGAGGCAGACTCATAGTCCCAGGTGCACAGTTTACACATGGCCAGGCCTTGTCACACATTTTCATTTGTGATGTGATGTAAGGCACACACTTACAACCACCCCCACATCCATGCCCCCTCCAGTGTATTTTCTGCATTAGTTCTCTAGACAGCTGTCCAGTGCCCCCTACATAATTTGTCAGTGCCAGATGCTGTGCAGCCCTGTGCATCATGCAGACCTGTTATGAACTTACACAAGATGTCTTTTGTTGCATGGCATACTATTCAATTTCTTACAGTTATGATGCATACCAATGGGTCTCATGTTACAACAGTGTGGTGGGAGCTGGCTAGGATAGCGTTGTGAATTACTGTATCTACTGAAGTGATTGCAACCCTCAAAGGGACACTTGTTACACATGACGCAAGCTAACTGTGATCCATCTCAGACCCACCCCACTAACAGTAGATAGCACATTTGGTGCATACAATACACTATTGTTATGGATTGCCCCCGACAGACACAATTTTGTCATGAATTGCCCCCATATGTCGGCCTGTGGTATATTTGTCGCCACAAATAATACAATGTGTAACAATTAATTTCTTGCCCCCAAGTGGCACCCTATGTCTATTTTCTGTCCACCATAGCCCCCTATTTTCAATTGGACCCCACACTCGACGCACAGATAGCAATGTTTGACCCCAGAAAACACACGATTTACAATTTTACTGGCCAGTGACGGCATCCTGTTTAGCTTGTGACCACATAGAGAAGCGACTATTGTCCCTTTTTTCTCTCAACATGAATCACAATATTGATAATTCTTACTCAAGAATACTATGCTTACATTGCTATGTCAGGAAGGAAATATTTACATATGCTTTGATGGATGGAACTCCCATTTGTTGCATCACAATGCACTGATTTCACATGTCATGTGAAGGCAAATGCAAGGCTGTGGTTACTTGGAATTGACATTGAAATGTGATGACTGTGTTGTAATGTACATCTAGCATGAGGGAGGGTAGCTATGGCTAAAATCATATGCAGTCATTTGGCCCAGGACCACACACACCAGCTCGGACTATTCCTCATCTACACTCCTCTGCTGGAACATGGCCACCCACCTCGACATCCACCCTGTACGCAACCACCCCTGCCATCTTGCATTACAATATGCTTATCTTGGCCCCTGCACAAGTGTAATCTCAGGACGGACCTTGTTACACATCAGGACACCAGTGCCGTGTGCCACCCAGCAAAACACCACTACACACAACCAGATCACATACATCCTCAAAACACTGCTGCCAGTACACATGCCCACTACAGAGATGTCACCCAACCTTGCTGTTGACTCTTCATATGTCACCTGCTTCACATACACATACACCAACGTTCATTGTGGACCTGTAATCACCATCAACATAATTGACAGCTACTTCATTCCCACAGGGTCCACCACATCCATCAAGGATGAGGCATTGCCATATCCTACAAGGAAGGTGAACACTTACAATGGACATGCACTTAAATGACCCAGCATTAACCATGGTGCTAATCACGTTAACACGGCCAGACCCGGCAAGGCAACATTCACTTTGCCCCCTTCATTTGCAGGCCACCCGGGACATATGCACCCTTTCAACAATGCCATTGTAGACGTCCTTGCACACCAGGCTCCCCCCCACACTTTCCTACTTCAGGGACTCTGGTTCCACATGCACAACACCCGTGACCAGGACACCATTGGCTACTTGGTGAAATATCTGGCATCAGACTGAGAGAGCTATTGCCAACACCAAGCAACATTGCTCAAGACATTGACAGGCACATCTCCTCCACAGTAGACGTATTGAACTTCAGCCACACCACCATATTGACGTGGACCAACCCTCATTGTGTGTGTCACTTGTTCAACATGCCCAGCATACAGCACCACCATCATTGATACACATCCCAAAGGTGTTGTGGCCATCTATTCGGTTATCATGGACTCCCTGGGCCACAGCACTACGCCTACACTTTCACTGTATGACCCCGCTGCACACGTCCTCCACCCACAGTTCAAAACCTACCCACACCTCCTGGCACACCTCAAGGCCATACAGGCAAGATGTAGCACATGTTTGCACCTTATTGGCTACATAACGCAAGTATGCATATGCATGACCTTGTGCACATCTTTTATGTACTCCTTGCACTGCAAGATCTTCACTTTGGATATTCATAAAGGTGAGATGCCGGTGGTGCAAGTCCCTACATAAATGATGTCCAGTATGTGTGCTCAATCAGATATGGACATGGTGGTGCATTTCTGACATTAGAAATGTGTGATTGACATATGTGTGGGACTGACATTGTGGAGGTTTGTACTTGTGGAGTAATATGTGGTTAACAATATGCAGACGTCAGACTACGGCACTGTGAAATTTCTATCTGCTATGCCCAACATGACCCCTTCATTACTATTGTGAATTTTTTGTTACTTACCAGTTGTCTGCTGTTCTGTTTCTCTTGCGGCACTGTCCTGTCCAGAGATTCCACTCACTATCTCCTCTGGGATGACTCGTGCCACCCGCTCCTCCAAGTCATCAAGTGACTCCTGATGTGCTGGGCTGCCTCCTCCGGTTTGTAGTGCGGCCTTGCAGTTTGCAGCAAGTTTTTCTTTGGTGCGCCACTTGTAATCATGCCACCTTTTTTTGCAGTCCAGCACGGTCCGCTTCGCCTGTCCCACACAGTTGATTTTTGTGACTATTCGCTGCCAGATTGCCTCTTTTTTTGAAATGGGCAGCTTGGAGTTGACAAACAGCTGGTGCTGGTGGTTGGTGACCTCCGTCACCAGGATTTCGTTCTCTTCATGGCTGAAGTTTGACTTCCGCTTGCGTTTGGCCACTGGTTCAGCCTGGCCATCAGGACTTCTGCTGCCAGGGTTTGCGTGTGGGTCCTGGGTGCTGGTGTCACCTTCAGCTTCCATTTTTGGCTCCTCTGTTCTGAGTTATGAGTTTCAGCAGATTTGCGTCGCTTTCCGGGTCGATTATTCTCGCTTCACGCAGTGTGCGTCCACGCAGTCTCTTCAGAATGGCGTTGCGTGTCGTAAGGCATCCTTGCGTGACTTTTCACGTGGTTGCGTCGGATTGACTTGCGGCACCTTTGCGACACCTGCGTCATTTTTTCTGACGCAGGTTACCACGTTGCGCCACGCTCCGACGCCTTGTTGATATGGCGCATGTCTTTTGACTTGCGTTGTCGCAGTGGTGCCGCAAGTTTTTTGACGCATCGCTGCGGTGCGGCAGCGATGCGTCACTCTTCATAAATCTGCCCCTATGTGTTTAGTGCAAATGTTGATTAGGGGTTATTTCTAATATGCTTTGAACAATTCTGTAATGTTGGGGTTAAGGATCTAGCACAGCCCCTGTGTTTAGGTGCCTGAACTATTTAGCACAGGCTCAAAGCCCCTGCCTTAATTAACCCATTGTATTACAAAGTTTGATAAGAATGTTGGTTTGAGCAACTCAACAAGATTTGTTACTTTGTAAAACAACACATATTTAGGATATTTATTTAAAATGACTCAATCAACTATGAAGTGTGTTGTTTGTTAAAGTTGTTTTTCAAGCAAATCTGCCTGCTCTGCACACACAATACCCAGAATTCACATGGTGCCATGAGGAAATGGTTGAATTTCCCTAAGGTACATATATTTAGAGCGCTATAGTTCTGAGACCATTGCTAAACTTATTGTCTCAACATCGCAGACTTTTCTTTTAAATGTATTCGTGGGTTTAGGTTTTTACAGGCTGCGAAGTGAAAGTGCAGCTAGCCATTCAAAATCTAAAACATATCTTAGAGTCTAAACACAGATCGGATAGCATCCAACTTAATCCTGCTATTACAGAGGAATAAAGGCATGGCCTTCTGGCATTAAAGATGTGCAATGATTAGCCCATTTAATCCAAAACCTCCAAGATTCCATCGTGCCCTCGGGGATTATGCTAAAGAAGTGTATTATATTGGAAATGTGACATTGATACATTTTTCTTCACAATTTCCCTGGAAGCTCACAATTACTCCAAACATTGTTCAATAAAAGAAAATCTTCAGGGCCTACAGATGGACGAGCTATAAAGAAAGGTGTTCCACAAAGAGGCAAAGCATGTGTGTTTTACAAAATGTAGTGCCAAAAGAACCCTAATGTATTTTTTTCTCAAGCATCGTGTTCTGCCAGCATCTAGAGTGGGTTATAAAAAAATGTGAAGCAATATTTAGACAGGCGGTTACAATCATAAGGTTGTCACGAGTTGTTTAGACTTTTTTTAATGTGTGTTTTTTTTTATTTCTATTGTACAGCCAACACAAAAAACTACGCTGGAGTACCACGAAAGGTTAAGCGTATGTCAGTGGCTGTAAAGGACATCACACAGATCCGTCAAAAATGCCCCTAGGCCAGCAACCAGTGACAGATGCCTATGGAGTCATAACAAATCATGCATGGACTCTGCAAACACAGGTCTTAGACACACTTGCTACTCTAACCCCAACAATGCTTTACCAGCAAAACCCACAACCGGTGCAGCGGACACACATACAGGAAGACCATTTTTGGCTAGGGATGTAGGGGTGTAGACCTCAAAGGGTGCATACTTCCACCCACAGGCACACAACATCCAGGGTCATGTAAAACCCAGGAAGTAGAGCTCACGGTAAACAAACCAAAATCAAGTGACTTTTCCTTAAAGAAGAAGAAGAAGCCCACAGTCCTGGGCCTCCAAATCATTGCTTTAGATCTATCCTTAAAAAATCACAGTTACCGTGCAGCCATGTCCCCATAATCTTCATGCAGGTAAATGTTCACTGTCTGAGAGGGTGAATGTTGATGTGCTCCCCAGAGGATCCCCAAAACCGACTATAAATATCTCACATGCCCTTTGGGATGTAGGACTTGAAAACGATCATCCAAAAGCGGACACAACTATAAAAATCACAAGTGCTCTATTTGACGAAGGCTTTGAAAAGAATCATCCAGACCGTGACACTTAATCTGCATGTATAGGGCTTCTGATGGGGGATAACCAGTGAGCCACAACTGCATATAAAAATCTCACAAACCCTAGTTGATGAAGGGCCTGAAAACGATCATTTCCAAATGGTCACATCTTATTTAGGTACAGGGTTTCTCAAGGGCCTGTCAGGGGGAATATGTGATGATACAATGCGTGGTGTTACCATGCGGTAGGTAACAATGCAGTCATTACAAAGACCTCGTTGTTACCACGCATGGCTTTACATTGCAAGTCGTTTCTACGACTTGCGCTAGATGTCTCGCTGGACTTAGGAATAGTATAAATTACTATTCCTACTCCAGTTAGCGCAACAGCAGGGAATGTGTTGGATTTAGAATCCAACACATTCCCTGGTGTTGCACGCCACCTAGCACAAGTCGTAGAAATGACTTGCGATGTAAAGCCATGCGTGGTAACAACGTGGTCCTTGTAATGACTGTGTTGTTACCTACCTGCGTGGTAACACCCGCGTTGTAACCGTTGTTTCCCGTCAGGGGTGCTAGCAAGTTCTGAAATATAAGGCACTGCAGCTGCATACATTGTTACTTCAAATGTGGACCCCGAGTGGGCACAGCAACCTGTCCCCAGCCCCAGCACTTCCTACACCTCTAACTCGCAGTGCTATTATGACCAACATTTAAATTCATCATATCCTATGTCACCTGTTACACCTCCAGGCCCATACGGTCCCACCAGCCCAGCATCAAGTATAAAACCTCCTTCACCCATCTCAACATAACCCGACAGCAGTACAGGATGTGGTGAATGTCATAATCAGAGCTTTGAAACAGAGTATAGCTGCAAGGCGTCGTCAAGAGCAGTCAGCAGATACTCCACTGAGTGTTCAGATTGGATACTGCTTTTTTTGATCCCCCCAATTCCAGACCTTCAGAACAGTGTTAGTGGTGGTAGCCCAATAGCGGGGCTCAGGGATATTCAGGGTAATATTTGCCCCACCCTTATTGTTACAGATAATGCCCCAGAAAATGTCTTTTTAGCCCAAAATTCTGTACTAGGGTCATATATGAAAGACACGCACCAGGCTGTTAGAAAACTAAAATCGAATCTGAACTCTAAGGCAATAAAACTGAGGAAGACAGAAACTGAGAACTTTTCTTTGAGGAATGTACAGAGGGAGATAATTCAGAGGGTGCAAATGTGTAGAAGAGAGGTGTTACAATATTGCAAGGCAGCCGTTGCAGACGTAGAGGTTATTTCATCTTGACGAGGTCTGCAGCACTCCTTAAAGAGCAGGGGTTCCAGTTTTATTAATAACTCAGTCCAAAGTTCCAAATATACAAAAAAGTTACAAGACATGCTTACTAAAGGGCAACAGTTCTTACAAGTCTGTACAACCAAAAAAAAGTTAGAACTCCACATACAGGGCCTAAAAGTTCAAAAAATCATGACAGCGCTTCTTAAATTTCACGGATTGGACCCTCAAACACAAACTTAGGAGAGGTCTGCAGGCATTCTAGGTGTCTCAAGCGTTCAAGGGTCAATGCTGAGAGACCCGGGTACGCCAAACTCAAAGGTGGTCTTGGGGTAAGGGTTGTAGCCGGGGCTTAGGGGAGGCTTTCTTCAGCAAATACTCCTCAGACCGTTCAAACCGGCTCCAGTGTGCTGCCTAAAAATAGGTGAACCGGTAAGAAACAAAAGTGGGCCAATTACACCAAGCAGTGTAGGCTCTTAATCAGTAATTTAAAGAAAGCCAGAGTTTGTGCTACAAGGAGGCTTAAAAATATACGGCCTAAGAATCAGCTCAACATCCAACACAAACCCCCAAGCTGAGGATTCAGAGATGGTGATTTTAGACAGCTTCAGAAGGTACCGGCAAAATGTAAAGAGATTTAATGCTACAGAGTATTACAAAGAATTCTGGTTTGTTAACTTAGAATGCATAAACTCATCTGACGATGGGTTTTTAGCTATTCACCAAGCTGTACAAATGCTCGTAGGCGGTTGTTACATGATGTAGGCTGAATAATTTCTTTCAGTTCCACTTCCATTGACAGGGTATTGACTGCTCCTTGTTCACTAGATGAATGCCCCACAGTGTGTTTGAGGATGTGGAATTTTTCGAAAACCTCTCCAAGCTTTTACATAGTAAAGCAGAAATAGCAGCATTTGGGACCTTCACAATAGTCGCCCTTGTGATTCAGGGTGGCAAGGGGGGTGTTTCTAGACCTTTAAAGAGTATCTTCTACAGTAAAGTCATTGAAAACAAACACCGGTAACTGCTCAACTCAAATACCGAAGCAACCAACACGTGTCTGGTGTCTAGCATCACTGGTTACTACTGGATGGCAGCTCTACCAACGCAGTTGTCCTGTCTAGAGCAGTTGAAGCCCGTGCTGCACTTGAAATACCTTGTGACAGACTGGTAGGCTTTAAAGAACTGGATCTTTTTTAGAACTATTTTGCCATCACGATAAAAGTTCTTTACTACAGTGGATCGTGCAAGTACTTCACATCCGGAGAGCCTGTGAAAAGTAAGACGGTTTACATACTCCATAAGTGAAAGTGCAGCTAGCCATTCAAAATCTAAAACATATCTTAGAGTCTAAACACAGATCGGATAGCATCCAACTTAATCCTGCTATTACAGGTGAATAAAGGCATGGCCTTATTGCACAAAAGATGTGCAATGATTAGCCCATTTAATCCAAAACCTCCAAGATTCCATCGTGCCCTCGGGGATTATGCTAAAGAAGTGTATTATATTGGAAATGTGACAGTGATACATTTTTCTTCACAATTTCCCTGGAAGCTCACAATTACTCCTAACATTGTTCAATAAAAGAAAATCTTCAGGGCCTACAGATGGACGAGCTATAAAGAAAGGTGTTCCACAAAGAGGCAAAGCATGTGTGTTTTACAAAATGTAGTGCCAAAAGAACCCTAATGTATTTTTTTCTCAAGCATCATGTTCTGCCAGCATCTAGAGTGGGTTATAAAAAAATGTGAAGCAATATTTAGACAGGCGGTTACAATCATAAGGTTGTCACGAGTTGTTTAGACTTTTTTTAATGTGTGTTTTTTTTTGTTTCTATTGTACAGCCAACACAAAAACTACGCCGGAGTACCACGAAAGGTTAAGCGTATGTCAACGGCTGTAAAGGACATCACACAGATCCGTCAAAAATGCCCCTACGCCAGCAACCAGTGACAGATGCCTATGGAGTCATAACAAATCATGCATGGACTCTGCAAACACAGGTCTTAGACACACTTGCTACTCTAACCCCAACAATGCTTTACCACCAAAACCCACAACCGGTGCAGCGGACACACATACAGGAAGACCATTTTTGGCTAGGGATGTAGGGGTGTAGACCTCAAAGGGTGCATACTTCCACCCACAGGCACACAACATCCAGGGTCATGTAAAACCCAGGAAGTAGAGCTCACGGTAAACAAACCAAAATCAAGTGACTTTTCCTTAAAGAAGAAGAAGAAGCCCACAGTCCTGGGCCTACAAATCATTGCTTTAGATCTATCCTTAAAAAATCACAGTTACCGTGCAGCCATGTCCCCATAACCTTCATGCAGGTAAATGTTCACTGTCTGAGAGGGTGAATGTTGATGTGCTCCCCAGAGGATCCCCAAAACCGACTATAAATATCTCACATGCCCTTTGGGATGTAGGACTTGAAAACGATCATCCAAAAGCGGACACAACTATAAAAATCACAAGTACTCTATTTGACGAAGGCTTTGAAAAGAATCATCCAGACCGTGACACTTAATCTGCATGTATAGGGCTTCTGAGGGGGATAACCAGTGAGCCACAACTGCATATAAAAATCTCACAAACCCTAGTTGATGAAGGGCCTGAAAACGATCATTTCCAAATGGTCACATCTTATTTAGGTACAGGGTTTCTCAAGGGCCTGTCAGGGGGAATATGTGATGATACAATGCGTGGTGTTACCATGCGGTAGGTAACAATGCAGTCATTACAAAGACCTCGTTGCTACCACGCATGGCTTTACATCGCAAGTCGTTTCTACGACTTGCGCTAGATGTCTCGCTGGACTTAGGAATAGTATAAATTACTATTCCTACTCCAGTTAGCGCAACAGCAGGGAATGTGTTGGATTCAGAATCCAACACATTCCCTGGTGTTGCACGCCACCTAGCACAAGTCGTAGAAATGACTTGCGATGTAAAGCCATGCGTGGTAACAACGTGGTCGTTGTAATGACTGTGTTGTTACCTACCTGCGTAGTAACACCCGCATTGTAACCGTTGTTTCCCGTCAGGGTTGCTAGCAAGTTCTGAAATATAAGGCACTGCAGCTGCATACATTGTTACTTCAAATGTGGACCCCGAGTGGGCACAGCAACCTGTCCCCAGCCCCAGCACTTCCTACACCTTTAACTCGCAGCGCTATTATGACCAACATTTAAATTCATCATATCCTATGTCACCTGTTACACCTCCAGGCCCATACGGTCCCACCAGCCCAGCATCAAGTATAAAACCTCCATCACCCATCTCAACATAACCCGACAGCAGTACAGGATGAGGTGAATGTCATAATCAGAGCTTTGAAACAGAGTATAGCTGCAAGGCGTCGTCAAGAGCAGTCAGCGGATGCTCCACTGAGTGTTCAGATTGGATACTGCTTTTTTTGATCCCCCCAATTCCAGACCTTCAGAACAGTGTTAGTGGTGGTAGCCCAATAGCGGGGCTCAGGGATATTCAGGGTAATATTTGCCCCACCCTTATTGTTACAGATAATGCCCCAGAAAATGTCTTTTTAGCCCAAAATTCTGTACTAGGGTCATATATGAAAGACACGCACCAGGCTGTCAGAAAACTAAAATCGAATCTGAACTCTAAGGCAATAAAACTGAGGAAGACAGAAACTGAGAACTTTTCTTTGAGGAATGTACAGAGGGAGATAATTCAGAGGGTGCAAATGTGTAGAAGAGAGGTGTTACAATATTGCAAGGCAGCCGTTACAGACGTAGAGGTTATTTCATCTTGACGAGGTCTGCAGCACTCCTTAAAGAGCAGGGGTTCCAGTTTTATTAATAACTCAGTCCAAAGTTCCAAATATACAAAAAAGTTACAAGACATGCTTACTAAAGGGCAACAGTTCTTACAAGTCTGTACAACCAAAAAAAAGTTAGAATTCCACATACAGGGCCTAAAAGTTCAACAAATCATGACAGCGCTTCTTAAATTTCACGGATTGGACCCTCAAACACAAACTTAGGAGAGGTCTGCAGGCATTCTAGGTGTCTCAAGCGTTCAAGGGTCAATGCTGAGAGACCTGGGTACACCAAACTCAAAGGTGGTCTTGGGGTAAGGGTTGTAGCGGGGGCTTAGGGGAGGCTTTCTTCAGCAAATACTCCTCAGTCCGTTCAAACCGGCTCCAGTGTGCTGCCTAAAAATAGGTGAACCGGTAAGAAACAAAAGTGGGCCAATTACACCAAGCAGTGTAGGCTCTTAATCAGTAATTTAAAGAAAGCCAGAGTTTGTGCTACAAGGAGGCTTAAAAATACACTGCCTAAGAATCAGCTCAACATCCAACACAAACCCCCAAGCTGAGGATTCAGAGATGGTGATTTTAGACAGCTTTAGAAGGTACCGGCAAAATGTAAAGAGATTTAATGCTACAGAGTATTACAAAGAATTCTGGTTTGTTAACTTAGAATGCATAAACTCATCTGACGATGGGTTTTTAGCTATTCACCAAGCTGTACAAATGCTCGTAGGCGGTTGTTACATGATGTAGGCTGAATAATTTCTTTCAGTTCCACTTCCATTGACAGGGTGGTGACTGCTCCTTGTTCACTAGATGAATGCCCCACAGTGTGTTTGAGGATGTGGAATTTTTCGAAAACCTCTCCAAGCTTTTACAAAGTAAAGCAGAAATAGCAGCATTTGGGACCTTCACAATAGTCGCCCTTGTGATTCAGGGTGGCAAGGGGGGTGTTTCTAGACTTTTAAAGAGTATCTTCTACAGTAAAGTCATTGAAAACAAACAGCGGTAACTGCTCAACTCAAATACCGAAGCGACCAACACGTGTCTGGTGTCTAGCATCGCTGGTTACTACTGGATGGCAGCTCTACCAACGCAGTTGTCCTGTCTAGAGCAGTTGAAGCCCGTGCTGCACTTGAAATACCTTGTGACAGACTGGTAGGCTTTGAAGAACTGGATCTTTTTTAGAACTATTTTGCCATCACGATAAAAGTTCTTTACTACAGTGGATCGTGCAAGTACTTCACATCCGGAGAGCCTGTGAAAAGTAAGACGGTTTACATTCTCCATAATGAAAATCACTTTTAAGGTATCTCGATCCTGAAGGGTTTTATAGGACCCAAGTGCAAGTGCACCCATTGCGAACACATCTACAACACACAGACAGCTTATCAGTGTGAAATGCATTGTAAAATCTGTCAAAGGGGCGGCTGCATCTTACTCGCTGATCAGAAGGTGAGATGTCCTCAGTGTAATCTATTCTGTTGCTTGCGAAGCTGCTTGAGCATACACAATGAGGTAATTCAGTGTATCCCTAAAACAAACTGTGCGGGGTGCAGGTGCTATACAGCTGCCGGCCACAAATGCAAAGGTATGAAATGTTCCCGGTATAAGGCGTCTTTTCCTCCAGGAACAGTACACATGTTACATCACAAGCGGTCAGCCCCAGACCAAAACAGAATACAACATAGTATTCGATATAGAGTGTACCCAAGAGACAAGAGTGCACCAGCCTAGCTATATTTTTGCGCACCATATAACTTCTGATGAAAACTGGGAGTTTGAAGGCCCTTCTTGCGTGAACAAATTCCTTAGCACATTCATTCAGACAGAATTAAAAGGGTATTCCCTGATGGTCCATAACTCAAAAGTGTATGACTCGTTCTTTATTTTTCAAATATGATTTGTGAAAAGATGCCTGTAGACATCACCTATGGCTCCAAACTGATGCTCTAATGGCTGTACCTTTACATATAAGTTTCATAGATACTTTGAATTTTCTGCCCATGCAATTGAGCAAGTTGCCAAAAGCCTTTGGTTTTCCAGTTTGTAAAGGTTATCTCCCCCTCTTTTTTAACATTGGCAAATCAGAATTATGAGGGTCCCATGCCTCCGGTCGACAGTTATGTTGTGTATATGATGCCAAAGGAGAAAGAGAGTTAAATATAGTGGTATGGTGAAAAATGCTAAAAGAAGTTTAATTTTCAAACTGAAGTGAAAGCTTACTGTCAGGCAGATGTAATGATGTTGAGAAAAGCTTTAAATCTCTGCAGAGACGTTGCTGTAGTGATGACAAAACAAGAAAAGGTTCTGAAACCCAATACCGCCAAGATGACAAAACCCAAAGAGTACATAAACCATTTTCAACACATCACTCTGGCTTCCATGCGATGTCTATCTACAAGCACATGTTTTTACAACCTGAAAGCATAGCTCTAGTGCCACCCGACCTCTATAGTGGTAAACAGAAGTGTTATTCTACCCCCTCTATTCAATGGCTCATATAGGTCTCTGACAAGGAAAATATCTTCATCCAACACACCTTACCGGGTGATGACCATGTGGGCTCTTATTTCCTAGATCCGTACTCTGTAATTAATGGCATGCCAATGGCCTTTGAATACAAGGGTTGCTTTGACCACAGTTGTCCCCACTGCTACAAACCCCATGTGTATAATAAGCTGTTGGATACCACATTTGAACACTTGCACAGGCTTACTCTGTTAAAGGTGCATTATGTTAAAAACTGTGGTTTTATTCTGAGATCCCTCTGGGAGCCTGAGTGGCTAGATATGTTAACATCAGACCCGGAACTCTGCTCCTTCATTAAGAGCAATGAGTTACCCAAGCCTTTGGAGCCCCCCGTGACACCTTATTCGTACAAACACTATACAGTTATACAGGGCCGTGAGAGAGGGTGAGAAAATACATTACTATGATTTCATGTGTCTGTATCCATTAGTGAACAAGATGAAATTATACCCGTTAGGTCACTCCAGCATCACATAAAGGTACTTTAAAATCATAGACTAATACTTTGGGTTAGTTAAATGTCAAGTCTACCCACCCCAGAGGCTTTACTTCCCCATACTACCGTACAGAGTTAATGGTAAGCTACAGTTCCCTGTGTGTCGAACATGCCCTGAAACTAATTATACTAATGAGTGCAGACACACTGACAAGCAAAGGGTTCTCACCAGACCTGATGTAGCATTGAAGTATAGGCGCGCCTAGAGAAAGGATACTGACTTGAAAAAAGACACGAAATTTGGAACTTTGAGAGGACTATAACCCAACTCTTTTCTGAATATATAAACTTATTTCTCAGAGACAAGTAGGAGGCATCGGGGTTTCTAGAATGGTGCCATAAAGAGGCCTCAAAACAAAAATACATGAATGATTGCTACACTCATGAGGGTATATACTTTTTTTTTTTTAAACACTTTATTTTAACGTTTTTGCACATTACAGCCTTTCCATGATACAGCATGAGTAAATCAAGAGACAAAGACATCAAGAAAGTAAACACAGAGCACAGCACCATCTGGCCACATAGTTCCGTAGGGGGAGCTTCGCACCCATCCAGTTCTATAGATTATACATATCCCACCCTGTCCCATGGGCCTCCTTCATTGTGGTAACTTGATATTATTGTGCAGCACAAAGAAAACATACATCATGTGGATTATACACTCTATCTTCGCGTCTCTGAGAGACAGCTCCGACCCCCCTCTTGTTATACATCGGTGCCAAAGGCAAGCACCAGGGGTGTCAAGGACCTCCACCGAGAAGCGCCTGCGCTGCAAGGGAACAGACTCCAAGCACCTTCCGTATTGAACAGTTTGTGTGTCAACAAGAGCCCCAGAGGAATCAAGTCTCTCCTTTAGACCCCCGTGTCCTGCTCCAAAGCGGGGGAGTCTGCCACCTCTGCGGCAGTCAATAAAAGGTAAGTCTGGAGGGGTCCCCAAATATCCTTTGGTCTAGACATTGACGGAAGGGTCTCGGCATATAAGCCCAACTGTCCCTGGCAATAGGTCAGGTCATCAATCCAATCTTTGAATTTAGGAGCCCTCCCCCTACCCCACCTACAAGCCACCCTGCGCCTGGCCAATAGCAAAACCAATGCCAGTGAATTTGCGATGCGCCTGAGGGAGGTGTGGAGTGTAGCCTAGTAGTGCCAACATGGGGTCCCTCTCTACTGATGCATTCACCATCTTCCCCAGAGCCTGGAAAACTTGTGTCCAGAAATCCTGTATTCTCGGGCATTCCCATGCTAAGTGTAAAAAACCTGCTCCCGGCCGGTGACATCTCTCACACCTATCATTATCCGCAAGTGAGAATCAAAACTTTTTAGCAGGCGTGTAGTAAAGGCGCTGTAAGAACTTGTAATGAATGACTCGCAATCTGCTACTAGCAGACACCCTTGCAGTTTGGAGGCAGCAATGTTCCCATTGCTCTTCAGTCACTTCCCTTCCCAGCTCCTCGCTCTACTGGGTCCTTGCCGTGCAACGGGGTCTCGAATAGTGTGTGCGTATATTATGATAAAGTTCGGGATACTAGGTGCCTGCCATCAGCAGACCCCAGCATCTGGTGCAATGGTGCAAAGATCTTGGGCTCCTGCGGAAACCCTGGAAGGCTAGAACGAAGGCCCTGCCGTAGCCGGATGTATAGAAATGTGACTAGGGCCGAGGGAGAGGCCTCGCCAAATATTTGTGCAAAACCTACCGCTCCGAAAGAGATCCCCCCAAGTGACAATCTGCACCCGTGCGCACATTTGATGAAAGACCCGTTCCTGCAACAGCGGCATACAGGGATGATAGGAGAGCGGAAGCTTCGGGGAGTACAGGGATGGGGGCCCACAGAGTCCGACTATATTATGCCACGCTTCTACTGTGCATGTTACAGTGGTGGGAGGGATGTTGCGGGTGCGCCTTGGGGCCTGTATCATTCCGTCCAATGGGATAGGGTCTGCCAACCAATGTTCCGCAGCCACCTGTGGTATGTACGGAGGGGGGCAAATCCAGTAATATGCATAATGTACTTGCGCACTAAGATAATATATTTCGAAATCTGGAATTTCGAATCCTCCCCGAGCATAAGGTTGGGTTAGTATGGACCATTTAAGCCTGGGCTGTTTGCTACCCCAGAGCAGCCTAATGAGTTCCGACCGGAGAGTCATAAAAAAATATCTCCCACGGTGATATGGTATATTCAAGAACAAATACAGAAATCGCGGAAGCACCCGCATTTTTATCAAGGACGCCCATCCAGCAAACGAAAGAGGCAACGAGATCCATCGGGGGACAGCATCAGAGAGACGTTGCACCGTGGTGCCATAATTAAGGCAAATCAACTCGTCGCGATCCCTAGAGAGCTGTATCCCGAGGTACCGAAGATCAGAATCACACCAAGCCAGCGGGTAGTCTAAATCAAACTTGGTGGCTGCCGCCGTCAGTGGGAAGACCTGCGATTTCCCCCAATTAATATGGACCCCGGATAGTCTACCAAAAGTGATAAATTCACGGAGCAGTGGATTGATATTCTGCTGAGGGTCCCTCACATACAATGTAATGTCATCTGCGTACAGGGATAACTGTATTTGACGCTGGATACATCGGAACGCTTTTTCCCCATGGTGCTGCCGCAGTCTGGATGCTAATTGCTCCAATGCTATGGCAAACAGCAGGGGGGAAAGCGGGCACCCCTGGCGCGTACCCCGGGTTATGGGGAAAGCTTCAGAGAGATGCCCATTAATTGACACCTTTGCAGTGGGTTTGTGATACAACAGCCAAATCCAAGATATAAAGAGAGGGGGGAACCCCATCCGTCCCAGTATCCCGAACAGATAGTTCCACTCCACGGAGGCAAATGCTTTCATAGCATCTAGGAACACTGCAGCCAGTGGTAGCTCCGGAGCAACATTTTGTAACAGGGAGAAGAAGGTACGCAGGTTGTGAGAGGTGTCGCGTCCCGGCACAAACCCCGACTGGTCGGGGAGAATGAGCCTATCCAGTAGCAGCAACACCCTGTTGGCAATGACTTTTGCCAAAATTTTCATGTCGCAGTTGATAAGGGATAACGGCCTATACGAGTCGCAAGAGTCGCTAGGTTTGCCCGGCTTCAGAAGTGAGATTATAAGTGCTTCCCGCATTGATCAAGGAAGCTCCCCAACCTCCAGCGATTCTTCGTACACTTCCTTGAGTACCGGAGCCATTATGTCTATGTATGTTTTATAGAATTCAATAGGGATGCCATCTAGGCCCGGCGCCTTACCTGATTGCGTTTTTTATAATTGCCTCTCGTTTTTCGTCGAGTTCGAACGGTAAGCAAAGAAACCCGCGATGTGTATCGAAGAGCCAGCCCAACGCAACATCTCCCAGAAAATCTTCAAGATCCAGCAAGCCACTGCGTTGTGTGGTGTAGAGGCTGGTGTAGTGCGTGGTAAACGTATCTAGTATGTGTGCAGTGTCCCTGTGTCTCGTCGCGGCAGGGCCCAGAATCTCCAAAATGCAATTGGAGAACCGGGGTCGCCCGATCACCTCAGCCAGGGCCCTCCCCGGCCTCTCTCCCTCACCATACCTACGGGCCTCTCAGTGACGCCCCCGGAATCTTGACTCGCGCTGTGCAGTTTCCTCGTACTCTGACAGAAGTGCCCGAAAGTCGGCCTGCACCTTCCCCCCTTCGCCCAATTCCATTCGGTGTTCCAATGCCTTAAGGTTTTTCTCCAGGGTCTTTAACGTCCCCTGTATATCCCGGAGCACTCCGAAACTTTTGGAGATGCAGAACCCCCTTATTGTTACCTTAAAGGCCTCCCAGATCGTTTCCACGCTATCCACCGAGCCCTTGTTCCGTTGAAAAAAGTCTTGTATCTCTTCCCCCAACTCGTGCTGAAACACTGAGTCTAACAGCGCTGTGGGTTGCAATCGCCAACTAGGCCTGGGTTTGTCGTAGCCTGGTGGGTGAAGTGCTATCCTCACTAGGCTGTAGTCTGAGAGCGTTCTAGCAGGCTGTGTCGCTGCGCTTAGCGTCGGCGCCAGTCCCCTTGTGAGGAGAATGTAATCTATTCTAGCCCAGGTGGCCCCATGTGTCGTGAAATGTGTGCCTTCCTTGGCCTGAGGGTGAAAGTGACGCCAGGCGTCCACCAGACCTCCCTCCTCCAATATATCCTGTAGTAACCCCTGGGTGCGAATGTAATGGTGGGAATTAGGGTTAGATCTGTCCTGTGCAGGGTTAATTACGGCATTGAAGTCTCCACCCCATATGATATGAGTTGATCCTATGTCCACGATCTTACCCCAAAGTGTGGTGAAAAAGTCAGGTGTGTCCGAATTAGGGCCATAACAGCAGACCAGTGTAACAGAGTCCGCTCCAAGTCTGCCCCATGCAATAACAAAGCGCCCCTGTGAGTCCACTACAGACCCTGCCAAAGCAAATGCCATCTGTTTCTTTATTAAGATCGCCACGCCACGCGCATAGGAGGAGTATGAGGAGAACAGCCTATGATCCACCCATTTGGCAGCAAACACATTGGAGAGTGTGGGATTGATATGCGTCTCCTGCAACATAGCGATATTAATCTGGTGACGATCCAAGTATGCCAACACCTGCCGTTTCTTCCTAGGGTCCACCAGGCCACGGGCATTCCATGATATGACCCCTAGTTGGGACTTGGTTATCCTAGCTTTCGTGTCCCCTATGTGTGGCGGGCTAAGGGATAAATGAGTGCCCCCTCCGTAGCTGTTGGGCAGAGGGCTGGAAGAGTCCTCTCTTGGATATCTGCCTGTGTTATGATCATGCTCTCAATGTCTGGTATGTTCCTGTCCCTCAAGACACGTTGCTGTGCCGTGTGCCCCCCAACCTGTGAAGAAACCCTGTGATGACCCCCCCTCCCACTGAAGCAGCCCCAACTTGCCAGAATCACATTTCCCTCCCCCACCCTACCTCCGAACAACAACTTCGTAAATGTATTTCTGAACATGCCAAATAGAACCAAAGGGGGCTGCCCGCTGGGGGGAAACCCTAGGTGGCGATCCGGGACCACTCCGCCCCCAGAGTCCATGGGTGATGGAGTAGCCGAACCCTGTAGGGGACTGGGGGGGTGCCCAGCGCAACCTTGAAAACCAGGCCCACTGGTACGCCCTATTCAAAACCAGATGCAGTGCCGGGCCACCTATGTCTAGCGCTGCAAAGTCCACCAGCAGCCCACCACTCTTGTCCATCACGTCTCCTCTCTGCCCCCCGTTCAGGGCTTAGCCGGTGGTGGTGTAATCAGTCTGGCGAGGTGGAACGCCGCGAAGTGGATGGCGAGCCGGGGCCGCCACCAGCGCGTTTGAGATGCTTTAGGAATTCTTCCACCTGCTGAAGATTAGTAAAAAAACGTTGCTTGCCCTGGTGGGTGATCCTGAGGCGTGCCGGGTATAGCAAAGCGTAGTCTATCTGTGCCTGTCACAACTTTCTTTTTTACTGCCATGAATTTACGCCTGTCTTCTTGCACTGCAGCTGTGAAATCTGGATAAATGGAACAGGTAACTCCCTCATCGTTGAGTTGCTGTTTGCTTCTAGCCACGTGAAGCACAGCATCGCGGTCCCTGTAGTTGAGAAGCCTAGCGATTATGGGGCGAGGCGCACCCCCCGGTGGCGGGCGAGGCCCCAGGGATCGATGAGCGCGCTCCACAATGAAGTGAGGGAATAGGTGTTCCGCTCCGATGGCCGAGATCAGCAATTTCTCCACATACTCCTCCATTCTACCAGTGTTGGTGGTCTCCGGCACGCCAAGAACGCGGATATTATTGCGCCGACTCCTCGCTTCCAAATCCTCGTTCTTGGCTGCTATAATTTTCAGTAGTTTGTCCATTTGTGCTACCTGCGTGGAGGCCCGGGTGGGGGTATCCTCAGCATCCGAGATACAGCGTTCCGCCTCCCGGAGGCGATCTTCGTGATTGTCCAATTTATGCACAATGGCATCCATGCACGTGGACATGCCATCCATTTTGTCAGCCATAGTCGCAAAGCCATGCCTGACTTCTTGGAGGATCGATGTCAGCTCCCCTGCCCTCTCGGATGGGCCGTCAGTAGGACCCGGTTCCCCCAGTGCAGCACGCTCTTCTTGTGGGGCGCAATTTATCTTTTTCGCCTCAAACGTGAGGCGAGCCTGTCTGGCATCAGCCTTCCCCATCTCGGGCACCAGCTGGGAGACCGTGCAAGCCACTGCGGGCCCAATCCCCCGGGATGCGGCGACGGTGAATGCAGCCACCCACCTCCGCACAACCGGCTTGACAGAGCCACAGTCTGGCCCCCCCGACAGTCCACGCTTTTAGGCTCCTCTCACTGGGGGGCAACCAACAGTGCCTGTCTCTGTCCTTTTTTGCGGCCGGGGAGGTCAAGGGGACACCTCCTGGGGCCCCATCCGTGTGAGCCACACTCCTCCCCGACGATCGGAGGCCACAGGTGCGCCCAGCACGGGAGGCAGACGAGCTGCGTTCAATATGTGCTGTCCTTTGCGCCGATGTAGGCCGCCGCAGTCCGCGCAGCCACCTCAGGGGGCGAGCCCAACCGCCAGATGCACGGTGTGCCAGAGGAGGCCCAGGGAGTGTCACACCGAAGCCCCCTATCCGCTCCCCGCCGTCCTCAGCACCCAGGTGGGGAGCCGCGCTCTGCCATCTCTGCCGCCTCCGCCCCGATCAGCTGACCGGGTGGATCCAAGTCAGGCCCCTGGGGGACGTGCAGCGTCGATTGCCTCCTTCCTCCCTCGCTGATCGCTCTCCCCCAGGCAGCCCCAGCCGGAGCCCAGACCCTCACCTGAGGCAGTCACCGGGTCACACCAGTCCGAGTCCGCTTTCTTCTCCGCCTCCCGACCCGAAGGCCTAGTCGCCATGTGTGCGGCCGCGGGCTCTTGTAGGTCCGCCCGCCGGGCCCCGCTCAGCCCACGATCACCTGAAGTCAGTGGCTCGGCGCCAGCAGCCCTTTCTCGCCGGCGGGAGCCTTCCAGCTAACCAATGCTCCGTCCAGCGATTCACGCAGTGCCAGGGTGTGGGCACAGACGTAGGCAGCACTCTGCAATACCTGTGGGCAGGATAAATTGCGGATTTAGGCGCCGGGCGGCAGGAGCCTCACATCCGTGCGGCCATCTTGCGCGGCGCCACCTAGCGCCCCCCCATGAGGGTTTATACTTGAGACCCAAGTTCAATAAAGTCAACCCTTCCAGATGACAGTTTGCCAAGCTGTGCCTCAATTCCTTATAGGGAAAATGTGCACAGTATACAAACTTGTCAAAGACGACCATCATCACAGACCCTGACAAACTGTTTCAATAACTTTTTGCTCTGCAATGATATGTCCAGCTGGGAGTTTATGGATGACAAAATCACAGCGCTGTTTTTGGAAAGAGTATCCTATAAGTTGTAACAATATAAACCTCTTCATATCCTGTTTCACAACAGTTCACGCTCATTTAGAGCTTTGCAACATGATGGATAAACTTCAGGAAAAGTGTAAATGTAAATGTTGTAAGCTTGTAAAGCGCACAGCTGCCCACCAACGGTGGCGTCCCGTCGCTGTGGACCGCTGGGGAACCCGTCCTGGCTATCCCTGTGAGATGGTCCCTTTCTGGGTATCTCCAAGGTGAAACCAGGCATCCCCGGCGTCTGTGGGGGGCCGTTGTAGAGATGAGGCAAGCTTAATGCCCAGAGTTGCCGAGTGTGTTCCTGGTTAGAGTAGGTCTGTATCACAATACTGACTCTATTATTTTTGTGAGCAAATTAGGGGATGAAGATCTCCAACTCTGAGATTATCTAGGGGATTTGACCAGTAAGCTGGTAAAGGATGAGTACATAGACCAGTTCACGTCATCCATGCCTAAAAAGTATTCTTACAGAACTTCTGACAATGTGATATGAATGAAAGTCAAATGAATCAACTTAAATTTCAACAACAGTTTCAAAATCAATTTTGACAGTCTAAAAGATCTGGTGAATGAATATTCTACCTCGAGGAACCGTGAAAATGATAAAACAATTGTTGTAAAACAAACTACCATAGTTCAGTCCACAAAGTGCTGGGAAACTACAACCCAGACATTGCATAAATCCTTGTGTGTAGTGTTTGATAAAAAGGTCTTGACTGAAGACTAGAAAACCCTACCATGCGGTTATTGAAGGTGCATTAGAGTCGCAACCCTGACTAAGGACACCAGGTTGCAGCACTTTTCTCCTGTGTTTTAGTAGGCCCTTAAAATTGCGTTGAAATTTATTTTATAAAGAAATTATTAGAAAATGCTCCCTATGTTTTATTCCACATCCCTAACAACATTGTCTTGCTTTATTTGTGCTGGCGGTCTTTTTACTGAACTATCCCTAAGGTTCTCCCACATCAAATTCATAGAACACATACCGAATAATCCTAATGACGATGCCTTGTTACCTAAAGGTCTTGTAAACATGGTGATTGTAGAAGACCTTTTGAGCAGAGGTGGGGAACACCTTGATATAGAGAAAGCTTTTACTCAATATTCAAGCCATCTCAATCTAAGTCTGTGTTACATTGTTCAGAACTTGTTTTATAAAGGTAATAGCAGTTGTTCTACAGGTCCCAATGCCTCATACCAGGTTTTATTTAACAACCCAGAGACAAACAACAGATATCCATAATTGCTACACAGATGTACCTGGGAAACATGCAGTTTTTACCAAAGCTACAGAGAAACCCACGGTTACTTACTGGTAGACTTAAAACCCAATACTCTAGAAGACTACAGACTGCGTGTTGATTTTTTCCCAACCGATCTCCCCTTCGCTTACACTCTTAAAACCAAGCCCAAAGCCTATAAAAAGAATTGTTAAAGAGACTCCTGTACCATTTACACTCTAGACCTTGTAATACCTGGTATTGACCATATCAGCGCGTCTATGCTGTAATCTAGCCCTCCTACAACATGCTAATCATAGCTAGCCCTAAGCAAAGAAAGGCCATCCTGTGTGTGGCTTCGGACGATTTAGTGGCTGCCATTACAGAAATTGCACTAAATACCCTAAACAATAATGTCCCTATATCTGAGCGCTAGTTCCGTGTTTCTAAGAAGAAGCACCTCCTTATCAAGAAGCTCAGTAATAAAAGGGCTTCTCTAATTTCTAAGAAGAAACTGGTAAAGAAGTCAGAAGGTTTTATAGGTTCTTTGTTGGGGATAGCTACACCACTGATTACCAGCCTCCTAACTGGGAACTAATGGATCATGCCCAAAAAATGTGCTTGGTACCACAACAGCAGCTGGAACAGTTGGGGATGTCTACGGGTGACGCCTGGGATATCCGGAAAAATTAGATGCAGCTCCTAGATGCTGAGATTTAAAACATTTTGAACCGTTCTGATTTGAAAAACCTCCAACAAAGCAACTCTTTACTCCAGCGGTCTTCAAAACCTTTAAAAATATTATAGGCTGTAGAATGCTGAAAAAACCAGACTTACTCTATATGCCCCCTCTAATACCCCATGTAATACCTTAAGAACCGCCACAATCCTCAGCGAGTATTGTTGAATTTGCTAAGCAAAATGTCAGCTTCTAAAGACCTGTCCTCATGGAATGAGTGAGGCGAATTCCTCTAAAAATGTCAACTGATTGTTGGATCTCACATGTACGACTTAGTCAGAGGTCTTACATATCTCAAAACACTATCGCTCCAGAAAGCGCCTAGAGGTTGTGAACAGTTTCTGCAAGTTTCTGAGGAACGCAACATTCCTTCAATGATCGTCAGTAATTCTGAACGCAGGCGGCTGATTGAAAGTTTGAAAGATCCAACTTGCAGCCCCTAAGTACACCAACACCTATTGTTTTTAACCCCCTCCCTAAGATACCAGCATCCCTTTTCTTTGCCCGGCTATCCCCCTCTTGGAGCAGCAAGACTCTACCTCTGGAACCTAAAAAAAAAGTAATTTTCCAAAATGAATACGTGGTTAAATGACTGATGTTTCTTCTGACTTTTGAACCTATGTATATGAGTGCCTGTGTTTGTGTGTATAGTTTTGCCATAGTTAACATTTTGATGTTTTTTTTCTTTTATTTCTTTAGTAAGTGTGATGCTCGTACTATGCAAAAACAATTTTGTAAAAAAACTTTTTAACTTTTCAAAGTGTGTCTGTCATCATTTAAAAACATTTTAAATGTGTGTCCTTGTGTTAGAATAAAGCTACTGAGTCAGCATTCAAGTTTTTATTCTTTTATTTCAACAGTCTCCATTACACATAACAGGTGTTACACAACCTTACACTTTTGATAAACTGCATATTCTGTTTTAACAGTGCTTGACCTAGTGTTTTCTTTTACGTATTTCATAACAATACTGTCATTGTGAACTAGGTTGTTCATATTTAGATTTAAAACATTTCTAAACGTCATACCCTCAGACGTTTTACTAATATAAAAATATACAATGCTCCCTGCATGTGACAGTAAGAGAATCCTGTACCTTTATTTTGTTATATCCTACACTCACAGCCGCTTTTACATACTTTAATATAGGTTTTGTATAGATGCTGTGCTCGGAGAACACAGCTGCGCTGTCAAACACTGTACCCTTGTCTTTATCTGAACACAGGGTTGCCCAGTGAGTTCCTTCCATGTAGTGCAGATCTCTGTTAAACATGAGCGTGCAGCGTCTTTCGGACCCTATTTCACCAGGTAGAGTGTGGCTTGGAAAAACACCCAAAAATCTGCTGGGCGTAGTTGATCTGAATGATGTTGTCGAATACAGAGAACACAACCATGTTCACATTCGTAGCCAAGGGCTGACTAGAAAATAATTCTGCTTTTAGATGTCTGTTTTTGATCAAGATGTAGCGGTTGCCGTCTTCCATGTCATTGGTCAAATCGAAAGCGAACAGCGCGTAGCCCGTCCCATATCCATCCCTTGACATGGCGACTCCCGAGTCACGCAGGTATTTCCCGGTTATTGAAACCAAGCCCAGATATTCCCTGATAAGATTATCATCTCCAAAGCCGGGTGTGTATGGTTTTGCATGAATCACAGCCTCCTAGCGGAACAGCGCCATGTAGTTGATGTCATATTGTTTGAAATTGATAGGGTTTGAGGTATGGAGACCGCTAAAGGTTGTGTTGTCGACAAAACCTATGATAACAAGGTTTTGATAGTTGCCCCAAAAATAAGTTTTGCTGCTGGGACAACCTGTACTTGCTGGGATGCTAAATATCTTCAAAGCTGGGGGCGTGGCCTAGCCGAGTTGCAAAATGGCCGCTCTCTAAGCAAGCTCTGCTGGCCAAGCATTTCATCCAACATTTATCCTGCTACTGCGGAGCGATCCCTCTTTCAAACCTATCCCATACGCTGGAGGTTGAGCTGAGGATCCCCCAGATATCGAAATCAGAAACTATTGCCGAGCTACGACCGCAGAATACATCCTACCTGCGGGCTCAGGCCGAGATCACCTCTCCCGTTGTCGATAGGCCCGGAGGCGCACCATCTGCGGGGCGCCTGCCTGCGGAGTAACCCCAGTTGCAGCCCTGTACTGGAGGCCTGGCGATAGACAGCCGGACGGGATCCCTGCGAGGCCGAGGTGAGGTGGCGTGATCGTGTGACACATCTGGGGCTGGCCGAATCCTCAAGAAGACCCTGGGTGCTGGGGCGGACGTGTTCTCCCTGCAGGGCTGCTGAGCAGACTGGGCTCTGCCCCAGAGGTGAGGAGGCCTGCTACACTCCGGACACGCTGACCGGAACGATCAGGCAAGCCACTGGGGGGCGGACCGGCATCCGGAGCCCTCACGCTGAGAACATCCGCCCTCTCTACAAATTGGTCCCACACCCCTGGGCTTCTGACCACACCCACGCTGCCTATATACCGGCCCATCGTCCAGGCCGCAGCTCTCTAGGTCCGCAGCGCACGGCGGCGCCACCGCAACATGAGCATTCAACTTCACTTGCAGCAGACTTTGCGGCTGGGCGCTCTGCACCTCTTACTTGGAGGCCTCCGTGCAGCCTGCTGCCAGCTCCATAAACCCTGGTGTCTTTCCTCTGTAGCACATGCCATTGCCTGGACACACTCATCAGTGTATCTGTAACAGATAACAGGCTCTTGACACCCCCGCAGTTTGGTATTATCTTGGAGCTGGATGTTGATTGCCCACCGGTGGTGCCTAGGCCCCTGACACTCCCGGATACTAAAGACCACGCATGAGCCTGGGGCCTGGGAGACACAGTAGAACTGGTTAATTCTGGTCACCATCTGTTCTGCACACCATTAATTCCACCCGTGCCATTCGTTGCCCGTCTTTCCTTGACCCCCTGGGGAGCACGAGACACTACTGCTCTACATCACTCATGCCTCGATACTCACGGTTCCTGCTAGCAGCTGCGCCATCCACATTGGTGCATCAGCTCTAGTGTACCGCAGAAAGTGATCATGGGGAAAACCGACGCTAAACAACCAAAATTATCATTCGATAACAGAATGAGTACCCGTACTACAGACCCTGAAAATAACCAAGACACAGAACAATCTGCGAATAACCCTCTGGAACAATCTGATAACGACATATGCAGTATCCTGCTTTGTGTGAAAATGAGCCTTAAAGCAATTGAAAATAAGCTTGACAAATTGTCTTCCCAACTGGATCAGGTTCGCAACCGCATTGATGCCCATAAAACACATTTAGACCAACTCGAAAACAGAGCGTTGGACTCGCATGACTTCCAAGTGAAGTCCAAAGAACACATATCACACATGGAGAAAGTCTTGGATGTCATCAAAGCTAAAAACAAAGACCTTGAGGCACGCTCAAGAAGAAATAACGTCCGCACTCTTGGCATCCCTGAGACAACCGCAATCACGAAAATGGAAACGTATTTTGAGAACCTCCTACACGAACTCTTTGGCCAGGACTTATCCACCATGTTCATAGTGGAAAGAACTCATCGTACTTTGGCTCCTAGGCGTGCAGTGGCAGCCACTCCTAGGCTCATTATAGCTCACCTGTTAAACTACAGAGACAGAGACATGATTCTAAGGAAATCCAGGGAACGAGGCAAAGTCACGCACCAAGGCAACAACTTGAAATTCTTTCCTGACTTCACTCCTTCAGTGCAGGCAGCTAGATGCGAGTTTGGACCCGCTAAATGACTCCTTCAAAAATCCGGCATACCCTGCAAAGCTAAAGGTTACATATGGTGGAATGCCTCATTACTTCACGGATGCGAAATTGGCACTCAAATTTGCGAAACATATAGATAAATCACATCAGCTGAACCCTACTACGACCAATCGCAATGCCTCCGATGCCACCCTGAGTGAGAATGACTGATGCAAGCAACTGACTGTGCTGATTTGTGCAGACTGTTGATTTTTCCTCCTGTAATTGCTGGTAAGGTAATGATCAGATTGGGGGACCTCGTGCCTCGACTGCACTACAATCTAGATGATCCATGAGAGATTTGAAAGATTCACTCCTGTTAGCCGCTACTTGTTGGCTTGGCCACCCTTCCATCGAGTTGGGCTGTATGCCGGCAACTCCACGATCCCCTGGGATATCTCCCTTATCCCTTTCTCAATGTTCACTATTTTGTTTATAGGGGTATGGGGTGGGTGGGTAAATGCACTCGACCTATTTGGGGTGGGTGTGGGTGGGGGGTAGTGGGTTTGTTAATGTACCATTCCTAGTTAATGCAGAAGCACGCAAATACCTTCCCTCGAAACAAATGGGAGAATATCGTTGTACCGCTCAATACAGGCTTGCAGCGTATCAACTGAAGTTTACTCGCTACTTATCTGTTGTATTGGGCACTCTAATGATTTTGCTGATACACTCTGAAGCACTGGGGAATACATTCATGACAATCATTAGCTATTAAGGATGGGCACTTAAAATGTCCTAACCGGGAATGTCCATGGGCTTAATAACCATAGAAAGACGTGTCTAGTTCATGCCTTCCTCGTTCGTCATCAGATAGACATATGTTTCCTACAGGAAACTCATTTAAAACCCACTGACACAGACAAATTGAAGCATAAACATTGGGGGGAATACCACTACTCTGCATACTCTAATTACGCAAGAGGAGTTGCTATTCTAATACGAAGGGGAGTGGACTGGATACTAACACATTCGCACATTGACACAGAAGGACGGTTTATTATATTAAAAGGACATCTGGGAGGCACGCAAATAATACTTCTTACCATATATGGACCTAATGTTGATGACCCTGATTTTTTCTACAAGGTATGGGCTAAAGCTGCGACTATGGGCTGTGATACAGTTATATGGGGGGTGGTACTTCAATGCCATTCTTTGCAATGACCTAGACAGGCTAGGCTCTGATCGAGACCTACACCCCCGCTCCAGTCATGCACTAAACTCGATCATGTCAGATTTCAATTTAGTAGATATTTGGAGGCGCCTAAATCCACACAAGGGTGAGGGTACAAGTGTGTCAACACACTATAACTCCTGGTCTTGAATAGACAGGTGGTTAATTTCAATAGATGTAACAACGTGGGCTGCGGATACGCGGCATCTGACGAGAACCTTGTCAGACCACTCCCCATGCAGTCATAGGGTTGCTTTCCCCACTTCCGTTAAACGCGAGTTTACATGGAGACTACCGCCCTATGCCCTTTTAGACTCAACATTCTAAGCAGAAATAAGAGGCGACATTGTGGAATATTTCTCTTTGAACCAAGGGTCTGTAGCCTCCCCCACCGTACTCTGGGAGGCCTTCAAGGCCGTCATCAGAGGGAAATGTATTGCTCCCCAGGCTGGGGTACTGAAAGCTATACGCGGCACATTGCAAAAATTAGAAACCAAAATCAGGGCACTGGAGCTTCATTATTTAGACACCACTGATGCCTCACTCCTGGTTACCATTTGAGAAAAAATCTCAGAATTTAACGAGGAAGCAGATAGAGAATTGAAATTCCTTGGGAAATATGCTACAGCCAGACGATATGGAGAAGGTGCTCGCCCGGGGAAAACACTGGTGAATCTTCTTAAACCCTCCCGCAGCTCTCCTTATATATCAGAACTTATTGACGAAGGCGATAATCTCATCAGAGGCCCCAGGGAAATACATGATCACTTTACCAATTTTTATTCCTCACTGTACACCTTCTCGACATCACATGTAGATTCCGAACTCACCGAGTATTTGGAGTCCTTTGAGCTATTATGGCTTAGTAACGCACACAGAGAGTATTTAGATACTCCCTTTACTGTGGAAGATATTGTAAAGGTAATTAACAGCCTCCCCACTGACAAGGCCCCCGGTCTGGATGTGCTCACAACTGCCTTCTATAAGGCCTATGCCTCGCTCCTGGCTCCCCACCTCATGGAAATGTACTTATACTCCCTAGAAACTGGCACTCTCCCCCCAAAGACTAGAGAAGCTGTAATTTCGACCCTAATTAAACCAGGCAAACCCCCCCAATAAATGTGACTCATTT
The DNA here is from genome assembly GCF_964204655.1 of Triturus cristatus. NCBI lineage: Eukaryota > Metazoa > Chordata > Amphibia > Caudata > Salamandridae > Triturus > Triturus cristatus. Next base: position 669,162,608 of record NC_140587.1, read on the forward strand.
AGACCCCTTTCCCTTATGAACATTGACAACAAAATATATGCCAAACTCCTCGCAAACAAATTACAGCCCCTACTGCCACTCATTGCTAGGCCGGATCAATTCGGGTATATACCGGTCGCGTTCCACGACCCACAATTTACGCACCTTTTTCTCCATCCTGCACCATATAGACCCACAGACGCCCACACTGGCTGCGTTTCTAGACGTCACCAAGGCATTTGATTTACTCAAATGGCCCTATCTTTTCACTATCCTTGCTAGGCTTGGTATTGCCCTTCCTTTATTGGCCAGATCAGGCAGCTGTATTCTAAGTGACAAAGCTGTTCCTCAGAATAGATGAGACTGACCATGTAATGTTCACAAGGAGGTTTTTGGTTTGGATATTGGAACCTTCACACAACCATCAAGGTATCGTGAATCACGAACCCCTCAGGATGTATTGTATCATCATCGGGCTGCTCCTACGTCGAGTCGGCTGGTGCAATACCCGACGGGCTCTTGTTAGGGAGCACTTTTGTGGAGATCTTTTTATCCAATACAGCCGTTAGGTGCAGTGGGAGTATGGGGCTCTTTAGTAATGTAGATGAAGAGTTGTTAAAATAGGGGGGAAGTACTCTCTCAATCAATTTATTATGGAGCCTTCTCTGCCTAGTTAAAAAACTGTGAGGTTGAGTGTTGGTAACTTGGGTTGATGATCAACCCCAGCTTAGATAAATTATTTTTCCAGCTTTATCTGTCAAAACAATAGCAGGATCAAAATATAACATTGTTATTTGTCAATTGAGGATCACAATGACTTTAAAAGTTTAGTAATCTGATCCATTGTTTTTCTCTCCCTCTTGCACTCTGTTATCTCGTTGTGAGTTTAAAAAATGATTTACTTGTACATCTCCCTTCAAATTAATCACTATTTTCTATATTACCTTAAGTCTTGGATCTGTATTCTAATTACACAGAGTGCCAGGGTTACCTTTACAGTTCCCTTGGAAGTATTGTTTGTGTTAATATTCAAGATTTTAGATCATTTACCAATTTTTTAAAAACAGTTTCCTTTCAAAATAAAATGTAATTGTCTCAATAACTCTTCTTTGTAGTTATATTACAATTGATACCCTCAACCACTAACACATTACATTAAATGTCAATTTTTCTGCCCAGTGCATTTCAGAGCTTTCTTGTTTGCATAGGCAAAAGTAGCAACATGTTTTTGACTTGACTAACAGTACCCTTACTTTACCATAATGGTGGAATGAGGAAGGAATCTGAATCTATGTGTAAGAAATTAAGTTATTGGTTGAGGGAGTGTGAACCCTTCTCAACCAACAGCCACAATCCTTGTAAGGATGAACCACAAAAATCACGAAATAAACCCGTGCTTAACCCTCTGGTAGCTTGACACGAAAGCAGACAGCCTTCTCTCAGAGGCACTGTGTTAACTATATATGCAGTAGTACACAAATAGTAATAAGATGAAAACGCAGCACCATTTTGAAAATAGAGTAACATTTAGGAAATAAAAAAACAATAAATCCAATCAGCAGAACCAGAGTAATACATTTGTAAAGTTTCAAATAGCACCAAAAAAGATCAAAGTGTCAACCGCAGATATCTGGTTGCGCGAGCCCGGAGGAAAGTCAAAATTTAAGGTCAATCTCAATGAAGCACGGTTCAGCTACCCAAAGTGGATTGGGTCTGATTGGGGCTCACCTTTGGACTTGAAAGAAATTTAAAGGAAAAGTTCCTGAGAAGGTATAGTTGAGCCCGGCAAGGCAGTCAGCAGTGTCCGAGGAGTGGGCATCATCGTTGGAGAGCCGCTGGATGGAGTCGCAGTGAAGATTTCTACCGTCTGACTAGTTTGGAAGTTGAAAATCTTGAGTGGAAAGACGCCACAGGCTACAGCCAATGAGGGCTCATCAAGTCTGTATACCTTGGGGGTTTGGCTACGTGGAGATCCAGCATGGCCGCTTGTTAGAGTGTCTCCGTGACTCCCTCCCTACACCATCAATCCGCCGCACAACTCCGTTCCTCCAGGGGTGGAATTGCAATCCTGAGGTGTAGCGGTGCGCAGTGCTCTTGGTCCGGTTTCACACGGACGTCCAGGACCGAAGTTGCAGGCAATGCCTGATGCCTGGACCGAAGGGAGGTCGTACTTGCCGGCGTGACCCCAACCCCCCCCATCCCGGGGGGCCGAAATACTCTGAGTCCGGAGTCACTGGGCCTAACGAACGCCTTGAACTCCACAGCCCCGGCGCCCCTGAACCTTTCCCTGCACCGTGGATTTTGAGCACCAGATCTTCAGAAGGGACACGGCCCTAATGCTGCACAGCTAAAAAAGGATCTTCGCGATGGCACGGCTACACGCTGCAAGAAACCACGGAGGGGCTGAGGACTGCATGTTGGAGAACGGTCAGTCTCAGCTTGTGGCGCTGACATTATTGTTGGCCGCGGGGGGCTCCTTTCCCCCCTCCCGCCGATTCACTCGCACCGCTACTGCAGGCTCCATATTAATAACTGCTGCGCCAGAACTTGTGGCCCCACGCTCTGGGACAGCTCTGCCTGCCACTTACCGCGCTGCTGGGACTTGAGGGCGCCCTATGGTGAAGTGGCCCCCGGTGCACACAAAGAGTGTGCCAAAAAACACAGGGCCTGGTGCAGTTGAATAACTGGCTGTTCCATGCCTGGTTATCGCTTGGCCCCCACCAGGGCTGCTCTGGACCGAGAAGACTGTGCTTGGTGAGCTCAGCCTGCCGCATAAACCAGCCAACAACCTGTAAACTGGTGAGGGGTATTTCTTATATTTCCCCCCCTCCCCCTCTCTCCGTCAGCAGCACTCCGATCAGGTCAGGCCTGAACTCAGTGGTCACACTATCATTAGCGTAGCCGGACCTGGGCACCTGTAGGGATCTCACTATGTCTGGCGCGAAGGGCGTAAAGTCAACCCAGCAGAGTAGGTTGGACCGCTACACCTGCCCGAAAGCGGACTTGCCTGATCGTAAGGTGGCAGCGGACAAACAGCAAGGAGGGACGGAACATGACTCTTCAGACCTCACATTGAAAGATGTAATGGAGGCCATAAATGGGGTGCGCACCTCCATGGAGCAGCAGATGGATGCTCTTTCTTCTGAAATGATGCTGATCAGGGTTGACCTTGCCCAGCACAGGGAGAAAGTTAAACAACTGGAACTCACCACGACCAGCCTTGTGGAAGATACTTCGCACTTGCAGACTGAAATTCGTGAACTCCAGGCGTTCCGTAGGTTCATGGAGGACAAGCTGGATGATAATGAGGGGCGCGTGAGGAGCAATAATGTACGCATCCTTGGCGTGCCGTAGAAATCAGAAGGACCGCAACAGACCTATTTGTGGAAAACTTAATCACTACGCACCTGTCCAACCTGTTTGTGATTGAAAGTGCCCACAGGGTGCCCGGGGGTCGCCCGAAGCCTGGGGCCCCCCGTCCGATACTGGCCAGATTGCTAAACTACAGGGACAGGGACACAATCCTACAAGCCGCCAGGGTTACCCCTCCAATCAAACTAGACAACTCGGAAATCACTTTCTTTCCTGACTGTACTCAAGCCGTGCAGAGGCAAAGACACTCATTTCTTAATGTCAAAAGAAGACTACGCGACAAGGGCCTCAAGTATGCCATGCTTTTCCCGGCTCGTCTTTCAGTTGAAGCCGAGGGAAAGACTCGATTCTTTGATCTACCAGAGGCTGCATCCGACTGGCTGGACGGGTGGAGGACATCGGCGGAGGGGGGGTCCAGTGGCCGTTGAGGCTGACAGCCAGGCTCCATCAGTAAGACTCCAAGTGGCTCCTAACCACTTGCGCACCCTATAATTTGATTGTCATTGGCATGTTGTTGGCAAATGTGAATTTAGTCTATAGTACTGTGCACTAGCATACTTTGAAGTAATGTGCATACTGTAATTTTGGCCCACATGGGCCCGGAGCACCTGTAATTTAAAATGGTAGGGAGGTGAGATGATGGGGCACTTAAGCCTCCCCAGTATCTTCTTTTATTTCGTTGTTGGGCGACAGGCACTCTGCATTGATAAATATGGGCAGTCCTGAGCCCAGAGTGCAGGGAAGCAGGGAGGGGGGTTGTTGGGAGGGGATGTTTTCATTTGTTTGCAACTATTTAGTTGGCTTCGACAGTACAGTCAGTAATTTTTGTAGAAGATATTACACCCTATTTTGCCATCAACGTGTGCACAGTGGAACAAGGATATTAAAATCTTAAATTGGAATGTCTACGGGCTTGGGGCCAAAATCAAGCTATGTGTCGTTTTGCAATATATCAAGAGACTGGTGCCGGACATTGTGCTACTTCAAGAAACGCATCTGGTTGGTAACACATGCAGGGCAATGCATAGTTGGGGTTACTCAATGGATGCACACGCGAGTTTCACGACTAACTCTAGGGGTGTGGGCATCATGCAAAAAAGATGATTTCCCTTGTCGCTCACGTCCACTTGGACTGATGACCGGGGCAGATATGTCAGGATCACAGGAACATGGGAGGGTCGAACCATCACGTTCATGTCCGTATATACACCACCAGGCTTACAATCCACAACGTTTACCGATCTAAGCGCTATATTGCTTGTGCTGCCGGAGGGGCAGCTGGTGCTTGGTGGAGATTTTAGCTCAGTGCTCTCTGGCTCATTGGACAGGCACCCCCCTCGAACACTGCCTCACTCTTCACACTCTTTCTCCGGCTTCCTGGAGGCCAAGGGGCTTGTGGATGGGTGGAGAACATACGACCCGGACAAACTCCAACACACCTTTCACTCCGGGGCGCATAACTGCCTCTCCTGCCTGGATTACATAATAGTTCCCGCCCCACAGGTCCCGAATATTCACGAAATCAGACATCTAGCCAGGGGCATTTCTGACCACTCTCCACTATGGGTTCACATAGTTCTTGACCAAACACAAGTGGGAAGAGTTGCCCCTATCAACCCGTGGTACCTAAGCAACCCGAATATTCGCAAAGACCTAGTCAAGTCCATAGACAGCTACTTTTCGGAGAATGAAGATTCCGTTGATTCTCCACAAACTCTGTGGGAGGCCTTTAAAATGGTTCATTGAGGTCAGGCCCTCTCCTTGATAGCGGGATTCAAAAAAGACAAACTCAAAGACATCTCAGACGCAGAACAAGAGGTGTATCGTCTTGAACAAGACATGGGTTCAGATATCACACCTGAAGCCCTTCATTTGCTCCGTCTCCGCCAGGACAAGTACAGGGCATTAGTGACTGACCGAGCCAAGACACTGGGGCAGGACAGGATGGGTCGGATCTACAACTAGGGGGACAAGGCTGGAAAACTGATCGCCTGGCTTGATAAAAAGGAATATGCTAGCAGACTTGTCCCAGAGCTTAAAGACGCTGACATGTCCCCCATAACAGACCCCCAAGACATATTTAACCATTTTGCAGATCACTTCCGCACTGTATATACTTCGGTGGCACCGTATGCCGAAGACAAATCCTCGGATCTCCTAAGAGACATCTCCCTCCCCGCACTCTCAGACGAGGACCGAGCATTCATGGGCAGTGACCTCTCCACAGACGAAATAGCGCTCGCGATACGAGCGCTACATCCGGGCAAAGCCCTGGGACCAAACAGCATCCCTATAGAACTCTACAATCTCCGAGCAGATAAATTGGCCCCCTATTTAAAGGCTATGTACGAAGACAGCCTTGAAACGGGGTTGCTGTCTATGGACCAGAGAATCGCAACTATTGTCACAATCCATAAGGAAGGGAAAACCAAGACAGACTGCGCCTCCTATCGCCCTATTTCACTGTTAAATGCAGAACCCAAAATCCTTGCTAAATTACTCGCTAATAGATTGATCAAAGTCATAGGGGACCTAGTACACCCTGATCAATCAGGGTTCATACCACGTAGGAATACTGAGCTAAACCTGTGCAGGGTCCACGGGGTTCTTGGTAGGGCACCTACCATACGAGAACAGGCGATCATAGTTTCCCTAGATGCCACCGTGGCTTTTGATACGGTTGAGTGGCCGTACCTATTTGCCATACTCACAAAGTTGGGATTTGGGCCAGGATTTATTCGATGGGTGCGTCTGCTATATTGTGAACCTTTGGCTCAGGTGGTTGTAAATAACAAAAAATCAGAGGCCTTTACACTCAGCCAAGGGACCTGACAGGGATGTCCCCTGTCTCCCTTATTGTTCACACTGGCCCTGGAACCCCTTGCAGCATGGATCCAGAGAGACCCAGTCATTCGTGGAATGCGATGGTCCCCGGACTGGGAGGACCGTATTTCTTTGTATGCTGTGCTGTTTTCAACATCCTAGCCATTTTTGGCAAATACTACGGGTTTGGTATCAACTGGCAGAAATCTCTCCTTTATGTCCTCTGTGGGGGTCCTCCTCCGCTACCTCCAAATTTCCCGATACAGATAGTCACAGAAGGTTTCAGATACCTGGGAATATTCGTCTCCCTCGATCACTCTCTCCGATATGCCCATAACCTCATCCCCCCACTGCAAGGCTTAGACGAGACATCACGAACTGGAAGTCACTCCCACTTTCCCTGCTGGGCAAGGTGGCCCTTTTTAAAATGATGTCCCTACCCCGTTTCTGGTGTGCATTACAAAACTTGGCTGACCCTGTCCCAAACTTATACTTTAAAAGAAATAGAAAAGCACCAACAGGAACTTCTATGGGATGGGAAACCACATATTGCTTTACACAAACTCACGCTCAACTGGTACGATGGAGGGATCGGTTTGCCGGATATTAAAAAATACTAATGGGCTGCACACCTTGCAGCCATAAATCACGGTACCCACAACCGCATTGACGACCCGGGGTTCAATATGGATAGATGGCTTCTCCCCAAATGGTGCTTACAGCCGAGTACTCTACTCCAAACCTGGCAGATATCCACTTACAGGTCCCACCAGGCACACAGTTGATATCTGGCATTCAGCTAATAAATCACTCGGTTGGAGCCAGAAACTTACTCTTGCTACGCTCCTATGGGATTCTCAGGCTTTGGGAGATCTGTGGAACTCAAAAGGCTTCAACAAATGGGAATTAATAGGTATATCGCATATCAAAGATCTCTGGGTCGCAGGTGACATGAAACCCTTTGACGCTCTCCAGCGCCAATATGAGTTGGCAGATTCGGAACTCCTCCCTTCCTGACTCATCCCCACTCGAGGACAGAATACTCGATGGACATTTACCTGAGAAAGCCATTTCCCTCACGTACAGAAAGCGTATAAATAATATGGAAGATCCTCTGCGCCCACTGCGAGAAAAATGGGTTAGGGATGGTATTGAAATGTATGACGAACATTGGCAGTTGGCAGTCTCCTCTCCCAAAACTGTTGCAATCCCAGCACGTTTCCGTTTAGTACAACTGAAGATCCTGCACAGAATCTACATTACGGGTCCCGAATTGCTACACATGGGAGGGCCAACTGATGGGTCTTGCAGGCGGGGGTGCAACCAACTGGGCACGTTCATGCACATAATATGGCACTGTGAACATATCCAAGAATACTGGCAGAAGATACACGAGGTGATGGGTGAAACTCTGGGGGTGGTGCTTCACCCGGAGGCGCGTAGATGCCTCCTAAATATCTGGGAGCCTACTGACCTCACCACTCACACTACACAATGGGTCACACTTGGTCTCATGGTTGCCAAAAGGAACATTGCTCAGCTCTGGGGTGCCTCGCATACACCCAAAATTACAGACTGGAAGAAAGATCTCGATTGGTGTATGTTTAGGGAAAAGACGGTATACATGGCCCGTGGCTGCCCCCGGAAATGGTCCAAAATCTGAGACCCCTGGAATGCCTATCGTGGCAATATTTGTGTTCCACCCCGTAATTTTGATTGTGAGGATGCCCCTTCTCCGTGATTTCCAATGCTTATTCCACTGTATCTGTATAGGTAATTGTCTCCACTGTAATTTCAATTGTCATGTTTGCTGTACTGTACGATTATGTCAATTTTTGTTAATAAAAAGATAAATAAATTTTAAAAAGTCTGTATACCTTTCCTTGAAGGTCATGCTCAAGAGGATTTGCTGCTGCAGAGAGCATAGCAGGAGCTACCGCAGAGTCACGTTGACTGGCGAGGCAGCACGAGTGGATCGGCAGGCAGAGACGTTCCAGTCTTCTGTTGGTTCTCGATCACTGTTTGGTGGAAAATCGTTCTAAGTACCAACTTTTTGGGTTAGTTAGGTGCAGCACCTTTAACACCACCACTAAGAGTCCAGGACTGGAGGCGCACCACTTGAGGGGTGAGGACTCACTTCAGCAGAGGCCAGGTGCAGGGTTTAAGGTCTCTGGAGCTTGTTATGTCCCTGAAGCTCACAAAGGAGGCCAGCCAACTAGCCCTTGAAATCACTATGGTAGTCCTGGTTTCAAACAGTAAGACAAGCCTGAAACAAGAGGTCAGTCGTCTGGAGGTACAAGACAATCCTCGGGGCAGTACTCTGGTAGCAGCAGGGAAGCCCTCTGAGGTACAAGGAAGGCCTAAAGCAGAAGGGCAGTCCTCTGGGGGTCCAAGGCAGCCCATCGGAAGTCCTCTGCAGGTCTGGAAGTGTACGGAAGAGTTGGTCTGACTGTCCATACCTGGTGCCACCATTTGAAGTTGGAGAAACTTCTAGGCTATTCCACATCTTCTTCTGGAAAGTTCCTTTTTTACAAACCAAGGCTGCAAAGAGTTGTGGGAGACAAAAGACTGGTGTTAGGTGTCTTTGTGTGTGTTGGAGGCATCCCCGATTGAAGTGCAAGTGGGTCAGGGAACAGCTCTTTCCCTATTCATCCTGACCACACCGAAGCCCTATTGTTTCACTGTCTTGGAGGAATGCACAAAGTGTAACAGCAAGGTCATTTTACCAAGGACACTGGCAGCAGGCACCAAATGATTAGGACAATAAAATTCCAACTTGCTAATAGTGTATTTTCAGAATTGTGACATAAAAAAGCGACTTTACCATAAAATAGGATTTTAAATTATAATTAATTTGACACCATACATGACATGTATACCTTTTTCCAGGTATCAAAGGTTAGCACTTGTTAAATGTAATAAGGTAACCCAATGTTATCCAATGGGAGAGGTAGGCTTACAGTAGTGAAAAACAAATGTAGGCGTTTTCACTAGAAGGACATGTGAAACTAAAAAACACAATTCACTTTTGAAATACACTGCACCCTGCCCTATGGGCTCTTTGGGGCCTTCCTTATGGGTGACCTATAAGTATTTAAAAGGAAGTTTTAGGCTTTGCAAAAGTTGTATTTTTTCAGGTCAAAATGTCAGTTTAAAACTGCACTGTAAGCTGTACTGGCAGGCCTGAGACACGTTTTAAAGTATTACTCAAGTGGTTGGCACAATGAGTGCTGCAGATCCACTAGTACCATTTAATTTACAGACCCTAGGCACTGGCAGTGACACGTTACTAATGACTTATTAGTAAATGTAATGTGCCAATTGGGGTTAAGCCAATTTGACCATATTTCAAGGAGAGAGCATACGCACTTTAGCACTGGTCAGCAGTGGAAAAGTGCACAAAGTCCTATTAGCAACAAAAATGACATTCGAACTTCAGGAAACAGGAGGGAAGAAGGCAACAAGTTTGGGGAAAGACCACACCAAGGATGTCAGGTCTAACACTAAGTTATACTGATGGTCGTCCTCGTCTAATCTGTGAATGGACAACCTACACGAAGGACCAAACGTTTCTAGCCTGCCTGTATGACTGAAGGAATGGTAATTATCTCTGAAGCCTACATTCTGTGACTAAAGTCTAATGAATGCGTGGAATTATGGAAAGAAAATCACTAGCTGTAATATAACCGCACAAGGTGGTAATTATTTTGTAATGGAAATGAAGCCCCAGGCACACCAGAATGATCATCATAGTGCTGCTCAGTCTTGCGGTAAATTCAGTAGACTTTTAATGACTTGATGACAGCTTAGATTACTAAAATCTTCATTCACCAGAGTTTCATCCAACAGTTCATTGGGCTAACGCATTTTGACTAATTATAATTCAAATGTCTTCATGGGAGAATACTTGGCAGATTAATCGCCTCGTTGAACAGAAATAACAGAGCGCATTAAAGCAGATGTTCTATAGAATAACAAGAGTGCCAGGGGTTCGCTTTACATAAAACAAGGAAATCAGACACCTCCTGACTTCACATCATTGTCAGAGGTTAATTTACTTTAATCATTTAGCACAAAATCCATATGTAATGCAAACATGATGAATGGATGAGTCGCTGAAAAGTGGTTAAAAGAAACAAGATGCAAGGAAGAAAGTAAAAGAGAAAGACGATAAATTTAATGGAGAGTAATAAAGGGAAAGGAAGGACAGAAGAAGGAAAAAAGGGAAGTAAAACGGAAACAAGGTAGAAGGGAAGGAAGGACAGAGGGAGAAAGAGAGAAAGCAAGCAAGGAGGGAGGAATTAGAAAGGTAGGCAGGAAGGAAGGGAGGGAGGGAGCAAATAAAAATCAGCATTCACGCTCATGAAAGAATAGCCACGTAATTGTGAGACAGCAAGCTCAAATCACTTTCTAGAAGGCAAGGCACTATTTCTTACCAGACATCATAGCACTAGACTCTGGTTACCACAGTGGCGTATCAACAGGCCTGGCAGCCCCCGCAGTGCGGGTGGGTGGGCAAACTCCAGGGGGCCCCCTCCGGCACTGTGCATAGGTGGCGGGCCCTTGGCCTGAGAGCTCTTGACTAAGTTCTGATCATGACGGCCCTACTCCATGTTCTTTGCAGGGGGCCCCCTCAAGTGCCATTACGCCACTGGGTTACCGGTGGCTGTCCACACAAGAACATAATGTCCTGTGCAAAGATCAGCATCGGTTGTCATCACAGAACGAATGAAACATTAGAAATGGTGAAGATGATGGCTCTTGAATTCCACAGCAGGCACAAAACCCAATAGTGGGGCAGCCTGTGCCTGAAAGCTTATAGCAAAGATCTACATTATGCAGAGTCCCAAGTATTGTAAATAAGCCATCTTGGGGCTTTGGGTATTTGCACCACACCCCCCAAGGATTCAAATCAAAATGCAAAATCCAGTCAGAAAAAGATAAAGAAATAAAAACCTCACTCCACTACACTGCCGATACTGCTCCCATCACTGGTCAAAATCTCACAGCAACCTTCAATGGCCATCTGCTCACAGTCACAACGACTTATGGGGTAGACAGTTCTAGTCGTGGTAAAGGCAGCCCTTCCTTTCCTGGATTGATCAAAGATACGATTGATTCATTGAGCCTTGACAAACAAAATATAACTTGCTGGATTACGAACCTTTGAAAGTGGTAGTCTTCCATTAGCCAAGCCGTAGGCTGTAGTTCATAAATGATCTGAACGGCGCTAGGGACAGATTACAGCTCCTTCTCCCGCTCCCTTTGTGAATCTGCCCTGCATGGTTACAGTATGCAACTGAAGCAGGTCCGGGTGAGCTCTATATCACTCTTTTTGCCTTCAAGAAACACTCCTCGAAATGCTTCCTCAAAGCTGTCAGTAACTTTCTGAACCCTCTCAATGCAATGCTAGGCATACGCTGCATCACTCGCTCCCAGGAAGTCTGTCTGTGGATCTGTGATTCTCCAGTATTCTCAAGCAAAGTTGTCTCTGTCTGTCCTCAGCTTACGAAGAAAGGTTTGGACGCTTCCAAATGCCTTTGGCCCTTCTAACCACTATGCCAACTAGCCTTACTCCAGTCAATAGAACAGCTTTACTTGGGACACTCAATGCACTTAAATCAGACTCCGTGAGACCCTTGATCACTTCAGCTTCGCAAGTCAACTAGCTTACATGTGGCACCTACACCAAAAACTATGGAAATGTCCCTGTGACCTTTGGAGATGCCATGTTTATTACACTAGTCACAAACCCTGTGCCTGAGCCTTCCACCACAGCCATTTAGTGGACCATTTGTATTCTAAACGCTGGGAAGGTCAAGTGACTAACCGTTTCTCCTTTCTTGAGGCACAGCCAGGCCTGCCAATATGTCTTTCCAGTTTATGATCCCTTTCCTGTCTGACCACAGCCAATGAGTTTCCTAGCCACGAGTCATCTCTACTATATACCAAATGCCTGTAGGGTTTTCCGGAGCCTGTGCTATTCTCATATCTATTTAGCATCTATGTGGAGTCACTGCCAAGGAGCGTTTTCTTCTTTGACCTACAGGTTTGCATGTATGCCAATGGCACCCAGCACCTCCTTAGGCTAGGACATAGAGTCCCTTCAGCTAACATATTCACGCAATATATATTGGGGTGAGGAAGTGGATGGACAGTCCGTGGATTTAACTAAACTTTGATGAAAATGAGTTAATAGGTGGAACCGGGTTGTATCAGCCTAGCCCTATGCTGTGGCATTGACCAGTAAATTCCATTGACTCAGACTCTGCAAGATTAGGACATTTCTCACTCAAGAGGCTAGACAAAAAGTTGCATAAGTCAAAATAGACTCATGGCATGATTACAGAAATGCTTTCTACATAAGGTATTATAAACGTCTGTAATTCTGTCTAAAAATCATACAAAATAATCAGACCAGATTTACGGCTGGGTCCCTAAGAGTAGGTATCCTAAACTTCTGCTTAAAGCCAATCACCGCTTACCCAGCAAGTCAACAGTTGCCTGTCCATTAAGGTACCCCCTTCATTCTATGCTCGCGGCTTCAACGGTATGCACCTTTAAGATCCCTGAAGTCCTCTACTCAGCACTTTGTGAAAGTCCCCTACATTAAATGGAGCAGGCTTGGCAACAGTATGTGTGGATCCCACCTTTTAGAGATCCTAGAGGCTTCCCAATCAGTCTTGTTCCATTGCTTCATCTAATGAATCAGAAAACAAGGCAGCACCAACATCTGGCTCCATCCACTGGCTTAATCATGTTAACCGCCTCATCATTATTTAAAGGGGCAGGTTTGCTTCAAAATCTGTAAATACTTTTTGCAACATTAGCGTGGAAACATGAAATAGTGTAGGGGTGAGAGAAATATGCCCCACCTATCCGCCACCTTAGAGTGGTTTACTTCCACGTTTGCCTACCCTGGATGCATGGTCTGCTGTTTCTCTGCTGCCCACAAACCTGGAATTGTGAACATGAGATCAAGAAATAGCCAGTTAACATAAGATAGATACAAATGTTCAAATAGTGCTATATTATAGTTGGCTCCAGGTGTAATAGTATGCCTATCAAAATATTGGCAGCCAAAACGTTTTCATTGTTACATTATCAACTCAAACCTAAGTGTGACATGCCCCACCATTATCTGAATATGCAAATAGTGGGGGTGATGTCATAGGCTTCACATTTATTATGTTACAAATGTAGGTTTGTGAATTATTACACATCTGAGTTTTACATATGTGTGCACACACAAATCTGTAGATCAAGGTAGTCCACTTTAGAGACAGATACATGAACTGTCTCACCATGCTATGGTAATAAACACTAAATACAGATACATATATATATATATATATACACATGTAGAAGGTCAGATCTTCATCTATTATTTTCTTCACATTTTGCTTCTGTCAATCATAGCAAACAGCTAGAGAATTGGCCAAGCCCACTTCAGCTGTCGGTTCTCTTGGACTATGAAATATTTTCCAGGATCTCATTTGCGCATCTGCCTACTAAGCATTAAACTTCAAAGCCAGAGGTGGTAAGCCAATATATTGAATAACTTTATTGTATGATTACTTAAAACCAATACAACATGTCAAAATCACAAGCTGAAAAGTCATGACCTAAGTAAAAACGCGATTTAAAAAGGTTCGTTCATACATACAAAATATTTCAATGTATACAAAAAGATGTTTCTGTGCATTGGACTGTTACTCTAAAAGCAGATATTACATGTAGAAGCTGAACTTATTGAGCACTAGGCTGCTCACTGCTGGAGAGGAGGCCGGAGACCAGCAGTTGAAATGTAATTTCCGTCAAGTTGCCCTTTAACAGCAACCATGCCGGATGCAAGAATTTTCAAAATTTGGCCATCTTAGTCACAATTTCCGAAATGAATATTAGGCTTTGAGCCTCTGTGACCAGTCATGTTCCATAATGTAAGAAGACTGGCCCCAGGAGGGTGCAATGGGGGAGGTGCAGTGCCCAGGCAGTAGCATTGTAAGTGGGCAGGCGATTCCTTTCTATAGTCACACAGTCTACAGCACATTATGTTTTCGATAGATATCCAGCCGGTGGTGCTCAGTTCTCTTACTGGGAGTGGCACCAGCCTTGCCCATAGTATTAGTTTTAGGCCATGTTTGCCCTGTGTCTGGAGAAAGTGTGGTTTGCTTGAATGGGTTGTTTGAGCTGTTATTAGGGAGTCAAGTGTGTCCCTTTCAGGGCCGGACTGGCCATAGCGAGCACCGGGCGCTTCCCCGGTAGGCCGCTAGGGTGAGGGCCGGCTTTGGGCCCCTAGGGGCAGTTTTTGTTACCGGGGGTTGGAAATATCGGCCCCCTGTAACAAAATCGCCTGAAACCGGCCCTCGCAAACTGCTCGGCTGCACCCTCCCTCACCCTAGGGGGTGCCAGCCGAGCAGTTTGCTTGGGCCGGTTTCGGTCCCGAGTACGGCCCTGGCCCCTTTCCTGTAAATCTTTAATATCCATTTCACATGAGCAGAGGTGCAATTGCTTTTTTACCACATCTTTGTTGGATGTGTAATTGATGGGGTTTTGGATCCAATTTTCTACTGCGAGTTGCAGCTTCTACTCCACGATTTTTTGACTCCTAGACCAAGGATTATTCATGATTGCGAAAATTGTTTTTAAGCCTGCCTTCAGTGTATTATCTGCTGCGACGATTTCGCAAGAGTGTATATAAACTCTAGATTTTGATTAACAATGCCAAAGTTTGATGAGATTGTTCCTTGTCTGGGAAGGCAGGTGGACAACACTCTTGCATGCATTGGAGCTTGCAGGTTTCAGCTGCCAGCATACCTGGAAACGCTTGATGTGCATGATTGATCAAGGTCAGGAGTTTTGCCATCATCACCTTCCTAATGGCCTTGGTCATTGGCCCATAAAGGGTGTTACTAAGTCAATATATTATTTTGCCAATGCTTCGTTTCTCTCTATTCATTATCACTTACAGATAGCTGTTGTTGGAGACCCACTGTGAAAAGTGCAATGCATACAGTGATCTTTGTGTCCGTCCTCTACTCATGCTTCGTTCATGTTCTAGGCTATCTCACTTTCCTGCTACTGAGTCAAAGGCTTTTCCCCAATTCTTGTATTTGTTTCAACCAAGGAGCATTTAAGTTTGACTCAGTTTTGATTGGACGGCATGTATCCGTCCACAAATACTCAACAAGGGGGAACAGGGAGCCGCAGAGAGGTCCAGTACCCTAGCTGCCAAGAACAAATATGCAAATAACACTAGGGTAACTGTTCCTATTAGAGTGTGTTTTCAAGTGGACGAATGGTACATGAGAGGGGATCTTCCTATTTAGGAAGTAGTGCCCTCACACACTTGTTAGGGTGTCATGCTTCATCATCAGGCTTTTGCTCCTCGTGGGGTCAGCTCTGCAATACCCCATGGGCCTCGCAAGAGGGCTCTTTAGCGGAGATCTTTTGTTCAAAAAGCTGTGATGGTGAGTGCGGGTGTGTGGTACAAGTGAAATGGTTAGTTAAAAATTCCTAAGGAGTACTAAAAGACCAATTTGTTCCATGGCCCCCTTGGTAAGAATAAAAACAATGTTTAAATTGTATGCCCCAAATCATGGGAAGAAACAATTCAGTAATGAGTGCAGAAAATGTAGGTCGACATGTTTCACACCTCAGTGGACCAGGAGGGATCTATGGCATTTCATCAGGACTGAAAGAGAGGTTAAAAGAGTATCCCTAATCTTAGGCAGGGTTGGGAAAATGAGTGCTGGTATCTAATAATTACCAAATTATATTCACGCACAGTAAGTAGTGAGTTGTGAAAATTCATAGAGGGTAAACCTAATGCTGTTGTCCTATATTCCAGCCCTACAATTGCGAAATTCATGCCTCTTAGGTCAGAGCAGAAGCCAGCTTCAATGCTGCGGCATAAAGTAGTGTCAGCTCAGTGTGAAGCATAATCACCTACCCCTGCATCTGCATGCACTGCAATACATGTGGCAAACTATTTCTTCTCATGTTCCCTGTTCTCCACCCCACCTTCTCCCAGCTCCCCACAAACATTTCCCTTAATTAAAATCTATCCCTCCCAAAGCCCACTTGTCCCCAGCCCTCTTGCAGACTATGCACTGTCCACCATTGTACATGCAGGCGATTCATATGTGCATGGATGTGCATGAATCAGCAGCAGCCGTATCTAAATGAATTTTCCATAAAAAAAAAAACAATTCAGCAATGGCAATCATACATTCCATCTTATTCATGGCATTCATCTTTGAATTAATTTTCATTTGGATCAAGAAAGTTAGGGCAGATTTACAAACAAGTCACACAACACAGAAAGACAACTTGTTGCGCTGTGTTGCATGACAAGCAAAGATCAAGAATGCACCATATCGACTAAGATATGATGCATCCCTGCTCTCTCCCTGTGCTGGCACACAGAGTGAAGCCTAGCATTAGCACTAACACAGATAAGATTACACCATGGTGCAAGGTTGCCTGTGTTATAGGCAGGATTGTTTTGCTGCATGAAGGGACACTTTTCTGCAGAAAAACAATCCTCTGGGGCTTTTTCCTCTTTCTACGTGT
This sequence comes from Triturus cristatus, assembly GCF_964204655.1. NCBI lineage: Eukaryota > Metazoa > Chordata > Amphibia > Caudata > Salamandridae > Triturus > Triturus cristatus. The sequence goes on from NC_140587.1 coordinate 669,179,357, forward strand.
GCTGCACAATGCAGCACATATAGAAAGAAGAAAGAATTGTGAGAAACGTATTTTTCCTCATTATGCCTCAGCTGCTAAGGCATACCATTTTTCCGCATTCACAGATTTACTTGTTGTTAGTATATCTCGGAATGCACAAAAACCATGGGTGGATGTGTGACAGGGGGAAGACAGGAATGCATCATATTAAACATTATATGGCCCATTCCTGTCCTCTCCTTGTGCTTGCACACTATGTGCTGCATAGCACCAATGCAGGCAGGATAGTTTTTGTGCTGGAAAGGACAACTTTTTGCACAAAAACAAACCACTGAGGCTTTTTCTTCGGTGTATTTGTGCTGAATAATGTAGCATGTGTAGAAAGAGAAAAAGGAGGAGAAATAAACATTCCATTCGTAGATGTAACATTTTGACAACCCATATCTGTCACCTTTGATAAATCTGGTAATGCCAAAAATCCATGGGTGGATGCTTTGAACACCCATGCTCCACATATGGAATACCTTCTGTCAGAAATTGGGTTTCTGGTTGGCAGAGGTATGCACCCTGTCCAAGCAGGAACCACAATCCTAGTCAGGGTAAATCACATCACACCTTAAATTATATTGTGCTCACCCTCTGTTAGCATGGCCCTGTGCATAAAGGCTTAACTTAAGAGGGAATGTGTAAAGTATGTGTGTAACACCACAGACAGTAACACAGTGAAAACACTACAAAAAGACTCCATATCAGGTTAGAAAAGTTGGTTGTAGTTTTATGAATAAAACAAGACCGAAATGACATAAATCCAACAAGTAGAAGTTGAGATATGAATTTTCAAAGAATAAATGTAAAATAGCACTTTGAAGCAATACGCGTTCAAACGGGATATCTGGTCACGCTAGACCGGGAAAAAACTCGAAAGTTCAGAAGAATGACCACAATGGAGCAAGGGCCTCATATAGGGACCCACTTGGGCCTGCTGAACCTTGATCTGGAATATGTTGGCGTTGATGAACATGTGAGGTGCAGCCGAAGGATGCGTCTGTGTTGCGCGACGCAACTGCGGCAGTGCATCGGATTCCAGTGCAACATGCTAGGTTCCAAATGCGATGCATGACTGCTGCTCTTGCAGTAGGCGATGCCTCGACTCCAAGGGCGATGCGCTGGTCCCAAAGGCAATGTGCCCGGTCTGCTCCATGCAGTGAAGTGTATGCGCTGGTTGTCACTCACTCAAAGGCAAAGATGCACCAGTTCCAATGAGGATGCGTGGATTCTGGTTGAACCACCACTTTATATCTACTTGCAAGGGCCCATGACTGGATTGGCACCACTTCGCAAGGCAAGACGTGCAGCAAGCAAAGTCCAGGTGCTCTTGCAGGATAAGTGGAAGTCTTTGATGTCAATGAGACTTAGAAAAGGAGGCCTGCCAGATAGTCCTTGGAGTCACTCTGGGTTCAAGTGATGCAAGTCCAATCCTTCTCACCCAGGCAGAACAGTAAGCAGCTGGGCAAGTCAGCAAGGCAAGAGCACAACAAGGTAAGAGTCTAGCAAAGCAACAGTCCAGCAGACTGGCAGTCCTTCCAGCAGCACAGCAGTTCTTCTTCCTGGCAGAGTGGTCACAGGTCAAGAAGTGTTACCATAGCCATAGTATTGGAGGTCTAGTACTCATGCCCAGTTGTGCCTTTGAAGTGATGGAGACTTTAAAGAAAGCGTTGAAGTGTACAGAGATCCTCCCTTTCTGCCCTGGATCCAGACTGTGTGTGGACAGGACACAGCCTATTCAGGTGTAAGTGTGAGGCTGTGCTCAGCTCCTCCCTCCTATCACCCAGGATTGCTAAGACACACCTAAGCTTCCTTTGTGTGTGGCTGTGTAGAGGAAATACACAAAGCCCAGCTGTCACTCAGTCCAGACTGAACAGAGACAGGCAGCAGGCACCAAATGACTGAAGTAAGTAAAAGCCAACTTTCTAAAACGTCAGTACTTATATTGGGGAATAGGCCGTTAACTAGTCACCAAAACTAGGACACTAAAATTTCAAGCAAACATACAAAAGGCCAATACTGATTCTGAAACTACAAACTTTCATTTTTGTTCATGGTCCCTAAATTTAATACCAGTGATCACCTTTTATTTTTTCCTCTTTTTTCTTAGCAATGATCTTAGCAAAATGATAGTTTATTCATGAAAGTTTGAAATACACAACAATACAATGTAAACATCTCAACGCTGTTCAGTACGCAAACACACACGACAAATACAATTACAAAGACAAATCATTACACAGCAACAAATAAAACAGTTCTGAATTTTAATTCCCAAGAGGAAATGTTCTTTTTCTTCCATTACTACTACCAAATAAATTCCTTCTGAATGGGCTTACTCAGCCCCACAGTACCATGCTGATTTAGGAACAAAGGGGTGGCCTTGTAACTGTTCAATACCATTCACCGACGCTCCAACACTCATTAGTATCATGCACTTTCAGCTGAGGATACGCAACACTTTTCTAACCCTTCAAACTTAAAGGTCTCAGAACTGTCATGAACTGAAAAGAATAATACAAACATAATAAAAAATTGGTCTAGTGGAAAGATTGACTGAATCCTAAAGGAATTGATCAAAGCACTTCATTGTTTTGCTCACGTCAGAGTCAGTATTGGCGTATTGTATGTTTGTTTGAACTTTCTAAAAGTGGTATTTGCTAAACTGTAATTTAAAAACCAACTGAACCATATGTTGTGATTTTAAACTGTGAGTTCAGTGACACCAAACTTGAAAAGTCTATCGCTTCACAATTGGAAGTACACTTAAAAGACGCAATAAGATAATCCTATGGGAGAGATAGGCTTTACAGTTGCAAAAAACTAAATTGGGAGTTTTTCACTCCCAAGACATGTAAAACTTGAAGGTAAATCTCCTGCCTATTAAATACATTGCACTCTGTTCTGTGGGTTATAAGGGGCCTACCTTAGGGGTGGCTTATATGTATAAAAAGGGAAGATTTTGGCCTGGCAATGTATTTATCTTGCCAGGTTGTAGTCGAACTGCAAAACTGCACATACAGGCTCTGCAGTGAGAGGCCTGAACCATGGATAGAGGACTGCTTAAGTCGGTAGCACAATAATTGCTGCAGGCCCACTAAAAGCATTTAATTGACATGCCCTGGGCAAAAGTAGTGCACTTTACTAGGGATTCATAAGTAAATTGAATATGCTAATTGGGATAGGGTCAATGTGACCATGTTTAGGAGAGAGACCACAAGCACATTAGTACTAGTCAGAAGTGGTAAAGTACGCAGAGTGCTCAAACCAACAGTACAGGTCAGAAAAAGGAGGGAGGGAGGCAAGATATTGGGGGAAGATCACCCTAAACAGACCCCCCAGGATATTGCGGCATTGATTTGCAAATTTAGCGACACAAAAATGGAAATTTAGTGACACAAAAGTGGAAATTTAGCGGCATTATTGTGGCACCTTATTTTATTCGTAATCATTCCTTTTTAGCCTTAAATCAATGTAAACTGATTTAACAGTGTATTCCACTGTGAAACTGGCATGTTTAAAGTGTCTGCGGCTCTGCGGCAGCACAGCTCCAATCTGCACCTCATGAGAGGGGGCCCTATTTCTCCCTGGGATGTTCTAGCACCCATGTATGCAGCCCTGCCAGGGCACCGCTGCATCCTCGACCCGTCCATTTTAAAAAACAGCAATTTCTATAACCCTTTTTAACATTTAAAATATACTGATAATACAAATATGACCCATAGAGGAAGTCCTGCTTTGGTGCTAGAGCACTTTACTAGAAAGTAATGCAGCAAATTAAGCGTGGCAATTTAAGTGACACTTTGTGAGTGGAAAAAGACAAGGAAATTCATAAAAAACTATCCTCTTTTCTGAAACCCAATGGTCTAAAAGGGGCCTTAAAATATCCCCAGCAGTTCTGAAGCACTGCTGCAGGGTACATAGCTGCCAGGGTTTCAGATTGCTTATGTGTGCCATTTTCATAAACTTCTGCTGTTAATCGCAAAAACTGGAAAACAGCTAAAAAATGACATAAAACTCACAAAAAAAGAGCACCAAGAACATATCTGGGCCAAACTTCATTACGCTTGCAAATTGGGGGATTCCAGGCTTTTTTGGGAACAAATAAACCAACTAACCAATGGCCGGAATCTACATCATCATTCGGATATACTGGAGGCCACATGGAGAGCCTACATCGAACTCCTATACAACGGAGCTGCACCTCGATCGGCTCCAAACTGTGAAGCACTAACAGTGAAGGAGGTAGGAGGCCGAGATAAAGTTAATGGTATCAATAACCTCGAACCACTTGGGGATTCAGTGTTGTTCACAGAAATTCAAGTGCTAAAAATTATAAAGAACTTAAAATCGGAGGGAGCCCCAGGTCCGAACGGACTACCAAATGCCCTGTTTCGACATGACCCCGCATTCTGGTCCCAAGTTCTGACTCCTCTTTTGTCCAAAGTTACAGCAGATTGTTTGATCCCTGAGTCCTGGAGAGGAAGTATCCTTAATCCAATCTATAAGTCGGGTTCCCGTTCGGACCCCTCCAACTACAGACTGATTGCGTTGATAGATGCAGAGGTGAAAATTTACGCATCTAATCTCTTAGTAGAATTAGAGGCTTGGGTTAGTCTAAAAAACCAAATACCTCCCAGGCAAACCGGATTTCGGGCGAGGATGGGCACCCTAACGAACATCTCTGCGGTCACTCTTTTAGCTAATCAGGCCTTCGTAAAATTAAGGCCCCTGTACGCCTGCTTCGTGGACCTTAAAGCGCCATTCGACAAAGTTTGAGAGCCTCTCTATGGGCTAAGATGCAGGCCTGGGGGGTCCCGTCTAGACTCTTGAAGGCCATTATCAACCTGTATTCTCACACCTGGGTGCAAATCAAGAAAGGAGACGGGTCCAGTGTCACCGGCAAGATCCCAACATTAAATGGGCTAAAACAGGGTTGCATATTAGCACCTTGTTTGTTCAACATTTATACGTCAGATCTTGACAAGTGCCTTCAGTCAATTCCAGCTGACCCCCCAAAACTGGGCAAAATACCAACGCCATGCCTTCAGTACGCAGATGGCATAGTACTGCTAGCACAAACACCAGCTGGCCTGCAGAAACTGATCACGGGACTGGGAGCCTACACCACCTTAAACCAACTTGCGATCAATCATCAAAAGACTAAAGTAATGCGTTTTTCAAAACATAATAAAACACCGTCCAGGTATACCTTCTCCTGGAAATTGGGCGAACAACCATTGGCCCGCTTTACCTCTTACAAATATCTAGGCTTCTTGCTAGATAGCAAGCTTAACTTTAAACAACACGTGGAACAAGGAAGTATAAAAGCAAAACAACTGTTGTTCGCCTTCAAAGTCCTGAAAATCAAGCTCATAGGTTGTTCTACCAGTCACCTGCTACAAGTGATAACCGCAAAATTTCTACCCTTCATCTCGTATGGCTCAGAAATCTTGAACACCAAAGATGCCACCACCTTAAATACAGCACAATCCATATTTTTCAAAAGACTGTTCTCAATCCCGTTACACATCTCACAAGACCAAATCCGTTTAGAATTTGGATTAAAAAAACAGATCATGGCCAGACAAGGTGCTTTAGTGAAGTACTACTAGAGGATGAGGGAGGCAGAAGATAATACTCTAGCCCACCGTTGTTGGGTTGAGATTGAAAGTCAAGCTCGACAAGCTAACTCGACGACGACAATCCTGCAGGAATCCTTGTCGGTGTTACAGCTAGAGGAGGTCTGGTCAATACCAGTAACGTATTCTGGATTCAAAAACGCAGTGAACTCCGCAATTAAGAGGAACTCCCTACTAACTGATAAAAAGACTTTTTTTTTTAAAAACACGCCTGGGCTGTGATACAGACATATCAGACATATCAGAGGCTAAAACCGCAACGGTACCTGATTGAACATATCACTTATCATAAAAAGCATTACCTGATGTTGCTACGACTGGGATCATTTCCCTCAAAAGATTTAACCCCGCAATGGAAATTCGTATGGCCATCGAAGGAATGTCGCCTTTGCTGTCAAGGGGAGGAGTCATTATTACATTTATTATGCATATGCCCTTTTTTACTGAAAACACGCAAATCCATTCTTCGGGAGATTTTAAGGAATGAACAGATCAGAACATGTAGAGCTGCGGTCATTAGGTGTCTTGGAGGGCTCTCGACTCCACTCTCCTGTAGCGCCATAAAAGTCTGGAAAACAGCAGCAAAAGAATTGGACAAAATTTCTTCAAGCCAAGTAGCAATTATACAACCCGCTGGCTGACTTTTTACTGTGATCATGGTTTTTTTAAGATTTTCTTTTTTGATTAATGGTTAAAAAAAAAATGTTTTAATAACAATCATTTTTATACACATATGCTCATTTAATGTTTAGAATCAGTACTTTATGATGGTTTGCCATCCTTTTATGATTTTTAAAGAATCAATAAAAGTATTTTTTGACTCGTGCCTTCTGCATGCGTGTCAAAGCCAGCTTTGCAGAGGTCTTTCCGGATGTTTCCGGTATTTGATTAATGAAGCCTGGCCTGGGCACGCCAATATGGACATACAGGCACGCCTGCAGAGCACCAGGGTTGGATACCGGCGCTGGAACTCTAGTGCAGAGAGGAAGCTGGTATTGGACGGCTAGACGGCGGCACGTAGTGGCGTGTGCACACACAGCCCATAAACGGGCATTGTTTGTTTTGAAGACACATTTTGGCAAACATATCGGCGATAATCGTAAATATTGTGGCTATCGCGCTAGTCGGACGATTTTGCGATTTTTTCATGAATCGTGAAAATGCGAAATTCTGAAGGGTCTGCCTAAAGCTGTCAGGTCTAACACCTTCTCAGGGCAGAGTAAAGCAAGGCAGGGACTTGTGTTATTCTACATTTACTAAGCCACACAGACACACGCATTGTAGCTATTTTCATGGCTTAGTAAATTTCACTGAAGCCCTTGAATTGTGTAAAGCAATGGCAATGGAAAGGCCTTGTAAATCTCTGCCTCACTTTGAAAATGCCTCTGTTCATGCACCAACAGTTACAGCAGTTATCTTTGAATGAGTGTAGAGTATAAGAACACCCACTTTAAGACAGCAAACACACATGCAGACGTAGCCATTTTGAAATGATTCTTGTCAAACAAATTAATAATCATTCAAAGATGCATCAGAGTTCACATGCACAAGGACAGTGGCCATTTAGAAATAAACATGCATTGGCAGGGGAATGAAGGAACATTCGAGAACCAGAGTTGGAGTTAGCCAAGAAGGCTGGCATTCGGTATAAATATTGGACCTCTCTTGAACCACTCTTCAATGCACTCCTGGACCTATGAACATTACAAAGGAACACCTGTCTTGTTAATGAGAGGACTGGCCTGCTGCTTGATGCTTGCCTTGGTTTTAAGAGGATTGCCTGCTGATTGAGACTTGCCTTGTTCCCCAGATGACTGTCATGCTGCTCGAGGCTTACCTTGTTCACCAGAGGACTGCCTTGCTGCTTGAGGCCTGACTTGTTTTCTAGAGGACTGCCCTGCTGCTTAAGGTGTGGTTTGTTTTTCAGAGGACTACCCTGCTGCTTGAGGCCTGCCCTGCTCTCTGTAAAGGAAGCCTGGAGCTCCTTTCTTCTTCCCAGACTATCTGAGTGACTCCAAGGGGCAGTTGGCTGACCTCCTGTTCTGAGCCACAGTGACACAACATGCTCCAGAGGCCTCACTGCAACTGCCCAGCTGACCTGCTGTAACTACCTGCCTGGACCTGCTGTAGACCTGCCTTAGCCATGCTGGCCTCTGCAAGAGTGAGTCCCTGATCCCCAAGCGGTGCCTCCCCAGGTCCTGGAACCTTGGCTCACATAAAAGTCCTCTAGTCTACAAGAAAAGGAGAAATTGTGATGTTCTGGACTCTTTGTGTCGGACTTTTAGTAGGTAACTTTTTCAGTGAAACTACAATGGTGCCTGTATCTGGCCAATGCTCAATCAGGGTCGGACTGAACTTGTGACTTTCCCCTGGTCTAGGATGACCAGATGACTGCACATAGCTATTTGTGCTTTTAGGTGCTATACTTACCTAAAACTTTGAAATTGCACCTCTCCAATTCTGCTGATTGGATTTGAGATATTTTGGTATCATTTTATTTATTAAAATGTACTCTATTTTTCATAATTGGCATGGGATGTTTCTTTTGTTCTGCTTTTGTACCAAGCTACCAGGAGGATAAGCACAGATTAATTTGGTGACTTTTGTGGTTCAACCTGAAGAGGATTGAGGTTGTTGCTTGACTAGGGTTTCCATCCCCCGCAACCAATAACCCCATTTCTTACAGGGCGGTTAACTTTTTTAAATTAGGTTGCAGGGATTCTGTTCTGGAACAGAACAATGCTTGGGACTATAGAACATTGGAATGTAGGGACTGAGTCACAATACCACCTCAGTACCTATGAGCCTGAGTCCAACGAGCTATTGTGCCTTATTTGTCTTCCTGACCCTCCCAGAGAAACAAGTGAATTGGTACCTCAGAACACAACACTCTCGACCTCCTCAGTGATCGCAGTAAACACATAATTATTGAAAGCATAAGACAGATATATTAGGTGGCAGGATAATTTCCTTCAGCCTTGATTTTATTTTTGTGACATACGCCTTCGAAAAAAATTACAAATATTTAGCCATCCCACCGTCTTCCAAGGTCAGACCTACCTGCCTTGTCAATGCTTGCACTTTGGTAATCAGAACATGAGTATGTTCAGCTTGCTTTATCTGATTCTAGTTGATGAGCCACATTACCTAGGATGTACAAACTCTAGAATTACCATGAATTTCAGCATTTAGTACCTGATTCAATCACAGTAGAAATAAAGAAGGTTCCTCTATAGTTGCTCGTCAGATACAAATTACACATATGCACTGTGACTAGCAAACAGCATTTACACCAAAAGGGTGTTATATGTGTTATTACTGTGTACAGTTACATAAAAGCATATACTTAAAATATTGACAAGCATATGTCAAGTAAGGTAAATTACCCATTTTCTAACAACAGAGTGAAACATAACTTAATGATGCAGTTTATGTATTATACATGCATTGTCTAAACACTGAAAAGGGCTTTTCAGAATGCCTAACCTTTTCACCATCTATAACCAGCAGGCAACAATGTTAATTGTGGGAAATGAAAAGACTGCACTGTCAGTCACAAATTTAATAAATGCACACTAAGGGGCAGATTCCGATGTCGGACGGACCGGAGTCCGTCCGACATCGGTCAGGAACCATAACCAACCGACCTACTGTCGTCGGTTACGGACCTGCAAGTACGATGCGACCGAACCCTGTTCGGTCGCACTCGTATAGTTCACAATGTGAGCATGCATTCTGAACGGAATGAATGCTCGCATAATGAAATGCATGGGTGCAGTTCATACCTGAACCCTGCGGCAGGCACCCCAAGGTGCCTGCCACCGGGTGCAGGGATCAACAGGGTGGCACCATAGGTGCCCCAAGGGCCGCCTTTCGGCAGTCTCGCACCCATGGGGGCCCTACTGGGGACCCCCAAAGACAGTTTCCGACTACCTTTTCGTGCCGTAAAGACCGGCACGAAAAGGCAGTGGGAAACTGCCATCGTACTCCCTCGGTTGGAAAGAGGCGGCCGGGGGAGTACTGAAGGGTTACCGGATGGCAGAGGGGCTCTTCGAGCCCGTCGTAAGCCATCCGAAAATGCGAGTTGGAATCCTTTCCGACCGAGCCCATCGGAATGGCTCAGTTGGAAAGGAATCTGAACGGCACGTTCCGATGCGGACGGAAGGGCTCTGGCCATCGGTCGGAGCCCTTCCGTTTGACATCTGAATCATGATAAGTCAAGAAAAGGCATCCTCAGTTTTAATATGCAAGGAATGTTGTCTAGCTGTCATTTAGCTGTAACGTCGTAAAAGAAAAGATACAACAGTTTAACATAGAACACAAACAGCGCATAGGTGTTCCCAAAGTGGCAAAAAGCAAGAATGAAAGAGCAATAAATCAATAGTGAACCCAAAATAATTTAAAGAAGCAAAGCTAATAGGTCAGATCAGGCATATTGCATGCACACAAAAAGCACTTAATCAAGCATGCACTTGTGCACAAGTGTACACAGACATACACAAACACATACACAAACACACATAATCCATATATCCATGCTTAATTGTATAGCAAAACAAATACATTTATCACCAATCATATTAATATACATATGGGAAAGTTTTATATATATTATGTTTCACATTAACATGACATTGAAGTGTAGTGACATTAATGCTAATTTACAGAGGAGTTATATTTTTTAATGTTTAGTTTTATTGTAGCCAATGTAGGCCTGATTCCTTTTTCCATGAGTTAAAGTTGGTTGCCATCTTTGTTTTGTGACCTGAGTATTTTACTTCTAATGAAGCTGAATTTCAAATGCTGTTGAAACAAGGCTCTTTTCCTTCCTTTCCATGTGAAGAAATATGTTCGTTTCTTTATGACTATCGTGGAATGTTGCTTTAGTGAATAGCACATTCAAGGGACGCCTACAGTGTGCAGACTAGTGCATGTATCTTATCTTGTTACTGAGAGTGTAAGTTTGAAGGACGCAGAGAGAAGCTTCTTTTGTAAAAAAAACCATGAGAGCCTAAAGAGTATGAAATTGTAGCATTTCGCTTTAATCTGATTGGACAGTGTGTTTGATACCTGTGTGTAGTTGTGTAAAAGGTTAGAGCTCTGTGTGTCTCTGGAGGCCGAAAACAATAGATTTTAGAGTTATCTCTCAGAGAGAAGACTGACTTTTTCTTTTTACTTTCCTTTGAAGCAACCCCAGGCAAGCTCCTCCTCTGCTTCATAATATTGGATCTAATTTCTTTGCCTATTGATGAAGCATATGCATTCTGATTATAAATTGGTGCTAACCTTATTTTTGCCTTATGTAAACTATTAACGTTTAATAAACATTCATAGTTTAACACAGAAATATTACATTGTCCTTTTTGTGGAGCTTGATGTGCTTCACATAATATTAAATGAATGTATGTGTTGACCAGGATCAGGCATGGAGCACCAGAATCGTCTGGGGAATGTCACTGCTCCCGGTCTACCCAAATTAGAACTTTATGGTTTTCAAATTTGCAGAAAAAAAGAGCGCACAAATCTGGTAGCAGAGGATAGAATGGTTAACCGACTGGGCCTGGGTGAATCAAAGTTCAGTCCAAAACTTTAAAATGTTGCTGTGATTTAATCTTTCTGATTTTTCAATGTTCCACTTAGATGATTGATAGTTGTCTAGCATTCCTAAAAGAAGTTGCAGTATCCTAGGAGTGTGAGTGTAATTAGGGCAGTACATCGTTGATTATGCGACTTTGGTTGTGGAGGAGTGAGAGTTGTGGAGTTTGCTATTTTAATGATTTGTGTATTTTTTGAGTTGCGGTGTCTAAGAGGGATTTGTTATTGCTTGTGCTTCTTGTGATTAATGTGCATATTGTTCAGATCTGAGGTTTATGTTAATGGAATTGTGAAAATTCAGGATCCCTGGATAGAGTTATAATATTGGTGTTTGACTTGTAAGCTAAGATTGAGGTGGTGGAGTGTGAGATACCAGAGCCGCACCAAAAATAGGGACTTATTAACGTCTACTGTGAAATTGTACTAACTGAGATTTATGTTGAGTCGTTCCTTTGTGTACAAGAGTAGACCACACTAATTTCGGTGGGTTCCCACTCGTCAAGAACTCGCTTTGTGTGTTTGGTAGCACCAGGAGGATACTATTCCCTATTTCCAGTAGAGCGATTAAGTATCAGATTTTCCTTTAGGTAAAGCAGACAAGGATGTTGGATTTCATTGTTATTTTTTATGTAAAGTATATTGGTGTAAAGTGAGAACTGCAGTGTGCTGCGTTGTGGGGTACATCATTGGGTGCTGCACTGGGATTGGTTGGTCAGCTTTGTGTGCCATGCTGGAATTGAGCATTATGTCATTAAGTGCTGTTTTTCAATTGGTCTCACATTCCATTTTGACTCTATCAAACTACAGATTTATTTCTCGTTTCAGTTTTATATTTCTGCTTTTCTTTTTCATGCACTGCAAGTTCCCATGTGTTTAACACTTCAAATTGTACAGGCTTAGATTGAGGGTTCACATTATATATCGCTCTTTGTAAAGTTAAAGTTTTTCTCAAATTGAACGTGCCATTTTGAGGAAATTGCTAGCACCCATGTTGGGCAGCGATTTACTCTGCAAAATAAACTGTGCAATTAATTGCACACAATGTTGAAATTTAGACTTATGATGAGGATGTAGATTTTATGTTGAAATCAGAAGACACAGCAGTCTGGTTTTTGCCAGTCTTAGCAAAGGCAGACTTATCATCTAACTTAAGATGTACGGTGAATGAGGAAGTCAGGAACTTTTCAGGCAAAGACATTGGTTGTGCATTACATTTCACAGGGCTGGACTGGCCGTAGCGGGCACCGGGCAATCCCCCGGTAAGCCGCACAGGTGGGGGCCGGTTTTGGGCCCCTGGGGGCCGTTTTTGTTACAGGGCCGTTTCGGCCCTGTAACAAAATCGCCCGAAAACCGGCCCTGGCAAAGAGCTCGGCGGCACCCCCATCCCCCCGGGTGGCCTGCCGAGCACTTTGCCTAGGCCGATTTTGGTTCCCAGTCCGGCCCTGATTGCAGCATATCTTCCAATGCCTCACTATAATCTTACACCAGAGGTAGTGGCAGGAATTACACCTGCCATTGAATCCAAACTAGAACAGGGCATCTTGAAGGAAGTGATAGGGAGTCTCTGCAACTGATCTCTGATGGGGCTGCAGAACCACTACAAGAAATGGAGGATAATTCAGGGCCTCTGAAAGGTGAATAAGAATATAGTCCTGTGTTTTCATGTGGTACTGAATGCTGCCATGATTCTTTTTCAGATTTCCTGTGATACCAAGTAGTTCTCAGTCATTGATCTGTGTCAAACCATTATTTTCCATTCCCTTCGATGAGGAAACCAATTTCTTTTCACTTTTCCAAGTTTTGGGGAAATTTCTTGAGTGTTATCAATCCCACAAGGGATATATTGAAGACAAATTTGAAAACCATACAGCTGCTTTACAGCTCGGTTCCAGTGCAGTCCGTAGATGAACTATTGGTGATGTCTACAACTAAAGAGGCCTGCAAGCATGACCAAAATGCCTTGTTGAATCACCTTGCACTGAATAGACACAAAGTGTCCCCTACAAAACTTCAGTACTGCCAAAGGGAGGCTTTATTTTCGGCTAACTAAATTGAGACAGAAGCTAGGTAAGTGTCCAAATAACATATATCCACAATCCTCTGGATGAATCCCGCCAACACAGTGAACATTCAAGATGCTGCCTTAAATGGTAGGCTACTGTTATCAGTGGATTCCCAACTTTTCCATGGTGGCTAAACCTCTACAGAAAGTTACATACAATGATGTGAATAATTTGCTATCCTGGCAAAACAAATGCCCAAGAGCCTTCATAGTGCTCAGAGAGAAACTATGCAGAGCACTAGGAATGCCCAATTACAACAATGATTCAGCTCTTTACTTTCATGAGTGAGAAGGGTGTGCCACACATTGTTTGTTTTGACACAGACCCATGGGTAAGCAAAATGGATTGTATGACAGAGGCAGGCATGGTTAAACCACGAGTGCCTTTACTACGCATGCCTATACCACACAATATCTTTCTAAAGGCATGAGTGGTAAGGGATACGATCGCCACTACTACAACCCAAGCTCCCCCCCAAGCCCTAAATTTCTATCCCTCTACCTGGCCCCTCACCCTGAAACATAAAACCTGCCCTGCCCTTAAAACTACCCCTTCCCCTCCCTCTGCCCTGATGTCTAAAACCCTGCACCCTGCCATAGACTACCCGACCCCAGCCCCCTCCGCCCTAAAACTTACACCTGCACTGTCCATAAAACTATCCAACCCCTTCCACTGCCCTGAGGCCTAATACCCCATCCTCAATTCAAAGAACTACCCGACCCCCCCACCCTGACCCCAAAAATCCACGGGGGACGCTTTCCTATGTGCTTTTTCTAATGACTAACCCGAGTGTTCTAAGATGGCCGCTAAAATGCGGGAATTCTACTGCGCATGCATCTACTACATCTACGTAGTATGACGTTTCTGTCGCTTGGTGGGAAATCTTTGCAGCTGCGCAATAGCTTCTAATATGGCCAAATTACAGTAACGCACTAATGCACATGCTGTGCTGAAACTAACCTATGCACGTACTACTAGGCTAGTAATGCAAAATATTTATTAAGTAAATGGGGCTAGAGTAGAAGTAAGTGGGATACAGTGAATTCATTTATTTTATATTCTAACATGTTCTTTTCTGACTTTATTAATAGCTCTTATTGGGTGCCCACGTCTCTGTTCCTTTGTGATTTCTACACATGTGCAAACCGACTGCTTGCCCTGGAACAAGTGATGCAAATTTGACTGTCTGCCAAACCCTAAGCCGGCAAGGACATGAGAACCCAAACTCCTGACCCTACTAAAGGAAAAAGGAGCAACAATGTATAAAGACTTTCCGATCCACATATGAAATGCTTGTGGGACTAAAGCTTGTGGGTATTAAAATTAAGGGGAGGAGAATTAGACAATAGCCTAAAGAAAATATTGCACTTAGGATGGTGTGATGTCCTCACCCCACTGCTTGGCCCAATCAAATTGCGGGTGAACATGGAATTGAAACATTTGGGGTGGATCATACACTCGATTTTGGTATAACAGAGGTAAGTTATTGTTAGTTAGACACACTTGATGCGGAGAATGCTGATGCTATGCTGAGATGCTGCCCGATTTTGCTGCAATCTGACTGAAGAATCCAACACTAGGGAAATTTGCGGAACAACCATGGAGGCACATCTAGGGAAGGGTCCGGACGCGCCCGAGCCGGAGAGAGTAGCACCAGAGAGGGGTGTAATGCTGGTGTTGCACTAGAAGAGGTCACCTTCCCTGTCCTGAGCTGATGTTGACTCTTTGACATTCTGATGCCGGGGTCCTCACACCATTTCTAGGGAAATATAATTGTAGGGTAAATGCTCCGTACTTGCTCTCTGTCCTTTTCTCTCCTCGGGTGCTGACATTGCAAAATAATGTATTAATGCAAATTGATTGTGAGCTAACTGTACTATATTCCTGATGGAGACTTCTGGTATATTCATGTGTATCTTGATTTGACTCACAAATGTATTAATTCAGATAAACTTTTAAAACTTCTTCTGAGTCTGTGGTTCTTTTAAATAAAAGTTAAATGCATTATTGTATTTCCTTCCTATTCTAATCTACTACTAAATCTATATGACAGTGCATTTACTCAGGAGACAGGAATGGTAAGAATAAGTGTAACGGTTTCCTAGGGTATAACAACATTGATGTCCAGTGGATATTTACCAGCTCATTGATTGTATGAATGTATATGGGCCCAAATGAGTGTTGTGTGTAGAGCTGGTAAACTCCGCTGCATCAGTTGTACTTGGTAGCAGAGGCATGGTTAGTATAGTTAGTTAGGTGAGGAGTGTATTTGAAATTTTCAATTATTGATTTATGTTTTAACCAAAACCCGTTATGTATTGTTTCATGTTGTCTGGAAATTCCCTGGAATATTGAATAGCGTGTGGCAAGTGGAAGCCACGCTGCAGTGAGGTTATTGGTCTGGATCGAGAAAGTGCTGAAAGTTATGCAGGACTGGAAGCACTAAGTTAGGGAACATTTTCTTGTGTGTTAATGAGAATAATTGATAGCGAGGGGTTCCCTGGTGAAATTTTGGTATTATTTCAACTAGAAAGGATAACACTGAAGGAGTAGCAGGTTCTCTGATGCTTGTGTGAAGAGTAAGCGGAAGAGATTTACTCGCAGTGTGTGAAGAGTAAGCGGAAGACTTTTACTCGTAGTGAAAGAAATCTTACTGTTCTTTGAATTAGTGGGTCAGACACAATAGCGAATGTTTATATGTTGTTAATTAATTAAATTTGTATGAAGAATTGTGAGAAAGTAAGTTTTCGCATTACCTTGTAAAGGAGGGGTCAGTTGCGGGTGCTGCACTGACGTCACTGAGAGCCACGCTGGGATTGGTTGAAACAGCGGGCATGTAGTGATGCAAAATTTGTAAAGGAGGGGTCAGTAGTAAGGAGTGAAACTGACGTCACAGAAAAGCTGCGCAAGCATTGGCTGAGCGAGTGAGCAGAGCAGAAGTTGATTGGTTCACCGAATAGAAACCACGCTGGTATTGGAGAATTTTTAGAATTAAAGCAAAGGTCTGATTGGTCATCAAAACAGAAATCCCGATAATAATAATAATAGATAGAGGAGATTGCACGTACGATCCAACATTGACAGGGACTAGACCAGATAGAAGATTTGTAGGATTTGCTTACGAACAGTACCATAACAAGCACAAGCACGCAATGCATGGAGAAAAAAGAAAAATGTCTTTTCTACAGAAAGTTAAGAATTCTTTCAAAAAGGACAAACCCATCAAGAGTAGAGAGGGGATTCCCATTCATCCTCCAAATACGCCTGCATTATATATGATGGTGGAGAGAGGCTATCATACCTGTGTATGGTTAGAAAATTGGATAGAATACACAAAAGATGATGGCATATTAGCATTTCCTGAGTACAGAAGCTTTAATGGATCAATATTGTACAACTTGAGAACCCGAATGAATGGATTAGAACCCAGACCTAGATTGACTCAATATGAAGCTTTAGAAGAATGGTAAATGGAAGTTTTTGAACGTGACAGACCCCGAAGTAACAGTACCTTAAGCAAATATTACCCTAAATTTCCCCGAGAGACTAGAGATAGTCAAATGAAACAATGGAGACAGGCCATGGTAGTAGAAGGTTTATATCCTATGTTATCAGAAGAGCAGGTGGGAGGTAAATGTACAGAGAAAACCAAGCACTTAACCATGTTAGGTAGCGGAGAAGCAGAAGAGGGATATCTAGAAGACATATTGATGAAAAGTCCTCCACCTTATAATGACGGATTTAACAGAATGGCCCCTAGTGCTCCCATGATCGGAACACCTTTGATTCCACAGATAGTACATGACACCACAGATAGAGTACTGCAAGAAAAGGAAAAGGAGGCAATAAATATGAATAGAGATGAGTTGATTCAGAATAGAGCTCAGATAAATGCATATCCCGAGGCCTTGACAATACCAGTGACAATAGGTCCGGTAGTTCCATTGTATGGAGAAAAATCGAACTGTCCTAAAGTTCCTGTAATGCCTACCCCAAGTATAGAACCTAGAAAAAGAAAAGATAATAATAGATGATCAAGCAAGTGAATGCGAATCAGTAATATCATTAATGGATTTGCCCATAAGAGAGCCAATAATGGAAACCCCAAAAAGGAATTTGCCCAGTTGCTCAAAGGCTAGAAACATCTCAGGAACTAGAAGTGCACAATAGTAATCCCAGAAGATATAGAGAGATGGTCTCAAGAAATAGAGAAACCAAAGTCACAGCTAAAAATATTAGACATTTTTAAATTGAGAGTAGAATTGGAAGAGATGGCTGCTGGAAATGTGGGTTTAGACAGGTTAAACACAGACAGGGAAGAAGAATTATTGTTTATGTGTAGAAGCATTACACGAAATACAAAAGCATTTCATGAAAAGCTGACAAATCTGGCATCGGAAATGGGAATTGACATAGGGAAATCAAAAACGTTACAGAAACCTTATAGAGCAGAATTTTCTGATAAGGATTTGGAAAACATGAATGTATCTGGAGGAAAGTTGCAGATCAGGGAATTGTTATTTCTGTTGCAAAAGTGGGGAGATCTTGAAAGATGGAAAGTTAGATGGGCAAAGAAAAAGGAAGACGCACAGGTAAATCGAACAACATCTGAATATGTCATGAAGGAAACAGAAAAAGCTGAAAGGTTGTATCCGATGAGAGAAGTACCCGGAGTGGGTTACGTACATGTGCCATGGAATAGACAGGATATTTTGCCTTTTACGAATGATTTTCCAAAATTGAGAGAGAAACCTTTAGAGTGGTACAGACAAGTTGAAAGGATTGTAAAAGTTTCAAAGGTTTTATTAAAGGATCTGGATGGTCTGTTTGAAATAGTGGTACCTGCAGATTTGTGGACAGAGTGTAAAATTACTGTGGATTGGCCTAGTGAGGAATATCCAAAAGATTCAAAAACAGGAGCCCCATCAGAAGATGTAATGAAAAAGTATCATCAAGTAATCACTTTTCTAAAGAGTAAAATTCCCCCGAAAGAAACTGATTGGGTAAAAATAGACAGGACAACCCAAGAGAAAAATTAGTCCATACATGCCTACTATGAGCGTCTCTTACAGGTGATCAAACAGTATAGTGGGTTTGAAAGTTTGGAAAACAAGGACATGACTCATTTTGTGTATCGATTCGTGAGTGGGCTGAGATTTGATATATCTCAAATGATTAAGCAGCACATGCTGTGCTGGCGATCGAAGCCGATTCACAAAATTTTAAAATATGCAAAATATTGTGGGGACGAAATTGATAATAAGCGAAAGGCTTTAGAAGAAAAAGTAATGTGGGCACAAGTAAAATTAGCTGAACAGCAAGAGCTCCAATTAAATAAACAGTCAGAAAACCAAGGAAGAGCACAAGGTCAAAGTGAAAATAATGGGGGGAAACCACGGGGAAGGTTAAATCGGGAAGAGGCAAAGAAAGAATTTCCCTGTCACGGGTCCGGGAAGTTGGGACATTGGACGAACGAGTGTAAAGCTATACAAATTAATAATGCCCTGAATCAAAATTTAAATCCACAGACGCAGAATGAGGTGTTAATGAGTCATCAGCAACAGGGTATAGATCTTCAAAGTCAATTGCCACCTGCCCCTAAATCAAATTTTGTGAGTCAAGCCAAGTACAGTCTGGACACCGGATTTCCAGAAGGAAGTGGTAAGAAAAATGTTGTAACATCTCAGTTTCTTTTGCAGGACCCACTGATTGATCATGATCAAGAATGACGGTGACCGAGGGGGGAGGAAGGGGTGTGCATACTTGGCGCATACCTACCGGTAGATCAGTCAGGTCCTTATATATAGGGTAAAGTAAAGGGAAATGATATTACCTTCTTGCTGGATACTGGTGCCAACAGGTCTACTGTGAGAACAGCAGACATTCCTATCCTGCCCCTCTCGGGTGAGAACATTCAAGTTGTAGGTGTTTCAAATAAACGGATTAGCACTCCAATCACAGAACCCATGGAGGTGCGAATTGGTAATTTTAAAGAAATGCATAAGTTTGTGGTCTGCGACTCAAGCCCTGTAAACTTGCTTGGAAGAGACCTGTTGTGCAAAAGGAATTGCACAATATATTGCACACCGGATGGTGTTGCAATACAAACCCCAGAAGAAGATGGAGTTTACAAGTTCATGTTAGCTAAACAGTTTTTTACTGGAAAAGAAATAGGATTAATGGCAAACGTAGATCCTGTAAAAGTGACTGTGAAAGAAGGTGCTGTTTACCTGAATACCCGACAATACAAAATGAGTCCAGAAGTAAAAGCAGGTGTTGCTGCAGAAATAGAGCGATTGGTCGAACAAGGTATTCTAGAAGAAATAATGAGTAGCCCTTGTAATTCACCCATAATTGGTATCAAGAAACCTAATGGAAAATATAGGGTAGTACAAGACCTCAGAAAAATTAACAAGATTGTTGTACCATGCTGCCCAGTTGTGCCTAATCCAGCTGTGATTCTCTATCAGATACCATGTGTTGGAAACGGCCCTTTTTGCAGGGTTATCCCCAAACTTTTTGCTTCTTCCTCCTTTATTTTTTTCTGACCCGTGGTTGTTGGCAATAGGACTCTGGGCACTTTACCACTGCTGATCAGTGCTAAAGTGCATATGCTCTCTGTATAAATTGTTATATTGATTGGTTATCCATGATTGGTATATTTGTTTCACCTGTTAGCCCCTAGTAAAGTGCACTGGGTGTGCCAGGGCTGGTGATTCAAATGCTACTAGTGGGCTGCAGCACTGATTGTGCCACCCACAGGAGTAGCCCTAAAATGATGTCTTAGGCCTGCTTGCAGTGCCTATGTGCAGTCCAGGACTGCCATGTCGACCTGGCCAGTGCACCCACTGACCAGGCCTTATCCTTCCCTTTCTGTACATGTCAGGCATCCCTATGGTGGCCCTAGGTACCCCCCTGGGCTGGGTGCAGTGTATTTGAAAGGTAGGGCATGTACTGAGGTGTGTAACATGCCCTGGTAGTGAATTACAGCCATTTTCGTTTTTCACTGCTGAGAGGCTATCTTGCCCATAGGATAGAATGGGGGAGGCTGTTTACATGCCTATCTTCCCATAAGGGCAAGATAGAAAATCCAACTTTAGTATCTTTGTGTTCAGAATTTAATTATACATCTTTTTAGCAAGATGGTTTTTAAATTCACTGTGTGAGAATAGCACTTTTTAGAAAGTAGCTATTCTCCTGTTTAACCTTCCTGTGTGCCTGTGTGCTGGTTGGCTGACTGGTGTCATGTGATGGGCTAGGTGGCTCCAGGAGCCTGGATGAGTCAGCAGCAGGGTGAATAGGGAGATCTGCTTTAGATGGGTGGGAGGAGTAGCCCCTGGGTTTGAATAGGGCTGCCCCTGCCAGCACAATGCTGGCTCCACCCCCTGCTGGCCAGGCTGAGGACTCTGCCTCTGCCAGCACAAAGAAGGCTCCACCTCCTGCTGAGCGTCTAACGACCCTGCCCCTCACTCTGAAAGGAACCAGGTGCTCCAGAGCAGAGCACACCCAGGAACCGGTTTGAGCAGGGGAATCCCCCCACTGAAACACAGAGAGACAAAGACTTGGAGGGGTATAAGAAGAGGACCCCAGACACCTAAACTTTAGATCACTTTGGAACTAAGAAGAAACCTCTGCCAAGGAGAAAGCTGAAAAGAACTGAAGAGGAGAAGACAGCCTGCTTGCTGTTTTGCTTTGCTGCCAAGGAGAGGGGAAGGACTTTGCTGTGTCCCCTTCTTTTGATTCTGATCTCCAAGGGCCTGAGAAGAGCTGGCTCCCTGTTAAGAAGTCCCAGGAACAAAAGGACTTCACCACCAGCTCCCCTGGAACTCTGCTGAAGGAGTTCTGACCTGCCTTGGAGTGCTTGCCCAGTCTTGGGGCCTCAGGAGGTCGTTTTGCTGTGTTTTGGGAGCTGGGAAGCAGAAGCGTGAAAAAGAGTAACTGGTACCCAACGCATCATCCGATTGCGTGTCGCAAGAACGAGAGTGCGAGGGGAATTTCATCGCGGCGTCATCGCAGCACCCGGAGTCCCCGCATCGCCGAGTGCGTCGAGCATCGTCCCGGTGCGAGAAGATTCCTGACGCTGCGAGGGTCGTCGCAGAACCAGTTTGCGGGCCGCACCACTGCCGGTGCGTGGAAGTATCCAGTCGCTGCGTGCGTCGACGCAGAGTCCCGTTCCGAGGCGCATCAAGAGTTGCGGCGCCGGAAGTCAATGCTGCGCCGCGCATCGTGCCACATCGAAGAGTGTTGCATCGAACCTGTGCGTGAAGCTTCCCCCTAAGAAACCTACGCCACGAAAGCCAAAGTCATCGCATCCTCCCCCTACAGATCGGAGCCGGTGCATCCACCTCCGCTGCGTGAAGCAGGGCTGCTGCAAAGCCTCCCCAGGATCTCAGGAGTATCGCATCGCCTTTGCCATCTTCCTTGTTATAGCTTTTGGGAACCTTATCGCAACTACAGGTACTGTTGGGCACGAGAGTGTCGCATTTTGTGCATTGAGAGTCACATTGTGCAGGACACTGACTTTTACATCCTGGAGTACTTTCTGCAAACTCTTGAACTATCTTTAAAGTAATCTTTTTAATTGTATGTTGGTTTTTCTGAAGTATTTGGTCTTGTGAAGTTTTTAGTAAAGATACATTATTTTTCTAAAACTGGTGTGGAGTAAATCTGTGGTGTTTTCACTGTGTTACTGTGAGTGTTGGTACAAATACTTTACACATTGCCTTTGATAGCCTAGACTGCTCAGGCCAAGCTACCTAGAGGGTGAGCAGGGGTTATCTTAACAGTGTACCCCCTTTTCCCTGACTAGAAGCAAGGGTCCCTACTTGGACAGAGGTACCTACCCTGCCAACTAGAGACCCCCAGATCTAACACCATGGAAAGCAGGAGGGTTCACAGTAATCGATTTATGTCATGCATTCTTTTCTATTCCATTGCACCCAGACCGCAAATTTTTATTGCCTCAAGGGTACACAGAAAGCCCTTCAATCTTTAATCAGATTCTCAAAAGAAGCCTTGAATCTCTTGTATTGCCCAGAGAGTCAGTCCTGGTGCAATATATTGACGACCTATTAGTGGCGTCAAACACCTGAGATGACTGTGTCACTGATTCAATTGCATTGTTAAATCATTTAGCAAAGGGTGGACATAAAGTGTCCCCTGAAAAACTGCAGTTTTGTAAAAATTCAGTTAAATACCTGGGACATCAAATAGAAAGAGGAGTTAGAAGGGTGACCTCTGAAAGAATCAGAAAAATAAGGCAAATGCAGTTGCCATGAACCCAAAAAGAAATAAGAATGTTCCTTGGAGTTGTAGAGTATTGTAGACAGTGGATTGTAGGGTTTGCTTTACTGGCCAAACCTCTGATACAAATGACCAGAAAAAGAGAAAAAGATCCTATAGAATGGGACGATGAAAGTATAGGAGCTTTTAGAAAATTGCGGGAGTGCCTGTGTGAAGCACCTGCTTTAGGCATGCCCAACTATTCAAAAGAATTTGCTTTATTCTGCTATGAGCGGGGTAATTGTGCACTTTCAGTACTAACTCAAAGACACGGATTGATGAGAAGGCCAGTGGCATATTTTTCTGCTACCTTGGATCCTGTGGCCTGCGCATTACCAGGTTGCCAGAAAGCTGTTGCCGCAACTTGCGTAAGCATAGAGCAGAGAGAGTCAATTGTGATGGGACACCCTGTCAAGGTGTACGTTCCTCATGTAGTGGTGATTTTACTGACCAGGACCCGAACACAGTACCTTACTCCCAGTAGACTGACAAAATATGAAAGAATAATATTGGGAGCTGAAAATGTGACAATAGTGAGGTGTACCGTTCAAAATCCAGCCACCTTACTACCTGACCCGTAAGTAAGTACATTTTTATTGTTTGGTCAATTAAAACCTTAACAATATGAGAGACATTTAAAAAGACACTTTAAAAAAAAAAAAGGTTCACTTTACATCAAGAAGAAGCTCATAAAAATATCATACATGGTTAATTAAAAATTATTAGTCGAATTCTTGTCCATTTGCACTGCCAGAGTTCCAACCCTATTAACAAACTTGAATTTTTTTTCCTTTTTATTTTTTCCATACGTTACCGTCTTCGGTGTTGCTTTTAAAAAAATCAGTTTGAAGGGCCTGGTCAAAGACTTTAAGGAATTTAATAAATTTACAGTTCAGTTGTGGGTCCAATGGATTTAGGCACGCGATTATTGAAGCTCTACAGGACCTGATGCCTCTTGGGTAAAAAATGTGCCTGACCCTTACCAAGAAGAAGTGAGGGATGAGGTTGAGCATGAATGTCTTGATGTGACTGAACTTAGTACCAAACCACGCCCTGACATTCAAGAAGAACCTTTGAAAAATGCAGAACATGAGCTGTTTGTAGACGGCTCATGCATGAGACACGAGGAGGGAGGATTAAGTGCTGCTTACGCTGTATGTACATTAACTGGAATAGTCGAAGCATCCTATTTACCAGAAGTCAAATCTGCACAAGTTGCTGAATTGATCGCCTTAATTAAGACATGCAAAATTGGGAAAAATTGGAGAGTAACCATATTTACTGACAGTCAATATGGTTATGGGGTTGTGCGTGATTTTGGCCAATGGTGGATGCAGAGGGATTTCCTGACTTCCTCAGGGACTCCTATTAAAAATTGAATTTTTGTGAAAGAATTACTAGAGGCAATTCAATTACCAAAAGAGGTGGCCGTGGTTAAGTGTGCTGCTCACCAACATTGTGCAAGGCATAAGATTGTCTTAAACAAGAAAATCGAAACTTGTGGAATCAGCTGCCAACTTATGCTGCTTGCAGGAGTGGGAACCTGGGAAGAGGTGAAAGATCTGCAGAATGCAGTAGACGTGAGAGAAAAGGAAGAGTGGGTGAAAATAGGATTTCAAAGAAGGGCAGAAGATGGTGTGTGGGTTTGTTATGATGGCAGACCAGTCATGCCAGACAGTATGCTTGCACCAATGGCTAGAATGTACCACACATGTGGGAAGGGATGCAATGGTTTGACTTTTCAGACAAGATTGGTTCAACGTAAAATTCAGGAATGTAGCAGAGAGCCTTTGCCAGAGATGTTTAATATGTCAACAAATGAACCCAGGCAGTAAAACTGTGGTCTGCATGAGAAAGATTAGAAAGGCAGAAGGTTTTTTTGTGTGATTCCAATTAGATTTCATTCAACTACCTGCTTGTCGAGGGCTGAAATATGTGCTTGTCATAGTTTGTTTATTTTCAAAGTGGGCGGAGGCATACCCGACCCGAAGAAATGACAGCTTGACCGTGGCCAAACTTTTATTAAGAGAACTCATTCCCAGATTTGGTTTTCCAGTAACGATTGAATCAGATAGAGGGTCTCATTTTAATAATGAAATAATTTGACTAATCAGTGAAGTGCTTAAAGTCGAACAAAAATTTAATTTAATTGCGCTTACCGTCCAGAGTCTTCTGGAGTGGTAGAACAATTGAATGGCAAAATCAAGTCAAGACTCGGAAAGGTGTGTGCATCCACCCCACTGGAATAGCCTGATGCTTTGCCTCTTGTTCTGATGGGACTCAGAAGTATTCCAGACAGAAACACTGGATTGAGTCCCCATGAAATACTCATGGGAAGAGCAATGAGACAAGCATGTGTACCAGGTCACAAGCTATTGAATATAACTGATGACTTGGTTTTGGAGTATCACAAAGAATTGGCTGAGTGTGTTCTATCTCTCATCAGGTTGGGGAAGACGCTTTCAACAGACAGCTGAGCCACTCACATGATCTGAATCCCGGTGACTGGGTAGTTGTGAAGAATCACACTTGAGAATCGTGCCTGGCACCAAGGTGGGATAGACTGCATCAAGTTATCTTGCCTACCTCAACCGCTGTAAAGTATGCAGGGTTGCCTAATTGAATTCATGCAAGTCATACCAAAAGGGTACCAGCTCCCGATGAAGAAGAGTTTCAGTTGAAGCGAGAAGTTGATGTTGCTGAAGGTCGTGCAACTGAAGAACTTCCTATAGAAGATCCGAAGTAGCTGCCCAAGATCAACCGAGCACCTATCAGGATGACTGGGTCCCAGTGGTGGACATACCTGTAGTACTTATATAGTGAGGACCAGTCAGGTATAGAAGAATTCGCTCAAGAAAGTAGGGAAACGACTGTTAGGGAGCCTGAGCAGTAACAGCTTAGGAGAGAACAATGCACACAGAAGAAACTCAAAGCCACATTCCAGTGTCTGAGGAGGGACAGTAAGGACTTGGAGAAAATGTTCAGGCAGAAGAAGGTAAAAAGGTAAAAAGACCTGAACAGGACCAGATAGGCATAGAAATGCAAGTTCAGGATACAGAAGAAAAAACAGACATCACTAATCCTGAGCAGGGTCAGATTGAGGTAGATGAACCCATCCAGGCAGAACAGTCCGAAATAATAAGCCCTGGACAAGGTAAAATAGAGAGGAAATCAGAAGACAAAGCTGGTCAAGTTGTGCCAAAGTCTAAAGAAAATAAGAGGAGTCTTGAAGAACCTGGCAGTGCAGTGAAGTTTAAGAAAAGTCGAAAAGGTGATAATTGGCCAAGAATTATCAAGAGACTGAGATATCGACTTAAGACAATCAATGAAGAACCTGATCAAGTAAATGAAGTAACTAGTCCATCTGGACCTTCCAAGGTAACACCAAAATGAAGGAGTCAGAGGTTAAAGACTTTGAATAACAAGTTCAAGGGACCTGAATGCACATATGTTATTCTTGAAGACTTTGAGAACCTCGATTTAAATGAAGAAAGTGATGAAGAACTGAATGTTGAACAAATTGAGGAAGAAGTGAGACCGACTTGAAAGAGAGAAGACACTTATGGTGTTATCTCATACCAGGTTCTGAATTAAAGAAGAGACAAATCTTCATGGCAAAATGTCTGATGATAAAGTTACTGGAAACCCAAAACAAAGCTGTATAAAGAAGTTTTGTAAAATCTGTATATGTAGTTTAATATTAGTCCTTGTGATATGGATAGTATTAGCAATAGCTATTCCCTATCTAATTGTTACTGACAAACAAAATAGTACTAGCACACATACAGAAGTTGCAAACATTAAAGGAGATAGAGTAGACTTGGAAACACAAGATGAGCTGGATTTACACCACACTGTGAATAAAAATGGAACTGATTTAAATGTATTTGTAAATCTCTTAGTACATTATGTAGACACTATGGAAGTTAGTGATTGTTACGTTTGTATGAAATTGCCAAGCTCAGTAGCTCAATGGGTAACTTATCATCATTTACCCTTGACATATGGAATTTCATGTAGTGTATTAGCTAGTTTATTGTATAGAACTGGAAAACTGTGGTATTATTACTCAAATGTAGATGTAATATTTTCAGAAGTTCCTATGCGAAAGAGCATGAATCGTGTCCTTAGTACTAGAGACTCACAATTCATGGGTGAATATTTCCTAACAATGAAGACAATAGATATAGCTGATGCACATAAACACAACTTAACCTGTAAATTGCACGAAGAAGAACATATATTTTTTAATTTAGTAGAAAGCAGGAGAAAGGATTTCCAAAGAAGGGCCTCTGAACCGAAACCTCAGATACCTAAATGGGCTGAAAGGGAAGACCTTTTTAGTAACTGGCAAGACTCATGCTGCTATGTCCCTGGACTTTGAAAAGAATGGGAAAATCTGTCTCCATAGACTTAAAACATAATATAACAACGTATTTATTGGTTCCAGCGAGTGTGAACAGAGCTTCTTAGTAATTGGGGGTTGGGGACTAAAAGGAGGAACAGATCCAGTATTTCATGCAATTTATTATATTTGTGGTTGCCTGATCGCTGGTATTGGAGTTGCTATTTCGGAATAGTTTTTCCGAAAGTCTATCATGTTAAAAGAATCACTGGAAGCAATAATGACGGTAGTGGTCTAACCAGATATAAAAGAGATAGTTTTTCTGAAATAGTAGGTGATATATTTGGTGCATTGATATCTTCAGTGGGGGTTCTGCTGAATTGTCGAAAAATCTGTCAATTTTCAACAGTAGTGGATCGGTTATCTACTGACACTGCTGGAGGAATTTTACTGATCAATACAGAGTTAGTTGCTGTCAGATCTATGGTTTTGCAAAACCGCCTTGCCCTTGATATCTTATTGGCAAAAGAGGGTGGAGTCTGTAAAATCCTGAAAGCTCAACATTGTTGCACGTATATACCTGACAAAAGTGTACAGATTGTGAAAAATATATTAAAAATATTACTCATTTGGAAGAGGAACTGAAACCACTGGAGGTTGACAGTGTATGGAAGAAAATAACAAATAGTTTTTCCACTATCAGTAGTTGGTTTTCTAATATAGGTAAAGGTATTTTAGGTCAAATATTATTGCCCATAATGGGCATAACTTTGCTAGTTTTGATGATAATGTGTTGTCGCAAATGCAGTGGGAAAAGAAAACGGTACAAAGTGAATGAGAAGGGTGAGAAAAGAAAATTAGAAGAAATACGACTTGAAGAATTGAAGGGAAATATTTACAAAAGAATTAAAGGATCCCAATTTAAGAAAGATAAAGGAAGGAATCAAAGATTTGAAGACATTGAAATGGTAGAATGCTAAAGTTGGCATCTGATTTAATAGAATTTAGTGATGGCATAAAATGCCATCAGAGAGGGGATTGATGGAGCAAGGTTTCGCATAAAGAGAAACTTGCTTGTATGCAATCCTCTCAAATAACCTGTAACTCTGTAAGCAACCTGTCCGTGAGTACTAAGGGGCAGATTTATGAGCCCCTTGCGCCACTTTTGCGTCACTTTTAACATGGGAAAAGTGACGCAAAAGTGGCGCAAGGGGCTCATAAATCTGCCCCTAAGAGTGCACCACATTCAACATATTGTATCTAGGGGACGCTTTCCTATGTGCTTTTTCTAATGACTAACCCGAGTGTTCTAAGATGGCCGCTAAAACGCGGGAATTCTACTGCGAATGCGTCTACTACATCTACGTAGTATGACGTTTCTGTTGCTTGGTGGGAAATCTTTGCAGCTGCGCAATAGCTTCTAATATGGCCGCTTTACAGTAACGCACTAATTCACATGCTGTGCTGAAACTAACCTATGCACATACTACTAAGCTATTAATGCAAAATATTTATTAAGTAAATGGGGTTAGAGTAGAAGTAAGTGGTATACAGTGAATTCATTTACTTTGTATTCTAACATGTTCTTTACTGACTTTTTTAATAGTTCGTATTTGGGCCTTGGAGGGTGACCACGTCTCTGTTCTCTTGTGATTTCTACACATGTGCAAACCGACTGCTTGCCCTGGAACAAGTGATGCAAATTTGACTGACTGCCAAACCCTAAGCCGTCAAGGACATGAGAACCCAAACTCCTGACCCTACTAAAGGAAAAAGGAGCAACAATGTATAAAGACTTTCCGATCCAAATATGAAATGCTTGTGGGAATAAAGCTTGTGGGTTTTAAAATTAAGGGGAGGAGAATTAGACAATAGCCTAAAGAAAATATTGCACCTAGGATGGTGCGATGTCCTCACCCCACTGCTTGGCCCAATCAAATTGCGGGTGAACATGGAATTGAAACATTTGGGGGTGGATCATACACTCAAATTTGGTATAACAGAGGTAAGTTATAGTTAGTTAGACAAACTTGATGTGGAGAATGCTGATGCTATGCTGAGATGCTGCCCGATTTTGCTGAAATCTGACTGAAGAATCCAACACTAGGGAAATTTGCAGAACAACCGAGGAGGCACATCTAGGGAAGGGTCCGGACGTCCCCGAGCTGGAGAGAGTAGCACCAGAGAGGGGTGTAACGCTGGCGTTGCACTGGAAGAAGTCACCTTCCCTGTCCTGAGCTGATCTTGACTCTTTGACATTCTGATGTCGGGGTCCTCACACCATTTCTAAGTAAATATAATTGTAGGGTTAATGCTCTGTACTTGCTCTCTGTCCTTTTCTCTCATCAGGTGCTGTCATTGCAAAATAATTTATTAATGCAAATTGATTATGAGCTAACTGTACTATATTCCTGATGGAGACTTCTGGTATATTCATGTGTATCTTGATTTGACTCACAAATTTATTAATTCAGATAAACTTTTAAAACTTCTTCTGTGTCTGTGGTTCTTTTGAATACAAGTTAAATGCAATGTTGTATTTCCTCCCTATTCTAATCTACTACTAGATCTATACGACAGTGCATTTACTGAGGAGACAGGAATGGAAAGAATTCTAGTGTAAAGGTTTCCTAGGGTAAAACAAAATTGATTTCCAGTGAATATTTACTAGCTCATTGATTTTATGAATGTATATGGGCCCAAATGAGTGTTGTGTGTATAAATGTGAAGAGTTGGTAAACTCCGCTGCATCACCCCGTCCCCTAAAACCCCGCCCTCCTTTAATAGGACTGCCCGAACCCCCTGCCCTGAACTCTAAATCTGACACCCAACCCTTAAAAACTAACCCCCAACCCAGCCCCAGCTTCACTTATCTATCGACGTCCAGAGCTTCCGGTTGCTACGTTTTCTCTTCCTCTCTCCGCCCATCGAGATACTAGACCATGCTATCTGCCTTCGCCATGCATGTGCATGGTTAAAGCATATGCATGGTTTAAGGCAAGCGTGGTTTTGCTTGCATAGGAACTGCACATGTATCTCTGCCCGCGTTATTCCAGTCATGTCCCATCAAAATTGCCAGTGACTTATTTCTCTGCCGCACTTGTTCCAGAGGCTGTGCCACTGCCTCTAAGCTGTAGCTGCTGTAGGTGGTAGAACCCAACATTGTGATGGGCTATTCCACCTATTAGGGTAGGGAGTTGCTTTTGGCTTTAGTGTTTCTTAAGATATGTCATTTAGATGACATAGATGCTAGTAGTTTTAAATCTCCTTTTGATTTGTGTGGTATGCATTTTTCTTTTTATAAGCGGGATCAGAACAGTTTCGTTAAAAACATGAAGTAAAAAAAATAAGAGATGAGATCAAAATGGATGGCATTCAAGTCAAAGTGTATTTTAAACTCAAGGAGTTGGGAGAATCCAGATGTAAGCTACGAAAATCAGCAACTTTTCTCTAATAGGGGAATTCAATTTGAGAAAGTATGATTTTCCATGATTCCCAGAATCACCAGAGGGAGCAATATGAGAAAGTTTTATATATATATTTAGTTTTGCAATATTACATCATCTCGCAGTCACACTACTGCTAATGTAGAGAGAAATTATGTTTATTCACGTTGAATTTTATTATAGCTATTATAGGCTTGAGTTTCAAAATGAACTAAAATTGATTGCAAGGTGTGTTGTTTTGTAACATGAACATTTTATTTCTAGTGAAGTTGAAATTCAAATGCTGCTGAAACTATGGGGCATATTACCAAGGAGTTGCGATAAATATCGCAAAGCGAGCTTAGCGCTGTTATTTTTATCGCCGGCTATCGCTGGATTTAATCGCCGAGATAGCGTTGTGTTATCAACGCTTATCTCAAAGGCGATAAGAAATCCAGTGATAGCAGGGTTTTCCATGGAACACCGCTGGTTTTCCAGCGATGTTCCATGGAAAACGGCGATAACTTGATGATAAGGCCCTGTGACCTTAGCCGCACAACCCACCCCCCATGTTAGGTATGCCTTAGTCAGGAATTTACCAGACATTAAATTCCTGCGTTAAGGCAGAGTTAGCGCGATTAAAATTATTGCTGCAACTCGTTGGTAATATCGCGAAGCTGCCTTTGCGATATTTACCCGTGTTGTTTCGACAGCCACGCCTATTTTGCATCTCATTAGCGATGCGATGGTAGGCGTGCTGGAAACGGGCGCTCAGTAAGGAAAACACGCGCTAGCGTGTCCTTGATGATGTTGCAATATAATTATCGCCGCTTTTCGCCCGAAAACGGGCGCTAAAGAGTGGATAATTATATCGCCAGCCCTCGATAATATGCCCCCATGTTCTTTTAATTCTTTACCATGTGAAAAAAAAAAATTCTTTCCTTAGTATTTATTGTTGAATGCTGTTTGAAAGAATAGCTCCTTCCAGAGACACCTGTAGTGTGCAGACAAGTTCATGTGTCTTGTCTTGTTAAAGATAGTGTGAGATTGACAGATGCAGAGAGAAGCGTGTATTGTGAGAAACCTAGATAACTGATTGAGTATGTAATTCTATCATTTCACTTTAACCCAAGTCTTTTTTTCAACCTTCGTGTGTTACACTTTTGTGCATTTTGGGTAGCAGAACGGAAGATTTTAGAGTGCTTTCTCAGAAAAAAGGACTCACTCTTCCTTTGTCCTTCACTTTGAGGTGACCCCATGCTGATTCGTCCTTTGTTTCATAAGATTTAATGAAATCGAATTGCCTATTAATTGAAGCATGTGTATTTTGATTATAAATTGTAGTTAACCTAATATTTGCCTTCGGTAAACCATTATCTTTTAATTGATCTTCATGGTTTGATAGTAAAATATTCCCTGTTCTATTTGTCAAGCCTAATTTGCTTCACGAAATATTAAATGTATTGATTCCTTGACTAGGCTCAGTTTTGGAGTACCAAAATCCTCTGAGGATTACCACTGCACATGATCTAGCCAGAGAAGGCTTCATGTTTCTCAAATTTACATAAAGAAAAGTGTTCATACTTCCAGGCATGAACCCACCTCCAGGTTAACAGAGGAGAGTAGGTATCGGGCGACTATACCACGAGAAACACCCTTAGACCCTTTAATATCACCTCTTCACCACCCTATTTCACCCCACTTGCACTCATCATACGGCTTTATTATCAGAAGATCTCTGTTAAAGAGCCCCTAGTGAGGGGCCCATCAGGCATTGGAGTGCCCCCCTGACAAGGAGCGCCCAATGATGAAGCATGACAATCTACCAGTTGTGTGAGGGCACTTTGATCTGATCATTCGGATCCCCCTTGATCCAATCGTTCGGACCTGCTGTTCCTTCTATCAGGGCCTGTTCTGTCCCTTACTTGAGGAAATGCCCTCTCTGAATGTAACCTCTTCGCAACCATGAGTCACATTAAGCCCATATTTCTAAGTGGATCCGAGAGAATTCAGCAGGGGGAATCCAAACCAAAATTCAGTCGAATATCCAAAAATAATTAGCATAAGGAGAAGGAGGTGGGCATTACAGTTAGACCTGAGGCAGGTTTTCAATACAGTTATGTCAATTTTAGGGCACACTCATTTAGAATAAATGCAATTTCACACACGGACTCACCAGCAGTCTCAAGAAAATGCAGGACACAATGCAGCAGTGGTTATGACAAAAACTGGTTCTCTCCATCCAAGCCCTCCTGCCACACCTCCAAAGCCGAGGCAGAATGTAAGCTGAGGAGCAGAGCAGCAGAGCAGTATAGGCTCTTTAGATGGGACAGAAACCTCTGACCAACAAGAGCAGCAAGAACTCCACCAAAAATCATCACCAGCAGTAACACTGCTCCCAAACAAACCCAACACTCATTGTGCAAAAAAGCTATCTGTTTTAGTCCCATGCTCATGAAAAATAAGTGGCTCCATCCCAGCCCAGTACTGGCAACAGAGATCAAAGAGCATGCTTCGGGCAAAAGAACTGCTTCTTGGACCTAAAGGAGAATTGTGCATCTCCCCATTACCCCATGATCTTCCTCCTTCATCCTGTGAATACTCAAATTCAGACCCACTTGCAAGAAAAGATTGCATGTGGCAGAGAGAGCATATTTAAATCATTTTAGGCTGCTCCATAGAGCTTTTCGCCTATGAACAAGACAGGTAGGATTCACTTGTTCGCATACACTTGCAGAGGGGTGAAATAACAATTTATAACAATGCTTTCATAAAAACATTAATTTGAAACATTATGCACATATTGATCTTACATTTCAAGATGACCATCTATGGGAAGGATACATTGGTTGTCATTTTGGATTCAGGGTCAATATTTCAGTTGATTTATTTTTCATTAAGCCAAAGATACAGCAATGTTATTTCCAGCCCCTGTGGAAGCCCCTGTTTGCGCCGGGGTCAGAATGACAAGTTGGGTGGTATTTACCACATCCAGTAATTACTAGGTGCATTAAACATCTCACTGGTCATCAAATTTCATCCCGTCAATCCTGCTGGAATTTAACAGGGGAAAAGTGTACCGTATTTAATGTATCATGTGGGTTTTGGTGGGGTAAGCACCATCATTTGCATATCATTCCACAGAAACTCGTAATAGGTGCTATTCATCGCTCCCAATAAATAGCGTACTCCAGGGTATCGTTATTTATATTTTATGATAAAAATCACCTGGATACTGGCAAACTTGGAATCAACACCTTAGATGCTCGAGACATCTTCTGTGAGGATTTTCCTACTGCCAAGGTTGGTGAGAGGTGGACCCCTTTGCTTGCTGAAGTCTGTTGAACCGGTGTCCTCTCAATTGTGGATTGAGAGAGTTAACAAACAAAATACGATTATTCATGGTCACTGACATTTCAGCAAAGAATGGCTGTTCTGTGGGCAGCATAATGTAATTGAATTGCCAATAAAGGAATGGATAAAGGAGGCTGACCCATTGTACTATTATATACATTATGTTATGTTTGATGTTCTGACATGTGAATGACATTTCCGCTGATTAGTGACTGAAGGGGTCTGACGCAAGCTCCTCTACATAGATATATATATATATATTACCTACTGGCGGTCGCCAGTAGGTAGTTATAGTTAGGACCACGTTTCCATAGGAAAACCTCAACATTCTATTTTGAATAACTTTGGCGCCGGTCGACGAATCCTCGCGAATTTCTCAAAATAGGTGGGGCGCTACGCTCCGCTCCTACCCTGAAAGTCTCGGGGGGATCCGTCAAGCGGGGGCTGAGATAAAAGGGGGGTCCCAAAACGCGTTTTTCCCATGCATTTTTCCATAGGACCTTTAGAACGAGCTACAGCCCGAACGGCTGAACAGAATTACTCAAAATTTGGCAGAGAGGTAGTCCCTAGGTCAAGGAAGTGCCTTTTGTAGGTTTGGTGTAAATCTGTTCAGTAGATTCTGAGAAAATAGCCTTTAAATCAATATATATATCTGAGCCCGCTTACGGTACGCTTACCGTACGCTTACGGTAAGCGTACGGTGGCGTGCGCGAGCGCGATTCTGATTGGCTCTTAGATCTTAGTAAACATTCGAATCGGCCGAAACCAGGAAGCGGCGGCCGCCATTTTCTGTGTTTCACTCTGAAAAAAAAAGAGTGAAAACAAGAAAAGGGGGCAATGAGGAGAGTTACAGACCCCCTTACATTTGTGAGGGGGTCAAAGAAGGACTGTAAAGTACAAAACAAACATTTATTGATTTTTAAAAAAAATCACGGGGTACGCGTACGGTAAGCTTACGGTAAGCGTACGGAAGAAACATGGCGTGCGCGAAGGAGATTCTGATTGGCCCATAGATCTTAGTAAACATTCGAATCGGCCGAAACCAGGAAGCGGCGGCCGCCATTTTGTGTGTTTCACTCAGAAAAAAAACAGAGAAAACAAGGAAAGGGGGCAATGAGGAGAGTTACAGACCCCCTAACATTTGTAAGGGGGTCAAAGAAGGACAGAAAAGTACAAAAAAAACATTTATTGATTTTAAAAAAAATCACGGGGTACGCGTACCGTAAGCTTACGGTAAGCGTACGGTAAAAAAAATAAAAAAAAATAAATGAAAAGCAGATTTAAGAGTTTGCTCATCATATGTCCTCCATGTGCGCACGGTGCGCGAAGCGCATCGTGCGTTCATGGCCCATCTAGCGTAATGTGGGCACGCGGTGCGCGAAGCGCACCGCGTGCTCACTGTGCGCGCACGGTGCGCGAAGCGCACCGTGCGCGCATGGAACGAACTGCGTTAAGTGGGCGCGCACGCCACAAATGGCGTAAAGTAACTTAGCATTTAAAAAACCGTACAAATTCACTGAAAAAACCATAGGTTTCACACATGTTATAGTTAGCTGGACATTTTACTGATAAAAAACCAATGAAATTCCCCCGTTATAGTTACTGTAGGCAACTATAACTCACGCGACCGTAATCCTCTGCTGATGACATATGTGTCTTTATGAAAAAAAAATATTTGTAATATATGTATAGCTAAAATTTAATGGAAGAAGACATGGGCAAATAAGTGTCTAAATACAGTATTAGCATCAGCAGAGGATTGCGGTCGCGTGAGTTATAGTTGCCTACAGTAACTATAACGGGGGAATTTCATTGGTTTTTTATCAGTAAAATGTCCAGCTAACTATAACATGTGTGAAACCTATGGTTTTTTCAGTGAATATATATATATATATATATATATATATATATATATATATATATATATATATATATATATATATATATATATATAAGAGAGAGAGAGAGAGAGAGAGAGAGAGAGATTATTGTCTATGTATTATCATTTTTAGTCATTGCAAGAAGGCCAACACTTAAAGCTTGTTCAGGCAGATGTAAAGAAGAGAAGACTGATTAAACAACGCAGAAAATGAAAGAGTAGGCTCATTATTTGGAGACAGTGTTCCAGGGAGAATTCCTAGTCTAGCAAAAGTTTAACCATTTGACAAATTCCCAGACAGACATGACAGTGGATTGCATCCTAGGGAACAGATCTAATTCACTTAGACGCACACAATTAATTTCCGTCTGTCACACATTAGTCCAGGCTGATTGTACAATGTTAAAATTATGCTTTGCATTTGACACATATGGCGCAGCATACGTTTTCACAAAATGATTTCTGTCGCTGTCATATGGAGAAGCTCATAGTTACATTACAGGGATTTCTGTAGGCAGAAATTGGGTCGTTAACGTCAGTCAACAATGTGGACAGCCTTAAGCAGTGTCACGATGGATGTGCCCGATCCTTTCAATAAGTTACATTGAGCACATTTACAAAAATGTTTTAAGGCACAATGTGTGTTCAAGGGAGGGAGCTTTGAAGAGTATTCGATAATTATTATTAGCAGCGAAATGCTTCATAGCAATATTTCAATTTCCTTGTATTAATTCACTATGAATCCACAGTATCAATGCAACTTTCTATTCCTGACAAAGCCTGGAACATTTTCACAGGTGCAATAGTGTTTCTTTTTTTTTTTGTTTAAATTTTTTTATTGGGATTTTCACTCTTTACGGTACAGAATTACACATTTTTATTAAAACATGAAAGCAGTTGCATGCAGGCCGTTGAATGAATTCCTTATATCCCAGAAACTGCTATCCCCCTCTCTAGGTTGCTTAAGACATAAGAATAGTAACAAGGGGGACGGAGAGTACATTGCAGCTGAACTATTACAGATAGTAGTAGTTTATCTGGTGCCTGCCTATGCAGGGTGTCGAGGGATGTGGGTAGATATGTAGTCCCCAGCTCTATCCCCGTGTGTGTTCTTTGGAGTTACCTATAAATGTGTTTCCGACCCAGTGAAATCGCCTGAGTAGGTGCCAGGGGAAGTAAACCAATAACCTATTACAAAAAGGGAAGTTGGGGGGAAGGGAAGGGGGGATCAGGGAGCTTATAAAACGCATCATGTTTTTCACTTAGTGTGCGGGTGATTCTGGTTCCAGTTTGTTTTTGACTGTGCCGTGATGTCAGTGGCGAGGAGGGGAATCTCTGGAGAGGGTGTGCCGTCTATCCATAAATCAAGGGTGATATTCTGATAGGGCCTTGGCAGTCCGACCGCCCGTCAGGCTGTATGCCTGTTACGTGCTAGTATTCGCAGGTGCCGCAGGGGAGAGGGGCGGAGTTTGGGGTTGGGATTGTGAGGCCGCGGGTGAGTCCTCCATCGTCGTTTCCTGAGTGAATTGGAACCTGAGCTGAGCCCATTCCATGGAAATGGCATGCTTACGTATCCCTTTCACCTCCTCATTTCTCAGCACATCTTCCTCTGCTGCCCCCCATTTTTTAACTGCGCCTATCCAGGATGCCTCTGGGGGACCCGCCAGGGCTCTCCAGTGCATGGCTATTCCTCGTTTCGCTAGGAGCAGAGCAAAGGAAGCGAACCTGCATTGCATTTTCCGTCCTCCGCCTGCGGAAGATACCTAGGGCGCTTGCTTCCCACGGGGAAATATCTGCAAGGTTGACCATCGCCCTTAGAGTCTGATGTACCCTATTCAAATATTGGAAGAGTGCAGGACAGTCCCAGAACATGTGTTTGAAGGTCGCTTCCAGTGCTTGACATCTGGGGCATGCGAAATGTGTGTCAGGGTAAAATCGGTGGAGCCTGTGAGGTGTTAAGTAAGCTCTATGTAAGATATTGAATTGGATGTTTTTGAACCGTGCGTTTCTGGAAACCTTTTTTGGGAACTCTAGTGCCTCTTCCCATTCTTTATCATGGAGCGCCCGTCCTATTTCATCCTCCCATTTCTGGCGCAGGGCTTGTAATGGAGTTGCGTGTAATTCCAGTATCGCTTTGTAATGCCAGGTGACTAAATGTCTCCCCCTGCCCATACGCAGAATCGTGTGCAGCACTGGGTGCGTTGGTGGTTCACCCCCGTGAGATCACAGCATTGTCGGGCGCTTTCTAGCAATCGTTTATGGACCAAAAACTGCCCCGGGGGGAGATCATAGCTTTCCCTCATTTGGGCGAACGTTTTTACCTGTCCATCTTCGAATAGGGACTCGACTTCTGTCACCTCGTGTTCCGTCCATACCTGGAGGGTGCTAGAGGTGTAATGTTTCTCTCGCTGAGGGAATCCCACTAATGGGAGCAATGGGGAGTAGAGGGGCTGACCCCTGGACATACGATGTATACGCATCATGCATTTACGGGCTATCACTACTTGCAGGGGATGAGTACTCTCAGGTTTGGTGCCCGGCATTAATAGTCTCCGAAGTGCTCGAAGAGGAATCCGGACGTTGGCGGAGAAAGTTTCCTCTATGTGACGCTCTGCCGTCCAGTGGGACAGCCACTGTAATTGGGCCGCCAGGAAGTAAGCTTCAAAGGAGGGGACTCTCAGACCCCCCTGCGACGTGGGCAAATACAGGGTTCGAAGAGCCACTCTGTGTCTACCCCCCCCCATATTAAGGTTGTGAGTAGCGCATCTAGTTCTTGAAAAAAGGAGCAAGGTGGTATTACTGGGAGATTAGTAAAAGAGTAGAGTAGCCTGGGTACCATAATCATCTTTGCCAGAGCTACTCTTCCTATGGGGGCCAGAGGTAGAGTCTTCCAGAATGCAACCACCATGCGCAGCCCTGCCAACGTCCTGCGGTGATTTCCCTCATATAGACTCTCGGGCGAGTGATACAGTCGCACTCCCAGGTATCGGGGTATTGTGGCATCCCAACCTAGCCTCTGGGGCCCAATCGCTAGTTCCAAGGGGGCTAGGTGGGGGCTTAACGGAAAGATCGACGATTTTTCCCAATTAACTTTGAGGCCCGAGACCTCTGCAAAGTCCTGTAGTATTGTCCATATTGGCGTGAGGTCGCTGGTGATATCTTGCACGTAAATCAGGAGATCATCAGCATACAGTGATACACTATGCATTGTGTCCACTATTGGGATGCCCCACTCCTCACCCCCCTGTCTCAAACGGATGGCCAGTGGTTCCACCGCCATGGCGAACAGGAGGGGAGACAATGGGCACCCTTGCCTCGTCCCCCGCTCCACTGGGAATGAAGCTGAGATGTACCTCCCCCCTCTCACTCTGGTCATGAGGCCCCTGTAGAGGAGTTTCGTGTATGCCAGCAGAGTCGGTCCGACCCGTGCCTTACGGAGGACTGCGAATAGGTATGGCCATAGAAGTGTGTCGAAGGCCTCTTCGAGGTCTAGGATTAGGCATGCGGCGTG
The DNA here is from genome assembly GCF_964204655.1 of Triturus cristatus. NCBI lineage: Eukaryota > Metazoa > Chordata > Amphibia > Caudata > Salamandridae > Triturus > Triturus cristatus. The sequence goes on from NC_140587.1 coordinate 669,218,477, forward strand.
TGGGAAGGTCTCTTTCACTCTGTCTTGGATATGGAAGAGTCTACGAATATTCTGCGAAACGCTGCACCTGGGGAGAAACCCATTTTGGTTAGGATGGATCATTTGCGGGAGGACTTGAATGTACCGGTCTGCTAAAATTTTCCCCAGAATCTTACAATCCGCATTCAGTAGGGTTATAGGTCTGTATGAGGATGGAAGTGTGGGATCTCTATGGGGTTTAAGGAATGTGACCCGGGTAGACTCCCGAAGTGAACCAGGAAGTTCCCTTCTCTGTAGTGCGTCTTCATACATGGATACAATCCGTGGAATCAGGTGCCCTGAGAAGGTGGTATAATATTCTAGGGGAAAGCCATCCATACCTGGGGACTTGCGACGCGCCAGGGCCCTGATTGAGTGGGTCACGTCCGAAGATTTTATCTTGGTATCTAACGTCTTTCTATCTGTCGTCGGGATGCATGGCAGAGGCAGTGTGAGGAAGAATTGGGACAACGCCAGTCGTTGTGGTTGCGGTGGAGCCCGGTAGATTCCCATATAATAGTCTTGGAAAATCCGCATTATATCTACATGTGACTGTTTGGGGGTCCCTGTCGCATCTATCAGTTCTGTGATCGGCTGTATGTTTGTATCTTGCTTTGCTAGCCAGGTTAGGAGTGTTCCCGACCTATTACCCTCCTGATGGGCCCTAGCAGCGTATGCCTTAAAATTATTTTTACGCAGGTCACTCATGTTTTCCGCGTACGTTGTTTTTGCTGTCGCCACTTGCTCTGGGGTTGCCTCCCCTTTATCCATGCTTTTGGTGAGGTTTGCTAATTTTGTTTCTGCTGCTTGCAGAGATTGCTCTAAAGTTTTTCGCACTCCTACTATGTGCTGGATGCAGTGACCTCTAGCCTCAACCTTAAATGCGTCCCATTCAATTGATCTGGATGAGGCTGTACCGGTGTTTAGTGTGAAATAATCCTGTTTGTGATCACCGTGTGTATGACAGAACACCTGATCTGTAAGGCACTCTCGGGGCAATTTCTACGTGGGTACCGGAGGATGGGGCGGCCTCCATCGGAGTATCACAGAATGTGCGTCATGATCAGAGCGTACTCTGCCTACATAGTCTGCATGTTGTATTTGGGGGAGCAGCGCTTTGGAGCAGAGGAATCTGTCTAGTTGTACCCTGAGGTTGTGTGCGGCGGAGTAAAACAAATATATTTTTATATTTGGGTTCTTCTCCCACCAGGCATCTGCTAATGACCAGTGGGTTAGCCATGTTTGGAATTGCTTCGTCTGTTTCCGCGCTGGGGACCGTGGCGGAGGGGGGTGAGACCTATCTAAGTTAATGTCTAACATGCAGTTGTAATCCCCTCCCAACAGCCAAGGCAGTGATGTGTATTGCGTTAATGCTCCAGTAAGGCGGGTCCAATATTGATCCTGTTCTATATTGGGGGCATAAACACTTCCAACCATTAATATTTTCTTGCCCTCCAGGAGTCCCGCTAGTAGGGAGTATCTGCCCTCCTTGTCTACCGTTCGGGATTGTTCTCGAAAGGGAACCCCCGGCCTTACCCAGATCAGGGTTCCCCTGGCGAACGCGGAATAGGTTGTAGCACATATAATACCTCGACATTTCTTACGTAGGCGATCCACCTCTATTGCCGTCAGGTGAGTCTCCTGTAGGAGAGCTATTTGGGCGTGTTGTCGTTTAATGTAGGCGTAAATCGCATACCTTTTATTCGCTGTGTGCATACCCCTGACATTCAACTTAATAATCTTCAGGTCCGTGTTAGGAGTCTGCTCTGCCAGTGCGTTTAGTGACTAGGTGGTGTTTCTTGCGGCCTAAAGTCTCTGCCCTCTTACGTGTTCACCTCCCACCGAGTAGCAATAGAACAGAATCATGCCCCTTAAGTAGAAATCCTTCCCGCCAATGGTCCCTGAACTGAGAAAGTCTTTGCCGTGTGTGTGCTCCTTTGTGGGGTGTGTTGGACATGTAAAATACAGGGGGGATAAAGTGAACCAATGGGAAACAGTCCCAATTGATAGAAACTAACGCTCGGGGCGGTACGTCCAAACTGCACATCGTGTGCAAACTTGAGTTTGTTGTGTGGGGGAAGTGGCCGTCCGCCTCCCTCTGGCGCTGTCGCTGTAGCTGCCTGCTCGTTGACTCTGTCTTGGTAGTGCCCAACCGAGGCTATGCCAGCCATTGCCGTCCGGTGCAGTGTACTACTGTGTACCTCCTGTCTATTTCTTACATGTAGGACTGGTTGCCGGAGCTTCCCCTCACTGACGACCAATGTCTTTTGGATTTAGGAGGTGTAGAGATCTCAGCGGAAGCCCCCATATTGTGTTATTCCATTCCTGGTATATCAGATCAGAGTGTCTGCCGTTTGGGGAGTCACTATTGATGGTGTAATTGAACCATCACCGGGAGTATTCGTGTCACTTCCCTCTTCTTCCGAAGTGAAGAGATGTGGGCATCTCTCGCCATCCGAACTGTCCCTGGGGGTCCCTGCAGCCGCCTGCAGTGCTCTCCGGCGCTCTGCCATGATTTGTTCAAGATCAAGTGAGCTCTTGTGAGAGGAGTTCGAACGCGAGCTCAGTTGTGTAAGCATGACTTTTTTCTGCTGCCGTCGCTGTCGATGGGTTTGCGTCCTTCTGGGGATGTCTACTCATGATAGGTGCTGCTCCACCCAGCCGCTGGCCTCTGCGGGATCCGAGAAGAAGTGGGTATTACCATTGTATATGATCTTGAGTCGGGCCGGGATCAGGAGCGCATATTGGATGTTCTTTTGGCGCAAGAGGCGTTTGACCTCCATAAAGGTGGCTCTTTGTTGCTGAACGGCCCGCGAATAATCCGTGAATAGCATGACTCCACTCTGAGTGTTCCCTGCCGTCTTGCCGCTCTGAGGATAGCATCCCTGTCTTGGTAATGTGGCAGATTTAGGAGAAGTGGTCTGGGTGGCGACCCTGGCGGTGGCCTGCGGGCCGGTACCCGATGTGCCCTCTCTACGGAGAAGAATGAGGTCAGGTCCTTCGCTTGTGTGAATGTCGTGATCCATGTAGTAATGTATCTGAGAGGGTCGGCCCCTTCCACTCCCTCCGGAAGATTAATTATGCGGATGTTACTCCTACGGGACCGTCCCTCTAAATCATCCGTTTTGCTCTCAAGGATCTTCACTCGAGCTTTCCGGTCCGCCAGAGTGTCTTGTTGTTGTTTTAAATTGAGGTTCCAGAGTATGCAATGTTTTCTCTCCTCGCTTGACTTTCTCCGCCAGCTTTCTGTGGTCACCTCGAAGCATATTGATGTCTGTAGCCAGTTCTCCGAACTTGTGTTCCATGGTTACCCGTGATTGTTCAATAGCCGCTAGGTCTTTGTCCAGTTTATTCGACATGGACTCCGAGGTCGCGGGGTCTCCTCCTTGTTGCATGGGGTGAGGAGTCGTGGATGTTGTTCTCGGCAGTCCGGCGGCCTGCGAAGTGCCCATTGCACGTGGGCGCCCCATAGTGATCACGCCGCTCGACAACTGTCACCGGTGAATTTTGTGGTCTTTCTTCTGCTATGGAGGCCCAGTGAGCCACCAACGATCGGGATCAGTATCCCCAGTGAGGTGGCCTTCACTCTTAGGCGGGGTGTTTCTCCCACCCTAAGTCCGGTCGCTGATGGGCGAGGGTCTCCTACCTGCCTGGGCTGCTCCCCATTCTGGCTGGTGAGGGTGCCACCGGGGGTGGATCCCACCATGGAACTGTAGTGAAGAGTGACTGGACGCCCCTCCATTTATTCCTTTTGGGGGGCTCAGCATCGTCTGGGGTCGGTGGCAGCCTCGGGGCAGATATCTGCGGGGTTGCTCTTCGTGCACCTTTTGTTGCGAATTATTTCCGCTCTGGGCCCTCCACTGCAGCGGAGGGGTCTTTGCGTGTCGTCAGGGGTGCCCCGAGGGACCCCGCGCCCAGTGGCAGTCCAGCGTCCTATCCCACTGGCTCTCTGTGCGATGTCATACCCTGTCCGGTCCCGGAGGGGGTCACGGATAACTGCTGGAGGTACCCCCACGCCCGGAGCTAGCCGTCTGTCATTTCGCGGCCTTCACTCCGATCTCATTTTTGGCATTTCCGCTTGCAGGGACGGTGAGCACTTTCTCCTTCGCCCAGGCCTCTGCTGAGCGCTCACGGTCTGCCGCTCCTTCTAGGCTCAGGTTCCCAGCATCCCTCGGGGTCGTAAGCCCACTGTGTTATGGGCTATTGTGGATGACTTGGAGATTGTGCTGGACCCCGTTTGTTGCCTGGTTTACTCTCCCCCCCACACCTCAAGGCCTGGTGTGGTGCCATTTTGTGGGGTTTCAGTGGTGAGCCCCGGAATCAGCGCGGCCTTTCCTCAAATAGTGGCTCCCCACCTCGTGTGATCCGAGTCCCCGGGTCCCGGCTGGGGTGCAGGGCCGTTATGTGCTGGGCTAAGGTTGGCCATGCGGAGTATGCGCCAGTGTCCATCCGTCCTCCAGTTGTATCTCCTCCCCCCCGCGTGCACCTTGAGGCCCAGCGCATGCCGGGGGAGGGTGTCTGGTATTGGTACTCTGCGGGAGCACCGCAGGTAGGCCCGGCTTCAATTCGGCGCCTTGTCGGATGAGGGCCCCTCCTGGCGTTGCCCAGGTTCCCGGCCCTTGGCTCCCACCGGGGTCGCAGGGCTGCCGTGCCGGGGTGCTCACTGGCGGCGCGGAGGGCTCTCTGATTTCAGGCTGCGAACCTGGCTGCTTCACCCCCCCGCGCACCTCGAAGCCCGGTGCCGAGCTGGGGGGAAAGTGTCCTGCGCAGGCACTCTACTGACTGGGAGCGGTGGTTCTAGGCATCATACCGCCATCTCTGTAGGCAGGGACCCCCCCGCACGGGGGCTGCCGCGTCCAGGGGGTCCTGGTACACCATTGCCGTACCCCCACCTGTGGTCCGGTGTGTATACTCTCCCGGGGGCTGCTCAGCCGGGTCTTGGCGCTCACCGGGGTCGAAGGGCTGCCGTGCTAGGGGTGATCTCCGGTGGCTCAGAGGGCTCTCTGATGTCGGGCTTCAAACCTGGCCTCTTCCCTCCCACGCGCACCTCGAAGCCCGGTGACCTGCCGGGGGGAGAATGTCCTGTGCAGGCTCTCTACAGGCTGGAAGCGGTGAGTCCAGGCAATGTCCCGGTGTCTCCGTGGGCGGGGACCCCCCTCACACGGGGGCTGCTGTGTACAGGGGGTCCCGGCCCGCCACCGCTGCACCCTCACCTGTGTTCCGATGTATGTACCCACCGAGGGGCTGCTCGACCGGGATGGTGAATTGCTGGGAGGTCCGGATAACAGCGATCTCCCGGCCCTGACTCCAGGACTTCCTGCGGGAGCGGGAGCGATCAATGTCCGACGCGCGCCGCCATTTTGTGAGCGTGGCCGCGACCCGGTCGGAGCACCCTCATCCTCGGGGGCATCGGCTCTGCTGCTAGCACGGGTCCGCCGGGTGCTCCTCCCCTGGGCAGCAGCTGTGGTGGCATTTGGGGTGAGCTTTTGCCGGGTTGGACGTAGTACTATGGTGACATTGCGGGCTGCCGAGCGGAGCGCTATGGAAGAGCTGCCGCCATCTTAGCAGGCTCGGCCACGCCCCCAGGTGCAAAAGTGTTTCAATCGCAGTGTATATATTTGTGCAAATGCTATTTGCACTCACTTTTGCAATAACGTCAATTATGAGCTGAGCACATAATGTGCTTGCATGGGTTTTACACCAGCTTTAGCTATCAGCATAGTGCTGGTGGTAAAAACAGGCACCGTCCTGTTCTCTCTCCAGCGCAAGCACACAATCATGGTGCCTGGCGGCACACATACACCTTTGCACTGATGGAGCGGGGATTTTATATATTAATCTTTGGGTGTAGTCATTAAATAACCCCGCCATTGATTGTATGGACCTTTGTTAGTCGAAGAAGAGAGTTTAAAAGGAGCAATCATCTATATCAATCTTTCAATATCAACAATTCTTGTGTCATTGGCAAGTCAATAAAGAGAATTTGTGTCAATTAAAGGGTTCTATTAAGAATTCTGAACAATTCAAATTAATTTATTCAGAAGGTGATAGTCTTTTGTCATAGTTATTACAGATATTTCATTAGTGCATATTTCAAAACAAGGTAAAACACAATAATAATGAAAGTTATAGACAGAATAGCGATCCATAAAGGATTTTCTCTAATCTAAATTATTATAAGAATGAAATAAGGTGTCAGTTCAGAAACCCAAGATAGATATCTGGTGAGAGAATAATGCATAAACATGAAGCTTTTGTACTTCAAATAAAAGATAATTGTTAAGCTGAAATGTATTCTCAGCTATAAATCAGTAGACATCTAGTAAAAAGGAATACGCTCAGAAAGTAATCTCCCTTGAAGAGAGATCTCAAGAAACCCAGGGAAGGATCTCCAGAATGCGACAACCCTACTCTAGGAACACATGCTAATATAAATTAGGGCCAGGCGGAGGTCGCGGAGTTTCACTCCGCAGAATTCCATTGATTGACTGAAAAACTCTGACAAATTCCACAGAGTTTCTTGTGCAGGCAAAGTACTGCTCGGCCACCCACAATCTAAATACTAATGTTGATGTACTACTTTTTAGAATCCCCCAAAATCTCCAGGGATCCACGCAGACAGCTACGCCAGGTTTCCATGCAGAAATGTATGTGATTTTCCATTTGGGATTCTATTCTACTTTACAGTGATCATCATATCAGAGAACTCCGCACAGGTGATAGTGGTGCTCCTCTGCCTCTCGCTTGACTGTGTTGCCAGCTCAATATCCCCCTTGTTAATATATTTTGCTGCCGTCATTCACTCTGTTTTTTGCATACTAATCCAGGAAAGGTCGGGTGTTTGAAATGCAGCTGAGGCAAGGTTATGCACGAGGATGCTGGTGCTACACACTCACCCTGATGGAGGAGGGAAGGGGGTCTACAGTTCAAAGGGAGAAAAATGCCTGCTTCCCATGTAAAGCCTTTCCTTTGTCTACATTTGTCTACATTTGGCGCCCCTCTTTGACTACCTGTCATTCTGTCGTTTATTCTGTCGGTGATCCTCGGGGTCGTTTTCCCACGTTGCCGGGCAACCGCGATGACTGGGCCAATCACAGCACGGGGGTGATGACGTCAGCGAACTCTCGGGCTGCCGGCGGTGAATTTGATACCGGCTTTCTCCGAAGCGCGGGGTGGGCACCCGCCTTCGGATTAAAGTATAAAGTGGCAGAAATAAGCGGGGTGAGCACCCGCCACAGAAACCATCAACTAAGCGGGGTGGGCACCCGCCATCAGAAACAAAGCGCTCCTGGCGCCTAAGGCAAGTCCAGCACTTCCAGGCACTGGAGGCTTCAGCAAAGTCCCAAATAAAGCGCTCCTAGCGCTATAAGTCAAACAAAAGCCCCTCTAGGCGCTCCAGGGGAGAATACAAAAGTCCAGCAAAGTTCTCCCCTGTATGCAGCAAGGCAGGGGGGCAAGGCTGGGCCCAGAGCCAGCTCACTGGGCCTCCAGGCAGGGAGGTAGTCCAAGTGGCGGTCCTCTGGTCCAGCAATAGCAGCAGCCCCCTCAGGCCGGATCCTGGAAGAGAGAACAAATTGCAAGGGGACACAGCCCCTTCTTATACACCTTTTCCCTTTGTTCTTGGTTCAGGGTGAGGGGGAAAACCAGTCGCAGCTGGTTTGGGAGCACCCTTGATGTGCTCAGCCCCTCACTCTATTCACTGGCAGGGCTAGGGTCATCAGTCGCACCACAGGGGGCGGATCCAGCATTGTGTAGGGAAAGCCCTGCCCTATTCAGGTCCAAGGTGCACTCCTCCCCAGCCATCAGCATGCTAATCTCACACTCACCACTGGGGCAGACCCACCCAGACTCCTGGAGCCAGGCTCACCAGCCAGCTCCAGCCAATCACACGCCAGACACATTTTACACTAATATGCCAACTCCTAGAAGTGGCACTTCCGCACATGACATAATCACGCATTATACATCATTGCGAAGCATTCGATCACACGAGTCTGCACATACCAAACTCGAGCCTGCACACCCCACGCATCAGGAATTACCAGGGACACATACATTCCCCATGCATTTCTATGGGAGGGCAGGCCTATCTCACCAAATGCACTCAGAGTGCGCACGCACTTTACTCTGGGACACAGGGAAAGTGCGCAGAAACCAAAAATCACTACCACCAGGTCACCAGTAAAAGCAAAAAGTTCAGGGGTGAACCTGCCAGAAGGGCCAAGTCCAACATACATAAGAAATGCCTGTTCACTAACTAACTGACAGCTACGTAAAACTTACATCTTCTCCAGTAGAAAGCAAAAAACATCTTTTGCTAGACAACACCTCAACATGAAGAATAAGCCTTTCAATGTTAGCATATAAAACTCTATTAATATGGCATTGGCTTTAGGCTAACTTAAATCAGCACATTATTGTTTTTTTACATCCTCAAAATGTCTGAGTATGATCAGTTAATGCAATTTTTTTTTATACACAATGCATGTTATTTTGCTGCCACTCCACCACACCACCAGGCAGTCCTAGTTGTGATGTAAGGTCTCCCCCGCAGGGACTTTCAAGTGCCACAGCCCAGCGGGTAAATGCCTCCCCTTCGGGAGCCAAATGGGTTGATGAGTTGACTTCAGGGGCTCCCTCCAGGAACGCAGTTTTACACTGGAATAGGCCCCAGAGTGTTGGCAACATTACCTTAAAGTTGCATAGATGGCGGGACTGAGTTGAAACAATACTGTATTTGCTAGCCTTTGCGTCTGGTCTCTGGGCTGGGATTTACAGAATTCAGACTATCCGACAGTCACCCGCTTGACCAGTAAAAGCAAGCACAGCATAGGCCCACAACAGATGGTGACTAGCGCTTAGAGGGGGCACTGCACCTCTCACCAACGCCCTGCAGCCCCTTATGCACATTTGTGCATAGGCAGCCACTGGGGTCCATATGCGCTTACTACTCTATGTCCATTCATAGACTCGCCCTCTGTCACCTGCCCTCCTCTCCAAGTTAAATTATATCCTCCTCTCACCATGCAGGCATAAGGCAGTCTCTGCTGGGGGCAATGAGTGCAGGCAGTGCCTCACCCGAAGCAGCCCAACTGGCCGTGAGCAACAGGCCTCACAGCATCCAATTGTCCCTGGAGCTGGACCAGCCCACACTCAGTGCGACATACAACAGGAAACTGCACCTCTCTCAGTCTCCAGCACGGTGGGGGATGTGAGCGGGGTCCTATCCTCTCAGCTCCAGTGCAGCTATGGTTGCGTGTGCACCAAGGCCCCATCCACTCCTCCATAGTTGCAGTTGCCACACCAGGTCAGCCACAAAGCAAACAGACACCTGGAGCAGCAAGACCATCTGTGCCCAGTGTCATCACAGCATGGGCCCTCTCTTGCAGTCGGCGGGTATTCGGCTCCACGGTGGAGCTCAGTCTCACGTGAGCCCTGCGGTTGGAGGCCCAGGTGCCGCTCTGAATATTTATCTTAGGGAGATTTTTTTTCATTTTACTGTGATGTACCCATTTCCATTGGCGTGTGGGGTCTCTCATTTTTGCAAAACAGTTTTAATATGATCCTACACTAAGAACACAGGACTGTTTACAATACAAGCACATATTACCTATGACTCCAGAAATGTTACACATTGAGACTCATAAAAGTTGGAGCTACACAGATGGTTTAGCATAACCAGCTCTTGAAACAAAGCGGACATATTCAGCAGCCTCTGCAGTGGTGCAGGGAATAATTAGGGAAGGTAAATGTGAACAGCAACATTCCTACACTCAGACTATAGGACTATAGATGACAGCACCACAGTGATTGCAGAAATACATGCCTCACTGCTTGCACTTCAGAAGGTTGCCCCTGGAGTTCTCACACAAATAGAGTCTGACTCTCTAGAAACAAGCATCGCCCTGACAAAAGGCTTAATAGCGCTTGCCTCTACTCTTACCGCTAGAGATGCAACATTATACGAACATACTGAAATGATTTTGCAATGTTTTTCTATATAACAATGATTGGTAAAAGCAAGCACAGGGCAACGCTATAGGGTCGAAATTTTCTCCATCGTACGCCATTCTATATATGGGGAACTTTGAAAAGATTCATCTATGGTCTAACTGCCCTTCTGAGATTTCAGAACATATACTGTACTGGGGCAGGTTTATTGATGACGTCGTTGTAATTTGGACAGGAAACTCAGAACTTCTGAATGCACTATTTGAACATCTGAGCAAGAATATATACAATCTAACGTTCACACAAAATGTGAACCCTAACCAGATTTAATTTTTGGAAGTTACTATATACGCAGAGGGTTCCAGGATTGCCTCTAAATTATTTAGAAAACACACACCTTGCAACTCTGTTCTAGATGCTGACAGCGCACATTCAGTTGCTTAGATTAAGGCTATTCCATTGGGGAAATGACATGTCTGCAGAGAAATTGCAGTGATGATCATATTTTTATTAAGGAACTGCATCAATTGGAGTCTGGGTTCAAACGTAGGGGCTATTCTGAGAACACCCTAGCCAAGGCATGTACTAAGATCATTAAAACCAAATGTGACTCTCTTGTGAAACAGAATCCCCAAAAACATGAAACAAAACAATGTTTTGCCCTGGTCACAAGATTCTGGGCACAAAGCCAGAACATCTACAAGATATTAAACAAGCATTGGCATATACTTGAATTGGATCCCACTATGAAAAAATACATATCAAAGAGACTGATGGTAACATACAGCAGGGGTATGACACTAAAACCTACTATACCCCAGTTATACTACACAAAATCCGCAGAGGTATGCGCACTTTAGGGAGTGAAAACCTCGCAGCCTCGCCCTGCCCCGCCTGGTGAAGATGTGGCCTGATGATCAAAAGTGGAGTGATGCACATTGTAAAAATTAAGAAAAATAACGAAGGCATTTGTTTATATTGCAGCTGAGTATGAGATCATGCAGAGCGCTTTACACGAGCATCTGTTTCGTTGCAGATGGACGCATTCATTTTTGTTAGGCACAGGGAGATTACGTGATTTGCCCAGAATCACAGGATGTTGAGCATCGTTGCAGAGACTTAACCCGATTCCCCAGCTTCGAGGTCGACTGCTCTAGCCGTAAGGCTATATACTCTCCCAGTTATGGGAAGAGAGAGCAGGTTAAAGTGTATGTGCATATGTATGCAGTTAGGTAAGTCCTGTTACATGTGAATGGTTGTTCGGTACTGCTATGCATTTATCGAAACCAAAGCGCACAAACCTACTTTGACCAACTGTTAATATACTTTTAAATTATTGCTTGATCTCCACAGATGGGTTCTCAAAACTGACCCTTTGCCCTGAAATGTTGTCCTTCATTTTGACCCATTGTCCTGGATTTTTAAAATCACTTCCCATTGCCTTCATAGCAGGTGGTCATCCTAATACACATTGTACATTTCACTTGTGCTTAAAAAATACGCTGTTTACAATGCAACATTATATTTATCTCAGTGATAATGTCCTCAATTTTGCATTAACCTCTGATAACATTTATGGAGATTCTTAAATGTAATGAATCATTCGATTAAGCGACGAAAACCTGGATGAAACGAAAAGCCAAAAAGTGCGACCAATAAATCAATGCAATGTTGTCGGATTCTACATTGGCTGTCTCGAGGGCTTGTGGGAGAATAATGGCACCATATTTGAAGACTGTAGATTTGCTCCTGTTATTAAGTTAACTAATGATGCTGACAAAAAGTGTCACCTTGAGCATCCTCTGGGAGGTCAGCAATACCTGTTTTGATTGGACTGCTCATAATGGATTCTTACATCAGGTGTTTTCCTCTCAGTTAATCAAGCAACATTTATGGAACTGCAAAGCAAAACAATTAACTGTAGTGCATTAGTCCTTCACTTAGCGCGTGCTTTGTGTTTTTAACCCCTGTTTGGTAAGTACTTTACTTAATAGATTCCACCTTGAATAAATAAGTAATAAGTGAATAACTTGGTATGGTTGAGGATAACATGCTAAGAGCATTGAAACTGCAAGAGCAATCTTTTAGTAAAGTGCATACATTGACAGTTCTGAATATCTCGGGAGGGGTGGAATTGTTAATACACCTATGGTACTGCACATATAGAAACTTGGCTCCTTAAATGATAAGTGAACAAGACGTCTTTGTTGGCTGATTTCATTTGAAATATATATGAATGAGAGGAAAGACAAAGACAGCGCTAGTTCCATGGTAATGACCAGTTCTAGAAGACAACATTGTCGGCTAACGCATCAATTAACCACTTGACCCGACAAGCATCAAAGACACCCCCCATTACCAGAAGAACTTTGACAGTCAATATGCCGAGGGTAGAAATATTGTGTGTTCAGCCCCGGCCAAGGTTTCTACTGACACCGTGAAGTTCTCAATGGTAAATTTGATCTGATTTATGTAGCTTTGAACTGACTCCTGTTATTCATTCTTTTAGCTCTGAATACTTAGGGACAGATTTACAAGCCCCTTGCGCCACCGGTGCGTCACTTTTATTATGGGAAAAAGTGACATACTGGCAGCGCAAGGAGCTTGTAAATAAGCCCCTTAGGGCCTAAATATGAGTTCTTAAAGTTTGTCCTGTGTGTAAACCTTTGCTTAAGCAAAGAACAGATATTCGAGTTTGGTTTTATTTACCACATACTATAATTATCAGATGAGTTAAATAACCCAACATTCACTATATTTTGGCAGATCAAACCTGACAAAATTTAACAGGGAAAACATAAGGTATTCACTGTATCATCCGGATTTTAAATAGGGCTGGGCGGAATTTGCGGAATGCCTCGTCGCGGAATTTTGAAAGAAATTGTGGAAAACGAGTGCACAACCTGAGGGACCGTGTGCCCGGGACTGGGGTCCCTCGTGCTTGGGCAGGCTCCCCAATCTCCCCGGCCTGGCTGCGTTGAGAAGCAGGGACCGGCCCCGGGCCTCCTGATTTTTGGTCAGGGCCTGGGAGCCCACATCCTGCGGCCTGCCAAGTGTCCATCTGCCCGGGACAAGAGTCCCTGGTGCAGAGCCCCGGAACCCTGCAAGGGCAGGCGCAAGCCCTACCGCTATGGCTCGGTGTGGGCAGCTGGGAGTCCTTTCGGTCCCGGCTATCTGGTCGCACCTTTCCGTCGGCCATCTGGTCGCACGCAATGCTTTCCAATGGGGCGACCAGATGGCCGGGCTGCCCTGGAAGTCCCGATGGGGGCTCATTCGCCTCCCTGATCCCAGGCAGGGCTCCAGGAGGTCGGGTGCGTCCGGGCCTAGGGTCCCCTCTGTCACTCGGTGCGCGCGGATTACAAGAAAGGTGGGTAGCCTTCCTCCGGATTAGTAGGGGCAAGGTATGCCGGAACACCCCTCAGGGGCTGGTGGTTCTTTGCCGGGGACCAGATGGGCTATGCCCGGACAACATCCTCCCAGGAGTCCGAGGCTCCCTCCTCCGGCCCGCGGCATGGAAAAGTGCGCAGGACGGGCTCCACGGTGCCCCGGGCAGTCCTCCCCCGGGGCGCCCAGGCCCGAGAGCTCTGTCGGTCCTCCTCATGCCTGAGGCCCAGCCGGTGTCCCCGAGCCCCCCCGGAAGTAGAGCCCACCGAGCCCTTGGATCAGGCGGGAGCCCTACCGCTATGGCTCGGCTCTGGGTGGGCAGACGGGAGTCCTTTCAGTTGCCAGCCATCTGGTCGCTCCTTTCCCCTCGGCCATCTGGTCGCACGCAAAGCTTTCCAATGGGGCGACCAGATGGCCGGGCCAGCTTGGATGTCCCGATGAGGCTCCATTCGCCTCCCGGATCCCAGCCAGGGCTCCAGGAGGCCGGGCGCCTCCGCGCCTAGGGTCCCCTCCGTCACTCGGAGCGCGTGGGTTACAAGAAAGGGGGGTAGCCTTCCTCCGGATTAGTAGGGACAAGGTGTGCCAGAAGCCCCCTCCGGGGCTGGCGGTTCTTTGCTGGGGACCACATGGGCTATGCCCGGGCAACATCCTCCCAGGCGTCCGGGGCTTGCCTCCTCCGGCCCGCGGCGTGGCAAAGTGCCCAGGGATGGGCTCCACGGTTCCCGGGCAGTCCTCCCGCCGGGGCGCCCAGGCCCGAGAGCTCCGTCGGTCCTCCCCGTGCCTGAGGCCCAGCCAGTGTCCCTGAGATCCCCCGGGAAGCAGAGCCCCCCGAGCCCTTGGTTCAGGCGGGAGCCCTACCGCTATGGCTCGGCTCTGGGCGGGCAGACGGGAGTCTTTTCAGTTGCCGGCCATCTGGTCGCTCCTTCCCCCTCGGCCATCTGGTCGCACGCAATGCTTTCCAATAAGGGGGGCCAGATGGCTGGGTCGGCCTGGAAGTCCCGATGAGGGTCCATTCGCCTCCCGTATCCCAACCAGGACTCCAGGAGGCCGGGAGCGTTTGCCCCTAGGGTCCCCTCCGTCACTCGGAGCGCGTGGGTTTCAAGAAAGGGGGGTAGCCTTCCTCCAGATTACTAGGGACAGGGTACTCTGGGACCCCTCTCGGTCCTCGGGACAAGGGGTCCGGAGGGCCCAGGGAGGCTTCCCCCGCACCTGCGGTCCTGGGAGCCCCGGCTGGGTCCAGGGGCCCCGGGCCCCATCCTCTGGCCTGCGGCTCTCCCAAAGGCCCGGGACGGGGTTCCATTGTGGCCGGGGAGCCTCCCCTCGCTTGGCTGGGTTCAGGAGCTCCGGCCGGGCCCCTGAGGGCCCCGGGGAGGGCGGCCTTCCCACCCCGGGCTCCGTCCTGGGTCCTGCCGTGTAGCAGGGTGCCCGGGACGGGGTCCGGAGGGCCCAGGGAGGCTTCCCCTGCGCCTGCGGTCCTGGGAGCCCCGGCTGGGCCCCGGGTCAGGGTCTCCGGCCCGTGCCCGGCCCCCCGGCCTGCGGCACTGCCAAAGGCCCGGGACGGGGTTCCATTGTGCCTGGGGAGCCTCCCCTCGCTCAGCTGGGTTCAGGAGCTCCGGCCAGGCCATTGAGGGCCACGGGGAGGGCGGCCTCCCACCCCGGGCTCTGTCCTGGGTCCTGCCGCGTGGCAGGGTGCCCGGGACGGGGTCCGGAGGGCCCGGGGAGGCTTCCCCTGCGCCTGCAGTCCTGGGAGCCCCGGCTGGGTCCAGGGGCCCGGCCGGGCCCCGGGTCATGGGCTCCGGCCCTGGGCCCCGTCCCCCGGCCTGCGGCACTCCCAAAGGCCCGGGACGGGGTTTCGTTGGGGCCGGGGAGCCTCCCCTCGCTCGGGTGGGTTCTGGAGTTCCGGCTGGGCCCCTGAGGGTCCCGAGGAGGGCGGCCTCCCCA